>NC_080192.1:33827945-35077945 GCF_030028045.1 Hippopotamus amphibius kiboko | reverse complement strand
TGAATGGTCCATGGGGGGCTGGCTGAAGCACTCTTGCAACTCTTCCGTAAGTTGAAAGTTTACAAAATGCAAAATTAAAAAAAGTTATTTATTTAATAGCTAATGAACTAATAACTGGGTATGTTTGTAATTTCAGTAATACACTACAATAGCAGATAAAAATTATGTTTGCTTTCTATACTGCTGTGACGACGTGGTATAATTACATAAATCTAAAAGTATTACCTCAGTTGACCCCATTAGTGTGTATCCAGGTATCTAGGAAACAGCAATCATTAAAGACAAAAAAAAAAAAAAAAAAAAAAAGGAGAAAACAAAGAAAAAGCATTTAATATTGCTGTCAAGAAGGGAAGATGTTACATAGGAGCCTGAAATTTTAAAGAATTCCTAATAAAGTAAGAAAATATTAGATTAGAAGTTAGAGGAGGCATGGATTACTGACTTGTACTTTTCCTCTTGTACTCTCTCCACAAGAGAGTCACTGAGATGTAGCAGGGAGATCACTGGAATAAACTCCAAAAAAGTTTGAAGGATAAGGAAAATGCCATGGATTAAACAATCAAAATAAGAAAAAAAAATTAGCAATGACAATACTTCCAGGAACCTATGTGTAAAAATTCCATAGAACCTGTACATGTCAATTACCTTCGAAAGAAAAGGTGCTAGGCTGTAATATTGCAGGTAGCCTCTAAGTTTTAGGAAACTACCTCAAATTATAACCCATTTAGTATGAAAGCATCCTGAAAAAAAAAGTTATATCATTTCTTCACATCTTATGTTAGCAAGATAAACACCAGATTGCTTAAAATGTTAAATGTAGATATTAAGAAATAAAAGCATAAGAGAAAAAATTTAGATCATGAATGCCTGATTGTAAATTGAGATATACTTTTTTTGAGTTAAAAAATAGTGAATGATATTATGAATGAAAGTACTGATGAATACAAAGTCCTGAAATACGTCATACATATCTATATCTACACACTAAAACTTGATATGTACAATTTTTTTAAAAAACCTAAAAATTAGTAACAACACATTTTGTAGCCAAAGGATAAATATTTCTATTGTATAAAGAGTTTCTATAGATAAAAATATAGAATTAATATCAGGGCAGAAAAAAAAAAAGAACCATGGCTTCAATTCAGTGGGCCTGTAAACTGGGAAATAAACACTTCTCCCTCCCACACACACATTAGTAATAAAATTAATTACATACTGGATGGGAAATAATAATTAAACACTCACATAGCTGAGAATATTCCATGTATGTTTCAGGTCACTGCCACTCTTTTTTTGATATATAGTCATCCTTTGCTGACTAGAAATGTCACCTGCAGAATAAACTAATTAATTTTAAATGCCTTAGATTGTCCTTGCTCTCTGTTCTTGCTCCATTAATATTTCTGTTTAGGTGCCTCCAACATGCTTTTTAAATTTTACTTAAGTATGTGACTATTTTACAGTTTGTCATAGCAACTCACTGTCCCCTTGATTCAATTCTTTAGCTCTTAATGAGTTCCAGTGTATATTTGAATTTTCTATTAATATATTATTTCAGCAACTGAAATTTAGTGCTACTTTTCTCAGAATACTTTCAGACATTTAATGTTATATGCTTACTAGTAATATATCTCTTTTCCATTTCTTTCTATATATATGCTACATGGCCTTTAAATTTACTTTTTCTCTAGTCATTTGTATAGTGTAATATTCACATATATATCTTCTTACAGTATATATGCATATGTATACATGTATATATAATTCACATATTCAAAGTGTGCAAGTCAGTGACTTTTGCACAAAATGCACTCGTAATCAGCACATAGATAAAAGAAGCACTGTAGTAAATCCATTCATGTTTCCTTCTAGTCACTAATTGCATAAGATAATCAGTGTCTTGACATAATATAATAGGCTAATTTTGCTTATGTTGATGTTCTTTTGAAAATCTATTCAGTTGTTACTTCATTTTTTCAGTACTATTTTTCCTCTGCTTTGCATAATCATTATCTTAAAATTATTAGTATCATTCATTACTTAGGTTCTTGTCCTAGAATGGTTAATGAGAACTCCCTCTACTAGCCATGGTAAAGTATTAAAACTAGGCAGCTAGAAAACTGTACAAAATATACAAATAATTTTTTTCAGGTACCACAAAACAGGTAGCACAGGACTGTGAACCCCAAGAGAAGGAAACAAATAAGATAAGGTCTCTAATCACCTGGCTTTCTGCATAAAGACATTTTTCTAGACTCTGATGCAAGTATAGTTATTGAAGCAGAACACAGTGTTCTTTCTGAATTAGACAGAAATTCAATTTCAGGCAGCAGAGGTACCTAGAATTTGTGGAGCAGAATACCAGAGAGTAGGAAACTCTTCAGAGAAAGATCTTCAAAGGTCTGCATACACATTCTCTTTGAATCTATTGCTGAAAATGAACTTGTACTTATTTAAGGTGAAATTGCATGAATGGGCAAGAGTGACTGAGAACTGCAAGATAAATGATACCCAGAGCTTACAAAGAATGGGGAGATATTCCACTTCCAATGAGTCTGAGAAGAGAAACTTAAAATTATCTGGACATTCAGAAGAAATGCCAGAGGAAATACAGAACAACAACAAAAATGTTAGAAAAACAGTAAACACATAGATTGTAAATTTAAAGCAACCATGTCAATAATTACACTAAATACAAATAACCCAAACACTTCAATTAAAAGGTACTTTGCCAGATTGGATAAGAATGAAACTATATACAGTCTACAGGAAACCTGCAATAAATTATAAAGACACAAAAAGGTTAAAAGATAAAACATGAAAATATATACCATGCAAATACTAATCATATTAAAAGCTAAAAGAGCAAACTTCACAACAAGAGATATTAATAGAGTAAGGAGAGATTTAATAACAGAAAAGGATCAATTTATCAAAAAGATGTGGAATCTAATACTTGTGTGTGCTAATAATAGAGTTTCAAATGCATGGCACAAAAAACTGGCAAAGCTAAAAGGAGAAATAGAACAATCTACAAACATAAAAATGTTAACATTTCTCTTATCAATTACATTTTTCTGTAATTGATAGAATAAGTAAACAGAATATCGGTATAAATATAGAAGACCTGAACAATACTCTCAACTTCCATCTGCTAATGATGGAAAAGCCCCTATGCAAAGCTCCAGCCAACATGGAGGAGCTTCTCTGCCTGCATATTGGTTGTATGGACCTGCAGAGGCAGTGTTGGTCCCAGGGTCTGTTTGGAAAAGCTAAGTGCAAATCTCATAGTACATAGGAATTGATGTCCTATAGTGGTAGATTTTGGTCAAGGGAAGACAGAGATGGGAAGGAGTCAGTATATACATTGATTAGCTTTTCTCTTTCCCAATATCCCAGACTGTTTGAGCTGCTTAATATTGTACAGGACTGAGCAATACATTCTTTGTGAAACTCAGTAATGGCCAACTCAGTAATGCGGCTCTTTGTAATTACTCTCCCATCTTTTGAATCTCATTTTCTTATCCCTCTCACTTTTTTCCTAAAATTGCACACCTCTTTACAATGTTACCATTTAAGTTTTTGCCTAAGGTTCTGTGTTCTAGATGAACTAAGAATACAGAAGACATTTTGAGTGTTTTTTCCTACCCCTCCCACCATGGGTGTGATACAAAAATATGATTGTAAAATGTCACCTTGAATCTGCTGGTGTCTGATACCTAAGAAGCTTCCATGTGTTGCTCTCCTTTGTTTTTGTATATCAGTGTAAATAGCAAATTATGTGGTTATATATCTTCATTGTTTGGCTACTTCTTGTTCAGCAGAGCTCTTTGATAGAAAATGCGCAACTCAGGAACCTTGATTGGAAAAAGCACTTTCACCTGTTGTGTATTGGAATCTGGGCAGCCTGGTACTTGGATTGCTCTCCTTGTTCTTTTCAGGCTAGAGAGTGTAACATCTTAATTCTGGAGTCTCCATAATGTATGTTGTGACTGGACTTTGCTTTAAAAACTGGCCTCACTTGCCCAATGCATGGCCATAGGTCTTATTCAGATAACTTTTTATACCACTTCTGGTTTTCTTTTCATTTTGTCATTTCTTTGGCTTCTGACCTCTCATATCTCTTGTTTAAAACCATGAATTTAAGCCTGAACACCAGAGAACAGCATACGTATTGAATTGTATGTAATGGTGTTTCCTGGAGTATTCTAAAACTGGGGCCGTGAATATAAAAGTAAGCATTAAACATGAGTTATTTCTGTAAAAGAGGGAAAACTGACTCATACTACTTTTGAAAGCACAAACATAATTTTACCTCTACGATCACTTTTAAGACACATAGGCCAATGTTAATATAACCTGTCACATAATAACTTTGTCATTTTTCCCATAACATGTACAATCAATAAAGAATTGAATTTCATTTTCTGAGCCATACCTTGGACTCATTCTGCCTTAAAAGAATCTTGAGTTTTGGGAAGCATGATTGTGTCTTAGCTCTAGAAAATTTTGTATTAGAGTTTATGACACAGTGTAATAAGAAAAACACAAAGACTATTTCAGGTATATTAAAAGCATTCCAGCATGGTTGATGATAACATTTCAATCTGTTTGATTTATTTAAAGTTTGTAGTTTAACCTTTTTCATGACAATATACCACTATAGTGTTCATATATATAATTAGCATTTAGTTAGTAGCAGTGAAGTAGATTTATAGCATAGAAAATATCCCAACTGATAACAAATGATAGAAAAATATTAGATATAGATGTTTAAATTTTATGAAGTTTTCAATTTGAAAACTTGATTGATTATAGAAAATATTAGAAAGGTTATTAAGGGCACTCTATAACTTTCAGGGTTTGGTTTAAAAATAAAGAAAGTTTTTTTGGGTTTTTTTTTTTTAATGAAATGTAGTGGAAGTGGATTGTCTTAAGTTTATTAAGACTTGGCCCCCTAAATTCAAATAATATATATTTTCTCTTTTGCAAATATGTATTTATTAAATCACTTTAGCTTAGTATATAACAAAGACTTTAATATTTCTGACTTTTAATGTCATAAAGAAGTTTGAGTGTAATCAACTCTGAGTTATGAATAATCTTGGTATATGAGGAGTATAATGTAAAAAGAGAGGACAGCAATAGGAAACAGGATAAAAATGTAATTAACTCAGCACAACTCCCTTCCTTATTTTATATTAATTTTAATGATATATAGTGTTTTCATTACATTTCCTTAAAAATATATTTTGAGATAATTGTAAATTCACATGTAATTGCAATAAATAATACAATAAGATCCCATATGCCCTGCACCATTTCTCCAATGGTAATATCTTGCAAAACAATAACAAAACCAGGAAATTAACATTGATAAAACCTACCAAACTTATTTAGATTTCACTAAATAAGTTTTATATACACACATTTGTATATGAGTATGTAGTTTAGTTCTACAGGTTTCTCCCCAGCTATCTGAAAGTAGAACATTCCTATGAAACATTTTGTAAGCTGAAATTGTGTAAACTGAAGAAGCAATTACCTTATGACACATTTTACTTAACTGATGAACAAAATAAATTGAGATGAAACACAGATGCTCACAGACACAGTTCAATGCTATGGCAGCTTGATGCAGAGCTGTTGAGTGTGTTTCCCTGGGAAGGAGCTTGGTGGTGCCATTCTTAGCTGTTGTGCTTCCCACTGCCTCTGTAATGGCTTCCTGCAAGACAAACATGGAACGCTATTTTAGGTTTTTGCCTTTTTTTAAATAAATCTTTGGATTTCTTTTGGCCAGCAAAAACTGGTACTAATGCAGGTCTTTTGGAAAAGCAAAGTGGCATAAAGCAAACTTAAAAAGCGGGGGCGGGGGGGGTATGTGTGTACATTTTATTCCATGTATTATTTCTTTTATCAAGATACAGTCTAGATAGCAAATGGTCCTATCACAGGGATCCTTCATGCTACCATTTTATAGACTTAGCCACCTTCCTCCCTGTTCTTCACCCTCCAATCCTTAGCAACCACTAATATTTTCTCCATTTCTATAATTTTGTCATTTCTAGAATGCTATATAAATGAAATTATGCAGTATATAACTTTTTGAGATTGTTCATTTTTCACTCATCATAACTCATTTGTGATCCATCTAAGTTTTGTGTATTGTTTGCTCATTTGTGTTGCTGAGTGGAATTCCATTGTATGGATGTGCCATAATTCGTTTATTTATTCACCTGCTGAAGAACATTTCAGTTGTTTCCAGTTTGGGGCTATTATGAATAAAGCTGCTATGAACATTTATATACAGATCACTTTCTGGGACAAATGCCAGTGCAAATGTTGTGCAATTGTTCAGTCTTTTGATAAGCCCATATTTAATTTTATAAGAAACTGTCGTTATTTTCTAGAGTAGCTGTACAAATTTAGCTTCATATCAGCAGTGGATGTATGATCCAGTTTCTTTACATTATCACTAGTATTTCATGCTATCACCATTTAAAAATTTTCACCATTTTGGTAGATGTGTGGTGATATGTTGTTGTGGTTAAGTTACATTTCTCTTATGGGTGTCTTCAGCATCTTTCCATGTGCTTATTTGTCATACACATATGTTTCCTCTTCAGTGAAATGCCACTTCATGTCTTATAGCCATTTTCTAATTGGATTGCCTGATTTTTAATTGTTGATTTTGAGAGTTGTTTATGTATACTGTATGGTATTTCATTGTCTGATAGATGGTTTGAAAATATTTTCTCTCAATTTGTAGCTTGATTTTTAATCCTCTTATCAGGGCCTTTTGTATAGTATGTGTTTTTAATTTTGGTAAGATACAATATATCAAATTTTGCTTTTGTGGATCATGCTTTGGTTTCAAGTCTAAAAACTCTTCTTACTTATAGGTTCCGAAAGATACTCTTTTTTATATTGTAAAATTTTAAATTTTTGTATTTTATATTTAAGTTCAGGATTTTTCTATAATGTGTGAGGCTTTGTTTTTTAAAAGCACTGTGGTGTTGGTTTATATTTTTACTTCAATTCTTTAATTTTAATGAAGTATTAAAAATTTCCAATAGGAAGGGATTTCAATTGTCTTATTAATTTCTACATTTCTCATATGGAGATCAGAGAATGACATTTATAACATTTTTACTTATGCACTTTAATTTTCTTTATGATACAATATATTTGGCCAATTTTGTAATTGCTCCATGTATACACAGCTAAGAAATGGCATAATGTGAATGAGATACTAAAAGGCTAGTCTCTGAAGTCTGCTCTTAACCGTTGTACTATTTATTTATTTATTTATTTATTTACTTTTTTTTTTTTTAAGGTAAGAAGTGGATTTATTTAGAGAGATACACATTCCATAGACAGAATGCCGTCTGTCTCAAAAGGTGAGAACAGCCTTGGGAGAAACACACTCCATAGAGTATGGGGCATCTCAGAAGGTAAGAGGCCCCAAAATGCGGGGTGGTTCATAACTTACACATTTTTTTTTATAACTTTTTATTTTTTTATTTTTTACAATAAACTGCATATATTTAGAGTGTACAATTTGGTATCCCAATCTCCCAATTCATTCCCCCCCAGCCCTCCCCGCTTTCCCCACTTGGTGTCCATATGTTTGTTCTCTAGATCTGTGTCTCTATTTCTGCCTTGCAAACCAGTTGATCTGTACCATTTTTCTATAGTCCACATATATGTGTTAATATGTGGTATTTGTTTTTCTCTTTCTGACTCACTTCACTCTGTATGACAGTCTCTAGGTCCATCCATGTCTCTACAAGTGTCCCAGTTTCCTTGCTTTTTACAGCTGAGTAATATTCCATTGTATGTATGTACCACATCTTCTTTATCCATTCATCTGTTGATGGACATTTAGGTTGCTTTCATGTCCTGGCCATTGTAAATAGTGCTGCAATTGTCAATCATCATTATCTATCTAAGAAGTTGGAAGAATATCTATTTTATGCTGCTATACAAGCAAAAGTAAAAGGAGAAAATGATGTATATAAAGTGGTCTCATTTTTATATAATGTGAAAATATATGTAGTTTGCTTGCTTGAGCAGAAAAAATAGTTTTAAAGATATATATATGCATGTTATATACATGTATATATGTATATTTAAAAATATAAACATATATTTATTAAATAAATATATATGTATACACATATTATATATATCTCAAAGAGTAAACATGGCTTACTTTGTTGAAGCGTGGAGTTGGGGACTGGAGGATAAGAGGAAAATTCTATTAACTTTTTCTTTATAAATTTTCTATATTTAGTGTGTCTTTATTTCTTAGTTTGATAATATATATTTAAATAGCAATTATCTTAAATATTAATTAGTTTAGGAACTGTAAATATAATAAATGTCAATTTATAAAATCACATTGATGATTATCTTATAATTTAAAATGTTTCTAATATTAAAAAACTAGCACAACTATTATATTTTATTTTATTTTATGTATAACTGACTTAACTTACATAATTGTGTTTCAGTTGTATAATATGTTGATTTGATGGGTTTATATATTGCAATATGATTGCCAACATTGTGTAACTAACATTCTATCACATCACATAATTATCATTTATGTTTTGTGGGGAGAACAATTAGAATCTAGTCTCTTAGCAACTTTAAGTTTATAATATAGCATTGTTGACTGTTTTGTTTTTGAAGTATTTTCTTATTTTAAAAGTTATTTTAATGCAAATATTAATCTTTTAACCATTTTAACTGAAATTAGAAATTTGGGCTAAGATTTTGTTTTTAATCAAGCATAATTTGTCTTTTTGTGTTGAATGGTATTTCTGTGTTTCATGAGTAATGGAATGGCTGTGAAATAAATCTAAATTCCTGTATCTTTATTGTATAACAGGGACTGGGTTATTAGCATAGTTATGTGGTAACATTTTTAGAGAATGCCAGTTTTTTATGGTACTAAATTTAATTTTCCTACATTAAATAAGCAAAACTATGTGTATAAAGGGATGGAGTTCTCTCATCACAATGCAACTCAAACTGGAAAAATAGACCATAAATGGAGAGTAGTACGGCACTCAGATTTGAGTTTAGCAGGTTGTAATTCCAAAGATTTGGGTGATTCTTCTGGCAATCTATTTCTGCATAATAAATTACCCAACATAGTGGCTTTAAACAACATTCATTTTATTATATCTCACAGGAATTCAGGCACAGTCTGGATGGGCTATTCTGCTTCATATAATGTCAGCTGGGGTCACTTGGTGGTAATTTGTTGGCAGCTGGCTTGATGTGGAGTGTTTGAGGTGGTTAAAATCACATACTTAATGCCTTGGCAATAGTGGCTGGAAGCTGGGGTCAGCTAGGCCCCTCTCCCATGCCATGCATTTTCAGGGTCTCTCAAGTTTTCCCTGTATTGGAGAAGTTGGACTTCTCATATGGCAGCTTAGAGTGTCCAGCAAACAAGACAGAGCTGCCATTACTCTTAAAATGTAGGTATGGAACTGGTACAGTGTCTTATCTTACTTTATTAATCAAGGAAGTAACAGATGGTGATTAAAGTCAGGTGCTGCATCAATATGTTTTAATATATAATAAATAAGTTGCTTAAATAAAATTTTTTCATAATCACTCACACAACCTTGGGGCACCTGAATGTCTGATGATATGGGCTAGACTCAGTAAAGCAAACTCAACTGGTACGTCTCTGCTCCAGCTATCTCTCATCTTCCTCCTTGGGTCATGGGTTAGCCAGTCATGGTTCAGAGACTGAGAGTTTAATCAGTATCAGAGCAGAAAGTCCCTTCTCTTCAGTTTACGGAAGTGTTTATTGTGGCCAGAATTCAGTATTATAGTAGGTTTTTTTATAGTTTCAATTTAAAATTTAAATTTTGAGTTTCAATTTAAAATTGGATTGACTTTTTTAAAAGACGTTTTAGAGCAGTTTGGGTTGACTTTTAATTATGAAAATGATACATATTTATTTTACAAAATCTCAAACTCAAAAATATTGAGAAGGAAATTTTTAAAAATGTTTATAATTAAACCACTTTGTTTCTTTTTAAATGAGCCAAACATTTCACATAAATTATAAGGGTGAGTCAAAAATTATCCGCACTCTGGCTATAGAATTTATTTTAATTAACTTTTAGAAAAGACAAATACATTATTTTTTGACATGATAGCCTTGCTTTTCAATACACTTTGTCCATCTGTCAATGAACTTTCATATTTGCTCATCAAAAAATATTTTGGGCTGGGCTACGAGCCACAAACACAGCACTGTCTTCACTTCGTCATCAGAAGTAAATCTTCATCCTCATAGGGCTGCTTTCAGGGGACCAAATAGGTGAAAGTCCAATGGAGCAAGATCAGGACTATAGGGAGGATGCTTTGACACCTCAAAATGAACTTTTTGCAGAGGGTAGATAGTGTGGGCAGAAGTGTGCGGATGTGCACAACCTCAGACCACAAAAAATGAATCATTGCACGCTGCTTTACTTTCATGCAAGTCACAAGTGGGGCATCCATTTTTGCTCCCACTGCAGTTACAAATGAACTGATGTAACATGTTCACACCTGCAGAGCAGTGACTGGGGAGACAGTAGCCTTGAATGGAAAGCACTGATGAGACAGTGTGGCCAACAGAAGCTTTGATATAACTGGAGTGCGGGTAATTTTTTACTCACCCTAGTAAAAGCTTTCATTAGTCAAAGCAAGTGCAGCACAGGGAGATTGTTTGTTTATCAGGAGACTAGAGGCTTAAAAACTCTGAAGAAGAAAACATAAAATTAAGTTTCATTGTTCTCAAATATAGGCACAGGCTTTACCCAGCTTATGGGGCAGGTGAAAGGCATTAAGATCAGATTAGAACAAAAGGATTATAAAGTAAAGGCAACTTTAAACTTGTTCTGTTGTTTCGGATCCCTCATTTATAGGAGATTGCATTTCATAAAAGACTTAACTGCCTTTTATGGTGGGAATGTTTTAACACATTTATTTGTAAGGCTTGTAAGGATTTATAAACATTATGTTTTAATTGTTTTTTAAGACCGATGTATTATGGCTGGTGCTTTCCTCTGTTTTAGTTCAATAAATCTCCTTGTTCATATCCCCCAGACTTTTGATTGGCCATTTTAATATTCAAGCCAGGATTTTCTTCCTGACCTTGTGTAGGAAGGAAGAACAAAGGCATGGAACATATTCAATAATTAATGTTTTCTGGTATTCAATATATATTATAGATGTTTTAAAAAAAACCTTTAAGATGTGATATTGATCAACTGTGAGAAGTTAAGACATACCATTTTAAACTTTTAATTCTAGGGATTTTAACATTTTTAGCATACTTTAAAATATCTAGTGGTGATTATTTTTGCATTATTATTTCACGTACACTAACATTAATACACTGACAATAAATTTTCAAAAAAATTAATGAATTAAAATGTTACCATGTAAGTTACTGTATAAAAACGAAGCTGAATTTGCAATATCTTGATAATTTTATGTTAGAACATGGAATAAAATCCTCATATTGACCGTATGCAGTTTATTAATGAATAGTTCTCCTGTGACTCTCCCTCAAGACCATCCAAACTATCTTATTATTTTCATGAAAGGTATTTAGCCCAGTTCAGTAAAACCAAATTGGAAGCAGTTTGTTTTGAGTATATTACTTGGCGTGTAATACTATGTTAAGAATTATTAAAGAAGACATTTTAGATGACACAAACAACCTTTATTTAATACATCGCAAAATGGACCGTCTCCTTTAGGAGAAGTGCAAAATGGGGTGGAAGGTAGCAAGCCCTTCTGAGATAAAGAGTAAAGAACAAGGAAGAGAAAAATAGAAAATGTCTATTTGGCTGTTGCCACAAAGTCAACTTTGTTTGGGATGAGAAGGCCCTGAGTTGGCCTAGTATTTGGGGATTGGTTGACTGGATGTACTATGTTTGTGGTCAAGCAGAGCACTTACAGGGACACACAAGTTATCTAAGTTTTGGTTTGCTGCCATAGTACCCAGGCAAGTGTGGCTCCATCTTAGGCACAGAAAATTATTTCAACCACTATCATGGGGTATATCATATCATAACAAATTGCCTACTGTATGACATTTCATCTTAGTTCACTGACCATGTATGTATCTGATTTTGTTCAATCAACACATATTTATTAATCACCTGTTATATGCCTCATGCATAATGAAAAATGTATGATCATAAGGCAATAAAATATTTTGGTATTAAATAAAGTAGCCAGCCATATAAGAGAAATATTTGAAAGTTGATGATTTAGCTGAACAGAAAAACGATTCTCTGGATTTGTGCACTGCATGCAGAATCCCCTGAGTAGGAGTATGTGGTTTGGTAAGAAAAGTACCTTTACAAAGATGGCATTGGTAATTATGGATTGACTATCTTGGCTCATAGAAATAATTTTTAAGCAAAGTCAATCACAACAGTAAAATGACTGACTTTACTACCTAAATTTATCAGAGATTATTGAGAGGGTGTGATTTTTACACTGGTAAATTCTGTAAAATGTGAGCCTTTGGAAATTGAGGACTTTGTCTAGATGGTTCCTTGCCTCCCTCTTAGCTTCAAAATAATGTTTTAATTTTAGACCATGTGTTGTCTTTTCTTCTTAAAAATTTTGCTCATTTTTTTGTAACTATCTCTAAGATGAAAAGAAAATTGACTAACACTAAAGGAAGTTAATTTATTTTTAAGATGAAAATAGTTTTGAAATCATATATTTCATTAAACCCTTCCCCAAAGAATATGTTGTTAAGGGAAGTTTTACACTCTTTCTCACAATTCTTTTCTTATTTTGCCAGACTAGAGAAGATTAGATACATTCATGCCTACAGCTTTAGATGGAATTCCCTTCATTTATTTGAACCTCTTGAAACTTCTTTTGTAAATGATAATCCAAGTCCAGTTAACAAAACAATCTTAGATGATATAATAGCATGTGGCTTAAAGTAGTGAAAAATAATCCTCTAATACATTGCTACACATGACATTCAGGTTTGAGCTACTACAAAGGCCTCCAAACATAATGAAACATAAATCAATGCAAGCTGTGGAAACAATAGCTTTCCAAATATTGTACTCTAGTGTCGACATAGTGCCACAACACGAAAACATAACAGAGTCTGAATCAGACCACACTCAGAATTTCTAAGGAAAATATACAATGGTGCACAGCACACATGCCATCCCTCTCCTCCTGGTATACACACAGCTGTCACAGTTCTGAAATAGGTCTGTTTGGCTCAGAGGGGAGGCAGGGATGGCACTGCCATTAACTGTTTGATTGCAGTGAAGCTCACTCTAGAGATTTTAGGAGGATTTGTGGGGTGACATTTGCTGAGACTTGTTTCTTACTGATGCCTGGACACTCTTTTCTAATGTTTACATGGGGCCAGTTTAAAAACATATTGCTACTTAGAATTTCTTTTAATAATTGTCAGTGCCAACAACACCTACAATACATAGACAAAAATGCTGTTTGTTGTTTTTTTTACATGACATTCTATAGAAGTTAACATATTTGTATTTGTAACTCAAGGTAACTGAAGAATGATCTGGATGCAGTAAATTCACTGCTGCCCCCTATGCCTCAACCATAAAATGTCGAACTTGTTCCTATCCTCTTGAGGTATAATTATTGTCTAAAATGTAAGGCTTAGGGGATTTTACAGTTTTTCATCATGACGTTCTATACAGTTTTACAAACTAACTTCAGTATTTTTACCAAACATAGTGTTGAGACTTTCAGAGGCTACAGTGCAATCAGATGATCAATTTAGGTCCCAATCTTTGAAGAAGCAGTGTAGTCATGGGGCAGGAGGAGCTGGCGGGGGAGATGATGGGTCTAAATTTTGGTGCTAAGAGAGCATTATGAACCTGTATACAGATACTTCGCTTCTAACCTTTGATTTTAATTACATGTATGTGCCAGAAATTTGATTACAAATGTACCTTTTATAATTCCTGCTTATTTTTTTTTTAATTTTATTTATTTATTTATTATTTTTTGGGGGTACACCAAGTTCAGTCATCTGTTTTTATACACATATCCCCGTATTCCCTCCCTTCCTTGACTCCCCCCGTCGAGTCCCCCCCACCCTCCCCGTCCCAGTCCTCTAAGGCATCTTCCATTCCTGCTTATTAAATTGACTTTGGATGTGAAGTACTGTGTGCCTATTTATGTTGAGGGGCAAAAAGACCACAAAAATTGTGGCTCAGACTCAGAATTACCCCAGTGGTGAGTGGTCCAACAGAAGGAGGAATAGGAGCTCTGAAAATTCTGAAATTTTTCTCAAGTATATATATATATATATATATTCAGCAGTTAGTAAAAACTGACATTTATAGTACACTTATTATGTGCCAGGTACCATGCTAAGATTGTTACACATATATCTCCATTAATCTTTGAACAAGCTTTAGGAAGTAGATACCATAAAAATCCCAATTTACAGATGAATAACTCAAAGCACAAATAGTTTGCCCAAGATTACACATGCATTGAAGTTGTAATTAGGAATTAGACAATCGACACTGGAGGTTGATTTTTAAAAAAGATAGTTGTTTTTTAAACCTGCAATCACATGGTAAGCCATGTAGAAGCACCCATAATTTGCTTAAGTGATTTTTAAGTTTAATGTTGTTAAAAGACAGCATCTGTTAATAACTTACACTTCCATAGTATCTAGTACTGTAGGCTGCAAGTGACAAAAATCTCCAAAGATACATGGGGTTTTTATTTTATTATATTGTTTTATTAATAAATTGATAAGTAGTATTCATTATACTAATAAGTATAATTAACAAATAGTATTATAATTATACATAGGCTATCTCGTGAAATTCAAGGTCATAGAAGTAGACTAGATGCAAGATCTGGAGCACAGAGCTTTGAATAGAGAGTGAAAGATCTAAGTAATTCAGAGCAGAGAATTGAAAAGAATATTTGCTAACAAATTACATTTTCTCACTACTAAGAGGTAGGAGATGAATTCTTTCTGACCTAGAGTTTTAAAAAGGTTGGCAAAAGATAAGAGAATCTAGATGGTGATGTACAGAGGGATTATATGTGAGAGATTTGTGAGGTAAGCAGCAGATTCTTCAGGGAAAACCTCAGAGAAGAGAAGAAAATCTCCCAAGATTTATACTGAAAAGACAGCAAGACTCTTACAGAAGCCCTGATGCAGCATGGACCTGAAAATTGGCTCTGGAAAACTTTTTGCCTCCCTAGAGCACAATGGTAACACACATGATTCAGTCCAGAACAAATGAAAGAGACAGAAGCCCAGTGGAGAGCAAGTGTCATAGATGAGGAAATAAAGAGGCAACGTCTGTGGATATAAATAGCAGATGAAGTGGAAGAAAATGTCATGTCAAATCCTTTTCATTTGTGATTTCTTCCTTCTTTACTCATTTTTTTCCAACAAGTATTTATTGAGCACATACTATGTACCAGACGCTATTCTAGGTGCTAAGCATACAACAAAGAACAGAACTAAAGTTTTCTGCCTTCATGGAGCTTACATCCTTGGAGGAAAGCTGACCATAGACAGATAAGTAAATAGATAAAATACCAGGTATTGGTAAGTGGTATGGAACAAAATAAATTGTGATACAAGGGTGCTGGGGGAGGCAGCATTTGCTCTTGTATCCTGTAATCTGTTCAGGGATAGACTCACTAATAAAATGACAGTTGAGGAGAAACCTAATGGCAGTGGGAGAGTAAGTCACTTTTTATCTGGGGAAAGAAATGTGAAAACAGCAAATGCAAAAACCCTGGAGGAGGCATATGCTTGGAGGATACAAAGAAGAGCAAGGAGGCCAATGTGGGTAGAGCTGAGTGAAGAAGGGACAAGTAGAAAAAGGTGAGATCTAATAGGGTCAGTGAAAGCCAGCGAGCAAAAATAACACTACATTTCCCCAAATCTTTGGCATTATTTAGGCCACCCCTGAGTCCAAATATCACCTGGGGAGAAGAAAAAATTCATGGAAAGGCAGGAAAATATTGATTGAGCAGTTACTGACAAAGATTGAATTTCCAAAAGGAAGTAGCTCTGAATAATCTTGAATTGCAAGGATTATGATTATCTAGTAAAAATTGAACCATACCATAAACTGACTTAAGAAATATTGAAAACATTTGCAGGTATAATTTTTTTAAACTACAAGATGTATATTGAGAAGTCAATGCGAGTCACCAAAATTCTTAAATAGTGTTTCAGGAGCAATGTTTGGAATCTAATTTTATTTATTTTGAATCGCCATGAAAATAGATGAAAAGGTAAGCATCTTCATCAGTGTTTTGGGGCAGCTCAAGCCCCCCCCCTTTCAAAAAAAACGCCTAAAATAAGACAAACTGGAAGACAATTTAAGCAATGAATAACCTGAATATAAACTGTTCAATGAGGGAAACAAGAAAAATATTAAAAAAAAAACAAAACACTAAAAAGCTTTGGCATAAAATTGTGTGATGAAAATATCTTATGACTTAAAAGCCATTTTCAAAGATAACATTTGCTCAAAGGCAAGGATATTTAAATAATAGGATTTTATGAGAATATTTCAAACAAATAATTTTGCCTGGTTAACCAATTAAATTACTATAAGTGCTAATTTGCATCCTGCGAATAGTAAGAAAGCTCTCTTCTTCAATTTCACAATTATTTTAAGTGGTTTTGTTTTCTAGAAATGGCTAGGGCTGATTTTGTTGGATCTTTACTGAGTGGTAGAAAGCATAGTTTTAAGGTATGCCAGGGATGCCCAGTTCCTCACTAAGCAAATAGAAGACTATCAAATACAAGTTAATGATTTTTCAGAATCAAACCAGTAGAATTTATATTTGTCACTGTGGCTTGGAACTTAGAATGCTCTTTTATGCATACCAGTTGTCTTGCTTATTTGTTTAGAGAATGCTATCAGTAGGGTAAAATCCACTCATTAGTTTTCCATGATTATACCATTCTAATTATACACAATTAACAATCCATTCATATAGGTGCAATAAAACTATGGTAATTCATAACTTTTGGTAAATCTTACATTCACTCAATTATCAGATTCTAAAATGGCTAGGATATTTTTCATTGTCAAATTGTAAAAATAATTTTCAGTCCTATCTAGTTTTAACAATTTTAATTCAATTTTTAATTTTTCTACATACATTTGCTTACTGAACAATTGTACTTCTCCAGAGTTCCTTATAGTATTTTTTTTTCCTTTTCCCAATCAACCCTACTAAGTTTATGACTGTCATCTTAATAATTTTTATGCTCAGCTCTGATTATATCTACCTTAAACCAAACCAAAAAATATTAATCTTTACACACTTACATAGAATTCTATACCCTGGGATTCAAGGCATTCTATAACAGGTAACACTTTTTTAGCCCTTCTTTCCCAGAGTTACACTAATCACATTGTTGGCTTGGCCAAGCTCATGGTTTCTCTAAAATACCCACAATTTCCTGTCTACTTTTACTCTTTTCCTAGATATCATGGTAACAACACTAATGCGATTTAATATCAGCTTGATATTATATAGTTTACAAACTGCTTCCACGAACACTTAAGTCATTTAATCCTGAAAACAAAACAGAACAAACAAACAAAAAACAAAAACACAGACAAAAACACTTCAAGGTCTATCTTATTGGTAAGGCATAAGGAACTCTGTAAATGTGACCCATATATCAATGAGCACAGACAAGTTTCACATCCACTTCTCTGCTATTAAAGATTATTCCATTTACTACAGCTTTTTTGAATTTCTCAGACAAAATAGAATCTTAGATCAGAGGACCATCTTAAAAATCTCCTAGTATAATCATTTTGTTCTACAAACAAGAAAATAAATAGTTTCCTGGACTTAGAAAGTCTTGTCTTCCTCACCTGGGTTTGAAACACCTGTGCTCTGTATGCAACACTTCAGGGAATCAAAGATGACTAAGACGTGGTCAATGAATGATCGAATAAAATATATATTCTAGGACAGAGGCACTTTAGCAAGGAGGTGAAGAAAGGTAAGTAAGGAAGGAATCAGTTCAGAATGGAGCTCTGGGGATGTCTTTTCTCAAACACAACCTCATGATATTTTATTGGCACATTAGTCTAAACTTACTACATCCTGTTTAATATATAGATATTTATGAAAATATATTAAGGACATAGCTTCCAATTACTCCAAAATTCCAATAGACTATTGAGTAATACCTGCACATAGTATTTATTCAATTAATATTTGTTTAAATGAATCAAATGATCACATAGTATGGAATTAACCGTGAAAATTAGAACTTTGTTTAGTGTTCATTTTCTATTCCAAACACTAGGCTAAACTTATAGTGCATATCATATGTCATGCTTAGAGTAAGTGTATGAAATAAATATTATTCCTATCACATTATATTTTTTAATCCAGATCCAGTGTGTAGGAAGATTTTTATATATATTTGATGATTTGAAAGCATTGAGAACAAAGTCCATTAGCTCTGATTGGACCATGAATATAATTTATTTGGAATTAGGGAAGGGAACAACATAATAAATTAGACCTACATAAGCAACAGAATTTGATGAATATGATTTATCTTCCTTTTGAATACAGTGGATTGAAATTTAAGATAAAGATACTTTACTAGCAGAGACAAAAGGAAGTTAAATGTGTCATTTTATTCACTCCTAGTTCTTGGCATTTCATGATAAGCCATTTGGATTTGAGTCCAGATGGAGCCAACTTATGAGTATGTTCCAGTTTGAAAATATGGAAACTAGTCTCTGGCTCAGGATTTATTAGCAGTGAAGGTCATTTGCAATAGAAAGAGGGGAGAAGAGCACATTTTTAAAAGTATTTTATTAAGAAAAAATTCACACACAGTAAAAGTATGTAAAATGGTATAATGCTGAATAATATCCAAATTTAACAATTATAATTTTTTCTATATTTGCTTTATCTATATCTTTAAATAATTATTTGAAAGTAAATAAAGTAATACAAATATCTTAATTATTTAGTATCTCTAAGAAAATTGTCTATATAACCAGGATAGTATCCATATTCCTTAATAATCCCATTTTTTTTCAGGATGCCAATAATGTCATTCTTAGCAATGATTACAAACTAGTT
Organism: Hippopotamus amphibius kiboko; assembly: GCF_030028045.1. Taxonomy (NCBI): domain Eukaryota; kingdom Metazoa; phylum Chordata; class Mammalia; order Artiodactyla; family Hippopotamidae; genus Hippopotamus; species Hippopotamus amphibius. The sequence continues at coordinate 35,058,784 of NC_080192.1, read as the reverse complement.
TCCAGTCAAGAATTACACCATGTACTTGCTTAGACTAGATTTATTAATAAACAATTTTGATTGGTAAATTTAACAACAGTTGGAGCAGATTAATAATGATTTGAAATAAATATTAATATGTGATGTATCAGTTATCCATTGATGCCTAACAAATCAGCCCAAATATAGGGGCTTAAAATTGCCATTAATTTAACTCACAATATGGTTTGGCAATTTGGGCTGGATTTAGCAAAGAATTTGTTTTATTCTTGGCTGAATTCTCTCATGCATCTGTGGTCAGCTGCCAGCCAGTTGTAGGATGACTGAGAGAGGCAGGCCTAAGATACTCTCATTTGTGTGTGTTGGTTGGCATTATATCAGAGCGATAAGAGCAACCAGCCATGTGTCTCTCATCCTATCAGGATAGTCTGAACTTGTTCAAATGCTGTCTCAGCTGGGTTGTAAAGAAAGAGGAAACACGTGCAATTTGTTGAGGACTAGACACAGAACCTGGGTACTTTTGATTCTACCACATTCTATTTGCAAAGCAAATTGCAAGGCCACAAGATTCAATATGTGGAGAGAGAGATTTTATTTTAGGTGGGTAGAGCTGCGGAGTGTCATTGCAAAGGGATTTTCATCAGAGAAATATGGAGAATTGTGGCCATTCTTGTAATTTACCACTTGTGTATGGTCTTGATATGTCACCATATGAAGAACATGGTAGAATTCTGCTTTTGAATCACTGGATAAAACTTTTGATTCAAACTTCTTGAGTCTCATTCTTAGCCCCAAACTTACTTATTAATTTTAGATAGGATCTTAATATCCTGTGGGTCTCAATGTCATGGCTTAAACTCATATTGAGTTCACTTCAAGGTAGACCAAGGAGCCATGTACCATGTTGTTCACAAATATAATGTGTGTGTTAAGATTATCATAATAAATGCTTATTATTATAGGAAAATAAATACAAAAAGGGGTCTTCATATAATAAAACCTATTTAGGTAAACAGGAGTAAGATAACTTTACTTCTAAATAAATAGATAAAGAGTTACCTACTTATTTATGCCAAAATATTTGTGTAAAAATATACTCCCAAGAGAAGGAGGACAGTTACAGAATTCAGATATCTATAATCTAATTAAAAACACCCAAAACTGTAATATAATTATATATATTATCTCTATATATATTCTTTGTAAAATGTAAAAAACAGAGATGATGGATGCACAACAAATTTAGGATTATGGTTACTTTAGTAGCAATCATTTGCTTTTTGTATATTTTTTTTGTTTTGTTCATATTTGTATGTACCTGTATCATATTCCAAAAAGAATATTGAGAGTATTTTTGAGTGGGTCAGTGTATGTGATTCAAAGTATACTTCAACTTAGTTGTAAAGTTTTATCACTTTCATATTTAAAATGGCCTAATGGACTCTAAGGTTAGTCTCTTTAGGGTTCTTTAGGTTTTATAAAACTTATCAATAAATGCAAAAATGTGGGAAAACTGAAAATGACATAATCAGTAACCTGCATTGACTTATGTCTGAATGAGAGTAAAGAAATAGAGTGGTGACTAGAAGGGCTGTGGGGTCAATGGGGGGATTTATTTGTTTTTCTCCTTTCAGTTTTATCTTTAATTGAGTTTAAGTTTCATCTGAAAAATCTAAGCAGAAAACCAGCTTTATTATTTCTAATTAAAATCTATACTATATTAGATGGGTATCTAATGGCAATTTTAATTTGTTTTCTAATCACTATCTTTGATTGCATTTTAGGTCATATATAATACAGTCAGTATTAGTTTTGCATGTATTTCAAGTTTAAGATGTTAAAATACAAAATTTCAACACATAAAATTGAGCCATAAAACACAGAATATTTACTAAAAATCCAAAGCGGATCACAGAAGTCACTAACTACCTCCATATCCAAAAGACAGCCATCAAGGTGTCTTGGGACTCTTGTGTAGAATTGACTAAGGAGTAGTAGAACAAGCCCTGGTATAATCATTTACTTTCCAGTGATATAAGGTCAGCCCTGGAAAAGAAAGAGACAAGCTAATGGAAAAGAAAATCGTTGGGCAACCTGCATTGTTGGTAACTTTTTTCTCTCTTTATTGAAAGTAAGAGAAGGTGCCTCACATGGAGTTTCTTAAATTTAGGATGTTCTACATTTTTTTCTCATAGAAGCGCTTTTGTAGCCTGTTACTTGTTCTGACCCCAGCCCTACTCAAGGGGAAAAGAAGAATTCAAGAAAAAAACCTGAATTGGGGAGGGGAGTGTGTGATGAAAGTACTAGGATATGTCACTTCAGTACTAGGATACTTTTGGGCTAGAGGTACTTGAAAAACAGCAGATGCAAGAAGTCTTCTGATCTCCTTTTTTCTTCCTGAAAACAAGAGATAAAACTCCCATATGAAATATGCCCTCCCTATACTAGGAGAAAAGAAACATTCTTATCATAAAGGAAGGGAAGTAAAGACTAAGAGAATTCTACACAAACAGACCTTGTGAAAACAATTCTTATCTTCCTTTAGCCTCCCCATACATGTTAGTTACTTTTCCACATTTGCCTCTCTTTGTTCAACCTATTTAAGTTTTGCCACTTCTTTGGGTCTTCATTTCTTTAAGAAGGCTTCCTTGTAACTTAAAACTGAAATTTATATGCTTGTCGTTAATCTGTCTTTTGTTACTGAGCCAGAGCTGAAACCTAAGATGGCTAGAGGAAAGAATTTTCCTCCCCTACAGTGATATATCCAGAATACAAGAGTATTGAGTTATCAGATGATACTATGGATAGCTGATCCTGGGCTAGTCTACAACAACCTCACCTTAGTTTATCTGCCACTAAGCTGTGAGGAGCAGGAGCTGAGGGCTAATGTAAGAGATCACATTTGAGTGGCTCTTTCTTTCAGTGAAACCATAAATGTGTCAGGGCTCCTGCTGGACCTGCTGGAGAACTCACAAGCCTGACACCAGAGGGAACTGTCAGGGCACAGCCATGAAAGGACTTCAGGAGGGCTGGTTAACTAAGGATGCTTGCCCCCTCCCCTCCCTTCCCTCCTCCCAGACTCTAAAACACAAGAAGAGAAAGGAATCCAGAAAAGGGAGGAAAGAGAGAAAGTAAAGATGAGACTTTGTCACCTTTCTACTCCAAGGACCTCAGACAAAGGCTAGGCCAGTACTGAGGGTGGGAAAAGGGAGAATGTAGAAGATAGACAATCAAAAACTTAAATTGGATTGTGTTGGGATAGATTTTTAAAATCACTAACCATGTTGGGAGGCAATGAGGTATTCCAAAGATACCATTAAGGAACAGAATATAGCTTAGTTGAAGCCAGTGACTGAAGAGAAATAAAACTGTTTTGTGTTTGTACACTACCAAGAGTGAACTTACTAAAATCATTTGCTTTCTGTATATTTGTTTGTTTTGTTCATGTTTGTGTGTACCTGTATCTTATTCCAAAAAGAATATTGAGAGCGTTTGCATTAATGATTGCGTTTAAGAGGCACAGTGGTGAAGAATTAGAAACAAAAGGGTAGACATTAAAAGACAAGGGAGAAGGTGTACCAAATACACATAGTAAGATATTCTATTCTTTACCAGAGGAGATTCACATAGCCAGACAATTCTGATTGTCCTAATAGCCAATGCAAAAAGATGAACGTACTCAATTTCGGTACTCACAGAGATTGTGAAGAAAGGCACATTGCTATGGAGAATAAGGACTAGTCAGAGAACAGATATTTTTATTAATCACTTGCTATATTTAGGACAATGAGAATTTTGTAACCAGACAATGCCCTTACCTTCAGGGAACTCACAGTCTAGTGTGAGAAAGTTATTTAATAAATATCTGAAAGTATAAACAAGAAGTACAACATATAAAGAATGAGCTTTTTTATACATTATAATTAATTGGAATTCCTCTGACCTAAGACAATTAGGGGGGTGTCTTTATATCTGTAGCTGAGAATGTGTACATACTTCCGTATATAATGTACTCCTAACCAATATTTAACAGGACTTTATCCTCACTCACATTTTAGCAATTATATGGGGCTAGAGTAATTTTAACATTTTTATTACTTGGATTATCAACACAATCCAGTCACTGAATTACTTTGAGATATAGTTATTGGAGGTCTATCAGCAATGATTGTGAAATCTGAAATTTTACTTCCCTTAATTCAGTAGTTTTCTCACACATAACACATTACTCAGTTCCTGAGAAAATTACAGGAACTGCTAACAGAAGTGGAAAATAGTTTCAGAAATAGAGAATTTTAGGAGTACACCAATATAAACAAATAGCTATGTGGTTAATAGTGAGAACTTCATCGTGTGCTGATGAGAGATTTCTGCCCTGTTTATATTGTCAGCCTAAAGAATCCTGATGCGATTTTACAGCCCATTTTTAACTACTCAAACAGAAAATTTTCAGGTAGAATCATTACAAAATGATGTTTTAGTTTTAAGTTTCAAATAAGTGAATGAAAAGATTTAGGGACTGGACTTCCTAGGTGGTGTAGTGGTTAAGAATCCACCTGCCAATGCAGGGGACATGGGTTTGAGCCCTGCTCTGAGAAGATTCCACATACTGTGGAGCAGCTAAGCCCGTGCACCACAACTATTGAACCTGTGCTCTAGAGCCTGTGAGCCACAACTATTGAGCCCATGTGCCACAACTATTGAAGCCCACGCGCCTAGAGCCTGTGCTCCACAACAAGAGATGCCACTACAATGAGGAGCCCGTGCACCACAATGAAGAGTAGCCCCCACTTGCAGCAACTAGAGAAAGCCCCTATGCAGCAATGAAGACCCAACACAGCCAATAAATAAATAAAATAAATTAAAAAAAAAGATTTAGGGAATGTATTTCTGGATTTAAATGAAAGCATAATTCTAAAGTTAAGTGATAACTAACGATTGAAGTATTGGCATGTGTACTTAAGCTTACAGGAAATAATTAATAAACAATGGGTTTTGAGTTATGTGTTAATTCGGGTACACAATCAGCTGTTAACAAGAGAGGAGAAAGAGACCACAAAATACTGTGGATAAAACAATATGGAACTTTAGTTCCAAACAATCCTGATGGAAAGGGTCCAAGATTGGTTGGGCTTTTATGCTACCCTCAACATTTGGCTTCCAAGTTTGGGTCAAAAGATGCTGATCTAGTTTTTGCCATCATCCAGACAGTGGGAAAGGAGAGATGGCCACAGGAATGTATGACAGAATCTTTTCAAGTTGTCTTGGCAGTGACTATCATCACTGAGGCCCAACAGGCATAGGACTGACCAGAACTTAGTCTCAGGATATATGTAGCTACAAAAGGTGTAAGATGTGATTATATATACATATATACACACACACATACACACACACATATATGAGCAGATAAACTTCATGTCTGTGGAATAGAGAAGAACAGATATTAGTGACACCTGGTAGTCAACCACCAGATATTATATCTCATCTACAATTTCCTAACAAACACTTTTGGTTGTCAGAATTAGACATCTTACTTTTGTAACATTTTAAAACTATAAGCTTAAAATATGACTAAAAGAAATGAGTTTTATTTATTTTATTGAACTTACCAACTATTTTATATTCCATCATTTATTTCTAACTTTAATGTTTCACAATTTCCAATGTTTTAAACATTCTAAATATGTATGAAAATAAATAGGTTGTGGTCACTTTTTCATTGCAGTGATTCATCAGTATAATGTATATAATAAATTCCATCAACTATGTATAAATATATGTGTCCACAAATGTCTTAAAAAGTCGCTACATCCATTGAGAAGTTTGGTACTTGACTCGGACTCTTCTTTACCCATATACTCCTGCAGTAATTCTAGATGAATACAATGTCCATCCACCATGTTATCTTCACTATTCCTTGAAAAGAGAATTGAATTTTGAGATCTGTGTGGTCCTTCATAGATTATAAATGTTTACCCAGAAATGTGTGACTATGTGAGAAAATGGCTTGAAGGCTGTCTCAGTGAAGGCTTGTAGGATAATCTTTGCTACATAGTGCCTATCCTAATGTTGAGAGCCTAGCCCTTGAGCTTTCAGACTCAGAAATGAAGAAATAATCTCTCAAGAAAAATTCACATTAATCAAATCAACAAGCCTAACAAGGCTTACATATACAAGGTACAATTATATATCCCCTAAAATAATTACTGAACTGCAAGTAAAATTAAAAAACCCACTATTTTATAAATATTTATTGCATGTTAATATTTTACATAAAATACAGTGATAATAGGGTATAGATAGGCAATCAACCTTCTAGAAAGTAATGGTCAGGTGAAAGAGGTGGGCTTCAGAGGGCAATGAACAGAGGGCAATGAACAAAGAGGACTAAAACACAATGGTCTTTGAGGTTGGAACTTTCCAACTTAAAAATTCTGATTCATATCTTTAAGATGTTCAGTAAGTAATTTGACCTCCCTCCATCTGCTCTAAGTCCCAGGCTCTAAATACATAGATAACACTTTAAAACAGAATGTGGTGACCCTGGAAATGCTATTATCCTAGCCTACTTATTGAATACATATCTGTTCCCCATTAATGAACAATATGACTGCTCAAATATACACACTTTCCATTTTTATTGTAGGTCTACTTTAAGGACCTATTTGATTTTGACAATGCATTAGCCAATTAATTTATTGCTGATTTAGCACAAACTGTCTTCATTATGATGCTTTTATAATAGCTATTTCTTGTAAGATGAATATATATTTCTTATACACAATATAATTAAGCTCTGAATAAAATAAAAATAAAATTTCAAAATTAATGTGTGTTAAACACAGTATAGACTTATCTCTCTCACACATAAAAGCAGAGTGAATGGGCCAAGAGTGGTAGATAAGCTTCACAAGCATCAGGACCCATGGTCTTACCACGTCATTCTTCTAGCCCCTTCAATGTGTTTTCTGCTTCATGGTTCAGTTCCAGCTACTGAATCCAAATTCCAGCCACAAAGAAGAGGGGAAACAAAAGAGAAAAATGATACTCTCTGTCTTTAAGGACAGTTACTGCAGGTAGCACACACCCCTATCACTTTTGTCCCATTTAACAGATCTTAACCACCTCTGTAGTTGAACCTGGAAAAACACAGGGGTTAGCAGCACCCACACTCCAAGCAGCTGAAAATCAGCCTATAATTTAAAATTGGTAGTCCATATTCAAGGTTCCTTACTATCTGGGAATTCAACCAAGCATGTGCTATGTAGTTCAATAGAATTTATGATAGAAAAAAAAATCCACGTATATGTAGACATGAGCAGTTCAAACCCATGTTGTTCAAGGGTCAACAGTATTTACAAGGGAGCCCAGAAAATATACCCTTATTTTCATAAATATTCCTGCTTGGCTGAAAAAAAATATTGAAATAGGTAATGAGAGGCAATTACAATTTTATGGAATATCTCTCAATTTAATGTTCTTCAGTAATGTGCAATATCTTCTCGACAAACTCTTCAAGTACGATTGAGAATAATCTTAAGGTTTATTTACAAGGAAAACCTATAGAAAACCTAATAATTTTGGGGGGGAGAATTATATTGTTTTACTTTTCTATGATTAAGTTTTTAAGTGTTTTTAAAATTATCTGTCATTACTGATTTTTGTTAGTTTTAATCGGTTATTAAAAGATGATGATAAAATCTCCCACTATAATGATGTTTTAACTTATATGTATAATCATATTATTTTCACTTTGTGTATATTAAGTTAGTCTATGTTTGGAATATGTAATCTTCTGAATATTCTTGAATCCTCTTTCTCTCTATTTCCCTTCCATCAAGATTCTCCTACTCCCAAAGTCTGTATGTTGTTGTCACATTCCTTTAATTCAATCTTAAAAATGCCTTTCTTATTTAGTTATGTCTTTATGGCCTAATATTGCAGGCAGTTTGGGGTTGCCATGTGCAAATGAAGAATTCCAAAGGCTTTTTCCTTCTTCCCAGTTATGCTTCTTCTAATGATCATCTCATCCAATTGCATAGTTTCAGTTGTCACTTCTACATGGATAACATACAAAACTTGATTTCCATGTCTCATCGGTCTCTATGTTCAACTCCTGATGTATATCATTAACTATAGATATCTGGTAACTGAAAATTTTCCTGGCAAATTGTATTCACTATTTCCCCAAATAACCTCTTGCTTCTGAGTTTCCTCCTCTTATTTATGACACAGTTATTGACTTTGCTTATCCCTCACTCTTATAACAAGTCTAAAAATTGTCAAGCTTAAATTTATATTATCTCTTTACACTTACCAATCCTTTTCTTTTTTGGTTATTAAGAAATATTTTAAGCATACATCAAATATTAGAGAATAATATAACAAACATCCATTTTTCTTTTCATGTGGCTGGTCAGATCTTAATATTTTGCACTATATGATTCAGATTCATTTTTATATTTCAAGTAAATTATAACTTTAAAGGTTTGAAAACCTCTATATTTTCCTGATCTCATTCTCATTTTTCCATTTCAGAAATACATACCTATTTTTCTAAGTTTGATGTTCATTATTTTTATTTATCTCTCAGTATTGTCCATAAAAATATAAAACACTGGGTTTACATGTTTTTAAATTTTTCACACATTATGCTTTTGAGATTTATCCATGTTGATATCTGTATCCCTAGTTAATTTTGATATTTAATTATATGAATATAACAAAATTTATCAATTTGCATTTTAGAGGACAGATTAATTCTAAATTTTTAAATATTAAAAAATGCAAAAAGTATTCTTTAAAATGTCACATGGTGCAAATGTATGAGTTGCATACAAATTTTACCAGTAATAGAATTACTAGTTCATAGAATATTTTCACTTCCACTTAGCTTTTGCTAAAGAGCTTTTGAAATGGTTGAATCAGTTCTTTACTCACATGAGTAATCAATAAAACTTCCATTGTTCCTCATCCTTGCTAAGTAACATTTGTTATTGAGTGGTTTTAATTTTTGCCAGTCTAAGGAAGTGAATGACATCTCATTTGTATTTTTCTGATGGCTAGTAAGATTAGAACATATTTATTGGCCATTGTATCTCTATTCCTTCAAATAGCTATTCACATTTTTGCCTACTTTTCTATTCAGGTGATGCTTTTGTTTATTTTTCTTATGGCTTTTAAGAAGGTCTTTGTATGTTCATAAAAATAATGATAATTGTAGAAAGCATATATATCATGCTCATTTTGTCATACAATTTTCAAAATGCTTTAGATTTATTAGCACATTTTATACTTATTAGCACACTATTAGCACATGGATATGAAGTCCTCTTTTGGTTACAAATGATAAAATATTTTCTTGTCTATAGATGTATATAAAATATGTTCCTTTTGGCATATTTAAATTTATTAGCCTATTTATTTTTATGATTTTCCTTTGATCTTTCTAGGGAATCCTTCCTACTACCAGGGCATAAACATATATGTATATATATCCTTTTAAATAGTTGTTTTTTTAAAAATTTTTCACATTTACATATCTAATATCTCTGGAGTTTACTCTTAGTGGCATGGGGATTTATTATTTTTTTATATAGAAACTATATAAAAGTTTTGAAATGGTTATTCCATGGTGTTTAGTCTATCATTTTTCAGCTAACTTCTAAAACTTTATCTGTCATATATCAACTTGCCATAATTGTATGAGTCTTTTTCTGGGGTCACTCTTATGTCCTATTGGTATATTTATCTATTCCTATGTCAACATACTCTATTGAAATTGGTAAACTACATAATATATTCTAACTGGTCTAAGTCATCCATCTACCTTGTTCTTTTACAGTTGTCTTGGTTATGCTCATTCTAATTATTTTTAACATGTTCCTCTAAAGAACCCTAATAAGATTTTTAGAATTGGATTGTTTATATAGATTCTGTTTTACTAAAATTGTCATATTTATGATTTTGAGCCTTATATTCATGAACAGTTTTCTTTTTTCCATTTGTCTATATCATATTTTATGTCTTTGAATTAAGTTCTGTAATAGTTGTTTTTAAAGACTAGCACAGCCTTAATAGATTGGACCTTTATTGTTTTGCTGATATTGTAAATAATAATCTTTTTTCTAAATTAGTTTTTGAATTTAATTTTGTATCACTCTTGTTTTTCCTTACTCAATCTCTGATGCAAATTCTTAACCACCTCACTTTTAGATTTCCAGGGAATGGTGGTTTTATCGCTTGCTTGGTTCATTCAATATTCTCCTTCTTCCACCATGACTCTTCCTAAAAAACAAGACACTATCAGATAAGAGCCTTCCATTTTTACCTGTTGCCAATAGGATGAATTAAAAATGTGTTAGACTTGACTATATTACCAGCTGTAGCCTGCATTTTCAAATTCATCTACTCTTCGTCCATTTTATGATCTGCTCCCAAGCTCACATAGTTTTTGGGAGCTTGCAATTTCTTGCAGGTTGACAGATGCCTGCCACCGTTTCTCCCTGACTGTGTTGTATGCCACTCTCAGTTCTTTGACACATGGCCCTCTCCATAGGGAAGCTCACCACGTGGCAGCTTACTTTTTCAGAACCAGCAAGGGAAAGGGTCACCTCATAAAGCTGAGAGCTCAAAAATGTTCACTGATATTTATTCAATCAAAAACTGTTTGTTATTTGTAAACTCTTTCAACAAATATTTATTTAGAACCTACTATATACACCTTAGTGTTATATGTTCAGGAGCTGTAACTGAACAAATCAGACATGACCCTATACCCTCCATCATAAAGAATAAGACAGTCACATAATCACATACATCTCAACAATGTTACCATATTCTGTTAATTAGAAGGAAGTCAAGGGCCCCATCCACATTTAAGGTGAGGAATTATATAAGGATGTGGATACCAGGAGGCAGAGATCATGGGGCCACCTTAATTCTGTCTTATATTATCTTCTATTCCAAACTTTCCAATGACAAAACCACCAGAAAGTTTTCTTTTTAAATTTTTCTTTTTTAAACATTGAAAATAAAACCACAAGCATCTATGCACATAAGTGTTTGTTATTTACTGAAATGGAATTTTACTATTTATATTGTTGGACAATTTGATCTTATGTCTTAATTTTCTATTGTGGACATAATTTCATATCACCAATATTTACACAGTAATATATAAAAGTACCACATCCTAATTACTTTATGTTACAAATAATCCTTACAACTGATCATTATAATGACTGAATCACAGTTATTAATTTGCCAAATACCAAATTCGGGATGACAAAGTATACAAAAGACCAGAATTAAGGAAAAGTAATGCCAAAGTAATGTTGCATCAACTCACAAATAGATATTTCTCCGCAGGACTGTCCAAAATGGTAGCCACTGACCACAGATGGCTATTAAAATTTAAATTAATTAAAATTAAATACAGTTAAAAAATTAGTCTCTCAGTCACATTAGCCACATTGCAACTGCTCAAGGGTATTTGTTTTTTCTGGTCTTAGCACCAAATTATTACTTACTAAATTCAATTGAATAAATTTAATTATTATTATTCTTGAATTGACAACTTTAATTTTAAACTTTGATATTTAACACAGTAAAAATTCTATGTGGTATATTTAAAATATGTGACAATATAATTGTAAAGTATATCTGGGGAAAATTTTTTTAAAGTGAGTACATACATACATATATAAATGTGTATAAAGAGAAATTATCATGTACTTATCCTCAGGCATTTAAGCTTTCTACTAAACAACATCAGTTTAAAATATGGTATTGGCCAATAATTGATATATCAAATACATTGAAAGGCTCTGCAGAATACCTTACTATATGTAAGGAGGGGAGAAAAGAAACAGAAACTTAGAAAAAATAAATATAGGAGAAATAAATTCACCTTATTGTGATGCCATGAAAATAACCCTAGATATACCTGTAGCAGAGGCTAACATTCCACCAATTAATCTGTGAGCCAAGCAATTAATCAAAGAACTTGGAAGAATTTACTGGGGAGCTAGACATAGATGCTGGTACTCATGCTTAGAAAAATACATTCCAGAGGTTTAAAACAGGCTGCTAAATCTACCTTGTATTACTGGCTGTCAGAGTAAGCACAGTAGGATAAGGGTGATGGAGACCAGACTCATAACCACAAGGAATGAGAATTATTGCTCTGTTAGTAGTTACATTCTATTAATGTGGACTATAATTTTGTAGGTAAAATATTGATTGAAAAATATATTCATGAGAATGAAATATATATGCATTATTGTCAAAATGCATTGATATTATGTGTTATTTTTTAACTACTGAAGTAACAATTACAGTTGGATTGTAAGTTTCTAAACATGTCACTGACTTACACAATATTTGCTAAATAATCATTGGTATGCAAAAATGAGAAGAGTTCTGTTTTAATTTCATTATATCAGAAAACCAATAGAATGAGCAATCTGACCACAGATTCTTAAGTAAACTTGAAAATAAAAAAGGAAGGGTTGTGCAATAAAACAAGCAAGCAAAAATCATAATTAACTCCAGCAAAATTAATGTAGAAATAAGTTTTTCTTAAAAATATAAATACTGTTTAGGCTAATTAAAATAAACATAGTCAACTTGGGAGTGAGAGAGGCAATATTAACCATATAATAAGGTGCTGATTAAAGTAAAAAATAAAATACTACTGTGCACAAACATTAAAGTGTAAAATTTCTGAAAAACTAAAAATTATTAATATTAACAAATAAATAGAAAAGTTAAATTGACCAAATATTAGCAAAACTAATTCATCACGTCAACCATATGTTATAGGATATGCACAGACTGAGATTTAATGGCAGGATTTTTCAATTTTTTGTGAAAAATAATTCTCCTATGATATGTAGTTTCAGATAATAAATTATGAGAGCCTTTCCTCAATATTTTATTAACCCAGAAACAAAAAACAAAAATTCAAATTAATTTCTTAGTATATGTTAAATTCTTACCCAATTGATCCCCTTTTCCCCTCACTCCCCACCTTCTCTCTTACACTGGTAGATTTGAGTACTTTTCTCCCAGAAATGGATAAACACAATAGAAAAATTTATAAGGATATTGGAAACTATCAATCAACTTGTCCTAAGTGATACATAATACTTGGCCCTCACAAAAACTACAGAACACATATTCTTTTCAAATGCACATGGAACATTGATTAAGATGAATGTGTACTGAACTATGAAATATGTCTCAAGACATTGAAAATGATCAAAATCATAAAAGTATGTTATCTGATCATAACAGAAATGTGCTAGAAATATTTTTAAAGTACTGAAAAAAATCTATAAATATTGGAAATTAACTGACACAAAGATCCACTGAGAAAAAAATACAAAGTAAATCAGAAAACATTTAGAAGTGAATAATAAAAAAAAGAGTATATAAACTTTCATGGGATGCAACTACTTAGAATTTTGCAATTTTTTTGCAAAATTTTTTACATAAAATTTTCATGTTTATATATAAACTTTAAATTCAATGATCTATGTTTATAAATTAAGAAATATTTTTTAAAAAGGAAGTATTAATTAACACAAAGTAAGTAGAAGGAAGAGTGAAAATATATGAAATAGGAAACAGACAAACCATAGACTAAATCAGTTAAATAAAAAAACTCATTCATTGGAAACATCTCTAGCTAGAGAGAAAATATAAATTACTAATATCATGAATAAAGCAGTGGTCATCACTACAGATTTTTTAGTTATTAGAAAGACTATAAGACTACAATGAGGTATCACCTCACACCGGTTAGAATCAGCATCATCAGAAAATCTACAAACAATAAATGCTGGAGAGGGTGTGGAGAAAAGGGAATGCTCTTGCACTAGTTGGTGGGAATGTAAATTGATACAGCCACTATGGAGAACAGTATGGAGGTTCCTTGAAAAACTAAAAATAGAGTTACCATATGACCCAGCAATCCCCCTACTGGGTATATACCCAGAGAAAACCATAATTCAAAAAGACACATGCACCCCAGTGTTCATTGCAGCACTATTTACAATAGCCAGGTCATGGAAGCAACCTAAATCCCCATCAACAGATGAATGGATAAAGAAGATGTGGTACATATATACAATGGACTATTACTCAGCCATAAAAAGGTACGAAATTGGGACATTTGTAGAGACATGGATGGATTTAGAGACTGTCATACAGAGTGAAGTAAGTCAGAAAGAGGAAAACAAATATCATATATTAATGCATATATGCAGAATATAGAAAAATAGTACAGATAAACTGGATTGCAAGGCAGAAATAGAGACACAGATATAGATAACAAGCATATGGACACCAAGAGGCAAAAGCTTGGGGGGGGGGGTTGGGTTGGGGTGTGATGAACTGGGAGATTGGGATTGCCATATATACATTACTAGTAAGAACAAAATATCAAATTGTACACTTTAAATATATGCAGTTTATTGTATGTCAATTATATCTCAATAAAAGTTCTTAAAAAAGGAAACAAGATTATAAAAAATATTTTGAAGAAAGTTATGAAAACAAATTTACCAACTTTACATAAAATGAACAAATTTCATAAAAACAATTTACCAAGAATATTTAGAATATTTGAAAGTGGTGTATTTATTAAATAAATTAAATATGGCAATAAACACTTTTCCAAAAGAAATTTCTAGGCAAATATTGAATAATGGTGAACTCACACATTTGATGAAGAAATAATATAACTCAAAACTAAGAAAATAACCCATTTATAACTGAACAAGAGATTTTTAACAGATATTTCACCAAAAAACATATATGGATAGCGAAAAGCACCTGAAAAAATGTTCACACAATTAGTCATCAAGGATGTGCATGGTGAAATTAGATACCACTACACACCCAGTAGAATGTCTAAAATTAAAAATTTATAATACCAAGTGTTGGTGAGGACTGCAATTACTGAAGTCTAATACTGTGAGTGGGGTATAAAATGATGCAACCACTAAACAGTTTAGCAAGCTATATAATCTTAGACACATAACCACCCTATGATCCAGTGATACCTACCTATCTCTCCTAGATATTAAACCAGCAAAAATTAAATAACTTATGTGAATATTCATAATAGCTTTATTCCTATCAGTCATAAACTTGACCCAGTCTAATAAATTGTGGTATATTTATACAAAGGACTAAGCAACAACATAAAGAAAAAATTGAAGATGCACACATTAACATGGATGGTTCTCAACAAAATTATGCTAAATGACAAGATCCAGACACAAACACACACACACAAATCCAGACACACAAAAAGTATATATGTTGGTTTCTATTGATATGACATTTTAGAATAGGAAAAACTAATCTACAGTTATAAATCATATTGATTTCTGCCTGGGGTAGCAAGTGATGACAGGTTGAAATCATAATGGAGTAATCAAAGTTCAGACACATGGAATGGAGTCAGGTGGCTGTTGAGGATCTGGTCTCAGACCACTCTTCAGAATCTGAACTTTCTGAACTGTACAGTAGCAAACCCAAGTATACTTCCCATCATCTTTTGAACAACATCTACTAGCTGTAACTTTGTTGTAACTATGCAACCATTTTGACCTAAACCAATCCTTGCTTAAGAAGCACCCTTACTTCTTGCCAGCTGCAATAATAATTCTTGACAAACAACTTATGCAACTAACTGTGGCCTTGCAGTTTTTGCCTTTATAAGTTTCCTCCATTTCATAGTCTAGTGGAATATATTTCAAGTGCTTCTTGAATCTGCTTTCCAGGCTGCAGTCCTAACAAACCACAAATAAATGCCTCTTTTTTCAATCAGGTCTTTGTTTTTGAAATTTTGGTTAACACCAGGAAGAGAGTGATGGGACTAGAGTCACAAGAAGAATTTTAAGATTTTATATTGCGATTGCTGTAGTGGTCACATGGGTGTATACATTTCTCAAGGCATCAAAAATACACTTAAGAATGGATTCATTTTATTGTATATAAAGAATACTTTGGTAAAACTGACTTTTAAAAAATTGTGAAAAATCTACATTGAGGAAACTATAAACTGAAAATCTGAACAGTTACTTAAAAAGTGCAAAAAGATACTCTACTTCTGGTCCAAGAATTCATTACCAAAAATCAGTTTTCTTTATTAACATACTTATATAATTTCAACTAAAATACTGTTGTTTTTTCTCAACAGTTGCAAATGGCTTTAAAGTTTATTTCCAAGGAAATAATGGAAGATAATAATTTAAATTATTTTGAAACAAAATAATGATAGAGGACTTGCCCCAAGAGATATTAAAATGTTCTGTAAAGAAATAATGTTAACAGTGACATATCACAAAAAGTGTAAGAAAAAAGTATAATTTTAAAAATTATATATTATAGAGTAGTTTAAGTTTTGGTAAAAATACATCTTCTATCACATTTTATACAAATATAAGAAATAAATTCAATTATTAAATTTTATTTTAAATATAAATTAAATACAATATTAAATTTAGTTATTTAATTGAGCATAATTAAATATCTTACAGAAAATATTCAGTAAATGGAGATAGACTTTCTGGCTATAAACTGGGTATCAAGAAGTCAGAGAGAAATGATAAATAGCTAAAAACAACTACCATATGACCCAGCAGTTCCACTCCTGGGTATGTATCTGAAAAAAAAAATTCTAAAAGATACATGCACCTCAATGTTCATAGTAGCATTATTTACAATTGACAACATATGGAAACAACCTAAGTGTTCATCAACAGATGAGTGGATTAAGGAGTTCCATATATATATATGGAATACTACTGTATATATATGGAATATATACAATGGAATACTAAGCCATAAAAAGAATGAAATTTTGCCACTTGTAGGAACATGGATGGATTTGGAGGGCATTATGCTAAGTGAAGTAAGTCAGATGAAGAAAGGCAGATCCTGTGTAATGTTACATATATGTGGAATCTAAACAATACAACAAACTAGTGAATATAACAAAAAAGAAACAGACTTACAGATACAGAGAACAAACTAGTGGTTACCAGTGGGGAGTAGGAGAGAGGCAATACATAAGTGTGGGAGAATAGGAGGTACAAACTATTGGGTATAAGGTAGGTTCAAGGATGTATTGTACAACATGGGGAATATAGCCAATATTTTGTAATAATTGTAAACAGAAAGTAACCTTTCAAAATTATATAAAAATTTCAGAATGAAATTTATTAACTAAATTTATTAACTAAATTTATTAACTATTTACAGGGTTTTTTTTTTTCTGGTATAAAACTTGTGTATAATTAAGTGTACACATCAAGTGTACACTCATTAAACTTTGACCTGTGTAAAGCAAACTCCTATTAAGATATAGAATATTATCATCATTTCAGAAAATTCTTTTTTATCCTTCCCAGTCAGTTCACCATTCTTTACCCTGAGGCTCCTAATGTTATGATTATTTTTCCCATCATAGGTTACTGTTAAAATTTCAAGTAAAATGTATCACACATGTACTGTTTTCTGTAAGTCTCTTTTTCAGTCAGCTTCTGATACTCATCTATACTGTTTCATATATCAGTCATGCTTTACTTTTTATTGCTAGTATTAGGACTACAAGAATTTGTTTACTCATTCTCATTCTGTTGAACACCCAGGTTTTTTTTTTTTTTTCTTTCATATTTTGGCTATTACAAATAAAGCTGCTATGCATTTTTTTAAAAAAAGTCAGATGGAAATTATAATTTCAGTTCACAGTTAACATTCTAGGTATTAAAAATAACATGAAGAGCTAAATGAAAATATTGAATGAATATGGCAAATGAAATACTACTGTCTATAAAAACAGAGCCCTTACATATTAATAAAAGTGATGTCACAGTAAGATCTGGTAGAAGATATACATAAATACATAAATATTTCACAGAAAGTTTATTTAAGAAATTAATTCTAAAAATATGAATGTTACTTTGTGTTACAGTAAATGTCAATAAAAGGTAAGATGGATTTTTACCCATGTAAAAGAAAAATATTAAAATATAGAATAAATATTTTCCAGCATGTTTTAAAATGAGCATTCCCAAAACACTATTTGTAGAAATATAAATTGGTAAAATTTTTGAAAATCTTTATTCAATGTCTCAAGTCACTCAAAGTGTTCAAATTCTTTTCCAGTAATCTGAGAATTTTTACAAAGACAATAATCAGAAGTCTGGTAAAATTTTATGTATGTAGATGCTAATCACATAATTGTTTTAGATACAGCCTCAAATATGATATTAAATGTTAAAAAGCAGTGACTTATACATAATTTATATAACCAACATCATATGTATACTCATATTTTATGATTGCATTTTAATATGTATAAATCATAATGAAAACATTATGAACATTTCTACATTGTGTTTTTTTAATTCTACACTACATTCTAATTAGAGAAAACATTGCAAAATTGTAATGACAATATAGAGACTATAAAACAATACCAATGAATTATTAAACACGTAATAAATGTGATTTGATTTATCAATAAGAACTGAAAATTGCCAACATTAATTAATTTGATTTACTGAAATTTTATATCAACTTCATAGACTAAAGCTGTCATTTTTTAAACTTTCCACCTTGAAAAATAAATTGATTTATTTTTCAACATTAAGAGCTATTTAGCAAAAGATAAAGAAGTTTGCATGTAATCTGTTAATTTAAAAACACAAGATGTTTTAGCATTTCTGTATTTACTGGAATGTTGTTTTATTATATAGGAACTATTAAAAAGTACAACTACAGTCAAGACAGACAAAATCTTATATGTGTTGATTTTCTGTCTCCCTCTACTCTGATTTTTTTAATTCAGCACCATGAAAAAGTGAATGAGAAATTTCTATGTCTTAGGTGTGATACCAAGGAACAAATTTGCTATTCTTATTTCTTAAAATCCTTCCAATATAAAAGATGTGCCCATGGCCATTACAAACCACCATCCTCAAGTCATGTTTGGACATTTTAGTGAGATGATGCAGTTTTAACAATTTCTGCTAGCTAAAAAAAAAAGTGACAAAATGATACAAATGTTACATTTTTAGGTAGAGTTACTGTTTAAAAGCTACTTTTAAGTAGGAGGATTGCTTTTAACTGGAAACCATACAACCTGCCAAGTATATGCCATAAGTTGATATAAAAAAAATGTAAGTTCAGTCACTGATTGATATGCTTTGAAAGACTGTTCACTTAGGAGAAATCCCCATTTGCAATGCTAGAACATAAAATGGAAAAGGAGAGGAAATACACTTACTTAAATCATTTATAAAAGATTTGCAGAGGCAGTAATCATTTTACCTTTAAAAAATTATCAGTGAATGAAATTAGTGCTGGTGAAAGCAAGGGATAGAAGCCAAGTACATGCTGGCTGGTGTCCAGTGGATTGCCCCCACTTCTCTGCCAACAGTACTTAGCTCTGACCTTGAAACACCTGTTTGTTAGAAGGGACTGTCTGTCAAAGTGAGCTATGTAAAAATTGCTCTTTGCTTTGAAAATGATGAATAGAATGAACTCCTAAACCTCCTTTCTTCTGTAATCTGAGCACCTAAACAAAAGTTTTTTCAGGATTAAACTGATCTGTTAGTTCATTAACCCTCTTTTCAGTTAGCAGAACTGGTGTTTATAGGAAAAAGTATTACTTTTAAATGTGAAACAAAGCTAATAAAAACTTCCTTAAATGGGGATTAGAAATTTTACAGTATATATTTATTTAATATATTAATTTAATTAATTTATATATATAAATTATATATGTATATATATGACTGAAACACTTTTCTGTACAGCCAAAACATTGTAAATAAAGTATACATATATATATTCATTTTCAGATTATTTTCCGTTATAGGTTATTACAAGATATTGAATATAGTTCCCTGTACTCTACAGTAGGTTCTTATTGTTTATCTATTTTATATATAGTAGTGTGTATCTGTTAATCCCAAATTTCCAATTTATCCCTCTCCACCTTTCCCCTTAGGTAACCATAAGTTTGTTTTCTATGTCTGTGAGTCTATTTCTGTTTTGTAAATAAGTTCCTTTGTATTATTTTTTTAATTCCACATACAAGTGATATTATATGATATTTGTCTGTCTCTCTCTGACTTCCTTCACTTAGCAATGCAGTATGATAATCTCTGGGTCCATCTATGTTGCTGCATATGTCATTATTTCATTTGTATGGTTGAGGAGTATATATACACACACACACACACACACACATAACGTGTGTGTGTGTACACATACCACATCTTCTTTATCCATTCATCTGTTAATGGACATTTAGGTTGCTTCCAAGTCTTGGCTATTGTAAATAGTGCTGCAATGAACATTGGTGTACATGCATCTTTTCAAATTAGAGTTTTCTCTGAATATATGTCCAGGAGTGAGAATCAGGATCATATGGTAACTCTATTTTTCGTTTTTTAAGAACCTCCATACTGTTCTCCATAGTGGATTACAAATTGACATTCCCACCAACAGTGTAGGAGGGTCCCATTTTCTTCACACCCTATCTGGCATTTATTACTTATAGACTTTAAAAGAAACGTTTTTTTTTAATTTTTATTTCATATTGGAGTTTAGTTGATTTACAATGTTGTGTTAGTCTTAGGAAACAGCAAAGTGATATACACACGCCAACGCACACACATACACACACACACATCTATTATTTCTGGGTTCTTTTCTCATTTAGGTTGTTAAAGAATATTGAGTAGGGTTCCCTGTGCTATACATTAGACTTTTTAATGATGGCCATCCAGACAGGTCTGAGGTGGTACTTCATTGTGCTTTTGATTTGCATTTCTCTAGTAATTAGCAATGTTGAGCATCTTTTCATGTGCCTGTTGGCTATCTGTATGTCTTATTTGGAGAAATATCTATTTAGGTCTTCTGCCCATTTTTTGATTGGGTTGTTTGTTTTTTGGATATTGAGCTGTCTGAGCTGTTTCTATGTTTTGAGATTAATCCCTTGACAGTTGCACTGTTTGCAAATATTGTCTCCCATTCCATAGGTTGACTTTTTGTTTTGTTTATGGTTTCCTCTGCTGTGCAAAAGCTTTTAAGTTTAATTAGGTCCCATTTGTTTATTTTAGCTTTTGTTTCCTTTACTCTAGGAGATGGACCCAAAAAAAAATATTGCTGTGATTCATATCAAAATGTGTTCTATCTATGTTTTTTTCTAGGGGTTTTATAGTGTCCAGTCTTACATTTAGGTCTTTAATCCATTTTGAGTTTATTTTTGTATATGATGTTAGAGAATGTTCTAATTTCATTCTTTTACATGTAGCTGTCCAGTTTTCCCAGCACCACTTATTGAAGAGACTGTCTTTTTTCCATTGTATATTCTTGCCTCCTTTGTCATAGATTAATTGACCATAAGTGTGTGGGTTATTTCTGGGCTTTCTATCCTGTTTCATTGAACTATATGTCTGTTTTGTGCCAGTACTATACTGTTTTGATTACTGTAGCTTTGTAGTGTAGTCTGTAATACTGTTATAAATGGTATGAAGAAAAAATTATACTAAAAAAGACATAGAGACTTTTCAGGGAGGTCAGGGAAGACCTTGTTGATTAAGAGATGCATGTTTGATACACAGTATGATTGAATATGGAAACTACATACACACACATGCACACACTTGAGTAAAAATCAAAATCATAAACAAATAAATAATGGAATCTGATTTCTACAGAGATCACAATTTAAAAGAAGGGGGAAAATGTACCAGTAAACTATGTATATTACGTATGTGAAGGCAGCCACATGAGCACAGGACATGGGCAATAAATAGAATTAAAAACAGAATCACACAAGATATGACCTGAATAGGAATTGAGTTTAACAGTTTGTGTTTTTTTAAATAACTTGGTTTGCTAAAGCTTCTATAACAAATACCACTGACTGGGTGATTTAAACTTAGTTCTAGAGGCTAGATGTTCAAGATTAAGATATTGGTAGGGTCGGTTTCTTCTGAAGCTTCTCTCCTTGGTTTTTAGAGGACTCTCTCCTCCTCATGTCTTCACATGGTTTTCTTGCCTGTGTATCTGTGTCCTAATGACCTCTTCTTGTATATATGCCAATCGTTTTGGACTAGGACCCATCTTAATGACCTCATTTTGACTTAATTACCTCTTTAAAGACCATCTATTTCCATTGTAGTTTTGATTTGCATTTCTCTAAAAACTAGTGATGCTGAGCATTTTTTCATGTGAGGTATCACCTCACTCCAGTCAGAATTGCCATCATTAAAATGTCTACAAATAATAAGTGCTGGAGAGGGTATGGAGAAAAAGGGACACTCCCACACTGTTGCTGGGAATGTAATTTGGTGCAGACACTATGGAGAGCAGTATGGAGGTTCCTTAAAAAACTAAAAATAGAGCTTCCATATGATCCTGCAATCCAACTGCTGGTCATATATCCAGTGAAAACCCTAATTTGAAAATATACATGCACCCCAATATTCACTGAAGCACTATTTACAGTAGCCAAGACATGGAAGCATCTTAAGTGTCCATCAACAGAGGGTGTTGTATATATTTACAATGGAATATTACTCAGCCATTAAAAAAAAATGAAATAATGCCTTTTGCAGCAGCATAGATGGACCAACAGATTATAATAATAAGGGAAGGAAGCCAGACAGAGAAAGACAAATATCATATGGTATTGCTTATATGTGGAATTTGAAAAAAAAATGATACAAGTGAACTTATACAGAAAACAGAAATAGACTCACAGACATAGAAAACAAACTTATGGTTACCAAAGGACAAAAGTGGAGAAGGGATAAATTAGGAGTTTGGAATTAACATATACACACTACTATATATAAAATAGATAACCATCAAGGACCTACTGTGTAGCACAGGGATCTATGTTCAATATTTTGTAATAACCCATAAGGGAAAAGAATCTGAAATATATATATATATATACACATATATATATATATATACTATAACATTTAACTGAATCACTTTGCTGTACACCTGAAACTAACACAACATTGTAAATTAACTATAGTTCAATAAAAATATAAAATAATATAAAATAAAATGTAATACCATTTGTGAAAAAAATATCCTATATTCAAATACTGGAGGTTAGACCTTCAACATATGAATATGGAGCAGGAGAGACACAATTTAGCCCATAACAACTTTTATATTTAAAATAGTTTTAAGATTTAAAGAAAACCTGTTGTGACAGCACTGAGAATTTCCACATAGTCCACATCCAGTTTACCTACTATTAACATCTTACTAATATACTAATATATACAATATAACAACTTACTAATATAAGTACATTTTCTGCAATTAATGAACCAATATTGACACATTTTTATTCAATAAAGTCCACAGTGTATTTAGATGTTCTTAGTTTTTACCTAATGCCCTATTTACCACTTCACCTCCACCCCAATTCCATTCATGATACCACATTACAATTAGTTGTTCTGATTTAGACCTCTCTAGACTATAGGAATTTCTCAGATGTTGATTTTGATGACTTTGACAGTTTTGAGAAATACTACTCAAGTATTTTTTATGATGTCCTTCTGTTGGAATTTATTTTATTTACTATTATTATATTGGGTTTATGGATTTTTGAAAAATCAGTGACATTTTCATCACATCATGGGAAGGGTATATTTATCAACATGTCTTATGATTATTGATGTTGACCTTGATCACCTGGCTAAGGTAATATTTGTCAGTTTCTTCACTCTGAAAGCTCTCTTTTCTTCCCTTTTTGAAACTGTTCTCTTTGAAAGGAAATTACTACGTGCAGCTTACATTTATGGAGAGTGCAGTTCCAAGGGTGGAGAAACTACATCCGTAATTTGGAATTCAGTATGGAGATTTGTCTCTCCTCCTCCATTTAAGAGTTTATTTAGTCAAGTTTTTATATCAGTACAAACTGGTGGATGTTTATTTTATAGTTTGGTTTAAAATCCAGTATTCCTTTATTTATTTTATTGTTCAAATTGTCCCAGCTTTTGCTATTAAGAGTTCTTTCAGTTGCCACCTGTATCCCTTTCACATACCCTATCATTGTAGATTGTTTCTCTGCTTTTATTTTTCATGCCATTCTTTTCTTTCAAGATCTACAAGATGATTCAGGATCATCCTAAATATTTTGGTCATTTATCCTTGGAGACATGGTTCCCTTTTATTGGAAAATGGTGTTAGGAAAAAACAAGGTGTGGGTGATAGATGTGCTTATAGCTGTGGGGATGTCATTTCTTTTAGACCCTCTCAACTGATTAAGTAAATAAATACGTGTGTATATTGAAACATATATGCTTACATATCTGTAAATATTTCTACATGTGACTACTTGTATCTATAGTAAGTTAAAATTCCAAACTTACTGATGGCTCCAACTCTAATCCATTACCACATGGGTCAGTCTAGCCTCTTCCCCTTTCCTGTCTGTAAACTCCCTCTTCAGTAGTGGGAATTTTGGCTTCACCAGTCACCATCTATTTACATAGTTGTTCCATTCAGTATACATGTATAGCTCGATCAGAATTGTTAACCATGCTTTGATGGGAAACATTACCAATGAGAGTACAGTGCTTATGTATGTTTTTTTTTTCCTTTAATCATAGACTCATTTACAACATTATTTAGTTCAATGTGTTTTCCCCTCCACTTCTTTCAAGTTATTTCACACATTTGTAAAACAAATTATTTTGTGACAGTCTGCGTTCCTTTCTGTGATCCCTGACCCACAATTTAAAAAACTGCATACATTAAGATTCACTCTGCACAGTGAAGTTTTTGGGTTTTGACAAATACATAATGTCATGTATCCACAATTACTATATCATAAAAATATTTAGTTTTATCCTACTATAAATATACTGTGCTTCACCTATACAAACCTTGCCCAAGCCCCTGGAAACCACTGATTCTTTTTTTTTTTTTTTTACTGTGTCTATTGTTTTGCCTTTTCCAGAATGTCATATTAGTGGAATCACAGTCTGTAGTCTTTTTAGATTGGCTTCTTTCACTTACTGATATGAATTTACATTTCCTCCCTGTATTTTTGTGGCTTTGTAGCTCTTTTCATCACTGAATAATTTTCCATTGCAGGGATGTACGACAGTTTGTTTATTCATTCATCCACTGGAAGGCATCGTGGTGCATCCTGTTTTTAATAATAAAGAATAAAGCTGCTGTATCTATATAGTCACATGCAGGTGTTTGTGTGACGAGAGTTTTCAAATCAATTGATTTTAATATAAATACCAAGGAACAGGAATGTTGGCTTGTATAGTAAAATAATTTTTAGATTTTTAGCTTTGTGAAAAGCTGCCAAACTGTCTTCCAATGTGGATATTCCATTTGGCAGCCCCACCTGCAATGAATGAGAGTTCCTATTGCTCTACATTCTTGCTAGCATCTGGTATTGTCATTTTTAAAAATCATCTTAATAAGTGTGTAATGCTACCTCATTATTGATTGAATTTTCAATTTCTTAATGACAAATAATGTTGAAAATATTTTGTATGCTTATTTGTCTTCTATAATCTTGTTTTAAGTATACTTGATTATATCTTTTACACATTTTCCATTGGACAGATTGTTTTCTTGTTGAGCATTAAGAATTCTTTGCATATTTTAAGTATAGATCCTTTATTGGTTTCTGATTTTGCAAAATCTTCTCTCAGTCTGTGGCTTGTCTTCTCATTCTCTTAAGAGTGTCCTTCACAAGGAAGATGTTTTTAATTTTAGTAGAGTATAAGGTCAAAATTTTCCAGTTATGCTCTTGTTATTCTATCATAACCTCATCATCAAACCCAAGGTCACATAGATTTTTCTCTCATGCTTTCTTTTAAAATTTTTATGTTCTTGTGTTTTACATGTACTTTTATGATGCCTTTTGAATTAATTTTTGTGAAAGGTGGAAATTACTTGCCTATATTTTTTGCATAAGGATGTCTAATTACTCCAGCACCATTGTTGAGAGACTTCTTGATTCATCAAATTGCCTTTATTCTTTATAAAAGAGAAGTTGAATACACTTGTGTAGGTCTATTTATGTGGCACTCTATTCTGTTTCATTGATCAATGTGAATTCTCTTTTTCTGATACCATCCTGTCTTGCTTACTGTGGATTCATAATAAGTATTGAAGTTAGGTAGCTCTCCAGCTTTATTTTTCTTCTTCTTCTTCAATATTATGCTGTATATTTTAGGATTTTCACTTTTCCATATAAACTTTAGATTCAGTTTATCAATATCCATAAAATTGTGTAATGAGATTTTGTTTGGAATTGTATTGAGTGTACAGATCAAGAGGTGAATAAGTGACATCTTAACAATATTGAGTGAACACAGTAGTGAAATCCGTGTTGTGAAATCTTTTTAAAGATTTATTAGAGTTTTGTAATTTACACATACAGGTGCTGTACATGTTTTATTAGATCAGTACCTAAATCGGTACCTAAATATCACATTTTTTGGTGTTAATATGCATGGTATTGTATTCTAAATTACAAATCCTAATCGTTCCTTGTGGGTATAGAGGAAAGCAATTGACTTTTGTATAATAACCCTATGTCCTGTGATCTTGATAGTTCCAGGTTTCTTTGTCATATCATCTGCTAAAAAAGGCAATTGTATTTTTTTTCCTAATCTGTCCACATGCTATTTTATTATGTTATTACACTCATTTGGACTTCCATATGATGTTGACATGGGACAGTGAGAGAGGACATTGTGCCCTGTTTCAAATCTCAGGGGAAAGGGATCCAATTTCTTGCAATTATGTATGAATATTGCTGTAAATTTTTTGTGTTTGTTCTTTTTCAAGTTGAGAAAGTTTATATTTCTAGTTTGTGAGAGTTTTTATCACAAAAACAAACAAAAATTAAACTAGCTTTTATTAAAAATGAGAATTAGATTTTATAAGATTTTTTTCCATATTAGCTGATATAGTCTTATAATGATTTTTCTTTAACTTCTTGAATATAATGGATTACACTTATTTAATTTTGAATGTTGAATCAACCTTGCATGGCTGGAATAAATCTCATTTGGTTGAGGTATATAATTCTTTTTAGACATTTTTGCATTCAATTTGCTAGTATTTTGTTGAATTTTTTCATCTATATTCATGAGAATATTGGTCTATGCTTTTCCTTTCTTGTATTACCTTTATCATATTTTGTTGTTAGGGTAATGTCGACTTTCATAGAATGAGTTAGAAAGTGTCGCCTTGTGCTTCTAATTTCTGGAGGAGATTGTAGAATATTGTATCTTTTCTTTCTTAAATATTTGGTAGAATTTTGCAATGACATCATTTGGCCTCATGCTTTCTTTTTGGTAGGTCATAAATCATTGATTATATTTTGAGAATGCTATAGGCCTATTCAGATTATATATTTCTCTGAGTTTGGTATCTATATTTCAAGGAATTTATTCATTTTATATAAGTTTTCAATTTTGTAGGCTGAGATTATTCATAGGTTACTTTTATTATCTATTAATGTTTAGAATCAGTAGTAATGGCTTTTCTTTCATTTCTGATAGTCATATTTATTTCTTCTCTCCATTTCACTTGATTAGCTTGGCTAGAGTTATACTAATTTCATTATTCTTTTCAAATAATTGGCTTTGACTACATTGATTTTCTCTACTGTTTTCCTATTTTCAGTTTTATTGATTTCTGCTCAATTATTATTTCATTTTTTTTAATTGATTGCTTTAGTCTAAAATTACTCTCCTTTTTCTATTACCCTAAAGTGAAATCTTTCTTATTGATTTTAGATCTTTCTTCTCTTCACCATATATTTAGTACTTTAATATTTACTCTTAGCATTCACTTATTGCTTTCAGTACACCTCATAAATTTTGAAAAAAGTTTATAAATTGTTCTGTCAAAAAGTTTACCATTAGTTCAAAATATTTTAAAATTTCTGAAGATTATTTCTGTGACCCAAGTTTTGTTTAATTTCCTAATATTTTGGTGTTTTTCAGCTACATTTCTTTTACTAATTTCCAGTTTAAATCCATTATGGAAGAGGGCAGACAGCAGTATCAGCAGTATTTCGTCTTGTGGAACTGAAAACGGCAGCCACAGAAAGATAGAGAAAATGAAAAAGCAGAGGGCTTTGTACCAGATTAAGGGACAGGATAAAGCCCCAGAAAAACAACTAAATGAAGAGGAGATAGGCACCCTTCCAGAAAAAGAATTCAGAATAATGATGGTGAAGATGATCCAGGACTTTGAAAAAAGACTGGATGCAAAGATCGAAAAGTTCACCAAAGACCTAGAAGAATTAAAGAGCAAACAAACAGAGATATACAGCACAATAACGGAAATGAAAAATACACTAGAAGGAACCAATAGCAGATTAACTGAGGCAGAAGGGTGAATAAGTGACCTGGAAGACAGAATGGTGATCATCACTGATGCAGAAAAGAATAAAGAAAAAAGAATGAAAAGAACTGAAGACAGCCTAAGAGACCTCTGGGACAATGTTAAACACGCCAACATTCGCATTATAGGGGTCCCAGAAGGAGAAGAGAGAGAGAAAGGACCTGAGAAAATACTAGAAGAGATTATAGTTGAAAACTTCCCTAACATGGGAAAGGAAATAACTACCCAAGTCCAGGAAGCGCAGAGAGTCCCAGGCAGGATTAACCCAAGGAGAAACACGCCAAGACATATAGTAGTCAAGTTGACAAAAATTAAAGACAGAGAAATGTTATTAAAAGCAACAAGGGAAAAACAACAAATAACATGCAAGGGAACTTCCATAAGGTTAACAGCTGATTTCTCAGTAGAAACTCTGCAGGCCAGAAGGGAGTGTCATGATATATTTCAAGTGATGAAAGGGAAGAATCTACAGCCAAGAATACTCTACCCAGCAAGGATCTCATTCAGATTCGATGGAGAAATCAAAAGCTTTACAGACAAGCAACAGCTAAGAGAATTCAGCACCACCAAACCAGCCCTACAACAAATGCTAAAGGAACTTCTCTAAGCGGGAAACGTAAGAGAAGAAAAGGACCTACAAAAACAACAACAAAACAATTAAGAAAATGGTGATGGGAACATACATATCGATAATCACCTTGAATGTAAATGGACTAAATGCATCAACCAGAAGACACAGACTGGCTGAATGGATACAAAAACAAGACCCATGTATATGCTGTCTACAAGAGACTTGTCCCCACTTGAGACCTAGGGACACATACAGACTGAAAGTGAGGGGATGGAAAAAGATATTCCATGCAAATGAAAATCAAAAGAAGCTGGAGTAGCAATACTCATATCAGATAAAATAGACTTTAAAATAAAAAATGTTACAAGAGACAAGAAAGGACATTACATAAAGATCAAGGGATCCATCCAAGAAGAGGAGATAACAATTATAAATATATATGCACCGAATATAGGAGCACCTCAATACATAAGGCAAATGCTAACAACTATGAAAGAGGAAATGCAAGGCAGAAATAGAGACGCAGGGGTAGAGAACAAACACATGGACACCAAGTGGGGAAAGCAGGGAGGGTTGGGGGGGAATGAATTGGGAGATTGGGATACCAAATTGTACACTCTAAATATATGATGTTTATTGTCTGTTAACTGTATCTCAATAAAAGTTCTTAAAATAAATAAATAAATCCATTGTGGTCTTAGAATATACTTTCTATGATTTCTATTTTTTTAATATGTAGGGTGTATTTTATGGCCCAGAATATGCCTGTTTTCTGAATGTTCTCCTCAAGCTTGAAAACAAGATGTATACTGCTTTTGTTTATTGGAGTATTCTATAAATTACATCAACTTGATAGTAGTTTTCAGGTTAACTATATCTTTACTGATTTTCTGTCAGCTTGATCTATCAATTACTGAAAGACAGATGCTAAAGTATCCAGTTATATACTGGGCTTGCCTGTTTCTCCCTGCAGTTCTATCAATTTCCCTCATGCATTTTGACAGTCTGTTTTAAGGTCCATACACGATAAGAATGTTGTGTCTTGCTGGAAAACTGTACCCTTTATGTAATGCCCCCTATTTATCCCTGATTATTTCCCTTGTTCTGAAGTCCACTGTTTCTAAAATCAGTATAGCTGCTCCAGCTTCCTTTTGACTGTTGTTATCATGGTATGTCTTTTTCTTTCCCTTTACTTTCTTTTTCTCGGTCAAATATTTTTATTGGGTCATTACTCTGCTTTTGTGTGTGTGTGTGATATAATATGCATAAGATTTTCCATCTTCACCATTTTAAGTGTACAGTTCAGTGGCATTAAATACATTCACATTACTGTGCAACCATCACCAGCATCCATCCCCATAACTATTTTCATCTTGTAAAGCTAAAACTATATACCCATTAAACAGTAACTCCCCCTTTTCCTCTCCCCCAGGCCCCTGGAAACAACCATTATACTTTCTGTCTTCATGATTTTGACTATCCTAAGTATCTCACATAAGTAGAATCATATAGTTGTTGTATTTTTGTGATTTGCTTATTTCACTTAGAGTAATGCCCTCAGACTTCAACTGTGTTGTGATGTATGTCAGAATTTCCTTCCTTTTTAAGGCTCAATAATATTCTCATGTATATGTATGTGTGTATGTATATATATATATGTATATATATACACCACATTACACTTATCTGTTCATTTGTCAATGGACACTTGCATTGCTTCCATGTTTTAGCTATTGTGAATAATGGCACTATAAACATGAAAATACAAATATCTTTTCAGGACTCTAATTTCTTTTGGGTATATACCCAGAAGTGAAATTGTTGGATTATATGATAATTCTATTTTTAATTTTTTGAAGAATCACCATACTGTTTTCCACAAAGACTACCATTTTACATTCCCACCAAAAGTACACAAAGGTTCTAATTTCTCCACATTCTCGTCAATACATTCTTTTTTTTATTCTTTCTCTCTTTCTTTTTTTATTATAACCATTCTAATGGATGTGAGGTGATTATTGTAGTTTTGATTTGCATTTCCCTAATGGTTTTGATGTTGAGCCTCTTTACATGTGCTTATTGGCCATTCATATATCTTCTTTGGAGAAATACCTATTCAAGTCCTTTGCCCATTTTTGAATTGAATTGTTTGTTTATTGTTGAGTTTTAGGAGTTTTTTATATATTCTGTATTTTAATCCCTTATCACATATATGATTTCCAAACAATTTTTCAAACTGTATAGTTTGTCTTTTACTCTGTGGATAGTGTCTTTTGATGCACAATATTTTTAAAAATTTTCATGAAGTCCATTTTACCTACTTGTTTTCTTTTATTACTTATGCCTTTGGTATTATGACCAAAAACTCATTGTCAAATCGAATGTCATAAAACTTTTATCCTATGATTTCTTCTAAGAGTTGTATTTTTTTAGGGCTTACATTTAGGTACTTGATAGATTTTGAGTTAATTTTGTATATGGTGTTAGATAAGGGCCCAGCTTCATTCTTTTACATGTGAGCTGTAGTTTTCCCAGCACTATTTGTTGAAAAGACAGTCCTTTCCTTGTTGAATAGTATTGGCACTGTTTTCAAAAATTAGTTGCTCATATATGCAAGGGTTTATTTCTGGGCTCTCTATTCATCTTCCAATCCGTGCACAGGGGATATATTTCCATTTATTTCTTACATCTCCTTCATTAAGTTAATTCCTAAGTATTTTACCCTTTTTAATGTTATTATGAATGGAATTGTTTTTGTAATTTTCTTTTCAGTTCGTTCATGATTTATGTACAGAAATGTAACTTATTTTTGCACGTTGTCTTTGTATCTCGTTATTTTGCTGAATTCATTTATTGGTTCTAACAGCTTTTTTTGGTGAAATCTTTAGAATTTTCTGCACATAAGATCATATCATCTACAAACGTAATTTTACCTATTCTTTTCCAATTTAGATGCTTTATGTTATTCCAGTTACATATATGATACACCTTTTGAAATCCAAGAATATCATTCATTTTTTGCATGTCTGATCTCTTTGGTTTGGTTTTTAATTCTTTACTCTTTGCCCTTATTTTGGGGAAATTTCATTAGACTATCTTCATGCTCACTCATTCTTTCTTTAGCAATATCCAAACCACTACATGCCCATCACAAATGTTCTTTATTTCTTTTACAGTGTTTTTGATTTTTACGTTTTACTTTTATTCTTAAAGTTTTCATTGCTCTGCTTATATTACTCATCCATTCGTATATGTTGGATACTTTTCCCACTACAATGTTTAAGATGCTAATCATAATTATTTAAAATTCTATATTTGATAATTACAGCATCTATACCATATCTGAGTCTAACGCTAATGTTTTACCTATCTGTTTAGACTGTTTTTGATTTTATTTTTTGCATTTTAGTATGTTTTGTAATCTTTTTGTTGCACGCTAGACATAATGTATAGACTTTAGTGTGAAGTTTTATTAATTTGGGTAGGAATTGGGCTCTGCTTAGTGTTTTCTGTAGTTGTAAATGTCAGAGGTTTAAAATTTATCTCATGTCCTTGTTTTTATCTCCCCTGTTATTAGTGGACTTCTCTAAGAACTCTTTCTTTAAGAGAATCTGCATCTTGCAGCTCCTTTAGCTATAATCCATTATACTTGGAGCGTGGTAATATATGGGGAGATGTGAGAAGAAAGCACTCCAAAAGCCTATGATTTAACTACTGCTTTTCAGAGGGCCAGCTCCCTAGGCTGAGACCATCATAGGTGTTTCTTAGGTATACACACACACACACACACCCCTCAAGTGAAACAAGAAGGCCAGTGGAGACTGGAATCAAAAAATGCCCTGTTTCAAGGTACATAAAACTGTGATAAAATTTTTTTCTCTTGAAAGTAGGCCTCTGTTATTGAGAAAGTTCTCAGTGTGTTTCAGAGCAATCACTCCCCCACCACCAATGCAAAAGCTAATATGGAATCTTTCTTGAGTCTTTGCCATTAGAATCCACAATGATTCCTGTAGGTAAAGCCCATGAGAATGTGGATGCCCTCCTGTGAATTACTGTCATCTGCAATAGTAAGAGTTTCTCACTATCATGTTAGTCCAAACTCAGCATTCAGGAATTTGTCAAAATTACCATTGAAGACTTCCTACAAGTTTATTGCTCTCCAGACTCATCTCGAGATAAACATGGTAGTTTTGGATGGTAGTTTGCCCTGTGACCTCAGTTCTCTGATGGGTCCATAGAAATTCACTGAGTTGGTTTGTTTAGCTCTTCTTCTTGTAAGTTTAGGAGGAACAGTTTCCAGTCTCTCTGCATGTTGGAACTATAACCAGAAGTTAGCAGCCAACATTTTATGATAAAATTTTCCAAATACACAAAAAGTAAAGCACTTAAGGCACATATATACACAACTCAAGTATATAGATGCATAAAAAAACATGTAGAAATATAGAGAACATTCATCTCCAACTTATGTTTTGTACCCAGTTTCAGTAACTATCAATATGTTTTTATAGGCCCACACCCACTTCTTCCCCACCATATTATGTATATTAACTAAAGTATTTCAAAGAAAATCCATACATCATATTATTTTACCCATAAGTAATCAATAACAACCTGAAGAAAAAGGAACATTTTCTCCATATCCACAATATCATTATCATGCCAGGCAATAATAACAGTTTCTCAAAATCTTCTCATACTCAGTCATTTTTAAAACTTCCTAGGATGTCTCACCAGTCATTGGATTTGGGGGCCACCCTAATCTAGGATGAGTTCATCCCAAGATCCTTAAAAACATCTATAGAGATCTGTCTCCAACTAAGGTCACGTTCACAGATATCAGCAGTTAGGATTTGGACATAACTTTTGGGGGGACAATATTCGGCCCAATACAAGGCTGGGTGATGGTTTCACCCCCATTGATGCTGGCACAGCCCTGGGAGTTTGTCAGCCACAGACAGGATTACTGTAGTCAGGTCTGGATGGCACAGAGCCAGCAGCATCTTTGCAGCACAGTGGGTACCTGTCCTGAGGAGACAGCTCATAAGCACAGATCCCTTGGCATCCTGACTCTGCCCAGGGACCTCGGTGGTGGTGATGAAGCTGACCAATGACAGTATCCCAGGCCTCAGGACCACGTCAGGAAGCTGGATTCAGGAAGATGTGGCTGACAGCTTGAGCAAGGAGAAGGCCTTGCTGCTGGTATGTCGCTCCTTCAAAGCTGACCGAGGCCTTCCCCCAGGTCTGTTGCCCTCAAAGCCCAGGAGGTCCTGGCAGAGCTGCTTCTCCAGCTCCTCCTCTTCAGCCAAGGCCATGGTGGGCAACAGCTGGCTTGTGAAGAGACATCTTGGCCCACACGTTGTTGGAGGATGGTGTCATGTGTCCTTGAGTCTCCAGCAGAGAGCACCAGGAGCATCAGCAGAAGGATCGACAGCCCACATCCTCAGTGAGTTGATCCGGACAGGGTACTTGGTGCAGAGGCCACGGGAGTCAGTGACCTGGGACTGGACACCACTCTGAAGGGTGCATTTGGAAGGTAGGTAGGAAGGGAGAAAGCACATGACTGACATCTCACGGCAGAATGAAATGATGTCACAGGGAGGGGCAGGGCCTTGTAGGGAATTTGAACTGATCCCAGGGGAAAAGTATTGGGGATTAGTGACCTAGGATGAAAAGGGGTCTTTGGGCAGGAATGGGGAAGGCAAATCCAGGACTTCCATCTCTCTAGATTTAGCAATCACTGGGGCCCTGTTTGTCCCTGAGGTACAGCCTGACCTGAAGTCACAACCCAGCTGCCCAACTACCCTCTGTCTTGGCAGGGACCTCCAATTATCAACCATTCTTGTGTAGTCAGCAGGGTTTGCCCTGCCCCTAAGGACCCAGGCCTGGACCTCTGCAGCTAGGCTGTCCAGCCTCAGGAGTCAGTATTCAGGAGTGAGCCGCACACCTGTTCTTCCTTCCCTTTGCAGGCCTGTTCTAAGACCTCTGGACACTATTTGGGCAACAATGCAGCATGCATTTTTGGCTGAGGTACTCTTTCTAACCCATCCCAGAATAAATGGAAACTTCATGTGGTCAAAAAAAAAAATACTTCCTACAATATCTAAAATTTGCTATCACTAGGAGATAGGAAAAGGACATTCATTAGGGAATGGTTGAAGAATGTGTTTGGAAGAAATAAATCATTTTGTATTTATTCAGCAGTGAGTTGAACCTCCTCAGTAAATTGATGCAAGTTTTTTCTTCCAGAGTCAGAGCTAATTATGGTACCATTTTAAAGCATATTCTCTTTTATGTATTGGATCAAAATATTAAATTTACCATACATTAAATTTTGTTAAAATGTTTATCTACTTCTGAGCTTTTTGTTTGTTTGTTTGTTTATCATTGTATTGTTCTTTGTTTCTATTCCCATGGGAACTATATTTGGATTACAATTAGTTTACCATATAATCATTCTTCTACTTTTATATACTGTTCTTGTTAATGCTGATATTTTTTCTTCTTCATAAATTTTATACTTAAAAATGTATTGACATTATGTATAACTTACAAATTAATTTGATATGATTAAAATTTACTGTTGGAAATAACAGAATAAATGCTACCAGAATTGCCCTTTCATGATCAACAAGTTTAACATGGGATAAAATGCATAAGGCATTTTTTTCTCAGGCAGTGGACATAACCAGTGATGGTCTGTAATGATTGAGAGAGCAAAACACATAAGGAAGGTCCTATGGCAACTTTACCTTTCTGCTTACAGGGACTTCATTGACCATAGTATGGAAGGGTTGACAAGCACTAGCTGGGCATAGTGACAACATGAGCTGATGAGGCAGAGATCAGAATCCACAACTGCTTAAAATGTTATTTTTGGGGCAATTTATTCACAAAGAGGAAGCTGTCCAGATTGGGGGGTGGGGGGGGATATCCTCTCCAGAATTCTGCTTGGAGATTTCTCATGTATCCCTGCTGAGGGCTGGGCTGAGCATGTTCAGGGCATGTCACTGAGAGACACTCCCAGAAAATAGCTGCTGTGGGCCTGAGAGCTGAACGAATATCAGCATTTATTCAATGCTTGGAATATTAGAGTTCCAGGCCAGTCTGAGTATAAGACTTCTTGAGCACTTCCAGGAAGGGACACAAATTAGGAGTAAAGACCACAACCTAAAGTAAGTGTGACACTATGGGTTCAAGACAAAACAGCCCTAAAAAAACAATCAAATGAAGTCTAACATGACCAAAAGAATGCTCTAATAACTTAATTGCCTACAAGGCTAATTTAAACCACTATCAACACCCATTAAAGAAAAACAGCATAGTCTAGACTCTATAAAATACATGAACAGTGTCTATCCTACAATAAACAAAGGACTAGCCATGCAAGGAAACAAATATGTGTGACCTGTTATCAAGAATAACAAAAAAGGTGATCAATAGAATAGACTTGGAGATGACTCAGGTACTGATGTTAGAGAAAGACTTTAAAATAGATACAATAAACATTTTCTATGCCTAAAGGAATAAATATGCATAATGAGTGAAAATATGGAGAATATCAGTAGGGAAATGGATACTATTTAGAAAACAAAAGCGGACTTCCTAGGTGGCACAGTGGTTAAGAATCTGCCTGTCAATGCAGGGGACACGGGTTTGATCCCTGCTCCAGGAGGATCCCACATGCCGTGAAGCAGCTAAGCCCATGAGCCACAACTACTGAGCCCCTGTGCCGCAACTATTGAAGCCCATGCACCTAGGGCCCATGCTCCACAACAAGAGAAGCCACTACAATGAGGAGCCTGCACACCACAATGAAGAGTAGCTCCCACTTGCAGCAACTAGAGAAAGTCCGTGTGCAGCAACGAAGACCCAACGCAGCCAATAAATAAATAAAATAAATAAATAAATTTATATAAAAAAAGAAAAGAAAACAAAAGCAAGAACTAATACATCCAAATGGAAATTTTGGAGCTGAAAAATACAGTATATGAAGTAAAAAATTCCCTGGATTGTCTTAATAGCAGATGGAGACTGCAAAATAAGAGTTCAGTGAAACTAAAGATGAATAAATATAAAATATCCATTTTGAAGAATAAAGGAAAAAATTGACTGAAAAACAACATCACAAAAAGGCAGAGCCTTAGAGACATGAGACAATATCAAGTGTTTTAGCATATGTATAATACAAGTTGCAGAAGGAATGAAGAAAGAATTGGGCATAAAAATACATTTGAAGAAATAATGGCTAAAATTTTTTCCAAATGAGCCCAAAATATCCACTTACATATCCAAGAAGAACAGCAAGCCCCATATAGGAAAAATTCAAAGAAAAGCAAAATTTGTAGTTAAACTACTATAAATCAAAGGTACAAAAGAGAAAAGCATAAATGCTGCAAGAGAACAAAACTTAGAAACACATAAAAATAATACAAGTATGATCATAAAATGGAGGCCAGAGATGTCATTAGAATGACGACTTTAAAGTGCTAAAAGAAAACTATTATCAACTTAATATTCTATATCCAATGAAAATACTTTTCAGAAATAAGAGTAAAAATACACAGTTCTTATGAATTAAATATGAGAAAACTTATTGACAACAGAACCGTACTACAGTTAAAAAATGCTAAAGGGAATGATATTAGAAGAAAATCAGTATCCACAGAAAATAATACAGAACAGCTGATATCTTAATTTTTTGTGTAAATATAAAAGGCAAATTTTCTTTACTCCTTAATTTAGTAACAAGATAACTGTTAAATGCAAAATTATAATATTACACTGTAAGTTAATGTATGTATAATGTAAAATACATAACAATATTAGTATCAGCAGTGGGTTTAAATTGTATTTTGTTTCTGGAAATGTCTTGTGTTTTATGTGAAATAGTAAATTATCTCTATATAAACTGATCAGTTAAGTACACACATTTATCTCAAAATTAACTACTGAAATAAAAAATGTGTAAGAAGCTAACAGCCAAATAAAATGGATCGTTAAAAATATTTGATTCATAAAAAACAAGTAACAAACAGCAGAAGAAAGTTAGATGTGACAACTAGAAAACAAAGAGCAACATGGTAGATATAAACTGAGTTATTATAATGAATTTGAGTCTATCTCACCATCTAATTGTTTATTTTCTGTTGACTGCCTATCTTCAAGTGAAGAGAAAAACAGTAGGAAGGAAACAAAAAAAAAGTCGCTATATTTTCCATTAAAAAATATAATTAGGACTAAGTATAGTTAGATTATCATAATGAAAATTTGTTGATCTTTACAAGCTTTTAGTGAAGGACATTTAAAATGAAAAGTGTGGCATGTTCCTAGGTGTCTTAATATTATAAACATAGCATATATTTCATAATTTTACATTTTAAATGAATGTAGAAAAATGTAATACTTAGGTAAATAAATAAATAAGAAAATTTAAGAATTATTAAGAATGATTAAGTATAACAGGCCTTACATGATAATATCATTTACTAGAATCATTCTACCAAGATGTATATTATAGACAACAAATAAAGAAAGGTGTTGAGTATATATAAAGGGGAAATCAGTACATACCAAAATAGATACTGTAGTTTAATGTAAAGTTAAATAAATAAATTGGATTATCAATTTATAGAAAATTAAGTTCCAGATACATTCAAATGTAAAATTAAAATTATAGGAGAATTGAAGTGATCTGTAATCTCAGATAATCAAAGGAAAACAATAAACTGATAAAAATATCTGCACCATATATAGCAGTTAAAACATTATAGACAGTTTGTTAAATGCATCTAGTCATTTATTTTGAAAGAACATGCATCCAATAGAAAAAAAAAAGACAAATGACTTAATTAAGCTACTTAAAAGATAAACTTTAAATCAAATAAACTTTGGTTACTCACTTCTTAAAGAGATGCAACAATGAAACACTACCTGAAACCTTCTTTATTCATTTGTCAGAGATTAGAAAGAAATATTATATCCAAAGACAGTAAAGATACTCTCACACATTGCTTCTGGAAATAAGGTTCATTATGATTTTTTGGACAAATTCATTTGTAATATTCTTTTTCAGCAATGCCCATCTTGCTTTCTATCTGTAGGAAAAATTAAAAGCATCCATAAAAAAGGACAGATAGACAAAAAGAATTGTAGTTACATGATTGATGAGGGTGGGTCCTGAATAGAACCTGGATGTTCATTAGGAAGGAAAAGATGAATACACTGCCTTATAAGCACACATAAAGCACTACGGTTCTATTGAAAGCAATTTGTAGGTATCATTGTGGAAGAATGCTCATGATGCATTCATAAGTGAACATTGTAAGGTACAGAGAAATATCAGGTATAGTATACCATTTCATAAAATAGGATTTGAAAAATTCTCTGTATGTATATAAGTACATTTTATGTGTGTATGCATATATTTTGGAAAGAACATTGGAAAAGATTAGCACATCGGGCAACAAGATGTTCATGTTGGTTATGTTCATTAGGGTATCAGGCAAAGAAAGGAATAGGAGATATATGAAGAGAAAAAACCATAGATAAATTAGAAAACACCTTGTTTTATATTACTAAGTAAAAATGTACAGCATCAAATTATCATTGTGATGCTTCCACAAATATGTGATATTAAATATGCAAATAGATAAGAACCAAAACTTAAATGGAAAAAATAAATATAGTGATTTTATTAGGTGATAGAAAGGTGAATAATTTGAATTTTATATTACTGTTATTATCTAAATATTAGTTTTTCAGTAGACTTTTTTTAAAACCTACCAAAGAAAGAAGTAATTGCCAGGTCTATAAGACCACAGGAATCGTTACTGGGATAATACCATAATATAACTTACCTAGAAATAAAACAATAGCTACTTATTTTTAATCCATAATCATTGACCATGTAAATGATTTTTATAAACAAATATAAGTAAGCAATACATGCATGTGTGCTTGCTGAAGCTATTTTAAAAATATAGAATTAACTAGAGCTTTATTCGTCAGATGTAACTGTAATTTCAGTACATTGTATGTTCTTGTGGACAATTATCTGTGTATTTATGTGTGTCCACTTGTGCACATCTTTGTTTGGATGCAGAGGAGAGAGGGTGATGGGAGACAGAATGAATTAGAGAGAGACAGAGAAACTGTCATTTTTTATTCATGTTATCTTACTATCTCTATTGTCCTAACACAACTTTTGCTGGAGAAAAAGTCAGGGTTTACTCAACTAATCCCCACATATGTAAAAATTAATATTACTGTGCAAAATTCTTAATTAGGGAATTTAACTTAAAATCTCTGTGTATAAGGAAAATTCCTTTAATGCAGTATATGTTTTATGCATGTATATAAAATTGCATTGTGACTATAAAGAGAATTAAGAAAAAGTGCTGTGGAAGAAATTAGAAGACAATCTATTTTCTTGAAAACTACTTGTCTAGAAATATTTTGAAGTTAGCTTCATTAATTGTTATGTATTTACTTGTTTGGGTCAGTTTATAAGTATTAGAACAACAAGTTTGGGTGCTATAGCATACAAAAACCACTCTGTGTCTTACAAAATGAAAAGGATCTTTTATTTCTTGGATTGTGGATCACCTAGTTTTCTTGGTATATGCTTCTATGTTGTTTAATAAAACATGCATTTGTTTCTCAATTTTTTCTTAGACAGTAAATAATTTTTATGATGTGCCTAAAATGAAACATTGTAAATATTTTAAAATTTTCATTTTATGGGAAAAACTGGAGAATAAATGCACTTTTCCCTTAATGAAAGTATTATTTTAAATGGTTAACATAATATAGATTCATATTCAGGCTTAATTTTCTTTTCTTTTTTTTTTTACTTACACACATACAAGTTGAGTTATTTACAAGAAGAAGATATGATTCATGAATGGTGATTTTAAAAGGCTCTCAAGTTTCCTTTGTGTCAAAAATACTTAGTAAGCCACTTTTTAATTAGCCAATTGTAAATAAATCTGTAATGTGGAGAGATTTATATTTTTAACAAATTATACATAGACCTACAAATTAAGAAGTTATGTTTGGCATCACCTATTTCTAGTGTAATTGAGCCTAAAGCTTCAGGAATGCAGGTGAAAAGTGTGTGTGGTTCCAATTCTGTAGTCACTGGAAAAAAAAAAACCCTGCAGTAATTTGCATTTGTGTTGAATGCTTCTAAGAGTTATATACAATATTAGCATTTGCTACAACTTATTTTTAAACTTAAAATTGTTTCATTTAATTACATAATCTGTATTGAAAATTAATATTTTCCATTAAAGCTGTGTTCTAATTCTATATTAAATCAATGTGAATGACTATATTGAAACAGTTGGAGCATATGCTGATTGTATCACAAACCCAGAGGTAAAATGGCTCTCTTTTTATTTATTTTTTATTTTTATTTTTTATATTTATTTATTTATTGAGTATGGTTGCTTTATTAATGAGAAGCTACTGTACAGCACAGGAACTCTACTCAGTGCGCTGCTGTGACCTAAATGGGAAGGAAATCCAAAAAAGAGGGGATATATGTATACATATAGCTGATTCACTTTGCTGT
Source organism: Hippopotamus amphibius kiboko (assembly GCF_030028045.1). Classification (NCBI taxonomy): domain Eukaryota; kingdom Metazoa; phylum Chordata; class Mammalia; order Artiodactyla; family Hippopotamidae; genus Hippopotamus; species Hippopotamus amphibius. The sequence continues at coordinate 35,017,196 of NC_080192.1, read as the reverse complement.
ACAGTAGAAATGGCTTTTTAAAAAAAAAAAAAGGCTTTTTGAAAGGCTCATAGAGTGCCACATTCTATTAAGGTGAAAAATTTTGGTAGACTACCTCATGGAAATGTCTCTTTACAGTTAGCTAGTTTTTGTTTTTGTTTTTTCACTGTGGAAATAGGAAGAGCATAAAAATGTATGTAAAGAGGTAAGAAAACAATTCTTTTTAAAATTAATACAGTGAGATTGCTGTTTCATTACATACTTATATTTCCACTTTTTCATCCATTTTTAAGAATGTTCATTATCTGATCATTATCAGTCAATCGATTTGAAACATTAATTGCATGACCACATTGAGTATGATTAGTCTCATGATATCCATCATATTTTATAAATAAAAAATATTTCAAGTATCCAAGAATATATAAACCACATAACATATATTTTCTCCATCTGAAGTGTACAAGGTCATCACAAAGTACAACAGAGCAAAGGAAATATCATCCCTATCTTTTTTTAATCTTAAAATCATATATAGTGGGACTAATTCCAACAGGAATGCCATTATTCAACCATCTGGACATTCACCACTTTTCTACATTGAGAACGTGATGTGATATACTTAGCAGATGATACAGGAAAGGGAATGACCCTAAGCCTCAAGCCAAAAGTGTATTTAATATAGCCCTAGGATTGTATAAAGCTACTAGTCACCTGGTAGAAATGAATAAAACTATTCACAAGAGTGAATAGTGACTCCCAACATATCCGCAAATAAAGTACCATCAAACAAAAGGTCAGAATTTAAAAATTAAGATGAAAGAAGGCAAAAGATAAAAATCATAAAATAAAATAAAGTAAAATAAAATAAAATAATGGAAAATACAACATAGTCTAGCTTGCTTATGAGGTTACTAAAAAAACAGAAAAGAAATGACTGGTACAAGGCTTTTTTATTTACTTTTTTTTCTCCTACGTAAAGCAAATGCTTTCTTTTAATATTAACAGACCATAAACTACTGTGCTTGGCAAAATTTACAACTTTAGTATTTAAAATGGCAACTTCCTATTTCCTATCTTCTACTTCTTTGGTTTAGAATTTCAAGTTGTATTTTTTTTAAAAAATTTTTATTGAGATTTAATTGACAAACAATAAACTGCATGTATTTAAAGTGTACAATTTGATAATTTTTTCCTTATTAGTAATGTATGTATGGCAATCCCAATCTCCCAATTCATCCTGCATTTTTTTTTTTTTTCAGAATGTGTGTAGTACAGGCTATTTTAGAAAATAATGATTTTGTTAGCTTGGAATCAAGAATATGTGAATTTTGTTAGAAGAGAAAAATTGTCAATGATTTAAAGATGAATTAGTTTCTGTTGCCTACGTGTCTTTTTATATAAAGTACAAAATACTTCTGTGAATGTCTTGAGTATATAGTGTGCTACTATTTCCTACACATATCTATAATATGCACCACCTGTGATTTTTCTTAGGTTTATCATATTAATATGAAACTATGTTAATACATGTGTGCAACCTATAAAATGTCTCATAAATATTTTTTTAATTTATTTATTTTAATTCCCAAATGTATGCAAGAAGGATTTTTTGAATATTATAACAGCAAGTAAAAGGGATGAGAGAACAAAAAGGGAAGTGTAGAAAACTGAGAATGGTGAAACTCATAATGACAAACATGCTTATGTGTATAACAAATCTGTGTGTAACAAATGAGCCACAGATCTGATCAAGAGCTTTCTCATGGTCAACATTGAAAGGGAATATTTTGTATTATAAATGCACACCGGTAGTGAGATAAAATCATGTTGATCCATCAGAGGATTTACAACAAATTTTAGTATTAACATCTATAGACTTTTCTCCCAGTAGCCTCCACAGAAATAATTATACTCATTAACTATTTTATTTGTTATTTTATGTTTACAGTATGTTTTTACAGCAATATCTTTCCTGATTTAAATTAAATACTGAAGAAATAAGGTTTTTCTAATACATGTGAGAGTATAAAGACAATAATTTAAACCCTCTTGTAGCCATTATCCAATGTGAGATAGCATATAACCATTTCATTACAAGGACCTTTCACCAGAGGTTGCCTTCTTTCTGAATTTTGTTTCTCTGTGAAAAAGATAATTTTGCCATGTGAGTTGGTTATATCAGGTTATAGACTATACAGATTTCCATGTTTTTTTTGAAATATATACAGATTGAACAATATAATATTAGATTTCCTTCTCTGTTTCACACATAATAGCATGTTGAGATTCATGTTGATTAGCTAAAATTAATTTATTCTACTTCATGAATACACCACTGTGTGTGTGTGTATGTATGTGTGTGTGTGTGTGTGTGTGTGTGTGTGTGTGTGTGTTTCTTTTGCTATTTCTCCCTTGCTCACAGACTTTTGCTGCTACAAACTTACTAACATAAAAGTTTTCATATATACTTTTGGTATATAAATTAAGACCCTCTCCTCCCCACATTATATGTCTAAAAAAAAGTACTGAAAAATAAAATATTGTCAAATTATTTTTATCAGCATCTCTCTTCTGCATGCTTACCAACTATTGCAATATTTAGATTTCTTTGTTTTGTTTTATTACAAATTTTGACATATCTATTAAGTTTAAGTGGAAACATTGTTTTATTTTCACTTCTGATTATCAATCAAGTTAAAAAAAACCTCACATGATTCTTGGCCATTTATGTGTCCTCTCCTCAAATACCTTTAGAATAGTTTATCCATTTCCCTTTGGGTTGTTTATCTTTGTCCTAAAAATGTGTGGAATATATTTCACACATATATAAAATACAAATTCTAATATACAAGATATGACACATACATATCATTCTTCAATGTGTATATATATTCATATTCTTAATGTGACTATCTTGTTAGATATGTATAGAAATATATTTTTCTTCATTTTTGGCATCTCTTTTTACTCTTCTTATGACATCTTTAATGAAGAGATATTTGTAATTTTAGAAGCATAGAACATAATATAATTTCTATTGGTCTGTGTTCTTTCCTAATTTACAATCACAGATTTGTGTGCATATACCCTATATATGTAGAGTACGTATTTTTAAAGTTGTATAGATTTTCCTTTAACATTTAAGTAATTAAACTATTTGGTATTTTTCTTTTTCAGTATGGTTTACTGTTTATTTAATAGGACTGTATTTCATTATTGATCTGTCATGCCTGTTGTCTTTATTGTATTTTCCAAAGACATAAATCTGTTCTTAATCTCTTTAGTGTAGTCTATTCATCTACTCCTGCTTCAGTGCTATGCTGTGTTAATTAATATAGCTTTATATTCTAAGGATGTGTATCTTTGAATATATCATGGTTTTTTCCCATTTTTAACTTCCACTGGAACTCTGAGTTTTTCTGTTAAATGTTCCTCTCTAATCTTCATCCTTGTTTACTTATATTTTATGTTTTCTTTTCTTTATACCTTTTACTACATTTTTAAATTGTTTCCCTCTCAGTAGTTATCTGTTCAATTGAATTTAATCTGATGTTAAATCCTTCTATATTCCACTTCTAACATTTTTAATTTCCAGGAACCTTATATGGTGTTTTCCATAACTGCTTGAATATTTTCATCATTCCCTGACCGAGGCTTTATTTTTTTTCATGGAAAAACATTTTATTTTATGTATAGAAGTTTGTACATGTCAATCCCAAACTCTGAATCTATCCTCCCCCCACCACCCTTCCCTTCAGTAACCATAAGTTTGTTTTCTAAGTCTGAGAGTCTGTTTCTGTTTTGTAAATAAGTTTATTTGTATCATTTTATTTAATTCCACATATAAGTGATATGATATAATATTTATCTTTCTCTGACTTACTTCACTTAGTATGATAATCTCCAGGTCCATCCATGTTGCTGCAAATGGTATTATTTCATTCTTTTTTAATGACTGAGTAATATTCCATTATATATATGTACCACATCTTTTTTTAAAATAAATTTATTTATTTATTTATTGGCTGTGTTAGGTCTTCGTTGCTGCACACCGGCTTTCTCTAGTTGCAGAGAGTGGGGGCTACTCTTCGTTGCGGTGCACAGGCTTCTCACTGCAGTGGCTTCTTTTGTGGACTATGGGCTCTAGGTGTGCAGGCTTCATTAATTATGGCACTCAGGCTCAGTAGTGGTGGCTTGCAGGCTCTCAACCACAGGCTCAGTAGTTGTGGTGCACAGGCTTAGTTGCTCGGTGGCATGTGGGATCTTCCCGGACCAGGGCTCGAACCCATGTCCCCTGCATTGGTGGGTGGATTCTTAACCACTGCGCCACCAGGGAATCCCGTACCACATCTTCTTTATCCATTCTTCTGTCAGTGGACATTTAGGTTGCTTCCATGTTTTGGCTATTGTAAACAGTGCTGCAGTGAACGTTGTGGTGTGTGTATCTTTTCAGACCATGTTTTTCTCTGGCTATATGCCCAAGAGTGAGATTGCTAGATCATACGGTAGCTCAATTTTTAGTTTTTTAAAGAACCTCCATACTGTTCTCTGTAGTGGCTGCACCTATTTACATTCCCACCAGCAGTATAGGAGGGTTCCCTTTTCTCCACACCCTCCCTAGCATTTATTATTTGCAGATTTTCTGATGATGCCCATGCTGACTGGTGTCAGGTGATATCTCATTGTAGTTTTGGTTTGTACTTCTCTTATAATTAGTGATGTTGAGCAGCTTTTCATGTGCCTTTGGCCATCTGTATGTCTTCTTTGGAGAAGCCTTTTTTTTTTCTGCCTATTTTTTGATTGGGTTGTTTGTTTTTTCGATATTGAGATGCATGAGTTGTTTGTGAATTTTGGAGATTAATCCCTTATCAGTTGCATCATTTGCAAATATTTTCTCCCATTCTGTGGGTTGCCTTTTTGTTTTGTTTATGGTTTCTTTTGCTGTGCAAAAGCTTTTGAGTTTAATTGAGTCCCATTTGTTTATTTTTGTTTTTATTTACATTATTCTGGGAGATGGTTTGAAAAAGATATTGCTGTGATTTATGTCATAGAGTGATCTGCCTATGTTTTCTTCTAAGTTTTATAGTATCCAGCCTTACATTTAGGTCTTTAATCCATTTTGAGTTTATTTTGGGGTACGGTATTATAGAATGTTCTAATTTCATTCTTTTACATGTAGCCATCCAGTTTTCTCAACACTAGTTATTGAAAAGAGGGTTTTTCCTCCGTTTTGTAGTCTTGCCTCCTTTGTCATAGATTAAGTGGCTATAGGTATGTAGGTTTATTCCTGGGCTTTCTATCCTGTTCCATTGATTTATATTTCTGCTTTTTGTTCCTTGCTTTTTTTCTTAAGCCACTCATTTTTTTAAACAAAATAAATATATTTATTTAATAATTGTCTAATAATTCTAACATCTTTGCAAGTCTGAATTTGCTGTCTGATGTTTCTTGGTTATATTACCTTGGTTTTGTGTATGCCTTATGACCTGATTTTTTAACTTTATACTACCTATGAGAATCTTTGACACTTTCAGAGAAATTATACTTTTGCTTCCACCAGGCATATGGGTTACACAAACCTAAGAACACTTTAAAATATTTGCTAGAGATTTGGGGAAACAACATAGATTTTGTGAAACTGGTTACCATGGTTAGATGAGGTCTGTCTTGTGATTATCATCTATAGGATAGATTTATTTTACACTTCAGAAAACCAAGATTCATGTGAAACTGTCAAAATTCATTGCTTTCTCTCCTACAGAATGAAATTATTTCCTGGCCTTTGTGGTCCAATATTTATATCAGGAGATTCTATTAGTTACTCAACCCTAGGAAAGCCCTAGACATTATTTCTTGTCATTTACCTCACCCCTTCCTGCCCACTCCTCATACACCTCTCAAATTGGAATTTCAAGTGACCTGGGTTTAGCTGAAACCCTCTGGGTGGAAAGCCAGCTTCTGAATTATGAATTTGCTTCCTTCAAAAGATCCCCCTTTTCACTATGTTTGGCTTTTGCTGTTTCCCTATATTCTTGGAAAATTAACTATGCATTTAAAATGAAAATTTCATATCATATAAGATATTAAAATGTATAAGAATTTTTAGCTGCTTAATATGAATGTTACCCAGGATATTTATCCAATCTGCTATATTTTACAAAATAGAAAATCATCTTCACTTTTATACCTATATTTATGCCAAATATTAGAGTAAACTTCTTGAAGGACATATGTTAGAATAAAAATAAAATATGACTATGTATAATGAAAGTCAAAGAAAAATATATAAATAAAATTTAATTATATTCTCTGGGCTACTGAAAATTGTGGGAAAAAAGAGTGACATAAAATTATTTTCAAATGCATGAGCTAAAAATTAATCTCATATTATTTTTTCAAAGTCTCAGAGAAGAAATACTTGACTCAATCTTCATCCTTGTAACTGCTGACATTTTCCCCTCCTTATTGTACATCAATAGGTTATTTCTTCAACATGAGTGCTATTGACAAGACAGAGTACTTGCAAGTTCTTCTTCTTGTGCTGGCCTTACTTATCCACTTGACATATCATAGTATTGCATAAATAATTAAATATAAAAAACTTGAGCATATGTAGTCTACTTTCAAGGTTTTCTTTCTTTTTTGTTTCTTTCTTTTTCTCCTTTCTTCTTCTCAAATATCTTGAATTTAAACAAGGGACAATTCATTTGGAAATTATACCACAATATACACATGAATTGTGGGGGGAGAAGCATACCCTAAGATATATAAATAGATGATTTTACTACAAATAATTTCTCAGATACTTATACAGTTTTAGTAATCATTGTCTATTTGGACAAAATATGTCCCGTGAGCTTAAGATGACACTGTCCATTCCAGTAAAAGGATACTCATACTATAGCAAAGCACATCTATTATTGTGTTGTTTTTGGCAACAGTGAATGTTGAGAAAGAAGATAGTTCTGCAGTTCGTTGGTAGGTAAAATTATTTATCTTTTCCTCTGAGAGCATGGCCACCATGATATTCTGAATGTTTTGCAATAGATCTGTGTGCTGATTAAGATTCATGTTGAGATATTTCTTAAGTATTTAATTTAAAATATAAATTGATTTGACAGACTCTATTACTTTGTATATCTTTCCAAGCAGTATGCACATGTGGTTATATCTTTTTCCCTTTCTTCTAAGCTTTCCTTTGACCACTGCTGAAATGTTATTTATATAGAGAAAATCTTCTATTGATGAATACATTTTTTCCCTGTGGCTTTAATGTCTTTAATATTGATATGCTGGGGAGAAAAAGAGGATATGAGAATTAATGATATAGAACAAGAAGCTTTATTCTTTCTCCTTCCTTTTTCCTATGAATATATCAAGCTAGCACTTAAACAGACACAGTTGCACCTCAGAAAATCTTACTGGCAATTATGTTATAGAAGGCTGACATCCTTTATAATCAGAAAAAGTAGTGACTCTCTCTGTGTAACTTAAATTCTTTACTAATAACTTATTTCAACAATGAGACCAAAACCTGAAATAATTTTACAATAACATGAATATGTAGAATATCTCACTTTCACTATTAAAATTCCCACTATCTGGTGCCTTAGTTTATGATTAGTATATTATTTAGTCAAGGTGGATATATTTTACAAAGGAAAAACCCATGACATTTCACATAATGCAAACATGTTAAAACATGTCTATAGTTATCTAAATGAAGAATCATAATGTGACGGGGAAGAAACTTTTCTGTGGACTAATGATGGCATTATAAAGCAGCAAGGAATTCATTGCTTCATACAATACATGTGTTTTTGAAAACATATGATAAAAATGGACATTTTGATGTCATTTAATATTCTAAAGAGTTGCCATTAAAACAAGTTGATATAAATTTCTTTTAAAGAAAATGTAATATAAAGCTCATTTAAAAGAAAATAGTTCTTCTGTACATTACATTTTTTTAAACAGTGAATCTCTCCTTACAGAGATGTAGAATTCAATGTAAGCAATTAATTTAGCACTTTAATTATTTTGAAATTTACACTAGTGCTTTCATTTTATGGTATTATGAGAGTTTCATTTTTTAATTTTTTTTCATTTTTAAGCTCTTTATTGGAATATAATTGCTTTACACTTTGTACCAGCTTTTGAGGTACATCAAAGTGAATCAGCTGTATTTATACATATATCCCCATATCCACTCCCTCCCGTGACTCACTCACACCCTCCGTGTCCTGGTTCTCTAAGGCATCACCCATCATCGAGCTGATCTCCCTTGGTTATACAGCAACTTCCCACTAGCTATCTGTTTTACAGTTGGTAGTGTATATATGTCTATGCTACTCTCTCACTTCGTCCCAGCTTCCCTTTGGCCCCTTGCCCCCCACAACCCAGTGTCCTCCAGTCCATTCTCTGCATCTGCATCCTTATTCTTGCCCTGTCACTGGGTTCATCAGTACCATTTTTTTTTTTTAGATTCCTTATATATGAGTTAGCATACAGTATTTGTTTTTCTCTTTCTTTTTCTCTTACTTCATTCTGTATGACAGACTGTAGGTCTATCCACCTCATTACGTATAGCTCCATTTCATTCCTTTTTATGGCTAATATTCCATTGTATATATGTGCCACACCTTCTTTATCCATTCATTTGTTGATGGGCATTTAGGTTGCTTCCATGTCCTATTGTAAATAGTGCTGCAGTGAACATGATGGTACATGTTTCTTTTTGGATTATGGTTTTCTCAAGGTATATGCCCAGGAGTGGGATTACTGGATCATATGGTAGTTCTATTTGTAGTTTTTTAAGGCACCTCCAAACTGTTTTCCATAGTGGCTGTACCAACTTACATTCCCACCAACAGTGCAGGAGAGTTCCCTTTTCTCCACACCCTCTCCAACATTTGTTGTTGCTGGATTTTTTGATGATGCCCATTCTGACCAGTGTGAGGTGATACCTCGTTGTGGCTTTGACTTGCATTTCTCTGATTATTAGTGATGTTGAGCATCTTTTCATGTGTTTGTTGGCCATCTCTATGTCTTCTTTGGAGAAATGTCTGTTAGGACTTCTGCCCATTTGTGGATTGGGTTATTTGCTTTTTTGGTATGAAGCTGCATGAGCTGCTTGTATATTTTGGAGGTTAATCCTTTGTCCGTTGCTTCATTGGCAAGTATTTTCACCCATTCTGAGGGTTGTCTTCTTGTCTTGTTTATGGTTTCTTTTGCTGTGCAAGAGCTTTAGGTCCCATTTGTTTATTCCTGATTTTATTTCCATTATTCCAGGAGGTGGGTCCAAAAGGATCTTGCTTTGATGTCTGTCATAGAGTGTTCTGCCTATGTTTTCCTCTAGGAGTTTTATAGTGTCTGGCCTTACGTTTAGGTCTTTAAACATTTTGAGTTTATTTTTGTGTATGGTGTTAGGAAGTGTTCTAATTTCATTCTTTTACATGTTGCCATCCAGTTTTCCCAGCACCACTTATTGAAGAGGCTGTCTTTTTTCCATTGTATGTTCTTGCCTCCTTTGTCAGAGATAAGGTGCCCTTATGTGCTTGGGTTTACCTCTGTGTTCTCTATTCTGTTCCATTGATCTTTGTTTCTTTTTTTTTTAAGAACTTTTATTGAGATACAGTTAACAAACAGTTAACTGCATATATTTAGGGTGTACAATTTGGTATCCCAATCTCCCAGTTCATTCCCCCCAACCCTCCCTGATTTCCCCACTTGGTGTCCATATGTTTGGTCTCTACATCTGTGTCTCTATTTCCGCCTTGCAAACTGGTTGATTTGTATCATTTTTCTATAGCCGGCATATATGTGTTAATATATGGTATTTGTTTTTCTCTTTCTGACTCACTTCACTCTGTATGACAGTCTCCAGGTCCATCCATGTCTATACAAATGTCCCAGTTTCATTGCTTTTTACAGCTGAGTAATATTCCATTGTATATATGTACCACATCTTCTTTATCCATTCATCTGTTGATGGACATTTAGGTTGCTTCCATGTCCTGGCTATTGTAAATAGTGCTGCAATGAATATTGGAGTGCATGTGTCTTTCTGAATTATGGTGTTCTCTGGGTATATGCCCAGCAGTGGGATTGCTGGGTCACATGGCGATTCTATTTTTAGTTTTTCAAGGAACCTCCATACTGTTCTCCATAGTGGCTGTATCAATTTACATTCCCACCAACAGTGGGAACCAGGAAGAAATAGAAAATATGAACAGGCCAATCACAAGCACGGAAATTGAGACTGATTAAAAATCTCCCAACAAACAAAAGCCCAGGGCCAGATGGATTCACAGGAGAATTCTATCAAGCATTTAGAGAAGAGCTAACACCTATCCTTCTCAAACTCTTCCAAAATTTAGCAGAAGGAGGAACACTCCCAAATTCATTCTATGAGACCACCATCACCCTGATACCAAAACCAGGCAAAGATGTAACAAAGAAAGAAAATTACAGGCCAATGTCCCTGATGAATATAGATGCAAACATCCTTAACAAAATACTAGCTAACAGAATCCAACAGCACATTAAAAAAATCATACATCATGATCAAGTGGGGTTTATCCCTGGGATGCAAGGATTCTTTGATATACACAAATCAATCAATGTGATACATCATATCAACAAATTGAAGGATAAAAACCATATGGTCATCTCAATAGATGCATAAAAAGCTTTTGACAAAATTCAACATCCATTTATGATAAAAACTCTCCAGAAAATGGGCATAGAAGGAAACTACCTCAACACAATCAAAGCCATATATGAGAAACCAAAAGCCAACATCATTCTCAATGGGGAAAAACTGAAAGAATTCCCTTTAAGAATAGGAACAAGACAAGGGTGTTCACTCTCACCATTATTATTCAACATAGTTTTGAAAGTGTCAGCCACAGCAATCAGAAAAGAAAAAGAAATAAAAGGAATCCAAACTGGAAAAGAAGTAAGATTGTCACTCTTTGCAGATGACATGATAGTATACATAGAAAATCCTAAAGACTCTACCAGAAAACTTCTAGCACTAATTGATGAATTTAGTCAAGTAGCAGGATACAAAATTAACACGCAGAAATCTCTTGCATTCCTATACACTAACAACAAAAGAGCAGAAAGAGAAATTAAGGAAACTGTCCCATTTACCATTGCAACAAAATGGAATAAACCTGCCTAAGAAGGCAAAAGACCTGTACGCAGAAAACTATAAGACACTAATGAAAGAAATCAAAGACGACACAAAAAGGTGGAGGGACATACCATTTTCTTGCATTCTAAGAATCAACATTGTGAAAATGACTATACAACCCAAAGCAATTTACAGATTCAATGCAATCCCGATCAAGTTACCAATGGCATTTTTCAGAGAACTAGAGCAAGAAATCTTACAATTTGTATGGAAACGCAAAAGACCCTGAATAGCCAAAGCAATCTTGAGAAGGAAAAATAGAGTTGGTGGAATCAGGCTTCCTGACTTCAAACTATACTACAAGGCCACAGTGATCAGGACAATATCGTACTAGCACAAAAATAGAAAGCATGATCAGTGGAACAGTATAGAGAACTGAAAGGTAAGCCCAAGCACATAAGGGCACCTTATCTCTGACAAAGGAGGCAAGAACATACAATGGAAAAAAGACAGCCTCTTCAATAAGTGGTGCTGGGAAAACTGGATGGCAACATGTAAAAGAATGAAATTAGAACACTTCCTAACACCATACACAAAAATAAACTCAAAATGTTTAAAGACCTAAATGTAAGGCCAGACACTATAAAACTCCTAGAGGAAAACATAGGCAGAACACTCTATGACAGACATCAAAGCAAGATCCTTTTGGACCCACCTCCTGGAATAATGGAAATAAAATCAGGAATAAACAAATGGGACCTAAAGCTCTTGCACAGCAAAAGAAACCATAAACAAGACAAGAAGACAACCCTCAGAATGGGTGAAAATACTTGCCAATGAAGCAACGGACAAAGGATTAACCTCCAAAATATACAAGCAGCTCATGCAGCTTCATACCAAAAAAGCAAATAACCCAATCCACAAATGGGCAGAAGTCCTAACAGACATTTCTCCAAAGAAGACATAGAGATGGCCAACAAACACATGAAAAGATGCTCAACATCACTAATAATCAGAGAAATGCAAGTCAAAGCCACAACGAGGTATCACCTCACACTGGTCAGAATGGGCATCATCAAAAAATCCAGCAACAACAAATGTTGGAGAGGGTGTGGAGAAAAGGGAACTCTCCTGCACTGTTGGTGGGAATGTAAGTTGGTACAGCCACTATGGAAAACAGTTTGGAGGTGCCTTAAAAAACTACAAATAGAACTACCATATGATCCAGTAATCCCACTCCTGGGCATATACCTTGAGAAAACCATAATCCAAAAAGAAACATGTACCATCATGTTCACTGCAGCACTATTTACAATAGGACATGGAAGCAACCTAAATGCCCATCAACAAATGAATGGATAAAGAAGGTGTGGCACATATATACAATGGAATATTAGCCATAAAAAGGAATGAAATGGAGCTATACGTAATGAGGTGGATAGACCTACAGTCTGTCATACAGAATGAAGTAAGAGAAAAAGAAAGAGAAAAACAAATACTGTATGCTAACTCATATATAAGGAATCTAAAAAAAAAAAAAATGGTACTGATGAACCCAGTGACAGGGCAAGAATAAGGATGCAGATGCAGAGAATGGACTGGAGGACACTGGGTTGTGGGGGGCAAGGGGCCAAGGGGAAGCTGGGACGAAGTGAGAGAGTAGCATAGACATATATACACTACCAACTGTAAAATAGATAGCTAGTGGGAAGTTGCTGTATAACCAAGGGAGATCAGCTCGATGATGGGTGATGCCTTAGAGAACCAGGACACGGAGGGTGTGAGTGAGTCACAGGAGGGAGTGGATATGGGGATATATGTATAAATACAGCTGATTCACTTTGATGTACCTCAAAACCTGGTACAAGAGTGTAAAACAATTATATTCCATTAAAAGGCTTAAGAAAAAAGAAAAAAAAAGTCGTGTTTATGATAGAACACAAAGAAAGAATGAGGAACTATCAAAGTTTGTAGGAGACTAGGGAATAGGAAAAGTGAATTCAAGTGAAAGCCCAAGATTAAATCCTGGAACAGAAAAAGGACATGGAAAACCTGCACAAATCAGAATAAAGTCAGTAGTAGAGTTAATAATACATCACCAATGATAAATTCTAAGTTTTGTTTATTTATTATGTTTTAAGGTAGATAGTTATATGTGTCTATATATATATATATATATATATATATATAGACACATATATATGTATGTTACATTTAATGAACCAGTACTGATGCATTATTATTAATTCAAGTCCACAAGTTATTAAGATTTCCGTAGTTTTTACCTAATTCTATTCCAGGATCCCAACTGGGATACCACATCCAGCATACCACATCACTCTTAGCTTTCATTTCTCCTTAAACACCTATTAGCTACAATTTCAGACTTTTTAAGATTTCGATGACATCAACAGTTTTGAAGAGTATTGGTCAGGTACATTGTAGGCTGCCACTTTTTTAGAATTTGTCTGTTTGTTGTTTGGAGCCTTTTCTTTTGTTTTATTTTTCATGTTGCGACTAGGGAAATGGGTGTTGGGGAGGAAGATCACAGAGATAAAGTGCATTTTCATCACCTCATATTAAGGACACATCCCATCAACATGATTTACAACTATGATTTTGACTTTGTTTACTTGGGTGAGGCAGTGGCTTTCAGGTTTCTCCATTGTAAAGTTTCAAGTTTTCTCCTTTTCCATACTTCACAAGGAAGTCATGATGAGAAGCCCCCACCTAGAGAGTGGAAGTTATGCTCCACCACCTTGAGGATGGAGTTACTACTTGTACATGAATTACTTGAAATTCTGCATGGGAGATTTTTCTTTTTTCCCCTATTCATTGACTTGTTCAGTAATATAATCATTTAAATCACTATGGACTCATGGCTATTTGTCTTATACTTTGGATTATAATCCAATGCTATTTTATTGATTATGTTACTAAAATTGTTCCAGTTTTGAAGTTTAGGAGTGCTTTTATTTGTATCCTGAGTCCATCTGACATACCTCCATCATCGTCATGCATTTGGGTTTTGTTTGTTTTGGCCATTGAGCACATCTGTACTTCCTGGCAGTATAAGATGCTTCATGTTCATCATAAAAGGACGGTAGTTATAGCATTGATTCTATGAATTTAACAGGTATAGGCCAATTCAGGCTACTCAATTCACATTTGTCCTTGTGTGAGTTTTAGTGGTTTGGCCTTTCAAGAATTTGGTGCGTTTAATCTAAATTATGAAATATGTGGGCATAGAGTTGTTCATAATATTCCTTTATTATCTTTTTAATGTCCATGTGATCAGTAGTGATTGGTCCCTCTTTCACTTCTGATATAATGTGTGTCTTCTCTCCTTTTTTCTTAATTAACTTGTAGAGATTATTTTTTAATATTTTAAAGAAACAGCTTTTGCTTTCATTGATGTTACCTGTTTTTCCTATTTTAAACTTCATTGATCTCCGGTCTAATATTTTCTTCTGCTTGTTTTAGGCTTAAATTACTCTTCTTTCTCTAGGTTCCTAAAGCTGAAGCTTAGATTTTTGGTGTTAGATCTTTCTTTTTTTTTAATATATTCATTTAATGCTATACATTTCCCTCTAAGTCCCACAGTTTTTAATTAATTGCATTTCCATTTTTATTAGGTTCAAAATATTTCTTATCTTCCTCCCTCCCTTTCCTTTCTTTCTCTCCTCCTTTTCTTTCTTTCTCTCGAATATAAACATTTAAACCACGAACATTTTTGTGAGCACTGTTTAAGCTGTATCCTATAAATTTGATAAACATTATATTCATTATACACCTTAAAATACTTTAGTTGTTTGCCATTATTTGATCCATTAATTATTTAGAAGTATATTTTTAACAACTAAAATTTGACTTTTACTTGTAATCATATTGCTAGTGATTTCTAAACTAATTTCCTTGTGGTCAGAGAACATACTCTTTTTCAATTTATTGCATCTGGCTTCATTGCATAATGTCTTGTCTACTTTGGTAAGAGTACAATTTGCACTACATGTTGCATATAGCATCCTATAAATATACTTTTGTGTTCATCTCTTATGACTTTATTTTTGTCTAGAAGTTTTAAAATTTACTGAGAATGGTGTTAACGTCTCCAATTATATTTAGGGCTTGTTTATTTCTGGAGCTAATTCTGTTTGTTTTTTCTGTATGATATTAGATTCTGTGCTATTAAGTACATAAATTTTTAAGATTTTATATTTTTCTGACACTTTTATTATTTCTTTTAATATTATGGCTTGAAATCTATTGTATCTGAATAATAGGCCACTATGACCTATTTTTACACTGTATGGTATATCTTTTCATAGTCATTTACTTTAAGCCTGTATAAGTCTTTATATTTAAAGTCTGTCTCACTTAGGAAACACATATCTGAGTGGTGTTGTTTTTGTCATAGTTATTTTAGTCTATTCAGATAATCTCTGTTGTTTGATTGGTGTATATAGTCCATTAATCTTTTTTATTTTTGAGGAGGAGAAATTTCTTTTTTTTTTTAACCATTTTATTGAGGTGTGGTTGACATACAAAAATCTGCATGTGTTTAATGTGTACAACTTGATGAGTTTGGAGATAAGTATGTACTCGTAAAACCATCACCACAATCTATGCAATAAATATATCCATTGCCTCCAAAAGTCTCCTCCCATCCTCTTTATTGCTAATATTATTATTCTATCATTATTATTTGTAATAAGAACATAACATAAGATATACCCACTTAGCAAATTGTTAGGTATATAATTTATACCTAAACAGTAGAATATTGTTAACTGTAGGCACTATGCTGTACAGTAAATCTATAGAACTTATTTTGCATAATTGAAAGTTAATATCCTTTGACTAATACCTCCTTGTTTCCCCCTCTCCCCAACCCCTGGCAACCACCATTATACTCTCTGCTTCTATGAGTTTGAGTATTTTAGATTCCTCATGTAAGTGGTGTCAAATAGCATTTGTCCTCCAGTGCTTGGGTTATTTCATTTAGTATAATGTCCTCTAGGTTCATTCATCTTGTTTTTGCATATGGCAGTTGTCTTCTTAACATTGAATAATAGGTCATCACTAAGTCTATTTTTGAATTTTTGAGAAACCTCCATACTGTTTTATATAGTAGCTGTATCAGTTTACATTATTGCCAACAGTGCACAAGAGTTCCCGTTCTCCACATCTTCATTAATACTTGCTATCTTCTGGTTTTTTGATCAATGCCAACCTAACTTCCATGAGATGATATCTCATTGTGGCTTTGGTTTCCATTTCCCTGATGATTAGTGATAATGAGAACATTTTCATATACCAGTTGTCTATTCATGTGTCTTCATTGTAGTCTATAAACTTTTAACATGATTATTGTTATCGTTAGGTTTGGATAAAAAATTTTATTATTTTACTTCTACTTGCCTCTCTTGTTTTCTTCCTTTGTTTTTTTTTCTTTATAGCTGTATTTTTGAGTATTTGAATACAATCTTTTTTATTGATATAATATAGCAGATGTAAGCTTTTATATATAGAATGGATAAACAATAAGGTCCTATTGTATATTATGGAGAACTATATTCAATAACCTATGATAAACCATAATGGAAAAGAATACAATCCTTTTTTAACTTTAAAGAATTATGTGATTTATAAAATTAATTAAGCAGGGAAAAAAGCACAAAGGAAAATTATTGCTTTCCATTTGCCTTCATATTTATTGTTCTTGGTGCTCTTCATTCTTTCTTGTGGATCTGATTTTCATCTAGTATCATTTTACTACATTCTGAAGACCTTCCTTAAGCTATTTATAGCATTGGTATGATGAAGATGAATTCTCATAGTTTACTTTTACCTGAAAATGTCTTTATTTTTGATGGATATAGAATTCTGTCTATTCAGTGATTTTTTTCCTTTCAGATATTTTATTTTCCACCTCTATCCACGGTTTTGTTTACTTTTATCATTTCTCTTTCTCCTGAAATTTCCTAATTTTCATTCTTCTAGTAAACATATTTTGCTTTTACATCTTTGAAGATAGGGGTAATAACTGCTCTAAAATCTGTATCTGTTAGTTTGAATATATGGTTTATCTCAGATTCAGATTTTATTGATTTTCTTTTCTCTGCGGGACTCAATCCATGCTGTTGGTTCCTCATAAGTCAAGTGGTTTGGGATTGTATCCTGGGAATTATGAATGTTAGTTTTATAATTTTGGGGTTGCATTATATTTCTCTGACGGTGTTGCTTCCTTTGCGTGTCAGGGTATTTTCTTGCCTGTACTAAAACTGCAAACTCTGTTTCATGAATGGCAGCTTCCTTGTCCATTCAGTTCTTTTGCCTTTAGGTAAGCTACTCTGAGTCTGTTGCATGACTCAGAGGTCAGTGAGAAATGTAGGTGGACATTTGTATATCATCTCTCTGTCTTTTCTTTCTGTGTTTCCTCCACTGACAATATGATAGTTTACTGCCAACAGTTTTTTTTGGTTCCCCCAGCCAGAAAGACTTTATAGCTTTTCCACCCGTGCTGCTGCTGACAGTGAACTACCATGTGAGATGCAGTTAGTCTCAGGGTAAATGGGCAACTAAATTCATACTGTTTGTCTTCTCAGATCATATACTATTCTCCAGAGTCTGTCTGCTTCTGTTAATATGTACTGGCTTCAGGTTATTTTCTAATATGTTAAGGTTTTATAGTTGTTTCTGTAGCGAGAGTTCTCTGGTCAGATCTTACTCCAGAATAATGAGAAGTCAGAATTTAAGAATGATAGAAGTCATACAAATATTGCACTTATTTACTAAAATGAGTATGATTTTAAAAAGAGTATAAATCATGTTCAATTTTCAAGAAGAAATAAAATACTACTCTTTCAGTTAGTAAAGTATCATTTAGTATATTATTCATAAGAACATTGCTGAAATATACTATTGTGGTTAGACATCAAACTGCATCATATTCCCTAAGGGAGTTGCTTATTTCTTAGAATTGTATAAGCCATTTTATATTATATATTATGCTGAATACAGAAAAAGAAAATCACCAAAGAATGATCAGATAGTGCCATCAGAGAACTTTAAATACCTAAGTAACTTATAAGAGCCTATTTGTAGAGTTCTTTTTTGTAACTACCATTTGCTTTAGGTGAAAAAAAAAAAAAAACCTCAGAAAATAAATTTAGTTGTTTACATTAAATTTATTTTCTCATGAGGTTTGTTTAAAACTTGAAATAATTTATTCATCATATCTATATCTCAGTAGTAAACAATTCTAGAAATGTCTAGTAACAGTTTATATTACTCAGTCAAGTTCACTCAAAAAGTCATTTCACATACACTCTTTTGATCTTCATGACACCAATTTTATTCTACTTTGGCTGACCTTCTATATATTATTTTCAATATTATCTATCATTAAATAGGCATTACACAAATATATTTAGGTGAATAAGACTATGAGAGAGATAACACTTTTCAAATCTTCTATAACTCAGTTCAGATGCAGTTTAAAAATCAGATTAAAATTTGGGTGGTTGTAGATGGGTTTCCAAAGACCTTTGCACTATTTATAGTATTGGTGGTTATAACATGAATTCTTTGACCAATTTTTTTAGAAAAAAATTGTAGATTATCATGGCTGAATTCCTTTTCTTTTCTAACAGGCAAATAAGAACTTAAAATCAAAAAGCTCACTTCTGTGAAAAATCAAAAAAGGAAGGAAAAGGATCCCATCATAAGTTACTTTAAATGTAAAATGTTTGTTTATGAGATTTTAGGATTATTATTTTTAATGCAAAAAATTATATGTCATAATATCTCTAAGAAGGAGGGTTATATTTTAACCCTAAAATTAATTTTGAATAAAAAATGCTTTTGAAATTGCAATAATGCAGTTAGCCAGTTGCAATTTTTGTGATTTGAACATAAGCACATATTTATCTTCCCTCAATTGTGTATTCTCCAGTATTTTCAGAAGATTATCAAACTCAGGTTTCTTTTTAAGGTTTAGTTATATCAATACGTTACGTACATAACACGGTGGATTTGCTAATAACACACAATCTACTTTGTATAGTTTTTGTTTAAATTAGAATAATGCTCAGTACTATAACTACTGTACAAGGTTATTTTGAGAATCAACTGTGATAAATATAAGGAAAACACTTTGAAAACAAAAATACTACACAAATGTTGGTAATTATACAATTTTAAAATCTCCTTTTTCCTGAATTAGAACTATTGGTTTTTCACTGGAGTAGTCTTCTAGGGCCCTTGAGACTCATCAGAATTGTTTTTCACAGCACATTATTCCTTAATTCCATAATGTGTAGTTCCTCCATCAATCCACGTTCCATCATGACTTTTATTAAGAGCTTGAGTTATTGTTCCTCAGCAAGTATTTCAGTCTACATTTATACTTCACTCTATCCCTATTCACTTGTAGAACAATGTATTCAATTTAACTATTCATTTTGTCCCTGAAAAAAGACCAAAATATAATTTAGTAATATCACAGAGCTCCTTTCTGAGTTTACATTACCACCTGAAAGGAATGTTGTGCATATCTGAGGAGCTTGTTACATACTCAGACCTCTTTTAATTAAAAAAATATTGTATAATAATAGGCTACATTTTAAACTATATTTTAACAAGCAAGGGGCTATGACAGCTTAAGTAAGGATATACTGTCTTGCCAATGAATATAGATTGCCTAAGAATTCAATTTTTATTTTGTTTGGTGGGTGTGCATTTAATGTATAAGGTATACTCGTGTGGGAAAAAAGATTTCCTTAGTGGTTAACTAATTTAATTAATTAATTAAATTGGTAAATTCCAGTGACAAACATCTCTTTAATAAATGTATTAAATTCTATTCTTAATTAAAATGTTAAAATTAACATTTCTTTTTAAGTTAATACAAAGTCCAGATTGAATACATTTTGAGTTTAAGAAGTTTGTCTTTTGTGTTTGTATGTTTGTTGATTTTTCTCCTGATGCCTCTTACTATCACCCTCAGAGAAAATCATCCTTTCATAGCACTTAGCACAAAACCAAAAGAAAAACAAAAACAACCAACCAACTAAAAAAGCTCAAAAAGTTTTAGAAACACAGTAAAACTAATGAAGTAAAGTAAGTTGTCTATCCTTAAAAGCTTGGAAATAAGTAAAGCAAATCTATTCACCATTAGATGACCTAAATAGAGTTGTATAGATATTATGTTAATTTTGTTTTCATTGCTTCAGGAGGAGGAACATTCTAACAAAATAGAATTATTTTAAAATAAAAATTTTCATTTTTGAAGCATTGAGTTTCTCATGCCTGATATTAAAGCAATCATGCAATTAAGCAAATATGAATTGATTTTCAATCAAGGTTATTGTGGGAGGAATCCTTATGCGGTCATACTCAGTGACAGCATTTTCTTTTAACTCTGTTATGTGTGTTAATTTGTGTTTGTGTGTAAACATAGTGTTGTACTGACATCTGGGAAGCTAGACTATTAGATATGAGAGCCAATAGAAGAAAAGGAATAAAGTGTGAATAGGGGATGATTAAAGACAAGTATATGGATTGCCAAATTCAATGCCATGTAAATTTAGAGACCACATATTCCTAAGAATTATCAATGACCTTTTTTGTCCTTTTCAGAAAGTTTAGTAACCCAGATTCCTGGAACCAGGGAAAACAACTGTAAGATGAATTAAAGGATAAAGGATAGTAGAGTGAACAGTAAAAGCAGGAAAGGAATAGGGCAAAGGTGTTGGGGGTCCCATCAAGGGAGTGGTGAAAATAATGTACACCATGAACCTGCAGGCCTGTAGCTTGGGTGGTATTGGCTCAAGTAGACTGAAAAGAAAACATAAGAGGAACACAAAAGTGACGGATGAGATCAAGTGAGAAACCCATATACTAAAATGTGGATGTATAAGGAATGATTTAAATATCTTATCAAAGGGAGGAACTTATATACACTGTATAGGGTAAAGGAGTAATATCAGTGGTGAGAAAGGTTAATAGCGCACCCAGTGGCCCAGATGTCCTGGATTCCAAAACATGCGCAATTTAAAAATCTGTATGGTATAGTCAAATGTTTATTTTTCAAGACGTTAAAATTTAACATCTGTCAAGGAGCCAATTACATGTGCATTTTGCACAAAAATACAGAAGGTGTTTTTCTTTTCATTGAAAACTCAAGGGAAACATTTATTGTACTTGAAGAACAGAGGCAAGACACTATTATGTGTTTTATCATTAAAGAACCAGATCCTCCACTAGGTCAAGTTTTAGAGTCAAGGACAAGTGTTAATGTTTAGTTCAGAATACTTATAATGTTTTTTCCATAGCTAGTAAGATGTAAACCAACTGTCTCTTACTGTTTAAAACCACTATAGAGGGTTTTAAACAGGGAGAGTGGGAGGGAGTCACGGGAGGGAGGGAATATGGGGATATATGTATAAATACAGCTGATTCACTTTGGTGTATCTCAAAATCTGGTACAAGAGTGTAAAGCAATTATATTCCAGTAAAGAGCTTAAAAAAAAAGAATAAAAATATAGTTAAATCTCAAAAAAAACCCAAAAACAAAAACCATTATAAACACACTGGATATGAAACTAATGAGAAATCCCTTGTGCCAAAATCTCAAACAATAACTGCATAATAATGCCCAAGAAAGACACATAAAATAAATAAGTGGAATATTATGTCACTCTAGCAATCTTCCTTTGCATGATTAGATACCTTGAGGAGCAGGAAAGAACAGTCATTTCATAAAAGGTGATTGTAACTGATGTTTATCTCAAATCAGTAATACTAAGTTATAAATACACACACACAAACAAATTCAGAATGATAACTGAAGATCATATATACAAATATTCTCATTTTACAAATCAGGAAATGAGACCCAGAGCTTAGATGTTATCAGAGTGCAAATAAGTATTTATTAGCTGAATATTTGACTGACAATCTCTGATTCTTGTCTCCAAGTTCCAGGCTACATATGTTGTCTTTTTTCCATGTTTTATTATATCAGTATATCTTAAAGTGCATAGATATATTATATACAGGCATTTGAAATCCTTCCAAGTTAATTTTCCACTTTAAATTATGCAAAACACTTATTAAAAAGTATTCATCTATATTATTATAGCTCATTCTGATATTTCATTAGTACTAATTGTAAAAGAGACTGAAACTGGGAACAACAAGTTTAATGTAAACCATTATCCATTAACTAAAATCTGATGAATACCAGATCATGTAGATTAGCAAATGCAACCCTAAGATTTGTGAAATATCAGTGTCTCCAATTATCCCTAAGTAGCTTGAAAATTAAGTAAAAATGAATACAAAGTAATTTCAATTTATTTTAGTTCATTTAGCATTCAATAAGTCATAGAAGATTCATTTATAAGTCTAGTTTTCTTAACAGACTTTATTTTTTAGAGAAGTTTTAGGTTTACAGAAAAATTGCACCTATAGTAATTAGAGTTTCCATATTTTCCTCTCCTCCCACTCATGGTTTCTCTTGTCAATAATATCTTACATTAGTGTAGTTACAATTGATGAACCAATATTGATAAATAATTAGTAATTAAACTCCATAGTTATTATAATTTACTCTTTGTGTTTTAAAGTCCTATGGCTTTTTACCAATGTATAACATCATGTCCACCATTACAAAACCATACAGAATAATTTCACTGCCCTAAAAATGCCCTGTGCTCCACTGATTCATCTCTTCCTTCCTCCTTTTGAACCCTGTCATTCATTGATAGTTTTACTGTCTCTGTAATTTTGCCTTTCTAGAATGTCATAGAGTTGAAATCATGCATTAGGTGACTGGCTTCTTTTCCTTAGCAGTATACATTAAGAATCTACCATATATATTTGTGACTTGATAGCTAATTTCATTTTTTTAATCACAAATTATATTCCATTGTATGCACCATAGCTTTTCTGTCCATTTACCTATTGAAGGACATCTTGGTTGCTTTTGATTTGGGGTAATTATGAATAAAACAAATCTAAATATCCATATGCAGGATGTTGTGTAGACATGAGTTTTTGACTCATTTGGGTAAATATCTAGGAGTGTGATTGCTGGAATGCATGGTAAAATTATATTTAGCCTTGTAAGAAACTGCCAAACTGATGTTCAAAGTGACTGTACCATTTTACATTCTCATCATAAATGGATGAGAATTCCTGTTGCTTCACAGCCGCACCACTATTTTGACATTTTCAATATTTGGAGTTTTAGCAATTCTAATAGATATATACTGATATCCCATTGTTGTTTTAACTTGCAATTTGTTAATGACATGTTATGCTGAGTATCTTTTTATATGCTTATTTGACATCTATATCCTCTTTGATGAGGTGTCTGTTCAAATCTTTTGCCCATTTTTAAAAATTTGTTGTTGTTATTGTTCTTATTGTTGAATTTTAAGAGTCCTTTGTACATTTTGGTTACAAGTCCTAGATCAGATATTTTTTTTATAAATGGTTTCTCCCCCAGTCTTTGGCTTGACTTTTCATTCTCTCAACGGTATCATATAGAGCAGAAATTTAATTTTAACATAGTGCAACTTATTAGTTCTTTCTCTCATGGAACATGCCTTTGATATTGTATCTGAAGAGTCACTGCCAAATTCAGTATCATCTAGATTTTTCTCATTATCTTCTTTTTTTTTTTTTCCTTTTTTATTTCTCTTTTGTTGAACCACTTGAGGGTATGTTTCCTTCTGGGCCTCTGACTGATATGGGGGCGGGATAACAAAAGTTATTTTCCAAATGACAGCTATCTCAGTATATGAAGATTTAAATCCAAAGAATACAATGTATACAGAGGAAAGAGCTGAGTTAGAAAATGATTCTCTGAAGAACAAAATATCTGGAATCAATGTAAGTGAATGAAAGGAGCTAGTCTCTTAGAGAAGTTGAAAATGAGGAGAATTCCATAAAAGTAAAGACTTAGGTGAGATTTGAGGCTTTTATATCACAATGTATGCATAAGGGTCAAGAACTTTTAATGTAAGTGTTGGTTATGCACATTCTGAGGACTGAAAATATTAAAAGGGAGCCCTGAAATAATATAGGTTTAGTAACTGCAGCAAGCAGCTACCATATTTAAGGATGGGGAAAAGAGGGGAAATTTAGTAGTTACCAATATCCAGAAGCTTGGAGGAAGGCCTTTATGGTTCTGTTACCAAGAATCTGAAGAGGATGGCTGGTAATGGTTCTATAGAAACTCAGAGGAGAGAGCCTGAGGCCCCAGAGCTGGAACTTGGATCTGAGAGAGGTAGCCCAGCCAGTGCTGATAGTTCTCAAGGGCACAAAAAAACTGGGAAAAACCAGGAAACAGAAACCAGCAGTGCTCACTGGATGTGAAGGCATTGTTGGGTGATGCTAATAAGGATGAGAAGTGAACAAGAAGGAGCCTTTCCTCTTATGTTCCAATCTCCCTATACTTTCTCCACCTAGAAGATCTTGAGTCAGTTGTAAAGAAAAATTGTCGTTTTCATAGTCACAGACTCAACTTTATAGAGCAGAGTATAAAAATGGTGTGTTTGGGGCCTCCTAGGTGGTGCAGTGGTTGAGAATCTGCCTGCCAATGCAGGAGACACAGGTTCCAACCCTGCTCCAGGAAGATCCCACATGCTGCAGAGCAACTAGACCTGTGCACCACAGCTATTGAGCCTGCACTTTAGAGCCCAAGAGCCATAACTATTGAGCCCATGTGCTGCAACTACTGAAGCCCACACTCCTAGAGCCTGTGCTCCACAACAAGAGAAGCCACAGCAATGAGGAGCCCGTGCACCACAACCACAATGAAGAGTAGCCCTCACTCACTGCAACTAAAGAAAGCCCACACACAGCAAAAAAGACCCAACACAGCCAATTAAAGAAATAAATAAATTTATTTATTTAAAAAAAAATGGTGTGTTTGGAGCTGAGAAAACTATTATAGTTTCCTACTGGCTAATTATGCTTGGGAAGGGAGTTGACAGGACCTCTGATGTTCAATCAGGTAACATCAATGACACAAGCTTGAGTTTCTATTCCATTTTCAAAGAAAATAATCTATGCTAAATGCTCTCTAGTTTAAATTCATGTGAAATAGGTAGGAAGATAAGTTTTACTTAGTAAAATCCCTGTCACAGTCTTCATCTTCACTGAGAGCTGACTGTGTGTTATCCAGTCTTACCTGGATATCTACATAACACATGATAAGATATTAACGTGCTTCCCTCTATCTTCCCATTTTCACTCTTCCATCATTACGGTTAATATTCAAGTTTAGGTACTTGGTACTCATCAGTTTTCATCTGGATTAATAAATGTTTTTCTATTAGATTTCATTAGCCATAGTTTTTATATTGCTAATAATCTACTATTAATCTTTCTAAAATAAGCAAAAATAAAGAAGAAATAAGAAAAGTAAAGTATCAACATGAATAACTGAATTTCTGTTGATCCCAGGTAAATTATAAATCTATAGCATGGAATAAAATGCTCTATAAATTCATTTGAATTTAACCTTTCAGTACTATCTGTACTCATTCCCCTCTCATGGAATATTGTAGATATAGCAAATTATTACCTCTTCCCAAAACATATGGTACATTTTCATACATTTACATCCTGAGTTATTCTTTCATGGTCTTTTAAGTAGTAAATGGATAATTTCCAGGAGGTCCCCAAGAAAACAATCTTTCATTTAAGGAAATATATTCCACTGCAGAAATGCAGAGAAGAATTAAGGCCTACCCTTGAGGACTTCAGAATAGCATCATGGTATAAGGAGACATAAAGATAAAATAAGTGGTACTTTATAATGCCATCAACAGTAAGACCACAACAATGTTTTAAACACCAATTATAAATCAGATCCTATACTAATTTTTATACAACTTATTTTATTTAACTGGCACAACATTGTTATGTGAAATATATCGTAGTGAAAAAACGAATCTCAGAAATCTCAGCTATGTTTCCCAAGCTTGAAAAACTAGTAAGCAGCATCCTGAGAGCCTTAGATTCCATTGATCCCAAAAGCTTTGGCCCTAACCATGTACATACTGCTTCTCTCCAAGTGTCTTGAGGACAGAAACTATGCCATTTAGTTTCAATAGCTAGCCAGGGAAATTATCAATAGGGAATTAATGAAGTAAAGACTGATACATAAGGATAAGGCAAATAATAATAATCAAGATCATATAGACAATAGAGAATGATACCAGGTCTGGGGAGGTCAAAGATCAAGTAAAGTGACAAGATTAAGAGGGAGGACACCTCTGGGTATTTCCACAAAGTGCAGAGAAGACTTGAAGGGCTAGGACAAAAGCAAAAATAAATCCCTAGTAGCTAACAAAGGAGAGGAATGGGAGATAAGGGAGCTCATGCAGAATGTGGATTCAAGAGCAAGATTTTTCAGAGGCCCCATTTTGGTCTTTATATATCATATTATTGTTCTTGGATACTATACATTTTAAGGAAAACTTGCCTAAATGCTCATAGGTTAAGAAAAAAAGAAAGAAAAAAGAAAAAGAACTTCTGATGGGGTAGTAGGTACCTGAGATGAACCCCACAGTTTTATAAAAGCAGAATTCTTCACATAGATCATGTTGCATTATTAGAGAATTTAAAATTACCATTAAGAATGCTAATTCCTTGCTTTCTTAAGTGATTATTTGATATTTTCATTCTAAAAGTTCTATCTTATGAGATAATATTTTCAGGATTGATTTCAATGAATGCTTCAAGGCGTTGACAAAAAAACCAGTCGATCTAAGAAAGAAATGGAAAATTTTACTTGAGCCAAATTTGAGGATTATAACCTGAAAAGAGCATCTTAGAAAGCTCTGAGGACTGTTCCACCTATTAGAAGTCAAGACACAATTATATACTTTTTTTGAGATAGAGGGCTGTACATCAAATGATGTATTATAGGCAGTTTACATAATCCAGATCTCAATGTCATCCTGGTGAGTCATGTGATCCCTTACAAGATCAGGAAGGAATGTTATGTTTTAAGGAGTTGTCTTGTTGATGCTAGGACAGTGGTGTTCTTTATGGTTGAGCAGGTATTCCTGCCAGTGGGGGAGGTTTGATTGATACATAATGCAGGTACACAATGCACAGTGAGAGGAGAGAGGAGGTCAAAAGGCAGAGAAGAATTCTTATGTTTAGATTTTTCTTGTCTTGCCATTAAATATAAATTTTATTTCACAAAGGATGCCTGAGACCTACTCAAGAAGAAGGTTTGTTCCCTACACATTCAAAAATCTTGAGGATACCATATTTTAAAAAAAAAAGTTTGAAAGGAATTATTGAGATAAAACCAATAAATGAAATTTTAGTCTGAAGATGGTATCATATCCATGTTACCAATGAATTTTTATGGTACTTTCCTCTGAATTAATTGATTTTGAGACCTTTTGAAATTGTGTGGCAGAGTAACATTTTTTAAGTATTTAAAAAATCTAAACAAATTCTTAAATGTAGATGTATAATAAATGGTATCATATAAATCTATTTATTAACTAACTTTATTGAGCACCAATTATATAGTAGCTATTATAGAAAGAAATAAAAAATATTGTTTTATTCATTAAGGAGGTTAAAGTCTGTGGAGAAATAGATAGGAAAACAATTGCACAACTTGGTAATATTAAATTTAATCTAGACTCCATTAAATCTTTGTATTTGAACAAATGATCTATGAATTTTCTTCCAATTCTAAAGAAACACCATCTGGAGACTATTTCTTGAATCACAATATTTTCTCCATACCTGGAGTCTTCTTAAGTCACATAACTTGGGCCAGATTTTATTCAAACTGCACACTATCTGAATACTTACTTGATAATAGCTGGCAAGCAAGCATGATTGAGACAGATTTTGTTCTAATAGCTAGTTTGAATAATGATAGTTCAGCATGGAGATATTGGCAGCTTGTTAGTAGGGATCCAAAGTCAAAATTTCTCCACACTACAGTGGAGTAAACAGTAAAATTTGTTATAAATGATCAGTCACACATGATACATTGAGTACACGGATCCCCTCTTATGATGATTTTCTTATCCTTGAACAAAGTGGAATAAATGGGTTATAGCATAGAATCCAAGATAGCAAGAAAATTTACTTCAGTAGAGATATTCTCTGTTTATTTGCCAAACATTCAAAAGGGGCAATAGATACTGTTATGTGTTCTGTGGGAAATATTCAACAGGCTTACCTTAGGTTAAGGAATTTTGTTAAGTAAAGGAAGCTGAATGTTCTTTGTCATGCAGTGCTTATAGGGGAATGCAAAAAAACTATAAACTACAGAGTTTATCTTGTGTAAAAAGTAAATACTGAAGCACTTAAAATAATTGTAAATAATCTTAGAGGAAAAACAAGGTTTTTACAGTGAAATTCTGCTTGAGAAATTGTTGCACTTCGGCTTCATCCATAGATTGTAAAACACAAAAAATGTTCAGTAGGTAATAAATAAATAAAACTATTAAAAGGAAAAGCATTGTATATGCCTATTTTCTTTTGTAGCAAAATCATATGTTTCTTCTCTAAGATTCATGAAAAATACTCTTCTTTCAGGTTGGTATGTTTAGAATTAATCATACAATGCATTAGTCATAACAGAGATAGATCCCTTAATCAGTAAAAATGATAGGATGTTAGGTACCTGTGATCTGATGCATATGTTCCACATGGGATACCTGGTGTGCAATAATATAAACTAGGCTGTTTGGAGAGTAAAAGTCTCAGTATAGGGAAGGGTTGATGGCATTGACACTTAATTTCACAATCCACAAAAATTTCCTTTCTTCCTCTCTCCTCCTCCCTCACTTCTCTCCCTTTCTCCTTTTCTATGTCCCTCCCCCCTTCTCTTCTTCCCTCCCCTTCTTTCCTTTTTTCTATGTTTTTCCTTCAGAAAATACTTATTGAACACCTACTATATTCCAAGATTGTGTCATATGTGCCTTTTTAGAATTTTGTGAATTGGTGAGGGAGAGAGAGAAGAAACAAAAACATTTAACCAATTGAGTAAAAGAGTTAATAACTGGTCAAAAAGATTCTGCTATGTCATTCTCAGGACAACACTGATTTTACAGCAAAAAGAAAAATGCTACCTTCAGTTTCCGTTGGCAGCATTCTTGTTACCTAAAGGGATTTGGCTCCTAGCTTGGTATCTACATTAATTTAATATCAATAAAACATGAAACATATAACCAGAACTGTCAAACACAGAATTTTGCCAAATATAACATCTTAATATTAGTACTGAATAGAAAGTAAAAAGGCCATAAACTATTCATATTTTCTTATTTGAATCATATTTCATAGTCTATCCATATGGCTTTAGGTTATGAATTACAAAAAAGGAAGAAGAACTATCCAAAACATATAATTCATATCATAATTTTTGCAGGAAGATACATACAATTTCCTCATATTCAGAATTAAGTGTTTACCTACATGGTCCATAAACATCTAGTTAGAAATAATAGATCAGTATATATAAATTATGGATAAACGCTAAGTGTTATCCTCTGGATTTCCACTACAATATAAACCATAGTTACTTTTTCACATACGTTTTGAAATGTGATATACCATCTGACTTACAGTTATTTTTAATTATTTCATTTCACTTTTACATATGAAGTCAAATACATTTACAAGTTAACAAACATAAGGACATTATCAATAATGTAATTCAATGGTTCAATGATTTGTCTGGATGTGCCTTGTCGTGTCCAAATATAATAACCCTAGTTATTCTTAGATGAAATAATGGGAAAGAGGAGGGGACTTTAACTATTGAGCTCCTGCTATATCCTTGTTTTATTCTGTAACATTTAGTTCACTCAAAAAATATTTATAGAGTAGTTTACATATGTCAGGCTCTATTTTAAGTACAGCATTAAAACAACTCAGAAAGTCTTTTCCCTCAATAAATATACAACCTAGTTGGTAGACAATGAGAATCAGTTTAGGGGAGAAAATAAAGCAGAATAATGAAACAGGAAATCCCAGGGTATGGTTTGGATTTCATCCCGAGTTACTTCTATCCATATGCTGGATTCTGAGTGAGGCTGAGATTTAAGGAAGGGTTTTCAGAATAAAAGCCTGGGGGAATGATTTGGATGGAAGTGTGTATTGGATATCACATCAGAACTCTGTATTCCTACCTCTCTAAGCAAAGTATTCACTTCTGTTCTCCTTCTGCGGATGTACTTCTTTATCTGTGAATATTTTAATTAACCATTAACAATCTAATTCTATATATGAATTGAAAGCATCTCCTATCATTGTTCACTCATAAAATTTGGGCTGGAGTGCAGACCTGTTTCCTAGATCATCTTAGCCCATCTAGTTTGAAAGGGATATATAGCTAGCTAATACATTCATAATAATATTAATAATACTAGTTACAGTTTATTGGACACTTATTGGGCCAAGCATACGTCTCTGTGCAGTGCATGCATTATCTATAAATTCTATGGGGTTGATAATGTCATTCTCTCCATTACAAAGATGAAGATGCAGATTAAGAAACTTGCACAAAATTCATATCCTCTGCCATCTCACCTCAGAGTTGGCATGCGCTGAGAAATTTCTGGATTTTTGTTTCTGGATAGTTAGGCAAACAGCACCCCATCTATTTTGGTTTGTTTACTTCCCCAGGTCAAAAAATATCTCTTCTTTAATCTTCATTATCACATCGTATATAAAACACTTTCTCACTTATAGACTAGGCCAGGGGCTCCAATTGTTTATTTTCATAGAACTCTGGGTTTTCCTAATCACATTTTATTTTAGTTTCTTACTTAATTGGTTTTGATACTAGACTCTCAGCAGGAATCAGGCCCATTGTCATTTTTATTATATCTCAAGAATATGAAATAGTCCTGGAACATAACCAGTGTACCCTAAATACTTTTAGAGTGAAGAGATTTAAAACAAAACAAAACAAAACAAAACTGAATTGACTGACAAAGTAATGTTGAAGAGAGAGGGAGATTGAGAGAGAGAAAAAAATTGAATTCAGAGAAATTTGAGATTAGCGCTATTGTTTGTATTATTTAAAGCAATTCAAGAATATGAAATATACTAAACTATTTTCTAACTTCAAGTTCTCAATAACACAAGGAATAAGGACTATAATAAAGTTTTGGCAGAGTTCTCTAGTTTTATCATCTTTTATCAGAATTAATTTTTGAAAATGTTGAATATTTATAATACATTATATGTTCGTATTAGATCTAATGATGACTTTTGATCTCATGTTAGTTTTGTCTTCTTGCCATTCGTTCATCATAAGCATGTTCCAGCCTTCTAGGGGTATATGGTATTATTATAGAGAAGAGAGACAAGAATTGAGCAGAGAAAAGGAATAGGATAGAGTTTGGAGAGAGAAAGAGGAAGTGTGTTTCTGTGGATGTATGTGTTGGGACAAGTGCTGTCAGGATGACAACAGAGCTGAGCTTTGGGAATGACATCATTATTAAAGAAAATTGAATCTCAGAAAATTCAGTTCCAGGAATCACTTTAAAATTTCTATTAATTTTGCCATTTTCTTTAGTTTAGTTTGTGCCATAAATGGTATCTTTCTTAAGCTTTCTCAAATTGGCATTGTCAAGGAAAACTAAGTCAATATTCTTTCCTACTTTTTACACTATTATAGTCCAATTAATATATTTCCTTTAATTTATATAAAACATTTGATAAATGCAAGTTCATATATTTCAACTTGAAATGTGCGTTAAGAATATATATAATTATGTAAACTGCATTAAATAAAATTAAAACCATGATTCAATTATTTTTCATAACCATAGTTTAAAGCATTAAAATATTATGGCTTCTTCTGAAATATAACATCAGTAACGCCTTCAATTTTAGGCATACATTACTTAATTTGAGGTTTTGAACAAATCTATATGAACTGATAGTAACTATTTTTCCTTCATTATGTCAATGAAAAATTAATCAATCTAAAAAAGAAAGGGAAAACTTTATCTGAGCCAAATTAGAGGATTATAACCTAGGGAGAGCATCTCAGAAAGCTCTGAGAACTGTTCTGCCCCTTAGAAGTCAAAGCACAGTTATGTGTTATTTGAGACAGAAAGCTGTACATTACATGACATATTGATAGTTTACACAGTCCAGATCCAAGTGTCATGTGGCCCCTTACAGATCAGGAAAGAATGCTATCTTTTAAGAAGTTGTCCTGTTGACTTTGCTTTTTATGGTTACGAAGGTATTTCTGCCAATGGGGAGGTCTGGTTGATGCATAATGTAGATACACAATACACAGTGCAGGAGGAAAGGCCAAAGGGCAGAGATAATTTTCAGGTTTAAATTTTTCCTATCTTGCCATATAATATGAATTTTATTTCACAATTACTATTCTATTTTCAAAGGAGTCTTAGATTGATATTTCCTAAGATGTAAGTAGAATTCTCCAGAAGCCTTCAACAGTTGTAGTTTAATGTGTACATTCTACAGTTTATTTAGTTCAATCCCTCAAAGTCATTCGCTTGTATGTACAAATTTTATCTATGAATGTTTCCTGATATATTTCATATTGGCCTAGACTGTTTTTTTTTCTCATGATTATCATTTAAAAAATAAGGGCATAGACTATTCATTTTAACTTTCCAGATACAGTTAAAAATTATATGTAGTATTAAATATAGAAGATTTCCTAGTTGATTTCTGAGCAGTGTAGCTCCTTCTCCTTTTTTTTAGGGTGCCCGGACTTGGCGTCCATTATTTCTCTTTAAGTTTCATATGTGTTAAGGGAACTGCTACCACCCCCAGCTTCAGGGATGGGTCTGTGATGATCTGAGCCAATCTGGATAACCCCATCTATTCTATACACTGCTCTGTTCCAAGATGCAATTTGTTCTTATTTGTAGCAGCACATTCTTCTATCTGCTGGTCATGAAAAAGAAGTATTCAGCACCTAACCCTGCATTCTACCCTTGACCCCATGGACTGCTGAGCAGAGAGGCAATACAAATGAAGATAATTAGAAACATTATTGATTCCTTGCTGAATGAACCAATACAGACATGTCCTTGTCTCTGGATTCTCCAGCTATATACTGTGTTAATGTATTTTTTATAATCTTATGAAGACAGTTTGAATTGTGATTTTATGACTCTCTTCATCAGAAGACACCCTGACTTATCTAAAAATGTAATTAGATATAGGTTATTCAAGAGTCCCTCCTCTTTTCTTATAAAGGTAAACATTGGGTTTTCATGTTCTTTCTCTTATATAGACTTCTAGATTCTCTAGAGAAATATCCATTACTCTTATGCTTTTAAGGCTTTCAGTACTCAACCCAGAGTCTACCCAAGTCTAAATTTACAGTTGCTCGTGTCTGCTTTCTGCCCCTGCCCTTGTGAAGACCCAACTTGCCAAGCACCTTCTGATGGAGACAGAGAAGGTCGAGGAATATACTCATTTCAAATCATTAACTTCCTTTTCCCTCCTAAATAAATTGTCAAACAAATTTTACTTCAATCATATAAATAACTCAGTATTGTTTTATATAGGAAGGCTAGGGAGTAGATTTATACATATTATTGAAGATAATTCTTCCATGCTCTATTTTGTTTCCAGTTGTGAAGAGAGTGTTCAGATCATAAATTTTCCTGGTACATTTCAGTTTGATAATAAGTGGATCGTTGTTCTTTGAAATATGTGTGAAGGAAAACAAAGGCAACTTAAGTAACAAATTGTATTCATTAGTTGATAAACTGCCACAATATGGTTATACAATTCACTTTAAAGCCATCCTTTAAATACAAGGCTTACAAAGATTCCTTTAATTAAGATTTTTGTTTTGTTTCATTTTCTAACAATATCTTCATCAAACATCTTCTATTGTGTCTGATTCACAATTAAAATAAAATGCATATTTGAATTAGTGAATTATTTTGTAATCAGTTGTTTATATTATTGTTTCTTTGACTAGACCACAAACACTCAAGAGTGGGGTGCACTTTTGATTTTGTAGAAATTGCTATTTTCTAGAACAGCTTTGGATCACATGATAGTAGTAAATATTTGTGGAAAACTGAATTAACTTCCTCATTCTTTCTTTCACTACCACTGCAGCCAGTATTAGAGTTTAGCTTGGGGATTGTTGGGAGAGGACTGTGATGGACAGAATAATGGCTACAAAGGTGGCTGTCCTAATCCTCAGAACCAGTGAATATAGTAGATTACAGAGCAAAAAGGGATTAAATTTGTAGATGGAATTAAGATTGTTAATCAAATAGGAAGATTATCCTGGATTATCTGGGTGGGCCCAAAAGAATCACAAAGGTCCTTAAAAGTAGAAAAAGGAATTCTAAGAGAGCCACAGAGATGACAGAATGAGAATACTCAGCCCAACTTTGCTGGCTTTCTTTTGGACTAAGAGGTCCATGAACAAGGAAAGCCTCTGGAAGCTGAAAGACAAGGACATTAATCCCCCCTAGTGTCTCCAGAAAGGAATACACTTTGTCAAAACTTTATTCTCTGTGATACGTGTCATTCTTCTAACCTATAGAATTGTGAGACAATAAATCTCTGTTGATAAGCTCCTAACTTTGTGGGAGTTTGTTTCAGCAGCAATAGGAGTGCTAATACAGGGCAGTTACAGGCTCCTCCTCTGTGTTGACCTTAGAGGGGCTTCTTCTCACTGGCTTCTTTTATCTTCTGTGGTCTGCGATATTCTGTGCCATGAAGCCTCATTTATCCCCAAACACATAAACTTGATATCCTTTTCACATTGCCCAGATTAATTAAAAAAGAGAGTCAATTTAAAGTGAAGAGAAAGTCAAAGGTCAGAATTGGAACACCTCAAAACACCCAATATATCTATAATGTTAATGACACTTTCTATGTTTGCTTTTCAACTTAAACTGAGATCAAGTAAAAAACTATGTAAAGAAAATGACTTCCAAAAAGAAATACAAATTTTAAAATTTAAAATTTATGTGCATATATTGTGCATATATTGTTATTCATAAATTGTCTCATTTTAATATGAATGCAATGAAGCAACATTTAAAGAAAGGCTTTATCTCCTATACATTTATTCAGATGAAACAAGTTTTATATTTGCATATTTGGGTCATTTCAAAGACTCTTTTCTATAAAATTTTGGTGATTGGTGCGATGAAGCTGGAAAGATCTTGCTTTCAGTGTTCTGGCTCAGTTGTGACCTGTTCATGCTAAAAGCTTTAATGGAAATATTTATTTCATTTTATATGTAATCTTGGCAGTATTTTGACATTTTAATGTTCTCTCTGATTATATTTCTGCATTTTATCTATTTGAGCAGAAACCATGAGATAATTTGAAAATAAAATTTCTTACCAAAAAAACAAAAGATTTAAAATAATACTATATTTTAAGCACAATCTCTAATGATTGACTATTTGCACAGGTCATAGGCATGTTCTAATTTTACTTCTCAAGTGACACAGGTTATATGAATAATTGTGAAAACAGAATGGACTCCTGAGAAATCTAAACGTTTAAAAAAACCCTGAATTTTGTCTTTTTTTCATTGAATTACATAACTTTAATGTATCTGAATAAAACAATAAGTATAGAACTTATTTTAACTCCTAAATTTTTAAAATAAGCAAAGAGTGCCTTGATGATTTTTGTATGGTAAATAAACTTGGATTATATATACCAGGCAAACTGACCAGAGGCTAGAGGAGAGGAGATGGGTGGACTCTGGAGGCTGGGGCTGGGCAGGAGAAGGGAGAGAAAAGGGTTGGAGAGGAGAGAGCACTCATGTCTAGGTAACATGTGAAAGGGGTATAAAGACAATCATGAAAGGTTAATTTTCCTGAATATTTGTAGCTATTTCCTTGACTTTTTCCCACTCCATTCTATCTTATTATAATTAAGGATTTAGAGAATTAAAAGATCTATATAACCTTGCTTCCTTTGGAAGTTAGATGCTAGAAACTGTATACTTTTAAGATTGTACTCTCAGAATAAAACTATGCAAAGTTCAACTATTTTCATTTACATACTTGAAAAAAAAAGACTGAACTATAGAAACGCAAATTTTCATGCTTTTATGTTAACGATGATGAGGAGTTTGAGAAAAGTATACCAAAAATGTTGGCACTGTTTCAGCTAGCTGTAAAAATTTCCTATTGAAGGAGAGAAGCAAAAGTGTCCTCCTACCTCTGGAAAATTCTTCCAGCTGGCCTGAGTACATATGCTTGTCCATTATATTTTAATACACTTAAATTTGTGAATGTGAGTTCATATCAAATTTGGGGAAAATGACTCCCTTATAACATTTTATGAAATGTTAGGTGAAAAAATAGAATTTATGTTGCAGGAATTGATCCCATGAGAAACCAAGCACCACACTTGGAGGGTTGGAGAACTCAGGTTTATTGAACCGGCGGACCCAGATGAGCTAACGCTCCAAAATTCTGGGCCCCTTTCTAGGTGAATTCTCTCCTTATGTAGGTTAAAATGCATAGCTACAATTGGCATTAATTGATTGGCTACAGTTGGCATTAATTGATTGGATTAATTGCTTGGCTACTCAATTTCCATAGGTTACAGGTGATTACAGAGCGCGGGAGTTGCTAGGCGTTACATGCAAAGGGTTTTCAAACAAAGGCGAGCAGGCAGAAAGATATGAACTCCAAATTTTTCCTCATCATTTATACAAAAACTCACACATCTAGACACACTTTAGATGTGTGCTGATTTGCACAGCTCCAGTCAAACCTAATTAGAAGAAAGCACAGGAGCCTAAGACAGAGCAGGAGAACAGCAATTCTTGCACTGGTTTTGTGTTATTTAGGGAAAATAAAGTAATTGATTCTGTTATCAATGCAACAATTAGATGAGTAAATGCAATTTTTCTAGATAATTCTTCAAATTTAAAGTCATTTTAAAAGAACTGTGAATCAAAATAAAAGGAGTAAGAATTCTTTATTTAAAATTTTAAGTAAGCTCGGGATTTCAATAAACTTCAATCTGGGGTTATACTTCTTTCAGTTTACTTAGATTATGATTATGAAACTACTGGGAAACCCTGGATATTCACCAAACACATGAAAATTATTATTCGTCCTGTTGTAACACCAAAGAACAGATGTCAACACTCAATCATGTAGGGAAAGATAGCTATTACTAGAAAGGAAATGAAAAATACAGTCAGTGCCAACAGGTTTACTAAGTTATTTACATTTTGATTCAGTGGAAGAAAGAATGCATTCCAATTAAAACAAAAATCTAGAAGAAAGCTAGAAAGGATAGTAAAGTAGTAAGAGGATACTAGGCAATATGAATGGACAGGTGTTCAATGTTCCATAGACTATAATTGTCTTTAAATAATTTAAAATAACCTATTCCAGAAAGGATTTTTAAATTGAGAAAAGAGCTTTATCTATGTAGCTTTATCTATGTATCTTTTTTTAGGCTCTTTATTGGAATATAATTGCTTTACACTGTTGTGCCAGTTTTTGCTGTACACCAAAGTGAATCAGCTGTATTTATACATATATCCCCATATCCCCTCACTCCCAAAACTCCCTCCCACTGTCCCTATCCCAGCCCTCTAAGTCATATCACCCATCATTGAGTTGATCTCCCTGTGTTATGCAGCAACTTCCCACTAGCTCTCTATTTTAAATTTGGTAGTGTATATGTGTCAATGCTACTCTCTCACTTTGTCCCAGCTTCCCCTTCACCTCATCCTGCACCCTATGTCCTCAAGTCCATTCTCTACATCTGTATCTTTATTCTTGCCCTGTCACTGGGTCATCAGTTTATGTTAGTTTAAGGAAAGAACCATTTTGCAACAGGAGGCAGAACTCTATTCCTTTATATTTTGAAATCAACATTACTTTCCCACGAATTTCTGACTTTTGGTAATCCTTTTGGAAGCAAATGCAAGTCATGGAAAGGGTTGATCCAGAAAGTGAATACCTAACTACCAACAATTTTATGCAGCCCTTCTCAAACTCCCAACAACCATATTGAGTAGGAATGCCAGCTCTGGTCAGGAGGTAGAGGGTTTCAGAGAGTAATTTTAAGCTTAGTAGAAAAAAAAGGTACTTTAAAAAAGGTACTTTAAAAAAGGCTTTAAGAAGTGATGTTTTGGCATTATGATTTCAGGTAATGACATATTTACCAGTTTGTAAGATACCAGTTTAAAGTCAGAAAATATCCTATGGAGAAAAATTTAATTGCCCTCTATATCTGAATAAACGCAAATCACTTCGTTTGCAGACACATACCCAGCGAGAGGGATGAAGGGGTTGTTGCATCTTCTATGTCTCATCAGTCTGCTGTGTATATGTGATAGTTCCATGTATTTCAAAGCTTTTTCATGGTCCACTTTTATTTTGTCCCAAGGCTGTTTTACAGCTTTATGATTTTAAGTGCAGTTTGAGTGTAAGAAGACAAAGAACCCCACAAAACTGCCTGCTTAAAAGTTGACTCCACCACCTTCCAACAGATTTGTCCCTTCCGTCACTCCTCCATCAACCACCACCCACTATCCTTGACCTCTCTTCTTTATTGGAAAGTAAATACATTTTCCTTATATTATATTGATATACACACTGACTTTATTAATTTTAATAGCTTTTAATATCTATGTGATATAATATATAACTTCTTTTTTAATTACATACTCATGCATAATGTTTCAATTGATCAAATGACATATTATATGTCTTTAAAAATTGGTTTGGTATCTTGGACTGGAATATAACATATAATTTTTCCCATTAAATATAATAGAAATTTCTTTTTCACATAAGAACTTTTTGCTTAATGGTGGATTTTCAGGAACATATCCAGTTGTTAAGTGAGAAATAGATGATATTCTCAGGAGTAATAGTAGTGACAGAGAGGAGAGTATTTAGTAGTTGCCTGAAGTGTGTGAACCATCTCTTTATTGATGCTTACTGTTTTTAGTGGAAGATGACAGTAGAAGGTATCCTAAGAATGACTAATGATTACTGATGGTAT
The DNA here is from genome assembly GCF_030028045.1 of Hippopotamus amphibius kiboko. Taxonomy (NCBI): domain Eukaryota; kingdom Metazoa; phylum Chordata; class Mammalia; order Artiodactyla; family Hippopotamidae; genus Hippopotamus; species Hippopotamus amphibius. Next base: position 34,978,039 of record NC_080192.1, on the reverse strand, counting down.
TGATTTCAATGTTACAAAAATACATTTTAAATATATTTTCTGAACCTATGGATTAAAGGCATCCATAGTTTTTACTTCTTAATATAAATTGAGGACTAACTCAGGTAATTAAATGAAATATTTTGGTAGAATACATGCAGTAAATCTTTTGGGGGTTGTTGTTATTCAAATGATATATGAAACTATTTATATAATACAGGCAGCCTAAAATTCCTATCATATGTAATCATCATGAGAATGTTAATGAAATATTCACAGATAAATGCATCACATGTTGGAAAATTTCATGTTTGGCTTTTACAGGAAAATTGTGCCACTACTAGAATAAAAAACTAAGGTACTTAATATGTAAATTATGGCTTAGAAGAATATGAGAGGAGCTTGCATCCATGAGGGTCTGAAAGGCCATCCATATTCAATCACTAAGAACTCAGACAGGACAAGGCACAGTAGAAGCCAGAACTCATAGAAAAGTCAGTTGATTTGCTGATGCCTCTGTCACCATCATGAAAAGAAGTTTGTGAAGATCTCTGAGTTCTGCAAATTCCTCACATTTGGCTGCCATGACCTTTTGAGCAGAATGTATTCTTTGTCACTTCTCCCTCCCAAATATTACACGACTTGCCCCTCATTAGCAAACTCTAACCCATGACCAGGTATGGAAAGAAATTCTGGAAAACATTGTCCCCAGCTTTAGAAGGGAGCAGTGGTGGTGCTGAGTTATGGACAATGAAACACATAACCAAAAATGTTATGACATATCTGTAGATAGAAGCACATAGTCACTTTGCAATGGATTAATAAATTAACCAATTAATTATTGTCAGAGTTAGAATAAAGTCCTCCTATTTCAGTCTTAGATAGTTGGATACTTACAGAATTAATATATGTTGGCTGGATTTTCAGATATTGTCCACTGGTTTTTTGTTTTGTGGTTTTTTTTTTTTTTCGCTAATGGAGGTTGGAAACAATCTTCACCTTTTGTATACCCAGTGCTTTTCTAACAATACATGTAATTGGTTTCTCAATTAGGTATCAGATAGAATCAAATGATGCACTTGCTAGCTATATTATACACATCATAAAAATTCCATTTTTGAATAAATTATTGCTATCAATTTCTACTTAAAATATTCAGTTTCCCAGATGTACTTTTTGAAAACTGAAATTAGCTGTGGATAGAAAAAACATTGTAGTCATAAAATAGTTAACATTGTTACTTCTTGACAGTTTGCTATGTGTGAAGCAGAAACTAAGGCTTTTATATATCCCAGCTCACTAAATTATCACCTGTAATTATCAGGCTTGTTTAAATATGTTTTATGAATCCGTCTTCAAAGTCGAATAAAATGAAGCAAAATTTTAAGTAACTTGTAAAAATTCAAAGAGCTATTGAAAGATAGAATTTGGATACAAATTCAAATTCATTCTATTATGAGTTAGCTTGAACTCATAAACCTGCCATAACACTTCCTGTGACTTGTAGTATAGGTGCATATCTGTTGTGACCAAAATTTGGCATGCAGTGGGAATATGGTGGTGGAGTGGTATATGAGAAGGCTGGGATACAAGAAAACCATGTGAGAAGTTTTGCTTCCTTGAGATAGCACATTTTTCTAGACCCCAAACTCTTTACAGGCCCTTCCTCTGATTATGATTTTCTAGTATTTCTTGAAAGCTAGAGGAAACATTTAATGACTAAACCAAAACCTCAGTAATCTAAGCAATCATTTTTATTAAATAGAATCTAAGTACCAGTATAACACAATTTGAAGCAGTTTGCTAAAATACAATTCTCCTCTGCCATTTATTTTTAAAATTCTAGGCAAAAGCTTATATAAGATTTAAAAATACATTATTTAAGCAATAGGAAGGTAATGGTTTTCAAATGGCTTAACGATTTTAAATATTAAATGTTATATTACAGATCTAAGAATGTTTTGCAATACAGTATTAATTTATCTGAAAAGTTATTCCACAAGGAATAAAAACATGTGTTTCTAACTAAACTTATTACTATAAAAGCTTGATGAATGAAAACTATGAAAAAAAAAATCCCCTTAAAACCACAGACTAATTGGTTGAATATAAAATCTCCCAGGTCAGAAACAACAGCTGTGCACATACATTAAGGCAAAATATGAGGCAAGAGGAACAGATAACAGCAAATAAGTCTGTCATTTTATGTTGAATGATACAAGAAGGCTTAAATGTTTCCTTTCTCTCCTGCATTCTATTCATAGGACCACATGTTCTATGTCAATGAGTAATGACTTGCTGTTCCTTATTTATTTATTTATTTTTCCTCTTTCTGTTGCCTTTCCTCATTACTGTTCTTCTCAGTGTCTGCTCACAACCTTGGCTCAGTTCAACCTGCCATATGGAGGCAAACCTAGGGAGTAGGTATGGTTTCTCCCTACATGCCCTTGTACTTTGCAGGGTCTCCATTAAGCCAGTTAAAGCTTTGACATCTTTTCCACATTTTTTTGTATCTACCAGATTTTAAAAATATTGCACCTTGTTTTTGCCCAACTTTTACTGTCCCCTGCATTTTGAAGTGAAATGAAAATATGCTGATGCAAGATACAACTTAAAATGGCTTCCCCTGTTCCTGGGATAATTCAGCAAAGTCTTTAAAATGACTCACAGAGCCATTCCAGCCTGGTCCTTGCACACTTCTGTGGCTTCAGGGCTCATCTTTTTTGCACTCCGTTCTTGGGTTGCTTGATTCTGCTGGTCTTTCTCTTCTCTTAGTCTCAGTATGAGCTATAACCTCTCACTTGGTCACCTCCTGCCCTGTTTTCCTGAATACATCTTAGTCAGCTTTGGGGGATATCACCTTAAAAGTCATTCTCTTTATGTACTTCAGGAATGTTTATCTTCTCATCATGCTTCCTATTTTATTTAGCTTCAGCTACCACAGCGTCACTTTTTTTTTTTTTTTGTACTTTTGTTCTAATTGCTCACTTTCTGCTTCATATTGTAAGCACTCAGAGGGAAAGACCACATCTATCCTGTTCTCCGTTTCCAATTTCACTCCTCGCACAGAGTCTAAAGTATTACTTGTTAAATAGATATTACATGTTTGTAAATTCTTTACTTCTTAGATGCCTCTTACCTTTTACCTGTAAACATTAAAGTGTCAATATGATTGGATTGTCAACAGTTATTAAGTCAAAGGTGTGGGGGGTTGGGAATTCTCAGAGAGAATGATACAATATCAAGCATTATATATTAAGATAAATCTTAATTCTTAAATTAATAATAATAGGAATATTTTTCTAACTAAATTTTAGGTCTGTGAATGAGAATTAGCTTGTTCAGTTGGTACTGTATTAGAAGTGTTCAAACTATGAGGACAAAAATAGCACTATAGGGGAGTGTGTGTTTACTGCTTTGGCAGACACCACATTTACTATGTATACAATGCCTCAAAATCATGTAGTAAAGAGGAAAACAATCTAGAAATAAGTTGGTTAAAGTCTTAAAAGGAAACAGCTAGCATCCTAACAAATATACAGAACTTGTATATTCCCTTTTCCCATTATAAATATCTCAAACATTAAACTAAGAAACAAAGCTGAAGAAAAAACAGACTTTGAATAAATAATACCAATGGAGAATATAAATGTGTCTAAATAAAATATAAATTTATTTTGGCCAGATTAAATTTCCCTGAAACACTATTTTGGCATACTGCATATTGAATAACAAATATATAGCAACTAAATATTGACTTGGATAGGAAAACAGCTATAACACCTAATTCTTGACTATTATATAGCTTTCTAAACTGAGTTGAGAATGAATTATGAGTTAATTTGGCCACAAATAACCAACAGTTCTCCTGATATCCTGTACTGAATAGCATGCAGAAAAAGATTTCTTTCAGAGATATGTGAACCTAAGTATTTGAAAACTCACAAACAAACACCTTCTGCATAATACTAGGTTTCCTAGTGTTTTTGAAATATGTTTTCCCAATTAAATCAATTGTGTCTGTGTGTATAACAGTTGATTCAATGTGTGAAAAATATAAATGTATATACATATTGCTTTGAAGGAGGAAAGAAGCAGAATTATTAACAGTTAATTATTAACAGTTACCAGTTCATATAATCTCTGCCTTAGATGTTAAATAAAATATCTCTTTTTCAACTTATATTCAGAATTTTGGTAAAATACTGAATTTCTCTACATCTCTATTCTATGATTGTTTTAAGAATTAAATAAAACAAGGAATGTAATTAGTCCAGTACTTGGCTCAGTACTTAGTAAGTAGCAGTTGTATTGGTGTGTTCATTTAAAAAAATCAATTTTATTTTTATTTTGCTTTCAGTTTTGAATTTGACTTGCTAATAGTCCTCAGTGCTTTGAAAATAAAGACATAATTTCCACCACATATTTTGTTGTTCAAGGACAGCAAATGGAGAAGACTTAGTTTCATAACCTATACTTTTCCAATGAGAACTTTTCAAATAAATTAACTGGGAATTAAATATAAAGATATCAAAAAATACATATATCAAAAAAAAGGTATTTCCAAAACAAACAAACAAAAACGCAGCAACAACAACAAAAACCCTCATGAACAATCTTAAGGAACTATTTTTTTTTAATTTTTTTTTTATTATTTTGGGGGTACACCAAGTTCAATCATCTGTTTTTATACATATATCCCCGTATTCCCTCCCTTCCTTGACTCCCCCCCCCGAGTCCCCCCCACCCTCCCCGCCCCAGTCCTCTAAGGCATCTTCCATCCTCGAGTTGGACTCCCTTTGTTATACAACAACTTCCCACTGACTATCCATTTTACAGTTGGTAGTATATATATGTCTGTGCTACTCTCTCGCTTCGTCTCAGTTTCCCCTTCACCCCCCGCCCCCTCCCATACCTGAACTATTTTTTTAACTAACTTTTTTATTTCATAATTTTTAAAGAAGCACTACCCTTAAAGATTTCAGAGTAGTTTAAATGAAAGGGTACATTTCAAAATATCTGATCATTTGCTCAATATTTAATTTATTCTACAGAAGACATTCACCATATGAAATTACAAGAAAATGGAACAGATATAAAAATCGTCTGTGTTATAAATAGAACCACCGAATGGTGTCTGCTTTGTCACATTTCATTGGGAATGGTTAGAGATGTGACATCAGGTAATACATTTCAGAGCGGTGAGACAAGGAAATTAGATACTGAATGCTTTGTAGTTCTCAACTTATAAAACTTTTAAATATCATTTAAGGAATGACACATCCTAGAAGTGCAACCAACTGAAGCTGCTTCTAAATTCTTGAATTAACAACAAGAAAAATTAACCTTTTTATAAAGAAAAAAGTATTCTGTTCACTGGGATCTGAATCATTACATAAAACCTTTGTTAGAGTCACTGCCAAGCATAATCTGTGTACTTATTCAAGGTTGCATGATGCATTAACTGCATTGAAAAATTTAATTAAAACAAGAAATTGTATTTAAGTATTTATAATAAATTCATTCAAAGTTTTCAGTATCAAATTCAATGAATGGGTATGTGTGAATGTGGTATTTTAGTTTTTTAAGATAAAAGTACACTTTCATTTCACTAATTTTAAGAACTGAATTTTATGGAACCCAAGATGAGAAATAAGGGTACAGTCCCTAGGATAACAGACGTTGAATTACTGATGGATGGGTAGGGTTTTTGGCAGCTTACACCTCAGAAGCAGCAGGTATTCAGAGCTAGTGATGATAGAAATACTTTCAAAAGAGAGCTACAGTTATAAAGAACTTAGATGGGCAAGTTCAAACAATCAGCTCTGTGTCCTAAGAAGAATAATGAAAACAAAAAAAATCAAATAATCGAAATAAAAATTTTAAAGAAGAGAAAAACATTAGTTGAAAACTAAAGCATAAAATGAAAATATGAGAATGGACAGTAAATAAAATCCATATATGAAATAGTAAGATAGTAATTCTCTTCAATTTTCCGTTTTAACTTTGAAGTTTAAGTGCATATATAGTTTTAAGTAATTGCTCTCTCTTTGGAAATTTTGAATATATACTTTACGAAGTAATTTCTGAAAGTAATAAACTGAAATGTCAGACTGTACTAGTATGAAATTTTAAGCATGCAAATATGCATTCAGTATCTATTTACTGAGTACCTTTCTGTGCAAGACGTGTTAGATAAAATGAAAACTGAAAAATGTGTACTGAGTTTACTCCTGCCTTAGCGAAATTAGCAACCTTGTGTTGGAACAGGGAAGTGGGCAACTGGTGTAAGATATTCACTCTGTAATTGTGAGAAACTGCTTCTTATATTATTAGCAGAGGAAAGACAGTAATTCTACTCAAAGGGACCAATAATGTCCTTCCTAAAGTGATGAGATTTGAACTGAGACTCGCTATCAAATATATGACTTTAGCTGGTAAGATTTTGAAAGCAGTCTGAGTTGAGGAAATGAAATATAAAAATCACAGCTGACAAATGTACATGATATGTTCAAGAGACAAACAAGTCCAGTTTATCAAGATGAGTGAATGCAATAGCTTGGTTTCAGGAAAGAGGAGTTTCAGAACAGGGGAGGATGGGAGCGTTATAAATGGCACTGCACGGGACAAACAACCATGGGTCAGGTAATGGAAAACCAGAAGTGGAGTCTCATTCTTTGAGAAGTGGGGAGTCATTGTAGACTGTTGAGAATGGGAGTAACATGATCAGAGAGTCCAGATTTGCAAGAATTCAGTCAAAGTAGTTAGTATTCTAAGGGAAAACGCAACAATACTCTGAACTATTATATGTTGGAAAGGAGGGATGAATGAAGATATTTCTCAATTAGAAGTAATATTTATTCATTGTTTAAAAAAATTTACTGTCAACTACATGTCATACACTGTTCTAGGACCTAGTGATAGAAAGATTTTCAAAACAGAGAAGTTTCCTACTTTCCACTCTTGGAGAGCTTATGTTCTAAATCAGACTGGTCAGGAAGAGCTTCTCCAGGAAGGTGATGTAGAAGAAGGAATGTGATGGTAAAGAAGCTGCCAGTCACGCACAATACAAGGAAAGAGCTCTTTAGATAGTGTGTGCAGTTGGTGCTAAGGACTACTGAGGAGGAAATGCAGAAGCTTGGTGTTTTCAAAGGACAGGAAGAAGGTCTCTATGCTTGGAGCTTGAGTGACAAGGATGGAATGACCAGAGGAAGAGGAAGTTGATAGAGCTTTATAAGCCACTTAGAGTATTTTGATCTTTTTTTTTCAGTTGATATTGGAATACATTAAGTAGAGAAGTGACAGATTTTGTTAGTGGTTTTAAAATTTTGCTCAACTGTCTTATCAAAAAAATGAATCATACAAAGTCAAATGAATAGTAGGTGTTGTCCCCAGTGCTTTGCCTCTGTCTGACCTGAATTGTGATTCCATTATGAAAAAAAGAGAAGGGAAGAAGAGACTTGGGAATTAAAATAATGAGTTTGTATTTTCTCTTACTTTTGAGTGTAAAGAGTGTAAAAGTGTAGCATCACAGATGCCCAGGGAGAAAAATGTCACAGAGGACAGGGGCTGTGCTGACACACGCTATAGAGAAATCAAGAGTGATGAAGTCAGAGAAGATATAAATTGATTTATCAATTACAAGGTCATTGTAAATCATCCAGACAGCAGCTAGCTAAAGTGATGAGAATAGAAGCCAAATTATCAAAGTTGAAATGAAAGTGAGAAATAGAACTATCAAGTGAATTCTATTATTTAAAAAAATTTAGCTGTGAAATAAAGGAAAAGATTCAGGTCTTCCAGTTATAGTGCTAAAAAAGAAGTCTTTCCTCTAAAATATGAAGTAAACATATAAATGATGATCTCTATTTTTTTTTGACCAACTTTCTGCATTTTCAGTTTTGGAAGTAATATTTCCCTTGTTTTGCATTTACACATATTTTAAATTTGGAAATAAATTGCTTTTACATATTGGTCTAATTTTGTTTCATTACTTAATATAATGAAAATGAGTGAAAAATATTTGAAATATGGAAAGTAATTTAATAGATATAAATTTGATTTGTATGGTTTTATTTTTTCTTATGCAGAAGTTCATTTAAGGACATTATTATTGGGGTATTAAGTAAATGCATATGACCCTTAAGGACATTATTATAGTTTAGTAGGGGTATTAAGTAAATGCACATGATTCCAAATGAAGCTTGAAGTAATATTTCCAAGCTTTTGCCTCCTCCCATATCAAACAAAGACAATTAAACTCAGTTTGAAGGCAAACTTCTGGTTTAAAACACTATGACTTAACATTTCTAAGAAGCTTTTCAGAGCTCAAATGACAGAAATAGTAGAATTGTCTGTGAATCCAAAGCACCTTTTGGTGTAATGTCCCCGTTGATCCCCATGACAACTTAGTAAAGTGTGCAAAGTTGAGGAAATTGAATCTTAATGAGGGTGAATTGAATTTTACAGTGTAGCAATAATAGAATTAACATTTTGACCCCAGTTTTATGATAAATTGGAGCTTTTGCCAAAAAGCAATGTCCAGAATATTCTAAGAAAGCCTGTAACGAACCCAACAAAACTACACTTTTATTATTTTTTCCTGTCATAGTTTCTTGAAAGTTCAGAAACCAATTTTACAATTATACAGCTTTGTGTATTATTTTGCTACATTACTGTTATTTTATATTGCTTTATCATTATGTATGTAATCATTTTTAGTTATTATTTGATAAGAAAGTTTGTGTTATATTTGAAACTAGACATGATGATTACAAAGGATGAATAAATGGGTGAGTATGAGTACCAAATTATTCCTTGACTTTTTTGTATGTATTCCAAAAGATCTTTATTCAGCCAAAATTTCCACTTTAGTAATGTATTCAAGTACTATTTATATAGTAAATATTCACCAAGTGCCTATTAAACATATTAATTAAAAGAACAATATGATGTACAGTATGAGCAGAGGGCTCTTTGCAAGGGAAAGCCTTCTGGTTATTCATCCAGAGATTGCACAAGATGGTCTTTAAGTCTGGGGAGTAAGTATCTAAGTTTTAGAATTAAAAATCATGGCTTTTCTACCTAATGATAGTAGCTCCTTCTATTAAGGGGGAATAGTTAAAAGATACTTTTATATAAACCACAACTACAATGTATTAATTTAAAGCGAAAATATATCTGCTGAAGGAAATGCATTTGTATCATCTGCTAAATGCTTCTTTCTTGTTACAAAACAACATGGGAAAGCCAAATTATAATCATAAATTTGTTTGGTGATAAGACCCTCAAAGAGTAAAAAAATAAATACATTAGTTATGATTGCCTATATCACATTGGCAAAATGAGGAACTAAAATGTTTTATTTGTTTATTTTTATAATTCTGTTACTAGTGTAAAATTCTTGTAATTTAGTTTTGTAAGGGAGCTTTGTTAACCACTTGGATAAGCCAGTCACATTCTTTAGGCCAAAGAAGTCTTTGCCCTGGACTAGACTTGGAAGTCTCTTCCTCAATGAATGTCCTTCTTATATGTTCTGGCAGAAACAACACCCTCAGTGTATTGATGAATTTTTAATTAGTTACTATTTTACTCACTGTTTCTCATATGTATGTGCCTTATATGTCATGCTATTTGTTTAAGAGAATTTTACATGTTTTTGGTATAATCAATCATGGAATGACTTTATAATATTGGTCAAGGAGCAACTTTATTTTCTCATTTTCAAGTTCTTTCAGACATGTCTGTTTCCACTTATGAAAATATGAGAGTGAGTGAAAAGTTATCCGCACTCTGGCTGTAGAATTTATATTAATTAACTTTTAGAAAAGACAAACACATCATTTTTCAACAGAATCTCCTTGCTTTTCAATACACTTTGTCCATCTGTCAACAAGCTTTTGTATTCCCTCAATTAAAGAATGTTTTAGGCTGAGCTGTGATCCACGAATATACCACTGTCCTTACTTCTTCATCAGAAGTGAATCTTTGTCCTTGTAGGGCTGCTTTCAGGGAAAAAACAGGTGAAAGTCCAATGGAGCAAGATGAGGACTATAGGGAGGATGCTTTAACACCTCAAAATGAAGTTTTTGCAGAGTGTTGACAGTGTGGGCCCACAGTGTTGGCTTTCAGTGTGCCCCTGAAAGCAGCTCTATGAGGACAAAGATTCACTTCTGATGAAGCAATGAAGACAGCAGTGCATTCATGGCTCACAGCTCAGCCTAAAACATTTTTTAATGAGGGAATACGAAAGCTTGTTGACAGATGGACAAAGTGTATTGAAAAGCAAGGAGATTTTGTTGAAAAATGATGTATTTGTCTTTTCTAAAAGTTAACTAAAGTAAATTCTACAGCCAGAGTGCAGATAATTTTTGACTCACCTTCATAAATGTACATTTAAATGTAATATTAGAACATGTATATTTTGTAAAGTCCTAAGCCTTTTTTTTTACAAAATTAATAATGAGGCTTATCTATAGGCAAAATGAAAAAGAAGACAAACCCCACATCCGGGAATGTTGAATCTGATTCCACAGTTATTTAGAAGTCATTTATCCATTTTTATTAATGTTTCATGTATAGTTTTATTATATAACCTTCCATGATATGTTTTCTTCTTTAATTTGACATTAGTTATTAGTTTTCTTTTAAGTAAATTTTAAATTTTATAGTGAAAAAAATTACTTCTTATCTCATTAGGCAATGATAATGTACCTGTGGTATAAATACTCAATGTTAAAGAATATTGTTTGAATTGTATAGATGTGTCTCTTTCACCAATAAAGTGCTATAAATTTAGATTTATTCAAAATAAAGGCATAAATGAATCACTAAACTGATTACTATTCAGCATTTCAGTAGGCTTTCTCAGTCTTTTCACACCTCTTTCTCAGTGAATAACTGGACATATGGCTTTGTAGGATTCTCTGGAGTCTGAAGAAGGGAAGTGATTTTTTTTTTAAGAAATTGAATCTAGTATGTGTGGTGAGCTTCTATGTCTGTGTGTATCTGTGAGTGCTTGAATATGCTGTGCAACGTGAGGCTGGGGATTTTTGCCAAGGGAGAACATGTGGCTGTCCATCAAAGCAGAGGCAGTCATTTACAGAATGCTCCTTTCCCTTTGCAGAATTATGTTGCCAAATGTGGAAAGTGGCTGAATAAAGGTAATGAGGTCATTCATACAATCATTGTATGACTACAACTATGTGCAAAGAATATATAGACATACATACATACACACGCAAACATATGAAGAATTTATTCTCTCAAGAAATAGTTTGCATGTAAATATATATATATAGGGTAAAGTTTATGTGCATAAAATATATTAGGGTAAAATTCTTTAGAAAAGTAAAATTCAAATTCAAATGCAATACATGCAACTATGATGTCAAGCAGCAGTTGAGAATTTCTGGTTGTCTAAACAGTTATTTACATGAACATTTACATGAATGGTGGTGGATGTTAAGTCTATGGTATTTGGAGTTTGTTACTTGCAACAGTTTGTTTTAAAATTCAGTGTATAGAATTCCTTTATAATTATTGAAACAAAATGAACAATTTCACATTTCATCTTAAAAATGTGAGTATATGGGTTGCTTTTAAAATTCTTTTAGGGAGTAAGGAAATCAGAAAGTACTGTTTAAATTCACAAGTTGAGAAGGAATAAAATTGGTAATAGCATGACAAGAAAAGAGTGGACCGATGCATTTCATATTTGAAGAGAGGATTCAGTAAGACATAATAATTGATTACCTGAAGTAGGTAGATGTGGAACAAAGGAAGAAGGTGTTAAATATGAAGGTAAGTTTAGAGTCTGAGTAACAAGAATATTGGAAGATTTGAAGTGTCTTGTCAGAAGACAGTTCTAAACTTTTTCTTGATTTCCACTTGGCAGAATCCATCTAAAAAGATTTTGGAACATGAGTCAGTCAGATCTTCCATACTATTTAGCCATTCATGTAGCCAGGTTAATTTAAGTACCAAGATATCTCAGTACTTAAATATAGTTATTGTAATTAAGGAAAATAAAATACTTTACCTTGATCAACTGAAATGTATAATCTGAATTATCTAAAATTTTAATCCACAAGAGTCTACTACCTCAATATTCTTCTTGATCTATTGTTACTGTTTTGTTTTGTATAATTGAAAATTTGGTAAGTTCATAAAGCTCATTACCATCAATCCTTCTAGCTTCTCAGTTTTTAAATTCAAATTGCCCATTTTGTAATTATACATGTGGTTATTGATAACAGTTCTAATACTATACACACATACATATACATACACATGCACACCTCTTCAAATTCAACTTCAGCATATAACTTTATGTGCGTTAAGTCTTCTAAATACTACATTAAGTGCTAAATAAAAAATATGAATAAAACACGATTCTGCACTTAAGCTGTTCACTGACTAGCAGGAAGGATAAATCTAAAACATAATTCAATAATGGAGTGATAGGAAAAAAATATTGAATATGTTTTAATGTACAGAGGCAGAGTGATCCTAGGGTGCCAGAAATATGTGAAGGAAGGATTCAAAGACAAGGTGAAATCAGAGGGAAGTTTTGAGGAGAATAAGGGATTTGCAAAGGAATCCGAAAGAGAAGGTGTGTTTTGAGTGAAAGAAATTTCATGAAAGAACTTGATATGGTTACACTACTGCTCAAAATGAAAGAAATAACCCTGGAGAAAATGAAGTGGGTATAGGTAAATGTGGTTGGGAGGAGAGGCTGAGGAAGCAATATAGGATGGCTGTGATGAAGCCTGAAGAGCCAAAAGAATGGATCTTCTCTGAACATTTTGGCTTAGCCTCTGGTTCTCTGCAGTCTTTCCACTACCCCAACTTTACGCACCCCCCAGGCTGTAGATTGATTCAGGTCTGCAGTGAAAGGGAGTTCAGTTGTGTGTATCTCTTATTACATGCCAGCTATATTGTCTCATGTAATCCTTCTAGCAAGCCTTCTGCATTAGGAAGGAAAAATAAGCAGGGGCCAACAGGTCCTGAAGGCATCCATATACAACGATGAGAATTTAAGAGTTTTTATCCTATTTGTGATGGGGATTCAGCTTTTATAATAATAAATGAAATAATAGACTTGTGTTTCTGAAATATTGCTCAAATAACAGTACCACTCAATACCACCCTGCATTGGCAGGGTAGTGAGGGCAAAAATAAAAGCATATAGTTTAGCTATTCACACTTATATAATTTCTATACCTTTAGTTGCTAGCAGATAATAGTTTGGTCAATTTTATTACCATGAAGAACAACATGTTACATATTAGAAGAAAATAAATCTATTATTTACCTCTGGTAAGCCAGATATTAATGTCACACATTTAAGTGTGGATTTTATAAACTAGAAAAAAAAAGCCAATTGATTGAGGAAAGCAGAAGAGTTTGAAACAAATGGTTTCCTGAAAATGTTCAAACTCACTTTGGAATTCTACTTATTGTTCTTTTAAAAGCTATTACTCTACTGTACCCTGCATTGTGCTCAAGGAAACCACTAATAAACAGCAATAATAATGACATGGTAAATTGTCCCTAATGGATTCCTACATATTTCAGTAATGACTTGTATAACAAGATTAAACCTACATAGGAAAGAATAATCAGAAAACATGTACACATATTACATCCTCAAGGTCGTATTTCATATTATTAGATGTTCATGAATTGTGGGTGTAATAAAAACCTACTCAAGACAATGCTATTGAAAAGAAACATATAAGTACAGCAAGGAGAATAAACCTTGAAGGAAGAATCAATAGATGAATTTCAAAGTATTCATAAAGAAAAAAAACATTTAGGAAATTTTTGGACACGTGATTATGTGCCATACACCTAAATTATTATGACCTATAAAACTCTGACATAATTTCACCGTGGCTTGACTTTTTGCACATCTGGATTTAGTTGGTGGTTTTAGTAACATGGATTTTCTTCAAAAAACTCTACATTTGGTTTCAAGATTTTGTGTTAAGAGCATTGGAGAAAATTTGAAGGGCTGGGAATAATTCCTTGAAACGTAGGTTTTGGCAGGAAAGATTACCATAGATAGCCTTTTGTATTTCCATACAGGAAAACTGTCAATATATGAATATGCAGATATTCAAAAAGTCAAGAATATAAAAGTCATGATGCTTATTTGATCTGCAGTCTGCTTTTTAAAGGAAAGTGATGTAAAGGATCATTAAAGGTTAACACTATAATTACTCTACAAATGTAGTAAGGTTTGGATTCATGGACCTGTCTTAAAGTCAGGGAGATGAAGTGAACAAGTTAATGTATAAAATATTGAGAAACATTCCCATAGCATTCCCAATGGTATGTACTGAAAACAAAGTTATACTGAATAATTAATATGCACCAATTAGATTCAAAATGTATATAGTATTTATAGTTTGAAAAGATCCCATATTGCATTATCACCTCCATTTTACTAGTGGGAAAGGTGAAGTATAGTGAATGTTATCATTCTGCTCAGAAAGTGACATTTGAAATGTTTTGATATTTAAAAATATATGCTTTCTTTGTCCTCTTTTCTAGAATTCATTTTCCATGTGGATAGGAATTATCAAAGCAAAAACTGCACTGGGCAAAATTACAGAGGTAAGAAAGATTTTATTCAAGGCTATGCTAATAGGGGAGAGAGAGCAGAAAACAGTCCAAACACAAGTCTACTGGTAAAAGAATGAAAGAGAATTTAAGAGGGGGACTGGGGTATGGTCAGGGGCCATCTGTGTTTGCTAATAGAAGGGTCCTGAAATTGTGTATTAATATTAACTTAGTAATTCAATTTCTAATACTTTATTCTTGGGAAACAATCAAAGAAGCACACAAATATATTTTCAAATATTAATATTTAATGTAAGATTACTTATGTTAGTGCATACCTGGAAACAATTCAGATGTGCAACAAAGGAAATTGGTAAACAAACTGTTCTATCCAAATGAGAGCACATGATATAAACATTTAACAGTGTTTGAGGGCTGTGTTTATTAATGTAGAATAATATTTATGGTTTTATTCAAATAAAAAACTATATAGATTATATACATATTTATATCCAGTATATATACATTTTTGGAAAAATATTGCATTTAATAGAAAATGCAGATTCATATGGAGTAAAGATTTAGCAGTTTTTATTTATGAACTATGAAATTAGGGTGATATTTTTCATAATCTTTGTATTTTCTAACTTTCAAAAAAATAATACACCTTTTTCTGTGTGTGATTAAAGAAATGAGGAAAACAGAGAAAGAGAGAATAAAAGGAAGAGAAAGAGAGAGTGTGAGAGACATTTGAAATTGAGAAACACTTGAAACTAGCAAAATCAGGATAAAATGATCATTGAATTCATAGAAAATTAGTATTCTATTAGTAATGGATTGTTTATTTAGGGTTCTTTTACTTATGACAAATAGAAAAAGTCAATTCTTGCTTATGTAAATCAACAACACAATTATAATATGTATATAGGATATATGATTATATACTAATTAAGTGTAATTACAAAATATATATGTATTAATACTTATCACATTGAACACATGCTTGTGTCTAGAGAAGTGAAACATGTATGCAAATGGCTGGCTTTTGTCATGACTGAAAGGGTCATCAGGCCCATCACTTTGTTGTGTTCGCTTTTGTGTTGTCTGTATTTTCTGGTAAGACCCAACTTCGGTGTACACTAAGTTATACATTTTTCTATTTGTTAACAACTTAATATCCAAGTAGCTGGAGGTGTGCCCTATCACAATGTCTATATTCAAGGCCATCAAAAATCTTGGCCAGGGTGAGTTTTGGGGAGAGAAAAGATGGCAGCGAAGTAGAGAGACGTGGAGTGCATCCCTCTGCAGAGATGCATTGGGAGTGCATGGAAGGACGCAGTAATTCCCGCGGAGAGCCAGCTGAATACCAGCAGACGGCCTCGGACACCAGAAAGGACCGCGGGGAGCCCGACATAGCCGGTAGGGAGGCATCTACGAAGGCTCAAGGAGGGTGAAGCGGCGGAGCTGTGGCAGACGGGAGGGAGTGAGAAACATACGGAGGGTCCGCAGCGCAGCTCAGCGTTCCCGGACCGAGACGTCGATCCGCGGCTGAACGGAGAGTCTGGGAGCGGGAGCATGGGAACCGGAGAGCTGGTTCAGGGTGAGAAACATTGTTGCCAGTACGGTGACGGACCGAGAGGACAGGAGGGAGGAGGTCCGCGGAGAGGAGTGCCAGCCCCTGAGAGCTGCCCGGCCATGATGGCGGCTGGAGGCTGCAGGCTACCGGGCAGGGGGGAGGAGCTGCGCACACGTAGCCTCTCTCTCTCTTTCGGAGCCTCTGCAACAGGCAGTGGAGAGACGCCCATGGGCCACCTAAGGCGCTCAGGGATAACAAGCACCCTCAGGCACTCCGGCGGGGCTAGATTAAAACCCCTTGCAATGCCAGCAACAGGGAGGCTGAGAGAAAAAAAAAAAAAAAAAAACAACAGCATCAATAAGAAAAAAACCCCGAGAGAGGCCCAACTCTAAGACTTTCTGTTTACGCCTGAGCCACCAGCGCCCTCTGCAACAGGCACCTCCAAGCCCGACTGAAACAACAGTGCGCCACTGCTCACTCACTCCCAGGAGAAGGAGCCACTATTGTACCCTCTGCCGCCCCACACACCGACGCTTACAGATGAACAATAAAGGAACCTCTGCTGGTCACAGAATAATGCAAAAAAACCCAAGGCAAGGAGAAGGACACTTGCAGCTGAGACGCTAAGGAAACAGAAATAGTAGTATCGATACCTATTGAACTGGTCCATTCTGGGATCAGTTCTGGATTTTTTTTTTCCTTTATTAAATACGATCTTAGCCCTAAGGGATCTACAAGTTTTATAACATAATTTTTTAATGATATTTTTTATTCTTTTTTTTTTTTGCCTTTTTATATATTTCTGTATCTAGCTTAGTTTTTGGTAGTACAGACAATATATCTCTCATACTTTCCTTTCATCCCTATCTTTTATACATTTCTATTCCTTTCTTTTTATTTGCATATTTCCAACCACATTACGCTCTTCTGTTCCCCTTTCTTCCAGCCATTTTAAGTGTATTTTATCTTAACATACTTATAGGCAACACTATCAGTCTGCTCAGACTCCTTGCTCTATTCTCCAGATGATGCACTGCTTTGGTATTTAATATTAGGCTTTTGCCTTTATCTTAGTTCTTAGTACGGTTGTCTAATTACATTCTGAGAATCTCCATTCTCTCTGGTGGTACTCTGGCTCTTTTCTATATTGGATCCTAGCTTACAAAATCTCCCTGGATTAATGTTTGTATATGTAAGGTGTTATTTGTTTGTTTGTTTGCTTTTGCTTTTGTCTCTGATGTGTTCTGTTTCAGTTGTCCATTTCTGTTGGGTTTCTCTTTGAATATCTGATAGCACACTGGGGTTCTGTCAGGTCTTTCTAGAGCCTTATCTCCTAACGGATTCAGTAATTGTGTGTCTTATACATGTATGTGTTTCCTAGACTTCATATTCGTTTAATCCAATACTTGGACATTAGTCTGAGGCTTGGACAGTCTTCTATAAACACCTCTATCGCCAGGACAAGCAACCCCAAAAGTGTGGACAACCATGAGGAAACAAAGAAACACCATGCAGGCAAAGGAGCATGAAAAAAACACCACAAGACCAAATAAGTGAGGAGGAAATAGGAAAAATGCCAGAAAAAGAATTTAGAGTAATGATCGTAAAAATGATGCAAAATCTCAATACCAAAATAAAGTACAAGAAACAGTTCATAAGAACTCAGAAAAACAAACAGCAATGGATAACAAAATAACTGAAATTAAAAACACTCTAGATGCTATAACCAGCAGAATGACTGAGGCAGAAGAACGAATAAGTGAGTTGGAAGATAGAACGGGGGAAGTAAACACCACAGAGCAGGAAAAAGAAAAAAGAATAAAAAGAATAGAAGACAGTCTCAGAGACCTCAGTGATAACATTAAGCATACCAACATTCGAATTATAGGCATCCCAGAAGAAGAAGAAAACATGAAAGGGTCTGAGAAAATATTTGAAGAGGTTATAGTGGAAAACTTCCCCAACATGGGAAAGGAAATAGTTAACCAAGTCCAAGAAGCACAGAGAGTCCCATACAGAATAAACCCAAGGAGAAATACACAAAGGCACATATTAATCAAACTAACGACAATTAAACACAAAGAAAAAATATTAAAAGCAGACAGAGAAAAGCAACAGACAACATATAAGGGAAAACCCATAATGATAACAGCTGACCTTTCTACAGAAACTCTGCTGGCCAGAAGGGAATGGCAGGATATACTGAAAGTCCTGAAAGAGAGACACCTACAGCCAAGAATACTCTACCCAGCAAGAATCTCATTCAGATTTGAGGGAGAAATCAAAAGCTTTCCAGACAAGCAACAGTTAAGAGAATTCAGCACCACCAAACCAGCCTTACAACAAGTGCTAAAGGAACTTCTCTAAGTAGGAAACACAAGAAAAGGAAAACACCTACAAATACAAACCCAAAACAATTAAGAAAATGGTAATTGGAACACACATGTCAATAATCACTTTAAATGTCAATGGATTAAATGCTCCAACCAAAAGACACAGACTGGCTGAATGGATACAAACACAAGACCCTTCTCTATGCTGCCTACAAGAAACCCACTTCAGACCAAGGGATACATATAGACTGAAAGTCAAGGGATGGAAAAAGATATTCCATGCGAATGGAAGTCAAAAGAAAGCTGGAGTAGCAATACTCATATCAGACAAATTAGACTTGAAAGTAAAGACTATTACAAGAGACAAGGAAGGACACTACATATGGATCAAGGGATCCATTCAAGAAGAACATATCACAATGGTAAATATCTATGCCCCCAATATAGGAGCACCTCAATACATAAGGCAAATGCTAACAGCTATAAAAGGGGACATCCACAGTAACACAATAATAGTGGGAGACTTGAACACCCCACTTACATCAATGGACAGATCATCCAAACAGAAAAGAAATAAAGACACACAAGCTTTAAATGACACATTAGACCATCACGACTTCATTGATATTTATAGGACATTCCATCCAAAAACGACAGACTACACTTTCTTCTCCAGTGCACATGGAACATTTTCCAGGATAGATCACATCTTGGGTCACAAATCAAACCTCAGCCAATTCAAGAAAATTGAAATCATATCAAGCATCTTCTCAGACCACAACGCCATGAGACTAGATATCAATTACAGGAAAAAAACTGCAAAAAATACAAACACATGGAGCCTAAACAATTCACTCCTAAACAACCAAGGAATCACTAAAGAAATCAAAGAGGAAATAAAAAAATATCTAGAAATAAATGACAATGAAAGCACAACAACCCAAAACCTATGGGACGTAGCAAAAGCAGTTCTAAGAGGGAAATTTATAGCAATACAGTCCTACCTTAAGAAACAAGAAAATGATCGAATAAACAACCTAACCTTGCACCTGAAACAACTAGAGAAAGAAGAACAAAGAAACCCCAAAGTGAGCAGAAGGAAAGAAATCATAAAGATCAGAGCAGAAATAAATGAAAAAGAAAGGAAAGAAACCATAGCACAAATAAAACTAAAAGCTGATTCTTTGAGAAGATTAACAAAATGGATAAACCATTAGCCAGACTCATCAAGAAAAAAAGGGAGAAGATGCAAATCAACAGAATTAGAAATGAAAAAGGAGAAGTCACAACAGACACCTCAGAAATACAAAACATCATGAGAGACTACTACAAGCAACTCTATGCCAATCAATTGGATGACCTGGAAGAAATGGATACATTCTTAGACAAATACAATCTTCCAAGACTGAACCAGGAAGAAATAGAAACCATGAACAGACCAATCACAAGTACGGAAATTGAGGCAGTGATTAAAAATCTCCCAACACACAAAAGCCCAGGACCGGATGGATTCACAGGCGAATTCTATCAAACATTTCGAGAAGAGTTAACACCTATCCTTCTCAAACTGTTCCAAAATATTGCAGAAGGCGGAACACTCCCAAACTCATTCTATGAGGCCACCATCACCCTGATACCAAAACCAGGCAAAGATGTCACAAAAAAAGAAAACTACAGACCAATATCCCTGATGAATATAGATGCAAAAATCCTCAACAAAATACTAGCTAACAGACTCCAACAGCACATTAAAAACATCATACACCATGATCAAGTGAGGTTTATCCCTGGGATGCAAGGATTCTTCAATATACGCAAATCAATCAACGTGATACATTTTATCAACAACTTGAAGGATACAAACCATATGATCATTTCAATAGATGCAGAAAAAGCTTTTGACAAAGTTCAACATCCATTTATGATAAAAAATCTCCAGAAAATGGGCATAGAAGGAAATTACCTCAACATAATCAAAGCCATATATAAAAAACCAAAAGCCAACATCGTTCTCAATAGGGAAAAACTGGAACAATTCCCTCTAAGAACAGGTACAAGACAAGGGTGTCCACTCTCACCATTATTATTCAACATAGTTTTGGAAGTTTTAGCCACAGCAATCAGAGAAGAAAAAGAAATAAAAGGAATCCAAATTGGAAAAGAAGAAGTAAAATTGTCACTCTTTGCCGGTGACATGATATTTTATATAGAAAACCCTAAAGACTCTACCAGAAAACTGCTAGCACTAATTGAAGAGTTTAGTAAAGTAGCAGGATACAAAATTAATGCACAGAAATCTCTTGCATTTCTATACACTAACAACGGAAGAGCAGAAAGAGAAATTAAGGAAACTCTCCCACTCACCATTGCAACCAAAAGAATCAAATACCTAGGAATAAACCTGCCTAAGGAGGCAAAAGATCTGTATGCAGAAAACTTTAAGACATTGATGAAAGAAATCAAAGACGACACAAACAGATGGAGGGACATACCATGTTCCTGGATTGGAAGAATCAACATCGTGAAAATGACTGTACTACCCAAAGCAATTTACAGATTCAATGCAATCCCCATCAAATTACCAATGGCATTTTTCACAGAACTAGAGCAAGAAATCTTACGATTTGTATGGAAATGCAAAAGACCCCGAATAGCCAAAGCAATCTTGAGAAGGAAAAATGGAGTTGGTGGAATCAGGCTTCCTGACTTCAAACTCTACTACAAGGCCATAGTGATCAAGACAGTATGGTACTGGCACAAAAATAGAAAGGAAGATCAATGGAATAGAATAGAGAACTCAGAAGTAAGCCCAAACACATATGGGCACCTTATCTTTGACAAGGGAGGCACGAGTATACAATGGAAAAAAGACAGCCTCTTCAATAAGTGGTGCTGGGAAAATTGGACAGCAACATGTCAAAGAATGAAATTAGAACACTTCCTAACACCATACACAAAAATAAACTCCAAATGGATTAAAGGCCTACATGTAAGGCCAGACATTATAAAACTCCTCGAGGAAAACATAGGCAGGACACTCTATGACATCCATCAAAGCAAGATCCTTTTTGACCCACCTCCTAGAATCATGGAAATAAAATCAAGAATAAACAAATGGGACCTCATGAAACTTAAAAGCTTTTGCACAGTGAAAGAAACCATAAACAAGACTAAAAGGCAACCCTCAGAATGGGAAAAAATAGTTGCCTATGAAACAACGGACAAAGGATTAACCTCCAAAATATACAAGCAGCTCACGAAGCTTAATACCAAAAAAGCAAATAACCCAATCCACAAATGGGCAGAAGACCTAAATAGACATTTCTCCAAAGAAGACATACAGATGGCCAACAAACACATGAAAAGATGCTCAACATCACTCATCATCAGAGAAATGCAAGTCAAAGCTATAATGAAGTATCATCTCACACCAATCAGAATGGCCATCATCACAAAATCTGGAAATAACAAATGTTGGAGAGGGTGTGGAGAAAAGAGAACTCTCCTGCACTGTTGGTGGGACTGTAAGTTGGTACAGCCACTATGGAAAACCATTTGGAGGTTCCTTAAAAAACTACAAATAGAATTACCCTATGATCCAGTAATCCCACTACTGGCATATACCCAAAGAAAACCATAATCCCAAAAGAAACTTGTACCATCATGTTTATTGCAGCACTATTTACAATAGCCAGGACATGGAAGCAACCGAAATGCCCATCAACAAATGAATGGATATAGAAGATGTGGCATATATATGCAATGGAATATTACTCAGCTATAAAAAGGGATGAGATGGAGCTATATGTAATGAGGTGGATAGAACTACAATCTGTCATACAGAGTGAAGTAAGTCAGAAAGAGAAGGACAAATATTGTATGCTAACTCACATATTCGGAATCTAAAAATGGTACTGATGAACTCAGTGACCAAAACACGGATGCTGATACAGAGAATGGACTGGAGAACTCGAGGTATGGGAGGGGCTGGGGGGTGAAGGGAAACTGAGACGAAGCGAGAGAGTAGCACAGACATATATATACTACCAACTGTAAAACAGTCAGTGGGAAGTTGTTTTATAACAACGGGAGTCCAACTCAAAGATGGAAGATGCCTTAGAGGACTGGGGCAGGGAGCGTGGGGGGGACTCGAGTGTGGGGGAGTCAAGGAAGGGAGGGAATACGGGGATATGTGTATAAAAACAGATGATTCAACCTGGTGTACCCCCCCCAAAAAAAAAAAAAAAAATCTTGGCCAGGAGACGTGATTTTTCTAATTGGGCAAGTTCAGGTTGAAGTCCTCAGCACTTTAGTTACATGGAGTCAGTAGAGGAAAGATGGCCCGCCAGATGACAATCAGGGTTTAATTTAATATATGTGAAGGAATTCTGTGTATAAAAAGAATCAGGTAGCCACTAAAAATATGAATTATATAGGTATAAGTTGGAGTTTGTAACTAAGCTAGCTAGGTAGAAAACTTTTGTAATGATTATTAGAATTACTGTACTAATCAATGTATAAGTGATGCAAATTAATGCATAAATATTAATATTATATATTGCAACATAATTTAAAATATTTTATGTAGAAAGGTATTAACTGAAGATAAGTGTAACAATAGCCCAGCAATTCTGTAATTAAAACACAAATTAAATGATGTTTTTGCATTACCTCACAAAATTTATGTGTAGTCATATGAGTTGTGGAAAATATTCAACTAAAATTTAACCTTATCTCCTTGGAAAAGACAGTGAAATAACGAATAGTGAATAAGCACAAATATACAGAACCAAAGGAGGAAAATTTTTAAAGAACTGAAGTTTATGGTTTGAAAATTTGAGACAAAAGTCATTTCTAAAATCCATTTAATTCTTAGTACCTCATATACTTACAGCACCCTGCCTGATAATCTAATAGAGGTAAAGATGCAGGAAAGTGCTGCTATAGAGAATCCAAGTTCAAAGCGAGACTGCTTGAGCTTGAATCTCAGCTTTATCATTTACCATTGGTTATTTAAATCTCTTTGTGCCACAGTTTCTTTTTCTGAAAGCTGGCCTTAATTCAGGACTGATTTCAGGAATTAAATGAGTATATAATATACTCACACAAACACACACACACATATACACATATGTATAAATTAACACAACAGTGTCTACATACAGAAAGCATTTCAAAATTATTAGACATTGGGATATTATCAGCATTTAGAAGCACAACTATTTTCTAACAAAATTGAATGTTTAATATAAAAAGTGATTATACACGGTTACCTATATTCCAAATTAAATTTTGTTTGTTTGCTTGCTTACAGAGAATGTACAACATAAACATTAAAATTGTCTTTAGTCTGAAAAATTTTTATAAAACTTTCTTCAAAAATAGGCAGACCACTATTGTGCACTGTAATTGAACTGCAATCACAACAAAAGTCCTACAGTCATAGAAAAGTTGAAAGCAGTTTCCTATAATCACCATTATTTAGGATAGAAATTGTCTTCTGTTTTCATTAGGGTATCTAACTTTTGCATGTATACTTATCTACCTTATAATATTTTAAAAATTTTATCTCATTATTCAGAATTTGCCTACCTCTACAAGGAGCAATGGAACTATTCCAAGATCTTTAAACATGAAGGAAAGATACATACACACAGATACATCAAATATATGCTTACAAAAATTTGGGGAAACCATGAGAATGGGTAAAGAGCTTGGTGGGAGGGGAGGGAGGGAAAAAATTTTGAATAGAAAAACAAAAAGAAATCTGAGAAAAACTAAAATGTATTTGTCAATTTCTTTTATTTGCTCACTAATCAGCTTCAGATATTGAACATACTCTTTTTAGAGTTTTTACCAGATTTTTTTGCTGAATATCATGCATATGTAGTTTGATCACCTTGGTAAATAATCATATAGTATACACTAAATTTAAGAAATGGTGTCAACAGACTTTTGATATTAACAAATTTAGTATATTCAGATCAAAACAGATTTTTTTTTACAATAATTGCAACCAGGTTCCAAGCAATAGGTGATAGTAACCATACAGTGCATTTGGAAATGCTCAAAGTAATTAAATATTTCAGTAGGTTTAAGCATGTTGATGGGCCTTTTTTAAAGCATTTCTTGGAACAAAGTGTTTTTAACAGAGTAGGTAATCAAAAAATAAGGCTTAACCAAATATGTGATGTATAGGTTTGAAGCTTGTCATCTACTATCACATGCAGGGATGGTTGACTATCCTGAAAATAAGTTCCAATTAATCAGTAGCGGGGCACTGTGAAGTTGGACTAGAGTATCTGCATATTTTATGTCTCACGATTGTGTGCTAGAGGTAACTTTTATTTTCCTTTGATTTTGTCTCAACTCTGTGTTCAGTGACGACATGCTGGTACCTTGACATTGGCCATGGTGGGAGTATTAAAACAGGGCTTTCTTTATCTATTTTTCCTCTAGAGAGCCTGCTGTTCAACATTTACCAGCATATTGCTCATATCTCCTTTAGTCAAAAATGACCTCACTTCTCTGAGAAAAATTCATGACACAGAGTCTTTTCTTTCAAAACTGTGGGTAATTTGACGTATAGGGAAAGTGATCCCACTACTGGAGATGTGACTAATGTACCATATGTGGATACCATCAAGTTACCCCAAAACAAAACAAATAATGAATCAAAAGGACAAAAACCAAAGGAACTAGAGTTCTGTGTTTTTACACTCACTAAGGAGACCTAAGTAGATTTTCCCAACCCATTTCAGAGACGGTAAGAACACTATTTCTCAGAGAAGCAAAATATCCTGAAAATAAGAACAGTTTGAAGTGGTAGCTTAAGAAAGAGCAATGTCAGACTACACCCAGGACCTGTTTAAAGAGTGTTACACTTCATGTGGGTCTTCACTTTGCCTAAATCTGACAATAGTCCTGAAAATGTCATTGTGAGTATTTATTCCCTGCACGATAAAATATCAAGACTCAGTATCTCAAGTTAAAGCAGCGTGGCACACAGAAAAGTAAGCTGTATCAGTGTTAGGATGAGACTCTGGCAAGATTCTGAGTGAAGGTGCTTTTCAGTCATGTCAGAAGTAAAATATCATCAGAAAGATGAGCTTATTTTTTAACTGAAAAATATCATTTGCAACAGCAAAATTGGTGAGCAGCATATCTATTTCCTTTTGCAGACCAAGTCACTTGATGTTTGGCCTCTGGTATCAACAGATAATGGGTGACTCCATAGATACATGGGAAAAGATGGATGGACAATATCTGGAACATTTGATCATTAATCTGTTTATAAATGATTGGCTCAGCCAGAAACGTAACACTAGTGGGGACTTTTCATCGTGACTATGACTCGGCCATGTTCAGTCTTGTCCTTCTGAAAGGAAATAGGGCTATACTTCTACTCTGCTTTCCTTACTTCCTTTCAAAAGAATCTCAATTGTGATTTTTGAAAAGGGAGTAATTGTGTGAGGGAAATCTCAATTGTGTGAGGGAAATCTCAATTGTGTGAGGGAAATCTCAAGGTCAGTACTGGTGAGAGGAATGATAGTATCCAGAAGGCTGCCCCACAATAATTATTTTAATAGAGGATATTTACCACAAAAATGTCATATAATTATTGAAAAAAAAATAAACAAAAATGGATAACAAAGGTAACACCAAGATAGTCAACTTAAACCTTGGAGAAGTGTCCACTGCTCAACTTGTGCTGAATCCTCAGGGTTATCTCAAGAGGCAAAAGCTAGTTTTGCAGATTGGAATAAGTCACAGCTGCCAGGATGAAGCAGGGTTTCTGTGATGACATTGTCCAGAAGGAGAAGAAAACAGGTGGCAGCAATCTTCCCGCAGACTTCTAGATCCCCTCTAGCATCCCATTTGGCAGAGCCTAAAAGCCAACTGGCAAAGTAAGATGTGATTTACAGAGTCCCAGTCCTCACCTCAGAAGGCTGTAGAGAGAAGAATGGGTTTGAAACTGAGCTAAAGCTGGAAATTGGTCCTGATCAGCAGAAATACCTACTTTATCTATAAACTTATGAACAAAAATATTTGGTTGATATTTTAAGATAATAAATTTTTATAGCAGTTTGTTGTGCAGCAATAGATAACTAATGCACTGCTGTTCTGGTTAAAATGCTATCTTCAGACCTGAAGAGCTCAGGGATTCTTTTTCTCCATGATTTCTTATTGAACAAACAACTTGAGAATAAACTTAATTACTGCCATGTGATAAATGGAGAACATACAAAGTATTGACGCCATGTAAAAGTAGAACCAGGGTCAAAAATAACTGTGGAAATTATTATTAGAGATCAGAATGTAAGTATTTAAAGCATAAAATGTAGAATATATATATACATATATATCATATATATATTATACCTATATATAGTGTAGGTGAAGGAGGATTATGGTAAATGTCTATTGAATTTCTGTTCATCACTTCTGGCAAAACTGTACTCAGTATATCTGCATCCACATCTCCCTCTTTATCATGCCATGGGATAGTTAATCCTGCTCTCAACTTCAGGAGTAACCACTGATAGTCTGCATCTATCAGCATATCCCTTCCCCCTCTTTGCAGTTATTAGTTCAGGTATAAACACACCATTTATTTTAGAGCTGAGGTTTCTCAGCCTTGACAATCTTGACATTTTGAGCCAGATAATTCTTTGTTGTGTAGGGCTGTTCTGCACACTAGGAAAGTTGAGCAGCCTCCCTAGCCTCTACTTATTAGACTCCAGTAGTATATATCTCATCTCAGTTGTGACAAGCAGAAAGGTATCCAAATATTGCCAGATAGCCTCATGGGTGCAAAAGTGTCTGCGGTTGGAGACAAAAAGAAATGAAAATACATATATACACATATACATATATATACCCACATATACATATTATTTAGATTTAACAAGTAATGCTTATCTTTCAGCAAACAAAAGATGTAATCAGAATACCACCATGCTGTCCAATATAATATCCTACCACGGAACATGTATGTTTCTTAAAAATAAGTGAAATGGAAAATACCTGATACATTTGATTATGGCAGTTCATGCCAATAGAAAATTGAGCACTAACAAAAAAAAAAAAGCTGTCTAGATTTTGTTAAATGAATAATTAATGCCTCTGATGTGGCAATAAAGTATGCTTTAGAGGGCATTATATAATGATAAAGCACTTAAGCTTAAGGGTCTTTAGATGAATTTTGATAAGCAGACTGTTGCTTTATAATATAAGCAAGCCGTTTTCTTCAAGCGAGATTATTGTTCTAAAGAGAAAGCTGTGTGCTCAGATGGGAAAATTGGTTGCCCAGTTAAACTTGTTTATATTAATGTTCTGAAGCAAGCAGTGAAAAGATGTGTTAGTTTGCAGTTTTATGTTTCCTAGAACAAACAGGTAAGTTATATTTGCGTAAGTGGTCTCAGTTCTAGTGTAAAGTGGGGGAGCAAGGGTCTGATACCTACCTCCCCTCATAGTTTTGAGGTATAGTTTTTCTATACATGTACCAAGTTGCTTCTTATCAATTTAATTTTCTGATGTCTTTTAGAAGGTAACAGGTTTATTTTTAACTTAGTCTAGTGAATTATAATTTTTATTTATGGGATTTATTTTTACAAGTATGCTTTGAAAATTCCTACTGAACCTGAGACCCTATTATTTGTATTTTACTCTATTATATATATAGTTGACATTATCACCCTACTTTTTCCTGACATCTTTTCTTCCACTCCTAAGATCAATGTGGTTAGAGTGGAAGAAGATATACTTAAAATTGACCAAAGACAACTTAGAGTCTCTTCATTGGGAATTTAAGGGTACAGCCAGGTATCCTTACAACTTGCTCTCATTTTTTGCTTAAGGTAGCCATAGTGAAAATCATTTCTTTTTCATTAGGATTCCATTCTTTTCATTGGCTTCTCTCCCATTCCTTTCTTCTGCCTTTCCACTGCCCCCATCTCTCCATATTACCCCCTCTCTGTAACTTTTTCTCTCATTCTCATTTACATCTTTAATCCTAGAGTTTATTATGGGGTATATAGTCATGAAACACCTAGTATGACCCCAATTCCATGACACTGATATGGGAGAAATAGTTATCTCAGAGAGGCATCTCACCCTTAATGATATTAGAGCATCTCTTCATGTTGAAGGATAAACAAAAAATACTTAAAAATTAATTTGGAGCTAGTCTCTTATTTCAGAATTCACTAAGATAACTTTTTTTTTTTTTGGCTGCATTGGGTCTTCATTGCTGTGGATGGACTTTAGCTGTGGCGAGTGGGGGCTGCTCTTGATTGCAGTACGCAGGCTTCTCAGTGTGGTGGCTTCTCTTGTTGTGGAGCACAGGCTCTAGGTGCATAGGCCTCAATAGTTGTGGCACACAGGCTCAGTAGTTGTGGCTCACAGGCTCTAGAGCACACGCTCAGTAGTTGTGGCACACCGGCTTAGTTGCTCTGCGGCATGTAGGATCCTCCCGGACCAGGGTTTGAGCCCATGTCCCCTGCATTGGCAGGTGGATTCTTAAACACTGCGCCACCAGGTAAGTGCCTGACAACCTTTAATTATTTTAATTAATAATTATTTTAATTAATTAAACCCTTAATTAATTAAAATGACTGAGACCCTAATATTAACAACCCTCTAGATTTTAAGAAATAATAATTTGTTCCATTTGTTTACCTTTGAGTAGAGGAATGCAAAAATGTTACAAATAATTGTAAACAGTAGAAAAATGATTCATGTTCTTAACAAAATGAAGCATGTCAGATCTAAAAAATCTGTAGGTAGAAAACTCTTTCACCTTAAATAGGTTTCTGTTTGTTAAGTCAAATTCTTATCTGAACTTCCCCTAAGCAAAGGGCATTAATATTCAAAGTGCTAGGGAATACAACAGTTGTTTAGAATTTGCTTTAAACAAAAATCCTATCTAGTAAATTTAATATACTTGGGCCACAAGATATATTATTCATTTTTCTATAACTCCCAAAGTATGCACATGTTTATTTCAATTGAAGCTCTTCCAGTAAAGGGCAGCTCCTTTTAGCATGTTAGCATTCATTAAAGAAAAGAAAAAAAAAAAGGCTTTTAGGTGCACATTTTAGAATAAAATGGAAGAATAGTACTTGTAGGATCAAAAAAAGAGTTACTGCTGTAATTTCTACCATAATTCTAAAACACTTAGTACTAAAAGAATACAAATATTGATGTGCTCTATGACCTAGAAAAACACTACAGAGATAAACAGAACAAACCAGAAAACCAAGAAAGCATTGTCTCTAATAAACAATGGATCTATTCTAAGCTGTTATTTTTTGTTACATTCCATTCTTGTTAATTTGAAGTTTACAAAATACGCAGAAACTTTTGTCTGTCCATTGATTTATCTATGTAGTTTTCCACTCTATTTTAAGTAGTTCTAAAACATACAACTCTCTAGATACCATGCTGAAAGGATACAAGTATAGTTATTTTTACTTCATATTTTAAAAGATGAAGAACTTTTAAGTCTTCACTAGAACACTATCATAACCTCAATTTTGCTCCATTGGCATCCTTCCTTTTTCAAGATACTGCTTTTTAAATAGCCCTTCTCTCTCTCTCTTTTTTTTATTTTTTGTATTTATAAGCTCTTTCTCCCTACTGATATTTTTTCCTCAGGAAACAAACATTTACCTGTTGTTCTTATATTAAGTAAGGGTTTCAAATTTGTCAGAGAACCTTTAGAAGTTGCCACAACCTAACCCACTATTACCACCAAAATTCTTTTTTTTTTTTTCAGGTTTTAAAACTTTTTATTTGCATATTAAAAAAAATTGTGCATTCCAATAATTAAAATCATTTGAACAAAAAAAAAAATGGCACTCTGATTAAACTGCATTTTACAGCCCGCAGGACACCTTGGACCAGCTTGCTTTTACTCTAGATTTCGCTGTTGTCCCACCCAGCTTCCTCCTTCACCAACATGCAAGTTCTTTTCCTTCCCTGCCAGCCAGACGGGCGAATGGGGAGAGGCAGGCGTGGCCTTCGCTGTCAGTAGTTCTCCATTCTTTGATGTGAAAAGGGGCAGCACAGTCATTTAAACTTGATCCAACCTCGTTGCATCTTACAAAGTTAAACAGCTAAAAGAAGTAAAATAAGAAGGCAATGCTTGTGGAATGTACAGTGCATATTGGTGGCGCACGCCTCATTACGACTCGCCTGCTTGCTTCTCCTGTTCAATCGTTTCTTTTGAATGCAGTGGATTTTTCTCTTGCGTTTCTGTTTTCTTCAACTTCGACTTATCGAATTTCTCAATCTCAGCCATATCGGGTTTGTCAGACATGGTTGCAGAGGAAGCAGAGCGAGGTGCGAGCAAGCAAAGTCGCATCCGTGCAGTGGTCGCCGCCGATTCCCCACCAAAATTCTTAATACTAGTATAGTAGTCAATGTTTGTCTCAAATTCCTCACTACTACATCTCCTATAACCTCTATAATTCTACTCAAATCAGACTTTCCAAAGGCAGCCAGTGATCAAATTGCCATACTTCCTTTTAGTCCACATCTTGCTTTAAAATATTTGTTACCATTTAACTGTTTAACCATTTCTTCAAAAACAAAGAAACAAACAAACAAACAAACAAAAAAAACAAAAAAAGAGAGGAAAAAAAACATATATATATATATATATATCTTACCTTAGCTTCAAAAATAACATTGACCTTGTTCTCCTTTAATGAATTTGACCACTATAAAATTATTTTTACAGTTTCCCTTACTTTGACTGTTTTAAAATTAAACAAAAGATTTGTCCCTTCATCTTCTCTTCTCATTTTATATAGTAACTTTGGGCAGCCTACTCTAGTCCCATAATTTCAGGTGGTCGATATTGAAGCCAAGCCTTTTTATACTTGTCCTTTAAAAGACTGAGATATTTCCCTTCTATTCCTGAATTTTGAGGGTTTTTGTTTTCAGTATACATTGTTGTTAAATTTTGACAATTGCTTTTTCTGCATCTATTGAGATGACCTTTTTAAAATTTTTCTTTTTTATTCTGTAAATATTGATATCAGTAACATATGTCAAATGTTATGTCTACCTCACATACATATTTTGCTCCTTAATTTTTCAAAAGTTAAATTTATATTACATTTCGAGATAAACTTAATTTGGTCACGATGTATTATCCTTTCTATACGCAGTTGGATTAGATTTGCTAAAACTGAATTATGAATTTTTGTAACTATGTCCATGAGGATATGGTTCTGAAGTTTTCTTTTCAACTTTGTCTTTAGGATTAGGGTAATGCTGGCCTCATAGAATGAATTTTGAAGAATTGTCTTCTAT
The DNA here is from genome assembly GCF_030028045.1 of Hippopotamus amphibius kiboko. Classification (NCBI taxonomy): domain Eukaryota; kingdom Metazoa; phylum Chordata; class Mammalia; order Artiodactyla; family Hippopotamidae; genus Hippopotamus; species Hippopotamus amphibius. Next base: position 34,946,260 of record NC_080192.1, on the reverse strand, counting down.
TAGCATTTAACTTGTCTCTCTACTGCTCTTGACACTCTCTGGCCTTTTGCTTGTACAGCATTCAAAGAGAGTCAGTTAAAAAAGTCAAATCATGTCTTATCCTTTAACATTAAATGAGTGCTCACTACATTTAAATCTAAAATAGTGTCGGACTGCCGTTTCCAAAGACTCATTTCTTTGCAAGAATGATGTCTATAACCATTCTTGACAACTGTGTAAGCCTTATTGTTCAATTGCACACAAGAGAAAGTGCTCTTGTAGAAGTGACTATAACCAGATCCTAAGTGACTTAGAAATCATCTGGAGACCTAGAACAGTAGGTTCTAAGCCAAGCTTTCTGCAACACTTCTCAGCCTCTGGAGTTATGTTGTTACTACCATGGCTGACCAAACTGCCACTGAGGCCTCAGGAAGCTTCCACTTCAGGAAACTTGCTGCAATTTGTATCAATAAATGGATGCCTTGTACCATGCTTCTCTCTTCTACTTAATTCAGTTCTGAATTAAAAATCACAGGTATGCATCAGTTTTTAGAATCTCAATTGTTCGGAAACAACAGAGCTGCAGAGGAATTTCAAAATCTGTAGGTTTAAATGTTTGTATGTTATTGCTTTTCCTTTTTTGATGTGGTTGTTTTATTCTTTTTGGGTTTTTATCTTTTTAGATTAGAAGATTCACTATAAAGAGAGTAGAATGGGCAATGAATAAACCAATCTCTAGATTACACCTTCTTCAAATGGTAGCCTTGGATTTGTGCATTGCAGCAGTGCTGCTTCATTAAAAAATAATGATTTCTAAATTAAGAACTATATATATAAGAACTATACCTTCAGGTTTTTTCCATACTTAAAAAAATAACAACAGAAATCGAAAAATAATCAAGATCATATTTCTTTGAGCATCATGACTTTTATGTGGTCAAATATTTTAATTAAATGAATCAAACATTTCAATTACATCATTTTATGATGCCTACATATAGATTATAGGGATATTTACAAGATATAATGCTGGTCTTTTTAGATGTAACTTCTCTGTCTAAAACATTGATTCAGTTTTTCAAACATTTTAGCTTCTGAGAATGATACAAAAATTAAGATTAAGCAATTCTATTATCTATAAAGATTATATCAGTATTTTACATATAACATATATTATATATTATGTATAATTATATATATAATATATTATGTATAGTTATGTTTTTATACTTACACTGACTTTAAATACAAAGTATTTGAGACTATTTCCAAAAACTCCTCAGAGAAATTTGTGCACTATTTATTGTTGTACCAGTCGGTCAGTAACAGAAATGATATAATCAGATTAAACAATTTTAGTGCTTACTATGAGAGAAAAAAAGAACACTTTGCAAAATTGTGAAGAATAATATATTTCATTACTTAATGTTTATGCTATATTTTTGACATCTTGACATTAGTTTACATTCCTTTATTTTTAATATTCAAAATATTTGGTAACAGTATTCTTTTGGTTTTACTCCATTCTGGTATGTTCATACACACAGAAACATGTATAAGCAAGTGCACATACATACACACACACACTTTGGCTGTCATGACTCTGCCAAGATTATAGCAAGCTAATTTTTTCTAGTTCTGCTCACAAGGCAAGACTGAAAAAAGATGTGACTGTGAAAACCTTTGTCAAAACTATTCTCTATTTAGGTTCCAACCATGCTCTCATTGTTACATTTATACATGTAGTTCCTTTCAGTGGAAATATCTTACATAACTCAGTAGACTATACTATTTCACCAATTGTTTACATTTCTTTCTTTTTTTTTTTTTTGAGCTCTTTATTGGAATATAATTGCTTTACACTCTTGTAGCAGCTTTTGAGGTACACCAAAGTGAATCAGCTGTATTTATACATATATCCCCATATCTCCTCCCTCTCACCCTCCCTCTCCTGGCCCCCTAAGGCATCACCCATCAGTGAGTTGGTCTCCCTTTGTTATACAGCAACTTCCCACTAGCTATCTTGTAGGGAAATGCAAAAGACCTAGAATAGCAATCAGGGAAGGAAAGACAGAGTTGGTGGAATCAGGCTTCCTGACTTCAAACTATACTACAAGGACACAGTGATCAAGACAGTATGGTACTGGCACAAAAATAGAAAGGAAGATCAACAGAACAGAATAGAGAACCCAGAGGTAAACCCAAGCACATATGGGCACCTTATCTTTGACAAAGGAGGCACGAATATACAAGGGAAAAAAGACAGCCTCTTCAATAAGTGGTGCTGGGAACATTGGACAGCAACATGTAAAAGAATGAAATTAGAACACTTCCTAACACTATACGCAAAAATAAACTCAAAATGGATTAAAGACCTACATGTAAGGCCAGACACTATAAAACTCCTCGAGGAAAACATAGGCAGGACACTTTATGACATCCATCAAAGCAAGATCCTTTTTGACCCACCTCCGAGAATCATGGAAATAAAACCAAGAATAAACAAGTGGGACCTAATGAAACTAAAAAGCTTTTGCACAGCAAAAGAAACCATAAACAAGACAAGAAGGCAACCCTCAGAATGGGAAAAAATACATTTATTTTGATTTCATTTCTCTTTATTTTTATTTTAAGAGGTTCTGTTTGCTAAAGAGAGAAAACTTGTTCATCTTCCTTCACACGCTTTTTTAAATATAACTGGCTTATTGTAACTCCTATGTGACATTTTGATGCCAAGTCATATTTTATTTAAGTTAAATTCAGTAAGTAAATCATGTGGCACACTTGTCCAACAACATGAAAATGAAAGTGTTAAGACTTATGAGACAAAGTAGTACCTTTAAATTTTTTTTGTTATAGTTAATTTACAATACTATATTAGTTTCAGATGTATAACATAGTGATTCAGTATCTTTAAAGATTATACTCCAGTTAAAGTTATTGTAAAATGTTGGCTATATTCTCTGTGCTGTACAGTATATCCTTGTAGTTTATTTACTTTATACATAATCCCATAGTAGCTCTGAATCCCTTTTCCCTATCTGCCCCTCCCCCCTTTCCTCTACCTACTGGTAACGACTAGTTTGTTTTCTATATCCATGAGTCTGTTTTTGTTATATTCAATTCATTTGTTTTTATTTTTTAGATTCCACATATAAGTGATAACATACAGTATTTGTCTTTCTCTGTCTGACTTACTTTACTAAGCATAATACCCTCCAGCTTGATCCATGTTTTTGCGAATGGCAAAATTTCATGATCTTTTTTTATGGCTGAATAATATTCCATTATGTATGTATAATGTCTTACTTATCCATTCATTTGCTGATGTACACTTAGGCTGCTTCCATCTCTTGGTGACAATAAATAATGCTGCTATGAACGTTGGGATGAATTTATATTTGTGAATTAGTGTTTTCATTTTCTTTGGCCTTTCTGCCTTTAAACTTTTTCTTTCTTATCTCAAATTAAATATTTCCTAAAAGTTGATGGAACATTTAAAATATTATCTAACATGTTAAAAAAATGACAAAAATTATGAATAATATTTTTAGGCAAAGTCCAAAAATTCCAAGTGTATGGATTTTGATACTTTGACCTATAACAACTCTTGTGGCTCTCTGTAAAGCAATGATTCCTTCAAGATAAAAATATCTACTTAGGGGGTATTAATTTTACATTCTGTTTTGATTTTGAAAGTAGCCCTAGACAGATTTTCAAAGCATGTTAAATTATCATTAAATAAATCAAGTTAGGCAATTGCTGAATTGCCTGAGAAAAGTAAGATAAAAAAAACAATAAGTCAACATAAGTTTTAGTATTTAAAACTGCTCAGCTACTTTAATCAATGCTCCATCTGTCTACACAAAGAGACTTACTCATCAGGAGGAAAATTCTATTTATTTTAAATGTATATGGCAAGGGTGTTCTCACAAATTGGTCGAGCTCTTTCCTGAGTGTGTATAAGTTATTTAAAAAAAAATGTTTCCATAAGTATGCTTAGGAGTTATAAGAAAGTACATCATGCTATTGTTTAGTCACTATAATTATTGGATAACAATAACCCCTTAGATATTGGCAAGACGTTTTCTATTTTAAAAAGCAAATTGACTCAACATATGTAAACTTACCTGCAATGAGGGGTAAATCTTTAAGGCTCAGTGAGGAGTTGCTCGACTATTCCAAACCTGTACATATCTATTCATGTCTCTTCATTATTCAGTTTAGGGGTTATAACACCAGAAATGTTTAATAAATATGTATTATAAAACTCAGCAGGAAATATTTATACAAATGCATCAACAACAGCTTAGTTATTTGCAAATCTGTGTCAAAAAAGTGTGTATGTGTCTGTGTGTGTTGGTATTTCTGTAGGTGGGAATTGAGATTGCCAGTAGAAGATTCTAAAGATGACAGGGTCCTCCCTTCAGAGATATATTGCTTACTGGGGAAATGGAAAACTACCACAATTCCTCAGTTCTAAGGTGTGTATTTTTCACATTGTAAGATCTCTAAAATTAGGATGAGTCTTAATAGTGTATTACAATTTTGTCAGGTTGTTACTGTCATGTAGTTGTCATTGTTTTCATGTGCACAGAACACTGTTGTATGATCAAGAAAACACCAACATCAAAAATGACAGAATGGGAGAGTATTACTTAAAAGTAAAACCCAGAGACAGTATTGAAGCCCTCTTTTAAGAAATAAATTCTGAATGCTTTTGATGATAGAGAATATAACACACATTTATGATCCTGAGTTGAAAAGTAACTTAGCAAAAGTTGAAGTCAGAATTTGGAGTAGCTTTAGAAATACTTTATCCTCTTTATTTCACTTATATTTTCCATCTTATGTCTGCACAAACGTATCATATAATAAAATATTTTAAATAAGTCTAAAAGACATTTCTACTAGTATAATATAATTTTATCTAGATTGATACATTAACATTACTTATGTTAACAGTGAGTTTTGGTTTCTTAGAGGATTAAAAATTTTTGTACGTGACATACCCAGGATGCTTTAGATTTGATGAAATATGGCAATGGTAATAGCATATGAAAACTACTAAAATAGAGGAAAAATGAGCTATGCAATATGGAGTGAGAGTAATTAACTACATAGTCTGCAGGTGTCAGGGGAATATTTTGAAAAAGAATTGAAAATGAAACTGAACCTTGAAGAATACACAGGGCTTTACCAGGAAGAGAAATGTAAAGAAGGTTTTCCATGCAACAGGTAGAAAGGCATGATAGTGCATGATGTTAAAAAAACAAAAAAAGCTATAAATGCAGCTGAAGCATTTTGCAGAATGTGTTCCTTAAAATATTATTCCAGAGAAATGGTCAGCAATGAAGGCATTTGTGGTCAAATAAAGTTAAACTTTTATTATATCTTCTCCTCCTTGGGAATTTCACAAAAAATGCACTATGTATTTGGGATTTTGCTTAAATTTTTTCTTAGCTAAATATATTTTAACCCAGAGCATACTCAGGAGATGCCAGGGTAGGTAATGAATTAGAAGGGAAGAGTGCAGAAAGATGGGGCTGGTTATATAAAATAGACCCGGGCTTCCTAGGTGGTGCAGTGGTTAAGAATCTGCCTGCCAATGCAGGGGACACAGGTTCGATCCCTGCTCCAGGAAGATCCCACATGCCACAGAGCAGCTAAGCCCATACACCACAACCACTGAGCCTCTGTGCTGCAACTACTGAAGTCCACGCACCTAGAGTCCATGCTCCACAAGAAGAGAAGCCACGGCAATGAGTGGCCTGCGCACCACAATGAAGAGTGGCCCCTGCTCACCACAACTAAAGAAAGCCCATGTGCAGCAACAAAAACCCAACACAGCCAACAAATAAATAAATTAAAATAAAATAAAATAAAATAAAATAACATAGACCCGTAGGCCTTTTGCATATTGAGCAAGATTCTTCAAAAGGTTTATAGCTTTATTCTTGGAGCCATTAATAGCCATTAGGAAATGTGAAAACAGTTCCTATTTGAGATTTAAAAATTTTTATTTGATAAATAAATAAATGTATTTAAATAAATACATTAATAAATACATTTAAATAAAATTTTATTTAATAAAGTTAGAGGTTACCTTCCCAAGAAGAAAGAATAAGTATTGTGCTCTTTTTTCCCCTACATGCTAGGCATTCACTGTAAATGTTAATAATATAGACTCACCAAGTATAATTCTAAAACAACTTAAAATAAAGAAATATCTGTAGCATTGGATATCTCATTGATTGTCTATGAGGCATTTTTCAGCTAATTCCTTTTTAAAATGTTTATAAAACTACTGAAATACAAACATAATAATTCAATAAGATTTAAATTATTGAACAATAATTCTCGTGATAGAAACCACTCATTTCAAGGAATGTTAAAATGAAATTTTTTTCTATAAGGTAACAATATTTGTAGGATTATGTGTAAATTTCATGTGACTATAAATATACATTTGCACATAAAATTTCAACATTCTTTTAGTTTGCAACCTGTTTCTACAAAACAAGGAAAAATTAAGCATCCTTACTAAAACATATGCTAGTATTAGTTCATAGCTTATTTTCTTGGATGTGACTTAGCAAAATAGTACTGTGGAGTAAATCTCCAGGTGAGGTTTAATGTACATTTAGTATTAATCATGAGAAAGCTTGTCACCAAAGTTGTTAAGCAGCTCACAATAGGAAGAACATACTCTACCATACTCCTATAGTAAATCACTGTTTTCAGTCTTACTGGTGAAGATTGAACCTTGAGTGTGTTAACATCATGTTCAGCAAGATTATTTATTGTTTTGATGTGGCCAGGTGTATTAGAAATGTCCTTGCATATCATTAAGTAGGAACTGAGGTTGGATAGTGCTGTTAAGGCCACAAGTGAAGAATAATGCCCTCTATAAAGATAAGAGTATCATTAACACTGGTCAAATACACTGAACACTAGCAAGGGCTCAGCATATTGTTTTAAGCTAAGAGATATAATTGGTAGTTAATGCACTTTTGAATTCCCAATGTTTTCCACATCATGAGTAAGTCTTTGAACTTTTTTAATTCTAATTTTTTCTCTAAAAATAAAATGAAAAGTTCAGTGGATGTAAAGAGAATAGTATAGCTGCATGTCCTGGTTACCTGGTTGACACACATTTTTTTTCAGTAATAGTAACAACAGCAGCAACATCTGGATTCTTGGCTCCCTGAACTATGGAAGCTGACTGGCCAGATAGTGCTTACTTACATTGGCATCCATTGACTTGCCTGAAGTTCAGTCAGTTGGGGGGCTATCCGGGAAAACCTGCCCAGATGGATGCCATACTCCTCTGATAGCCCTGTCGCTGGCAAGAATTTGTTCAAGTTTATGTGTCTAAGAATAAAATCTTGTTCTAGTTTCTGATGATTTCTTCCACATGGTAAGACCCTTTTTTTGCTACAGAACAAAGGCCAAAAGCATTCAAGTGGAGGCAAAAAATGAGGTTTCAGAAGATCCCTTGGCTGGCTCACATTTGATGAATTATTAAACTACAGATTTCACCATGTGATAGAGGATTCAATTTTCAATGCTCTAGGTGAAATACAAATTCTAGCAAAATGAAAGAACACTTCTGAGATGACAGATTTACAGCAAAGCTGAAAAGATTAACAACTTCAACCTAATGAAATTTTATTTATGAGTAATGCAAAGAAAGAAGCTGATTTCATAATTTGACATCAGCGAATGAGCAGAACATTTATATAGTGAGAATATAACTTTCTCTTGGATGTCTAGACCTTATTTGCAGAGGTTAACCACACATTTAGCTTGGTAGTATATCAGGGTTAGATGAGGTCCTAAAAAAATGTTAACTTTCTTATGTTAAATTACTCTACAAATGCCTGGTTTTGTCAGGCTATGCTTTGATACTACCAATGATAGCAGTTCACTACTTTCTGAGGCAGACAGCTGGAAAGTACATCCTGGTATTTCAGGGAAATCATTTAGCCAAGTACTTTATGAGATCTGATTGTATTCATGCAGACCACTGTATCTGATTCCACTCATATTAGTCTGCTTTTCAAATATTTGATAGCAACCACTATATTCCACCACTCCTCTCATCTTGAGTCATTGTATCTTCAGGCTAGCAAATTCAGTTTCCAACTATTTTTTTTAATGTATGTGTTTCAGAACCATTTATTTTCCTTGTACACATTTTAATTTAAATATACCTATCTTAAAGTGTGATTTTCATAATTAAAAAAGATTAAATGTGATCTCACCATTGTGGAAAATAACTTGTAAGGACAAGCTACAATTTTATTAATTAATTCACTGGATATCCCAGAGATATCAAAATCCAGATGGCCACTATTTATTCTTCCTCACTAAGCAATGAGAGTGTCTTGCTCCCATCTACCTTCCTGAGTATGGCTAACATAGAAAACCCTTGTACCCATTCTTAACCCTCAAAAACCTTATAGTCTAATGAGATAAAAGACTGATAATCACAAGATAAAAAAAGATTGTAGTAAGTACTCCCATTGAAGCAGAACACATTGAATCTTTTTTGTTCTGGAGGTGTGAGGTCTCCAAGGTCTCTAAATTCCCGTTGTTCATAGTTATTTATGACCTGGATAATTAACCTAAAGAAATCATACCTATTATCTTTCACCTTTCCTTTTTTGTTGTTTTCTCATCATTCACTTATTTTCACAAATATTTTTATTTGTTCAGTAAAGTCATGAAAATCTCTTTCACTCTGTAATGTTCTTTTTCCTGACTACTTTTCCTTTATTCAATACAGTTTACACAAGATTGGAGTTTTCATAACTTGTTTATCATAACTAAAAATTAAACATACAACATTTATTAAAGCAGCACTATTAATTTTTAGCAAATAAAAAGCCTTTTCCCTAAAAGCGAAGTGATTTTAAGAATATATATTAATTTTCCATTAATTTTGAGTGCTCAGAAGATCCCTTAAAGAACACTAAATTATGTTTCTATTCTACACCCTCATTTTTTCTTACTCTGAAACATCCAATGCTCAAGTTATTTATTAAAAACCATACCCCTAAGCATTGTTCTATTTTTGGCTAATTAATCTTATTGTAAGAATAATATATAAATATAGAAAGCTTTAACTACATCATGTTTTAAAAAAGAAGTTTCTGCAGTATCCTGAAAATCAAATGCAAATAGAAATGCAAAAGCAAATAGAAAAATGATTGCTTATTTCCAAAGAACCAATGTATAAACATGAGTGAACACAACTTATACATGTTGAATATTTCTTCTGCTGTTTCTTGAGATATGCACATAAATGAATCATTGGGTCTTTCTCAATATGGTAACCATGCCCAGAATTCTTATATTATTTCACCCGAGACAATGCTGGTATTCTAGTATTCAATCTGATTGTCTGTCTTAAATATTGAAAACTCTTGGTCTGGGGCAAATTGTCAGCTTAAATTGCTGCAGTCAATAAGATGATTATATGGGGTATTGTTTTTGCAGTTCCATAATTATTCTCCCTCAAAATAGGTTGCTGGGGTTAGAATTATCAAATAAGAACAATTATGATATGATGGTGACCTTGAAAATATCATAGTTTAGTGTTTTACAGGTACTTTCTCAAAATGTTGGAGTGAATGGTCAATTTTCTTTACAAGAGGAATTCTCAGATCTTATGCAATACGGTTCAACAGCATTGTGAATCTCTAAGGGATAATATAGCAGGCAGCATTTCTGGGGAAAAAAAGTGTGTGTACACACATAACATAGTATCTATCCATCTGTCTACACACATACACATATCTTTTTGAGGAATATATTATAGGACTACTGTTCCAAATAACATAATTTAAGAAATAGGTAAACTATTCATATCACACCAGTGTAAAAAAGGACTAAGAGATAATGTGTTTGGTGTTTTGCTCAGAGTCAAGCAGATAATTAATGACAGAACTTTATTTAAAAGATATGGCTATAGCAGCAGCAGTAACACAAACAGCTTAGCTACATCATCATCAGCCTACAGGCAGCCAGTCAAAAAGTAAAATGAAGACAGGCACACCAACACTCCAAAATTCTGAGTCTTGCATTATTTCTTTCTCTTTTTTAAAAATATAAGAGCATTGAATCAAAAGAATTCTGAGATTCAACTTTTTGTTTTTAAATGTGTCAATATTTTAAACTGCTGGATGTACAAACTTTATACCGAAACACAATCGTATGATTTTTAAATAAAAACATAGTAATAGTTTAACGAACCATTAGGGTTGTTTTGCCTAAGTTGCTTTTTAAAAGTAGTTTCACTGAACATAATATATATGGAAGTGACTTAAGAAATACTAGAAACATCTTTCAGAAGAATGTAGTTTGATGTTTATTTAGTATAAAAGGTTTCTGTACAGTGTAACAAGTACAATTTTTATAAATCAGTTTAGAAAAAATACGTATATATCTTCTTGTCTATTCAGTACAGTTTCTCCTTGTGCCTTACTGCCATAAAATTCAGAGGCGAGCTGTTGAGTTGTAAACTGTTTTTTTTTTAATGAACAAATAGCAGTAGTAATTTAATAGAAAATCAAAATTTCCCAAAGTATCAATAGTTACTTTCAAACTATCCACTAAAGTACTCTTCTATCTCTTGTATTCATCTTTTCACCTTGGCCAATCTTGTAAGCTATTTTTTAAAAACATTTGACTCTGTTCCTACTTTTCATTCCTTTATCTCAAATACATACCTTGAGCTCTCTGGATATTTTTCTCTATGTGTGTGTATATTTGTGTGTGTTCTTCTCCCCATTTATATATTCTATCTCTGTTCTCTTTTAATCAATGAATCAATCATCATATATCAATTTTTCATCTTATACCACAGTATGCTAAAAAATGGAAGAGACGCAAAGGAATCTAAGGTGAGATTCTTTCCCTCAAACAGTTTATAATAAACTTAGGTAAAGAAAAGTGGCTTGAGTTAGGTAGTTACATGCTATAATGAGTGTAAAGACAACATAAATTAAGGAAACCTGGCATAGGTATGGATTCTAAGGGTTTGAGAAGAAATTTTAGAATTGTGGTGAGGTTATATTGTCCCTCAAGTTATTAGAACAGGAAAAAAATAAGCTCCATGCAAAATTCCATGCAACAGTGGAAACTCAGAAGTATGAATGAGAATAAAGTAGTCAACCTCACACATGAGGAAAGTACATATATTTTGGAGAACCAAGGAACCAGGAATGGAATGACTATTTAACACTAGGATATTTAATCTAGTAGTACATTTCACCTTATTACTAAATTAAAATTTAATGTTTTGATAATGATTTCAACACATACAAAAATTATTTGATAAGTACTAATTATTACTATAATTCAACATTTTTGCAAAGAAGGAATGCGAGTATCCCTAACCGCATTAACAAAATAAAAACCAAAAGCCTACACACATTTTAGTAAGTGGAGAGCTAGTAGAAATGTTTCTTTAAGTATCAGTAAAAGTAAAAATAATGATTTTGCTGCTTTTTGGTATTATATGGGTGGTCACAGGTGAAATCATAGTAATGATAATAATAATGGCAGATATGCACATGAGAAGTGAGGGTTACTTTTCTTCATTTGCAGCTAATATTTTTATTTCCAATAGAAAATCTAGCAAAAAATGTGATTACTTATTAAATATTGCCTGAGCATAGCAAGTTCATGGTTAGACACTCATATAAAAAATTTTATATGCTAACAACAACTAATTTGAAAGAATAATTCATAAATATCTCACCATAGTAGTAGCATTTTCCAGTACCAAAAAAGGCAAGATATTTATAGATATAATTATAATTGTTAATGAATGTCTTAAGATGATTATGTGCAAAGATGTACTGTATTCATGAATGGGAATGCTCAATATTCAAAAGATATCAATTCTCTATAAATTAATTTACAAATTCAAAGCAATGAAAACAAAACCACCAGGTTTTTTTTTTTTCCATTAAAATTGAAAAACCCTTCGTTAAATTCTTATGGAATTTTAAAGGCTAAGAATAGCCCAGACAATAGCCCATGGAGAAAAGATATGACATTTAAAAGTTTAAGACACAAATCTATGAAGTTCAAGAATTTGAGTGTTGAACCAGGGATAGGCAAATAGATTATTCAGAAGCAAAACCTATGCATTTTGGCTGTCATTATTATTAAATGAGACAAAGTCTTATATTCATATTCTAAGATTCAGGAAAACCCAGTACCAATATATCCCAGAGAAATTTTTTTATACTTGTGTGATGAGATAAGGATAATGTTACTCATTTCAACATTATTTGTGATAGAAAAGAAAACAAATGAAGTAGATTTCAAGACTGTAAAGCATGAATAAATTATAAATACAATGGATCATCAAACAACAGCAAAGTGAATGCACTTGTACTTGAGTACTTGAATTATATTTACCAAAGTGGATAAATTGTAAAAACAATTATGTGTAAAAAAAATGTTGCGAACATATATTATGACAGCAAGTTTTGTTGATTATATACACCAAACAGTGTTTCGTCACTTTTTATACATGCATATGTAGTATATGTATACATATATGTATATAGACATGTGCAAATATAGGCATGTACATAAACACCAAATGATAAAAACACAGATGCAGTAGTATGTAGCTTTGAAGAAAAAAGGAGAATGTGAGGTTGTAGAGGAAGTACAAACATAGCTTCAACTATATATATAAAGCTTTATTTAAAAGATTTCCAAATTTCTACTGTCTGATATCTTTTTCCTTGGACTGGAGTTGATGGAAATCATCCATGCATTATGTAATAAACTAACATCTCCTTTATGAAGAAAGCCTCACTCTCTAGTCCCATCAAAAGCTCAGTAAAGTCTTTGCCTTTCTTATATTTCCTGGGGTGGGGGGGAATGAAAGACTAATGCTAATAGAACCACTATTTTATCTTTTAGCATGTACAGGTGGTTTGTCAACTGGATTTAGAATGTGGGGTATTTAGATCTGTATTTTAGTCTTGACCTAGTTAGACTGAATGAACTGAGATAGGAAGAATCACATTTTGACGTGTTTCATTAATGGTCTCTCCCCCAATGTATTTCCCCCTTAAAATAAGCATGCACATCCCTTGCATAATTATCCTGTGAAATTATACTTCAATTTGCTATGCTTATTTTGCTTCAAAAATCGTTATTGTTTTCCATTGGTGTCCAATAGGTAGAGATTCTTCAAAGTGCATTCAAAATCTCTTGTGGTATTTAACTAAACTCTGTTTCTGACTCCCCTCCATTCTTATTTCTGACTTCCCTCCATCCTTATTCCCACATCAACAGAAACAAAATGGACTCCTCTATCTATTGTTGCTTTTCTTCTGTAGTAGAATAAGGGCTTAGTAAGAGAGAGCCCATAATTATCAGCTTCTTATGAACCTAGAATTTTCTCATTTTGCATATCTAATCATTGAAATCTTTGTGCTTTTGTTTTTTTCTTTCAAATTCCCAATCCTCTTTAAAGCCGTGCCTTTCTCATCTAAGGGAAGTGATTTATTTAAAAAAAAAAAAATCAGTGTCAGCTATGTGCTAGGTATTCTTATAACCACTGAGATAAATGAATTTTAGGGCTTCCCTGGTGGCACAGTTGTTAAGAATCCACCTGCCAATGCAAGAGACAGTGTGGGTTCGAACCCTGGTCCAGGAAGATCCCACATGCCGCAGAGCAACTAAGCCTGTGTGCCACAACTGCTGAGCCTGCACTCCAGAGCCCTTGAGCCACAACTACTGAGCCCATGTGCCACAACTATTGAAGCTCGTGTGACTAGAGCCCGCACACTACAAGGAAGTGTAGCCCCTGCTCGCCACAACTAGAGAAAGCCCGTGTGCAGCAACGAAGACCCAATGCAGCCAAAAATAAAATAAATAAATAAATAAATAATTTTTAAAAAGCTTAAAAAAAAGAAAAAGAAATGAATTTTAAAACCCCAAAAAGAATGAGAGAAATAGAAAAATTTCATTTCCTCCTGGTTTTATATTCTGTAGAATATAATCCATCATTGCGATATCTCCTACCACCATCTTCTTCCCTATTCTACATCCAACTTTACCCAGGCTAGTGCTAATGTCCTTAAAATATCTATATATTTATTACTATGTTAATTTCTTGATAGCCCTGATTGAGTTATCTCTATTTCAATTGCAACAGATACCAAAGCAGAGAACATAATAGGGGCTCAACATATATCTTGATTTGACTTTATTTAATAAAACATTTTTGGTGTCATACAATATGACGCCTGATTCTAGAGTAGAAACTGGATCTGAGCAAATGTAAAATGAATAATGATTTGAGAGAAGTAGATGTTATACATGAGTTAAAGATCCTTTGTTGAAGTTTGATATATCATAATAGTTCCTAATGGGGCAGGAAAGAAGAGATCTGCATAGGCATTAAATGACTATATGGTCCAGGATCTTGAATGGTTGAAAGAATGTGTTATCAGGTTGCTAACACAATAGCAGGGAATTGACAGTGGAAAATATGAAACAGCTGTTGTTATATTTTAGGAAGTCTTAAATAATGCTGAACAGTGATTGTCAAAAGATTATTTAAAGATTTAGCGAGATAATCAGGTTTTAATTACAGCAAAGAGTAGGAATAAAAAATGCATGTAGAAAAGCTTAACCACGATGAGTTAGTAAAACAAGGCAGAGAACAATGATATGAATACAAATAATACTTATATTTGAAAGTATATAGAGTGCAAAATACATTTAGCTTATCATATGCTATCTTTACAGCAATGCTTTGAAACAGAAACATGATGAGAACTTGCACTGAATTCTACGTACCTTCAACCTAGTTCCCATTGTTTCAAATTAAAACTATTTGTCTGCAGTTTTGATAGAAGTTGCTAGTATGAGATAAGAAATGTTCTTCTAGAATCAAATTGAAGTTTTATTTCTATATATTTTCTAGTTTAGTTTGAATTATTATTGATCCCCCCATCAATAAAGAAGTATGAAAGGGAATGATATAATCATTTTGATAAAAAGAATATCCTAAATCAATCTGGAGAATGGAGAAGAGTGGAGAAAAGACAAATACAGAAAAAGAAAGGACAATTAGAAGGCTGAGGAATTAATCTGGTGAGAGATATGAAATAAGAAGTGAAGTCATGTGAAATAAGAAATGTCAATGGAGACAAGGAGAATGCAGAGGATTTCAATTTGTGTTTGGATACAAGGAAATGTTGACAACTGAGAACTAGATTTCTAGCTTTAGACAGTGGCTATTACACAATATCCTTCTCTGTTAACATCAGAAAAGGGAGAGATTTTGTGATAAATGGGAGACAAATTGAGTGAAGTATTTGTTCTAGGATGTCCAAATCAGGATTTCTAATACAGAATTAAATAAGTGAATATAATCTTAGAACTCTAGAAAGATTTAAAAAATTGACACATATGAGCATCTAGGTGATGAAAGAAGTCATAGAAATGAATGTTTTCACCAAGTAGAGTGTGCCATTAGAAGACATGATGGTGGGTGGTGAAAATTGGTGAATATCAGCAGATAAAAATTGAGCATAGGGAAAAGGGCCATGAAAAAGATGGAGAAAAACTTCACTGTATACATGGGGGGAAATATGGGGAGGTGTTTTATCACAGATTTCAAAGTAAAAAATCATGGGAAGAGGAAGGGAGGTTGATCAAATAGAAGAGAAACCAAGAAAAATAATAGCTAAAAGTCAATTTTCCTACAAAGTGACCATTCACAACTTTAACCTGATTTGTTTCAGTAAAGCATTGAGTATAGACACCAGGTTGCAAGTGTTTGAGGTGTGAATACAGAAAAGTTGGACATAAGACGTAGTGGTAATGAAAAAGACATTTGGTCTTCTAGGCATGAATAAAAGAGACAATTAGTCAAGGCATGCAGAGGAGGTGATAGAATACAGCATATAGATGGTGAGATTAGCCTTGCTATGGGAGGAATATTTCCATTTTTACCAGAGAGAAAGAGGCAAAAGTTTTGAGTCAAGTTAATCTACTTTGCAACACCTCAGAAATCAACAGGAAAATAATAAATGTTTTTGATAATGATAGCCTCATTCTGTTCAAATTAGAACCAATTTAGATCCTAAGGTTTGTCTTTAGTGAAAAACAAGGAAAAAAAAAAGAATGAGCTTAAGTGTTCATATGGTTAAAAACAAACATCTAGAGCAGCAATTTAGAGGAACGTGATATAGATCAAGAGAGTCTAGTTAACCTCTCATAGCTAGTAGGTATTTGTGAGTTTAATCACAGTTGATATGTACAAGTTTGTGCCAGAACGTGCTGTCTCCAATTGGAAACACCTCTGGTCAGCTCCAGGCCTCCTCTTCAGAAGCCAAATGCACTTTTAGCCCAATGCCCCCATTAAAATTACAGGTTTTCAAATGATGTTATTCCAAAAACTCATTGCCGTTAAAATATATGTGCATTTTATCTTCCTTTCCTATGTCGGTACTCTCAGAGTGCAGTTTTTTCACCAAAATAAACATATTTAAAACACATTGAATATAATAAATTTGTTTAATTTGTCTCATATAAAATTTGTTTGTTTTCCCCCTCATTTCTATATTCATAAAATTGTTTGAACAATCATTCAAACAACAACAAAACCTTACTCCTCCGAACTCTGTATCTATTTTTCACTCATAGACAATATCTTTCCCACACCAACAAATAGCATTTACTTCCTTTGTATTTTCTGATGGCTTGTTAGAGTCAATGGTTATATTTAATTAACCCATCCATATGGTTATTGATAGCTAGTTCATTGTTGGTTACATTTTTAATTGTCCCCTAATACTTCAAACTTTTTTTCTGACATCTCTCCATAATCCTGCAACTTTTCTTTGATTTCTGCACATTTTAAACTAATAAAATACCCTTTAATAGTCCATACTGTGTTATCAAATACTGTTCTGTGTTTTTGTTTTTATTATATAAAATAAAATATATAAATGAACATGTAGATAAATGATAAACCCATTTAGGATTATAGTGGGATTGTTTTAAAATATTAGCAACTGTATTTGTGCATCTATAAAAAGTGAGTGGAAATAAGTGTGGGATTAGAACACTTAGGGAACAAGAGAGTAATGGAAGGGATATAGAACAAGAATACTAATAATATTGAATAATTATGAATAATATTTGAGTTCTATATTTATTGGGAATACTATCCTCTTTAAGTTATATTCATAATCTTATTAAATATGGACAATTATAATGACCACATCAAAGTAGAAAGAGGAATTTGAGGTTTAGAGAAATTTAATGACTTGTCAAAGATCACATAGCTAGTAATAGTGAAGCCAGAATTTGGACTCCAATTGTGTGAAGTAGGAAGGCTCTTAAGCACTAATCATATTTCTGGTTAAAGATTGCTCTACAATTGGAATTTGAGCACTAGTTCTATTGATTACTAGTGATGGAAACTTGAAGAATGAATTTCTGAAGCTTGGTTACCTTTGCTTTTATATTTGGATAATGTTTGTTTGTGTTAGATAGGTTTAATTGCTACTACAAAGAGACTCCAACATCTTTGACCTGAACAATTTAGAAGATTAATTATCTCTCAAGTAACAGTCTAGGGATGGGCAATTGATTCAGGAATGGGCAGCTAAACTAACATGCTAAGCAACCCACTGGAAAGTCATAAAGAAACCCAGGTTTCTTACATCTTTTTATTTATCATTACCTAAGGCCTTTTTCTTATTTCACATGATATCATCCAAACTTTTGTAATGAGAGAAGGAGAAAATGGAAGGCAAGAAATTGCCTTATAAAATGCTATAAGTTACAAAAATCACTTATTTTATTCCATTGACCAAAATCAGTCATGGATATACCTAGCTTCAAGAGAGACTGATAAAAGTATTTTCTAGTTGAGTAATGTGTCAGTCATGCAAATACATGGCTCAGATCTCTCTTTAAGAGAATATGCTGGGAAAAATGTAATTGGCAGACAGCATCCAGCTGCTGCACTTTTGGATTCTCTGTAGCATTCTAGCCAATGCTGTGCTCTCTTTGGCCTATACCAAATCAACAATTGTGCTTGTTGGGTTATTAGAGCTAGATCATTTCTGTTTGGAAGCCCTTTGATAGGTAATCATTTTTTTTCTGGGTCTCCTTAAGGGTCTGACATATGCTTCCTCAAAGCTGCACTAAACTCAGATCTTATTACCAAATCATTTTACCTTCCATTCTTCGTTTCATAGATGCCATATTGTATCATAGTCTGAAAATGCTCCTTGCTAGCTCTTAATCCTTTCCTACTTAACCTGGAGGTTAAATCTCCTTTGTATCTAATTGTGCTTTGTCATATGCTTCTCAGAGGACCCAGAATGAGATAGTGATCATGTTCCTAATTAAAACCTTAGGGGTTCAATCACACAAGAGGAAGGTTATAATGGATCCCAGGAATATTTAGCTTTCTCAGTAATGATCTTCAATTCTGCTCCACCAAATATCAATTCATATCATTTTCCCCAAATACAGAACACATTTATTCTCTCTCCAATGAAGAAAATCCAAAGTCCTATATAGTTATTTCATCCAGTTTAAAATTCATGATCTCTGAATAATGTGATGTCCCTTCCATCCAATTAGCATATGCAAATTATTTAATTTTTTAAAAAAACATGCTATTTATCTTCTCACATTGAATATACAATGACAAAACTGGAACCTGTTGAATACAATAAAAACTCCCACGGAAAAAAGAAGAATGCAAACACATTCAGTTATCAATTCCTGATAGGAAGGAATCAAGGAAAATCCTGTTCTTTCAATAGAGTTAAGCTCTTCTGTTAGCCCATCAGCCTGGTTCTTTTCTCTTGAACAACTCTTTTTTTTTTCTTTTCTTTTTTAATTTATTTTTGGCTATGTTGGATCGTCATTGCTTTGTGCGGGCTTTTCTCTGTGGCAAGCAGGGGATACTCTTTGTTGTGGTGCACGGACTTCTCACTGAGGTGGCTTCTCTTGTTGCACAGCTCAGGCTGTAGGCAGGCAAGCTTCAGTAGTTGCAGCAGGTGGGCTCAGTATTTGTGGCTTGTGGGCTCTAGAGCGCAGGTTCAGTAGTTGTGGCTTGTGGGCTTAAGTTGCTCCATGGCATGTGGGATCTTCCTGGACCATGGATCGAACCCATGTCGCCTGCATTGGAGGTGGATTCCTATCCACTGCACCACCAGAGAAATCCCTGGAAGTAACTTTTGTGTATTTGTTTTCTATGGGTCCTGGTTTTGTTTTTTGAGAGATATTTTTTTAATTGGTTTAGGGTAGATATTATTACTATTCAATACTAATGAGCTTCTCTCCACTTATAGGCAGAGGAAAAAACGTTCTTCCATGCTCACTTGAAGTTATATATGGCCATGTGGCTTTCTTTGGCCACTGAAATAATGGAAGCATCTTTATGATGGTGGAAACATATATTTACATAGGGGCCATCTGCCCTTGAGAGATGTCTGATTTCGCATTAAACACTGTAAATATAAGAAATAAAACTTTCTTTTTTTTTGGTCTTATGCTATACAGATTTTGGTCTTGTAGCAAAATTCAGTTTACACTGACTGATACATCATTTTTTTCTTATTTTTCACATGGTCACATTTTAATGAGTGTTGGAATGTGTGCCTTGTCCAGAAATGATGAGCTTTTAGAATCTACTTCCTGCTAGAGTAGGTTTAGAAATCTTGGGACTGACATAGGAATGAAACAATCTGAGATAGTTTTGTAATTCAGGCTTATTGCTCTGGCAATAATTTATGTAGTAGGTTTTTAGTTTATTCATTTCCAGAAAATTTATTCATTTTCAGAAAATTCCACTGTTGAGTCACCAAACCTAAAGATCTATTCTCAACATCATATTTATGCCTGTTGATTATCTTTTTTAGTTACTGTCTTGTGTGCTTGAATCATC
This sequence comes from Hippopotamus amphibius kiboko, assembly GCF_030028045.1. NCBI lineage: Eukaryota > Metazoa > Chordata > Mammalia > Artiodactyla > Hippopotamidae > Hippopotamus > Hippopotamus amphibius. The sequence goes on along the minus strand of NC_080192.1, from coordinate 34,926,315 downwards.
TGTCTCCCTCATTTTTAATGAGGACATCTGAAGCAGTAAACCATCTGAAACACCTCTCTTAGAGTAGTTTTTAACCACAGTTCTGATTCACAAGATCTAGCTGAAATCCTAAAGGAGAGACCTCAGAAAAAAAATCTCTGAACAAAAATAATATCTCCTGATTACATTTGAATTAGATATGATATATCCCAAATTATTCAATATAGCTATAGACTTATGGGCATGTGGTCTGCCTTCTAGGTTAACAAATAATGACATTTTAACCAAATGTTTCCAAAACATAATAAGGATCACCAGCTTTGTAGCTGGCAGTACTGCCTGTCCTTCCATATTCTAAGTCAGCACTACATATTTCAGATCTATCTATCTATCTATCTATCTATCTATCTATCTATCTATCTATCTATCTCTCTATCTATCTATATTCTATCATCTATCTATCTATCTCTCTATCTATCTATCTTCTATCATCTATCTATCTATCTATCGCTCTATCTTTTTTTTTTAATTTTATGATCCCCACTTACATCAATGGACAGATCATACAGACAGAAAATCAGTAAGGAAATACTGGCCTTATGATATATTAAACCAAATGCTAGGTCACAAAACAAGTCTCAATAAATTTAAGATGATTGAAATCATATCAAGCATCTTTTCTGACCACACCACTAAGCAACTCAAAATAAAGCACAAGGAAAAAAAAACTGCAAAAACACAAACATGTGGAGGTATACAATATGCTACTAAGCAACCAATGAGTTACTGAAGAAATCAAAAAAATACCTAGAGACAAATGAAAATGGAAACACAATAATCCAAAATCTGTGTGATGCAGCAAAAGTACTTAGCAATTCAGCCTGCTTCTGGAAAAAAGAAAAATCTCAAATAAAAAACCTAACCTTACTCCTAAAGGAATAGAAAAGAGAACAAACACAGCTCAAAGTCAGTAGAAGGAGAGAAATAATAAAGATCAGAGCAGAAATAAATGAAATAGAGAATTAAAAAAACAATAGAAAAGAGCAATGAAAATAAGAGCTAATTCCTTGAAAAGATAAACAAAATTTATCAACCTTTAGTAAGACTCAAGAATAAAAGATAGCTCAAATAAATAAAATCAGAAATGAAAGAGAAATTGCAATCAATGCCTTAGAAATGCAAAGGATTATAAGAGATTACTGTGAACAATTACACTGCAAGAAAGTGGAAAACCGAGAAGAAATGCATAAATTCCTAGAAGAGTACAATTTCCTCAGACTAAATTAGGAAGAAATAGAAAACATGAACAGAATGATTACCAGTAATGAAATTGAATCAGTAATCAAAAAAACTGCCAACAGTCAAAAGTTCAGGACCAGATGGCTTCACAGGTGAATTCTATTAAACATTTAAAGAATAACTAACACCTATTTTTCTAAAACTATGCCCAAAAATTGAAGAGGAAAGAGTGCTTCCAAACTCATTCTACCAGGCCAGCATCACCCCAAATCAAAGATACCATAAAATAATTATAGGCCAATGTCACCAACTAACACAGATGCAAAAATCCTCAACAAAGTATTAGCAAACCAAATTCAACAATACATTAAAGGCTCAGAACTGGGCAAAGCAAAATGATTGACCAAAGGAAACCCAGAAGAAATGCCCCATATAAGTGATTCAAACTGCCACCAGCCATGAATCTCTCTCTCTCTGAATCTGCCCTTGTGTCTATCCACACGTATACTTTTCCCTCCTAGGAAACACTTGTTTCACTACTTCCCATTTTTTTGTGGGAATTCATTTCTGCAAAGCCAAAGCACCAGGGCCTTGTCATTGGCCACCGGCCCTGATTGTCTAGTGTCTAGGATTCAGTGCTCTCACTGCCGTGGCCTGACTTCAATCTCTGGCTGGGGAACCAAAATCCTGCTTCAAGCGACTGCAGGCTGAGCCCAACAGAGGACACTTCCTTCTTAGTTTTGTTGTAAATCTAAAACGGCTTTAAAATATAAAGTCTTTTTTTAAAAGGAAAAAAAGCCAAAAAACAAAAAACAAAATATTAAAGAGATCATACACCATGTTCAAGTGGGATTTATCCCAGGGATGCAAAAATGGTTTAACATCTGCAGATCAGTCAATGTGATACACCACATTAACAAATATGTTTACATATTTAAGCCAGTAGGTTTCTTGAGCAATTACATAATCCATTTGGGATCATTTAATAATTCAGTCACATTAAACATACTTTCATTTTGGTGTTTATAGTTTACTTCCCTTCCAAAGTCCATGATGTCATGTATGTTTTACTGAAATTGGGATGAGCTAGAGGAAGTTCAGTGGCATTCTCTTAGATACCCTTTTGGGGAATTATGAAGAACAAGAATGCATACACATACCTATAGAAAGAGAATCTCTTTCTTTCACACCCTTGAGAACAGTAAAAAGTGTTGAAAAAGCAACATATTGCAGACAAACATTAATTTCTCAAATGAACATCACTGAGTGCCAACTCTAAGCTGGACACTATGCTAAGTACTAACAAAGAAAAGATAAGTAAGATAGTATCTCTTGCCAAGGATTTAGACTAATCAAAACAACAAACATTAATAGATATTTGGTGATTCTGGTTCAAGATTTTGAACTAAATTGATCTGCTAACTCTCCTGGAACCTCACTACAATGATTTAAAAGACATATAAACCCACATCAATAAACAGAACAGTGATGAAGAAGCAATTAATGGAAAATGGTTGTAACAAATACCTGGAAGAGGAACAGTTAGTCTGTTTGCTGGATAAAGTAGGGCAGTGGAAGTCATAGTTTAAGACATCCTCAGAGAAGGCTGAATAAAGAGGAGAGAGCTGATCTGCCAGTGCCAAACTACCCATTCCTACACACAGGATGATTAGACGGCAAGCATCCACCCTCTAAGTAAATGCATAGAAGCAAATGTAATTATATGATTGGAAAGGACTAAAATAGCTGCAGCTGTATCCCAGAATAAATCATCTGCATTTTGGCATCTGAGAATGCTCAGTAAGATGTCAGACTCTTCACCAGCTCATTCTAGAATGAAATATATCACTTGACAGATTTCATTCATGAATAAAAACCACATAGTATCCTCTCCTTTTACTTTATTTTTAATTTAATTATATAATTAATTTCTCAACAAAACCAAAATTGTCCCTGAAGGAAAATATATTCAGGGAATTGAAGAAAACATAAATAGAAAAACAAAAAAATCATAGCCAAAAAAAAATTAGAGAAGCTAGGTTAACATATTTAAGCAATCTAGGACAACCAAACTCCAACTAAAAGGATTGGGTAGAAACAGAGTAGAGGAAACCAAACAAAGATAGTATAAAAAATAATTCAAGAAATTATTTCTAAAGTAAAACCCAAATCTTCAAATAAAAATGATACATATGATATATATATGTATATTAGTATTGGTGCATTAGTACTGGATTTAAGAACACCAACTATTAATGGATGATTCTAAAAGTTTTAATTTTTCTTTATTTCAACTTTCACTCACTTGAAATAAACTATTTTTTTCTTTTCATTTGAAATAATGATGATGGAAGTGTCAAGACAATAAGGTCAGTTGTGGCAAAAGCTAACTGAAATAAATATTTTATTTGGAATTTTGTTGAAATATTTCAGATTCCATTCACTGTTTATACATCACCAGATTAATTCCAGATTTACACAGGACAAAGGAGTTCATTAATTTCATGTAAGCATTGCATTTTGAAAACTTCTGATTAGTCTGGAAAGCCAATGAACACATTGATGCAATAGACTTGGAAGTCTGTTTAATCTCAGAAGAAATTGAAAAAAATGTTTAAACAAATTGTGTGGCATTCCTGAAGTCTTTGTACCTGAACTATGCTGTGAGGTATTTTTTTTTATAAAATTCAAATGAGAAAGATTGTTTCTTATGCATTTTCAGTTTAAAATTATAGGCATGAGTATGATCCTCAAGCCTAACATTTTTTATTGTAAATTATGGATTGCTTAAAATGTCCAACTTTTCATTTTTCAGAAAGTATAAAAGCTTAAGTAACCATATATCTGATACCTGATTTTGGCTGGATACTGAATTAGATCTGAATAAATAAATGTGAATAAACCATTACAAGAAAGACCATAGGAAACTTTTGCCGTTTTGAACTTGGTTTTGGCTCTATTGAAATTTAATTAAAAATAAAGTGCAACTCTGTGTACTTAGACATATCACATTGCAGTTTATTAAAATGGTAAAAGCTTCTGGGCTGAAAGTTATAGATATCTCAAAATGAAATAGGTTGTTTTAAGAGATAACAGTCTGTATAGGGAAGTGAGAGATGGTGAATTCTGTTTTCATATCATAAAGAGTTTCTGATATAACAACCATGTATTTCCACAAAGAAAGACTCTGATTATACCGATGTGTTTTTCATTGGCTCTGCCATGAAAATGATTAAAAACAGCAGCATTTCTATTTAGTCAATGTGTTTTTTATTTTTTGAGAACACCAGCACAAAGTAATGATACATTACCTACCCAAAGAATATATAATTTTAGTTGAACTGTCTACTCAGTAATACCAAGGTTGTTATTAAATCAAGAAAATTAAGATTGTGGATTTTAGGATGGTTTATGATTTTTCTGAAAAAATTTTAAGCTCACTTGTTGAGCCTTTCCTTTCCCACCCAGCAAAGATTAAATATATCCCTTTTTTGTGCTCACAGACTGTTTTGTACATATATATGTTCTGTATAAGCATTGTGTTGTGTTTGTTGCCTTTAGTCTTTCCCACAAGAGTGTAATGTCTCTAAGGCAAGCATATTGTACTGCTTGTTTATATATCTTCTGCTCTTACCACATCCACAGGCAGTTTACAGCTGCTCAAAAAGCAGTTACTTGATCTCTCAATTAAAGCAAATATAGGATGATACAGAGGTTCTCATTGGGTATTTGTTGTAGCGATGAGTATGTGTTTCTTCCCAAACTATTCAAGGATTAGATATGAATTTAAAAAGAACTAAAATGGAGTATGTTAAAATATTTTATCAAGAATTAAAAGAAAATCATAAGCAGCCAAAACCATATTAAGAATTAGAAAGTATATTAAATATTTTAGATAAATTTAGAACATACTCTAATTAAAAGAAAAAACATGATCAATGATCAGATAACACCAACATAGCTGTTAGAATGAAAGAATAAGTAAATCTTTTGAAAAATTAGTAAAACACACTTTGAAAAAATGTGTAGAGAATAGAGTTTTTAAAATCACCACTGATTAAATTTATGTTTTGAACTAGGGATTACTGAGATCTAGGGAAGGGAAATGGGAAAATGGCTCATTGCTAAGTATTGGACTATGTTGACAAATAATACTTGGCAGTGGGCTCTGTCCTCTAGCATTAGTACCAAGATACTGCTGCTAATGCTAAAACACGGGAACTGAGTTTCCTCAACCTCAGCAGTGTAGAGGTACAAGTTTAAGTTGAGCAGATTCAGGAGCTGTAATTCTGTCCTCAGGCCCTCTCTAGGATAATTGCTGTTACTCCTTTATCCAGTGTGCCAATCTTTCCTGTAGTGAGGTTGCCGTATTTTCCTAGAAGCATGTTACAATTTTTGCATTTGCTGCCATATAGCCTCCCTCTCAGCTGCTTCTTGTTCTCACTTTTGTAGCCAAAATTAAAAAAAATAGAAAAGAAAAGAAAAAATTCTTCCTGCATATGACTGTTGCTGAGCTGAATCAGGGAGAAGGGTTTGAAGGCAGGTAGGGGGTAGGAGTAGGGAGAACACAGACTAGTTGGAAATACCTGAAGAGTTACATCTATCTTCAAAAGCAAAATTTTATTAAAGAACAAAGATAGTTTATAAGGAATTTAAGTCAATAGTCTAAAAACTATAGAAATTTTTAAAAATACTTTTGGGATTACTTTCTAAGGTATGGAAATATCAACTCACTATGCTGAGCACCAGGAACTAACATACTGTTGTAGGTCAGTTATACTTCAAAAAGCAAACAAACAAGCTTATAGAAAAAGAAATCAGATTTGTGGTTATCAGAGGCACAGCGGGAATTGGATGCAGGTAGTCAAAAGTTACAAACTTCCACTTATAAGATAAATAAGTACTAGCGATGTAATGTACAACATGAGGAATATAATTAACACTGTTGTATGTTATACATGAAAGTTAAGAGAGTAAATCCTTGAGCTCTCATCATAAGGGAAAACTATTTTTTTCTTTTTCTTTTCTTCATATATATATATGAGATGACAGATATTCATTAAATTTATTGTGATAATCATTTCATGATGTATTTCAGATTATTGTGCTGTAGCACTTAAAATTATATAGTGTTGCATGTCAATAATATCTTAATAAAACTGAAAGAAAAAGAGGGAAGTTTATAGCAATACAGTTCTAACTTAAGAAACAAGAAAATTATCGAATAAACAACCTAACCTTACACCTAAAATAATTAGAAAAAGAAGAACAAAGAAACCCCAAAGTGAGCAGAAGGAAAGAAATCATAAAGATCAGAGCAGAAATAAATGAAAAAGAAAGGAAGGAAGCAATAGCAAAAATTAAGAAAACTAAAAGCTGGTTCTTTGAGAAGATTAACAAAATTGATAAACCATTAGCCAGACTCATCAAGAAAAAAAGGGAGAAGATGAAAATCAACAGAATTAGAAATGAAAAAGGAGAAGTCACAACGGACACCTCAGAAATACAAAACATCATGAGAGACTACTACAAGCAACTATATGCCAATCAATTGGATGACCTGGAAGAAATGGATACATTCTTAGACAAATACAATCTTCCAAGACTGAACCAGGAAGAAATAGAAACTATGAACAGACCAATCACAAGTATGGAAATTGAGGCAGTGATTAAAAATCTCCCAACACACAAAAGCCCAGGACCAGATGGGTTCACGGGCAAATTCTATCAAACATTTCGAGAAGAGCTAACACCTATCCTTCTCAAACTCTTCCAAAATATTGCAGAAGGAGGAACACTCCCAAACTCATTCTATGAGGCAACCATCACCCTGATACCAAAACCAGGCAAAGATGACACAAAAAAGAAAATCACAGACCAATATCACTGATGAATATAGATGCAAAAATCCTCAACAAAATACTAGCTAACAGACTCCAACAGCACGTTAAAAAAAATCATACACCATGATCAAGTGGGGTTTATCCCTGGGATGCAAGGATTCTTCAATATATGCAAATCAATCAATGTGATACATCATATCAACAAATTGAAGGATAAAAACCATATGATCATCTCAAAGATGCAGAAAAAGCTTTTGACAAAGTTCAACATCCATTTATGATAAAAACTCTCCAGAAAATGGGCCTTAGAGGACGGGGGCGGGAAGGGTGGGGGGGACTCAATGGGGGGGGAGTCAAGGGAGGGAGGGAATATGGGGATATGTGTATAAAAACAGATGATTGAACTTGGTGTACCCACAAAAAAATAAAAAAAAAAAAGAAGGAAATTACCTCAACATAATAAAAGCCATACATGAGAACCCAAAAGCCAACATCGTTCTAAATGGGGAAAAACTGAAAGAATTCCCTCTAAGGACAGGAACAAGACAAGGGTGTCCACTCTCACCACTATTATTCAACATAGTTTTGGAAGTTTTAGCCACAGCAATCAGAGAAGAAAAAGAAATCAAAGGAATCCAAATTGGAAAAGAAGAAGTAAAATTGTCACTCTTTGCAGATGACATGATATTATACATAGAAAACCCTAAAGATTCTACCAGAATACTGCTAGCACTAATTGATGATTTAGTAAAGTAGCAGGATACAAAATGAATGCACAGAAATCTCTTGCATTCCTATACACTAACAACGGAAGAGCAGAAAGAGAAATTAAGGAAACTCTCCCATTCACCATTGCAACAAAAAGAATAAAATACCTAGGAATAAACCTGCCTAAGGAGGCAGAAGATCTGTATGCAGAAAACTTTAAGACATGGATGAAAGAAATCAAAGATGACACAAACAGATGGAGGGACATACCATGTTCTTGGGTTGGAAGAATCAACATAGTGAAAATGACTGTACTACCCAAAGCAATTTACAGGTTCAATGCAATCCCTATCAAATTACCAATGGCATTTTTCACAGAACTAGAGCAAGAAATCTATGATTTGTATGGAAACGCAAAAGACCCCGAATAGCCAAAGCAATCTTGAGAAGGAAAAATGGAGTTGGTGGAATCAGGCTTCCTGACTTCAAACTCTACTACAAGGCCATAGTGATCAAGACAGTATGGTACTGGCACAAAAATAGAAAGGAAGATCAATGGAACAGAATAGAGAACTCAGAAGTAAGCCCAAACACATATGGGCACCTTATCTTTGACAAGGGAAGCAAGAACATACAATGGAAAAAAGACAACCTCTTCAATAAGTGGTGCTGGGAACATTGGACAGCTACATGTAAAAGAATGAAATTAGAACACTTCCTAACCCCATACATAAAAATAAACTCCAAATGGATTAAAGACCTACATGTAAGGCCAGACACTATAAAACTCCTAGAGGAAAACAAAGGCAGAACACTCTATGACAGCCATCAAAGCAAGATCCTTTTTGACCCACCTCCTAGAATCATGTACATGAAATCAAGAATAAACAGGTGGGACCTCATGAAACTTAAAAGCTTTTACACAGCAAAAGAAACCATAAACAAGACTAGAAGGCAACCCTCAGAATGGGAAAAAATAGTGGCCTATGAAACAATGTACAAAGGATTAACCTCCAAAATATACAAGCAGCTCAATGAAGCTTAATGCCAAAAAAGCAAATAACCCAATCCACAAATGGGCAGAAGACCTAAATAGACATTTCTCCAAAGAAGACATACAGATGGCCAACAAACACATGAAAAGATGCTCAACATCACTAATCATCAAAGAAATGCAAGTCAAAGTCACAATGAGGTATCACCTCACACCCATCAGAATGGCCATCATCACAAAATCTGGAAACAACAAATGTTGGAGAGGGTGTGGAGAAAAGGGAACTCTCCTGCACTGTTGGTGGGAATGTAAGTTGGTACAGCCACTATGGAAAACAATTTGGAGGTTCCTTAAAAAACTACAAATAGAACTACCATATGATCCAGTAATCCCACTCCTGGGCATATACCCAAAGAAAACCATAATCCAAAAAGAAACATGTACCATAATGTTTATTGCAGCACTATTTACAATAGCCAGGACATGGAAGCAACCGAAATGCCCATCAACAAATGAATGGATAAAGAAAATGTGGCATATATATACAATGGAATATTACTCAGCTATAAAAAGGGATGAGATGGAGCTATATGTCATGAGGTGGATAGACCTAGAGTCTCTCATACAGAGTGAAGTAAGTCAGAAAGAGAAAGACAAATATTGTATGCTAACTCACATATACGGAATCTAAAAATGGTACTGATGAACTCAATGACAAGAACAAGGACGCAGATACAGAGAATGGACTGGAGAACTCGAGGTTTGGGAGGGGGCGGGGGTTGAAGGGGAAGCTGAGACGAAGAGAGAGAGTAGCACAGACATATATATACTACCAACTGTAAAATAAATAGCCAGTGGGAAGTTGTTTTGTAACAAAGGGAGTTCAACTCGAGGATAGAAGATGCCTTAGAGAACTGGGACGGGGAGGGTGGGGGGGACTTGAGGGAGGGTGGGGGGGAGTCAAGAGAGGGAGGGAATACAGGGATATGTGTATAGAAACAGATGATTGAACCTGGTGTACCCCCCCCAAAAAAATTAAAAAAGAAAAAAAAAAAAGAGAGGGAGGGAACACGGGGATATGTGTATAAAAACAGATGATTGAACTTGGTGTACCCCCCCAAAAATAATAAATAAATAAATAAATAAATAAAAAGAACTTTTATTGAGATATAATTGACATACAATAAACTGCATATATTTAAAATGCAAAAAAAATCAGATATGACAATGCTTATGATGTTTATGTCATTTTGTTTACTTATACTACATAAAAAGCTAAAGAATAAAAAGTTACAAGTTTCTTTGCTACCATTTTGTCATCTATCTAGAGCAACTTCTTTCTTAATTATCTAGGTCAAAGACAGCAATTGCCAATAATTTACCAAATTATTTTACAAAGCAACCCTCACTATTTGGGTTTTTATTAGTTGGTGTTCACTGGAGAAAACTTTTTTTTCAAACCATCCCTGTTGGGATTTCCCTGGTGGTGCAATGGTTAAGACTCTACACTCTCAATGCAAGGGGCCAGGTTTTGATCCCTGGTCAGGGAACTAGATCCCACATGCATGCCTCAACTAAGGATCCCTCAAGCTGCAATTAAGACCCAACGCAACCAAATAGATAATTAAAAAAAAACACAACCATCCCTGTTATCACATCTTGGGGTAATTAATCCTGCTTGTCTTTTTTATTGGGCAGCTCATTAATTTTCATGATGTTCTTTCATTGCTGAATAGCCCTCATTTAAAATACAACAAACAAAACCATCAATTTTTTTCAGTTTTTACAAAATATATTTCCCTGACACTTCTTTTGAAATCTATTCATCTTCTTTCTATATCTACCTATCTATCTATCTATCTACCTATTATCTATCTTAAGATAGATATCTATAGGAATATATATATGTATATATAATCTGTGCTTATGTATCTATATCTACATCTAATATGATAATGAAAATTATCTACCAAAGAATTTATACATGAAAGAGGAGGGTAAAATCCTCTGAACAGTAAGTGCATACTTGACTGAATGAGTGACATTTGAGACTATTGATGGATTAGATTTTGACAAGTTTATGGTAGCTACTTAAGTTTCCCATTGTCTAACTGTGTCTGATTACGGAACTTGATGAAAATAATACTGGCAAGAAAACCAGTCCTCATGTGATCTTAGAATCTCTAAGAACATAATAGTAAAGTCAATGATTTCTGTTAAGTAGAAACCTTCTGTGTGTGGTATGATTTCAGAGACTCTGAGCTGATTCTACCTGTTAACAGAAACAATATTTCCATATTGTCTGGGTGTCTTCCAGGTTAAATTGACTGAGCCTGGATTATATTAGTGGTTCTATAGTAGCAAAATTGCATCTGGAGACCATAAGCACACTTTCTTTCTCACCAATTTTCACTTGGTTGTATTTATTGAACTTATGGAAGTGCTGAGTGAGTCGTGGCAAGCTGCCTGTCAAATGAAAGGTGCCATCCAGCCTGACTGAAGTAAGCAAAGGGACTCAACATCTTTATATATAAGTGGCTGGTAGGCAATAACTTGGTTATTTCATAATTGCATATGTAAGCAATAAAATCACTATTATTACACGCACAAAATTACAGTTGTTATAGGTTTTGGGGGGTTTTTTTGGTCATTTAATCTAACATGGGAATGCCTTCCATCCAACCTTCTATTGAGAGGTCCACTCAGATTCTCTGCATGTTTCCAATACAAGCCTAAGAGTCAAAAACTTCCATTGTTGAGTTGTTCCAATGGTTGGCTATTTCTTAACTTCTAGATTTGCAAGAAAAGTAGGGGGAAAAACTTGCCTAGCTGCCAAATTTGTCGAGAAGAATTCGGGATGTAACATCTGTAGGCTATAAGTATAGGTGATTCCATTATCAAATTAAAAATTGTATTGAATAAACTCATAGCAACTTTCAACTGTAATCCTGTCAGTCTAAAATGTCGTGCATGTTGATTTCTGAAAAAAGAAATCTCTAATCTTTTCACCTGATATATACCTTTTTTTTTCTTTTAAAAAGAGTTTTATTGATATATACTTGACATACAATACAGGTATCTGTCTTTTGCATTTCCAACACTGATCTCAGTTCTCTACTCTAAAACAATGAATCTCAATGGGGGAGGGGGGCAATTTGGGGCAACAACAACAAAGAGTTATTTGACCCAAACTGTCAATTTTTCCAAGGTCGAGAAACAGTGATCTAAGGATACACAAAATTAATCTGATTATTTTAATATATATACTTTTAAATTGAAGTCATATTATTTTCCTTTTTGTTGAAATATAACATACAATATTATGTTAGATTCAAATATATTACATAATGATTTGACATTTGAATACATTACAGAATGATCACCACAGCATATCTGAAAATCTTCTGTTCCCAAAGTTATGGGAATAACAGTATTATTAACCATAATCCTTACACTGTATATTACATCTCAATGGCTTATTTATTTTATAACTGGAAGTTTGTACTTCTTAATCCCTTACACCTACTTACACCCCTCTAACAACCCTCTCCTCTGACAACCAGTTGTTTGTTCATTCTCTATAACTATGTATGTGTTTTCATTTTGGTTGGTTTGTTTTCTTTTTAAAGATCCCACATTGTGAGGTCAAAATGAATTTGTCTTTCTATGTCGGACTTCTTTCACTTAGCAAAATAGCCCAGACATCCATTTTGTCACAAATGGCAGGATTTGATTTTTAATGGCTAATACTCCAGTGTGTGTGTGTGTGTGTGTGTGTGTTTATCTCACATCTTCTTTATCAATTCATCTATCAAAGAACACTTAAATTGCTTTCATATACTGGCTATTGTAAATACTGCTTCAGTGAACATTGATGTGCATTATTTTTTTTCAAATTAGTAATTTTGTTTTCTTCAGGTAAATATCCAGAAGTGAAATTGTTGGATTGTATGGGAGTTCTACTTTGAATTTTTGGAGGAACATCAATACTATTTTCTATAGAGGCTGTACCAATTTACAGTCCCACCAATAGTGCAAGAGGGTTCCCTTTTCTCCACATCCTTGACATACTTATTATTTATTGTCTTTTTGATGATAGCCATTCTGACAGGTGTGAACTGGTATCTCATTGTGGTTTTTATTTTCATTTCTCTGGTGATTAGTGATGCTGAGCATCTTTTCTGTTGACCATCTGCATATCTTCTTCAGAAAAATATCTATTTGGGTCTTCTGCCCACCTTTTATTTAGGATTTACTTTTTGATGTTAAGTTGTATAAGTTCTCTGTATATTTTGGATATTAATGCATTATTGGATATATGATTTGTAAACGTCTTCCATTCTGTAGGTTGTTTTTTCATTTTCTTGATAGTTTCCTTCACTATGCAAATCTTTTTAGTTTGGTGTAGTCCCATTGTTTACTTTTATATTTGTTTCCCATATTGTTTTCTATGTTTATGAGAGTATAATACGAAACTGAGGCAAACGACTTGAACAGTGTCACAGAGCTAGAAAATGTCTTCCTGTTGAACCCAGGTTTGCCTGGATCTATAATCAATGCTTTATATGCTTTATCCATAGTACATAAGCTAATGCTTGCTTCTCATGGCAAAGGTATCACTAATTCAGAGGTAAATCATGACTCTCCTTATTAATTGGTTCCAAGACAGGTAACCAAAACCAGAAGAATTTTGAAAGCTATTTGCCATGTTTTTACTTCTCTAGCTATAGGATATATGCCTACGTGTTCTTTCACCTGTAATGATATTGCCAGAAATAATTCAATATTTTCTTACCTCTCCACTCTATGGGATGTCTGCCAGTTACTTAAATTGCATATTGTTCCTTTCTATTGAATGGGAGGAGAGAAATGAGGAATGTGTCTATGTGTGTATGTCTATGAGTCTTCTGTAGTTTACTTAAGTGTGTCTAGCAAATGTTTATTCTTTGTTTTGAGTATTGATGCCCAATTCTCCTTATATATGCACTTTACAGATCATTTGTTACAAATTTGTACAAGGTTTAGGGCATACTCCTAGAGATCTATGGTCAATTTATACTCATGACATGAATATTTTTTTAATTTAAGAAGTGAAGAACCTTTTTTTTTGTAACTCAGCAAAGTAGAAGTTGGAGTAGAATAGCAAGGCCAATTTTAATGTCATTGTCGATATCTGTGATAATAAAGAAACATTAGAGGCAAAAGTAGGACACATGTCAGCCTCAATTTATAGAGGGAGTGAAAAGCTCTGTAGGACAAAGCTATGAGAGAAATTAAAATCAGAAACACAAATTGTGAAACATAAGCTTCCACTCTATTTTGGTTTGCAGCAGTGGTGTGAAAAGTCAATTTTTCGGAACAGAAAAATAATCATGAGGAGTTTGGTACAGTCAACACATAGCAACTCTTTAATCATATTTTCTCCACCAGGTTGTGTTCTACTTGTGCACACATTTGCCAAAGTTTTAAAATTTCCATTGTAAACATATATTTCTTATTCTTCAATATTTAACATTTTGTTCATGGACACTGAAAAGTTTTATTTAAATGTTTCTATATTTTTTCTTTCAGTTTTTTTTAATTTTTATTTATTTATTTATTATTTTTTGGGGGGTACACCAAGTTCAATCATCTGTTTTTATACATGTATCCCCATATTCCCTCCCTCCCTTGACTCCCTCCCATCCTCCCAGTCCCAGTCCTCTAAGGCATCATCCATCCTCTACTTGAACTCCCTTTGTTATACAGCAACTTCCCACTGGCTATTTATTTTACAGTTGGTAGTATATATATGTCTATGCTACTCTCTCACTTCCTCTCAGCTTCCCCTTCACCCCCCGTCCCCCCAAACCTCGAGTTCTCCAGTCCATTCTCTGCATCTGCATCCTTCTTCTTGTCTTGTCACTGAGGTGATCAGTACCATTTATAGATTCCATATATATTTACTTCACTCTGTATGACAGACTCTAGGTCTATCCACCTCATGACATATAGCTCCATCTCATCCCTTTTTATAGCTGAGTAATATTCCATTGTATATATATGCCACATCTTCTTTATCCATTCATTTGCTGATAGGCATTTCGGTTGCTTCCATGTCCTGGCTATTGTAAAGAGTGCTGCAATAACCATTATGGTACATGTTTCTTTTTGGATTATGGTTTTCTTTGGGTATATGCCCAGGAGTGGGATTACTGGATCATATGGTAGTTCTATTTGTAGTTTTTTAAGGAACCTCCAAATTGTTTTCCATAGTGGCTGTACCAACTTACATTCCCACCAACAGTACAGGAGAGTTCCCTTTTCTCCACACCCTCTCCAACATTTGTTGTTTCCAGATTTTGTGATGATGGCCATTCTGATGGGTGTGAGGTGATACCTCATTGTGACTTTGACTTGCATTTCTTTGATGATCAGTGATGTTGAGCATCTTTTCATGTGTTTGTTGGCCATCTGTATGTCTTCTTTGGAGAAATGTCTATTTAGGTCTTCTGCCCATTTGTGGATTGGGTTATTTGCTTTTTTGGCATTAAGCTTCATTGAGCTGCTTGTATATTTTGGAGGTTAATCCATTGTCCGTTGTTTCATAGGCCACTATTTTTTCCCATTCTGAGGGTTGCCTTCTAGTCTTGTTTATGGTTTCTTTTGCTGTGTAAAAGCTTTTAAGTTTCATGAGGTCCCACCTGTTTATTCTTGATTTCATGTACATGATTCTAGGAGGTGGGTCAAAAAGGATCTTGCTTTGATGGCTGTCATAGAGTGTTCTGCCTTTGTTTTCCTCTAGGAGTTTTATAGTGTCTGGCCTTACATGTAGGTCTTTAATCCATTTGGAGTTTATTTTTATGTATGGGGTTAGGAAGTGTTCTAATTTCATTCTTTTACATGTAGCTGTCCAATGTTCCCAGCACCACTTATTGAAGGGGTTGTCTTTTTTCCATTGTATATTTGTGCCTCCCTTGTCAAAGATAAGGTGCCCATATGTGTTTGGGCTTACTTCTGAGTTCTCTATTCTGTTCCATTGATCTTCCTTTCTATTTTTGTGCCAGTACCATACTGTCTTGATCACTATGGCCTTGTAGTAGAGTTTGAAGTCAGGAAGCCTGATTCCACCAACTCCATTTTTCCTTCTCAAGATTGCTTTGGCTATTCGGGGTCTTTTGCATTTCCATACAAATCATAGATTTCTTGCTCTAGTTCTGTGAAAAATGCCATTGGTAATTTGATAGGGATTGCATTGAACCTGTAAATTGCTTTGGGTAGTACAGTCATTTTCACTATGTTGATTCTTCCAACCCAAGAACATGGTATGTCCCTCCATCTGTTTGTGTCATCTTTGATTTCTTTCATCCGTGTCTTAAAGTTTTCTGCATACAGATCTTCTGCCTCCTTAGGCAGGTTTATTCCTAGGTATTTTATTCTTTTTGTTGCAATGGTGAATGGGAGAGTTTCCTTAATTTCTCTTTTTGCTCTTCCATTGTTAGTGTATAGGAATACAAGAGATTTCTGTGCATTCATTTTGTATCCTGCTACTTTACTAAATTCATCAATTAGTGCTAGCAGTATTCTGGTAGAATCTTTAGGGTTTTCTATGTATAATATCATGTCATCTGCAAAGAGTGACAATTTTACTTCTTCTTTTCCAATTTGGATTCCTTTGATTTCTTTTTCTTCTCTGATTGATGTGGCTAAAACTTCCAAAACTATATTGAATACTGATGGTGAGAGTGGACACCCTTGTCTTGTTCCTGTCCTTAGAGGGAATTCTTTCAGTTTTTCCCCATTTAGAACGATGTTGGCTTTTGGGTTCTCATGTATGGCTTTTATTATGTTGAGGTAATTTCCTTCTTTTTTTTTTTTATTTTTTTGTGGGTACACCAAGTTCAATCATCTGTTTTTATACATGTATCCCCATATTCCCTCCCTTCCTTGACTCCCCACCCATTGAGTCCCCCCCACCCTCCCCACCCCAGTCCTCTAAGGCCCATTTTCTGGAGAGTTTTTATCATAAATGGATGTTGAACTTTGTCAAAAGCTTTTTCTGCATCTTTGAGATGATCATATGGTTTTTATCCTTCAATTTGTTGATATGACATAGCACATTGATTAATTTGCATATATTGAAGAATCCTTGCATCCCAGGGATAAACCCCACTTGATCATGGTGTATGATTTTTTTAATGTGCTGTTGGAGTCTGTTAGCTAGTATTTTGTTGAGGATTTTTGCATCTATATTCATCAGTGATATTGGTCTGTGATTTTCTTTTTTGTGTCATCTTTGCCTGGTTTTGGTATCAGGGTGATGGTTGCCTCGTAGAAAGAGTTTGGGAGTGTTCCTCCTTCTGCAATATTTTGGAAGAGTTTGAGAAGGATAGGTGTTAGCTCTTCTCGAAATGTTTGATAGAATTTGCCCGTGAACCCATCTGGTCCTGGGCTTTTGTGTGTTGGGAGATTTTTAATCACTGCCTCAATTTCCATACTTGTGATTGGTCTGTTCATAGTTTCTATTTCTTCCTGGTTCAGTCTTGGAAGATTGTATTTGTCTAAGAATGTATCCATTTCTTCCAGGTCATCCAATTGATTGGCATATAGTTGCTTGTAGTAGTCTCTCATGATGTTTTGTATTTCTGAGGTGTCTGTTGTGACTTCTCCTTTTTCATTTCTAATTCTGTTGATTTTCATCTTCTCCCTTTTTTTCTTGATGAGTCTGGCTAATGGTTTATCAATTTTGTTAATCTTCTCAAAGAACCAGCTTTTAGTTTTATTTATTTTCCTTATGGTTTCTTTCCTTTCTTTTTCATTTATTTCTGCTCTGATCTTTATGATTTCTTTCCTTCTGCTCACTTTGGGGTTTCTTTGTTCTTCTTTCTCTAGTTGTTTTAGGTGCAAGGTTAGGTTGTTTATTCGATCATTTGCTTGTTTCTTAAGGTAGGACTGTATTGCTATAAACTTCCCTCTTAGAACTGCTTGTACTGCGTCCCATAGGTTTTGGGTTGTTGTGTTTTCGTTGTCATTTGTTTCTAGATATTTTTTGATTTCCTCTTTGATTTCTTTAGTGATTCCTTGGTTGTTTAGGAGTGAATTGTTTAGGCTCCATGTGTTTGTGTTTTTTGCAGTTTTTTTCCTGTAATTGATATCTAGTCTCATGGCGTTGTGGTCTGAGAAGATGCTTGATATGATTTCAATTTTCTTGATTTGGCTGAGGTTTGATTTGTGACCCAAGATGTGATCTATCCTGGAAAATATTCCATGTGCACTGGAGAAGAAAGTGTAGTCTGTCGTTTTTGGATGCAATGTCCTATAAATATCAATGAAGTTGAGATGGTCTAATGTGTCATTTAAAGCTTGTGTGTCTTTATTTCTTTTCTGTTTGGATGATCTGTCCATTGATGTAAGTGGGGTGTTCAAGTCTCCCACTATTATTGTGTTACTGTCGATGTCCCCTTTTATAGCTGTTAGCATTTGCCTTATGTATTGAGGTGCTCCTATGTTGGGGGCATAGATATTTACCATTGTGATGTGTTCTTCTTGAATGGATCCCTTGATCATTATGTAGTGTCCTTCCTTGTCTCTTGTAATAGTCTTTACTTTCAAGTCTAATTTGTCTGATATGAGTATTGCTACTCCAGCTTTCTTCTGACTTCCATTTGCATGGAATATCTTTTTCCATCACTTGACTTTCAGTCTATATGTATCCCTTTTTCTGAAGTGGGTTTCTTGTAGGCAGCATAGAGAAGGGTCTTGTGTTTGTATCCATTCAGCCAGTCTGTGTCTTTTGGTTGGAGCATTTAATCCATTGACATTTAAGGTGATTATTGACATGTGTGTTCCAATGACCATTTTCTTAATTGTTTTGGGTTTGTATTTGTAGGTGTTTTCCTTTTCTTGTGTTTCCTACTTAGAGAAGTTCCTTTAGCACTTGTTGTAAGGCTGGTTTGGTGGTGCTGAATTCTCTTAACTGTTGCTTGTCTGGAAAGCTTTTGATTTCTCCCTCAAATCTGAATGAGATTCTTGCTGGGTAGAGTATTCTTGGCTGTAGGTTTCTCTCTTTCAGGACTTTCAGTATATCCTGCCATTCCCTTCTGGCCAGCAGAGTTTCTGTAGAAAGGTCAGCTGTTATCCTTATGGGTTTTCTCTTATATGTTGTTTGTTGCTTTTCTCTTGCTGCTTTTAATATTTTTTCTTTGTGTTTAATTGTTGTTAGTTTGATTAATATGTGCCTCATTGTATTTCTCCTTGGGTTTATTCTGTATGGGACTCTCTGTGCTTCTTGGACTTGGTGAATTATTTCCTTTCCCATGTTGGGGAAGTTTTCCACTAGAACCTCTTCAAATATTTTCTCAGACCCTTTCTTGTTTCCTTCTTCTTCTGGGATGCCTAAAATTCAAATGTTGGTATGCTTAATGTTATCACTGAGGTCTCTGAGACTGTCTTCTATTCTTTTTATTCTTTTTTCTTTCTCCTGCTCTGTGGTGTTTATTTCCCCCATTCTATCTTCCAACTCACTTATTCATTCTTCTGCCTCAGTCATTCTGCTGGTTATAGCATCTAGAGTATTTTTAATTTCAGTTATTTTGTTATCCATTGCTGTTTGTTTTTCTGAGTTCTTATGAAATGTTTCTTGTACTTTCTCTATTTTGTTATCAAGATTTTGTATCATTTTTATGATCATTACTCTGAATTCTTTTTCAGGCATTTTTCCTATTTCCTCCTTATTTATTTGGTCTTGTGGGTTTTTTTCCTGCTCCTTTGCCTGCATGGTGTTTCTTTGTTTCCTCATGGTTGTCCAAACTTTTGGGGTTGCTTGTCCTGGCGGTAGAGGTGTTTATAGAAGACTGTCCAAGCCTCAGACTAATGTCCAAGTATTGGGTTAAACAAATATTAAGTCTAGGAAACACATACATGTATAAGACACACAATTACTGAATCCGTTAGGACATAAGGCTCTGGAAAGACCTGACAGAACCCCAGTGTGCTATCAGATATTCAAAGAGAAACCCAACAGAAATGGACAACTGAAACAGAACAAATCAGAGACAAAAGCAAAAGCAAACAAACAAACAAATAACACCTTACACATACAAACGGTAATCAAGGGAGATTTTGTAAACTAGGATCAAATATAGAGAAGAGCTAGATTACCACCAGAGAGAATGGAGATTCTCAGAATGAAATTAGACAAGTGTACTAAGAACTAAGATAAAGACAAAAACCTAATATTAAATACCTAGGGGGTGCGTCATCTGGAGAATAGAGCAAGGAGTCTGAGCAGACTGATAGTGTTGCTTATAAGTATGTTAAGATAAAATAAACTTAAAATGGCTGGAAGAAGGGGAAACAGAAGAGCATAATGTGGTTGGAAATATGCAAATAAAAAGAAAGGAATAGAAATGTATAAAAGATAGGGATGAAAGGAAAGTATGAGAGATATATTTTCCGTACTACCAGAAACTTAGCTAGATATAGAAGTATATAAAAAGGCAAAAAAATAAAAATAGAATAAAAAATATCATTAAAAATTATGTTATAAAACTTGTAGATCCCTTAGGACTAAGTTCGTAATTAATAAAGAAAAAAAAAAAAAAGAGAGAGAGAAAAAGAAAAGAAAAAAAATCCAGAACTGATCCCAGAATGGACCAGTTCAATAGGATTGATACTAATATTTCTGTGTCCTTAGAGTCTCAGCTGTAAGTGTCCTTCTACTCGCCTTGGATATTTTTGCATTATTCTGTGACCAGCAGAGGTTCCCTTATTGTTCGTCTGTAAGTGTCGGTGTGTGGGGAGGAAGAGGGTACAACAGTGGCTCCTATCCCTGGGTGTGAGTGAGCAGTGGTGCACTGTTGTTTCAGTTGGGCTTGGAGGTGCCTGTTGCAGAGAGATGCAGCTGGCTCAGGTATAAAGATTAAGTCTTAGAGTTGGGCCTCTGTTGGGTTTTTTTTTTTTTTCCCTTGGCAGCCTCCCTGCTGCAGGGGCATTCCAAGGGGTTTTAATCTAGCCCCGCCAGAGTGCCTGAGGGTGCTTGTTATCCCTGAGTGCCTTAGGTGGCCCACAGAGAGTCTCTCCACTGCCTGTTGCAGAGGTGCTGAAAGAGAGAGAGAGAGGCTATGTGCATGGCTCCTCCCCACCCCACCCCCCTGCCCGTGAGCCTGCAGCCTCCAGCGACCATTATGGCCGTGCAGCTCTCAGGGATGTTCACTCCTTGCCGTGGAGCTCTTCCCTCCTGTCCTCTCGGTTCATCACCTTACTGGCAACAATGTTTCTCACCCTGAACCAGCTCTCCGGTTCCCACACTCCTGCTCCCGGACCCTCTGTTCAGCTGTGGATCGATGTCTCTGTCCGGAAATGCTAAGCTGTGTTGCGGACCCTCTGTATGTTTCTCGCTCCCTCCCATCTGCCACAGCTCCGCTGCTTCACCCTCTTTGAGCCATCATAGATGCCTCCCTACTGGTTATGTCAGGCTCCTTGCGGTCCTTTCTGGTGTCTGAGGCCATCTGCTGGTGTTCAGTTGGTTCTCTGTGGGAATTATTGTGTCTTTTGGTGCATTCCCAATGCATCTGTGGAGAGGGATGCATCCACGTCCCTCTACTTCACCACCATCTTTTTCCTCCAATCCATATCTGATTTTGTAACATCAGGATGTATTAATTATTCTTTTGGTTAATTTAAAAACACTGATTTCTATTTTCCATCAAATTAACTTATAAACAGCCTTACATGTCTTCTAATTACAGAGGTCTTTCCATAATCCTTTGTATAATGAATTCTTACCTTCTCTCAATTTTCCTCAATGACAATAGGCCAAAAACAAAAAAATTGTTTGTCAAATAGATGTATTCATGAGTAGTGCAGTGGTGTAGTAAATCATGTTCACACACTTTAAACTGGGTTAATAAAAGGAAATTTTTTTTGTAATGTTTTTGTTTATTTAGGCTGCACTACATCTTAGTTGTGGCACATGGGTTCTTCATTGAAGCATGCAGGATCTTTTTTTAGTTGTGACAGGCAGACTTAGTTGTGGCATGCAAACTCTTAGTTGTAACATGCATGCAGGATCTAATTCCCAGACCAGGGATCAAACCCAGGCCCTCTGCAGTGGGAGTGTGGAGGCTTACCCACTCGACCACCAGGGAAGTCCCAAAGGAAATTTATTTTTAAAAATAAGAACAGAGAAGCTTTCAAAGAGTTTGACTCATAGGAAAAACTGCAAGCCCTTTTCTTTGTTTTATTTTCTGTGGTCACTCATTAGAAGTTTGTTTCCCAGATATGAATATTTCTGGGTACAAGAGACATCAAGTGTGTGGATGGAATAGAATAAATACATTACTATTACAGGGAGGCAGTTCAAAATGCCTCTGGTGACTATGGATGTTGTATTTTCTTAAATGAACATTGGATCATTTTTTTAGTAAGATGAGAGGACTCACCATGTGAATACACTTCATAGAGTAGCATAAAGCCGCCTACTGGTTAATCCATATGAAGCCTCAGTGGGATGGTTAAGTTTTTCTGGAGTTGTCATGGAGAAGCTGAGGGGCAGACAGAAAATCAATGTCAGAGTAAAAATTGTACCTTTAATGTTTTGTATTCTTGAATGTGCTCTGAATATTCCTCTGATTTTTCTAATGTAATTATTTATATTAATTAGCATAATCAATATGCCAGTTGCATTGTATTTACATCTCATGTATTCTTCCTAAAAATACTGAAAAATAATATTTATTATCCATGTTTTAAATGGATAGAACTTGTCACAACCTAGTGTAGAGCTAATTTTAAATTTAAATTTCTTAAACTACAAAATTCAGGTTCTTTGAAAATACTGGATACTTTTCATTATGTATTGTAAAAATATGATTTTGTGCATGCATATTACATAATAAAATATGTCAGTAGTATTAGTGTTTAATAAAAGTTCTAAGAATTTCCCCAGTATTTTGTACATACTGGAATAGTTTGTCTACCCACCTCTCTCTCTCTCTCTCTCTCTCTCGCTCTCTCTCGCTCTCTCTCTATATATATATATGTCATTAATTTGAATAGTAGAAATGGGAAGAATTGGAAATATGAAGACTTTGTAATTAGTACTACTTCTGTCCTTAATTGAGGAGATAAGTATCATCTCTATATTATCATAATCAGATTATTTTAACAACAGCTTTTTAACTCACAGAGTTTTCCAAATGTATTTAGGCAAAGAGACATAATAAGAAACTATGTAAAAATAACTTTTTGAAAAATATAAAATAATTGATAAATCCAATGAGAATAATATTAACCTCATGACCTAGCATTATTAGTTTTTCAAATAAGTTCTTTCTTTAAACAGAATTTTAGAGTTTATGTATCTTTAAGGTTTTTTCATTTTATGTGAGGAAACTAAACTTTCAGGAATTGGGGATTTTACAAAACTTACTGACAGAAACAAAGAACCATGACATAACAGGATTTTAGATAAAAAAGTTAACTTGTAAGTTCTCACAAAAATAAAAATCAAACATAAAATCATGACAAAGATTTTTCCCTTATTGAAAATATGAATTATTATTTTCAGGGAGGAATTTAAAGGGTTTCTGTGGCTTGTAAAACCAAAAACCTTTATTACAACACAATTTCACTGTATAACATTTAGTTATATTTGAGGAATATTTATCTATAATTCACATTTATCTAACTCTATAATTTCAATTTCAGAGTACCACTTTGCCTCAGTAACTGCTATTCTAAAAACAACACAAATACTTTTTTATATAAAAATGTTGTTACAGTTAGGGATAATTTTGATTTTTTTAAATTGTTTTAGGAGTTTTCACTTGCTAAGTCTTTATGCTATCTCTCAGTCTCTTCACTTTTCCCCTTTTTCTTTTTGATTGTTAGTTCAATGAAGGTGGGACTGAAAGTCAGAAACAATTATCATAATATTTGTGTATTATATTTGTAGTCTCTGAAACTAGAAGCTATGCTGCTAAGGCAAATAACAGCCTAACTTCCAGGAGTCAGTCTTAAGATCAAGTATACTGTCTCTAACAGCTATAGCAATTATCAAAAGCTCTGGCCCACCCCAAATCAACTTGCACTTGGTAAAATGCAAATGATCATCTCCTCACTTTAGCCAGCAGACATAAGAAGGAATGTGCTTTTCAGGGGAAAGCAAAATGAAGAAAGTAAAATAACAGTATATATTAGTTTCCACTATTAATCTATTAATTAATTCTGGTAAACAGTACATTTTTTTTAAAGTGAAAAAGCAAAAAAAGAAGGAACTCATAATCAAAACAAATAAATGCAGAACCACTGATGATTCAGCCATTGGAATTAGCAGATCATGATCTACAAGATAAGGTAAAAATAATGAATGAACAGATGGGAAATATCTTCAGAGAACTGAAGACTATAAAAACAATCATTTTACGACAGTGAAAATGAGAATATAATGATGGATATATATCATTATACATTTGTTTAAACCCATAGAATGTATATCATCAAGAGTGAACCCTAAGGTAAACTGTGGACTTTGAGTGATTATGGTATGTTCATGTAGGTTCATCTTTGGTAAAAAATGTACCATTATGGTGAGTATGTTGATAATGGGGAAATCTATGCATGTGTCAGGGTAGAGGGTATATAAGAAATCTCTGTGCCTCCTACTCAATTTTATTATAAACCTAAAACTGCTTTTCAAAAAAGTCTCTAAAAAACCTTTAAAAAACAAACACATAAACAAAAACAATCAAATTAAAATCCTAGAATTGAATAATTTGAGACTAAGGATTGGTGAACTTAGTTATCAATGAGTTGAAATCTAACATAATGTTTAATTGTAGAAAAAGTAACAGAAAGAAAATAGAACAGAAAAACTATAAGAAAAAATGGTCAAAATTTTCCATGGAAACATCAATCTACATATTCTAGGACCTTAGAAAATCCCAAGTAGAATAAATATGATAAAATGACACCTAGACACTTTGAAGTAATTCCTGAAAACCAAAAATAAAGAGGAAAGTCATGAAAGCTGTCAGAGATAAAAGACATATGACAGGTAGGGAGCGATAAGAGTGATACCTGACTTCTTGTTAGGAATAATGCAGGCTGGTATACAATGGAACACACTTTTAAGGTAGTGAGATAAAAAGTGAAAAATAAACAAACAAAACAAAACAAAACCAAGACAAAACAAACAAAAACCTGTCCAACTTAGAATTCCTAAGCTAAAATATACTTGAAAAAAGAATATGGCTATTAAGTCTGACTGGTGGACTTTTATCATTATGCAAGGTCCCTCTAGTTCTAGTAATTTTCTTTGCTCTGCAATCTATTTTTCTGAGATATTAATATAGCCACTTCTTTTTTTAAATTAATGTTTTCATGGTATGTCTTATTCCATGTTTTTACTTTCAACCTACCTATATTGTTGAGTATGAGATATGTTTCTCATATTCATATAATTGGGTCATTTTTAAAATCTACTTTGTTAGTATTTTTTTTACTGATATTTAGATTTAATGGCACAGTTTAATATTAAGATGTATATCTTAGTTATTTCTGTGATTTGACAGGTAAAATCAATTATATTCAAAAAATTCAGTGACTTGCCCAAAATGATTCAGACAGGATCAAAATTAGAATATTATCAAAAACTTATGACATGACTCCAAAAAAAATAATTTCTACTTTCTTCTTACACATTATACTTAACACTAATATGACTATAAGTTAATATAAATTTTATTAATTCTAAGGATTCTACAAAAACATGAAGTTAATATGCAATTTTTCTCATGCTAGTATATAAGCACAGTTATTCAAAAGTCAAGACCAATAGTTTTTGAGTCATTTTTAGTTTTTAAATTTTAATTCTTTTGTATAATTCTAGACATTATTTCACATTGGTCTTACAGAGACTGACATATTTTTTTGAGTCCAAATACTTTCTAAGGGTTGCTTAAATTATTATATCTGAAAACTACTATTTGTAGGATGTAGGTGATTTCTTTTCCATCTTCCAGAAACAGTCTCTGTAATTTTAATACCTTTTTCAAATATGTACTTTTATCATTATTTTAATTGATTTTAGAGTCCCATGGTAATTGCAACATGACTTTTACAACCAACCATATTCTTTTTTTTTTTTTTAAGTTCTTTATTGGAGTATAATTGCTTTACACTGTTGTGGCAGTTTTTGCTGTACAACAAAGTGAATTAGCTGTATTTATACATATATCCCCATATCCCTTCCCTCCTGTGACTCTGTCCCACCCTCCCTATCCCACCCCTCTAAATCATCACCAATCATATTCTTTTCCTTAGGTTTCAGAGTTTATTGCCACAAAGTGACAGCAGATATCAGGTGTTTAAGAATAAAAACACTATAATCACACAGCCACAGGAAAGTGTAGCTCAGAATTTTGAAAAAATTAGACAAATCAAATCTCCTGTGCAGTAAACACAAAATGAGATACAAAAAATAATCCTACTAGAGACATAATGACAAATGTAAATGGCAATGTGTTTATGCTGGAGATAAAATACTTTGAAATGGACCTGCAGTCCTGTGTTAATTTTCTAAATTAAAACCATATTAATAAAATCAACACAGACACTTAGGCCCTCTAAATTAAATGTGTTCTTTATTGGGAAAAAAATCTTCCATCTACCCATAAATAGTAGCACAATTTAGAAAATAAATCATAACATTAAATTTTAAGAATTGGATAAGCTCTAATAATTGGATAATAAGTTGATTTAACTGTATAAACCCACTTTGGTACAAACATTTTAATTAACGAGTTTGGACATTTAAACTTTTAAAAATACTTATTTTGGTTAAAAATAAACAATAACTTTTTCCTCAGTAACACTGCATAATAAGAATAATTATACATACTATACATCTCCTGTTTAGAAAGTATATGGAATAGTTTAGAAATAAATAGAATATCTGTGAGTTAACAGATATTCATTAGTCACTGACATCTATGATTTTTCTTAAAAGATATAAAATATTTTGTTACCAAATGGCTTATTGGATTAGAAATGGGAGGCTGCCTAATATAGTGGCTAAAGGTGCAGTTTCTGGGATCGGAGTGCCAGAGTTCAAGTAATTGCTCTTCTATTTACTCCGTCTGTGACCTTGAATTACTTACTTAATTTTTCTGTGTCTGTTTCCTAATCTATGATATATGTTTAAAATTATAGAATAACTTCTGTATTATTTTTATTTCTATATTCTACTTCAATTTCTTATTCTAAATTGTAGTACAGTAATTTCTAATATGTCTCACAAGGCTATTGGAGCATTTCAGGAGAGAATACGCACATTTACTTAGCATGCTCCTTGCAGTTGTAAACTCTATGTAGCTACCTGCTGTGGCCATTTTTAAAGTAATTTCAAGTGCCTTTCCCTGTATTTTTCCAAAATACTGTATAGTTTATTGCTTTCTGTGTTGATAATTCAGAAACTCACATTATGTTACTTTGGGTGTGTATATGTGTACACTTTTTAAAATGACACTTCAAAGGTTTGGAAAATCTTTGAGATCTTATTGAAACCAGAACATATGAAACCTGAGTGGCCTGATGACCCAAAACACCACTATTCTTTCCATATATCAGCCCACCCTTTGGTGAATTTTGAAGGTTCAAATGCAGCCAGGCAGTTCTAAATGCACCATGAGTTTTGTCAGTATTCTAGCTGTTAGGATTCTGGACAATGGCCAAGCTATAAAAATACTTTAGACATGAGTGAAGTGATGGAGTGACTCATGGGGAATAACACTGTTATCCTCCATTCTTAAATGGGAGGTTGCAAAAGCAGTCAAGTAACTCACAGGGGGAAGTTGGCCCACTCTTCATTAAAATTAAAATAAGAAATCAGAAACAAAAGGTAGCCTGACTTCTGGGGACATTAACCATTTTATGTGCAGTTAGATGTAAATAATGGAAATTTTCATTTCCTAGTACTTGGGTGTTTTTGAGCTAAGGAAAGTTAAGAATCATTTAAAAAAATCACAGCATAAAAATTGTTTTTAAAAATTAACAAAAGTGAATCTTTGTTAAATTCTGCTTTTGGATTCTTACCTATGAGTACACTATTGCATTCACTTTGTTTCCCATTAAGTTTGGTCCATTTATTAGGAAAATCATACTTTTTTTTTTTGTATGTCCATTTAATTTTTGCAACTGACGTGTAACATTTTTTAAGGAGATTATTTTAGTATGAAAATTAAAGTATTTTTCTGTATAGCCCCTATTACAACTACTGCAAGTACATTGATGTGTATTTAATAAGAGGATTACTTTATTTTAAATAGATGACTGCAGTGCCCTTCTATCTCTATAAGCAACAAAATTTGAAGGTATTTTCTTAATGCGTAATTTCAGTGCAACATTTGTAGAAAGCTACAACAATTCTCATGTGAAAGATCACCACAGAGAGAATTTAATTTTGTATTGTGAGAGTCAGTGTCACTTAAGCCTACATCAGGATATTGCAGCCTTTAATTAAGTTGGCCCTTACACTCCTGTGCCAAAATATCTTTCCAAGTCAGCCAAATTGCTAAGTGTACTATGCTTATCCATGCCAATTGATTAAGATAATCCAATATTGTTCTAGTAATTAGGCTTATATTTAGTTTGAGTTTACCTGAATCACACAGTTTTAAAAAGGTAAGAACCATAGCCACATATATGAAAATTTCCCTAAATGTCAGTAAATAACATCACTCAGTTATCATAAAGCAATTTTTCAATAGGACTTCAAAATTTTCATAAATTGTTTTATTCAAAACAATAGATTCATGTTTTTTTTTCCAAATAAAATACCATTTTCTCTTCATTCAGTATTTAGTCAACAAATACAGTTGCATCCTATACTTGAATGACTAATCCCCATGAAACCAATGACAACTCCCATTTGTCTTATTTTGATGCCCTTGATTTTTTTTCCTGCCTCAGATTTCAAAAGGTCATAATGGACATTTGCTTTACAACCCCAGAGGGAGTTCTTCACAGCTCTGTTTGCCTACTTTCTGTTCAAATTGCTTAAAGAATTTGGGGCTGAAAAACATTCTCTTTTACTAGGACTCAAAGAAAGGCAAACTGTAGTTGTTCAAAAAAAATTGGTTACATTGAAATGAAAAGGCTTATCAAAATGCATTCTGAATGTCTAGAAAACAATTAGTAAAACAAGATAATTGTCAAACTTAATTTCATCCCTTTGTAAGAATCACCTCATTAAAGTGTTTGTGAATAATTTCCATAGAGTGCTGACAATAAACCACTTCTATTAATTGTACAGTGCTTATCTAGAAAGAATAAAAGCCAGTGAGTCCCCACAGAATCACATGATTTAACTGATAGTTGCCATGCCTAATTATGATTATTATTACAACAATCATTTTGAAGGAATTTGTTTAAATATTGTTTGTCCCACTAGACTGAAAGTGATTTTTAAACAAAATTTAACAAATCAATTGCATTGTGTAGGATATAGTTAATACATATTTTAGGAGGTATTTATTTTTCATTATTTTAGAACTTGAGAGAAGTCACAAGAATGTTTCACAGCACAAGTCCAAAGTTAGCAGGTAATTGTAAAAAAAAAAAAAAAAATGAGATGTAACATCATAACAAAAGACCATGCTTATGTCAGAGGCCTGGCTTTTTTCTTAATGAAGTCATGTAGACAAAGATGAGGTCACTCAAAAAAGCTGCTCATCAAATTCTTTCTTCCTCCCCACTCCTGCCTGCTTTTGTTTCCTATGGCTTAGTCTATGATTGCATATGTGTGTGTATAAAGCTTAGAACCTAAATTACAATATGTTCTTTGTTGACATGTTACTAAATGCTAGTTTTTCTACAAACAACTGGATGAATAATTAAGTTTTCAGTTGATTATGTGGATACTTTATTTAGTTTCCAAACATTTAAATCATAAATTTGAATATAGTGATAAATACATAAATTAACACTTAAAAATGTGTTGCAATTTGTTTTTCATCTATTAAGAACATAATGTTGATGTATATTTAGAATATTTCAAAGCAATATTTGTTTTTTCATACCAAATAAATCTGTTCTCTAAATTAATTTTTTATTTTAAAGTGTTTGTTTTCTATTCAAGCAAGATCCCATTGTTCACTAACATTCCAAATAGTCAAGAAAGTCATATTTCCACTAATTATTTTTTAAGGGACTATGTCTTCTCTTTCCTTTTGAATTTATGTACTTACTTTGACTCTCTCATTTTTTGCACTTAGACTCATGCCACAAGGGCCAAAGGAGAAAAATAAATGAAATATTTGACTCAGTAATACATTGGTGATTCTGTTCTCCAGTCACAAATGAATAATTATGTCTCTCTATGGTCTGTCTTTTAAAAATAATATATTTACTTGCCATTTTCTCCTTAAAAGTAGGTGTGTGGGGATAAAAGCTGGAGAGAGATGGGAGTGACAGCCGAGAGTGGGAATTATCTTGTTCTAAGAGAATATTCATTAATAGAAGGATAGTTTAAATGAGTAGTGACAATATATCTTCCTGCCAACTATTGTTTATTGATTGCTTTAAAACTAATGCCTAGAAGGGTTTTATTTCTTTTTTCCAGGAAATTTTCAAGTAAATACATGCTAAAATATATACTATTTCTCATACTTTATTGTTCAATGATGCATGCATTTTTTTTTGGAAATGCTAAAGAATATATTACACGTTTTAAAACAATGTCATGTTTGCCTTGAAAGTGAATTCAGACCTAGAATCTCTGAAATTGGCACTATTTCTGTTGAAAGTTTTTATGAAGCTTCCTATTTATGGTATCCTTAGAAATAACAGGATATAGGGAGACCCTTTAGGCTATAGCTTCTCAAGGTCATGAGATGTAAAACTGTGGATAAGAAGGTTTTCAGAGTGTATATGCCAATGCCCATTATTAGGAACAAAATATTTGTATTCTCATTCTGATATCAGCATGCTATAATGCCCTAGGAAGAGGTGAAAAGCAAGAGGGCAGAACTTCCAGAAAGGTTCTTCTAGAAGTAGTTTGGTAAAAATTCAGAGCAACACTCAATGGGTAACTAGGATAACCCCAGTGAAATCACTTCCCAGTGAGTTATATCAACTCAAGTACTATAGTGACACCCATGTGCTTCTTTTTCGATAACCCCACTAAACTTTTTTGGAAGTATATTAGCAGTTAATTTTCATAGAAAGTTATCATAGCATCTCCTAAACCACATCTTGAGAACATTCATTGCAATGGACACTGAAATGGTCTAACAAAGAAGCTCCAAGAGGATTACTTCTGTAGCCAAACCATCTCAATGCCCCAGAGTTTGAGAGATTTGTTTTAAATGCCAACATAGTAATAAAGTCTAATGCAACAAAATAACTGGTCAAATATTTTCAGTACCTTTGCCAACAGACCTAAAGCAATAAATTCAGTGAATTTTTATGTAGGGTGGCTGTCAGAAACTTAGCATTAGATATAGAAAGTCAAAATCATATAGTCTTTGCAAACATTTGTCACAACACAGCCTCTGCTTTTCTATACTTATACAACAAAGTAATATCTTTTTAACTGTAGTTATTTACCTTCATAAATGGTAACACTTCCTACCTCGGTGCTTAAACCAGCAATTCATAAATTACCTGTAAAAATCCCTCCTCAACTCTACTGCAAAGTAGTAATCATTCTTCCCTCTCACTGAATTTTATTTTTAATCAAACTAGACAAAATCCCTCACATATACCTTTTATCTCCCTGATTTATTGTTTTGGGCCTACACAATCCCTTTCTTCAGAATATTAATCCTCCTTAAATCCATATTTTCTAATATGGAAATCCCAACTCAAATCCCTCTGTCACCATGAAAATTTTCCTCCAGCCAGAATTAATCTAGTCCTCTTCTAAACTCCCCTAACCCTGGAGAGATATCTGTATCCTGTCATATATTGTTTTGTATCCTAGTTACAGTATTGTGTTATGTCTCCTCTTACTTTCAGTTTGCTTCTTCTTCAGGAGCAGGGAAAGTGCATGTTTGTGTATATATTTACATGTCTTGGCTTAGCATAGTACTTTGCACATATATCATGTGTATGCTTCATGAAGGAATTGGTAGTTGAGTCACTGTCAAAATGAGGTATCTGTCAAAATAAAGCTTCATGTGCTTTATTTAACAAGATTTCCATTTCCCAGAGAGATGACATTGAATTTCAGCGAAAGAAGTGCTAATTTCTCACAAGATAACAATCATTGATAACAGTTAAGACAACTTCCCATTTTTTCAAACAATGCCTGTGAGCTTTACATCACTGTTCTTAGTATGTCTGACCCACAACTATTCAAATCCTAAGCATCCACCTTCTACTTTCACTCATTCTGAGGACACATTCCTCTGTTCCTCTCTGGATACCGTGATATTCAGAAGGCCTTTTACTTTAGAAAATGCCTACACCTTTGAAGTCTCATTAGACAAACCTCTGGTAGGTTGTGTTTTCCTGTCCACAGGATATATATGAAAAATTAATATAATTTTTCTCCAATTTATGTGCATTTTATATATCATGAAGTTTAGAAAATGTGTTGTGGCATTTTATTCATGAATACTGATATGCAATGAACATTGCAACTATTCATGGGAAAAACAACTTCCAAAATAAATAAATAAATAATCACAGTTGAGAAAGAGGAGCCTGGCAGAATGAGAGCTACCTTTAACATCTAAAATAAATATTAAATTTTTCATATACAATCTCCTACCCTAATTACTTTCCCATCACAGTTGGTTTAATGTTTTCTCATAGAGGAAAAGGAAAAGATAGAAGCCTGCTATCTATCCTTCTGCTTCGTATGTAAGTGCTATGGACTCAGTGTTTGTGTCCCCCCAAAATTTATATGTTCAAATCCTAACCCACAATGTGATAACATAAGGAAATGAGGCCTCTGGGAGGTGATTAGGTCATGACGGTGGATCCCTTATGAATGGGATTAGTTTCTTAGAAAACAAATCCAAGAGCTCTCTCTTGCTTTTCCTCCATGTGAGGATACAACGTAAAGATGGTAATCTGTGAACCAGGTGGTGGGCTCTCACCAGACATTGAATCTGCCAGTACCTTGATCTTGGACTTCCCTGCTTCCAGAACTGTGAAAAATCAATTTCTGTTGTTTCTAAGCTACTCCATCTATGGTGTTCAGTTATTACCGCCAAACCGACTAAGATGCTAAGTGTTTGCAGGAAGCACAAAAATGACCTAGTGCTGTCCATTATGCTATAGGCACCCTTTATTTCTATTACCCCTTCACATTTAATAGACACATATTTTTCTGATGTGCCGTTGTTTCACTGAGTAACTGGTTCAATTAATAATTCACTTCTAAAATGAAAATGTGTTCCTTTTGAATATTCCTGTTGAAATTCCACAACGATCTACACATCATTTTAAGAAATTAATCTATATAATAGAAAAGTCACCAGGAAGACTAGACAGTGTAGTCAGCACACATCTGAGCAACAGATTATCAATTTACTTTTTAATACATTAGATAATATTTGTGTAAAATGATATCTCATTGCAGACAGGCTTATTTCTATTTCATACTTCACTGACTTGTTTTCCATGTTAAAAGGCAAAATTCTTTTCATTTATAATCATTATCAAGTTTCCCATAATCCAGGCATTAAGAGAATTTCTCTTTGTTATTTATTGAACCTCCCTGTCAGGTAATAACAAAAGACCATCTTGAAAAAAAAAACAAAAACAAAAAACAACCAAATGGAGACCAACAATGCGAATGAGCACAGGAGAAAGATGATGGTTTAAGGCCATTGTAACTTACTAAGTCACACCTAGAAGTCAAGAAAAGCTTGATATACTGGAAAGAGTCTTTAAACCTGTGTTTACAGAGCCGGCATCCTATTTTTTAAGAGATGACAAAATAACACAAGAAAAATAGAATTTCTTTTATCAAAGAAGAAAAATTTTCTTTTATAAGAAAAGTAAATGGCCAGAGGAAAAAACATAGGGAAAAAAAAAAAGCAGGAGCAGAAAAAAAAAAGAGAAGCAAATAGAATTAAATTAATTACATTAATTTTAATAAAAATTCATTTTATACCTGTTCTGTGCGAGTCGCTATGTTAATTGCTAAAAACAAATAATTGAAAAGATATGTTGAGCCTAATCCTCAACAAATTCATAATGTAATGAAGAAAATTGGTATTAATCATGCTGATAATAATCATAAGAATGAAAATAGAACATTTTGTGCAGTGACTAGAGTAAAATGTGATATGAATGTCTTTATGAAGAATACCAAAATAAACATGTAATTTCTTATTTCAATTTGCTTTTAAATGGAGCACCACATTTACAAGGATAAGGCTGGGGTTTAAGGTAATCATAAATTACTACAGTAGACATATAAGTTAATATAGATTTAATGATGTAGAGAGAGACTGTTCACTTGTGAGTGTGAAGCTGTAGTGCTATTTTTCAGGAGGTGACAAAGTAGCACAATATTAATTTTTAATAATGAGAAAAAAAGTCTAAACTTTCAGTATTAGGAAAACTTGAAATTCTTGGGATGTATGTGTTATAGTTTTGAGATGTGTGTTTGTGTGCTCACTTGACAGAAATTTTGGGTGTGGCTTATAGAGTAGACTAAGAAAATGACCCCTTATCTTTATAATAACTTTTGAGCAATATTTTTGTAAACAAAATATAGAAATTAGACTTTTAGAACCAGGTCTTTTTCATGTACTTTTTATTAGGGAATGTTTCAAGCTTGAACCAAGATAGAGGGATTTTCACAATAAACTGATATAAATCCATTCCATACCTTAAATCTTATTTTTTATATACCTATTTCCTTCTCCCCACCCAAATACTGTATTAATGAGCATCACAGTCATCATTTCATTTCATCTGTGATTATTTAAGCACATTCAGAGCATTCTAGATTCTGTTGAATCAGTATTCACATCCCTTAATTTTACAGATGACAAAATTTAATCCAAAAGACATAAAGTAACACATCTAATAAATGGTAGAGTTGGGATTATTATCTGACCCCAGTGCTTCATCTTGTCCTTGTACAGCTGGGTTTTAGGAAGTTATAAGAAGAATGGAAGTTTCTCATTAGGGAATTGCAGAGGAAAAGATGACATATAAATGAAAATATGAAGACCTCATATTCTATTTCAGCCCTCAACTCTGAAGAGCTGTTACAGCTCCAGTGCTGCAAACCATGCAGAGTTATAGTTCTTAAGAGCATTTCCTAGCATAATTTCTTCATGCAGATCTCAGTCTCGGAATCTACTTTCTGGAGAAATTAACCTTATTGCAAAGTTGAACCTTAGAGTTATTTCTTGCCATCATTATAAGACTGTATATTTTGAAAGCTCTGATTTGTCCTAGAAACAATTTGCATGGCTGTATGACTTTTCCCCATCAGTGGCTGGCAATACAAGTATAAAATAAGACAGTAAATTACTTAGTTAAGCCAAAATTGGGTTGTAAATTGGTTACAGGATCTAAAGTAAATACCACAGGGTTTATACTGACGATTCGATAGGAAATAAGTGGCTGTTGCACATGTCTATACTCCTGTCATACAAGGAATTTATCCCTATGTAACTGGCTCAGCAACATCAATGTGAAGGTTAGTAGGTTTGGGTAGTAGGCTGCCATCTCCACTGAGTTCTAATAAGTAGTGATACTTACCAGAATGTTATTCAAACACTGGCAAAAGGAAGACATGAAAATCATAGATTACAACTTTTTTTTCCCCAAATATGTTGGGGATAAATTTCAGATGGTAGTAGTCTGTAGCTGCCTATAATCGCAGTCATGAAGCAGCAGTGAACATCTGACCATTTTCTGTTTTGTTGAGTTGCCAATTATTGCAAGAGCTGAAATAGTAAGTTTCAATTAAGAGATCTGTTCATACTTCATAGGGTCATCCACATTTTCCTCACTAACTCAGAGATGGCACAGTTCAAGATACCATGAAGCAGCTAGCACAACAATATGAAATACTTAGGCATAAACATAACAAGATAAGTACAAGCTCTATGTGAGGAAAACTGTAAGACTGATGAAACAAATCAGTGAAGGACTAAATAAATGGAGAGATATTCCACGTTCATGGATAAGAAGACTTAGCAGCATTTTTAAGACGTCAGTTATTCCAAAAATTGATCTATAGATTTAATGCACTACAAATAAAAATCCTAGCAAGTAATTTGTGAATATTGAAAAACTGATTCTATATCTTATTTGATAAGACCAGAGAAGCCAATACAGTGTTGAAGAAGAAGCATGTCAGAAGACTGATACTACTTGACTTTAAGACTTACTAAGAAGATGCAGTAATCAAGAAAGTGTGGTACTGGTGAAAATATAGACAAATAGATCAAGGGAACCTGGGATAAAGCCTAAATAGTCACTTGATCTTTGACAAAGGAGCGAAGGTATTCTTTCAGATAAATAATGCTGGAAAAACTGGGCATCAGCATGTAAAAAAAAATACATTTTATATAGGTATTTAATATATATGTCATATAAAATATATCATATATAGACATGTACATTACATTTTTCATGAAAATTGTCAACATGGTTCATAAATCTAAATGTAAAACACAAAACTATACAACTTCCAGGAGGTAGAAAAAGATCTAGTTGGCTTTGTGTTTGTCAAGGACTATTTATGTACAACACTAAATACATGATACAGGAAGGAAATAATTGGTGTATTGGATATCACTAAAATTAAAAACGTCTGCTCTGTGAAAGACACTGTCAAGAGAATGAGAAGACTAGCCACAGATTGAAAGAAATTATTTGCAAAAGTCATACATAATAATGTACTATATTCCAAAATATACAGAGAACATTTAAAAATCAACAGTAAGAAAACAATTCAATTTAAGAATGGGGAAAAGATCTAAATAGATATCTTGTGAAAGAATATATATTGATAGAAAATAATCATATGAAAAGATATTATATACCTGTTAGAATAAAATCTAAAGTATTGATGATACCTAATACTGGTGAGGATATAGAGCAACAGGAACTCTAATTCATTGCTGGTGGGAATGCAAAATAGTACAACTACTTTGGAAAACAGTATGACAGTTTCTTGAAAATTAAACACGCTCTTATGATATGATCCAATAATTGTGCCCCTAAGTGATTTGAAAACTTATGTCCACACAAAAACCTGCACATGGATGTTACAGCAACTTTATTCATAACTGCCAAAGCTTGGCGCAATCATGATGTTCTTCAGTAGGTATATGGGTAAATAGACTCTGGTACATCCAGATAATGCACATAGAAGATACTAGATACATATTGTAATGTTTATTAGGACTCTTGGTGGAAGTACAGGGAGAAGGAATTTGAAAATTAGGGTATAGGATGGAATATACTTCCTAAACCGTAGTTTGAAAACTGTCAAGTCACAAGCTCAGTGCAACTTGAACTCTCACAGAAAGTGTTGAACTAGCTTCAAAGCTTCGAAAACTAGGCCTGAATTCTCTCATAGCTATAAGTAACTAGAACTTAGTGACAACTATTCCTTTTAGATAAGCTGTGGCTCTCCTGTCTGCTTCAGTCTCTGTCTGGTCTCTCTCACTTTTCTGTATCACCTGCCTAGTCTCTGCAATCATATGTGTTTGAAGCCCCCAATTTAAATCAAACTAATTCGCATAGAGTAAATCTTTTAAGTAGCAAACTATATTGTCATAACAATATTTAATAATATTTAATGGTACTGATATTTAATTACATTTAGTGTTTTTATTTAGAATACAGTAACCTCACATTCCAGCATGAAATGTGTCACTAAAATTTAATATCCATGTAAATGTGGATTTAAAATTTAGGTTTAAGGTTTTGTCCCCTCCTTTCACATCAAAATAGTAACATGGAATAGCCTTTTTAGGCAAATTTCTTGGTTACCTAACAAGTTGATAAAATGCACATGAACAAAGAAGAAAGTTGGATGTTTTCCAGTCAGAGTTCTTGAGAATTATTGCAGACTCTTACAGGATTAATGTGTTCAACTATGACCTGGGTCCTGTTCTACAGTGTTTCTCACTGAATTGTGTTCTCAGATCCATAGTAGCAGTTTATAAAAACCTATAACTGCACTACTGCCAATCATGTGAATTCATAAGTGTGTCAAGTCTAACTTTCTTCCTAAGAAGCTTTTTGTAGTCAATGGTAAAATTTGATAAGCTATTGTCATTAGGTTACCTTCTAAAACCCACATATTATACTTTATTGAAATTGAATCTAAACCAGAGAAATTATGCTTTTAATAATGTGCTTTGTGATAAATTTAGCTTATCTTTTCCAACCCTAACCCTGAAAGAAAACTTGTTCCACATAGACATCTGTTTAGAATATATATATATATATATATATATAGTCTTCCCCAAGAGAACTATTTCTCATATAGAATGGATATCTGAGTGTTATCTATAGGTTGGGCCAAAAAGTTCATTTGGTTTTTCCCTAAGATGATACAGAAAAATCTGAACTAAATTTTTGGCCAATCCAATATATAAGGTGTCAAATGCACTAAAATCTAACACTGTAAATTCTTTATAAAAACACAAAACATAAT
The DNA here is from genome assembly GCF_030028045.1 of Hippopotamus amphibius kiboko. Lineage (NCBI taxonomy): Eukaryota > Metazoa > Chordata > Mammalia > Artiodactyla > Hippopotamidae > Hippopotamus > Hippopotamus amphibius. The sequence goes on along the minus strand of NC_080192.1, from coordinate 34,887,920 downwards.
ACACAAATCAGAAAGACATGGAATCCCATTTGTATTGAGGTCAAAGGAAAAAGCTTAACAAAAAAACCAGCAGATTTTGCCAAACTCTTTTCTGGAAATGAATATGAATTATAATGAAATTTCAATCATTTATACAGCAATTTCTTCATTTTGTCCAGAAATATACTGAACATATATTTTACATCTTTCTACAAAGTTTATTCCCTCTGCATTTTATACAATGACAACAAATACTGAGACATTGTTCAAGAATATGTTCTAATATATTTTCAATTTTCTTAGCATGTCTCTAATGGAAACTTTATTTGAATAATACCAACTCTATATGGGGGAGGGGGGGGAGACAAGATCTTCTAAATAGGGAGAGTTTTTTTTCCAAAAGAAGAAAAGTTGGATAAAATGGATGTGTCCCACACTCAATGATACTGTAGAAAAATTGCCAAGGTTAGTCACATTGGAAGAAACAAAAACAAAAATCTCATTCAAGTTAAATGTAATTCAACATTTGATATACATACCAAAATTTTATAGCACAAACATAAATGCAAAATATTGAAATATGAAACAGAATAAACCCAGTCTGCTCTGCACTTTAGTGTCTATGATTCACTCTAGTTATCACATTTTAAGAAAAATATAGTAGAGCATTGTAGTAAAGATCCTGGGTTCTCTCTTAATAGAAAAATTACCTAACTTCCCTCACCCTCATTTCCCTCATTTATATGGGAATTTTAAAAGAATCTAACATACTGGGCTATTGAGACAATTAAATAATATAGTAGAATTAAAGTGCATGGGACTATTTTGGGGGCACATGCACTAACTAATTAAAAAATTCATATTTATTAACACTGGAGACTGATCAGAGAGTTTATATACTGTACATAGTCCTAGTGTAATCCATGAAGAAGAGAGGAGATGTGAAGTAAAGAAAAAAGTTGAATGTGAAAAGAATGAGAAAGGAACAGCAAGGTGGTAGAGGCTGGTTGATATGTTGGGTGTTACTAACAGTGAGACAGCCCTGCTGGGGCTGAGAACAAAGTTGCTTCCTATGTAATGTCTTTACAGTGATATAACCCTTACTAGAGAGTCAAAATCTTCAAAAATATTTCATATGCAGCTACCTTGAATTTATGTTTGGGGTTGAGAAAATAAAGTTTTGGGAAGAGTCTGCACTATAGGTTTGAATGGATGAAGGATCAGCATTAAAAGAAAGTACTGTAAGACACAGCAGTAACATTAAACTTGTGCCTGAGATGACCATGTGATATCAGATACCCAAGAAATCACAGAAATCTGTAGCTTTATGACATGTGCTTTCCTCAGGCAGGTGAGAAAGAACATTTAACTTGTAGAAAAGACAATTTAGAGAAAACAAGAGACAGTGTGTCATCAATGTTTGAAAGCTTGTCTTGGGATAGAGCATTTGATTTATGAAGCTAAAGACTACAGAACTCAGACAGTTAGGGGAAAGTTCGTGGTGTATATTTTTTAGTCAGTGAAGTAGAATTTTATAAATACAGGTACATCTATCTCTAAATATGCTATCTATCTCAGGAAATAATGAATCCCTTATCATACACATGTCTAAGAGAAAAATAAACTGACAAGTTCTCATAGTTACTTGAAAAAATAGTGCTGGATTCAGTAGGGTATTTAGACTAGAAGACTGCCAATGACCATCTTTTTCAACTCTGACAAAATTCCAACAAATATAATATTTTCTTTTCTAATTAGTTTTTGGTCTACATATAAGGAAATGACTATAAACTAGTATTCAAATTTTGATTACTTTTTTTTTCCTCAAGAGACACACAATTTTATGGATGAAAAAAATAACTCAACACTGTAGAAACGCAGTATGTTGACAGTAAGAAATAGATAACATGAATGTATTTTTTTTTAGCTTGGTAGATATTTAACTGTAGCTTTTTTGTTGTATTATGAAGTTACACCAACTCCACCTAGCTGATTCATATTTTTAGTTGGAGCACAAATCTCTAAACAAGATTGAGCAAAGTGCTATTTTAACACTAGCATAAGTAGATAGATTTGTGATTAATTGTATCACAAAAGCCAAGAAAACAAAAAACTTAAAAGAATCTGCAGCTCTAAAAATATATTCAGATTCTAATTACAGTTTTGTAATGTGTAGAGTGGTAATTCTACCTGCGGGATGAGTTACAGTTGTCAGCATTTTGTAATGTAACAGAAGGGTGCCTTTTGCATGCTTAGAAGATGGTGAAGAAAGGAAGATTAATTATACCTAAGGCAAATACAAAGCAAATTATAGCAAATTATAAGTAATATTCATAGTAAGTTGGGAACAGTAATTACAACCAAGAAAACAAGTATTAATATTAGAGTAGTGAAGTCAAATTTGGGACATTTTAGAAGCACTGTGGTAGAAGCAATGAATTAAATGTTCCACATATAAGTAAGTATGGAAATACTCAGTACTATATTCTTTCTTCCATTGTCCTTGATTCCAGTGAAGAATGTTTTTACAGAAAAGTTGCAAAGATAACATATTGAGTTCCTTCAGCTAATCTCAATTTTCCCCTGTGTTATCTTTACAAATGTGTGGTATATTTGTTAAAAACTAAGAAACCATCATTACTATTAATGAAACTGTAGACATTATTTGGATTTCCATTAGAGTTCTTTTTTTTTTTTTTTTAACTGTTTGATTAGACTGAGATTGTGGGTTTTGGAAAGTATACCACAAAGGTGAAGTGCCCTTTTCATCACATTATATTAGAAGATAAATTGTATTCACATGACCTCACACTGGGGCTGCTCCTATTGATCACTTGGCTAAGGTGGTGCTTATCAGGTTTCTTTATTGTAAAGTTACCATTTTTCCATTTCCATATTCTGTTACTTGGAAACAAATCAGTAAATCCAGCCCATCCCAAAAGAGATTGGGATTAGGCTCTGTCCACTGGGAGGCTTTAGCAACTGAGAGTTTTATACGATTGGCTACTGTGTCCCTTTGACATGCCCCTTATTTTATTTTTTGTTCACTCCTTACTTTCTAGTGCTGCAAGATGCTCCAGGATTACCTTGTGTTTTATCTGTTTCAGTCTTAAAAATCAGCCATTTCTCTGAGGATTCCTGGTTCCTTTTATTGGAGAATGGTGTATAGAAGGCAAGATCTGTGTGCTAGATACACTCATTTATACAGGGGTGAATCTCATTGTTTTAATGAGACTATTCTGACTACCCTATGTGATAACTACAATCTTCCCCTTCTCTCACCACCATTACAAATTCTCATTATTTTTTAATAGCTTGTTCCCTTTTTCATAGCACACACCACCTTCAAAAATGTTATAGAATATATATATATATTCTGATTAGTTTTACTGTCTATTTTCTCCTGCTTCTAGAGTTTGAGTTTTATGAGGGCATGGATTTTTGCTTTGGTCATTAGTGTATATGTAGTGTATAGAACAATATCTGGCATAAAACTGGGAGCCAATAAATATTTGTTGACAATTTTTATTCACAAAGGATTGAATAATTAATTTTTTTTGGTTCTCATCTCATAAAACATTAAACATCTCAAACTATGTTTACATTTTGAGAAAATAGACATAATTTAGGAAAATTCCTTCAATAAAATTGGAAAAATGCAAAGAAAATCAGGAATCTGCCCTGTTAAGACCATTGACTAAGGACACAAACTTGGTGGATTTACGTGTTAAGATCTAGATAATTTTACATAAAGGTACAAATAATTTCTCTTTAGTGGAAATTTATGGCTGTTGTACTGTAAGACATAACCAATTTATTATCTAACACCTAACTTCCATTCATTAATTGAAATGTATTTGTAAATGTGTCTTAAATATGAACTCATCAAGTGCTTTTTGACAATTTTAACATCTTGTTTTCTAAGTAATAAACTTGATAAAATATTTGACACATGCTCATTTTATCTTTGCATAAGAGTCATAGTTTTACCTTTTGAAACTACATTTTTAGTAGCCTTATTGTTAAATAAGCATTAGCAAACTAATAGTAATGGTTAAAGATATATCTGATTTTAATTCAGTTTGAATGCAATAATAGATATGAATATGAAGTCAAATTCAAGTAAAAACTTTAACTTAAAAACATTGTTTGCAGTAGAAGTAATTGTGAAAAGTACTGCATTAATTTGGTAGTACATGGAATTAAATGTTTTAAACATGAGCTTATGCAACATTCTGCAATTACAGTCTAAAGTAAAAAGATCACTTTTACAAAATTTGAGCAGAAATCTGTATCAATGCTCCTAAGCTGTGATTCCCAGTTTCTCAACTGTTACTTCTTCAAATACCTAAAGCACACTTTGATGATTCAAACTCTATTACAAATATCAAACAAAAAAAGGAAGAAAAAAAATCCTATTTTGGAATCAATACCAGAGAAAAACAAAATGTTATTTTAAGCAAAATTTTAAAAAATGAGTATTAAAAAAACACCCTCAATTCTTTTAATATATTATTGAAAATTTTAACTGAAAAACCCTCAATCCTTTTAATATATTATTGCTATTTTCATGACACCTTGTCACAAATCATTAGCCATCTACCCAGTAAGTTACGTGTTTTCTTGATAATTAATCTTCTTGGGAATATCTTAACACTACTTAGGAAAGATAATTATCTCTTTCTTTCCTTACTCTCTTTTTCTTCCTTTCTTTCTCACCATCACATTCATCTTCATACTCATGTATAAACATACTCCTACCTGCAAACATATATACTCATGTACTGCCCTTTTAGACATTAAGAAGAATGCCAGAAGAAAGATAAGATTGATTTTCAGCCTATTTCAATATAAATACATAGTAATTATTTATATAGAAAGTAGGTATTTATAAATAACTTGTATCTTTAAAGATAAGTGCTAATAACAATATTTCAATAGTATATAAAGACTTTAGGAAAAAATCAGGAAGCTCACTTAAATTTCAAGAATATTGGCAGTTTTTGCCCTAATATTACATATGATACAAGATAAGCCATATTCCTTAAGAATATAATTTTATCAGTTGGTTGCTAAAAAATTCATATTTTTGAAAAGAATTGTTTAGAAATATAATCAATGGTGTGCTGGAGTCAGTTTTCATGATCTTGTCAGAAATGAATGTGTCTGTTGCTTCCCAACTCCATGATTCATCTTTAGTGACCTGTTGGTAGTTTAAAATCAGCCATGCTGGGAGTACTTCTTTACACAGTGAAAAATGGCAAGTGCTACAAAATAAAGAGTTGTTTATGTGTGTCTTTGTGTGTGTGTGTGTGTGTGTGTGTGTGTGTATTTGGAGGATAGATTGTTAAAAATTATCCAGCACGTCCCTGGATATCACCTACCCCTTGCACAACACAGTGATCTATTTTCCCTCTATTTCAACTGACATTAAGCTTTTCTTTTTTCTTTAAATATATCCTTTTGTGTGTGTAGTTATAGAAGAGCCAGTAGTTGAAAAATGTGATTACTGATAGTCCTTTTGTTACACTTTATAGCATGAAAGAAGTTATGAAGCATAGCTTCAAAATATATTTTACCCTTTAAATATTCAAATTTGAACTAATGATATTATAGGGATCATCATTTTTATAAAACTAAAAGTCTCTTTAGTCATTGTCCATCCTCTTCCACTGAATTTAGAAAATGTCAAAATCTATCTGCTTGATCAGTTTCTCAATTTCAAATAGCTTTTAGAAGACAGAAAAAAATGTGATGCAACTCATGGATGAACTGAATTATGACTGCGATGTCCATCTTAAGCCAAAAAAGGTTTGAATTAATAGGCAAGCAAAAGGTCTTCAGCAAGTCAGTGTTTCCTCTCTGGGACCTTTTTTTCTTATTACCTAGGCAGAAAACTTCCTGTCTTTATTTTATTTTTGAGTTTGGCAACATCTGTGTTGTTTTTCTTTCATGACTGAAAAAGCTACAATTGTGGTGTCACATACACCACTGTTGCCTGGAGTAAAGCTGGAGACTACATAATGAGAGTATATCTCATTATGTTTACTTTTAAGATGTATATAGACATTTAGAATAGTAATTTACATTCCTGAATCAAGAAAAAAAAAATAAAGCTCCTCTTTTGCTGCTTTCACTTTCATCATTGTTTTTGTTAAGAAATGTAAGAAACTGTGTTACAAGGAAAACTTTTTACAGTAAAGAAAACTTTTCTAAACTAGATGTATTTCTAGGTGCATCAGAATCAATCTGTGTTCATTATTACATGAATTTTAGCCAACTCTCACAGTGAAGACATAAACGGTGATAATTTCTTTTTAGATTTGGCTAGTTCACATTCTTTCTAGGACATGAAGTTTATGATTAATATATGTCAACTTGAAAAATAGAATCCAGTTCCACTAAATATCCATTGGAGACAGAATTTCACTGCAAATAGTCAATTCTCTTTATTCAGAAATTGCATATTTGCAAATTTGCCTACTGGAGAAAATTTATTTGTAACCCTCAAGTCAATACTCATGACACTTTCATGGTCACCTACAGATCTGAGTGGAGAAGCAAAAAATTTGAGTTGCCTAACACACATCTTCCCAGCTGAGGACATACCTGGTTCTGTTAATTCTTGCTTCAGCTCTTATCCTGTAGATTAGTGTTCTTTTCTGTGGTCTGTTTAGTGCCAGTTTTTGTGCTTTTTGTTGATGGTTTTTATTGTTTAAAATGATATCCAAGGAGCATAGTGTTGAAGTGGGTCTCCTGTTCCTAAGCACAAATAGGCAATGATGTGCCTTAAGGAAAAAATGTGTGATGCTTGTGTTAGATAAGCTTGTTCAGGCAGGAGCTACAATGCAATTGACTTCTATTAAATTCATTGAGTTCAATGTTAATGAATCAATAATGTGTATTAAATAAAGGGTCTTTAAACAGAAACACATAAAACAAGTTACCTAATGATCTGTTGCTAAAAGTGTTGTGACCAGAGTCTCATAAGAACTTGACCCTGTGTTTCTCCTAAGAGAAATGATTCAGTATTCATAATTCAGCATCTTCAGCCACTTCATAGATGATAACTACTGTAAATTATGAGAATGGATTGTATCTTGAAATAATGCAGTGAGATAGAATATCATAACTAAAAAAGATTTTGTGGAGAACTATCAGTTTTCACAAAACCTTTATCATTAAATGATACTCAATTAAACAAAATATAGATATTTATAATCAAAATTTAACAAGCAATACTAATGATATAAATTGTAAAGCCACCTTAAAACTCACAATTCTAGAACTATCTGTTGGCCAAAGCATTCTTAAAAGTTTTACTCATTTTGAGAACGCTTGGTTTTGATAACATTAGCTCTGTATACTCCAGTTGATGCAGACGTTCAATTTTTAGAATTATTAAGCTCATTTAAAAACTATAATATGTATAATAGAAAAGTGAGAAAAAAAGGATAACAGGGTCTAAAGCTTCAAGTCATCTGTATTTGAAAGATAATATTCTAAAAATTTACATATATCAGAAAATGTATTGTCTTTATAATATCAGTCCATATAATTTAATGAGAAGAAAAATAGCTACCATATATTGAATATTTATTATGAAGTAAATATTTTCCTTTGCTCTTTGTACGTTATTCTTTTTTGTCCAATAACTCCTCTATCAAGTACATATAAGGATGCTGGGAGCCAAGTCTATTAACAACCCCAAAGTCATACAGCTGCTGAGGAAGACAGCCCAAATTCAAAAGTGAGTAGGCCTGACTCCACAGGCCAAGAAATAAAGACATAAAGTATTATAGATAAAACTTTTAACTAATAATATTTTATCAGTACATAAAAATCCCATTTTCAAATCTGCTCTCCATGCATGATACCTAAAATATCATCTATCTTTCTATTTTAATATATATGTAGACTATTTGTAACTTGAAATATTTCCTTACTTTAAAATTCAACACTCAATTAAGAAACAGCAAGTAGTCACGAATATAATTAGGGTATGGGGTATTATAAAACAATTGTCATATGCTTTTTTATGGAAATAAGTAATTCTCTAAGTTGTTGGGATGACTAAATATTTAACAAATGATTTTAAAAAAAACAGAGAATATTATCAACCTCAGAAAATAATACCTAATGGATTTGGTAAAATTAAGGACACCTTTTATTAAGCAAAACTGATGACAAAACAGTCCTTTCTGAGAGTATAAACACTGAAACTACAGCATTCAGATACTCTAACTTATTCTTTGTAAAATTCTCAGATAAATTTGGTTGTGGTATTATTTTTGTTTAATATGTGCTATGCATCATTTTAACAAAGTAATTATTATTGCTGCTTTACTCATTCCTAGTGGGTATGAGATTTCTCCTTTTTATTTGAGACCGGATTCCTACCTACCTCCAAATCCACTGAGGATCTTTTCAATTTTTCAAAGAAATAAGTTTTTGACACTCTCTTTTATAAATCCAGTGGAAGCTTTAGTTCAAATATTACTGTAGTTCTTTCATTTCAGTAAAATCTTTCAGAGAGGACCAAGCTAGATGATCAAATGCAATTCTTCCTAAGGGCATCACAGTACAAAAAATGTATTTGTTTTCTGGATTTGTAACAAGTAGCAAACTCTGTTTATAAATACAGATTGCACCACAGGTATTAGTGACACTCTGTCACATCAAATCACACAGTTTCCACTAAATAATTTTAGGCTGTCTGATTTTCATTCTTTCTGTGCCTGTTTTTATAAGCTGAAGGCTATCAGCTTTGTTCCACTGAAATAAAATTCATAACAAAACATGAATTCTACCCACCCCTTCAACATGTCCATTCCTGTTTAGTCATGGGTATCTGAAATGGCATAAAGAGCAGATTCCCTTCACTTTCAAAGACAAAATAGTGCATCTGCTCACTTCCTTTTTTTTTTTTCTTTTCTTTTTTTTTTTTTTTTTGTCCTCTACAATAGGAGAATCTATATGAAAACACTAACCAATTTACTACCTTCTCTAAAGTTTTATAGCAAATTAGGCACAGCTAAAATCAATGGAAATTTCCTCCTGCAGGGTTTCTCAGGGTTTGATTCTCCACACATAGAATTTGCCAGGAAATCTCAGTTATGGTTTGGGCTTTGCTGGGGGGTGTGCCTCCCAGCAGGGAGAATTTCTCGCAGCAGGGATGAAGACCCTCCCTGCTGGACTGGTTCTGGAGTAACTCAGAGGATAAATAGACAAGGTGGTCTCAAGAGCATGCGTCCAGATACACAGAGAGGGATTTAACAGCCACCACCATCTCCTAATTAGAAACAGGTGCACTGAATCTTTCATTGATGGCTAAATTTCTGCCCTTCTTTACATTTTAGTGGTATGTCAATGTTTGACAATTAGAGGAAAAATGCAGATAGATGACTATAATAGAATGGAGGATGAAGTGAGGAAAAACATGATTCCCAGGAGTAAAGTCTTAGATTAAAAAAGCATAGACAATGGAGTCCCCTTATGACATTATATAAGTTATTAATTTGTAAGAAGGAAATAAATTACCCATAATTATATTAAATAAGTAAATTCCATAGACAATGAACACATTCAAGTCTGAAATAGTCATTGGCAAAATTCACAGAAAGAATATACAAATGTTTTGACTTGTCCTCAAAGACTGACAAAGAAATAGGTCTACAGAAGGGTTGTGAACCATGTAGACTCCAGAGCCATGTGGCCTGGGGACAAATCCTAATTACTAGTTGTATGATCTTGGGCATGTCACAGCTTAACCCTTGTGGGTCTCAGAGTTCTCATTTTCCAAAATTGGAAACATTACTAAGACTTGCCTCATAACATTGTTGTAAGGATAAAGGGAGATTGACTAGACCTAAAGTGCTTAGAACACTGCCTGTCATAAGGTAATTATGGTCTGTGTTAGTTATTGCTTTTGTGGTGGTTATTATTACTGGGTTAATCTTTGGTACTAATGAGATTAGCCATCATGTGGCATGGCTGGTCACTTCCTCTTAGAAAAACTTATTTTCATTTGGCATCTGAACCACTACATTTCTTAATTTTTCTGTTTCCCAGTTCTTTTCCAGTATTCTTTACTGACTTTTTTCTCATTTGCAATGTGTCTAACATCACTGTCTCCAGGGCCTCTAAATTTAGGGTGTGCCTCAGGAATCCTTCTTTGGACCTCTTTTCTATATGTATTTACTCCCTTGGGAACAGACTCATGGTTTTAAATTCCCTCTATTTGCTGACAATTCCCAGATACATATCTCCAGCTCATATATATTTCCTAAACTCCAGGCAATTGTTTATTTCAACATCCCTACTGTAATCTGTACAAAGCAGGAGCAAAACAGGTTTTGCGAGACCTAAAACTTACATAAGTTGGGGAAACTTTAAGAACAATAACACAGTAATATAAATACAAAATTAGGTATAAAAGTGGTTTTTTTCTCCCACTTGTGCTATAGAGATTCACACCACTTTCTTCTGAGTTGTCTTTTAGCATTTTACCATAAATGCTCATCCTGTAATGCTTCCTGTCTGTACCTGATTTTCCTTCTTCACTTAGAAACACTCTTCAATCTCCCAATACTCCAGCAGTCAATTGAAATCTGTATAAGAGAGGTGCCAGGGTTTACCCCTCACTAGCTAAACAGTAAATCTGCCTCAGTAGGAGGATATTTGAATTGATTCTAATATATTCCTCCTGGGCTTCCCTGGTGGTGCAGTGGTTAAGAACCTGCCTACCAGTGCAGGGGATGCAGGTTCGAGCCCTGGGCCAGGAAGATCCCACATTCTGTAAAGCAACTAAGCCCGTGCACCACAACTGCTGAACCTTTGCTCTAGAGCCTGTGAGCCACAACCATTGAGCCATGTGCCACAACTACTGAAGCCCATGCTCCACAACAAGAAAAGCCACCGCAATGAGAAGCCTGCACACCACAATGAAGAGTAGCTCCCATTCACTGCAACTAGAGAAAGCCCCTGCACATTAATGAAGACCTAGGCAGCCAATAAATAAATATATATATATTCCTTCTTCCTCCTATTTAAAGAAATTGGTAAAGAGAGTCTCTTTGAAGCGAGGGTTCTGGATATTTTTTTTTCTTTTTCTGATAATTTGATGCATTCGTGCAAGTCTTAGAAGAGGAGAGCAGCATGTTAGATAATTTTCTGGCAATTCTTGGCTATTGCTTCTAGCAGTCGAGATTGTGAGGACAAATGAGGCCCTAAAGAGCTTTCCAATGTCCACTTTCTGGGTTGGTGAGTGAGAAGAAGCAGTGGACACAGAAGGGGCTTTTTGATCTGAGTTAATCCCTGGAGCACAGCTTGATGTATCTGTTCTTCTGCTTCCTGGCGAGGAGAGGAAGTTAATGAGGTAGTGATGGGAGAAGAGCTGTTGTAAATATCTGAGCTCTGGGTCCAGAAATTATCTCCACGAAAGGACCTGGCGTAGTGGGGCAACAGAAAGATTTAAACATTTGTTGGATGTGAATCTAGATTGTGTGTCTGTTTTGTCCTTTCAGATAAAACCAGTGGAAAATGTAAGGTATCAGAAAAGAAATGTAGATGGAAAGGGTGAAGTGAGTCAAGTAAAGTTCTCATGTCTCAACATTCCAAAGGAGGAAGAGGAATATACCCTTTCCTAGGTGTGTCATAAAGGAATCTGAGAAAACCCACTGTCTTTCACAGCCTACCATAGGCCAGCCATAACAAAAGTGACTCTCATTCTTAGGAGAAACATGTAAGCATTTGAAAAAGAGTACCCAATTTAAAAAGGTCCTGAGGTTGAAAATAAGAGGTGATTTAGCAGTAAACTGCATAGACCACGTAAGAATGAGGAGCACTTAACAGAAACCAGTCTGGAAACTTGATGTCCCAGACAAATTATCCCCCTGTAATTTTACTAGGCATTACCCAGGAAAAATGAAAACATCCACAGAAAGACTTGTAAACAGGTGTTCTCAACAGTTTTACTCATAATAGCCAAAAACTGGAAAAAACTTAAATGTCCTAAAGTGATAGGTAAACAATGCTTTATGCTCCCATTACTGGTTAAAAAGTTCTCATTCGGGGCCATGTTTTCCCCCTGGGGAAGATGAGTGAAATGCAGAGTCACCTCTGACTGTCATGACTGAGGTTGAATGTGGTATTAGCTTCCAGTGAGCTGAGGCCAGAAATGCTCTTAAGCATCCTGCAATGCAGAGGACATCCCCTTTATAACAAAAACTCTCCCGCAAAAAATATCGATAGTCCTGAGCTCAAGAATCCTGTAAATGAAGGGCACCAGGAATCTAAATAGCAGAAATTAGAAACGACAATCTCAGAAAAAACAGATATGTCGTGTTTTAATTCTTTTTTTTTTTTTCACTTCTTAAAGAGTACCAAATTTATTATGTTGGTGATCGAGCTTTCTCTGTTTGCTTCAAGCTCTCAAATTATTTTCTGCTTTCTTGGAAGTAACCGATTCACCAAATTGCTTCTTGGGAAAATAAATTATTTTCCTAAATGAAAAAATAAGTTCTAACCCTCAAACATTTTATGCATCTTCTCATTATTTAACTAGTTCTATTATGCTGAACTGAACTTCCAAGCAGTCACTTTGGAGCTTCTATTTTAAATGAGCAAATATTTCTTGGTAACAGTGTACACTGTAGCAGACAATGGGGAAAAATAAATACATCATTTTTACTTGTCAGTATAAACCTTAATTAGATCATTTTCCTTCTTTATGTTTGTCCTCTCAATTCTAAATAACTTTCCATTAACTGTTTTTCATTTCTGTTATGATACTAGTTTGCTCATGCCAAGATTTCAAACCTGTATCTTAGGTTTATATCACTGACATCTGAAGCACTAAAATACATGGACTAGTCAGACTTACTGTAATTCAGCAATAGCCTATATTTAATTGTTTTGCAGAAGAAAAATAAGAAGCTTATATTATAAAAATATCTACCCACCAGAATTTTTGAAGTGGAAATTTAATGGTCTAAACATCAATTTAAGTGCATAGAAAAATGTATAATGACATTCAAACAAGAATATAATTGATAGTACTTCATGAAAATTATTTATCTTTTTAAAATGTTGTCATGAGCTGGTGAGCTTGTGATCTCTGGATCCTTTTTTCTTAACTTGCACATATAGAATGTCACAACATTGGTCTTGTAGCAATCAAATATGAAAACATTTCAGAAAGGAGATTCCTATATACAAATTCTATGCAGGAGGTACTTTTCAAACATAGCCAATGGCTTTTATTTGAACAGGTGTTTAAAGTTTTTCTTGCAACCTTTGCCTCCAGATTTCTGCAAATACCTACATCATTTCCAGACCTTCATTGTAATTATAAACATATTTGTTTATAAAAGTGCATTCTTCAAATAAAAAGTTGTTTTTAAGTGTTAAAGGGTCACAATTAACTGGTCTAGTTTAGAAATACAATATTAAAATCTTTAATAACTGGATGTAGACATATTTAATCCAGTGGAAAAGGATTTCACTTTCCAAGTTAACAACTAACATCTCTTAAGGGATTTATTTTGAAATAAAAATAATGTATTAATTAAAACTCTACACAAAGGTCAATCCTATGCAACTTAACATAATCAGAGATTTCTATCTCATAAACCGATAACACATTTTTTTAAGAGAAAATGTGGACAAGATTGCAATACACTAAGTTAAACGTAAGTATTGTTCTGTGCTTTCAATTTCCCTGTTCCAGCTATTAAAACAGATTTTTAAGAATAGAAATGTTGAAAATCATTTTACAACATCATTGGCATTTTCAGTCTTTCCTCCTTTTCCTTCTCGTACTGTTTTAGATATTTGGACATTAAGCAACTCCTTTTTTTTCTTTGCTAAATGGTGAACATAAATTCTGGAACATATTGATGATCATTATATAGATTTAGAACAAAATTAGATTCCAACAATTGAATTACACAGGGGAAACTGGAAGAGGAAACAAGGACTAATATTTACCTGATGCCTAACATGTGCCAGAAGTTTTGCAAGCCACATTGACATGCATTAAAAAAAGAAACTTTGTGGCTGTATTATTATCCCCATATCTAGAAATGAGAAGTCTGGGAGGCAGAGAGATTACATTCTTTTCTCAATTCACACAGTTAGTAAAAGTCTACTAAAGATTTTCTCTATGTTTGTATGACTCCAAAATCTGCTTTCTTTTCTTTTTTTGTTTTTGTTTTTGTTTTTTTCTTATGGAAGTTTTTATTTCTTTTTGAAACCAGTTTTAAAGGTATGGTTGACCTACAAAGTGCTATACATTTTTAATGCATACAACTTGATGAGTTTGGAGAGAAGTATACATCTGTGAAATCGTCACCACAATCTATGCCATTAACATATTCATTACCTCCCAAAGTTTTCTCCTGCCTTTTTAATATATTTTATTATTGATTTTGTGATAAGAATACTTAAGACCTATCCTCTTAACCATATTTTAAGTGTACAATACAGTATTGTTAACTGAGTCATTATGCTCTACAGCATATCTCTAGAATTTATTCATCTTGCATAATTGAAACTTTTTACCCTTTGACTGATACCTCCCTGTTTCCTCCTCCTCCAAGGCCTTGGCAACTACCATTTTCCCCTTGCTTCTATGAGTCTATTTTATATTTCTCAAATAAGTGGTATTATATACCCCAAAATATATAAGAAACTCTTACAACTCAATAGCAAAAAACAGGCAAATAACTGAATAGACATTTCTTCAAAGAGACATACAAAAAATGGACAGCAGGTATATGAAAAGATGCTCAACATCACTAATAAACAGCGAAAGACAAAAAAAAAAACTATAATAAGCTATCACCTCACACTAGATAGAATGTCTCTTATTAAAAAAACAAAAGATTACAAGTGTTGGTGAGGACATAGCAAAAAGGGAACCTTTGTGCACTCTGGAAAACAATATGGAAATTCCTTAGAAAATTAAAAATAGAACTATATGATCCAGCAATCCCACTTCTGGGTATATATCTGAAGGAATGGAACCAGGGGTATCAAAGAGATATCTGCACCCCCATGTTTACTGCAGCATTATTCACAATAGCCAAGACACAGAAGCAACCTGAATGTCCATTTAAGCACAAATGGATAAAGAAAATTTGACACACAACAGAATATTATTCTTCCACTGTCAGGGGCACAGGTTTGATCCCTGGTTGGGGAACTAAGATCCAGCATGCCCTGTGGCATGGCAAAAAAAAATAAATAAATAAAAAGGAAAAACATTCTGCCATTTTTGGCAACATGGATGAACCTGTAGGCCATTATGACAAGCAAAATCTGGCTATTTCTGCTCATTAGAATATAGTATCAGACTTAGTATTAGAAGGTAGTATCAGGATTGCTACTTGTAATAGTAGCTGACCTTAGAATAGTGATAGTAGCAGCAGTAGTAATTGACAAAAGAGAGAAAGGAGAAAGAGGAAGAGAGAAAGCTAGAACTTATTAAGCATGTTCTATGTGCTAAAGACTTTAAATGAATGAATTTACTTTAATCCTCAAAACACTAGTGGTTAGTGCTATTTTGCATATTTAGTAGATAAAAAACCTTAAGTAATGTTAGATTAGTTGTTCAAGTAGCACAGCTAATAAATTATACAGTTCAAGTTCAAATTGCAGGAATCTAACTTTATAAACCCTGTTATTACCACTTGGCTGAGTCTTTATTATGGTTCATGACATTGCAAGTAAAAAATATATAAGTAACACAGTGATTTCCCTCTGATACATAATGAGAAAAAATGGAATGATAGGAAGAGTCAAAATAAGCAAAATCAGGATAAAAATGACATTTAACATATAATCTTAACTATTCAGAATTATTACAAGAAAAAAGAATAAGTGGTGTAACACACTGTTACTGATCATATTCCCTGTGTTGTGGAATTACTGCTACTACTATTGTTATTATTATTTGCTTTTCTTTTTGTATTTTCCAAAGTTTTATCAATTGCAATATATAACTTTAATATTTTCATTAGACAATAAACAGTATTTTAATAGCTTTTAAAAAAATTGGAAACATGGAGAGAAGTGTTTAATGATTTCTCTATATCAATATTCATTTTAGACTAAGAATAAAATCAAGATAATGATTGTGAAAGGGTTATTATTTCTATGCTTAGAACAGGTAAACACAAAATATAGGTAGGAAAAGACTTTGATAAACTTTAAAGAGTTATTTTCTATGAGTGTTTAATGACTAAATGAATTATTTTGTTTTTGTGTGGGCAGCAGCAAAACCATTATAGATTTTTCCATTTTTAAGATTCAAGCTAAATGTTTTAAAGGATTCTGTAATTTGTCCTGCTGTGTCTAAAAACTGTGGTTTTCCCACTGAAATTTACAATCAACATATTCCATAAACTTCTTCTTATACAAAGAAATAACTGAATGGAAGTGGCTATAATATGCTTTGAATTGAAAGCTCAAAATCTTTATAACAGGAATATTCGTCAGCATGGATTAATTTAAATAAAACATGGATTAGAGGATTATTAATGAATAAGAGGAATATGAGGTTTTATTGCACCTATATTTTAGTTTTAGTCAGTGACCATATAAACAATCAGTGAAATATGGCAATAGAGAAATAAAGAAAGACTACCTTTAAGAAACACAATTGAAAGGTAACATGATACAATTTCAGAGACAAGGTCTGTGGGTTAGCATACATTTTGTTCTGTCCAAAACATCCATAAGACATCGTTCCCTAAGACATTTTTTTCATAAGTCATTTGGTCCATGACAAAAAGTCCTTGAAATTTGATCCTATCCAAAATGTCCACAATCATATTTGATCCAGGACAAATGGTTTTGGATAGGACCAAATATCAAGTACCTTTTGGCATGGGTCAAATGTCTTGTGGGTGTTTTGGATAGGACTAAATGTCCTGCAAGGGGTTTGTGGAGAAGCAGTTTAATTTTAACCTCAGTTACACACAATGTTTATCCAGAATACGATCTTTCCAGGACTTAGAAACATTTCTGAATGGGCTATTTTTATGACACTATATCTTCAACAATGGAATCAAAAGAATTGGAAATAAAAATTAAAGAGAAAAGGTTATTCATATGTGTTAGAATTTCTTCTTTGTTTCAAAATAGGTAACATCTCAAAGACTCAGATCTTGAAACAGTTAATTTTGGGGATATCTAATTTATGAAATAATTTCTTTTTGCTAATCTTTAGAAATGTTGAGACTTTGAATTATTCAGGGATGCAATATGAAAACTAGGATGGAAATAGCATGCTAAGGAAAAAATAGCATACTAAATAGATTGTTCAATAACCATCACCCTTTCTCCATACAAGTCATTTTATTTTACTTTCAATTAAGATTTAAATAAGAGAAATGTTTACTGTACCAAAATATGATTTATCAATTTAATAATAATACATATCACTATATTTGTTAACCTTGATAACTCTTATTAATGATTTTATAATAAAATAACTATCTTCAAGGAGCCGTGTAAATAGCAGCTAGCTGAATTGAGCTGTCAGGAAAAAAAATAAAAGAAAACATAGTCAATCATGAAAGATCTGAGAATCTATTACATGCATAACTTATCTAACTTCAAATTCTATGTAACTTCATTGGGAAATATGAAAAATTACAATGCAATAAAACCATTATTTTATATTATAGAATATTACCATTGTTTTGTATTTATGATGTGACTTCCCAGTAAATTACATAATTTGGCTGGCATTTGATTCAAGTCCATTTAATATTTTAAAGCAATATTATAACATTAATCAAATGTTCTTTAGCAGATTTCTAAAATAAAATATTTTGCTTAACCTGGAAACATTCTAAACTGATTATTTAGACACAGTAATGAGTAGAATATTGAAGAAGAAAATATGAGAGAAAATGGCAACTGTGTTCAAAGAGGAGGTACATTGAAAAAGATTTAAAAAATCAAAATTTAAAGATAAGATAAAATCAAAATAAGATAGAAAATATGCCTTTCACTAGCCTTTCAATTGCTCAAACTTTTCCACTGAAGAATAAAGTTACTAACTACAAAGCTATCAAAGAGCATCTTTTGCCTACTTACCACTTTCTAAACATCACCTCCACTATGTTCATTATTCTCTTTCCCTTAGAAATTTGCAGCTTGGAAAATACAGATCTCACTAGTTAAAATTTTTCAAGACAGGTTTCTCAGTAATTTAAAGTCTTTGCTTTCTGGAAAGTAATCTAATTAACTTTCTTTTTCTCTAGGACCAGTATTTTAGGTCCATTTTCAGCTTTTCTGCCTGGCTTGTTTCTATGCCAGTTTTCTAATTAGATGAGTCAGTGCTCTGTCAATCTCTTTTATTTTATAAAAACATTATGAAATGTTAACTCTTGACCTTTTTAATGGGATCTTTGTCAATTCAAATTGTAGACCCTTTGGCACTCAACAGTTTCTATCAGACATTGCATTTAAAACTATTCTGCCACATTTCCAAACCTGAATGCCAAAGAAAATACTGCAGGATTTTAGCTAAGGATGTGGCGTTTAGATCAATTCTTCACAAAAACAAAAGACAAATCTCTATTGCCTTGTCGTGATGAGTTTTACATTTGGGAAACTCCAAAGTTTTGATAGTTAAAGCTATTGTATATTTTATTATTTTTGATGTAAAATGTTTTTTAAGAGTAATAATAATCATCAAATTGAGATGAGGAAAACTGCTTTAACTTTTCCATGAAAAAATTTTCTAGGAAATATTTTTTTAAGATGAAGGAAAGCAGAAATATTTGCAGCATTTTATTTACATTATGTTCATAAGTGACAGCAATGACTTTTTTTTTAGTATGTTTGACATAATAACAATAACAAAAGTATAGCATTAAAAAAAAGGATGCTCTGAGGGAAAAGCTTACTAATGTTTGCTACTATTTTATTTGTCTCATCTAATACATATTTGAGTTATCTTTAATTTTTATTAATATTTTATGGCTTATGCAATTATTTTCAAATATCTTGAATAAATTTAATTATAAAGGAACTTAATGTGAATTTCTTATTGAATTAAATAAGGAGGCAGTTTCCTTTATCCTTTGAGTATCACCACTTTCAGACAGCAAAAAAAACCCATCTATAGTAAGTGTAATGTGATTGGGGATTTTATTCAGGAAAAATAAATCTAGCAAGATATTGCAATATGTAATATTGATATAAGAATATTCAAAAGAATATTACATCATTCAATAAGAATATGAATATGGTAGAATATAAATAAGAATTATTCAATAAGAAATACACAGTTTCTTAATGAGAGAACTTACACTTTTCTTCATATGTATTGCAAAAAGATTAACATGCGCTATTTTTATCTATTTGGTAGGCAATTGTATTATCTCCATTTCTAGTTGAATAAACAGAGATACAGAAAGCTTAAGTAACTTGTCTGAGGTCAGATAACTTCTAAAGAGTGCCACAGGTTCATAGGTTGACTGATTGTAGTGACAATGCTTTTATCTACTGCACTGTGTTGCTTCTTTCTATGGTCCCTAGATTCAAGCATTTTATCAAAGTTATTCAGTTTTCATTAAGTATATTTTTGTGTAAAATAAATGCTTTTTTTGTATATACATGTATCATTATAATAACACCCAATCACTTCAAGTAATATTAGGGTTGTTGTCCTTTTATCCAAGGATAAAATGACTCAGTTACAGAAAATATAAATAATGGAAAGCAGAATAAAGAAGTGACACTGACAAATAAATATTCTAGAATTAGAGAACAGGTTATAACGGAATAGACAGTAATCAAAGAAGAGATAGAAGATAATTCCCCTAACGTTTCACTGATTAAATAACAGCAAAATCTATAAAATTTGACCTCTGTCAAGAAATATCCTAGTATTTTAAGTTTATTTTGAGACCAAGTAATATGTCTAAGCCATATGAGGGGAAAACAAACAAAAAAAGATTTTCATAATAAAATAATGTGGGGGCTTATCATTAGCTTTAAGTGATAAAAATATTATTTAGTAATAAAGATTTAAGGAAAAAAGTATTTCAATTGAACAATTTTAACCGGGTATATTATAGTCCTTGTGTAAGTGCAAAAGAGACAAAGTATCAGATGTATAAGGGTGAAAGAAATAAAACATCCATAAAATCTCCTGAAAAAATTTGTCAGAACTTAATCTATCTAGAAATTATTTTATTCTCTAAACCAATCAATAATAAAAAAGCCAAGATGCCTTAGAGGGCCAGGACAGGGAGGGTAGGAGGGAGTAGTGGGATGGAGGGGATATAGGGATATATGTATAAATACAGCTGATTCACTTTGGTGTACCTCAAAAACTGGTACAAGAGTGTAAAGCAATTATATTCCAATAAAGAGCTTAAAAAAAAAAAGACAAGAGAAAGAAGTTATCAGTGAAACTATGAAAACTTGTGTTTACTAATAATTATTTCCACCATGATAATGAAACCACCTGTAAGAATCATGTCATAAAAAAGAAATGGACATAATCTGCAATTATTAATGATGTATCTGAAATAACATTTTATTGTCACAACAACTGAATGAAAGATGGAGCTAAAAAAAGAAAGTAAATGCATCATTTTATTGCTTTGATATTATTAGCAGGGAAAGTTTACATGTGTGTAGTTAAAATGAAAATAGCATATGTATTTTAAATATCTTGAGAAAAAATGAAAGTCCACCAAAAATAGCAAAGTCCAGCAAAGAGGAAAAGAGATAAAAAAAAAATGGCAAAAAAAAAAAAAATGAAAAACACAAAATAGGTGAGACAGGTAAGGCCCAATTTATAGTTTATCATAATTAATATGAATTGACTAAGCCAACATACTAAAACAGAAAGATTAGGGTATTAATCAAAACTCAAATCCAACTAAGTGGTATTAACAAGTCAAATGTCTGAAACAAAGAAATATAGAAAACTTTAAAATATAACCAACAAGAGACTGTGACATTACAAATAAAAAATAAAAGCAGGGATTATGGAAGAATTAAAGAAGATAGCATTAAATCAGGTTAAAATAAAATGTGTACTGAAGATGAAAGAGTCATAATTAATTGCTGAATAGAATAGCATTACACATATAATTCTTCAAGTAATCCCTGTGGTCTCTTTTCCTCTTTTCCTCTGTTAATTTTTGTTGAGTAGCACCATAGGGAAACACTTAAATATTTGTCTCTACCTAAACAATCTATGTTTTTTTTTTTTTAGTATATGATCTTATTTTTATTATTATATTAGTTTTGATTCAGGATTATTCAAGCGTGAACATTACCGAAAGTAGATTAGGATTTTCTGAAATTTTCATTTCCTATTCCAAACATTCCACTCATCTTGTGGAAAATTATTCATTCTTTATTTAAAATAGCCACTTGTGGCTTCCAATTCAAGTAGGATAAATTAGGTAATAGGAAGCCAATACTTCTGCTGATAACAACTAGAAAAAAGTGGGATAAATTAAAAAAATAATCATTTGAAAGCACCAGAGACCATTTCAGCCCACAGAGCTAGCTCTAATTCTGTCCTATCACTTAACAGAAGAAAGAAGACACCTTCTCTTAGGATACATAACATCATCTGGAGCCTCTCTGATTTTTTTTTAACAAATTTATTGACATAAAGTAAAAAATTATTAGACATGTTAAAATATAAGACAATAAGACTGATAACCTAGAGGAAGCAACAGACAATAGAGGCAAACCAAAAGGTAATTCAGATATTAGAATTATTAGAAAAAAATTTAAGCAACAATTAATATGTTCAAGAAAATGCAAAAAATAATAGAAAAAAGTAGATGAAATTATGGAGAAATTCATTGGAGACTTGAAATCTGTAAAAGAGAATTAAATGGAAGTGCAGGAAGTGTAAAATGAAATACCTGATTTAGCATGTAACATGGATTTAACAATACATTTGATAGAGCAGAAAACTATCATGAAATGGAACATAGGTGAATAAAAATAGTCAAATTGAAACATAAAAAAACAAAAGAATGTTAATAGAAAAATAGAGCATAAAATACACATGAAATGGACTGGAAATGTCTGATATATGTCTGCCCTGAGTCCCAGAGATAGAACAGAATGGAGCTGAAGCAGTATTTGAAAAAATATTTGCCAAGAATTTTTCAAAGCTAAGGCGAGACATCAATTCACATATTGAAATGAATCACCTGCAGGACATATATAAAGAAATTATACCAAAATATATTATAAATGAAACCAAAGGCAAATGTACAGTCTTTAAAGTAGTTAGTGAAAAAAGGCATGTTAATCTCAAAAGAGTAATAAATCTGAGACCTGACTTCTCAACAAAACTGATTCAAAGACAATGACTATGGAATACTATCTTTAAAATGCTAAAAGAAATAGCTAACCTAGAGTTGTATATCCAGAAAAACAAACTTGAAATAAATTTGAAAGATGTACTGAAAAACAAGAAAAAAGACTCTGAATTTTCTCACTATACAACCCTGCACTTAAAATAACATAAAATTGACTTCTGTAGTCTAAAGGGAAAAGTTCAAGATGTAAACATGGAAATACAAGAAAAAATAAGTGAGTGGAAAGGGGAAAATATGGATAGATATAAATGAATATTGTCCATGCAAAACCGTATTTAAAAAGACTTTGTAATTTGAAATAAATTTGGAGCCAAAATGCATGACAACATCAATGTAAAAGTCTGGAGAGGGAAGTAGTAATGAAGTCATTCAGTCAACTATATGGCAGATTCCATGTCTCAGAATATGATTACTTGACCATTCCCATTAGAAAATCATCCCCTCCATAAAACTCAAGGAGAGAGCAAGAATGTGCATTTATTTTCATTCTGTACCCGTACTGTCTCTTTAACTGACTAAGAAAATTAAGTGATTGGTAGACCCAAAGAAACCTAAACTTCATTACTGTAGAGATGGAGGGACCCAGATTCCCACTGTAGCAAGATATCTTCTATAGCTCTACTCCCTGAGTTACAAAGCTACTCTAAAGAAATGGCCACGTTGAGCATTAGTAGGAGAGTATTATGTAAAATCTGTTCCATTCCATATTCTTCATGTGACTACAGCTATGTTGCCACAAACTAATTGATCAGTTCTTGTAAAGGTTAGATTTATGTGTCAACTTAGCAAAACTGAGGTTTTGTCAAGGAAGAAGAAATTCTACCTCAAGTCTACAGTACCAGCTGTCTGTTTCCAGCCTGATATCCAGGCATACACATTTCAAACTTGCTTCACTCATTACTTTGTAAGCCAACTTCTGTAAATAAATCTCAATCTCTCTCTTTCTCTATCTCTCCATGTATATGTACACATACATGTATATGTGTACACCTACACATGTATAATCTCCTCTTTCTGTTCCTATGGAGATCCTGTGGACACATTTCTATTTTATTTTCCTTATGTATGTGATGTAATGTAGCATATGTTCCTATAAGTTTCCTAATAACTGAATGGATATTTTACATCCAGCTTAGATATTTCCACAATTGTATATTTGTTTTGTTATAGGTGACAAATTAGAGAAAATTTGAATAAGTTCTCGAGATAGCTTAAGAATATATCACCTAAGTTTTGAGGGCATGGACTACTTAACTCTTGCTTTAAGTGAATTCAGTGGTCATGGGCAACTCTGTAAGAAAATTTTGGGATTACCTCCCCAAATATACCATATTTACATACTTACTTTTAAGCAAAAGTCCTACCAGTTATTTTGATGAGTACTGATTATATTTTCAGTGTTCAATGGATTTAAGAAAAACTCATGGTTCTAGTAGAATTAAATGAACTTTAAATTTTCCATCCAAATGGAGACATTTAATTAATATAACTAGTACAGCATCTAGTGTGGTATAAAACAGGCTTAGAATATGGTTCTAATTGTTTACCTTAGAGATCTACTGCAATATCTCCTCACCAGGAATGAAGATACATTCTTCTAAGACACATTTTTAAGTCTATTGCCAAATGAAATATCTGAATTTGTAATCATTTTATGCACTTGGCGTAGGTTTAAATCATATTTAAAAGAAAGTTGATGAATATTTTCAACTTTAATTAGTATCAGTCCTCAGTGACAAAATATTTTGGGCATTAGAGAAGTTGAATGGAAGGTAAATCAGCTAATTTGCATAGTATCTCTTTTTTCTTTTTTTAATTAAGTTTTATTAGAGTATAGTTCATTTACAAAGTTGTGTTAGTTTCCGCTGTACAGCAAAATGATCAGTTACACATATACATATTTCCACTCTTTTTTAGATTCTTTTCCCATATAGGTCATTACAGAGTATTGAATAGAGTTCCCTGTGCTATACAGCAGGTCCTTATTAGTTATCTATTTTATATACAGTAGTGTGTATATATCGATTCCAATCTCTCAATTTATCTCTCTCCCCTTTCCCCTTTGGTAACCATAAGTTTGTTTTCTACATCTATGACTCTATTTCTGTTTTGTAAATAAGTTCATTTGCACCATTTTTTAAGACTCCACATATAAGCAATATCATATGATATTTGTCTTTCTCTATCTGATTTAATTCACTCAGTATGACAATCTCTCGACCCATCCAAGTTGCTGCAAATGGCATTATTTCATTCTTTTTTATGGCTGAGTAATATTCCATTATGTATATGTACCACATCTTTATCCATTCCTCTGTTGATGGACATTTAAGTTGCTTCCATGTCCTGGCTATTGTAAATACTGCTGCAATGAAAATTGGGGTGCATGTTTCTTTTCAAATTATGGTTTTCTCTGGATATATGCCCAAGAGTGGAATTGTTGGATCTTATGGTTGCTCTATTTTTGGTTTTATTTTGTTTTGTTTTTATTTTTTTAAGGAACCTCCGTGCTGTTCTCCATAGTGGCTGTACCAATTTACATTCCCACCAACAGTGTAGGAGAGTTCCCTTTGGTCCACAATCTCTCCACCATTTCTTGTTTGTGGATTTTTTTGATGATGGCCATTTTGACCAGTGTTAGGTGATATCTCAGTGTACTTTTGATTTGCATTTCTCTAATAATTAGTTATGTTGAGCATACATTTCCATATGTGAGAATGCTTTGTAGGCTTCTTGAAAAATTGAAAAACAATGTGCTCATAGCATGATTACACATATGTAGAATATCTTTTCTGCCCTCACAAGGAGAAAAACATGAACAGCTTAACCTTTACAAGATATTATATGTATTACTCTTATACTAAAATTAATAAAAAGATAATACATTCAATATGTTAAAATACATCAATGGAATGTCTTTTTTAGATCATGATAAATGTATCCTCAACATATGTCTCACACATTTATTCAACTTGTTTTTGTTCGGAACTGTTATTTTTCCCATGGTGATAAATTTTATATAGAAAGCCATTCTCAAAAACAAATTTATTGTATCACTGTTAATATTTCCTGACTTTGTCTTCTAAAACATTTATAATTCAGAAAAGCCATTATCCTGAATTTTTCAATGATTACTCCTACAGCTTCTTTCCAGTATTTTTTTCTAAAAAAGAATATCTCTATACCCTCGTCAACTGCAGCTCTCTGTATAAGAAACATATTGTTTTTTTAGGATAACATTAGATTTAGCACTTTAGGTTGGCACATCCCACCCCCTTCCAGATTTGCTCTCTTGGTATTATTCGTGCTATTTTGGTTTTATTTTCATAAAACACTGTCTAAAAGGTTTTTATAATGTTGTTCAAGTGGTTTGACTTAGTAAACACTACAGACTTCATTCAAGGTGACTATAACTAATGGGAGTAAAACTCATTGCCCATTTTTTAAACCCATTGTGTTATGTAGTTACTAAAAAAAATACATAACTTGAACACACCATCTTGGTTTTATCCAGTTAAAAAAATCAAGTCACCTAAGATGCTGTAGCTTCAAACCATACTTTAATAAATGTGTGTTTGGGTAATACAGGAAATTCAACAAAAATTCCATTTTCTTAGGCACCTAAAAACCAAAGGTTCAAAAGAAAGAATGCATAATAGTTCAGGACTTGGATAAACAAACATGTGTACAATTATAAAATTATGCCAAAGATTTTAAGCTTTTCATTTTATACAATCAATTAAGCTACATTTTTTTCTTAAAAATGTTTTCTTTTGTGGATGGGTAACACTAACAAACTTGGTTATTAATGTTGAGGTGCTTTCTTTTTTCCTTACTTAATCAGAAAAGCAGCCAGAATTATTAGTCAATAGTCACATGCTCATGCACACATATTTTTATAATATTCACATATCATGTAACCTTTGTGGCAAGAAAGTTAAGTATAATACTATAACAAGAGCTTCACTCGAGGTTGCATAACTCACATTGCAGTCCATTAGCCTCAGATAAAGCTTACAATTGCAGACATGATTACTTAAACAGATCAGGAATATATGATGAGACATTATTTAGTCATCTAGTATAAGTAATCATAAAGATATGCCATGATTTATTATAGTTAGATCAGCCAGTGGGTCCTGAAGCACCAGCAAAATCATTTCCCTTTATATGTATACTCAACTAATCTTTACATGGGGAGCCTCATGAAGACAAGAATCACGGAGAGTAAAACAGACTGAGGAGGGGGGTGGAGATGACATGTGTATCTGCTGCTATTCATGTAAGCTATAATTTAAGGTCAGAAAAAACCAGAGTTTGACTTTCTCTTTTCCCCTATGAAGAAGTAAGATGCCAAAACATCTTAGAAGTTGGCTTTGATTCACCTGCAGGTGTGAAGAGTTGAACATGAGTAGCTATGGTGATTGAATAAATAAAAAAGTAATGTGAAAAAAAGTATACCTTTGAGATTTAAAATTTTACATCAGCCAAAATATGCTGTAATATTTTTAAGAGAGATTTTTAAAAAATCAGAATGAAGGATACTACAACTTACATGTGAAACACTTTGATTTCACAAAGTAGTAGTTTATAATTTTATGGTAAATAGTCATGCAAAAACTTTTTATTTTTCTAAAGCCATGGGCTTTTTAATGTGCTTCAAAAATTGTTTTTTTCTGTGAAGCACTTAAATCCCTGAGCTACATTTATTTTCTAAGTAATATCTAAGGAATGATGATAGATATTCAGTTATTGAGTGAGCTTGCAAACAGTGATTAAAATGCAATGACTGATTTTATAGGAAATTATTTTTATAACCATTTAATCAAGTCAAGTTTATAGAAATCTCTGTTACTGGGCTTCCTAGGTGGCGCAGTGGTTAAGAATCCACCTGCCAATGCAGGGGACACAGGTTTGATCCCTGCTCCAGGAAGATCCCACATGCCACGGAGCAACTAAGCCCGTGTGCCAAAAAAAAAAAAAAAAAGAAATCTCTGTTACAAAATTTGAACATATCTAAATTTAAGCCATTATTTCAGTGATGTTTCACATATAGTCAGCCAGAAAATATAACACCTATAATATGGATTTTCCTAAACAGTTTACATTAAAATGTGACTTTTCCTTGCTATCTAATTTTCTTCTAAAGTTTCTCTCTCACCAGGGAATTTCTTATGTGATATAAACTTATTTTATTATTATTTAAAATTAATAATTTAGATAAATTTTCCATTCAAGAACAATTAAGAGAACCCTGCCCTATACTGAGCAAATGTTTTCAAACACAAAGAAGGAGCTATAAGTAAACATACCTTTGTATAGAGGGGAATTTAGCTTTATAGTTACCTATTTTTATTTAAAAACAGTGAAAAAATTAGTTTTGATAAAAGGATAATATAGACAATAAAATACTCTTTCATATAATTGTTATTTTTAAATTTATTAGCATTTTCATCTAAGCTGAAGTCCTTAAGACTGATGTCTGACATCCTTTCATTTTATACACCTTCTGTTGCAAGGCTGTTAATTGCTAGCATCCTCATAGTGAAAACTATGCAGAGAGCTTTTGACATTTTGCCAGTATAAAATGTGCCTTTGCCTGTGGAGTAAGACCCCACAAGATGCAGTAGACATTCCAGGCCAAATATCTATGAAGAATAAAACATAAAGCTGCTTACTTATTTCTTAACCTTTGACATTCAAAGCCTGTTATACAACTGGAAACATTGAGACTGCATAGTCCATGTTTATTACAGTGTCATCAAATCTTAAAGTCTCATTTTGTGGCCACTAAGGCTTACTCATTCCACATGTATTCTGTTTCACAAGTTCTACTTTTACCTCTTCTTCAAAGTCTTGACACAATTCCCAAATAACTGGCACTTTTGAGGGGTCTTGTTTTCATGGACCTAGTTTTAAACCAATGGAGAATGACACTAACTTAATGACCACACATGCAGGAGGTTCATTTTAAATTGTGTCATGAACATTTTAAAACATTTTATTTTGTAATATAAATAAAACCAATGGTAATGGCATGGCATGGTATGTAATAAAATGGGAATGGGATTAATATTAATGTTATGAGAAAAGACTAATAGGAGTAGAAAGAAAATATTGGACCTCATATTTAACAAGTAGAGAGAAGTAAAAGTTGACTATTAATTTTTGTTAGGGTAGATGTGGTCAATTCAGTTGAAAACCTGAACTTGAGAGCTTTCTCTATCTTGGTCACTGATTCATGTACTACATTCATCTGTTATTTATTGATGATCTATTATGATCCAAGTACTACAATAGATACATTGTGGAAAATTAAATCAGACTATTTTTCTTGAAGGTGTTTATAAGTGTACTGAAAAAGAGAGAATTATTAAGGAATTATTACAATACAATAATAACTGGTATATTAGAGAGTTACTATGGAAACATACAATGAGCCTTTGCATAGACTATGGAATGAAAAAAGACTGTTTGGGTTAGATTTTGCCTAAAATTATTCTTAAATGGAGTGTGCCCTTATGTAAGAGAGAAACAGCTGATTTCTATTTATGATTTAGTCTCCACATAATCTACAGTAAGAGCATATTCTGTCATCTTACTTCCTCATCTCTCAGTCCCTTTTTTTTGTAATGAACACATTGAGGTTTATTGTTATTGTATTGTTATTGTTTATTTGTTTGTATGTTTCTCTCTAATGGTGAATGTTTTATTACTTAGAGTTACTTAAATGTAATATTGTTAAACTGAATTATTATTCTTGAATCAGCAAGTATTAATCATCTCTTCAATATTAGACATAATTATTAAATTTTTTTAAAAGAACAAAAAATATTTTTACACTCTTTATAGCCTCTAGAATACCTTAATTCAATGCAAAGTGGGACCCGTTCACCTGATGAGCTCCTGTTTACCCAATGAAATTTCTTTTAGATTGTTGCAGACAGAAAAGCTGGAAGAGAGCTCTGGTTAATGTCCAGTATGGGGGGTCAAACTTCACTCAAGCCATAGAATTATAGATTAGTGTTCTACATGTAGTGGCTTTCTTTTAACTAAGTTTGATTTTTTTTAATATCCACTTACTTAAATGTCATATTGTCTATACATTCTGTCCAAATATTTTCTATTTTTATTCTTTTAGTACTTTTTTTGTATATACAATTCACCTTTTTTTTAAATTATTACTAATTTTGATTATATTTCCATATTTCTAAATGGTTTAATTATTACCCTTTTTCCATTCTTATTGCTATTTTATTTTTTTGCCCAGTTTGCCAGTCTATTTTGAAACACACGGAAGAAGATGCAGTATTAGAGATCATGGATATATTTGTGTCTTAAACAAGGAAGAATTTTTCTCTTCCTCAGTGGTTGGTCATGAATTAGCCCTTTTAGCTTCATATTGTATATAATGAACACTTGAAAATGCATGACACCATGAACTCAAAGATCCCTCCATTGAAAGAATTATTTTAAAAATCTGTTGTTTCTCAAGCAAAAAGTTTTCTCTTGAATATACTCAGGTGGTAGTCACATAAATAGCTAAGATGTTACCTCCTGGTAATTCAAATTATTTAGCCCCTACATGATGAGACCCATGAATGAAACCCCATGGTCTCTACCCTATGCAAATGAGGTTCTGTAGATAAATTATGAAATAAATGAGTTCACAATAACATTTGCATAGAAGCAGAGATTTTTTGGTATAGGATAATAGAGAAAATACAGTAAAATTTTTTAACTTTAATGTTAGCTTAAAACTCGTTCACATGGCCATGCCTAACTAAGTGATGAGAAATATTGTCTAATTATGTGCCCGAATGAAGAAAAAAATGTGCGGTAAGGTAGACGTTTCTGCCACATGAGTATTTTAGATTTCATAACACCATGAACATTATTTTCTGAAAACCAATGAATATTTAGAATATTTTGTTGGATTTCAAAATTGCATTAATTTGCTTGAGGTAAAATTATATGCAATAAAATGCACTTATTTTAAATGTACAGCATGAGCGTTTTGAGAAATGTATATATACCCATGTAACCACCATCTCAAAGAACATTTCTGTTTTCCCCCAAATTTCCCTCCTGGTGCTTTGTAGCTACTCATCTCCACCCCCACCTACAGGGAATCATCTGGTTTCTGTACTATAAATTAATTCAGTCATTTTTAGAATTTCACATAAATGGCATCATGCAATATGCAGTCTTTGGTATCTGGCTTCTTTCAGCACAATATTTTTGAGATCATCAAAGTTGTTGCATGTTTCACTAATTTGTCCCTTTTTCCACTGTATACACAGACAAATTTAATGCATACCTGGCTTACTTTCAGTTTTTTTAGTATTATGAATTATGCTACAATAAACCTTCATATGTAAAGGTTTGTATGGAAATATATTTCAGTTTTTATTGGGTAACTGCTTAAGGGCTACCTAGGTAATATCTTCTTTCCAACATTTGATACTGGCAGGTTGTTTGTTTATTTTTAATTTTAGATATTCTAGAGGGTGTGCAATGTAACTTTGTGGTTCTAATTTGCATTTTCTAATGGTTAAAGGCATTTTATCAATATCCTTCATATAAATCAATTATCTAGGTTTTCTTATTAGATGTTTCCTATTTTATAATATATGCATTCAGTGCTATAAATTTCCCTGAGTACTCCTTTACTTACAATATACAAATTATAGTATTATTATGTTTTAATTTTCCTTTATCTCAAATATTGTATGATTTATATCATATGTTTTACTGTTACCTACATTTTACCTTGTAAGTATATATAAGGGAAAACTCCTGTATCTCTTTCTTTCTGTCCTATACATACATTTACATACACACACACACACACACATACATATATTTATATAGTGTTTTGATGAATTCATTTACTTAAGCTGTTTTCCCAGTATTTTCATTTTAATTTCTATTTTTTAAAATACTGGATATGATCTACTGTATTGATTTCATGACTTGCTAAGGATTACTACACACATTTTATGACAGAATGAAATTGTGAATGAAAAGAAAGCTTTAGATAGAGTAAAATGCTAAGTTCACAGGTATTATTTCTGCCATTGTATCAGTCAGGAAAGGCAAAATTATGGTTATATAAAAACTCCAAAATATTATTTAATAATATTTCTTACTTGCTCATGCCATCTCTTCACTGCAAGTAGGCATGGGATTTCTGCTCCTAATGGTAGGCCAGGGGCTCAAGCTGATGAGAAGCAGCATCACCGGGTCTTAAACATCACCAGAGGCAAAGGAGAATTGTAATGCATGGATCTTACCTGTGTCTAAAATGGTGAATATTGGAGATATTTTGCAAAAAGCACTAATGGTTATCACATTCATTTACTAGTTGCCTCTTATTAGAAAACTTTAGAAACAACAATTTAATTTTTATTTTAATTTCTTGCTAATGTTAGCAAATATCAAGAATTGTCTTATACATACATCATAAATACAGTTTATCTATGGCTTGACCACAGACTCTGGGATGCGTCTGGTTACTTATGTTCCCACAATTGGCTTCATATCCTGGACTTACATAATTAGAGTTTCATCTCTTTTGATTTTGTAACATTTTAGAGACATCTAGAAAAGACACAGATTTTTATTAATTGGGAAGGTAGTGCATTTTTTTACAACCAAATTCATCACGAATAAAATCTTCTATAATCTAGTTAGTTTCTGATATGGAGTAGAAAATTAATAATTATACATAGTGCAGCTGAATTTCTTTTAATAAAACTAGCAGTAAGAAATTATTTCTTTCTTTGTGTAATTTACAAATGATTACTTTCTAATCTCAGAAGTAAAGTTAGGGAAAAGATGGCGGCGAAGTAGAGGGACATGGAGTGCATCCCTCTCCACAGATGCATTGGGACTGCACGGAAGGATGAAGTAATTCCCACAGAGAACCAGCTGAACACCAGCAGACGGCCTCGGACACCAGAAAGGACCACGGGGAGCCCGACATAGCCGGTAGGGAGGCAACTACGAAGGTTCAAAGAGGGTGAAGCGGCGGAGCTGTGGCAGACGGGAGGGAGTGAGAAACATACGGAGGGTCCACCCTCTGTAGCGCAGCTCAGCATTCCCGAGAGGTCGATCCGTGGCTGAACGGAGGGTCTGGGAGCGGGAGCGTGGGAACCGGAGAGCTGGTTCAGGGTGAGAAACATTGTTGCCGGTAGGGTGACAGACCGAGAGGACAGGAGGGAGGAGGTCCGCGGAGAGGAGTGCCCATCCCTGAGAGCTGCCCGGCCATGATGGCGGCTGGAGGCTGCAGGCTCATGGGTGGCGGGGAGGAGCCGTGCATAAAGCCTCTCTCTCTCTTTTGGCGCCTCTGCAACAGGCAGTGGAGAGACGCCCGTGGGCCACCTAAGGCGCTCAGGGATAACAAGCACCCTCAGGCACTCGGGCGGGGCTAGATTAAAACCCCTTGCAGTGCCAGCAGCAGGGAGGCTGCCGAGAGGAAAAAAAAAAACAACAGCAACAAAAAAAAAAAACCCAAAAGAGGCCCAACTCTAAGACTTTCTGTTTACGCCTGAGCCACCAGCGTCCCTCTGCAAAAGGCACCTCCAAGCCCGACCGAAACAACAGTGTGCCACTGCTCACTCACTCCCAGGAGAAGGAGCCACTATTGTACCCTCTCCCTCCCCACACACCGACGCTTACAGATGAACAATAAAGGAACCTCTGCTGGTCACAGAATAATGCAAAAAAACCCAAGGCAAGGAGAAGGACACTTACAGCTGAGACACTAAGGAAACAGAAATAGTAGTATCAATACCTATTGAATTGGTCCACTCTGGGATCAGTTCTGGATTTTTTTTTTCTTTTTCTCTCTCTTTCTTTCTTTCTTTTTTTTATTAAATACGATCTTAGCCCTAAGGGATCTACAAGTTTTATAACATAATTTTTTAATGATATTTTTTATTCTTTTTTTTTTTTTTTGCCTTTTTATATACTTCTATATCTAGCTAAGATTTTGGTAGTACAGACAATATATCTTTCATACTTTCCTTTCATTCCTACCATTTATACATTTATATTCCTTTCTTTTTATTTGCATATTTCCAAACACATTATGCTCTTCTGTTCCCCTTTCTTCCAGCCATTTTAAGTTTATTTTATTTTAACATACTTATAAGCAACACTATCAGTCTGCTCAGACTCCTTGCTCTATTCTCCAGATGACGCACTGCCTTGGTATTTAATATTAGGTTTTTGTCTTTATCTTAGTTCTTAGTACAATTGTCTAATTACATTCTGAGAATCTCCATTCTCTCTGGTGGTAATCTGGCTCTTTTCTATATTTGATCCTAGCTTACAAAATCTCCCTGGATTAATGTTTGTATGTGTAAGGTGTTATTTGTTTGTTGGTTTGCTTTTGCTTTTGTCTCTGATTTGTTCGGTTTCAGTTGTCCATTTCTGTTGGGTTTCTCTTTGAATATCTGATAGCACACTGGGGTTCTGTCAGGTCTTTCCAGAGCCTTATGTCCTAACGGATTCAGTAATTGTGTGTCTTATACATGTATGTGTTTCCTAGACTTAATATTTGTTTAATCCAATACTTGGACATTAGTCTGAGGCTTGGACAGTCTTCTATAAACACCTCTATCACCAGGACAAGCAACCCCAAAAGTTTGGACAACCATGAGGAAACAAAGAAACACCATGCAGGCAAAGGAGCAGGAAAAAAACCCACAAGACCAAATAAATGAGGAGGAAATAGGAAAAATGCCTGAAAAAGAATTTAGAGTAATGATAGTAAAAATGATACAAAATCTTGATAACAAAATAGAGAAAGTACAAGAAACAGTTCATAAGAACTCAGAAAAACAAACAGCAATGGATAACAAAATAACTGAAATTAAAAATACTCTAGATGCTATAACCAGCAGAATGACTGAGGCAGAAGAACGAATAAGTGAGTTGGAAGATAGAACGGGGGAAGTAAACACCACAGAGCAGGAAAAAGAAAAAAGAATAAAAAGGATAGAAGACAGTCTCAGAGACCTCAGTGATAACATTAAGCATACCAACATTTGAATCATAGGCATCCCAGAAGAAGAAGAAAACAAGAAAGTGTCTGAGAAAATATTTGAAGAGGTTATAGAGGAAAACTTCCCCAACATGGGAAAGGAAATAATTCACCAAGTCCAAGAAGCACAGAGAGTCCCATACAGAATAAACCCAAGGAGAAATACACCAAGACACATATTAATCGAACTAATGACAATTAAACACAAAGAAAAAATATTAAAAGCAGACAGAGAAAAGCAACAGACAACATATAAGGGAAAACCCATCAGGATAACAGCTGACCTTTCTACAGAAACTCTGCAGGCCAGAAGGGAATGGCAGGATATACTGAAAGTCCTGAAAGAGAGACACCTACAGCCAAGAATACTCTACCCAGCAAGACTCTCATTCATATATGAGGGAGAAATCAAAAGCTTTCCAGACAAGCAACAGTTAAGAGAATTCAGCACCACCAAACCAGCCTTACAACAAGTGCTAAAGGAACTTCTCTAAGTAGGAAACACAAGAAAAGGAAAACACCTACAAATACAAACCCAAAACAATTAAGAAAATGGTAAGTGGAACACACATGTCAATAATCACCTTAAATGTCAATGGATTAAATGCTCCAACCAAAAGACACAGACTGGCTGAATGGATACAAACACAAGACCCTTCTCTATGCTGCCTACAAGAAACCCACTTCAGACCAAGGGATACCTATAGACTGAAAGTCAAGGGATGGAAAAAGATATTCCATGCAAATGGAAGTCAGAAGAAAGCTGGAGTAGCAATACTCATATCAGACAAATTAGACTTGAAAGTAAAGACTTTTACAAGAGACAAGGAAGGACACTACATAATGATCAAGGGATCCATTCAAGAAGAACACATCACAATGGTAAATATCTATGCCCCCAACATAGGAGCACCTCAATACATAAGGCAAATGCTAACAGCTATAAAAGGGGACATCGACAGTAACACAATAATAGTGGGAGACTTGAACACCCCACTTACATCAATGGACAGATCATCCAAACAGAAAAGAAATAAAGACACACAAGCTTTAAATGACACATTAGACCATCTCGACTTAATGGATATTTATAGGACATTCCATCCAAAAACGACAGACTACACTTTCTTCTCAAGGGCACATGGAACATTTTCCAGGATAGATCACATCTTGGGTCACAAATCAAACCTCAGCCAATTCAAAAAAATTGAAATCATATCAAGCATCTTCTCAGACCACAACGCCATGAGACTAGATATCAATTACAGGAAAAAAACTGCAAAAAATACAAACACATGGAGGCGAAACAATTCACTCTTAAACAACCAAGGAATCACTACAGAAATCAAAGAGGAAATCAAAAAATATCTAGAAACAAATGACAACGAAAACACAACAACCCAAAACCTATGGGATGCAGCAAAAGCAGTTCTAAGAGGGAAGTTTATAGCAATACAGTCCTACCTCAAGAAACAAGAAAATTATCGAAGAAACAACCTAACCTTACACCTCAAACAACTAGAGAAAGAAGAACAAAGAAACCCCAAAGTGAGCAGAAGGAAAGAAATCATAAAGATCAGATCAGAAATAA
This sequence comes from Hippopotamus amphibius kiboko, assembly GCF_030028045.1. Classification (NCBI taxonomy): domain Eukaryota; kingdom Metazoa; phylum Chordata; class Mammalia; order Artiodactyla; family Hippopotamidae; genus Hippopotamus; species Hippopotamus amphibius. Next base: position 34,851,916 of record NC_080192.1, on the reverse strand, counting down.
ATGAAAAAGAAAGGAAGGAAGCAATAGCAAAAATTAAGAAAACTAAAAGCTGGTTCTTTGAGAAGATTAACAAAATTGATAAACCATTAGCCAGACTCATCAAGAAAAAAAGGGAGAAGATGCAAATCAACAGAATTAGAAATGAAAAAGGAGAAGTCACAACAGACACCTCAGAAATACAAAACATCATGAGAGACTACTACAAGCAACTATATGCCAATCAATTGGATAACCTGGAAGAAATGGATACATTCTTAGACAAATACAATCTTCCAAGACTGAACCAGGAAGAAATAGAAACCATGAACAGACCAATCACAAGTACGGAAATTGAGGCAGTGATTAAAAATCTCCCAACACACAAAAGCCCAGGACCAGATGGGTTCACGGGTGAATTCTATCAAACATTTCGAGAAGAGCTAACACCTATCCTTCTCAAACTCTTCCAAAATATTGCAGAAGGCGGAACACTCCCAAACTCATTCTACGAGGCAACCATCACCCTGATACCAAAACCAGGCAAAGATGTCACAAAAAAAGAAAATTACAGACCAATATCACTGATGAATACAGATGCAAAAATCCTCAACAAAATACTAGCTAACAGACTCCAACAGCACATTAAAAAAATCATACACCATGATCAAGTGGGGTTTATCCCTGGGATGCAAGGATTCTTCAATATACGCAAATCAATCAATGTGATACATCATATCAACAAATTGAAGGATAAAAACCATATGATCATCTCAATAGATGCAGAAAAAGCTTTTGACAAAGTTCAACATCCATTTATGATAAAAGCTCTCCAGAAAATGGGCATAGAAGGAAATTACCTCAACATAATAAAAGCCATATATGAGAAACCAAAAGCCAACATCGTTCTCAATGGGGAAAAACTGGAAGAATTCCCTCTACGAACAGGAACAAGACAAGGGTGTCCACTCTCACCACTATTATTCAACATAGTTTTGGAAGTTTGAGCCACAGCAATCAGAGAAGAAAAAGAAATAAAAGGAATCCACATTGGAAAAGAAGAAGTAAAATTGTCACTCTTTGCAGATGACATGATAGTATATATAGAAAACCCTAAAGACTGTACCAGAAAACTGCTAGCAGTCATTGATGAGTTCAGTAAAGTAGCAGGATATAAAATTAATGCACAGAAATCTCTTGCATTGCTATACACTAACAACGGAAGAGCAGAAAGAGAAATTAAGGAAACTCTCCCATTCACCAATGCAACCAAAAGAATCAAATACCTAGGAATAAACCTGCCTAAGGAGGCAAAAGACCTGTATGCAGAAAACTTTAAGACATTGATGAAAGACATCAAAGAGGACACAAACAGATGGAGGGACATACCATGTTCCTGGATTGGAAGAATCAACATCGTGAAAATGACTGTACTACCCAAAGCAATTTACAGGTTCAATGCAATCCCTATCAAATTACCAATGGCATTTTTCACAGAACTAGAGCAAGAAATCTATGATTTGTATGGAAACGCAAAAGACCCCGAATAGCCAAAGCAATCTTGAGAAGGAAAAATGGAGTTGGTGGAATCAGGCTTTCTGACTTCAAACTATACTATAAGGCCATAGTGATCAAGACAGTATGGTACTGGCACAAAAATAGAAAGGAAGATCAATGGAATAGAATAGAGAACTCAGAAGTAAGCCCAAACACATATGGGCACCTTATCTTTGACAAGGGAGGCACGAATATACAATGGGAAAAAGACAGCCTTTTCAATAAGTGGTGCTGGGAAAATTGGACAGCAACATGTCAAAGAATGAAATTAGACCACTTCCTAACACCATACACAAAAATAAACTCCAAATGGATTAAAGGCCTACATGTGAGGCCAGACATTATAAAACTCCTAGAGGAAAACATAGGCAGAACACTCTATGACATCCATCAAAGCAAGATCCTTTTTGACCCACCTCCTAGAATCATGGAAATCAAATCAAGATTAAACATATGGGACCTCATGAAACTTAAAAGCTTTTGCACAGTGAAAGAAACCATAAACAAGACTAAAAGGCAACCCTCAGAATGGGAAAAAATAATTGCCTATGAAGCAGCGGACAAAGGATTAACCTCCAAAATATACAAGCAGCTCATGCAGCTTAATTCCAAAAAAGCAAATAACCCAATCCACAAATGGGCGGAAGACCTAAATAGACATTTCTCCAAAGAAGACATACTGATGGCCAACAATCACATGAAAAGATGCTCAACATCACTCATCATCAGAGAAATGCAAGTCAAAGCCACAATGAGGTATCACCTCACACCAATCAGAATGGCCATCATCACAAAGTCTGGAAACCACAAATGTTGGAGAGTGTGTGGAGAAAAGGGAACTCTCCTGCACTGTTGGTGGGACTGTAAGTTGGTACAGCCACTATGGAAAACCATTTGGAGGTTCCTTTAAAAGCTACAAATAGAACTACCCTATGATCCAGTAATCCCACTCCTGGGCATATACCCAAAGAAAACCATAATCCCAAAAGAAACTTGTACCATCATGTTTATTGCAGCACTATTTACAATAGCCAGGACATGGAAGCAACCTAAATGCCCATCAATAAATGAATGGATACAGAAGATGTGGCATATATACACAATGGAATATTACTCAGCTATAAAAAGGGATGAGATGGAGCTATATGTAATGAAGTAGATAGAACTACAGTGAAGTAAGTCAGAAAGAGAAAGACAAATATTGTATGCTAACGCATATACGGAATCTAAAAATGGTACTGATGAACTCAGTGACAAGAACAAGGATGCAGATACAGAGAATGGACTGGAGAACTTGAGGTATGGGAGGGGGCAGGGGGTGAAAGGGAAACTGAGCCGAAGCGAGAGAGTAGCACAGATATATATATACTACCAACTGTAAAATAGATAGTCAGTGGGAAGTTGTATAAGAAAGGGAGTCCAACTTGAGGATGGAAGATGCCCTAGAAGACTGGGGCAGGGATGGTGGGGGGGACTCGAGGCGGGGGGAGTCAAGGAAGGGAGGGAATATGGGGATATGTGTATAAAAACAGATGATTGAACCTGGTGTACCCCCAAAAAAATAAAAAAAAGAAAAAAAAAAGGAAAAAAAATTTGCAACAAAAACCTAAGGATTCCTGATTTGTCTATAAAAACTCTGTGGAAATTATAACAAATATATGTTACCAACCTAACAGAATTTTTGTCATAGCCTGAATTCAATCCACCTTCCTAGTAGTTACTATTTCTTCATAATTTTTAGGAGGAATTTCTCTCTCTCTCTCTCTTTTGATAATCAGAGCTAAAAGGAAGTTGCTTAGATCTAAGTTTATTCTCATGGTGTTTTAAGTTTTATTCTCCAGTGCTTCATAAAATACTTTATTTGTAAAAAAAAAAAAAAAAAAACCTATCACTACTTACAATACAAACAGGACTATCATTAATATGGCCAACTGTGTGAAAAATTGAGATTCTCTTAAGAAATACCATGTTGTTTCTCAACTATCCATCTGTTAAGAGGAAATGTTTTCTATTGAGAATGTGTTTGGGTGAAGACATAAAAGTTTAGAGAGAAATCATCACAAAGACTGCCAGACCAAACAGAGTAGTAAAATGTTGTAGGATTCACAGGTAATATTGAAGCCTCTTTTATTATGCTCTGTTGTAGGATTTTTTTCCTAGCAGTGATCACTAGAATGCTATAAGCAGATAGCCAGGCTTTATATTTATTCAGAGATTTTTTTTTTCCAGGATTATGAAAAAGAAAAAGAACGTGGTATGGTATATGGAAGATCTGAAAGATAACAGTTCAAAGAATGGGGCTTGCACTTGAAGGAAAATAAGGTTTGACAGAAGACAGTACTGGTGTGAAAGAGAATAGAAGAAACTATAGATTAAATAGCCTCAGGAAATATAGCAGTAAAAGTAGTCAAACTCAGTGGAATAAGCCTCAAAGAAGCAGGGGTTTCATTAAAGGAAAAGCCATTCTCTTGAAGCTGCCTCAGGGTTGAGGTGAGATAATGTGTGTGCTATAGAAAATGGATATTCTCAGAGGAGACTCTACTGGGGGCAAAGGCCAGGAGGTAGAGAGATTATCAATCATGGAATGATTGGAGTTTCAGAGGACACAACAGGAAAATTTGAAAGAGAAAACAGTGTCAATTTAAGTCACTGGAGAGGAAGCTTATAATATTATGTCTATAGATAATCAATCAAGGTTTAGATAATATTATCATTTTAGGTATGAAGTTAGGGGAATGGAATAACCCTCATGGTGAATGTTATTGACTGATGAGTGGCTATATATTAAATCACATTGGTCCCCAGTGTCACACTGAATGCTGAGAACTAAGTAAATGCCTTCTCCACAGATCTGATGGCTGTGGTGCGGTCAGAATAAGTCATCACACCAGGTGGCTTAGAGCAAATAATATAGTTCATCTGGCACTTGTTCCTTTCCCATAGAGCCCTTGGGGTGGGCACAGTGATAGGCAGAGAAGCCTGGGCTGGCACATGAGGATTTGCAGCTTGTGTCAAATCATATCACATTTTCCATGTGGCTTTCTTTGCTTTTCACTGCTCTAGGACATTTTCCTTGGAATAAAATTTCCAAGGATCAATTTTTTTTCTTCCAAACTGTGTTAGAATGGTGATAAATATTTAAAGTATTTCTAACACCTATATTTTCTACTTTTAAGATTTTGGATTTGGAAAAATAAAAACCTTATTTCTGTCATTTTTATGTGTCACATTGTAAGCAGGGAAAAGGGGAAAGAAAATGAGTAGTGGCTAAGTTGGCCTCATTTGCTTGGTTAAGCAACCAAACTCATGTAATAAAGACTTATTTCCTTAATTTAATTCAACTTTCATTAATACTAATATATCATGCCCTGGTGTTTATATCTTTCTACAAGATGCATGCAGATTGTTTATATATCTGGACAAAATTTGACAGCTTTATGGTCTCTGGCTCTTCTAGGTAACCAGTGATTGACAGAATTATTTCTGAAAATTTAAACAGCAGAACTAGAGAAGACATTGTAAAATCTTCTGAGATTGAGAAGGAGATTATTTCACCATTTGACAATATCTTAAGAATAGTTGCATAAGAGGACTTTTAGAGAATTTCTTTGGTAACCATAACTTAAAATGGAGGTTCCCAAGGCACAGTTTTGGGAAATTTTATTAATAGCAGCTATTTGTTTGATTATTTAATTGACAACTTTTCATTGACTACTACCAATTCTAAAGTGATTTCTTCAGATTATATGGGAATTGTCTTATTTGATTTCCACACTTACCACACGTTTATTAAACCTGTTTTGAAGTGATGAGATTCTGAACTTACAAAGGCTAACCTAAAAGTATATAGCTCTTACTCTATCAGTATTATTTAGCTGTGCACGTAACTTTATTATTCTTTTTCCACCAGACTATATGATTAACAGACTGAGCCAGGTTTCCCTCTCCTATGCTTAGGTTAAAGTGAGTCCCACCCATATCTCCAATTATTTATTTATTTAAAAGGATTTATCAGAAACCAGAAACAAAAAAAATGTAAGGGAGAAAACACACACACACACACACACACACACACACACACAGAGACACACACAATGCCTCCTTTTCCGGCTTCTCACCTCACTCACTTTTCCATTGTAAACATAAAATTTGCTTTCTTTCTCCTATAATTCCTATGCTTAGAATTGCTCCACTACCACCAAGTACCAGGATTATCATTTCTAGTGCAGGGTTTTTGAAACTGAGATAATGGATTAGAGGATCATGACCCATTAGTGGGGTTGTGAAATAAATTTAGGGGTTAGAATTGAATAAAATAGGATTGAAAATATGAGTGCATCAAACACAATAAGGATAAGTATGATTCCATGAAACTTTAGTTTCTGTAATTATTATGAGTGTGTGTCTATGTGTTCATATGTGTGTGCATCTGGGTATAGGCTGTTTTGCAATGTAGGTTGTAATTATAACTCTGGTGCTTGTTCAAAAGCATTTGAAAGCAAAATCCTAGAAAACAGTTGCTCATCTTTCAGGACTTGATCTTTACAAAACCATGATGATGAAGCTTTGTGAGCTGTGTTGTATTAGTTTGATAAAACACACTGACTTATTAATTCATCTTCACAACCACCAACTTGAATTGTCTGGTATATAATAGACACTTAGTTCATGTGTTTGAATAACTGTATAAACCAGTATAGAATTAATTAAAGCATGTTCAATTTTGAATATGTTATTACTTCTTTAGGTAGATACAATTCATAACTTAAAGTCAAATAGAATTCTGTAGTTATAATCTAAGCATTATTTACTTTGGACATAAAGAGCACATTTCCTGGTGCAACCCTACTAAGTGATATTCCTAAAATGAATGGATGTTATCACTTGATTTTTAAAAAAACTTAGGTGAAACAATTTTAATTGTAATCATCTGGAAAATTTCCAGCCCCAATTAAAACACAAAATAAAGGAAAGACTCATTTGAAATGCAGATGTAACATATCCGTGTCACAGTGTCTGCAAACAAGATTTAGCTGCCCTGTAGAAGCCTTTATAATATCACTGCTAATATTTGCTCATGTCAGGGATCTGCTGTGTTTTCTCAAGAGGTCAGATGCTAACACTCACAAAGCCGGTTGCCTAGGTACTACCACACTCATTCAGCCCTTCTTATGCGCACTAGCAATTAGTTTTGTGAACAGAGAAATAATGACTTTTCTTCTGACATTTCTAAAACAACTTTTACTTCAGCTGCTTCTTTACTTGAGCTGTTTTCTTTAATTTGATACCACTAAATCATACTTAATATTTTTATAATAAATGTAAAAACAGAAGATGAAGTACATCTTGATAATACCTGTAGTTAAGTTGGATTGACTTATTGGTATTCTTGTGACCATCTTTTTCTAACATCCCCAAACACACACACTGCAACTACTCTCTAATAATTATTGATGGAATTATGATATTATATACACTCTAAAAATGTTCCATAAAGTTTACATATTATAATAGAAAATATGGCATTATAAAATAATACAATTATTTTACTGTGAAAAAATATATGCTTAAAAATATACACAAAATCAAGAAACAATTTTTCCTGTCTAGTACACTATTAATATGAAAGATTATTTTTCAAGGGATGTCAAGATTAAAGTGTATCTTTTTTTGTAACTTCCTATATGTAATTTATAGACTTACAATTAAAGAAAGAACTGAGAAAAAGTAATTAATATTTTTCAAAATTATTATTTAACTAAATTTTGCAGAAAAAATTACACTAAGTTCATGATTTCATTTGCTATAATTGTGTAATTACACATATTGCTCATATTTATACAATGATTGCTCAACAATCATAAGATATTTGGTCATATTTTTATTATTAACATGTTTTTAACAATGAGAAGTGAACACTCCTCCATTAAAACAACTTCACAGGTATAACAAAGAATCCATAATCAGGAAAAAAATTTGATTTAATCTTTTCAGAACATGATTTGGCACAGTTAAAAACTGTAGTCACAATATTGCTTGCATAACTTTAAACAATCCTTTACCAAGAGAAGACAGTACTTTCATATGAAGTCAAATGATTCCTTTTAGATATATCTTGATCTTTTTATTTCTTCCTAAAACTAAGATGCAATTTCAATTGCTATCTCTAGCAAAATAAAATAACATTTATTTTTACATTTTAAGAACTAATTTTTTTTTTTAATTCATCCTAAGGACAAAACAATTATGTTCCTCTTTCAACTTTATCTTTCAGCAGGCATGGAAGAAAACAAAGTGTGTATGTAAAAAATTGTTAATCTTCAGAAGTTAATGCATAAATATTACAAAAAATAGCAACTGACTTTTACAATTTTAATGTGGCAACTAGTATTGTATTCATGCAGATATAGTTTCTATTACATTAGTTCTAAAATAATCTGGTAAACCACATTATGTTATTGTCACTAAATTCAATTAGATAGGAGAAAGAATGTTAGCAGCAAAGTATAGCCAGATTGCATTGTTATTTCAAATATGATCAAACTTAATAAGTTGTACTATCCTTCTCTTTAATAGTTTCTGTGGCAAATGGTGAATGCTAAGTCTCAGTTCTGCCACAATGTTTGGCAAAATAAACAGATGATAAATTAAATCATAGCAGGTAATAATTTGATAAGTATAACCTAACTTTAATTCTTTTTTTTAAATTTTTTATTTATTTTTTATTTTTTTGGGGGTACACCAAGTTCAATCACCTGTTTTTATACACATAACCCCGTATTCCCTCCCTTCCTTGACTCCCCCCCTCGAGTCCCCCCCACCTTCCCCACCCCAGTCTTCTAAGGCATCTTCCATCCTCGAGTTAGACACCCTTTGTTATACAACAACTTCCCACTGACTATCTATTTTACAGTTGGTAGTATATATATGTCTGTGCTACTCTCTCGCTTCGGCTCAGTTTCCCCTTCACCTCCCGCCCCCTCCCATACCTCAAGTTCTCCAGTCCATTCTCTGTATCTGCATCCTTGTTCTTGTCACTGAGTTCATCAGTACCATTTCTGGATTCCTTATATGTGAGTTAGCATACAATATTTGTCTTTCTCTTTCTGACTTACTTCACTGTAGTTCTATCTACTTCATTACATATAGCTCCATCTCATCCCTTTTTATAGCTGAGTAATATTCCATTGTGTATATATGCCACATCTTCTGTATCCATTCATTTATTGATGGGCATTTAGGTTGCTTCCATGTCCTGGCTATTGTAAATAGTGCTGCAATAAACATGATGGTACAAGTTTCTTTTGGGATTATGGTTTTCTTTGGGTATATGCCCAGGAGTGGGATTACTGGATCATAGGGTAGTTCTATTTGTAGCTTTTAAAGGAACCTCCAAATGGTTTTCCATAGTGGCTGTACCAACTTACAGTCCCACCAACAGTGCAGGAGAGTTCCCTTTTCTCCACACACTCTCCAACATTTGTGGTTTCCAGACTTTGTGATGATGGCCATTCTGATTGGTGTGAGGTGATACCTCATTGTGGCTTTGACTTGCATTTCTCTGATGATGAGTGATGTTGAGCATCTTTTCATGTGATTGTTGGCCATCAGTATGTCTTCTTTGGAGAAATGTCTATTTAGGTCTTCCGCCCATTTGTGGATTGGGTTATTTGCTTTTTTGGTATTAAGCTGCATGAGCTGCTTGTATATTTTGGAGGTTAATCCTTTGTCCGCTGCTTCATAGGCAATTATTTTTTCCCATTCTGAGGGTTGCCTTTTAGTCTTGTTTATGGTTTCTTTCACTGTGCAAAAGCTTTTAAGTTTCATGAGGTCCCATATGTTTAATCTTGATTTGATTTCCATGATTCTAGGAGGTGGGTCAAAAAGGATCTTGCTTTGATGGATGTCATAGAGTGTTCTGCCTATGTTTTCCTCTAGGAGTTTTATAATGTCTGGCCTCACATGTAGGCCTTTAATCCATTTGGAGTTTATTTTTGTGTATGGTGTTAGGAAGTGGTCTAATTTCATTCTTTGACATGTTGCTGTCCAATTTTCCCAGCACCACTTATTGAAAAGGCTGTCTTTTTCCCATTGTATATTCGTGCCTCCCTTGTCAAAGATAAGGTGCCCATATGTGTTTGGGCTTACTTCTGAGTTCTCTATTCTATTCCATTGATCTTCCTTTCTATTTTTGTGCCAGTACCATACTGTCTTGATCACTATGGCCTTATAGTATAGTTTGAAGTCAGAAAGCCTGATTCCACCAACTCCATTTTTCCTTCTCAAGATTGCTTTGGCTATTCGGGGTCTTTTGCGTTTCCATACAAATCATAGATTTCTTGCTCTAGTTCTGTGAAAAATGCCATTGGTAATTTGATAGGGATTGCATTGAACCTGTAAATTGCTTTGGGTAGTACAGTCATTTTCACGATGTTGATTCTTCCAATCCAGGAACATGGTATGTCCCTCCATCTGTTTGTGTCCTCTTTGATGTCTTTCATCAATGTCTTAAAGTTTTCTGCATACAGGTCTTTTGCCTCCTTAGGCAGGTTTATTCCTAGGTATTTGATTCTTTTGGTTGCATTGGTGAATGGGAGAGTTTCCTTAATTTCTCTTTCTGCTCTTCCGTTGTTAGTGTATAGCAATGCAAGAGATTTCTGTGCATTAATTTTATATCCTGCTACTTTACTGAACTCATCAATGACTGCTAGCAGTTTTCTGGTACAGTCTTTAGGGTTTTCTATATATACTATCATGTCATCTGCAAAGAGTGACAATTTTACTTCTTCTTTTCCAATGTGGATTCCTTTTATTTCTTTTTCTTCTCTGATTGCTGTGGCTCAAACTTCCAAAACTATGTTGAATAATAGTGGTGAGAGTGGACACCCTTGTCTTGTTCCTGTTCGTAGAGGGAATTCTTCCAGTTTTTCCCCATTGAGAACGATGTTGGCTTTTGGTTTCTCATATATGGCTTTTATTATGTTGAGGTAATTTCCTTCTATGCCCATTTTCTGGAGAGCTTTTATCATAAATGGATGTTGAACTTTGTCAAAAGCTTTTTCTGCATCTATTGAGATGATCATATGGTTTTTATCCTTCAATTTGTTGATATGATGTATCACATTGATTGATTTGCGTATATTGAAGAATCCTTGCATCCCAGGGATAAACCCCACTTGATCATGGTGTATGATTTTTTTAATGTGCTGTTGGAGTCTGTTAGCTAGTATTTTGTTGAGGATTTTTGCATCTGTATTCATCAGTGATATTGGTCTGTAATTTTCTTTTTTTGTGACATCTTTGCCTGGTTTTGGTATCAGGGTGATGGTTGCCTCGTAGAATGAGTTTGGGAGTGTTCCGCCTTCTGCAATATTTTGGAAGAGTTTGAGAAGGATAGGTGTTAGCTCTTCTCGAAATGTTTGATAGAATTCACCCGTGAACCCATCTGGTCCTGGGCTTTTGTGTGTTGGGAGATTTTTAATCACTGCCTCAATTTCCGTACTTGTGATTGGTCTGTTCATGGTTTCTATTTCTTCCTGGTTCAGTCTTGGAAGATTGTATTTGTCTAAGAATGTATCCATTTCTTCCAGGTTATCCAATTGATTGGCATATAGTTGCTTGTAGTAGTCTCTCATGATGTTTTGTATTTCTGAGGTGTCTGTTGTGACTTCTCCTTTTTCATTTCTAATTCTGTTGATTTGCATCTTCTCCCTTTTTTTCTTGATGAGTCTGGCTAATGGTTTATCAATTTTGTTAATCTTCTCAAAGAACCAGCTTTTAGTTTTCTTAATTTTTGCTATTGCTTCCTTCCTTTCTTTTTCATTTATTTCTGATCTGATCTTTATGATTTCTTTCCTTCTGCTCACTTTGGGGTTTCTTTGTTCTTCTTTCTCTAGTTGTTTGAGGTGTAAGGTTAGGTTGTTTCTTCGATAATTTTCTTGTTTCTTGAGGTAGGACTGTATTGCTATAAACTTCCCTCTTAGAACTGCTTTTGCTGCATCCCATAGGTTTTGGGTTGTTGTGTTTTCGTTGTCATTTGTTTCTAGATATTTTTTGATTTCCTCTTTGATTTCTGTAGTGATTCCTTGGTTGTTTAAGAGTGAATTGTTTCGCCTCCATGTGTTTGTATTTTTTGCAGTTTTTTTCCTGTAATTGATATCTAGTCTCATGGCGTTGTGGTCTGAGAAGATGCTTGATATGATTTCAATTTTTTTGAATTGGCTGAGGTTTGATTTGTGACCCAAGATGTGATCTATCCTGGAAAATGTTCCATGTGCCCTTGAGAAGAAAGTGTAGTCTGTCGTTTTTGGATGGAATGTCCTATAAATATCCATTAAGTCGAGATGGTCTAATGTGTCATTTAAAGCTTGTGTGTCTTTATTTCTTTTCTGTTTGGATGATCTGTCCATTGATGTAAGTGGGGTGTTCAAGTCTCCCACTATTATTGTGTTACTGTCGATGTCCCCTTTTATAGCTGTTAGCATTTGCCTTATGTATTGAGGTGCTCCTATGTTGGGGGCATAGATATTTACCATTGTGATGTGTTCTTCTTGAATGGATCCCTTGATCATTATGTAGTGTCCTTCCTTGTCTCTTGTAAAAGTCTTTACTTTCAAGTCTAATTTGTCTGATATGAGTATTGCTACTCCAGCTTTCTTCTGACTTCCATTTGCATGGAATATCTTTTTCCATCCCTTGACTTTCAGTCTATAGGTATCCCTTGGTCTGAAGTGGGTTTCTTGTAGGCAGCATAGAGAAGGGTCTTGTGTTTGTATCCATTCAGCCAGTCTGTGTCTTTTGGTTGGAGCATTTAATCCATTGACATTTAAGGTGATTATTGACATGTGTGTTCCACTTACCATTTTCTTAATTGTTTTGGGTTTGTATTTGTAGGTGTTTTCCTTTTCTTGTGTTTCCTACTTAGAGAAGTTCCTTTAGCACTTGTTGTAAGGCTGGTTTGGTGGTGCTGAATTCTCTTAACTGTTGCTTGTCTGGAAAGCTTTTGATTTCTCCCTCATATATGAATGAGAGTCTTGCTGGGTAGAGTATTCTTGGCTGTAGGTGTCTCTCTTTCAGGACTTTCAGTATATCCTGCCATTCCCTTCTGGCCTGCAGAGTTTCTGTAGAAAGGTCAGCTGTTATCCTGATGGGTTTTCCCTTATATGTTGTCTGTTGCTTTTCTCTGTCTGCTTTTAATATTTTTTCTTTGTGTTTAATTGTCATTAGTTCGATTAATATGTGTCTTGGTGTATTTCTCCTTGGGTTTATTCTGTATGGGACTCTCTGTGCTTCTTGGACTTGGTGAATTATTTCCTTTCCCATGTTGGGGAAGTTTTCCTCTATAACCTCTTCAAATATTTTCTCAGACACTTTCTTGTTTTCTTCTTCTTCTGGGATGCCTATGATTCAAATGTTGGTATGCTTAATGTTATCACTGAGGTCTCTGAGACTGTCTTCTATCCTTTTTATTCTTTTTTCTTTTTCCTGCTCTGTGGTGTTTACTTCCCCCGTTCTATCTTCCAACTCACTTATTCGTTCTTCTGCCTCAGTCATTCTGCTGGTTATAGCATCTAGAGTATTTTTAATTTCAGTTATTTTGTTATCCATTGCTGTTTGTTTTTCTGAGTTCTTATGAACTGTTTCTTGTACTTTCTCTATTTTGTTATCAAGATTTTGTATCATTTTTACTATCATTACTCTAAATTCTTTTTCAGGCATTTTTCCTATTTCCTCCTCATTTATTTGGTCTTGTGGGTTTTTTTCCTGCTCCTTTGCCTGCATGGTGTTTCTTTGTTTCCTCATGGTTGTCCAAACTTTTGGGGTTGCTTGTCCTGGTGATAGAGGTGTTTATAGAAGACTGTCCAAGCCTCAGACTAATGTCCAAGTATTGGATTAAACAAATATTAAGTCTAGGAAACACATACATGTATAAGACACACAATTACTGAATCCGTTAGGACATAAGGCTCTGGAAAGACCTGACAGAACCCCAGTGTGCTATCAGATATTCAAAGAGAAACCCAACAGAAATGGACAACTGAAACCGAACAAATCAGAGACAAAAGCAAAAGCAAACCAACAAACAAATAACACCTTACACATACAAACATTAATCCAGGGAGATTTTGTAAGCTAGGATCAAATATAGAAAAGAGCCAGATTACCACCAGAGAGAATGGAGATTCTCAGAATGTAATTAGACAATTGTACTAAGAACTAAGATAAAGACAAAAACCTAATATTAAATACCAAGGCAGTGCGTCATCTGGAGAATAGAGCAAGGAGTCTGAGCAGACTGATAGTGTTGCTTATAAGTATGTTAAAATAAAATAAACTTAAAATGGCTGGAAGAAAGGGGAACAGAAGAGCATAATGTGTTTGGAAATATGCAAATAAAAAGAAAGGAATATAAATGTATAAATGGTAGGAATGAAAGGAAAGTATGAAAGATATATTGTCTGTACTACCAAAATCTTAGCTAGATATAGAAGTATATAAAAAGGCAAAAAAAAAAAAAAAGAATAAAAAATATCATTAAAAAATTATGTTATAAAACTTGTAGATCCCTTAGGGCTAAGATCGTATTTAATAAAAAAAAGAAAGAAAGAAAGAGAGAGAAAAAGAAAAAAAAAATCCAGAACTGATCCCAGAGTGGACCAATTCAATAGGTATTGATACTACTATTTCTGTTTCCTTAGTGTCTCAGCTGTAAGTGTCCTTCTCCTTGCCTTGGGTTTTTTTGCATTATTCTGTGACCAGCAGAGGTTCCTTTATTGTTCATCTGTAAGCGTCGGTGTGTGGGGAGGGAGAGGGTACAATAGTGGCTCCTTCTCCTGGGAGTGAGTGAGCAGTGGCACACTGTTGTTTCGGTCGGGCTTGGAGGTGCCTTTTGCAGAGGGACGCTGGTGGCTCAGGCGTAAACAGAAAGTCTTAGAGTTGGGCCTCTTTTGGGTTTTTTTTTTTTGTTGCTGTTGTTTTTTTTTTTCCTCTCGGCAGCCTCCCTGCTGCTGGCACTGCAAGGGGTTTTAATCTAGCCCCGCCCGAGTGCCTGAGGGTGCTTGTTATCCCTGAGCGCCTTAGGTGGCCCACGGGCGTCTCTCCACTGCCTGTTGCAGAGGCGCCAAAAGAGAGAGAGAGGCTTTATGCACGGCTCCTCCCCGCCACCCATGAGCCTGCAGCCTCCAGCCGCCATCATGGCCGGGCAGCTCTCAGGGATGGGCACTCCTCTCCGCGGACCTCCTCCCTCCTGTCCTCTCGGTCTGTCACCCTACCGGCAACAATGTTTCTCACCCTGAACCAGCTCTCCGGTTCCCACGCTCCCGCTCCCAGACCCTCCGTTCAGCCACGGATCGACCTCTCGGGAATGCTGAGCTGCGCTACAGAGGGTGGACCCTCCGTATGTTTCTCACTCCCTCCCGTCTGCCACAGCTCCGCCGCTTCACCCTCTTTGAACCTTCGTAGTTGCCTCCCTACCGGCTATGTCGGGCTCCCCGTGGTCCTTTCTGGTGTCCGAGGCCGTCTGCTGGTGTTCAGCTGGTTCTCTGTGGGAATTACTTCATCCTTCCGTGCAGTCCCAATGCATCTGTGGAGAGGGATGCACTCCATGTCCCTCTACTTCGCCGCCATCTTTTCCCTAACTTTACTTCTGAGATTAGAAAGTAATCATTTGTAAATTACACAAAGAAAGAAATAATTTCTTACTGCTAGTTTTATTAAAAGAAATTCAGCTGCACTATGTATAATTATTAATTTTCTACTCCATATCAGAAACTAACTAGATTATAGAAGATTTTATTCGTGATGAATTTGGTTGTAAAAAAATGCACTACCTTCCCAATTAATAAAAATCTGTGTCTTTTCTAGATGTCTCTAAAATGTTACAAAATCAAAAGAGATGAAACTCTAATTATGTAAGTCCAGGATATGAAGCCAATTGTGGGAACATAAGTAACCAGACGCATCCCAGAGTCTGTGGTCAAGCCATAGATAAACTGTATTTATGATGTATGTATAAGACAATTCTTGATATTTGCTAACATTAGCAAGAAATTAAAATAAAAATTAAATTGTTGTTTCTAAAGTTTTCTAATAAGAGGCAACTAGTAAATGAATGTGATAACCATTAGTGCTTTTTGCAAAATATCTCCAATATTCACCATTTTAGACACAGGTAAGATCCATGCATTACAATTCTCCTTTGCCTCTGGTGATGTTTAAGACCCGGTGATGCTGCTTCTCATCAGCTTGAGCCCCTGGCCTACCATTAGGAGCAGAAATCCCATGCCTACTTGCAGTGAAGAGATGGCATGAGCAAGTAAGAAATATTATTAAATAATATTTTGGAGTTTTTATATAACCATAATTTTGCCTTTCCTGACTGATACAATGGCAGAAATAATACCTGTGAACTTAGCATTTTACTCTATCTAAAGCTTTCTTTTCATTCACAATTTCATTCTGTCATAAAATGTGTGTAGTAATCCTTAGCAAGTCATGAAATCAATACAGTAGATCATATCCAGTATTTTAAAAAATAGAAATTAAAATGAAAATACTGGGAAAACAGCTTAAGTAAATGAATTCATCAAAACACTATATAAATATATGTATGTGTGTGTGTGTGTGTGTATGTAAATGTATGTATAGGACAGAAAGAAAGAGATACAGGAGTTTTCCCTTATATATACTTACAAGGTAAAATGTAGGTAACAGTAAAACATATGATATAAATCATACAATATTTGAGATAAAGGAAAATTAAAACATAATAATACTATAATTTGTATATTGTAAGTAAAGGAGTACTCAGGGAAATTTATAGCACTGAATGCATATATTATAAAATAGGAAACATCTAATAAGAAAACCTAGATAATTGATTTATATGAAGGATATTGATAAAATGCCTTTAACCATTAGAAAATGCAAATTAGAACCACAAAGTTACATTGCACACCCTCTAGAATATCTAAAATTAAAAATAAACAAACAACCTGCCAGTATCAAATGTTGGAAAGAAGATATTACCTAGGTAGCCCTTAAGCAGTTACCCAATAAAAACTGAAATATATTTCCATACAAACCTTTACATATGAAGGTTTATTGTAGCATAATTCATAATACTAAAAAAACTGAAAGTAAGCCAGGTATGCATTAAATTTGTCTGTGTATACAGTGGAAAAAGGGACAAATTAGTGAAACATGCAACAACTTTGATGATCTCAAAAATATTGTGCTGAAAGAAGCCAGATACCAAAGACTGCATATTGCATGATGCCATTTATGTGAAATTCTAAAAATGACTGAATTAATTTATAGTACAGAAACCAGATGATTCCCTGTAGGTGGGGGTGGAGATGAGTAGCTACAAAGCACCAGGAGGGAAATTTGGGGGAAAACAGAAATGTTCTTTGAGATGGTGGTTACATGGGTATATATACATTTCTCAAAACGCTCATGCTGTACATTTAAAATAAGTGCATTTTATTGCATATAATTTTACCTCAAGCAAATTAATGCAATTTTGAAATCCAACAAAATATTCTAAATATTCATTGGTTTTCAGAAAATAATGTTCATGGTGTTATGAAATCTAAAATACTCATGTGGCAGAAACGTCTACCTTACCGCACATTTTTTTCTTCATTCGGGCACATAATTAGACAATATTTCTCATCACTTAGTTAGGCATGGCCATGTGAATGAATTCTAGCTATTAGACTATTGCACTGTGAAAGCGCCAGTTCCAGGTCTGGTTCCTGAAGAGGACCTCTGTATGAGATCCTCTAGTTCTTTCTTCTTTTGCCAACTGGATGAAAATACTCTAGCAATTCTGGATGATATGTTTTCAAGATGGCAGAGTCTTCATAAGTTTGAGCCCCTGAATGACTGTATAGGAGCTACCCTCATATTACCACTTCTTATATGCACTTGAAAACATCTTGAGCTGTTTATATGAATAAATATTTTAAAAATCTATTTTTGGAACTATCTATGGTACACATGTCAATCTACTCTAATAGCATTTGGTATAAAATTCTGCAGGAAATAATTCTGAAATTTCTACAGTTAACTCTCCAAAAGACTTTCATCACCTCGGGATAAAAACTAAACTATTTGCTTCTCCCAACAGACTTTCATCACTTTGGGATAGAAACTAAACTATCGCTTAGAAAGCCTTACATAATCTGGCCTTTGGCAGTCACTTTCTATCACTCTCTTTCTCTTTCAATATATGTTAACCACAATAAACTTTCTTGCCTTACTCAAATATACCAGCATGTTTTGTACCCAGGCTTTTGCACATGCTGTTTCTTCTGCTTGGAAATATATTCCCCAAGATAATAGCATGGCTCATTTTCATTATCTGTTAAGATGACTTGACCACTTAATCTATTAATAAAATAAGAGCCTGCTTCCCATCTACCATTTTCTTTCCTTTTATCTCGCTTCATTTTTCTTCAAGCACTTAGCACTACTTTCCAGTGTATCATATAATATGTTTATTATTAATCTGTTGATGTTGTCAATACTACCAGAATATAAATTGCACAAGGTCATCAATAGCAGTTACAGGAGTACCTGGTACATATAAATTACTCAATAAATGTTTGGTGAAACAATTAATATATGAACATAATTATTGAGAATTTTCATCTTCTAGAAATAAATCACCAAAGCAGTAAGGTAAAGAAAGAATATGTTAACATGAGTAACTTATACTTTTATTGTAACAGGCTCACTTTCCCATTGATTAAAACATGATCCTGCTTATCTTGTTTGATTTTCATCTGCAAATGGGGGGAAAATCATCTAGACACCTGACATCAAAGAATTAGCATTTTCATAAATGTGAACAGCTAAAGGATTTATCAGTTAAAGGAATTTATCTCTGTTCAGGTAAACTGTTAGACTAAGAAATGTGCAGATATATTTTAGAAGTTTGAGTACACTGTTCAGTGAAAGCAATAAAGTATTTACATAGAAAGACATACATGTTAGGACAGATTTATGTATTTTCTTGGGAAAAAAAGCCTTTTTCTTCACTTTGATATGCTTTTAAACTCTTTGATTATGAGGATATATTATTTATAGCAATAAATAAAATGTAAAATACTGTTTATTACCATAGAAATTCATGTTAATTAAAAGCCAACAGTATTTATCTAAATACTGTTTGACAAAAAATGCATGTTAGTTAAAACATGAGTCCAAATTAAGAAAAGGGCATCACAGTGGTTTGTAATGATTTGCATGCCTATGTCTTCTATTAGTTTGTGTCTTAAAAATAAGAATAGTATTCTGGTCATCATTATATAGGCAGTGCCAAATGCAGATTCTCAATCAGTACATAAGTGCTAAATTGATGTTTGTTGAATGGGGAATAGAATATTAAATGAAAGAATTAATGTAACTAAGGCTTCTGGTACTCTCATTTTTGTGGGGCTCAATCCTAAGTTGGGTCAAAAGATTATAAAAACACATGCAATAAAGTATTGTAGTTTGTGGGTCAGGAGTTTTCAATTTTAATGTACGTAAGAATGACTTAAGGAGCTTAAATATTTTAAGCTTCACCTGACTTAGTAAATCTAGAGTAGGAACCAGAATCTATATCTTTAATAAGAACTACTGATATTCTGTAGTTTGATACAGAAGGTCCCAGAAATAAATTTTGGCAAATCCTATGTTAGGTCTTTTTCAAAAGCTATAATGGCCATTATTTTCCATATACTACCTAATAATGTCAGTTATCTGACTTTCTAGCTCAAGGGAAATTAACATTATCAATTCATGAAGATCCATAATGCACTGAATTTCTAAGACTCCATTAACATTTATCTGAGAAATCTGTCCCCCCCCCATAAGTATACAATAAGATAATTTTATCACAATATTTGAAAGAATGAAATAGGATTATTAAAGGAAACAGCTGAGGTCAGTTGTTATCCTTCTCACTAATGCCCACTTGTGAGATGCCCACTTACAATCTTGGCTAAATCTATAGTTCCACCAAATTAAATTTTTCTACTTTTCCACCTCTATCATTTTGTCTTCATTCAATAGTTTTTCCTTAAATATTTTAATGACTTGAGAGGTTCCACATTTTAGCAAGTCTTGCAGAATAGCCATATACCTTTACACTCTCTAAACTATATAGACCCAGCCATCAATTTAAAGCAAATCAAAAAGAGAAAATTTAGTTTGTAAACACAACCCTCTTTTCTCTGAAATATGATGAAAACCTGTGAAGTAAGAATATATGCAATTTACCTTGTGGTCTCTTATCCTTGTGACTTTGGAACAAGTAACAAGCTATAGAGAAGCAGAAAGAAGCTCTAGTAGATTCTCCTGTTTTTTACCTACAAATGCTTTAACGTCTAGTCTAAGTTTTCCCCTCTCTTTTATAGTCTGTATTTTAGCAGCAGAAAGTAAGAAATATGATTTTCCTATTTTTTTCAGCTATAACCATTATTTTTAATAATTATTCCCAAGTAGGCTTCTGAAAATTGCCACATTATATGCTCACATATAAGAAAAGGTAACAGGATATTTTGTCATGTATTTAACATTTGTATAACTTTGAGCAAGTTCTCTAGCCCTTGTAGAACATAGTCTCCTCATCTAGGAGAAGAAAGGTAGCAAAAATAACTCCCTTGTGTGGTTATTGTGAAGATTTTATAAGATGATACACAGAAAGTATTTACTACAGTGCCTGGAAATAAAAAGTTCTTATGTTGCTTGTGTACTCATTCATATTATGTAAGATTAAACCATATATGCCTATGAAGTAAAAATGTAACCGACAGGAAATGAGCAGAAGTCTTAGTGTCAGGACCGTATCTGTGCTAACTGAAGATAATGTAAAACTTTGTAGGCAAATTCAGGAATAGATTATATATAAATAACAAAAGATTACATGTTCTGTTGAAAAAAACTGAATATATAATTTGAATATACATTCAAGAATATCCTTCCCTTCCAGTTCCTGTAATTTAGTTTCAATATATATCTTTAGACTCAGGTTATTTTTATAGTTATATTTCATATTTTCATATGATATATATATTTATATCTTTAAATACACATACAAATTTGGTGATAAAATTTCTATTGAAAAGCTTTATAGCCAAATATACATTATATGTATTTAGGCCTATACTTATTAAATACAATGTTTTGTATATCTTTCATAATAATATTTTTTTCTTTAGCATTAATTAATGAAACAATGATACTTAGCTATCACTCCTATACACATTAACAGCAGAAAATGTTAGCTGTTTTATAATTTTGGCATGTAAATGAAAGGAAGTAGTTTTGCTTGATTTATGAAACAAATATCAAATAATTTCTTATTGAGCAGTGAAAGAAATTGTTGGATCAAGGGTGATCCAAATGAAAATGGGATCTTTTTTCTGAGCATTTGCAAAACGATATTTTTTGCATTTTCAAGACAAACAATATTGTTTCAGAGGAATAAGTTTAATGTCATAAACTATTAAAATTATCAGTTTTTAAAAAGTCATTAAATACTAATCAAGAATTATTTTGTGTGTTTGATATATGTAAGCAAACCTTTATTTTGTTTAAGTTAAAATATCAGATAAGTAAACATGAATTTCATATAATTTCCTTAGGATGTGTTTCAGGTAAGTAGCTAATTATTTTAGAGAATGGTTTAACATTGATGAATTGATCACTTTCACATTTGTGTGTATGTGTGCATGTCTAATTATATTTGTATAAATATCTGAAAAAATCCTCATACTTTTAGTATCACTAAAACTTCAGGGAACAAACTGAGAATTACTTTTCTTAAATATCAATTTCCACAAATTTTTCAGGTATTTTTTTCAAGTCTGGACCAGCAAACAACATGTAAAAGCTGTTTGTTTGTTTGTTTGTTTGTTTTTAAGAACAACTTTGGGATATCCTTATATCTGGCCTATCATATATAATCATCTAAACACTCTTACCTGATCTCAAGTCCATGTGATTAAAATGCAGACGGAAGTCCAAAGGGGGATAAATCCCCCCTAGTTTTCTGAGTTTCCTGGGCTTTAATTTAACTATGGCATTTCATTTTTCCCAGAAACTATCAAATTATACATGTTTTGTACTACATTGATATTTGCATCTTTTGCCTAAAGGAGCTGGAGAATTTGGACCAGTCACCTCAATTTTGTCAGTATAAATTTCCATTATTTTTTTCTCTTTCATAAGCATTCCTCCACACAGTCACCACCTAAAAGATGTAATGCTACAGGCAATGACAATGTGTGGACAGGCATGAGGAGAATTGAAGTCAATGCAAAGGATGAAATGTAGCTGGCTCCTTTTCACATTAAATCATGCATATAGAAGTGACTTTTGGCTACTCACAAAAACCCATGGTTGTAATTCTGAAGAGATGAGATTAGAGTTCTCAAAAGAGCCCTTAACTTAGAGTCATCATGTATAAATTCTAAACAAAGTTTTGCCACGTTGTAACTTCACTATTTGACATTCATTGTAACATCTCTGTGTCCCAGCTTTAGTTTATTTTATATAATCCATTATGTTATTTTAAGAATTAAGTAAAGTGATATAGTGAATATTTAAACTGTCTTGTAAAGTATAATGTATTACAAAAATCTTTGAGAAAAGATTTGATGATTTATTCAAGTTAATAGATACTAATGAGAGGACTAGAGATTTCAATGCCCTTAAAAATCTTAAGCAAATTCCTCACTATTTCTGGGTTGATACTTTTTTTTAAATCCTAAATGGATGGTGAGCATTATCAAATATGTATTTTTCATTGATTAACACTATCATATAGTTGTTTTCCTGTTAATACAGTGGATTTCATTAATCACTTTTCTCATTAAATCAACCTTTTATTCCTGGAATCTCTGAGGTAAAGTCAAAAGGACCATGATAGACTACTTATTTAATATTTTCCTGGATTTAGTTTGTTGACATTTGTTTAGGGTTTTGACATGTATAATTATAAGTGTGATTAGTTTTAAATTTATTTTTCATGTGTTGCTATTACCAGCTTTTGGTAATAGCGATCCTAGTCTCATAAATGAGTTGGGAAATGATCCCTATTGTTCTCTGAAAATGTTTGTGAATAATTCTAGTATTCTGTTCCTTAAATGCTTGTGGAAATGGCCTTTAGAGCAGGTGTTTTTTTTTGAGTGGGGTAAGATTGTCAGTTATAAAATAACTTTTAAAAATTGCTATGAAATATCTCACTGTTAAATTTCTTCTTAAAACTTAGATGAAGTCAGTTTTTCTTAAGTTGGTTCTTTTCTTCCTTTTAAATATTTACTTTTAGAGTATTTTTAGAATCACAGCAAAATTGAGCAGAAAGTATTCTCATGCATTCCCTACTCCCCACAAAGTTTCTCCCACTATCAACATCCCACACTGGAGTGGTGTGTTTTTTACAACCGATGAACCTACACCAAAACATCATCATCAACCAAAGCCCATGGTTTACATTTAGCTTCATTCTAGATATTACATTCTATATGTTTTAAAAAATGTATAATGACAAGTATCCAGCATTATAGATTCACAGAGAATTGTTGCACTGCCCTAAAAATACTCTGTTCTCCTCCTATTTGTTCCTCTCTCCCTCTCCCAGACAAGCACTGATCTTTTTCTGTCTCCATAGTTTTGCCTTTTCCAGAATGTCATATAGTTGGAATCATAAAGTACGTAGCCTATTCAGGTTATTTTCTTTCACTTAGTAATATGAGTTTAAGATTTCTTTCGGACATGGCTTCATAGCTCATTTCTTTGTGGATCTGAATAACATTCCATTATCTTGGTATATCACAGTTATTTATCCATTCACCTACTGAAGAACATTTTGGTTGCTTCTAAGTTTTGGTAATTGAAAATGAAGTTGCTATCAACAACGTCTGTAGGTTTTCTTGTGGATTTCAGCTTATGCTGATGAACATCAAGGAGTGTGATTGCTGAATCATATAGTCAGAGTATTCTTACTTTTGTAAAAAACTGACAAACTGTCTTCACATGTGGCTGTACCATTTTTTTTATCTCCACCAGCAATGAATGAGAGTTCCTGTTGCTCCACATCTTCACCAGCATTTCATGTTGCCAGTGTTCTGGGTTTGGATTATTCTAATAGGTGTTAAGTGGTATCCCATTGTTTTAATCTGCCTATGTTTTAATCCACTGACATATGATGTAGAACATCTTTTCATATGCTTATTTCCATCTGTATATCTTTTTGGTGAGGTGTCTGTGTAAATCCTTTACCCATTTTCTAGTTGGGTTGTTTTCTTATTGCTGAGTTTTAAGAGATATTTGTATTGGATACAATACATATTATATATAAATATATATATATGATAACGGTCCTTTATCAAATAGTTTTTTTGCAAATAATTTCTCTAGTCTGTTGATTGTCTTCGCATTCTCTTAACCTTGTTTTTTCCAGAGCAGAATTTTTTAATTTTAGTGAAGTCCAGATTATCAATTATTTTTTTCATAGGTCATGTCTTTGGTATTGTGCCTAAAAAGTTAACACCATATGTTGCTTCATAACTTTCTTGGAAACTTCCCAGGTATAATCTGAAACCTGCCCCCATATGTAGAGGACAGGGAGATACCAAAGAAAAAAAGCAGTACACAACAGATTGGTAGGTGGCAGGTTTAATTACCAAGGGAATTTACTTATGGGACTTGTTTTGGGTGACCACAAGAGTGGATTTCAGCACCCACCCTCCAGAGTCTTTACTATTGAGTTCTGCTATCAGTTTCTTACTGATTTGCTACTTGCTGGATCTGTCTACTCTGACAGAGAGGTGTTGAAGTCTCCAACTATAGTAGTGGATTTATCTATTTTTTCAGTCTATCAGTTTTTGCCTCATGTATTTTGATGCTCTGTTATCAGGCTTACGTACACTAAGAATTGTTGTCTTTTTGGAAAATTGATTCCATATATTATGATATAATTCCCTTTTTATACCTGATAACTTTTCTTGCTCAAAAATCTGCACTGTCAGAAATTGATATAACTACTCCTGATTTATTTTGAGTAGTGTTAGTTTATCTTTTCCCATCCATTTACTTTTAGTCTATATATGTCTTTCTGTTTAACGTGCTTTTCTTATAGAAAACATATATTCAGATTTTTTTGATTGACTTGGACAATCTTTGTTTTTTTATATGCATTTAGACCATTTATTTCAAAGTGGTTATTGATATAGTTGGAGTAATATCTACTATATTTGTTACTATTTTTCATTGTTTCCTTTTTTCTTTGACCCTATTTTTGTTTTCTAGTTTTTTCTTGCATTTTGTGTTTGTGTTTGAGCAATTTCAATTATTGTTTTCTCTCCTTTCTTAGCATTTAAATTATTCTTATTTTTAATTATTTTTTTGGTGGTTGCCCTAGAATTTGCAATATACATTTACAACTAATCCAAATCCACTTTCCAATAACACTATACTACTTCACAGGTTGTGCCAGTACCTTATAATAAATAACAAAATCATCCTAACTTCTTTTCATCTCTTGTGTTATTGCTGACTTTCTTTTCATTTATATATAAGCATACATAAGGATATGTATATACATAAGCATACATAATTGTATTCATTGTTGCAATTATTATTTCAAACAAATTGTTATGTGTTAGATCAATTGAGAATAAGAAAAACCAAAGTGTTCATCTTCACTTATTTCTTTTCCAGTATTAATTCTTTCTTTGTGTGGATCCAAGTTTCTGATGTATACCATTCCCTTCTATTTGAACATTTCCTTTTTAACATTTCTTGCAAATCAGTTCTATTGGACACAAATTCATTCAATTTTAGTTTGCTGAGATAGTTTTATTTCATATTCTCCTTTGAAGGATAATTTCACAGGGTACAGAATTCTAAGTTGGTAGGTTTTTTTTCTCTCAACTTTTTAAGTATTTCACTTCACTCTCTTCTTGCTTGCATGGTTTTTGAGAAGTCAGATACAACTGTTATCCTTGCTCTTCTACAGGTAAGGTGATTTCTTTTTTACATTTGATTCTTTTAAGATTTTTTTCTTTATTTTTGATTTTCTGTAGCTTGACACTGATATGCAAAGGTCATTTTCTTTGCATTTATCTTACTTGCTGTACTCTGAATTTTCTGGATATGTGTTTTTGGCATCTGACATTAGTTTGGAGAAATTCTCAATCATTATTTCTTCAAATATTGCTTTCATTTCTTTCTCGCTTTCTTCTACTTCTGATATTCTCATTATGTATATATTACAATTTTCACAGTTACCTGTAGTTCTTGGATATTCTGTTCAATTTTTTCAGACTTTTTTTCTCTATTTGATTTTCAATTTTGGAAGTTTCTATTGAAAGATTCTCAAGCTCAAAGATTCTTTCCTCAGTTGTGTCTAGTCTACTAATATGTCCAACAAAGGCATTCCTCATTTCTCTTATAGTGATTTTGAGCCCTAGAAATTTTTTTATTTGTTCTTAAAATATCTATCTCTGCTTATATCACCAGTGTGTTTTTGCATGTTGTCTACCTTTTCCATTAGAGTCCTGCCATATTAATCACAGCTGCTTTAAACTCAGAGTCTGATAATTCCTACATCCCTGTCACATCCAAGTTTGGTTCTGATGCTCGCTCCATCTCTTCAAACTATGTGTGTGTGTTTTGGTTTTGTTTTCCTTTTGGCAGGTCACAATCTTTTTGTTGAAAGCCTGATATGATGTACTGATTAAAAGTAGCTCTGGGAAAAAGACCTTTAGTGATGTGGTGGTAAGGTGTGGGTAAGATGTGTATCTTATAGTTCTATGAATAGCTCTCAGTCTTTTAGTGACCATGTACCCCTGGGCTCTGAACTTCACAACTACCTCTCATTTTTTTACCCTCACCTTAGGAGAGACATGATGGCTGGTGGGGCCTGGAGCAGGATATTTCCCTTACCCAAGGTCAGTCTCTGATATAACCTCTATAGATTACATTCTAGTAAAAATAGTTTCTCTTGAGGGCAGGCCTTCTAAAGGAGAATGGAGAGTTCTGGCTATTTCAAAATGGTTAATCTTTCCCTTTCCTTGCCAGAAGCCTGAGGTGATTTTTCTCTGAATTTTACTGTGAGAACCAGGTAGAGCTGCAAGAGGTAAAACTCACAAGAGGGTGGGATCTCCTTTTAACTCTCTGTCTCAGTCTACCCTGAGCCTTCAGCAACTCACTGGTTACAGTACAGGTTTTCCTATTCCAGTATTGGTTCCCAAGGAGGTTTCTGCTAGTTGGTTTCTACTTCAGTAAGTTGTCATTTTCTGTATCCATTTGTGTGTCTCCTATTTTGGGAGGCAGTGGTTTGTTCTGTGGCCTCAATTCTCTGATGGATTTAAGAAGAGTTGCTGATATTTCAGTTTGTTCAACTTTTTATTCATTATTAGAATGGATTACTGACTTTCAAAATCCTTACATGCCAGACTGGACACATAATGTCTTAAGTGAATTTTGATATGTTGAATTTTATGAGAAATTTACCCATTTTCTCTCAGTTTTCCATTAATTTTCATAAGATTGACTGTGTACGTTTAATCACAGTATTTTTGTATTCTAATATGAATGCATTTTCTTTCTTTTCTTTCCTTTTTTTCTGGGTGAATGTTACCAAATATTTGTTTATTTTATCAAAACAAAAAGCATTGTATTATAAGACAGGGTTGGAGAAGTGTGTGGAAAGGTTAGAGGACTGACTCATTTTTCAGGCCATTCAGGTGACTTTGGCTTTTATTCTGAGGAAGCAGGGAGCCAGTGAAGGCTTCAGAAAGAGTCTTTATCAAGTTCACTCAAGCTGCTCTCTTGTAGACTAAGGAGGTGGCAATGGTGGGAACAAGAATATTGTTAGGAGGCTATAGCCACTAACATCGTGAGAGATACTGGGTGCAGTAACCATACTGGTAACAGTGAAAGTGATAAGATGGGGTTGGCGTCTAAATATAATTCAAAGACAGAATCAAGCACTATAGACAGAGTTTATGTGTGGTGTCAGAGAGTAAGTAAAGATTAAGGCAGAGTTTAGGGGCCCAGCAAAAAGAATGTGAGAGTTAGCTGGGACAAGGACACGACTGGGAGAGTAAGTTTGGTGACGATTATGGCAGTTAGATTAGGAACTTAGTTACAAACAGTGGATACCAGATTTGTATTCTAATGAATACATTCTGAAAAAATGCATTTTTTTCTTTTGGGAATAATTTTTGTCTCTCTGTCCACATGATAACCAAATATTTTTCTTGGACATGAGTGTTTTATGATCTTCAACTTGTTTTTATACTACGTTTTGACCTTTTGTGACTTTTTCCCTCTTCTAATATATTTTATCCAGAAGAGTAACATTCACATTTTGGTCTAAATTAAAATAAATTCACCTCATCATTGAGAAATAACAGATGCATGACATTTCTTATTTTATACAATTAAGGGAATCTCCTGCCTACTACTTTTTCTTTTTGTATGGTTTAACCACGTTTACCCAACTATAATCTCTCTCTTCTATCACACTCCTTAGCAAAACTTTTTTTTTCATCCACTGCTGATCCACACATCCAAATACTTTCTTTCAGTTTCCCATGTTCCACTTGGATCCAGGAGAACAATATTAAACTGGGAGTAAGTTGATTAATTTTACTGTGTGAAGGCAATTGCTTTAAACATAAGATTAACTCCAGCCTCATATTCTTTTCCTTACTCAATAAATACAGAGTTCCTGATCCTATGAGACATGAAAAATTTAGGTAGCACTTATAACTTACATAGTTTGGCATCGCTAAGAAGAACATTTTCATATATACCCTGTGGCATTTCTAAAAACACTTCCCCAAAACACTATCTGGTTTCCATTCAGCTCTTTTCCTGTTAACCTCTTGCTGGCATATAGAGCTGGCACTTGGCCTTTACATGAGCCTTCCCTTGTTTACATTTCCACCTCCCTCACAGATGCAGAAATTCAGCTATGAGGCATGGTAGCACTATTCTACAGCCTCCATTATTTCTCAAAAGGGCACATTTCATGACCTAGATCCCCACATTTCTATCCATTTTACCTCTAGTGTCTCTTTCCAAAATTCTCCTCTCTCTTTTTCTAATCATTTCCGACAAACTGCACATTCATTCCCCAAACTGGGGAGTACTATACAGATAATCTCTCTATGGAAATCCTAAACCAAAAGTCAATGCTATCAGGGACAGCGAATTATTTCCATTGGCTATCTGAATAAAATTATTCCTCAGGTGATTCAAAGTTTAGTCTTATGGTTTCAGGCAGACAGTCTGAATGTCTGACAGTTTTAAGTAGAAATGGGAATAAAACTATTTTCCTGGATCAGATCAGCCTCAAGTTCACCATGCCAACTTTCATTAATAAATGTTCAAGTTTTCCTGTCTAAGCTATTTTCATTGTTTTTATTTCCTTTTTCAGACAATCTTCATTAAGCAGGTGGAATTTTGAAATATAAAGCCTATGAGATTTTAAAGATGTCTCAGGAGAATAAGAATACAACATTATAATAATGTCTCCAAACGAGGTCCTTCATTATTATAAATACTTAAACAGCTTTGTAGATTTTTAATAAAATTTTTGATGAATCCTAATTATAATAAAAGTTTTATTTTATTAATATTTAAAATAAAGGTTGAAGACCTAATTTAGATTACTTGAATGAAATTATGAACAGGTGGCTTTATTACACAGTTTTATTAAGTGTTTAATCAATGAATTATTTAAACAGTACAGTTTGTAATGCCACCTAGTGGATTTCTGAGTGAAAAAATTCCCTTGAGTATAACTGATATATAATATGAAACAAATGGAAAAAGAATGTTAATCCAATCTTCCTATACTTTAACACTGGACTCTCTCTGTCTCCCCCTATATATGTATATATAACCAGTTTCCCAATGCATAGCTGGCACTTGACTTGACCCTCTCACTGTGACTTCTCTTCCTTCTGTAGGGAAGAGAAATATATAAATATATTTATTTCTGTATGTTACCTTGAGACATAAAGCATTAAATATTTAAAAGCATTAAACTGAAACAGAAAGAGAAGACAATATATGTCTTAGAAGTTTCTCTTTAAGTTTTTTATAGGTGTAGAACATTTGAATTGAATCTCAGAGTTTGGTGCAACTGATTATAAATAGCTGCATATAAAGATAATTAAAATAACTAAATAGCAAACTATATATAGAATTTATAGTAATATATAACATCTTTTTAATATATTAGCACAAATTAAGTCATTATCTGTTACACCTTTAATTTTTAACTCCATGTAAAATTACTTGGATAAGTATAAAGCTGTGATTTGTAAACCTGGCAGTTTATAAAAAAATTTCTCATTAAAAGTTTTGAGGGATAAGATCCAAGAATGTCTATCTCTGAAACCTCCACAAGTTATTATGACACATGATAATGGCTGATAACTGCAGGTGTAAATTATTATCTAGGTTCAGAATCTAGTGTCCAGATCACCCAAAACTGGACAAATAAAACCAGATACAGAATGCTGTCTTAGGATGGTTTATTTGTGATTGGAGAAATAAGTAGCATGGCAATATTCACTAGTTCTACTCTGGTTAGTTTTCGACACTGGTATACCTGATGATTCTGTGTCTCATCTCCTCTCTCCTCTTTACAATCTCTCTGGATCACACAATTCATTTCCATGGTTTCAAATACCATATATATGCTGATAGCTTCAAAATGTATGGAACAAATTCATATCTTATCTTGACTCTCAAATCTGTATAAAACTACCTCTTGACTATCTCTATAGTTTCACACCAGTTTCAGAGTACCCCAAGCTAAAGTCATTGTGTTCCATCTCTAACCCCCAAAGAAGTCTATCAAAATTTTCACTTTCCCTATTTTAAGTAATGTAACCAGCATCCACCAAGATAAGAAAATAAAAGTTCAGATCTGATTCTTCTATTTACTAACCTCTTACCACTTAACAGCCCTTAAAGCTCATCAATTATATTTTTTAACCTTAAATCTATTTAATTCCATCTCTCTTCACTGTGATTACCTCAGCTCAGTCCTCCTTAATTTCTTTCTCTGATCTTGGATCCAGTTTTGTTTCCCTCCAGTCCACCTCTTCCCCTCACTCTATAGAGCAATACCAAAGTAAGCATTCTGAAATATAATACTTTAACCTGTCATTGATATCCTGAAGACACTTTAAATGGCTTTTGAAATAAATTTTGTACATATTAACAGCAGTATTTCTCAGAGGCTCTTCAGTGATCCAACTGCCACAGAATCACGAAGGGGTGGGCTTGTGAAAATATAGATTCTAGAGTTTAATGCTAAACCATAGGGTACAGAGAAACCTTTAAGGTAACACTCACTGCAGAACCACTGAATGCTGAAAGACACATTTTTTGAGGCATTGCTGGTGTATTAAGCATTAGGAAATTTCTTCAAGAGCATTCCTCCTAGAATTAAAAAAAAAATCAAATTGATGCCAGATCTAGAAACCCAGTTACATATTTCTGGAAGTATTACAGGAATTGGTTAAGCAGACAATCACTGTATTGGGTTAGTGAGCTTTGGGCCTGTTTCTGAGCCTCATATTCTTATACTGAGGCAAGAAATTTGAGGAGAGCTGAAATATGCTCATATCAGATATGTCTCCTTGTGCCTAGTTGAAAAAGATATGAATTCATTTTGGACAACTATTACGCCAGTTTAGTCTCACAGGGATCTGCCAGATGACAATATGGCAATGGTCGTATAACAAATATCATCAAGCAACAAGTACTTATGTGTGAAAAAACTATTTTAATTATCTTCTAGGGCATAAGTTATTGAAATTGCCATAAACACAATATTAGCAAGCCAAATATCTGTATAAGATTTTCAAGAAAATTTTTTACAATGTAGTTCTAGAAATTAAAGGTCAACAGATGGTTGAAAGAGCAAAAATCATACAACTGAAGAGAGAAATAAACAACTAGAAGGTGTATCCAAAGAATACACTCAGAGTAGGCTGACAGAAAAATAGAAAATATCAAAAAAAGTGAAATTGGAAAAAAGTAAAAAAAAAGTTTTAATATATATTTAATAAGATTCTCACAAAAATGAAATAGAATGGAAGGGAAAAATTTAAGTATAATTGCACAACAATTTGAATAATTAAAGCAAAAGTTGAATATAGTAATTCAGGAATTATAAAAAGTTGAATAAAATAACATACATCCATAATTAAAGAGGTTATGATTCTGTGTCAGGGTAACAGAGACTTTTCTGTGCCTTTATTCTTAAAAGTTACTCTTAATTACTCCCTATCAGGTAGAAGTTATTCATTAATTTACCAAGCATTACATCATGAATTTGAAACTATAAGATACTAAAGATCTGTAAAACCACATTATCCAGAGTAAGTATATTAATTATGAATAAATACATTTCCTATTAAATACTATAAGTAATTGAGTGTCATTTAAGATTGGTTATGTCTATCAGGAAAATCTAGTCTCTTTTGAAGTAACAAACAATTCCCAAATATTAGTGGCAAGAATCATGATTTATGTTTTGTTCATACTCAATGTCTATGCTGAGTTATCTGTGCAATCTACCTGTTGTCATCACCATCCTCTCCATGGAAACCAGGCTGGTATTGCCATTCTCTGCTATCATGAGTTGTTACAGTAGAAGGACAGGAGTATGGGAGGGCACTCACTGGCTCTTCAAATGTCTACCTAGGAGTGACCCACATCCCCTCTACTCGTATTTCACTAGACAAAACATATCACATGGCCACCACTAAATTCAGGTGGGAAGACAAAATATAAGATAAAGTATCTGGAAGAAGAGGCAGGTGGAATATTTGTGATCTCTCTAATGTCTACCATCCATAGTACAATAATATAGTTTATGGAAAATCAAAATTTGGAGAATTTAATTATGACCATAATTACAATCAAATAAAAAAGCCTTGTGTTCCTCTCTTTCCCTTCTCTCTCTCTCTCTCTCTCTGTGTGTGTGTGTGTGTGTGTGTATGTGTGTGTGTGACTCCTATGTAATATTTTAATATTTGGGTAATATATTTACCAGTCTGTCTATCTCTTTCTGGCACTGGACATCAAGCCCCTATTATACTATGAAAGTGGAAGAAAACACTTTTACATAGATACCACCCACTTGCTGTGTCCCTAGATAGATGGAGCTTTATCAATGAGAGTAGAATAAAATAAAACTATATCATCAGTATTAAAGAAATCCCCAAACAAAAAGAAAGGGCTGTAGAACAGACCTTGTAGAGAGTAAAGAAATTAGAAAAGGGAATTTAGATCCATAAGTTATACTGGAACAAGACAATCCTTAAAATGTTGAGAGCAGTTTTGATATCATTCCAATATAAATAAAGCCTCAGGGAATTGTCTGAAGAGGATGAGAGTGATATGTTCCTGTTTCCTTATCCTATTCAGGGCAGAAATGCACAGCCAGAAAAAATATCATCAATCTAAGCATTAAATGTCAGTACTAAATATAGCATGGACTGACCTAAAATGCAAAAAAATAGAAACAATTATCAGTATTTGTGCACAATGAACTTAACTCTATCCTACCAATGTGTACTGTCCTCAGTTTATAATTTCCTGTATATCTTTAATCAGTGTCAGTTTCTTGTTTTTGTTTTTTTTTTTAAGACTGTGTTAGCAGTAAGTTTTCAATGCAATGTAATTATCTGGGAAAAAGCAGGCCAGATTTAACTATAATTTTGGTATATTTTGATTTATTGTTAAATAATTTATCCTCTCTAGGAAGTAATTTAGCCAGAAGAGAAGACAATCACTGAAATTTTTTGAACTTATATGAAGTTCTTAAGTTGTTTTTATTTCCTTGTATGGGTAGGTTTCGCTTTATGGGACAACACACATGCATTTTCACGCAAGTGCACCTTTTAATTCATTGAATTATAAAGAATAATTCCGTATTTTTGCATCTGGCATTGGTAAAGATTATAAACATAAATTAATATTTCCGTGAGACTAAAGGTAACAGGGAGGCATGATAATCTTCAGATCATCAAATCTTTCAAAATAAGAAGCTGGCACAGCTAAATCAAATTTTAAATTTATGAAAACAATGAATATTTACTCTGTTTTCTCCCACTGAATTTAAAATAATAGTAGTTTCACTTGTCATAGAATATGTTCCAAGGTTAATAACTATTTAGAGTTAACTGCACTTAGATGTTCTGGAACATTACCATGGGTCATCTTTCTATCTCATCCTTTCTATTCTTTGCCAGTGAACTTTGTACTCTCCACTCTTTTCTCCATGTGGACTATTGTCACCAATAGCTTCTAAAACTCTTCTATCAAGGTTAGTACTACTAGAGGAGGATTCACCTGCTCTTTGCTATAGGTTGGGGAATCTATAGATTTCTCAGTGGCTCAATATGATGCATGTGCACAGATTTGACTCATACAGAGGTAGTCAAGAAGGTATGACTAACATGATTGGCTCAACTTGGGTTAGATTATGCTTCATGTCGGGCTTAGAATACTTGGAGCTAGAATGCTGTTGGCACAGTAAAAGCTTACAACCCAATAACATGGATTGATACCAATCTTAGAAACGGAGCAATCACTGAACCAGATACCATCTCAAGAGTTCATCCTTTCGATAGGCAGTTCCACATTTTCTCCATCTCCAAACCTTTTCTTGATGTTAGGAATCAAAAATAGGCTACTCATGTTCTGAGGAAAGTGAATATAGTTCCCTGATACACAGTAGAGAGTATAATTTTAAAACAATGGCTGTATTAACTAACCTGATTCTGATAGTCTCTTCATAACAGATATGCATATCAGATCATCATACTTTTCACCTTAAACTTACACAATGTAGTATGACAATTATATTTCAGCAAAACTGGGGGGAGAAAGAACTCATCATTCAATAATCAGATAAACAATACAATGTAAAAGTCTGGAAAGTATTGGAACAGAAATTCCACCAAAGAAGATAGGAATGGCCCATGAACACATAAAAGATGCTCAATAGCATTAGTTTTCAGAGAATTGCAAACTAAAACTGCAAACACACATCCACTAGTATGCAAACAGTACACAGTACCAAGATTTGGCAAAAATGGGGAACAAATGCACTCATGTTACTAGTGGTATTATAAAATGTTACAACCACTCTGGAAGGAGTTTGGTAATTCCTAATAAAGATAAATGTACAATTACCATATGACCCAGAAATTTCCACTTTTATATATTTACCTAAAAATAACATATTCCACAAAAAGATTTGCCTGCAAATGCCCTTAGCAACTAACTACTCATACACACAAAAACATGGGTGGATCTCACAAGTATTATGCTAAGCAAAAAAAAAAAAAAAAGAAAAGCTAGATGCAAAAGCATTCAAAATTTATAATTTTTATTGTATCTTTTTGGATTTATATGAAATTGTTAAAACTGTAAAAAACTAAGTTCCAATATTTTACAAATCTGATGTAGGTGAGTTAATGAAATCCCAGCAAGATTTTCTACTAAAGGTCTTATTCACTGCTTGTACTCAAGCATTTCATTTAGGTTAGGATAACATGTCATTTTATGTAATACATATGTCAACAATTTTGAGCAAAAGGAAGCCAAGAGAAAAATGTTTTCTTACTTTTTTCAGGACTTTTTCTAACTTTCTGACTGATTCAAAACAAGAAAACAAATGAAGAATATTGGGGAAAAAGGCCTGGAGAAAATAAGAGAATAATTGTGTGGCTTTCTTCTTTTTTAACAATTAATTATTAGGAGGAATGTGGAATCCTGAAAAAAAAAAATCTGGTTTTCTTCCTACTTCTGTGATGCATGTCATAAAATCCTCAATGAAGAATACACACTGCAGGGTCTAAATATTTTAACTGTATAAGATTGCGTGAAATAATGAATATGAAAGAACTTCCTATTTGAATACATTCCCTGTACTCTTGTTAAAGAATCTGCTTTTGTTTGTAGTGGTTATCACAAAGATTATAAAACAAGAAATCTGTCATTTAAGAAAAAAGTAAAGAAAAATATTCTTTCAATAGAGAAGTAACTCAAGGTCTGCAAATAATTATTTTGAGTAAGAAATATGTCTGCTTGTGATATGTTTGTTTCATGCTATCATTCCATTTTTTTTCCATGAGGTATCCTTAAAATTACACAATTAGCTGTTATTTTGAAAACTGGAAACTAGAAGATGTTTGCCCAGCTTTCCTAATCTCAACAGCTGGAATTCTGATAGAAAATGCCAATCTATTAGCTAATGACACATATTTCTAAGTGACACCAAGACATCTAAGTATTTCAAATGATTAGTTCTCAGTTAACTGAATAGTTATCTGGGTGTTTCAAAGAGGGAGGGCATGCTAATGCAAACTGATTTCTTTTTGTTTTTGCTTTCAAAACTACTGACTCATTCTTTGCCACTAATGTAGGTACAGATAAAACAGTATCTACTGATACGAAGTAAGGAATGTAAAATTAGAACTTTTTTTGTTTCTTCATTTTAGAATCACTAGATTTGGGGCCATCTGTTTGGGGGGAGTCACATTTGCACAGTAATTTGGATTTTTTTTTTAATTTTTTATTTTTTGGCCATGCCACACAGCACGTGGAATCTTAGTTTCCCCAAACAGGGATGGAAACTGCACCTCCTGCATTGGAAGCGTGGAGTCTTAACCACTGGGCTGCCATGGTAGTCCCTGGAATTTTTAACACAGCTTTTTTTAACCTTATTTTATTTCATGCCTCAACAGCTGAGCTAAGTTGGTCAAGCTTCAGTTTCTAGAATTTATACTGCAAAATATTTACTCAATTTCTTAAATATTAATCTATTTTACAATACAGTACTTGATGTAAGTTCTCAAAGTCCAATGCTCCACCTCCCATCCCCAGAAAATGTTTATTTTGTTCCTTTAGAAGAGTAGTTTCTCCAAGTCATGGGGAAAAGAA
Organism: Hippopotamus amphibius kiboko; assembly: GCF_030028045.1. Lineage (NCBI taxonomy): Eukaryota > Metazoa > Chordata > Mammalia > Artiodactyla > Hippopotamidae > Hippopotamus > Hippopotamus amphibius. Next base: position 34,815,397 of record NC_080192.1, on the reverse strand, counting down.
CATGGATTTTGGGGTCAAGTGAATAAGAGCCTGTCTTTAGTTCTATAGTTTACCAACACTGTGGTCATTTCTTTGCCCTAATCCTGATAACTTACTCTCCTATTAAATGAGAATAGTACTTACCATCCAGGTTTGCTGTGAGAATCAACTGATTACAGGACAATAACTGGCATACAAGTCACTAAATAATAATCATTCAATGTTTTTCAATTATTGTTGAAATGAAATCATAGAATTATTCAATAAATATTTCTATGTACATGTCAACAATTATTTTGAACAAGCATATAAGGAGGGTGGGAAGGAGTCGCGGGAGAGAGGGGACATGGGGATATATGTATAAATACAGCTGATTCACTTTGTTGTACAACAAAAACTGGCACAACAGTGTAAAGCAATTATATTCCAATAAAGAGCTTAAATATACATATATAAATATTAAAATTAAATTATTTATCCAGTGTAAACTCCCAAGATTTTAAGAATGGATGATTTTTAGGCATTCATTATACTTGAGTAAGCTATTATAGGAAAAACTATACTCTCAACTGGATCTGTTGATATAACAATAGAAACCATCCAGAATGAAACATTCAAAAAATAAATAAGAGCAGAGCACCAGGAAGTTTGAGATGAAATAATCTCCAACAGCCTAATATACATAGTATAAGTAACATAAATAATTGTAGTCCTCAAACAAAGGGTAAGCATAGGAAATATTTGATGAAATACTGGTGAAATTTTCTAAAATTGGAAGAAAATATAAACTGACAGATTAAAAAATCTTAGTAAGCCCCTGACTTAGTAATATAGTGGCAAGGTAGAAGGAAGAATAACTGCAAGGCAAATTTGCTTATTTGTTAATGAAGTTCATTTGAGGCAGTGTCTCACATTGGGTTAATAGTTGTCAGCATATCAAAAATATTCAAGTAATCAGGTTTGCATTTTGAGGCAAGTGCAGGTAAACATTATTGACCATTTATTTAGTTTTGATATATGCAAGCTTTAGCACATAATCCATTCTAACAATTTTATATTTCTTTAAGATATTGACATTTATTTGGTATTGTGTTATCAGAGGATGAAATTTAAGTTTTGTCTGTTTCTGGTAATTAACAGTTAAAAAGCAACAAAGTATCCTCATCTTAATTTAAGTGTTCCAGGTGATTTTTCTTAAGTCCCAAAACAGTAGTCGCTCTACCAAAGTAGAGATGCTATGATACAAGCAAGGGTGCCAGCAAAACTAGGTCTGTTATTCTCAAATAAGAAAACATACACTTGGCTGGAGATGATTAACTCTTTCTAGCTATGGGACTCAGCCTTAGTCAGAAGATTTCTCTGAGATTTTACAAGAGAAACCATTATGGCTATGTAAGCCTGAGAAATAATAAAGTTTTATTTAAGTGCACTCTAGAAGAGCAGGATATCTGTAGCATTAACTAAACTGAGAAAAGAAAGGATCAATTTTTTTCATTTGTTTATTATTTTAAAGTAACATTTATGATTATCTCAACCAAAATTCTGTGCCTAAGCTGCATTTCTAAAAAGGAAAAGGGAGAGAGAGAGAGAGGGAATATTTTTCAGGCTCAAATATGCTTTTGTAAGCATAAAGATGATATTATTAGCTGGCTTGTTTAAATATATAGTTAAGTCACTTTCTTTAGGAGTGTGAGTGAACTAAAACATTCCCTTTGTAAAGCAAACTATTTAAGAAGAATTATTTTCCAGTCCAAGACTTTCATTCTTAAGTTCAAGTTACATAACTGATCCTCAATTATTATGACTTAAACTCTGTTGTGGCCAATAATATTTTTAATAGGTGTCAAAAATCCCAGAATATTACACATTATAAGGATTATATATACTATTTCATGCCGTGCTGTGTTTGGGAAGTGATCTGGTGAGGGTGAGGTCTCAGGGTCCAAGCTTCCCAAGATTTTTATTTTGTTCCTAGAGTAAGGAAATTTGTGAAAGGGGGTTAGGACTCAAGTGACCCCAGGGAGGATCTGCCTTATAGTCATTCAATTCTTAGAGCCATGCTTCTTGGTAAATTGCTGTTTATGTTACAGCTCTTCATGTTTCCATGTGGAGGAATTCACTAAAATAATACTTCAAGCTCTTTCCCCACTGGCTATCCATTTCCTTCTGTGGGAGGAGTGAGTTTTCTGATAGAAATCTAACAAAATTAGCCGGATGTGCTCAGCTTAGCTCTTTCCTCTTTTAGAGTCAGGGGTCTCTTCATGCTATAAATTTTAGAAGGTAACCTCAATAGAGGAAGTTTGTGGTTTTCCAGCTATGTCTGTACCTGGGTAAATAAGTGTAATTCTTCAGTGCACTGTTAGCAAGTCATGTCTTCCAATCCAGCTTTTGTCATAAATAAAGATGATATATTAATCTCCATCTGTCTGACTCCTTCATCGAAGCCACACTTTCTCCTGTTGCAGTCTTTGTATATATTTATGAAGGCTCCTGTTTCTTTCTATTGCACTTTAAATTTATCCACCTCTTTCACTAGACTATCATTTCCATTATAGGAAGAGGATGTCAATTCCATTGCCCTATTTTAATTGCTTAAATGGTTTAAACATAGGAAATAGGCAATGAATGTTTGTGGAAGAAATGGATGAAAAGTGCAGCAAGAATTCAATACAATAAAGTTTGTCTTGGATTTGTTTTACATAACAAGTTCTAAAATAAAGTTCCAGTAACCTTTTTCAATAGACTTGCTGCTATTTACTAGAATATGAACCATAAAGATGATAGATTTGTCCTAAAAAGGGGCTATAACAGGGAGCCAACCTCCATCCTTAGCCTGCTGACCTCTGAAGAATCAGGGGAACTTTTCCAGGCAATTAAACATCCTCTGAAACACATACAGCTAAGTTTTCTGTTTCTCCTGTTGGATAATTCATCTTGTACCTGTGGTTCTTTGTGTGATTCTTTCCACCTAGATCAAGTAAAAGAAATAGAAGTTTTATTGAGGGTGAAAGAGAGCCCATTGGCACAATGACAGGAGAAAGCCTTTGAAAATGCATGTATTTCTTACTCTTCTAGCAGAGCAGTCTTTCTGTTTCAAACCAGCTGTTTGAGTCTCTAGGGTCCTTTACTTAGACTATCTCAACTTTGAAAACATTGTGGCATAAATTTTTAAAAAGATGTATTCCAATATTGGTTTAGAACTATTCTTTTAGATCAGAATCCAGGATGCAGAAATTTAGCATGATCAATGTAGGTAAAGAAAAATGCATGGCTGGAGTAGGGAATATAAAAAAAAGTTATTAATATTTATTTGCTGAAATATTAGCTTATGAAATAAAGAATAACCAGGCTTTAATAAGTATTAAATAAAAAGTAAAACTCTCTCAGGCCATATTATAATGCCTCAAAAATCGGGCAAGAATTTTTCCATTTCCTTTCTTTTCCAAGAGGAAAATAATAGTAATAACTATGATATTGAACCTCCTCTGGGATTTAGTAAAGCATTATAAAAAGTCCAACCTGTGCATTTTTGGTTTTCATGACCTGAACTGAATATGACCTTATCCCATATTTCCAACTTCCTTTCCAAAATTGAGAAATTAGTGATTTATAACATCATGTCATTTTTGGCTGAGGTAACATATCATAAATGATGTTGCACATTGTTACAACATGCAGAGTGTTGAACAAATATTTCTCTTTTCTTTCCTCTTTCTGTGTTGTTTATTCACTTGTATTCCTAGGAGATGCCAACTCAACACAAAACTTTCTGGCATAGAAATCTTTAAATGAGTGGAAATACCCAGTGACATTTTTGGTTTAGGACTTGTGCTAGCTATAGACTCCCTCAAGGCTACAGGAAGAAGCTATTAAAATGGATTCCCTACATGTTCATTTTAAATGGGTCAAAAGGTTACATGACAATATAAAACAGCACACTAGAGCTTTAAAAATGATTTATACTTTGTTACATTTATTAATACTAATAACTCTGAATATTTTATATACAAAAAATACTTTCCTCTTGAAAAATATCATGCCTGTCTGTGGACATATGGTGTTTGTAAAGTGTCTTTATTCACAGCTTTATATCCTCATTTCTAAATTTTCTGTAAAGTTTGGTTTCATCTCAAATCTAGGCTTTTCTTCTTTCTTCTAGAAGAAAGTGATTTTTGGCATTAGTAAAAAATAAATTAAAAGGTATATTTCATACAAATGCATGATATTATCAAGAAAATATGTGCAGTTAGCTTTAAGAACATATTTAAAGAAAAAAGAATAGGCATGTTTTATAATTCCTATTTATTTCTATAAAGGGCTTTACTCATTTATTTTATTTAAGTAAACTTTCATGTCATTTAATCCATGCCAAGCATTGGTATGAATTCTTGTCACATATTAACTCAGGTAATCCCAGTCATACCCCTATGAGGTAGCTACTACTAGCATCCTTGTTTTATGGCCCAGTAAGTAGACTGGGCCAAGCTGTGCTAAAGAAATTGCTCAGGTGACTCAGCTACTTACAGAGCCAGGTCCAGAGTCTGAGTTCCAGAGTCTGGATTCCAGAGCCTGTGCTCTTACCCCTTATGCAGTTGTTGAAACTCCAGAATATCGAGGAGGAAAAAAAAAAAACTAAAATAAAAACAAAACATCCAAAATACTGCAAAATATTCTTACTTATTTACTCTCGTCCGTATGTTTATGCCTACGAAGTGAATATATGCTTTCATTTATATTTAAGTACACCCACGATGGCTATACAAAAACTTACCTCAAGTTTAACCTATAATTTTATCATAAATTTTAGTGTGTTATTATAATGTGAATTTAACTATCAATTTGAAAAATACATAAAATACTACTATATTTTTATATACCTATCCTTTATTAATGGAGGTTTAAGTGCATATTTTCTCCTACAGATATGAAAATGAACACTGCTAATTATGGTTAATATTTGGAGAATATGGCTAAGCCTTTTCACAATAGTCACAACAGCATTATGAGCAGGTACAATCATCCCTATTTTAATGAGGAGGAAACTAAACACAAGATGATCAAATAGGTAAGTGGATATCACACAACTCTACAGACTAATGCAGGATGTGAATAGGCAGTTTGAGTAAAATCTCTGCTCTTATATATACTACATCCCTCACCACCCGCCCCCCCCACCCCGCCCATTGAATAAACCATTGTTCACAGAGAGTTCTTCAGGATCAAAGGCAAACTGTAAAGACTATAAATGCAGTTAGACAATTCAACATATGAAAGGGTTGTATTATTTCCTTATTCAACTGGACTGGAGGTGTTCCCCTACCTCTGCTAGCATTGGGAGGTCTTTTCCCCTCTGGATTAATTTATCTTTATATCTCTATACAATGGTGGAAATATATGTAGAAATATACTTGTTTATTTTTAAAGGAAAAATATAAATTCTTAAATATGCACACAATGTGCTTTACTTAGTGATCAAAGTTAAAAATCCTATGTGTGTGTATATATATATATGTATAACTTTAATTTCCCTTTGGCATATTTTTCAATAATTTTGGCATTTTTAGGTTACTTTTAAATGCATGGAATATCTTAGTGTCATAAAGTATTACCCTTTTTGTACCTTATCTGTTTTCTCCATTTTAAAGAGATTCTTCAACTATGTTGACACAATGGCTGAAGAATTTTCTGTCATACGTTCACACTTTTAATCCAGAATAGGAATGATATTTACCCATTAATTTCAACCAAGTGCCAAAATTGAGACTAAATAGCTTTGATTTGCCCAAGTTGAGCTAGAATCCATCTTCAGAAATAGTCCTTGTGGCAGGCTAGTGATATGTGTCCATGTGCCCAGTCCTAGCACACAAACTTCAAGTTGAACCAGGAATTAAAGCTGTATATGAGAAAAGCATGGGTTGAGAGTTGGTGAGATGTGGCTCCCCAAATGGATACCAAGAACAGTTCATATAAGTAAGGAGAAAGGAATGCTGACTGGACAAAAATCAATGACTGTAGCCTATATGAGTAAAAAACAAAAACAAAAAACAGATTATCACTGGTCTCTTAGAGTTTATATTCTAGTGGATGAAGACAAGTAAATGGATATATATATATATATATATATATATATATATATATATATAGCAGGTGAAGTTGTCAATTGATATGTTACAAATTAATTTATAGTGAAATACAATGTTTGACAAACTTGCTATCAGATTGTGCTTACTTTATAAGCTTTCCAACTTTTCTATGAACTAGAGCACTTCATAAAATTTGGAACTTCTTTTAGTCAATCAAGATCATTAATATTAAGAAATGAATTACTCCTACTGATCTTTAGGACATATATAGTCAAATAGGAAAGACAAGATATATAAATACATTTATTTTTCAATATTTTTCCACTTATATCTTTTTAAAGTTGGAATGATAAATTATAATCACAATTAGATGTAAGATGTTTAAAGCCCCAAAAGTTCAGGAAAATTCCCTATGAGATGAAATAAATGAATAGTATAGATTTTTAATGAGAATATGATATACCAGCCCAGCATAGACTAAACAACTCAAGTGAAGAATTTTGAACAATTTGCCATAAACACAAGAGAATGATGACAACTTAATCTTGTGCTTATATAAGCAGTGTGTATCTGGAGAAGCTATTGGACAATGTGAAGTGAAATAGTTGTAACATTTCAATAATTATTAATGTATATCTTACTTTAATTAAACAATCTTGATCAGATTCCCTAATGATTCCCTAATCATTTTAATTTATATTTATACTTGAACAAAAGTTCTTGGTTTTAAAATACTTGTTTCTTTGTAGAGTATCTCCATTTTATGTAACATATACAAAAACAATTGTATAGAAGTGATGTGAAGTTTTTATTTTATATTACTTTATGATAAAACTCTGCTTTATGTTGGGTTCACTGAAAATGGAAGTAAAATGAATATAATTATTTCAGAGGCTACAAATGACATCACATTTAAGACGAAAATTATTTTTCTTGGCTAAAAACCTATATTTGATACAAATGACATAAACATTATATCACTTAAATGAACAATTTTTGGTTACCTGTTTATTGATTTATAAAATTTATGGCCAACCTTCAGAATTTACCTTGTTCTCAAGGTTTTTGATTTTTGTATCCTTTCTCTTTTCAGAGATTTTTTTTTTATAGGAACTTAAAATCTCAAGGTTCTTTGTTTACTATATTGGCAGAAAGTAGAGAGAACCTGGACTTCCTTTTCCCCTAATATGCCAAGACAGATGCTCTGAAAAACTTCCTGATAAAAAAATGCCTACAAGTGCTGGAAAAATGTAGCAAACTTTTGTTAATGCAACACTGTGCTTGCAGGAGAATAACAAAAATCCCCAGAGGCAAAGAAAAAAACAAACAAACAAACCCAAAATCTGCAACCAAACCTTCAAGCTATAGTCACACTTAAGGCATTTACTAATTGTGACAATGAGGAATATTGGGTTTTAATGCTCAACCCAGAACATCTACAGCCTTCATGAAAATGTTGACAAAAATCCCCTTAGCTAGCAAAGACAGCTGGAAAGGAAAATTGTTTATTTGGATATTTACAACATGGTCAAGGAAGTTCACACTGAGAAAACGATGTTAAATAATTCTAAGTTTGGTAGCAGCCAAGAGTAACTGACCAAAATAAGTGCCAAGGACTACCATAGATAAAGTTAGAGAAAGCTTCACTAGATTAAAAAACCTACTAAATTACAAAACCCAAGAAGACAAAAAATCGTGATGGATATTCCCCAGAATTGAACATTATGGAACTTCATATGATGTAAAGATTGGGTGAAATATACAGTCTAGCCAAATAAGGAAATAATACTAAACTTCCACATATCAAATTGGCAAAATATATCTACATCCTTGAACATTCTCTTATAAATTGAGCTTGGGGAACTTTCTATGCACAATGGTTTACTCAATGGGAGGGAATGTAATATACATAACAGAACAGATTCTAGTCACGCTGTGATTCACAACTTGCATTTGTCCACAAAGCTGTGTGGCATTCAATGATTTATCTGTCTGTTTCCTTTTCATTAAAATAGGAATAATTTAATGAATTGTACCTGCTCATAAGCTGGTTCTGAGTACAAAGTGAGATTTTTAAATTAGAAAGCTTGACCACATTCTCTAAATATCACCCATAATTAATAGTATTATTCATGTGTATAAGGGAAATATTATTAGTTTTCTAGTAAAGCTAAAAATAGTAACTGACTGACTTTTACTCTTCTGAATCAATTTCAGAATACTAAGGCAAAGATCAAAGAGAGGAAAATTATTTACTTCTAATCTTTGTGACAACCATGTGATTTAAACACAACTTTTGGTATGTCAGTGTTATGGATTGAATTGTGTCCTCCCCCAAATATATATGTTAAAGTCTCATCTTCCAGTGTCTCAGAATGTGATCTTATTTGGAGATAGGTCTGTAGAGAGGTAAAATGAGGTCATTAGGGTAGGCTCCAATCCAATAAAACTGGTGTCCTTATAAAAAGGGGAAATTTTAACAAAGAGAAATACCTAGAGGAAAGGTGGCATGAAGAAACAGTAGGGAGATGATCACCATCTACCAATCAAGGAGAAATGCCTGAAACAGCCCTCAGAAAGAATCAACCCTGCCTATACATTGATTTTGGACTTCTAGCTTCCATAACTTTGAGACAATAATTCTTCATTGTTTAAGCCACCCAGTGGGTTACTTTGTTATAGCAAACTAATAGTATATAGTATAACATGATTAATTTGGTTTAAAAAGAGAGGAAGTTTAAATTAATAATAAACCTAAAGTAAGCTTAAATTTTTTGCAAATATACAAAAATGGAAAGATTTTTAACACATTTTTCTTTTATGTTTCAAAATGATAACAACCCTTGTGTTATCCTGCTTTATCCCATGTGCTTATATATATCAATATAATGAAAACTCCTAGGGCACAAATATTGTGTCTAATAGCATATTCACTTTAAAAAACAAAGCTTCATCTTGTTGTTTTGAATTTTTTTTTTTTTTGAGAAACAATCATCACTTTGAAAGACATCAGAAGTTGGTCAAAAAGAGTCAGCTTGATGAGACTCCTTTTTGCCAAACCGTGACACTTTAGCTAATTTTTCATGTAAAGATGACAGTTAATTGAAAATAAGTTATCTTGTTCTAAGCCATAAATCCATGCAAATACTCAATTAAAATAAAGTTTATGGAAGTCAAGTCTCTCCTGTAAGTCAATTGATTTGTGTCTAATTTTCACATAAAGGAGGGAGAATAGCTCAATTAATAAAAGGAAAGTATAACAAACAAATGTGTTTTATGAATGTAATTTCATCTCCCAATCAAATAGTGCAAAGAATTGTTGGAGTAATAGTGACAGGCCTATGTTTTGTTTTATTTCCCAGAAACAAAAATAGACAATAAACAAAAAACGCTTTAGGAAGCACAAACAATTTAAGGCCAAATCTATTAATTTGATAATGTGAGTCTGTCTTAGTTCAGGGGTGGATTTCAGAACTCCACCTCAGGCAGTACTCAGGTTTTTCCTACTGGGAAGCACTCACATGTGCTGTGTTGCCCTAGGGAAGGGCAGTTTGACTGATGTGGATGAAGAATTGCTCAAGCTACTGAGTCCTTAAAAGAGAATGCTGGCTGGACCCTGCCCTCAAATAGGCCAGGATGAGACCAAACCTCTAACAGATAAAATTATGTCATATAACCTGCTGGTTAGAGTAATCCAGTTGTCGAGAAACTGATGAACGTTCACTACTTTACTGGAGGAATATTGTGACATGTTTCAATATATCATTAGAAATATTTCATAGCAGTTAAAATCTTCTAATCTGTGAACTTCAGAGAAATAGAGATAACATGGATGACTCTGTTTTGTTTTTGTTTTACCCCTTTACTCTCTGTCTATTATTAGATATTGGTTATGTGCTGACCACTTTATTTGGTGCAAAAACGTGATACAAACCAACCCCAAGTATTTCCCAGTGTTCCTTGGATGTCTCATTGTTTCATAAATGAATTTTCTAAGCAATTTACTCTTTTAGGTAATACAACACAATCAAAATGAAAGCTAACTCTTAAGAATTTTTTTCTTACTTGTCATTAATTTCTAGCTTTTTTTTTTTTTTGTCTTCACAGGAAATTCTGATTCAAACAATTTCTCAGGTATGATTTTTTTAAAGTGAAAATGGTATTGCTTTTTTGAAATTTTAATAAAATACACATAATATAAAATTTACCATTTTTAGGTGTACACTTAAGTAGCATTAAGGACATTCTTACTGTTGTGTGACCATCCAAATCCATCTCCATAGTTATTTTCATCTTGAAAAATGAAACTATATCTGTTTAACAATAACTCCCCATGCCCCCACCCTTCAGAACCCATCATTATAGTCCCTGTTTTCATGATTTTGACCATTCTAATTGTGGCATATAAGTGAAATCATACTATATTTGTCTTTATGTGACTGGCTTATTTCACTTATCATAATGTCCTCAAGATTCATCCATGTTGTCACCTATGTCAGAATTTCCTTCCTTTTTAATATTGCATAATATTCTATTGTGTGTATATACCACATTTTGCCTGTCCTTTCATCGCTCCATGGATACTTGTGTTGCTTCCACATTTTAACTATTGTGAAAAACTAATGCTATGAACATGTGTGTAAAAATTTCTCTCCGGTATATACCCAGAAAAGCAATTGCTGGATCATATGGTAATTCTATTTTTAATTTTTTGAGGAACTTCCCTACTGTTTCCTCAGCAGGTCTACCATTTTGCATTTCCACAGCAGTGCAAAAGACTTCAATTTTTCCATACTCTTACCAAGGCCTGCTATGCTCTGTTTTTTTTTTTTTTTTTTTTCTTTTCTTTTGATAATATGACTTGGTATCTCCTTGTAGTTTTGATTTTCATATCCCTAATGATTAGTGATGTTCAGCATCATTTCATATGTTATTTGGCCATGTGTATATCTTCTTTGGAGAAATATTTATTCAAGTCTCTTGCACATTTTTAAATCAGGTTTGTTGTTGTTGTTGTTGTTGTTGTTGTTGTTGTTGTTAGTGAGTTTAGGAGTTCCCTGTATATTTTAGATACTAATCTTTATCAGGTATGTGATTTGAAAATAATTTCTTCCATTCTATATGTTGTTTTTTTACTCTGTTGATAGTATCTCTTAATCCATAAATTTTGAAGTTTTATGAAGTCCAATTTCTCTATTTTGTTGTTGCTTTTAAGTGTGCCTTTGGTGTCTTGTATGCAAAAAATCATTGCCAAATTCAATATCATGAAGATTTTGTCCTGTGTTGTCTTCTAAGACTTTTATTGCTTTAGTTCTTACATTTAGGTTCTTGATGTTTTATGAATTAAGTTTTGTACATGGTGTCAGGTCAGGCTCCAAAGCCACTGCTTTGCATGTGGATATCCAGCTTTTGTGCACCATTTGTTGAAAAGACTGCTTTTCCCATTGAATGATCTTGTCAAAAGTCATTTGACTATGTACATGAGGGTTCACTTCTGGACTGTCTCATTTATCCCATTAGTCTATATGTCTGTCTTTACACCAATACTGTACTATTTTAATTACCGTAACTTTGTACTAAGTTTTGAAATCAGGAAGTGTCAGTCCTCCCATTTTGTTCTTCATTTTCAAGATTGTTTTAGTTATTTGGGGCCCTTGAGATTCCATATGAATTTTTGCATGTTTTTCTATTTTTGTAAAAAAAAAAGTCATTGTCATTTTGATAAGGATTACATTGAATCTGTAGATTACTTTGGCATTTTAACAATATTAAGATTTCCAATCCATGAACATGAGATGTATTTTCATTCATTTATATCTTTATTTAAGCAGTTTTTTGTAGTTTTCATTTTACAAGTCTTTCGTCTCTTTAGTTAATTCCTAAGTATTTTTCTTCTTTTTGATGGTATTATGAATTAAATTTTTTTGTAATTTTCTTTTCAGATTGTTCATCATAGAAGTGCAACTCATTTTTCTGTGTTGACATTGTACTCTGCTACTTTGGTGAGTTCATTTAGTACTTCTAACAGTTTTTGTGTGTGTGTGTGTGGAATCTTTAGGGTTTTCTACATGTAAGATCATATCATTTGCAAAAAAAAGGTAGCTTTATTTCTTCCTTTCCAATTTGAATGTATTTTATTTCTTTTCCTTGCTTCATTGTTCTAGATGGAATTTTCACTGGTTGAACAGAAGTGGTGAAAGTGTACATTTTTTTCCTTGTTAGTGATCTTAAAGGAAAGGCTTTCAGTCCTTCACTGTTGACTCTGATATTCACTGTGTGTTTTTCATATATGACTTTTGTTATGTTGAGGTTGCTTTCTTCTATTAAGAGTATTTTGAATGTTTTTATCATGAAAGGGTTTTGAATTTTGTGACATGATTTTTCTGCATCAATTGAGATGACCATGTGGTTTTTTCCTTCATTCTGTTTATGTGGCATTTTGTGTTCATTAATTTTTATATGTTGAACTATCTTTGCATTCCAGGAGTAAATCCCACTTGGTTGTGGTGTAAAATTTTTTAATATGCTGCTGAATTCTATTTGCTAGTATTTAAATAAAGATTTTTACATCTGTGCTTGTAAGGGATATTGGTCTGTAGTTTCCTTTACTTGTATTGTGTTTCTCTGGCTTTGGTATCAGGGTAAAGCTGGCCTCATAGAATAAGTTAGGAGGAGTTCTTTCCTTTTTAATTTTTTTGGAAATGTTTGAGAAGGATTGGTATTATTTCTTAATATGTGATAGAATTCACCAATGAAGTTTTTGATTACTCAGTTAAACTCTTTATTAGTTATGTGTCTATTAATATTTTCTGTTTTGTGATTTAGTCTTGGTAAAGTTTTGTGTGTCTAGGAATTTGTTCATTTCATCGAGGTTACCTAATTTATTGATATTTGCTTATATTCATTTATATTCACTTTTATTTCCATAGAATTGGCAGTAATTTCATCACTTTCAATTTCATTTTAGTAATTTGAATGCTTGCTCTTTTTTCTCAATCCATCTAGCTAAAGGTTTGTCAATTTTGTTGATCTTTTTGAAGAGCCAACTTTGATTTCATTGATATTCTCTATTGCTTTTCTATTCTCTATTTCATTTATCTCTGCTGTAATCTTTATTATTTCCTTCCTTTTTCTAGCTTTGGGTTTAGTTTGTCCTTTTTCTAGTTTTCTTAAATTGTAAAGTTAGGTTGTTGATTTGAGATCTTTCTTGCTTACATTTCCTTCACACATCATTTCCTTGACTTTCTCTATATCTTACTTTACTTGTGAGCATCTTTAAGATACTTTTTAAACCCTTTGTCCAGTATATCTACCCCTAGGTCTCTTTTATGGACAGTTTCTGTTGATTTTTTTTCCATTGGAATGAGCCATACTTTCCAGTTTCTTTGTATGCTTTTGATGATTTTTTTTGTTGACACTGGACACTTGAATCTTGTAACAGATTCTGAAAATCAGATGTTTCCCCCCCCAAAGTTTGCTATTGGTTTTTATTGCTTTATTTGTTTTTATTTTTTTGATTGTTGTAAGCTGTCTCTGTGCCAAAGATCAGCCTGGAATGTCTTTGCACTGGCACCGAAGTATCTTTCCCATTGTTCAGGCTTATACAGCTTCTCTGTCATGCACAAAGGCATAACAGCAGCCAATGTCACCACCTATACTAACTGAGAATGCTAAGAGCTTGGAAATGCTTGCATTTGTTATTCTGTGGGTAGTAAGACACTCATATCCCTGCACCAGACAGTCCAGAAATTTCCACTTACATACCTAATCAATTGGCATTTTCCTGTGCAAGCTTTAAATTATCAGTATTGCATCTATGAGGAGTTTGGAATAGAGTGGCATAGAGTAGGAAATAAAGAGATTGTGATTATTCCCTCTGTACAGGCATGTGCTCATGGTGAACTGACTGATCTGGAGAAGGAAATATTCCATGAGTGATGCTTAGGAACTCTCAGACACTGGAGTAGACTTGCCTAAGTTCCAATCTTAGCTACATTCCTTATGAGCTAAGTAATAATGAGCAATATGAGTAAATTCCCTGTGTATCATTTTAATCATCTATAAATGGGGGAAATAATGCCACTTCATTTATTTGTAGTAATTATTTAAAGATATAGTGATTGGCATAGGAAGAGTTCAATAAATTTGTAGGTATTTATCTACTTCTAAATATGTGTGTAGGGGGCGGGGGGTGAAGGGGAAGCTGAGATGAAGCGAGAGAGTAGCACAGACATATATATACTACCAACTGTAAAATAGTCAGTGGGAAGTTGTTGTATAACAAAGGGAGTCCAACTCGAGGATGGAAGATGCCTTAGAGGACTGGGGCAGGGAGGGTGGCGGGGACTCGAGGGGGGGGAGTCAAGGAAGGGAGGGAATACGGGGATATGTTTATAAAAACAGATGATTGAACCTGATGTACCCCCCCAAAAAAAAAATGTGTGTATATGTACGAATGTGCGTGTGTGTGGTAGTAGTACTGTAGTAGTCATGGTGGGAAAAAAGTTATGGATGTTAGATACATTTTGAGTTAATATTGTCAGGAATTCTTGAGAGATCAAACAAGTGGCATAAGGAAGGACCCAAGAATGTCCCCTACATTTCAAACTTATATAACTGATAGTGTTATTACTTAAGAGGGGAAAGCATGGGAGAATGTACTGTAATGGGATCAAGCAAGGAAAAACAAACTGAATCCATGTTTGTCTGTCTCCAAAGTCCATGATTTAAATAATTCCTACTACCCTTCTTTTCTATTTGCTATGGAAAGAGCTCACTCATCTTTGTATTCTCCTTCCATGGTAAACTGTAACTACCAAGGAGACAGGAATTTGCTTTGTATAATGCACCCTTACCTCCAGGACACATCACATAGACATAAAATATGAATGAAATGAGAGTATTAATTATGTGAATATAGCTTCAAAATAAATTCCCTAGCTCCATCTTCAAAACTTGTAATTCCTTATCATTTCTTAGAAAATTTGCATCCATAATTCTTGTAACAATAACAAATTCACAGAGAAAATTCACTAGACTAAGGACAACAGGCTATATAGAGACAGCAATGTCTTTAGGGTTCATAAGAATTCTATCTGGTGAGTCATATGAAATTGCCAGTATTTGATCTTTTTTATTTTAATGAGTGTTATAAACAAGTTTTCTTTTCTACACCCCACCATCCATATTACTCAGCAAATCTCTTAGACTTTATTTTTTTGTATATATTTTTTCTGCTGCTCCCTTTACAAACCAGTAAAATATCAACATATATTTTTATGCAATTTCCCCAAAAAGAGAATTTAACCAATGTAACCATTCACCACTGCCAATTTGGAGCAAAGGCTTGTCACCAGATAAAAAAATTCTGTTGAATTTCAAATTATAATAAAATGCACTTAGAGTTGATCGTTGATACTAGGTGTTTCAACATAATATTCTATATATATCAAAGACAGATGATTTTTCTATTTCAGTCTAATTATGCAATTAACTTTATATTTATGCATAGCATTTTCCTATGCATAAACATAAAATTTAATAATTTCACATTTTATATCTTTTCATTATCAATATTATGTAATAACTATGCTATAATTAATTAATTATTTATCAGTGCAATACAAATAAGACCCTCATTGCAAAATCTAAATTTACTAAAATATCACACGATTTACCATTATTAAGCAAAACAATACATATTTTGCATTGAAATTTAAAGAGGTTAAATGTGTCCTTGGGTCATTGAATTCTATGCTTTTAACATTAACATGTTACATTGTAATATCAACTTATTACTTGTTTTTCATTAACATTAACTTCAAGTAATACTTTGTAACTATGTACATTGAATCTTCTCTTTTGTTTAGACTATATGAATAGAAACAGGTGAGTGCTGGGAGAGATTTACTTGTTTGGCCTTTTATATTGCTCTCCTGTGTGATGTTAGGCCCAGCTCCATATGCAGTAATATCACAAAAGTTCCAAAATGAAACAGCAACATGAATAAGCCCCATTCAATTAAGCATAGTTCAGGGAAAGTACAATTTCTTCAAGAATCCTGAGAACTAGGTTGACATCCTTAAGAACCCCAGGAGCTCTGAGCATGTCTCCTGAACTGTAAAAAGGAGATATGGATTCTTGCCACATCTAATTCATAGAGTTGTTATGCTGACAAAAATGAGATGATGGTGAAAGAATACCATTAGTAAATCATTATGTGGGGGGGGGGGGCTTGGAGTGGAATGAATTGGGAGATTGCAATTGCCATATATACATTACTAATAAGAAAAAAGTCAAATTGTACACTTTAAATATATACAGTTTATTGTATGTCAATTGTATCTTAATAAAGTTTCTTAAAAAATAAAAAATAAATAGAAAATATACATAAATATCTGTTATTCATAGATGAGGAAAGGTAGATTTAGGAAGACTAAATTTCTAATTAATTATAGACCATCTTTAAAAATCCCATGCACTTTTTTCTTTGACATTTTATGGAGAATGATATAAACTTGAGGACAATGGTTAGAGTAATATCTCCTTCATTTAAAAATTTTTGCATAAATCATTTCTGTTGCAAATTAGTTCAGTTCTCTGGTCCTGCTCTGGTTCAAAGGGAGAACAATTGTTCTTATATGCCTGAATCAGATCATTCCCATCAGTGCATACTATGCTATTACTAGATCCTTTCATTAGCTGTGTTTTATCCAAGTCATACAAATGTAATCCTTTAGTGTTTACATGTTATCCTGATTTTCTAGCTGTTTATTCATCTCTTTTCCTTTCTAATATACAGTCTCCAAATTTTTTTAATTTAATTTAATTTTTGTAATTTATTTTTTATTTATTGGCTGCATTGGGTCTTCATTGCTGCATGCGGGCTTTCTGTAGTTGTGGAGAGTGGAGGCTACTCTTCATTGTAGTGCACAGGCTTCCTAATGTGGTAGCCTCTCTTGCTGCAGAGCATGAGCTCTAGGCATGTGGGCTTCAGCAGTTGGGCAAGCAGGCTCAGTAGTTGTGGCACACGGGCCCAGTTGTTCGGTGGCATGTAGGATCTTCCTGGATCAGAGCTCAAACCTGAGTCCCCTGCATTGGCAGGCTGATTCCCAACCACTGCGCCACCAGGGAAGTCCTCCACATTTTTTTTAATTTCTATTAAGTTTGAGGCACTGAATGTGGAAACACTATTCAAATAATAATAGGCCAATGATAATTGTGATTCCCCCACATTCTCTGGGTAATATTCATTTTTGAATTTTTGAGGCTCATACTTGATAGTAACTTTAATTGGCATCCATTTTTGTTTTCAAATAAACTTTGGTCATCTGCCACAAGCCATTCCCCCAAAAAGGGAAAATATATATAAGCCTCATATTGATGTATTTACATACTATCATTTTTTCTTATATTGTTTCACTATGTAAATGTCTTATTATTTTGCCCTCAACATAGCTTCCTTTTGAGGTTGGAATTATTGGTTAGTAATATTATAAAAGGCCTCACATCTATTGTTCACTTATAGAACATAAAAATATAAAATATAGGCTGAAATAGAATTGTGTTTGTATTAATGATCATAACCAAATTTTGATGAAAAATTAATACCATGATTATTGGTGTCAGCAAAATCCAAATATCTTAGCTCATTTCTAGGGAGGAAAATGGTCAGTGAGGCCTTTCTTGCAGGGCTATCATTATTGTCTTTGAGTCTTCCTTGGACCTTTCTTCTTTGGCTGCAAGGCCATTTACACACATGGCAGTTTGTAGATAATAGGTTAAGTATGCAAGCGGTGAATTCTGTTATATAACCTATTCCATAAAGAAGACAAACATTCTTATTAAGTAATAAATAAACAATGATAAGTTCACCCTAGTCAATATATTTGATATATATTACACAATAATAACCAAATAGATAGCCTCAGCCAATTTATGTAGACTTATCGTTCACTTCATAGCTTATATATACATTGTGTATTTTTGCAAAATAAATACCAAACTTTTCAGTCATACTTCAAAGAACTTTCACTCTAATAAAATTCCCATATAATTATCTGGAAATATTTGTATTAGTTCTGATTCTATAAAGTTTAGCAGGATAGTAAAGATGTCTGCATAAAAGAATTTTTTGTTAGAGAATAAAGTGGAATTCTTTTAACTGATATGATTATAAAATTTCTACATGAACCATAATAAGGACATGTTTCTAGGAAATAAAAAAGGAGACTGCCAAAGAAGGAAGCTATATAAAAGAATAGAAATAAGTAACATATGTGCTATGGAAATACTTTCATTGTCCCAAGTATCTCCTCTATGCTGTTGGATATAATATTTATTTTTAGCACAGTTTGGAAAACATTGTCACCATCTCCCTCAGAAAGTTTTAATAATATTATGAGATGCCTGTAACCTCAAACCACAATACATAGGGAAAACTGGTCGACTGTCAGGAGCATTAAGTAGAGGTGTGGAAAGTCCCTAAGAGGTGAAAATGTTGAATTTCACCTGAAAACAGTGAAGATTAATGTCACCCTACCTAATTTTGTGGCCTAGAAAATGACTTACCACAAATAACCATCCTTCCCCATGTGATTTACTAAGACCTACTGTCCACTCTTTTTCATGACCCCTGTGAGATTCATGAGTAACACCTTTGTTTACCTATGACAAGGCTAAACACAGATCTTTAGGCTTTGGCCTGAACATAACAAGGTCAGACACAGACCCTCCAACTTCCCATCCATTGCTGCGTGAGTGATTAGCTGAACTGTTTGTCCCTCTAAATTATCTAGACACAGAGCTAAATACTTCCTGTTTTTCTGACTGGCTGAGATCTCCCAATTGCAAAATCAATCCCAATAGTAAATCATTCCAACTATAACTTCTCTCCTGCTTTTTATAAAAGTATAAGGCAA
The DNA here is from genome assembly GCF_030028045.1 of Hippopotamus amphibius kiboko. Taxonomy (NCBI): domain Eukaryota; kingdom Metazoa; phylum Chordata; class Mammalia; order Artiodactyla; family Hippopotamidae; genus Hippopotamus; species Hippopotamus amphibius. The sequence goes on along the minus strand of NC_080192.1, from coordinate 34,796,415 downwards.
TATCATCCTGCCAAGATACTCTCATTTTCAGATCTGGGGTGTTCTCCCTTTTGCAATAGACTGAATAAAATCAATTTTCTTATTCTCTTTTGGTCATTGAAAGAGGGAACATTCAAATATGTGTACTCTATAAAAAAGGCAGATAAGATTTCTCTACATGGCATTTAAGAGCATAGACTCTAGCCATGACATCTGGATTAGAAATCCCATCTCTAACATTAAAAAATCTTTTTGAACTTCAGCATGTTTACCTAAAATTTTTATCACAATAACCTCAGTTTAAAATGGAAATCAGCAAATGACCTATTTCATAGTGTCATTGATAAAATTAAATGTTACTGTGTATCTGTATATATACATATATCACTTAGAACTATGCAAGTCACATAGTAAGGATTATTTGAATGTAGGACACTATTAATGCTTTTGAATGTTAGCTAATCTTGTTATTAATATTATTGATTTTATTAATGTTTTTCTCTCAAGAAACTTGCACAAACTAAGAAAATAAAACAATACTTGGTTTGAAAAAAAATGGTATAAAATTTTGTGGGTTAGAAATGGGAGCATCCCTGGATGCAGTTTACAATAAATGTGTAGGTCTAAATTAGGACTCATTCAGAAAATCAATTTATACAAGATGGAGTAGATAATCAGGTTAGAAGAGAGGAAAAGTCCTCTAACTGTGAATATTGATCTCAGCTATAATGACTAGGAGTTAACTTACATATATACACAATTATAAACATTAAAAAAAAAAATTCCTGCTTCTTTCAAAGAAGAATGTGGCCCACCTCTGTATGAATCTCATAAAAACCGCTCATCCAAGAAAACTTACTCTTATAAAAAGCATGAGTGAAAACCAAATCAAGACAAATATACTACTCATTTATGTATCTTTTTATTCATTCAACCAGCATTTCATGAAAACCCACTCCAGACATTTTTTGATACATCAGTAAACAAAGAGATAACGTACCTGTTCTCAAGGAATTTTCATTTTACTGAGAGAAATGGCTAATAAGCAATTAATATTCAGTAATAAACAATAAATTTTATAAATGAGTAGATTTTATGTCATGGTAGATAGTGATTAAGTCTGGAAAAGAGAAAAGGTGAAACAAAATGAAGGGAATCAGAAATTCTGAGTAGTATAAATGGGGAGTACTCAGAATATAATATTAAATAGATATCAAAGATAGTCCACATAAAGCAAAAACCATAAGGGAAAAATGTTGAGTAATACATTATTAAAAATTAAAAACATATGCTTGTCACATATGAAAGCAAAAAGGAAGTGGATAACCTAGCCACACACCAGGAAAAACTTTTTCAATATGTGTATCTGACAAGGGACTTTATCCAGAATACGAAGAATCCTACAACTCAACAATAAAAAGACAAATGAGTAGAATGGACAAAGGACTTGAACAGACATTTTAGAAATGATCAATAAACACATGCAAAAGTGCTCAAATTAATAATGATTAGGGAAATGCCAATTAAAACTACCAAGAAATACTATTTTATACTCACAAAAATGTTTGAATTAAAAAGGCTAATGACTTCAACTGTTGATGAGGAAGTACAGCAACTGATACTTTTACAAATTACTGTGTCAATATAAAATGATACAACCACACTGGCAAACTGTATGGAAGTTTCATATAACATTGATCATAAACCTATTCTAAGTTCCAGCAATTCTACTCCTGGGTATTCACCCAACTATTTACCCAAGAGATATGAAGTTAAATGCCCATAAAATGGACTTTCATAAAAATGTTCAGAGCAGTTTTATTCATAATAGCTGCAAGTGGCCCAACTTTTTATTATGAGGAGAATAGTTAAAACAGAAAACTCTTTGACATTAAAAGTATGATTACTAAAAATTTAATGAATTGGTGAAAGGTTTGGGGAATTATTGAAGAACTTAAAAGCAAAAGTCAAATAGAAAACATGAGAAAACATAAAAGGCAAAGAGGATTAATCTAAAAGACCCAAGATCAAAGTGAAATGAATATAAGAGATTGGAAAATAAGATGTTATCAATGAAATAACACAAAAACAAATTTTAGAACATAATTGAAACAAAGGTTTTCTATTTAATAGATTTACAGAGTATAAGCAGAGTAAATAAAATACCAAATAACTCACATATGTTATATACTATAACTTTAGCATTTTTGATATTGGATTTTTCTTTCCTTATAGAAAAAAAAAATGACAGAGAGAGGCATTTATTACTATTATAGAAGAATTTTTAGTGCTATTTAAAATCTAATGTTTTGGAATATTTTCTTTTAAATAAAGGTGGCCGTTAGGAAATACTATTCCTGATCAACTAATAATTTTATAGGAATACAAATATATATAATATGCATATATTACATATATATATGGAAGTAGTTTGCCTTCTTTTCTAAGTTTAAGATCATATCCTGTAATATAGAACCAAATGACCTTCAAAGACAAGAATAATTCTTTTTTTCAGCTTATATGGTATGAGGTCTAAAGACTTGATCTATACTTACTGATGGAAAACAAGCAGCAGGAAAAAATACAAAGCCAGCTCTAATAGGTGCCCACGCATGCACACACACATATACACACAGGTCAATATTTACTCAGTAGTTGGAGAGAATTTTGATGCTATGAAGAAATTTTTTAACATTTTATTCTAAATTAAATGGGAGTTCCTTATTACAGTTATACTATGAATTATTATATTATTAAACACAGAAAATGTGTATATCTGTATATAATATGATTCATCAATCTCCAAAACTATAGTGTGAAGCCTTCTTTTGCATATTGGAAGATTAAATGTAGTAGTAAAAGCATTTTATTTTTAGTCAGAGTGTAGTCAGATTGACATGACTTAAACCCTGGGTTACCACTTAGAAACCATGCCCTGGGGATCTAAGAGATTCAATTTCATCTATTAAATGAGAATAATAACATGTACCTTGTAAATTTAATATGAATTTTAACATGTACAATATCTAATATGTAGCCTTAAACATTGTAGATGTTTAATTCAGAATCATTTTGTAAAATCCTTCCCTGGCTTTCCAGTTCTCCCACAATAAAATCCAGTGTCTTAAATATGTATCACCAGGCTCTTCATCATCAAAAACTATCTCATCTCTCCAGACTAATATCATGTGATTTCAGCAGTATTCAAGCACTTACAGTGTCTTGAATGTGCCATGCCATCATCCAAGTCTTGCACTTAGCATGTGCCTCCTCTTGCATTTGTCACTCCACTCTTCTATGTAGATATATTTCAGCTTTCAACTTCTCAGCTAAATCTTAGTTATTTTTATTTGTTCATTGGTATATGTATTCATAACACAGTGACCATTACTATTTTTCAAGCACTATACCATCTCTCAGAATGCAGTAGTAAAATAAATAGAGTTTGCACTCAAGGAGCTTACAGTTGAGTGGATGGAGATATAAACATGTGCACACACACACATACAAACACACACAAGTATATAACACATGCGGGCAAGTAACATAAAATCTATTATTGATGAGAGCTATGATCAAAACAGAGCCACAAGCTATAAGGCAATGTGGTTTTAACGGTGTTAAGATAAGGCCATGAATGGGAGGAAATGAAGTCATAGGCAAGGAATATTTACTATACCAGCCTGTAGGACATACTGCAAAATTTAGGTTTTATTTTAGGAAGACTGGAGGATTTGGAAAAGGAACACAGCATCAGCCAATCACCATGTAGCACATATCTTGATGTTTACTCAGTGGAGAAAATTGTACAAGATAACAAGGAAGGAATAAAGAGACCAAGTGGTCAAAGTGAGAGAAGGTAATCACTTTTATTTATGTCAGAGAGGTGGAACTTGGGTCAAGAGGTTCTTAATGAGGTATTTTGAAGAACAAAATTGACTCCAACTTCCTGATGAGATTTGGATGTGAGAGACAGAAGTGCAAGTTTGACATCTAAGCACATTGGTGATTGGATCTGCCATACACTAAGAAGAGGTGACAAGGAGACTTGGAGAAAAATCAAGATTCCTTTTCAACACATGCTACATTTGAGATTCCTGCTAGTTTTTCAAGTGAAAATATGACTTAATGAAGTTTTGAAAAAAAATATTCCACAGAAGTCATCAACATGTAGGTGGTATCTAAAGCCATGGGTCCAAGGATCATATAAAGAAGAGAAAAGAGCAACAGACTGAATCTTGGGTAGCTAAATTTTGGGGCAAAAAAGAAGAGAAAGAGCATATAAATGAAACATAGAAGAAATGACCAAAATCACCAAATAAGTCACAGGGAAACCAAGAGAATAACTAGTCCTGTAAGTGTACTGAAGAACTTTGTGTACAAGCTAAGGTATTATAAGACAAAAATTGAAGCACATGTTTGGTTAAATAGAATTGTTTTAATGCATTAGTCCAGGAATTCACAGTCCATGCTGTTAGGGAAGTTTTTGTTACTTTCAATATGACTTCCATTTCTGGGTCCATGTGTCTTTTCCTGTTCCAGTCATCTCTGAGATGAAAGAAAAGAAAAAAGTGGCAAAGGGAGTTACTCCTATTTATTTTAAGGTCATAACCCTGAAAAGACACCCATCACTTCTGCACACATCCTAACGGCAAGTACCTGATTTCATAGCCCTACCTAGCTGCTACAGAACTTGAAAATATAGTTTTTAAAGAGATGGCAATGTGTCTAGCCAAAACTTTATTATTATTGAAGAAGGAGAAAATGAATAAGGTAATGAATAGGAGTTTCTTCCATAGGGCTGTAGTAAAGAAGACAGTGATTGACTATTTAGAATGTTGCTGTGAGGTCAAGAAACTTCAGGATAAGAGACTAATTGCTGGATTTGTTAAAATAGAGCTTACTAGTGACAGTGACTTGTTTTCAGTGGAGGAGTGGGAACATGAGTGTACTGTCATTTCAAAAGAACTGGGAGATTTGGAAGTAAAAACAATAAATATGGAACGGCAGTAGTTGTATTAACTTTTAAGAACATGGCAGTAGCACTGGTTTCCAGTCAAATTCATCCTTCTCGAAGTAAAGTAAGTGGAGAGAACATAACCAGAAAACACAAGATCACACGATGCAAATTTAAAAACTTGACGTATATTTGAAAACATAAAACATTGTCTTAAGTTTTATGTCCTGATTTGTTCCAGAATGGTTTTATGGAAGGAAAAAAATGTTTATGAAGAATTAGCATGGCTAATGCAAAGACAAAAGCAGGCAATTTTTTTTAAAAGAGAGGCAAATATCAAAATTCTAAAAAACTCTATACTCAAAACCCTATAGAATCAATGAGAGAAATACCAATTCAAGTTTGTTCTCTTGATAGCAGATTTTAATAACAAAGGGCAGCATAAATATAGAACAATTTGATAACATTTATTAGCAAATATGTATTATATGTAATCAGATAACTTGACTATATCCCAGCAGAGTTGTAAATATTGTAAGTCAAACTAAAGGGAAAAGATACTCAGAGAATTCTTCAATAACCTCAATATTTTCCTATCTCCAGGATGCTCAAAGAATTGCTCTCATTTACTATATCACTTCAGCCAATATTGTGATGGAAATTCAAAGAACAGTTAGCAAGCTAAAGGGAGCTTTCTTGAATAATGAATGGCTAATAATTACAGAACACCTAGCTTATGTTGACTCCTAGACATGCAGTCAGGTGAGGAATCAGACAACAAATAGAGCATAGAGGAATTCAGGCATTATTTAAAGACAATATTTTAAATATATTTGATTTTACACCTCTGATTGTTGTTTTCTCCTTTAAAATTTTGAGAAGGCATTGTTTTGATTCATACTACTAAATACTTTTTAAAGCATTATATTTTTATCTGAAAATTTTATACACGTTTAGAATCATTTCATGTATCAGTAACCAGGTATTGAGAGGTTGAGAATTGATATTTTTATAAAGTAAACTTTTTAAAAAAGGAGATTTGTTTTACTTCAAAATAACTTCTTGTTTCATTACATCCCATTGGCTTCAAAAGATGTGTGTGATTCTCATTCTATGAAAATATAATTACTAGTTACTGTAAAACACAAAGTATGTAGAACATCAGCAAAATTACCACTTGGTAACAGACCAAACAAATTAAAATAAAGAAGGAACAATTCCTTTTGTAATCTGTCCATTAACGAATGCTTTTCAGCTAACATGGTGGAACGAGTCAATGTGAACGTCTCAAAAAACACTGCTTTTAAGAATACACTAACTAGTGTAAAAATAGAAAATCCAACTGGTTATCTGACATTTTTGACCTCCCCACAAAATGTTTGCACTGAAAGCTTTACCTTTTGGCTAATAACTTCATTGTTGAATAAATAAATTATGTCAAATTAAGAATGATAAGCTTATAAATATCAGAACAGCAGTAACTAAGCATGTAGGAAACATTTCATTTGCTCCAGAAAGAGTACATCATAGTTGTTGCGGTATATCTGCATTCACAAAATTTATCTTCTTTCTAATAGCCACAGTAAATTCCTCCTAGTAACAATAATAGCCTGCTCAATTCTGCATTTCATTCAAAAAGGCCATTTTTATTTGTAAATGATAGGAAATATTAAATAAGCTAACCTCTGCTCTCACCTGCACATTTGATGTCACTTGTGAAAGCTTCGTATACATCTAGGTGTTCCTGACAACTCCCAGCTTTCATGTGTCTGAATGAAAAGTCACAGAGCACTTGGAGTCTTGAGGTTGAGGGAAGTTCAATCAAAACATATTGGAGCAGTCTTGAGTGTAAATGTGAAAAACAGCAGAGCATGTACACTACAGTGTGGACAGGTTTAACAAAGGGATTCTCTTCTCATTTCCTTTTTTGAATGAACAGGCATAAACTGTAAGAAAGAACTAATTCAAGCTATAAGAAAGAACTAATTAATACTCACACACATACACACACACACACAAATGCACACTGACATACATTTTTGGAAGACAAATAGAAAAGTTAAAGGCTTCATTTTCAAGCTTGTCAGAAAATTCCCCTAAGTGTACCACTTACAGTGTTTATACTCTAAATACATTCTGTTGAACTCTATTGCATTATTCCCCAAGATGTGTGTATATATACATATGTGTGTATATATATATCTTTTTTAAATTCCAAAACAGTCCAACTAATACTTGTGAATTTTTACAGTCTACAAAATGATCTTTTCACAGAATTGTTCATTCAATGCCCAACTAATGAGCAAATACTATTACTATCTTCTTTTTATGGTTAAGGAAAAATGTTAAGAGGGATTAACTTAACTGATTGTTAAGTGGCTGTTACCAATTCTGGAATTGATAACATCAAGTTTATTTCTAATTGCATAGTAATGTTAGAAAATAAGTCTTCCTGGATATACTTTTTCAATATTTCCCCAAATCATAATTTATTTGTTCCCTAAAACCATAATTTTCTATAAAGAGGGCCTAGCTCTTCATAAGGAAGACCATGATAATCCACATATTTTATAAATAACAGAATTACTGTGAAAACTGATTTTGAATATCAGTGATAAAGGGAAAAAATTAAAACAACAAATGTATATTCCAGCAAGTTTAGTGAGTCTTAAAATTTTGGCGTATACCATGGAAATGTATGCTTCTTAAAGCAGAATTTCCCAAATTACTCAAATTAAAATAATTATCTATTAGACATAAAAGTAATGGATTATAACCCATGTATAGTGAATCAGAATATTTTGAAAAAAGACCTGGGAATCCAAAATTTTAATAAGTAAGCTAAGTGATTCCTATAATTATAAAAGTTTGAGAGAAATAGTCAATAATTTTACAAACTTCTAAGGGTAAAAAGGAATAAAATTTAGCATATGAACTCTTGTTCTAAATAAAAATATAATATTAAGTGCTTTTGCTAAGTTCTGAGAAATGCATACTCCCATGTAACCCATAATGCTATCAAGATATAGAATCTCACTATTATATATTATCAGGAATTTTCCAAATGCCCTTTACAATCAACTTCTGCCCCATGTGTATGGAAATAATGGCTTTTCTGAATTTTTTCCACCGTAGATAAGATTTGCTTGTTCCATAGGGTCATAAAATTGCAATCAAACAATATTACTCTTTGTTTAAGGCTTGTTTCATTCAGCATAAGGTTTTGGAAAATAACTCATTAGTGTTTCATGTACCAGTAGTTTGCTATTTCTTTTAGTGTTCCATTTTATTTTTTATCCATTCTCCCTTTGATAGACATATGGAATGTTTCCAGTTTGGGGCCATTATGAAGAAAGCCACTATGAATATTTTCATACAAATATTTTATGGACACATGTTTTCATTTTTCTTGGGTATATACTTAGGATTGGAATGGCAGAGTCATAGGGTAAGTATAGTTTTAACTTTATAAGAAACTTAAATACATTTTCCCAAATGGCAATAACATTGAACACTGCTACCAATAATATGAGTTCATGTTATTCCACAATATTCCATCATTTGATGTGTTTTTATTATGGTGTTGATTTGTATTTCCTAGATAACTAATAATGGTGGGAACATTTTCATGTGTTTAATGATTATTCAGAGATATTTCTAGTGAGTTTTCTATTTAAGAGTGTGTGCATTTCTAATTGGCTTGTTTCCTTTTTGTTAAACTCTGGCCTACTGCACTTTGGGACATATACTTATGAAGACTATGTAATTATGAATAATATGTATTTATATAGAAAAAAACACAGGTTATCTGGGTTGTCTACTTCTTCAAGCATTGAGTAACTTTCCAAACACAGTGTTATACTTAGTATAATGGTAACCTCTCTAAAAGCAGAAAGGTTAGGAAGTAAGTGCTAAAAATGGCTTTCTGTCTGTGGCCTGCAGTGCAAGTTGACTGTGAGAATATAACGTTCCCCTTGCACATTTTAGGATAGGTGAAGATTCAAACTAAAATTAGGATAAAGAAAGGAAGTAAAGCAAGACATTCTTAGCCACACGGTAGATCCTGAAGCTATAATGGACAGTAGGTAAGGTAGGCCCCTCCATTAGCTGTAGTTTCAAACATATTTCTGTAAGCTGCTTAGAGTTTCCAGTATAGTTCCACAGGTCACTGAATCTCACATTATTTTTTTCAGTGTTTTATTTCTCCAAACTTTAGTTTTGATAGTTTATATTGCTATGTCATAAAGCTCATTGATCTTTTGTATGCCCATTCTAAATTACTGTTAATTTCATCCTAAGTTACAGCTGCATCTTCTAGTTTTTTCACCTTTAGTTTATGTCAGTCATTGTATAATTTTCTGTGGTACGTAAGTTACCTGTGAATCAGCTTGATTTTTTTTTTGAGGCTTGTGTCTGTTGTAGCTGTTATCTATTACTAGTTTATCCCTACTAGTAAAGCCTGACTTTCCAGGAATATTTAATGAATTATAGATGGTCAACAAGGTTTCTTCATGGAAGATGACTGGAACGTGACATTATAAAAGAAATTTTGAAATTCTGTATTTTTTCTATAGCTTATTATAGTTTAAATAACACTGAATTTACCTCATTTTTAAATGGTAAAATTTTACCATTATCCAACTAGAACTAAGTCATTTTTCAATATGTATTAATTAACCTTCTTAATCTTTTTAAGTACAATTAGTTTACTCAAATTTCACCTCTTCTTGGATCAATTTTGATGATGTGCATGTCTCTAGACAAATATGCATTTGTTTTATAAAGTTACATTTAGTATTTTCTTTAAAATACCTTAACCTGTGTTTCTAATATTACTTATATATTTATTTCTCTTTTTCCTTATTTAATTTGCTGAGAGTGTATAAATTGTGTTAGTTATTAAAAGACTGATTAAAATATTTTTATTGTATTTTTGTTGTTTTTGTTGGTTGTCTAATCTCAAAAGATAATTCCATCTTCTTTGCAACTTTCCCTTTCTTATTTAATGAATTATAGCTGTAACCTTGTCATCTTAAAGATTGACTTTATTTCATATGTATAAATACAAAATATGCTCCTTTTTCTTTCTAGATAGTGGGCAATTTCATTATTTTAATTTTCCTCTTTGATCCTGGAGCCACCCACATGTGTTTTTCCAAATTTCCAAGCAGTTAAGATATTTCTTAACACCCCTTTTATTACTCATATCTAACTTTATTATATTATAATAAGAGGAAACAGCCTATAAAATCCAATTATCTAAGTTTTTCTTGTGGCAGCAACTTGAGAGGTTTTACTAACAGCTTATGCCAGCGGATATCTATATATGTATATTGTCTATTTGAGAAAGTTAATTTTCCAGTTTTTTTCTTTTCTTTCTATGCCTTCTTCCCTTTCTCCTAATTCCTCTTTCATTTCTTCTCCCTATGATGTATTATTTTATTTTATTATAAAATTAATTTAATTTATTATGGAATTTATTTTATTATGAAATCAATCAATGTCATGTCTGTGATGGCTATTTCTTCTTAATAATGTATTATTTTTCACCAATAATGTCACTACTATATATTTATTCTCAAACTTCAGTATATCTAATATGAATATTCCTGTATTTGTACTCATTTTGTTTTCATGTACCAGTTTTTCTATTACAAATTATTATTTCAACCTTTCTTTATCACTTAGTCTAATTATGTCATTGTTTAGGAAACAACATCTAGTTGATTTGTTTTATGTTAACCCAATCTGAGACTGCATTATAGGAGAATTAAATCTATCCACATTCTATATAATGTTACAATTGAAATTTAATAATGCTTTGTTATGACTGAAAGCATGTAAATATTTTTCTTTATGATTAGACTTTAGTAATTTTAACAGGATATGCTAAGGTTTGTGTTTATTTGGTTTTGCTTTTTATTTATTTATTTTTTCTCATCGATTCATACTGAATTTTTTGAGCTCTTTCAATCTTCAATTGAGTCTTTTCAACTCAGGGAAATTTTTTTCTGTAATTTTTAACTGCTGCATATCTTTAATTTTCCTTTTATCTTCTCCTGGGATTCTAAATACATTTAGTGTTTTAGATAATTTTTCTTTGCTATCAACATTTTATTCCCACTTGACAAAAGTGCCTAGACCTGCTTTTGTACCACTGCCTGGTTGGGGGCCGACCTAAGAAGCAAATGGAATTAGCTCAAAAGCTAAGGTAGGTGTTTACAGGTGGGAGTTGTCAGCCAATCACATTCTTCATATCTAGGCAGCTAGTCCTCTCAGGAGGGGTCTGAGTAGTACATGTCTGTGCCTGTCACTAAATGGAGGGAAAAACATCTTTATCTTTATCCTGTTTGTTTAAAGAAGCTTAAAAGAACATATCAACAATATAACATTGTTTAAATATAGGAGGTAAAGAAAATTAATAAGATTTTGAGATTAAAAGGGGCCAGAAATGCAACAATGAATGATATGTACATTGTATATGATAGGCCAAACTTTTAAAATCTAAACTTTCTAACATCTAACTGAGACTAAAAAATTATATCTTTTTTTAAATTCACTATGTCCTTAGATGAAGACTTTGCAATTACTTACATGAATCACAACTTTCCTTGGTGCTGTGATCAGACAAAATTTCTTCCCCAGCATGTTTGTTATGGCAGTAGGCTGATTAGGGAAAAGGACCAGACTCTGTCAGACAATTGCCTTAAACTGAAAGGGAGGGAAAATTTTCTCTCTGACCACAGGAGTTGTAGTCTCAAGAGTATGAGCTGAAACCCACCGCTTATCTTCTCTCTCTTTATCCTGATGGTTAGCTCTAGATGTGGATGTAATCACAGGGAGTGTGCAGGAGAGCAGGAAATATAAAAGACTGAAGCCCTAGGGAAGCAGAAAGAGTTAGGGCAATCACAGAGAAGAAGGAGCTCAAGAAAAAAATTTCTTAAAATTGTTTATGATTTCCTGAGTTCACTCCCAAGCTGCACTGCACAGACCTGTCCCTAAAAAGAATATCAAACATTTTTTTTTGAAAACTGAACTACAGAGAAAAATCACCATCCAAGTCAGAGACTGCCCACTGGGTGGCATATACAGAAGACAGTTCCAGATAGCACTAAAAAGGCTTTCAAAAGTTACAAAGTTATAATTACACAAGATGATTAAATCCTAGAGATCTACTGTATACCATACTGCCTGTAGCTAATAATGCTATATTGTATGCAAAATTTTGCTAAGAGGGTAGAATTTATGTAAAGCATTCTTATCACATAAAATGAAAATAATAGATAAAGAGGGTGGGAGGAAACTTTTGAAGATGATAAATACATTTATGGCATAAATTGTGGTAATAGTTTCACAGCTGTACACTTATATTCAAACTCATAAACTTGTATACATTAAATTTGTATAGTTATTTGTAGGTCAATCATATCTCAATAAAGTGTCATTTTGAAAAAAAAAAATGAGGCTTATATTGGAATTCAGCCCTCAGAAAACCCCAAATCCAACAAGGTAGAATGTCTGCATAAAACATGCAAACAGATAAAAATCAGCATTATTTTTAGGTTTCAAACAAGAACAAGAGACTAAGGACATAATACTCAAAATGTGCAGGATACAATTTGAAGAATCAGAAAAGTCTCAACTTGCAAGATTAAAAAAAAAAATCAACAGACTTAAAATCTAAATAACACACATGTTGGAAATACAGAGAGTAACTTAAAAGCAGCTATTATAGCCATTGTCCAAGAAATAAGGAAAGTTAAAAATAGAATGCCTAAGCAATAAAATAATAAGTACAAAAGTAAACCAAAGGGAAATTTTAGAACTGCAGAATACAATAACCACAATAAAACATTCAGTGTGAGCTCAACAGCATAAAAGATATAACTGAGGACTTATAATCAGTAATATGATCAGTGAACTTGAAGATAGATCAAGTTGAACAAAAGAGAGGGAAAAAAAAGAATGAAAAAAAATAACAGAGCCTCAGAAACCAGTGGGAAAATACTAAAGGGTTTAATATCTATAGCATATGTCTTCCAGGAGGAAAAGAGAACAAGTGTGGAGCAGAAACATATATTTTTTTAAATAAATAATGGTTAAAATTTTCTAACTATGGTGAAAGACATACACTTACATATTCAAGAAGCTGAGAAAATCCCAAGCAGGTAAAACTCAAGAAAATCCATATACAGCCTCATGAAATTCAACCTGTTAAAAACTAAAGACAAAGAAAATGCTTGACAGAAACTAGAGAAAAATGACACATCACTTATAGAGAAACAAAGACTTAAACAACTTAGGATTTTTTATTAAAAACCATGAAGATGAGAATGAAGTGAGGCTAAAACACTTTAATTTATAAAGAGCTGAAAAGAAAGACTGTTGATTCAGAGCTGTATTTCCAGTGAAAATACACTCCAAGAATAAAGGTGAAATAAAGACAACCTCTGAGGAAGGAAACCTAAGAGAATATATCTCCAGCAGATGTGATGGATAAGTTCAAAAGAATATTATTTAACCAGAAGGGAATTGTGGCTAAAAAGAGCCAGGTAACATGAAGAATGAAATAACAGCAAAGAAATTATTAATATTTGGGTAAACATGACAGACTAGTCTTCCCATCTTAAATTATTTAATATATGTTTGACAGTCTAAAGAAAAGTTATAATATTGTCTATACAAATTAGAAGGGGTAAAATTTTCCCTATTTGTTGACCACAAGATTACCTAACTTAAAAACCCCAAGTTATTTACACAGAATCACCCAGAACTAAAAGTGAGTCTAATAACTTCACAAGATACAAAATCAACTCACAAATATCAATTATAATTCTATATAGTATTCTATAAATATTCTTTTGACAAATGGTATCAGAAAAAAGCATATTCTATAGGCAAAAAATTGTGCCTCAAACTAAACCTCATAACTTATACTACAATTAACTCTAATGGATTATAGCACTAAATGTAAAATATAAAATTTTAACTTTAAAATTTGAAATGTAAAATACAAACTTTTAGAAAAAAACATAAGCAAAAATATTCAGAGGATTGTTAGATATGACACAAAAAGCACAATTCATAAAGAAGAAAACAAACTGAACTTTTGCTCTGTGAAAGATTTTTAAAAGAACGTATGTAGAGAAAATATTTTCAAATCGTATTATTATATCTGACAAAGAACATTTATCCAGAATAGAAAAGGAATTCCCAAAGCTCGATAGTAAAAAAAAAAAACCAAACTCATAAATAAGCAAAAGGCTTAAACAGATACTTCGCCAAAGAGAAAAGAAGATGCCAAATAATTCCCTGCAAAATGTTCAGCATTACTGCATTAGGGAACTGTACATTAAAATCATGATTATATACTAAAACAAACCTATTAAAATGACTACAATAAAAATGATATTGAAACTGATAATACCAAGTGCTGGCAAGGACATAGAGCAACTAAATATCTCATAGACTTCCAGTGGAAATGACAGATGGTACAGCACCTCTGCAAAACAGTGAGGCATTTTCTTAGAAACTTAAACATCCACTGATTTTGTGACCCAGAAATATTATTCTTGGGTATTTATCCAAGAGATATGAAAATTCATGTTCACCTGCAAACCTGTACATAAATGTTAATTGTAGCTCTGTCCAAAATAACCCCAAACTGGAAACCCAAATGTCCATTCCTGAGTGAATCAACAAACAAAACTGTAATATATCCATACAATGGAATACTGCTCAGCAATAAAACAGAAACAAGCTGTTAATTGATGCAATAACATGGATGAATCATAAATGTGTTTGCTAAATGAAAAAAGCCAGTTTCAATGGCTACGTTTCTCAAGATTTGACTTATGTGACATGCTGAAAAAGACCCAGTGACAGAGGTCAAGAATATCAGTGGTTGCCATGGGTTAGAAGGGAACATGTGACTACAAATGGACAGATAACACCTGGGAGATTTTTTAATGAGGTATTAAAACTATTACCCTGATTATGGTGGTGATTCCACAAATATATACCTGTGTTAATCTCATAGAACTGTACACCAAAGAGAAAGTCAAATTTACGGTATGCTAATTTAAAAATAAAAAAATTTTAAATGATAATGGAGTCCACAAAGAATCTGGAAAAAGACCCTCCTCAACTCAGTGCAACACTAAAGTATCTCTGCCTTTGCTCAGTTTTCTACAAATAATCTACTTACAACTGCAGTCTGAACTTTCTAACCAAGATCAAAATTCAGTGGATGAGGCTGGGATTATCATCCCATTTTATTCACCTCCCACCTTCCACTTCTTCTTCTCCTCCTCTTCTTTTCTTAGTCCCTCTGCAAAAGTCCCTTTCTTCTTGCAATGCCCCTCTTTCTCTTCCTCTTTTTTTTTAAAATTATAAAACTGGTGCTTATTTCTGCATTGTAGAGGAGAGTTATTTTAGGGAATGACAGAAGTAATGTGTTAGGTCTAAATTTTCTTATTAAGTAGTCTCCATTTGGTGGATATCTTATTGACCAGAAGCAGAAACTGGGATTGGAAGTTAATTGGCTCTAGCACTAAGTATTTAACTCAAATATTCTCTAACTGTAAAAAATTTCTTCTAACTGTACCATACTGTGGAACTGATCAATTTTATCAGTACATACTAGGCTTTGTAGCTTCTAATTAAAATTTAATAAATATTATTTCATTTAAAATTAACAAGTGCTTCTTATTCACATGTAATTAACATTATTTTCTTTATTGATGTTTTAATTTTTATTGAGTGCCTTCTAGAATGAAAGACCTATGAGTAATACCTCTGCATTTCTCATTAAAAATATTATAAAATTAAATCTAAGTTTAGTTTAGCAATAGTTTATAATTTTCACTCCACCTCAGAGTAAGATCTTTTACAGCAACCTGAGTTCTTAAATACACTTTTGCTTGTACAGAAATTGTGCCAGCCTCTACTGTCACAATGTTCATAAAACCATAATAATATATAACTGCAAGCAGCAGTACATGGTTTATGAACCAAACACTTTTGTTTTTCATACAGACAACATCTGGTTTTGCTCTTGTTTTACCACTGAAGAAGCCAAGGTTGATTGATGAAAGAAAGAACAGTTAATATATGATGGTTGAATTAGATGTTACTAGTCATACACAATAATATATCCTCCTCATCCAAAGTATCCAATAATAATACAACTTTCCATTTATATTTATTAATATCAGTACTCTTAAATTTATGGTTATAATTTTGTTTAAAATGCTTGCTATTTCAAAAATTTTGTTAATAGTGTTTTTCTCTACTTGCTGTTATGCCAAAGTGTTTGGTAAATGAAATAGGAAACAGTAGGTGGTAAGATATCTTCTTATATGTTTGTTTGCTATTTTAACTATTATTTACATTAAAACTGGTTGTTAAATCTGCTTCAAAGTTTTGCTTTGCCAAAACAATTTAAAATTGTCTTATCAATTCATCAATATAAACTCATTATTAATTTAATACATTTATGGATATATATATACACAGAAACAATTATAGATAATGGATTTCTACATTAGTCAGTGCATATACATATCTCTATCTCTGTCCACTGAGAGGGTTTAGAAGTACCCCAGTAGTAATAAGCATGTCAAGTACTAAGAACTTGGTTTCTAAAAGTCATTCGCCAATAATGAGAACCAAAGTTCCTTGGAGAAATGGTTGATTCTAGGACAGGGATAAAGAAAACACAAGACAATCCTGGAGCATTTTGCAGTATCAAAAAATAAGAAAGATTGAGATAAAACAGAAGAATGAGAGTGTATCAGAGGGAACAAAAGCTAACTGAAAAATCTTCCAATGACCAAAGCTAGAATAATTTGAGCAACAAAATGAATAATAACAATATTGGGTTATAAACCAAAGAATAAAATAAATATCTGAGCCCATGTTGATATAAATAAATGATAAAGTAAATTTAAAAACAGAGGAGAAGATACATATATTCTCTATAGAATAATTCCATAAACTAAAGGTAGAAGGAATAAAAATACAGTAGAAGATCATTATTAGGTCATTATGCAAAATATCTTGATGAATGCTAAAATTTGTTGGATGAAACTTTATGAAGGATCAGTATTTTTATAGCCTCTAATCATCATTATTAATTACTGTGATGGTCTTAACTTAGGTGAGAATGCCTTGATATACCTCCCTCCAGGAGGTAGATCTTAATTCCTTTCCCCTTAAGTGTGGACTAGACTTAGTGATTTGTATTGAAAGAACAGAGCATGGCAAGTGAAAAATCTCAGTTTTGCAATAGTGAAACCTGATGCACAACAACTTAACGGGATGATTTAAGCCAACATTACCGGGCACAAATCATATTGATATTACGTATCCTCTGATATGATTTACTTTGGGGGACATTTTACCTCTGTGCTATTCTCCCAAATCCATAAATCCAGGCTAATTTTGAGAAAACATTAGACAAACCTTAACTGAAGGAATTCTACAAAATAGCTTATCAGAATTCTTCATAAGTGTAAAGTCATTAAAAAAAATGGGAAGGCTGAGAAATTGTCACAGGTTGGAGCAGACATGATGGCTGACTGCAATGTGATATCCTGGATTTAATCCTGAATAAAACATGGACATTAGTAGAAAAATTGTTAAAATTCAAATGAAGTCTATTAATTTGTTAATATTGTACCAATATGGAAATTTTTTGGTTTTCATGTTTATTATAGCTATTTAGGATGTTAATATTGGAGAAACAGGGTAAAGTTTATGAAAGAACTCCATACTGTCTTCACAATTCCTCCTTAACACTAAAATTATTTCAAAATTGAAAAGGGTGAAATCCAAATGATCAAGTAACAGAAAGTGGCAATGAGATTCAGTAGTAATTGGGAAAATTTAGTGAAATTCTGCAATGCACAGACAGCAGATTGTCATGAAACTAAAGAATCTGGAAATAATGAGTACCAGCTAAATTATGGAGCAAGAATTTCTCTGAAACACTCCTGGTAAGAAGTGTAAATAAGTACAACCTTTTTGGAAAATTGTTTGGCTTTATGTGGCAAAGCTGAGGATGTGCTTATCCATGACCTAGCAGTTTCACTCTGAGGTGGATGTTCTAGGGAAACTCATGTATGTGTACACCAGAATAAATGACAAGGATATCCACAGCAGCATAGTTACCACTAACCCAGATCTCAAAACAATGGAAAAGTTCATTGTTATTAGAATGAATAAATTGTTATATGGCCACACAATGAATTAACAAATATATAACAATTAAATTTACTGAATTCCAGCCATATGAAATATTTATGCATACCATAAAAATGATATTGAAAGATAGAAACACAAGATAAAATACGCAATATGATTACATTTATAAAAAAGTCAAAAATACAATATTATATCTTTAGGGGGACATATGCATAGGTAGTGTCTAAGTCTGTTTGGGCTGCTGTAACAAAAATACCATAGACTGGTGCCTTAAACAACATACATTTATTTCTCACAGTCCTGTAGGTTGGGAACTCCATGATTAAGGTGCTGGCAGATTTGGTGTCTGGTGAGAGCTCCTTCCTGTTCCATAGGCTGCATCCTCTCCCTAAGTTCTTGCTGTGAAGGAAGGGGTGAGGGAGCTTTCTAGGGTGTTTTTAATTAAGGGCATTTACTGAAAGTCCTACCTCTTAGTACCAGCACACTATGGGTTAGAATTTCAACATATGACTTTGGGGTGGGGAGGACACAAATATTCAGGTGGTAAAAACATGAGTGAAAACGCACTAGTTATCATCAGATTCATCATATGTAACTTGTAGGATCCATTTTTGGGACATACTAAATATTTTTAAATATTTTAAAAATATAAAGCTATTTACCGTAAAAGTTAGCATTAATATTTTACTCCTGAAGAGTGGTGTCTGACCAAGCAAGACCACATGAGGGGATTCTGGGCAGATTGTAGGTTTCTCCCCAGCCTAGATGGTGGTCACCTGGGCATTGGTTTTCCAGTTATTTGATATGCTGCATAATACAATTTTATGCACTATTATATATATTATTTTTCATATTTTTAAAAGGAAAATGCATAGGTATATTTGTTTTAAGAAACCCAGAATCCAAACTAAGATTTCAAAATCTGTAATACTCCAAAAATAACATTTGTACAATTAATAAATAGAAGAAAATTTGATTAAGCAAAAGTTAACAAAGTACTTACTAAAAGTGTTGTTTGACTAAATTTGAAAATTAGGTATGGGATAGAGTCTCTATGAATGTGAAACACATTTTCCCTTATATTTTGTAATGTAGAATCTTAAATTTATATGAAACTAGGACTAGTGGTTTGGCTCACCACCCAGCCTAAATATTCAAAATTACTGCCAACCTGAGAGATTTAATATAATATATTCAGACTAAGCTGATACACTAAAAAATGTGAACACCAATTATGGGGACACAATAAAATCATAGGGGAGGTAGAATAAGTAACACAATATTATAAGTTTCACTTTTGCATCACTTCCAATAGTTTATTATTCAGGCAAATCATAATCCCAGAAAGATTATACCCTCTCTGTGGCTAACTACAACTGTCCAAGTATAATATTTCAGTCCTTCATGGGCTAGGCTATATAGCTGAAAAGAGGGCTAGTCACTAAATAGATCTCTTTAAATCCCTAGGCGGACTTAACTCCTTCACTCACCCATTGTGAAGCTTTTATTCTTATTATTTTTTATTTTTTACAATAGCTGCTGTCATTCCCACTTGCCCAGTTGTTCACCAACTCTAGTGTTTAAATAAACCCAGACCATGAAAAGTTACCCTGAAGCCTTTTGGTGCTGCAGTAAGATTTTCTCACAGTCGCTTTTGATACTATAGCTTCCATTTCATAGATTTTTTTTTCTTTCCACTGAACTTTTCTGTCATTACCAATATGTCTTCATAGTTGATACTTGGTGTAAGGACTTCTCAGTATATACTTGGATCCTGACAGCTCTTTCCACATCATTTATAATATGTAAACAAAGACTGTATGAATCATAGACATTTCTTTCGCCACTCCTAGATTCTGATATTATTTTGATAGATTCGTACTAACTTCTCTCTCCATTGGACATTTGCTTGAATTTGAAACCTGCTCTATGTGGACATATAGTCAATCCAATTTTCCTTTGAAACACTCTCTTCAGTTGCCTCTCTTTCAATACTAGGTCATTGTAAGTTTCCTCTGCTTTCTTTACAACAACCTTCAAGCACGTGAGGATTTTCTGTCTTCGTATATTCATTTCATGAGTCCAGAATCCCAAATGTGTAAGCAGGTTACAGGAGGACATTTTGTCTGTATTTTTCCATGTTTTGGGGTGATTGCAGTTCTAGACCAGGGGTCATATCAGATTGATTTCACCCAAGGGCCAAAAGAACAATTTTCATAAAGTAGATGTCCTAGCTGCTTGTCTATTGTAGACATAAGCCTTGTCAAGGGAGAGTCAGACATGGCTGAGTGGAAGTGACAGTCCATGGATGTGTGACTGATATTGAGAAGTGTCAGAGACAGTGGCTTCTCTGAAAAATGTGACTTTTTTTCCTGTAGCCATGTGGGTAACCATTTGCTACTAAAAACAAAATCTAAAGTTTTTAACATCTCTCTAAAGATCTCTCCTGTATAAATTTTAAATTGCCTTACATTAAACATAAATTTTGAGTAATACTATTCTTTTTAAACTACTAGTTGTAAATAGTATGATATTAAAAACTAAATGAAATTTGTAACATAAATAGAAGAAGTAATATTTAGGGCACAAGACGAGACAATGTGAAAAAACACATTTTGATTGTTAGTTTTCAGTTACCATGAAATTCAGTTTTAGATGTGAAACCAAAGTTTTGCACTAAAGAATAAGTGCTTGGTTTCCACAGTGGTAATTTGTTTTTAGATTTTCTGTTTTGCCTTTTCCTCCCTCAAAATAAAACTTTGTATGATATTCTGAGAGAGATAAATCAATAGTCCTGCAATATGTTGTAGTCTGTGGCTTTTGAGGGAAATTAATAACATCTGTAATTGGAAACTTTGTAGAAACCAAATCTCCAATGAGTAGCACCACAAATAGCTATTATTGACTCAGAAAATTACTGTCTAAATAAAAATGAAAATCCATGCTCCAGGCCATTATTATTTCCTTGCCTCAAGTTAATTTCCTCTACACCACCTTTCCCACTGATGACAGCCACTAGAGTTTTGACTAACCACAGCACATTACTGTTCAGATGCCACAAATAGCACAAAACATACCCATACTGGAAAAACCCTGAAGATAGCTCTGTTCTCATTCTAGGCTGGAGATATTTTTTCAGAATGATAAACAGGACAGCTAACCCCAGTGGCATTCTGGTACTCACAAATGTATAATATCTTAGTGTAAATATCTATAGCAATATTTGTCCCCTGTAGCACTTAGACCTTATTTTCATGTCTAGTAAATATTTTGAAGGGAAGAACATGTTTGTAAAATAGTAATTATGTAAAAAAAATAGCAACAATATTACAGAAGGAGTCACTTTGAAATCATACTGAGTGTGCTGACAACTCAAAATGTTTAGCTATTAGGCCAAGAGCCAAACTAGTCACTGGGCTTTGCAGACTCATGAAGAAACAGGTCGTTTTATTTCTTGGCCTCTTCCCTGGGTAGCTAGCTCTTGGTATTCTATTTTAACTGCAAACACCCACACTTTTTCAGAAAAGATCCTAAAGCTTTTAGAAATTAAGCAGCAGTCCTAGAAGCAAACAACTCATAAGAGAACCAAAATTCCAGGTCTGTTCTACCTAAATTCAAGATCTGTAATATTTCCAATCATGTGTCCTTGCTCTTCTTTCCTATCCTTATCAATATCCTACAGACATATAATCCTCATTCCTTAAAGTAATGAAAATTACATTCATGCTGTCCTAGAGGATGCAGTGAGGCAGTGAGAAGATGAAGGTATGGAAATCAGGTGGAGGGCATTGTAAAGTTAGGCTAGAGGCAATCAGTATCTGGAATAGAGAAATGCTATAAATGCAACGAGAGAGGTAGAGATCTAAGTGATGTCTATACAAAATACATAGGCCATAATAGCTCTTCTAATGAAGAGGGAGTCTGCTTCACTCCATATGCCTTTTAAAGTCCTGAAAAAAAAATGTATGAGCTAGGACAATTAGATTTATTTTCTAGAAACTTGGAATTAAAAATCATGTGATGAGCCAGTTACTGCTGAGCACTTGAGATAAAAAATATAAAAGTTCAGACACTTAGAGAGGAACAGAGATGTAATGACTGAGAGAAGTTCTGGCCCAAGATAAATAGAAATCTGAGTTCTTGATGGCTTTCAGTTTCCCAGTTGCACTCCATAAGAGGTCTGCATGTATTTTGGTCTGTTTGTGGGTTTCTGTGAGATTACAGCGTGTACCCATATAAAAACTACTTGCCCGAGCTGGTTCAAATGAGTCTGTTGTTTTGTCAAAAGAGAAAGAGAGAGAGAAAGAAAGGAGAGACAGAAAAGGAGATAAAGACAGAGAGAGAGAGAGCAGGAGAGAGAGAGAGATGGGGAGATAGAGAGAGAAAGAAAGAAAGAAAGAAAGAAAGAAAGAAAGAAAGAAAGAAAGAAAGAAAGAAAGAACAAAAAAATTTAACTGAGAAAGAACATAAATTGTTGAGAAAGGAAGGTCTGTATTTATGGAAATGGAAGCATAAAAGGGTTAAAGATGTAAAAACAAGAAACCAGTGAGAGAAACTGTGGACAAGAGGGTGATATAGGCACAGATGCATAACTCCTTTGCAGAAATCCACTCAGATGATCCCAACTGAATAATGAAATAGGACATCATTTATTCATATGGCAGAAACCATTACAAAATTTGTCTATAGATCAAGTTCAATATGAATCAAAATGAAGGAAGGGCTGGTCCCATGTCATAGAGTGATTAAAAATAAATTTATTTTAGCCAGAATGGTTTGTTTATAGTACATGGACTTATGCTTCACATCCTTAAACTTGCATTTTATTTCCTAAATTTTATTAATAAAATTCAAGGTTAAAAATTAGGCTACCTGCTAATAAAAGAGATTAAAATTTTATAAATTAATTATGTAAGGTTATGCTAAATACTATGAGAGATCAGTGTGACAGAATTCTTATTAAAAATAAATTGCAAAATTGGCTTTATGTTTAGAGGAAAAAATATAAATCACAGTCAGGAAAAAAGCTGAGAACATTTTCAGATGGAAATGGCTCTAGGCCTGCCTGATTTTGTCAGGAAGTGCTTTCAAACTTTCAAGAAATTAGTAATCCAATGGTTATGTGCTAGTCTAGTGAGGATTATCTATCTACTAAATATAGTATATGTGTATATATGCCTAATACAATATATACACACATATATAAAACTTTACCTTAATAAAATAAAAAAAAATTTTGAAATGTAATAAATATAGTCACATACATTTTGAGTTAAGGGCTTCATTGTGTTAAAAAAGCAACTTTTATGTTAATTTAGCTATAGACAAAGGCCCCTATAACGTATAATATCATTGTTTGTTTTGAGGTAGGAAGTAAGAGTTCTGCAGACAAAAAAGTAATCTTTTTTTACTTTATACCATAACATTTTTAATGCTGTCTTAGCCTGAGTCACATTCATCCAATAATACATGTTTCCACAGTCAGGTATTCCTAAGACAAAATGTTCTCCAGTCCAATCATTTTGAAATTCCAATTTAGCTAACATATACTCCTTTCTTAGAACACTTGGAAACATCTATAGAAAGATTAGGCAAGAGATCTAAATAGTCATGAGGAAGACTGGTGGGGAGAAGAGAAGGAAAATAAATTATCGTACTCTATTGTGTGCCAAGCACTGTGATGGTTACTTTACTTTACCTTTAATCTTCATAATCTAACAAAGTAATTATTCTCATTTGACAGATTAGAAATCAGAGACAGTTAATCTGGCTTCACTCTACAAATCCTCTCCCATACCTTAGAGTATGCTATCACTCTAAATGGTAACACAGTAGATCCAAATCCAAAGTGAAAATCTCATTTATATTAATGAAAGACACTGGAGGACAGTGGTTACGACCACAGACTTTAAAACTAGATGGCCTGAGTTCAAATTCAATTCTGAGATTTATTGTTTGTGACCTTGGACAAATTTTGTAACCTATTGTGCTTTAATTACTTCATTTTTAATAAATAAATCCTGCTTCCTAATATATTATAAAAAACTCAAACAGTTAATGTATATAAAACATCTTGAAAAATGCTTGATACATAGTGAGAGCTTTATATGTTTGCTAATAATATTTTTCCATAAAATTAAACTTGGTGGGGAAAAATAAGAAGAATTTTCTGTCCAATAAACCAGAACTTATTTCCTGTTCACTGTTGTGCATCTTCTACAAACAAGACACTGTAAATTCCTAGAGATTCCTTTTTCCTTAACCCTTCAACAATCTTTTAGTTACCTAAAGTGAAATTTCCTACAGTTTTCCTTTTGAGTGTTAATATCCTCCTCTAACTTAGAGTAATTGCCCTATGTGATGGTTAATTTTATGTGTCACTTGTCTAGGGCCAGAGTACCCAGATATTTGTTTCTGTGAGGATGTTTTTGGATGAGATTTACATTTAAGTTGACAAAGTTTAAAGAAAGCAGATTGCTCTCCATGATGTAGGTGAGATTTATCTGATCAGTTGAAGGTCTGAATAGAACAAAAGGCTTGACCTCCCCTGAAAAAGAGGAAATTCTCCAGCAGACTAGAGATTCATCTAGGATGTTTTTCCTTTTTATTTCTGAGTGGCATATGGATGTGCTGCAGTTTAATCAGTTGCCAATTGAAAAACATCTGGGTTATTTTCTGTTCGGGGTTATGAAAAAAGCTGTTTTGTGTGAACATACATTTTCATTTCTTTGGGAAAATGCCCAGAAATGCAGTTTCTCCACTGCATAGTAGTTGTATGTGTAGTTTTTTTTTTTTAAGAAACTGCCAATCTGTCTTATAGAATTATCATTTCAAATTCCTACTGACAACACATAAGTGACCCAGTTTCTCTACATCTTGCCAACATTTGGTCTTGCCACTATTTTTTCCTCCTTCTGATAGGTGTTTAGTGATATCTCATTGTGGTTTTAATTTGCATTTCACTAATGGCAAATAATGGTAAACAACTCTTCAAGTGTTTGCCTGCCATCTGTCTATCATCTTCAATAATATGTCTTTGCTCATTTTCTTGTTCGTCTGTTTTCCTGTTGAGTTAGAGTTCTAAATACTAGGCCCTTGTCAGATATATGTGATTTGCAAATATTTTATCCCACTGGGTAGCTTGTCTTTTCATCCTTTTAACAAGGTGTTTGCCAAAGCAAAAGTTTTTAATTTGATGAACTCCAATTTATTAATTTTTCCTTCTATAGATTCCTTTGGTATCAAATCTAAGAACTCTTTGTCTATCCTTAGATTTCAAAGATTTTCTCCTATGTTTCTATCTAAAACTTTTATGGTTTTATGATTTGCATTTAAGCCTATGATCCATTTTGAGTTGGGGTATGTTATTACAGCCTTGAAAGGGTGACATTCTAGACTCACCCCAAAACTTTGCTGGCATGCATGCAGGTGGGGCCACATTTTTCTTCTGCAGTATGGATGGAATACAGTTATGATTGTCTATAAGTTTCCTGGCCCTTTGGTTAAAGATAGCAGATTTTGAGAGAAGCTGGTTTTTGTTGTTGTTGTTGTTGTTGTTTTGGTCTGTTCTTGCTGGCCTTTCCGGATTGCTGGCTTCTTTAGCTCCATGTCTGGAATATATGAGGTTAAAAGAAAAGCCAGGGAACTTGGCACCATGTCATTCATCAGATCCCAACGTCCCTGATCCATCTGCCTCATTCCCTTCACCTTTAGAGTCTTTTTATGTTTGTTTTGTATATAATGGCCACAAGTTTTAGTTATGTTAAATAGTAGAAATTGGGAAAATTGTGTCTACTACCTCTTCCCAGAAGTGGCAGTCATCACTTAAATTGAATTTGTATCTTTTCTTCATCTTATAAGAGAGTATTAAAATACAACTTTACACATGAGTTCATTGTGTGAATTAAATAAGCTAATATATTAATTAATTAATATATTAAGTATCAAGTGTGTGACATAATAAGCACTTAGTACGTGGTATATGTAATTAATACATAATTGTTTCTCTTTATGTCTAACTAATGAATCCTTTGTCGCTAAATACACTCCCATATTATAGATCTACATATGATTTAATTTACATAAACACAAACATAATTTGAACTATAATAGATTCAAAATTAATAATTGAAAGTTGTCCAATTGAAAAATTGCTCTTTTTTTTTCAAAATACATGTCATATCTTTGACTATAAGTTCTGTAAATGAAGGAAACAATTGAATTCCCTAGGCCTATTACACAGGAGTGTGGGAAGACATTCTGGAACCTTTTTGAAACATTGAAAATGTTGAAGTATGTGGGCCAAGCGATGGGATTCAGAATGTCCTGCTTGAGCAGTGGAGGAGCTGAGGGTGCGGGGCGTGGAGACTAATATCACCCTGTTTGGTCCTGAGGGATGGCTGGTTAGCCAAAGACGGGTAAGATTCCTCAGAGGAGGAACAACCTAAGACAGGCACAGCCGCAGAGGGGCCAACAGGGGTGGTGCATAGAGCCTTCCTTATGTCACCCTGTTTGGCCCTGGAGGATGACTGGTTAGCCAGAGATGGGTGGGATTCCTCAGAGGAGGAACAACCTAAGACAGGCACAGTCGCAGAGGGGCCAACACAGGTGGGGCACAGACCCTTAATCCTTTTGAGAGAGGTCTCCTGCCCCCAGGGCTGCTTTGCTCTCCACGCCCAGCTCAAATCAGGACCCAGGAGGCAAACAAAGATCATTGCCCCCAGTCATGTGAGGCCTTTGATTGTTTATGGGATTAACCTGGGAGTGTTAGACCCTTAGGCTATGCCGAGAACTCAATAAAAGCAACGTGGGATCAATCAGCGAGGCTCTTGATCCTAGAGGTCTTAAGTCCCCTGGTCCCATCTTTCTCTTCAGTCTGTGTCTGTGTCTTCTTCAAGCTTGCGGCACCCGTCACTCACCTCGAGTCGCCGAGTTGATCCCGGCACAGGAGGTCATTGATACACGTGTGTTGGATGAATGATAGATGTTTCAGGATTTAGTTTAGGTGGTTAGCACAAATCTCCTATTCTTTAAAAAAAAAAAAAGGTGGGGGGGAGTCAAGGAAGGGAGGGAATATGGGGATATGTGTATAAAAACAGATGATTGAACTTGGTGTACCCCCCAAAAAATAAAAAATAAAATAAATAAAAAAATTTAAAAAAAATTAAAAAAAAAAAGAACTAAAGAGGAAAAAAAAAGGTATAAAAAAGGAACTGCAGCTTTCTCTGTCTCTTATGGAATCCTTTTTTCCCCTTTCTTTCCCTATCTTTAATTTTTCTTTCCTTCATTTCCTGAACAATAGAGTCCTACAGGGTTTAGCACAACTGAGCATTGTATGCATCTGGATTTAGGAGAATCACAGTAGTCCAGAGTGTTAATTTAGAGCCAGACTCCAATGAGGAAGGAAGAAGTTCAAACTGGGGGGTGGGGGGTAGGGGTGGCTTGGCTCAAGAGTCAGAGCCCAAGAAAGATATGGAAGCTGTCTCATTGAGGCACATGGAGTTTCACAGCTGCAGTGGCCTGGGGTGGCATATGGGAGACCACCCAGCACAGGGTGAAGGATGGGGATTAGAGCTAAGGCGACTACTCACATGTGAGGGGGCAGCCAGGTGCAGGGTGCCAGAACCCAACTGAAGAGAGAAGGAAATCTACGTAGTAAAGCAATAACGAGAATTTGGTTATATACAAGAGGACCATTCAAATAAGTATGTTCATTGTATATATTGGCAGCCAGGTTTCTCACTGTCTGAGAAGCAAGTCACAAATTAAAAGAGAGTGAGAAGGTTAGTAAGCCTTGTGGTTTTGGATTGGTATATTTATGGTGTCAATGTGAACTCATTGTTTTCAATATAAATGTAAATAGGTAGAGAAATAAATATGGATGTATAATTTAGTCATAAGCTTTGTCTACTGAGCTCATTCAAGATTAATGAGCACACCTCAGAACATGCCTTTATATATCAACCTCTAGTTAAAAAAGAAATGAGGACTTTTTGAAGACATGGTTGATTCCAAGACTTATTCAGGGAAATTTCAAAGGAACCCAGAATATTTAGTTTCGCCATAAAATAACAAAGTGCTTAAAGAATAATTCAGCCATGTCAAAAAGACCTATACATAGATCGAGGGTTCTTTCATTGCCCAAAACAGAGACACCCTGAGAATCAAATATATATATATAATTATAGTAAAAATTTATAAAATTTTCAATAAAATAAGGGCCTATGAATTTTTACTGACATTATTAATTCAGAATATGATGAAAAATGAGATATTTATGTAGCCTCAAATTAGCTCCCAACAAAATACTACATTCTATGAACTGACACACATTGACAACATGTCCCATTTCTGGTGATGTTAACATTGATCATTGATTAAGATGGGATCTTTCAGGCTTCTGCACTGTAAATATGTTATTTTTTCTCTTTGTCATTAATAAGTATTCTATTGGGAAGTACTTGGAGGAAACTGGAAGAATTTAGGATCAATGTGTATAGGATTTAAACTGCTAATCAATATATTACATTTTCTTGTGTTTTATAATATCCTTCTGTGGATGTATAGAATGCATACTCAATAAGAATTAATCCATATTTTTGTGCACATAAGATTTAGTCTCAGATGTTTTTGATATCAAATAGGTGATACTGAGATATAAATATTTAAGAAGATATAAGAATAATTTTTACCTATGAACTAAATTTTTCTTGGATTTATGTTCTCTCTATGGAGTACACAAGTCATTTTTTTTCTCAAGAAGGAGGAAGGAAAACTTCATAAAATACATCATCACTATATGCCACACTGTGCTGAGCATTTTACATTTATCTTAGGTATTTTCTGTATCAATTCTTTTTGCATTTTATAAATAAGAAATGAAGTCCACTATCATAAATATTTTGTATTAGAGCTGGTATTTAAAACCACACTGCAAGATTACCCATTTGGTCCCACAATTCTACCAGGTGACAGTCATGTGCTATCTAGCAATTATTTACCAGAAACTAAGGAATAATAATGAAACTTAAATTTCAATTAGCTTTGGAATATTGTCTCTCATCTTTCCCTTACTCTCACAAAGAAATGTTCTAATCTGTCCCCTAAGCTTGGGTACATCTCTTTCTTAACATAATTGATTACATGCCATAACATACATCCAATATACCTTTACCCTACTCTTTCCACACTTAACACTTTCTCTTTCCACTTTTTATTTCTTCCTAAATTACTTTTCCCCTATCTTTTTTTTCCTTTAAGAAGCCAAATAAGTGTTTTACATAGAGCATCAGGCTTTCAGTAGATATTGATTTAAATAGTTTAATAGTAAGTTCAAATTTATTACTTCTTCAAAAAATTATTCCAGCATTTAGATATATAGCAGAACATTAGTAAAATTAAAAGGTCTAAGGAAAACTGTAGCTGAATTGTTGCTGGACTAATTTAATAAAGATTGTTTAATCAGCAGCAGGCATTTTCTGTAGAAATGGCAAAATTCAAACAAGTAAGTAATTTTTTTTTTCACTTCTGACTAGAGGCTACATTGAGAAAATACTGTCTTGTGGTGGGAAGGAAAATATTTGAGGTTTTGTTTTAGTGGATCCAAGAAATGTTTTTCATTTTTCTTTTAAGGGGTGAGAGTAGGGAAAAATAAGAAGAAATCTTCCTTTCCTGTTATCTTTTCTGTAGGATAGATAAATGAGAAATTAGAAAAGAAAGTTCTTGTACTATCCAACAGCTGGATGGCTTTTGGCATCAAGGACTGGAAAGAATTGGAGGAAAAGGAAGAGACTTTGATATAAAATAATTGGGAAGATACAAAGCTTCCTTTGAAGCCAGTTATACAAATTAAAGAAAGAAGATCCAGGAATGGACAATCGCTAATAGTCAAATTGCCACTGATAAAAACTAGACAAATATACGATGAATCAATTTTGGTGGGTTTTTTTTTCTTTTTTGCATTTTCAATTGAAGATGTAAAAAACTCACTAATATTCCGAGGTAAACAAAATATGAACAAATACTTAATAAATCTAAATAACCTAAATATGCTTCTGGAAATGATGCAATAACTGGTGCCAGACTAGTTTTCTTGCAGTAAACAATTTTAAACTGGACAGTATATAAAGTGAAATTACTTTCAGGTCAACAGGAAAAGTAACACTACAGCTTTGAGAAAAGGGACATTTACAGAGTCAACTTTGGCACAAACACCCAGCTTGCTGCCTAGTGTCAATTTCCTGACCACATTGCAGAACACTAGAGTCTGAATAGAGCATGGTGGTTCTGCTGAATTGATGAGGCATTGATCAGAACTGTGAGTTGGAGCATCAGAGAGAGGAGGGATTACAAAAAGAGAGGGTCTGTGAAGTACATCAGGGGCCTTGTTGCAGGGTCATGACTGAGAGGTGGGCTATACATTCAGGGAGTAATATAAGTTGAGGCTTTCCAGAAAGTGGCAACAACTGGGTTAAAAACAGGATAGAGATACTGCCTGTATTGGCAAGAACAGGAAATGTAAAGATTTGTCATAACTTATTAACAGTTGCCAAATTCCCAAAATAACAGAATTAAAACCATCAAATCAATAAGTAATATTTAGTAATAGTTTATTGTGCGTATAAGAACAGTTCGTGAGCTGGGAGCTTTCAGATTTAAAACTGATAGGAAGCTCAGCGGCATGACATTACAGGATAGTTTATAAACTAAAAATGAGGAAGTTGTTTAACCTTCACAGTGATTGGTTATTATGATGGGGATTTCCAGACTGAAAGGGATTAGTTATAAATGATTATCTTATACTATTTTCAGGAAGATGACTTAAGTTTCTTTGAGTTTTGTGTATGTTCATGAAATAAGTTTTGCTTATGTGGCTTAAATGGTTTTGTCTGTTCAGAGACTTTTCAAGTCCAGTCTCCATTTTGTATTTAATTTAACACATTCATGGCATCTGGCTGAGACAGCAGAAAGACCACCACATATTAGGAGTAAGGACCATGTCCTACAGCACTAGTTCTTAATGGGAGAGGAGGTCAATGGTGCAGATTTACCAACCAGTGGACATTTGGCAATGTGTCCACTGGTTGGGGACATTTTTGATTGTCACAAATTGTGAAGTGATACTGGTTATTTTGTGGGTAGAGGCCAAAGATGGTGCTAAGCATCCTCTTTTCACACAACAGCCCCCACAACAAAAAATTATTTGCTTTAAACTATGAATAACACCAAGGTTGAGAAACCTTGCCCTAGAATTGGATCTACTCTCTACCTATACCCTCCCCAAATCCTAAAAGGAAGCCTCAATAAGATCCACAGGGGAAAAAGACATGTTGTATACAGGGTAACAGAGAGAATCAAGTTCTGTTGACTTTTCATCAACAATAGTGGAGGCCAGAAGTCAATTGAGTGACCTTTTTAAGTGCTGAAAAGTGAAAAAAAAAAAAAAAAAAAAAAAAGAGAGAGAGAGAGAGAGAGAGAAGAAGGAAAGAAAGAAAGAAAACTGCTGACCTGGATTTTATATACAGTGAAAATACTCTTGAAAGGCAAGGTTTAAATGACATTTTTACAAAAATGAAAGCTGAGAGAGTCTATCACTACAAGAAATGATAAAATGCCTTTCAGTCTGAAAGGAAATGAGATGAGATAGAAACTCAAATGTACAGAAAATAAATAAAGACCACTGAAAAGAAAAGTCTGTGGAAAGGCTGGTCTTCAGAGTCGATTCAGTTGCTCAGC
The DNA here is from genome assembly GCF_030028045.1 of Hippopotamus amphibius kiboko. Lineage (NCBI taxonomy): Eukaryota > Metazoa > Chordata > Mammalia > Artiodactyla > Hippopotamidae > Hippopotamus > Hippopotamus amphibius. The sequence continues at coordinate 34,764,539 of NC_080192.1, read as the reverse complement.
ATGAAGATCCCAGGTTTTTTCTACCTTTCAATTTGAAATATCATCGGGATGGCAGCAACAAGTCCCCCACTTTTTAGACATCACTTCTGACACAGTAGCAATCAGATTAAGTAAAGAGGATTATTTCTTTGAGGTTTTATGAAGTAAAGAAAGCACATCTCTTTGGCCAAAATTGAGTCGTGTGCCTATTATCAAGCCAATCACAGGCATGGAGTTTTGTTTTTGTTTTTGTTTTATACCTTTGTGGGTTTTTTTGTGGTTTTTTGTGTTTGTTTTTATAAATTTATTATTTATTTATTTATTTATTTATTTTATTGGCTGTGTTGGGTCTTTTTTGCTGTGCACGGGCTTTCTTTTAGTTGTGCTGAGTGGGGGCTACTCTTCATTGTGGTGCACGGGCTCCTCATTGCCATGGCTTCTCTTGTTGCGGAGCACAGGCTCTAGGCATGTGGGCTTCAGTAGTTGCAGCACATGGGCTCAATAGTTGTGCCTCATGGGCTCTAAAGCACAGGCTCAGTAGTTGTGGCGCATGGGCTTAGGTGCTCCGTGGCATGTGGGATCTTCCTGGAGCAGGGATCGAACCCATGTCCCCAGCATTAGCAGGCAAATTCTTAACCACTGCACCACCTAGGAAGCCCCAGGCATGGAGTTTTAATGACCATGATTATTGTAGAACAGTCACCTGCCATGGGGTAAATTCCAAGGAGTCAACCTACAAATCCTCCAGCACATGAAAGTGGAAGCTCCAATAGTCACACTTGGACTAAATAGTTTTGTGCCCATCCACCTTCCACAAAATCACATCATCTATTTCTTTATTGGCAAACTAACACCTCAATGTTTCAAATGGAAATTAATCCATTCTCCTGTTTAGGTTTGTGGTCAGCCACAGGGTTTCCAGGAATAAATAGTAATATACTCCATATTTTATCGAGTCATAACTCTTTGGTGAAACCTATAAACTCTAAGTTTTTTAGTTCTCAGGATGAATGACAGATTGGAGGAGGAGAGAAGATAGAAACATCTTGAATTTCATTGTTTATGCATCAAAATCAACTCTATGGGACAAGATTGGGAAATGACTCCCCAGGGAATGTGGGTGCACTTTCCTCTAACTGTGAAGCAGTGGGGACTGCATCTTTGGGCTCTCCAATGTAAAATGGTCTCCAGCTCTGATACCATTGGCTGATTGCATAACAGAGCACTGGAGCTACTCACTCTTTCAGAATTGGCTCTGCCACTGCAGATATTTCAGCAGACTCCCGGGTTGGTCCTTGAAGTTTTCTTGACTTTTTAAACCCAATCCCACTTATTGTAGGAATTCTCTCTTGGATCTTAAAGTTTCTAAGATCAGTTTTTTTTTTTCAACTCCTCTACTTCCTACCTAGACCCAATTTGGGCTGTCTTTGTCTAGGGTCATCACTGTGAGCAAGAGCAGTCTGTCTCAACATGTACCTGCCTCTCTCTATACCTCTCTGCTCTCTGCAGCACCTGTCACTGCATGTTGCTCCCATTTGTGAATGTCTTTCTGCCATCTCCAGCTGCCCAAATTCTATCAGCCATGCAGATCTAGTGAGACATCTTCGATTCAACAGGCAGTATTAATTATTCCTAAAGACCTTGAATTTTTTTTTATGGCTTCTGCCATTATCATCTGAAAAAATAAAGCTTACTTTTCCCTATTCAATCATAATTTCACTTTTGAATCCAGATTCAACTTTTCCTCTTTTCTGACTCATGGAAACAGTATGGTCTTTGCAGTCAGATATATACAAGCTTAAATTCCAACTCTGCTATTTACTAGCAGTTTGACTTTAGACAAATCACCAAACCATCCTGAGACTTAGTTTTCTCCAGCTGTAAATGAGAAAATATAAGTACACTTGAAATTAGTGAACCTTAGTGTATATTAAACTTCAGTAAAATATAAATGTCAAAATCTGTATGAGTTCATGGATGGAGCTGAATATATCTCCAGTTTCTTTGGCTAATTCAATTAGCAGCCTATTCAAATATCAGTGGCAAATTTTAGATAAGGAAAAAAAATATCCATGTAGGCATTCTGTTTTTAGAATGTTACCAAAGTAACATCTCTCTCAAAATAAAAATAATAAGGTAAATTTATTATACATATAAAAGTATACACACACACACACACACCCCCCTCTATACATGCTGTTAAAACCTGTGGATGTTACAAAGTCTAATTGAACTGCTACTTTCAGAAGGGAAGCACTCTTTCTAGGTGAATGATATGGTTGAACTGTGTCCCTCCAAAGTTTCTATGTTGAAGTCCTATCTCCAAGTGCTTTTAAATGTGACATTATTCAGAAATAGGGTCATAGAAAAGATAATTAGGTGCGTTAAGGTCATTAGGGTGGGCCCTAATCCAATATGACTGGTGTCCTTATAAACAGGGGGAATTTGGACAGAGAGCCATATGCATAGTAGGAAGATGATGTGAAGAAACATAGAAGATGGCCATCCCCAAACCAAGGAGGAAGGCTTGGTACACATCCTTCCCTTACAGCCCCTAGAAGGAACCAACTATGTCTACACCTTGATTTTGAACTTCAAACCTTTAAAAATGTGAGACAATAAATTTCTATTAACAACTTAATTTGTGGTACTTTGTTATAGTAGTAAAAACAAACTAATACAGTGAACAAAGAAGAATAATGCACCAGATGCTTTTATACCTAAAGGAATTGTCCAATCTGACAAAGAAATGGACCTGCCATAAGCAGAGATGCTTTGATGAGGAGGAAATAGCCAAACATTTTATACCCACATAGGCTTGTGTGATATTAGAAAACTTGAGTCCCAACTGCAAAATTAATCTCCCCAACATGAAAATTCTCCCCCATGTAAGACTAAGCAGTGGCTACGGTGAGGCAGTGAAGAAGAGGGAGATTGTAGTTTCCAAATACCTGGATCAAAGAACCTGGCTGAAGGGAAGGGACTGACCTAACTCTTCCAGTATTTGAAACTAAAGGTGATCTGGAGGGCCTGAAGTTTCAACTGTTAAATTTATCAGTATAAATTAGTAAATTTAACGTGATTGCATTGTACAGGCCACCATGCAAACTGTGAGCAATTAAAAATAAATTTTAAAATTAATTTTAATTTTTTAAACATTTATTTACATTTTAATTATCCAAACCCACCCAGATTCAAGCAGGAAGCCCAAGAATTGTCAGCAATTTTTAATTTTGTAAAAGACCTCTTAAGTATCTTTTTGGATAATCCCCTAAATTACTCATTGTTTTTCATCTAAGTGCAGATACAGTTAAATAAAAATTAAGGGTACAGTTTTTACATTAAATTTTGTTCTGGAACTTTCTGGTGTTTTCTTCCACTTTGTTGTTTTAGAAATATTAAAGTTCTAGAGTATATAAAATGGTTAATTCATCATAATCAAATTGGATTTATCTGATGACTTGCAGAATAGTTTAACATTATAAATTTGACAAGTTAATCTTTTTAAGAGCTTAGGAGATATGATCTTCTCAAATGATATAGGAAAATGCTATGTTCAAATGCAAAAGACCTCCTAATCAAAATTTCTTAGCAAACTAGGAATTGAAAGAAACTTCTTTAACCTTTTAATGGTCATCTATAAAGAAGGAAAACAAAATACAGCAGCCTACATTTTTCTTGTAGAAGAAAATTTTAGAGAACTTCCTTTGAAATAAAGAACAAGACAGTTATGACCACCATCTCTTCCACATCAGTCGAACATTGTACTGCAGGTTCTAGACAAAATATTCTGCAGGGCAACTGGCATAGGTTTTCAAGAATGTTGATGTCACTATAGATATGGTTCTAGGTTATAAGACAAAAATTGACCAAAAAATGGGGCATATTTTAATATGAATTCTGGATTAGGTAATATAATTCTATCAATGTGAATTTACATGAATATGATAATGATATTTTGTTTATGTTAAGAGATACATGCTGAAATATGTAAATGAGGATCAGGTCCCATTGTATCTGCAATTTACTTTTAAATGATGTATCAAAAATATATATAAATATGTGTGTGAGTTTTCTGTAGCTGTGAACTCACAGAGAAAGACAGCAAATGCTATTAAACAATAACAATTGGTGAGTCTAGATGAAAGATACATATGAGTGTTCACTGTACTATTCTTTCAAATTTTCAGTAGATTCAGTATTTTTTATTGGAGTATAATTGTTTTACAATGTTGCATTAGTTTCTGCTGTACAACGAAATGAATCAGATATATGTGTACATATATCTCTTCCCTCTTGGACCTTGCTCCCACAGCTCCCCCATCCCACCCATCTAGGTCATCACAGAGCACCAAGCTGAGCTCCCTGTGCTATACTGCAGGTTCCCACTAGCTACCTAATTTACACATGGTAGTGTATTTTTGCCAAACTTAATCTCCAATTCATCTCACCCTCCCCTTCCCTGCCTGTGTCCACACGTCTGAAAATAAAGTGTTTTAAAATTCAGTAAAGAATAAAGTAGGCTACTCAGTAAATTGTATCAGGAAATAAAATATCTGCATTGAAAAAAAAATTGGATCCCTACTCAAAAATTATTTCCACATGAATTGAAATCTTATTTGGGAAATAAAACTGTTAAAGACTTGCTCTATAAGAGAATATCTTTGTATATTACAGACTATAAGGAAAATGAATGGTAAATTTGAACGCCTTAAAAATTAGCAAAACAAAATGAAAATAAACGCCACTCAGTTGTGGTTCTCCCAGTGTATATAACTGTCGACAAAGTATTATACAGAATATGTAAGAATGTTTACAATAATTAAAAGACAAAAAAATCACAATAGGAAATTAGACAAAAAATTTGTATAAATTCACAGTAAAGAAATTACAGATAACCAATAAACATGTAAAAATGTTTTTAGACTCACAATATGGAAATTTTAATTAAAACTAGAGAAAACATCAGCTCACATTGTTCAGCTTGGCAAAAAATGATGATGATGATGATACAAAGTATTTGCAATTATTTTGAGCCACAGAAAGTTCCATACATGGTTAGTGAGGCTATAAAATAGCATAGTCAATGTGGAAAACAAACTGGCAATGACAAAAGTAAATAATAACATTCTCTCTACTCATTAAATCCACTTTAGATGTATACCCCAGAGGAGTTGTCACACATGCATGAGGTACAATGTTCAAGAATGTTTGTAGCACCATTATATGCAGTAGTGAAATCTTGGAAGCAGACTAAATGCTCATTAACAATACAATGCTAATTTTATTTTGTTTTGTTTCTGCAATGGAATATAATACAACAACTAAAATGTGTACATTAAAGTATGCATACCAGCATGGATAAATCTCAAAAACTTAATATTAAAGGGACAGTAACATTTCAGGAGGATTTTGTAGTATGATATCATTAATGAAGCCTGCAAATAGGTTAACTGTTGCCTAGACATGTAGGCTAGAGATCTTTTTATAAAAGAGGAAAATTATGAAGCCATGGAACAAAAATATTTAAGTGGAGAAGAGAAGACAATGAGCTTATAAATGAGCCTAAAATGTTATATATATGTTCACTTTTAGTCCACTATGATACCACAAGGCACACCTTCTACCTATTTTAAGATTTCATTGTAACAAAAAGCTATCCATAGAAATGTACCTGAATTATATCAAGCTAAGACCTAGTTCCTTTGCCTTGGGCTATCTTGGCTGTCTTCAACCTTAGATTTCCCAAGAATGCCTTTCTTAAGTTCATTTCATGTTTGAATTTGGTATTTCTTACATTGACCTAGTTTCAACTGATTTCTCAGTGTCTGTGTTTTTAATGTACACTTAAGCTAAGCTTTGCTGTCACCTCAACATTCTTCCCAGAAGTTAATCTCCTCATGTGTTCTAGATTATTCTATTGTTAACTTGGTGTTTCCAAAAACTTTCCTATAATTGTTATTTCTTTCAAGTGACAGGAAAGAGTTGTACAAAAGTAAATTTACACAAAATTGAAAAAGGCAAAAATGAAGTGAAAATCATTTTTCTCTGAAGGCCATTGTTGGTTATAAATGATAAAAGGCAAATGCAGAGTTAACAGTGAGTTTCTGTTTGTCTTCAAGCTCTCCCACTTCTCATTTAGCTCTTCTTCCCAACTGCTGTCATTCCTTACAGAAGCCTACCCCCAGACACTTTGCTCCAGTCTAATAGAGACAGTAGCCATCAAGAGCTAACATTTCACAGATTCCCACATCAATTCCCTTCTTGATTTCCAGTCAAGCAGCTGCATATAGATGTCTAGTTTCCAAGTTTCCCTGAAAGCCCTAGCTCTTTCTCTTGTGTTGGGGTTGATAAGTATATTTTCCTTGGTCTAATCAATTCCCTTTTAAGACATTTATTCCCCATCTCCTCACACAATTGGGTAAAAATTAATTTCTATGTTAAATTCCCTATTTTGTTATCCTCATGGTGATTATGCTTTCCTAACTTTTAAAATAAGCATCCCCAAACCTAAGCTTTGCCAAACATTCTCTGCATCATGATAACAAGATACTTCAGCTTTATGTTGAATCAATATATAACAGTGTTTTTCATGAGTCAAACATGCTTAGCAGGAAAAGATCAGTTGATTAGCTGTAACTTTCCCTGTTCTAGTGATTAAATTCTACTTCATGTTTAGATAATAATGTAATCATGCCAATCATCACAACATTGGAGAGCAGTAAGACTAATAGCTGTGTTTAGAATCAGCTTGTTTCAAGGATGGTGAAGAGAACCACAGTGCATCCAAGAGAAATATTCACTCAGTGCTGGCAGAATGCTGCTAAGCCCTAGTGGTGTTAATTCCCTGATGGAGAATTCAATGATAATGTTTTTACTTCCAAGAGCTGGATCCAATTATCATAAACACAGAGGATTGCTGTGTTGATTATCTATAAGAATTAAATTTAGGAAGCATTCTTGATTTAGTTTTAGTGAAATTTGCCAAAACCTGCTGGGTATGCAGTAGCCATTCTGGTAACCAAAGCTAATACAGCCATTGGACAATCTTGCTGTCAGTAGGCAATAATCAGAGTTTGAAACTTTGACCTAGAGCATATGAAAACTCATAGAAGTTGCTTATTGTACTTGTTAACCTCGTATAACTGACAAGTCAACCATATAAAAACAATTGCTTTAACAAGAAAGTAGGATTTTTGAATGATGAGAACAAGCAATCACATTGGTATTTTGGTAAGGAGAAATAAAGCTCTGTCAACTCGAGATCCCTTATACTTTTACCCAACACATAGCTGTGTCTTTCCTTTTAGGTGTCAATCAAAAGACTGTTTTTTTAAACAACCAGTATATTTCCATTCACAATCATCATCAGATTCATCATATGCAGTAGAATAACTTGAACCTCTGGAAAAAGTTATCTACCAATAAAGAATTGAAAGAATGGTTGTATAGGATCTTATTAGTTTCTTCATTTAGACAAATCTAGATTTGAATGTTGACTTCTCTTTATAATCATATAAGATCTTAATCACATTGCATAAGATATCTGATCCTCAGTTTCATAAACTGCAAAATGGGAATAAAAGGAATATTCACTTTATAGGGCTGTTGTGAAGAGTATAATGTACTCTGTACTTTAAATTCTTAGTACAGTTTTAGAATATACTTACATGTATATACTTTTTGTGATTTATTTTTATACTAGTGTAATTTAGATACATGGAAATGCTCAAGTCTTAAGTGTATTCTTCAACCAGTTTTGAAACTGATAAAGACACGAACCATTTCTGTCACTTCAGTGAATCTCCATGTGTCCCTTCCCAGTCAATTTCCCATCCGAAAATCAACTGCTGATCTGATATTTATCACCATAGTTTAGTGTCATGGGCATAATTTAAAGATGAGACCTAATAATCAAAGCCCTTTTATAATCTTATCCCCCATCAATGTGAGAGAGACCTACAACCTATTAAACTTTTCAGATAAGTGGAATCATAGAGTATGTTCTATCCATGTTGTTACATATATCAGTAGTTTATTACTTTTAATAGCTGTGGTGCATTCCACTATCTAAATATATACAGTGGAATTTCCATATTCCTGTTTATAGATATCTGGATTGTTTCCAACTTTGGAAATTGTGAATATGGCTATTATGAAAATTCGTATAGAAATTTTTTTCTGAACTTATATTCTCATTAATATTTTTTAAATATATGGAACTGGAATTTCGGGATTGCTTAACTTCTTTGAAGAAATTGCCAAACTGTTTCCCGAAGTGGTTGTATCATTTTATACTACAGATAAAAAAGTATCAGAGTTGCAGTTACTCCTGCATCCTTTCCAACTTTTGGTATTGTCCATTTTTCTTTCATTTTAACTTTTGTAGTGATATTTTTTTTTTTTTTGGCACACGGGCTTAGTTGCTCCGCAGCATGTGGGATCTTCCTGGAGCTGGGATCGAACCCGTGACCTCTGCATTAGCGGGCGGATTCTTAACCACTGAGCCACCTAGGAAGCCCTGTAGTGATATTTTAATATGCTTTTAATTTATATGTCCCTAATTATGTTCAGTATATTTCTTATGCTTCTTGGCCACTTGTATATATTATTTTGGAAAATATTAGTTTAATTCTTCCTCAATTTTTGAAAATTGGCATGTTTTTTTTGTTATTGAATTGCAAGTATTTTTATATATTTTCAATAAAAGCCCTTTTTCAGATATTAGTGTTTCAAATATTCTCTCCCAGTACATAAATAGTTTATTTTTTGATGACATTTTTCTTTTCCTATGAGCCCAAATTTTTAATCTTCATAAAGCCTCTTTCTAAACAAAAATGTATAGTTTATGCTTTCTATATCCTCTAAGAAATCTTTGCCTAACCCAAAGTCTCAAAGATTTTCTCCAATGTTGTATTCTATAAATTGTGTTTTTCTAACTTTTTTCTTGAGCTTCATAATTCATCACACATTAATATTTCTCACATATGGTATCGGTGGGAGGGTGAGTTTATTTCTGTAGGGATATCCTATTGTTGCAACACCATTTTTTGGAAGAGATTTTTCCTTTTCACATCAAATTGCTTTGACTCTCTTGTTATTGCTGTTGTTGTTTTATTTACAGTTGAGATTTTATTTCCAATTACTGAGATCCATTGCCAAATTCTGGAAGTAAGAGTAAGAGACCCAGTGAAAAAAATATAATTTAATGCTTTACTAAACTGTTAGTAATCCCTTGGAATTCAGGAAGTCTTCTTGCTCCTATACACAAAATTTATCTTCTGCACTTGTTGGGGGAGAGAAAGACTCAAGTAATGGTTGTTTAAGATATTGGTTTCAGTTATTAGGATTAAAATATAAGACGGTAAAGCCTTTATGCCAAAGAGAGTTTATCACAGCTGCTTACCTCAGGTCTTCCTTTATTTTTTAATTTCTTAATTCATATATCATGCACTATATTTATTTAATCCCTATTATGTGTAAGTAACTGTATTATCCAGGCTTATAAAAGTTAGGAAAGGGAAACCCTTGCCCACATGGTGGTATTTGTATTAACTAAGTTCCTTGATGTTTTTCCCCTAAAAATTTCCTAGTATATAACATTTTATATGACTTTTTAAATTTAAGAATGAGTTCTAACATTTAAGGCGACTCTACCTCAGCGTATAGACAGAGCTAATTCAGAGATAAAAAGAGATAAACTAAAAGAGAGTTCCCTAAAAGGAAAATAATATCTCAGAAAGCAAGGATGCAACACCTTTCAAGAAGCAGTGATAATCAACAGAATAAAATGCACAGACCACTCAAACAGAAAGAGAAGGACAAAACAAACAAACAAAAAACACTATGGTTGCAACAGGATAGTGGTGGGAAAACTCAACTATAATTTTATAAAGATTATGACAAATGATATGTAGGACAGAGTCTAGAAGCATGACAAGTACTGTTCACAAAATCTTTCTTCCAGCAGTGATCCAGGGCCAGTTTTCAAGCTAGCCACTGATTTGATATTTGGAAGATATTAGTCTTTCTTCCAAAGAAAAACATAAACACATGAGTTTAAAAAGCTTTCCAACATCCCCTGTGAAAAACCTAACTTTGTTCTTAAATACCTGGGAAAATCTTTTGCTTGAGAAGCTGTGGTATCTTTCTGATTCCCTAAAAACTATCATTAAATCAGAGAATTAATAACAGTTTTCTTGACCTTTTCCCCTCTAGCCCTCCCAACAATGTGTATGAAAATTATTATTTTCATTAAATCAATTCCTACTTAAAATACCTAAGGTATTTATTGGGTTTTTTTGACCTAACTATGAATACAACAGGAAGTAAAAGAAAGTTTCATTTTTTTAATTGGAGAAAGCAAATGTAGGAAATACTTCTAACAAAAGTAAATGAATACGTATATCAGCATAAAAATTTAATACCCTTTAATGGAAGACAACATAATCCAAATAGCCTACAAGTTAACATGCATAATGTCAAGCAGACAGTAAAAAAAAAAAAAATTACTAGGTATGCAGAGAAGCCGGAAAATATGATAATCAGGAAAAATTAGTAAACATAAACAAACACCAAAATGATTTAGATGTATAAATAGCTAAGAAAAACTTTGTCAGCTATTGAAAATATAAATAAATCTTGATAGACACAATAGATATAATAAAACATTTGGGGGATCTCAGCAGAGAAAAGAAAACTAAAACAACCAAAAAATCATTAGAAGTTCTGGAACTGAAAGTACGATAGATGATACCAAAAGAAAAAGTTCTGATGGGTTTAACATAAGAATGGAAATAAGGGGGAAAAAAGAGTTCATGAATTTGAAGGTAGATTATTTAAATTAATTTAAAAAGAACAGAAAAATAAAAAAATAAAAAGATTGAAGAACTTTACTATGTTTCAGTGGCTTTTGGGACAAAAACTATTAAGAGAGCCATCACCAAAAACCATATTTTCCAGAACCTTGATCATGGACTTATAACATGTGAGAAAATAAATGTCTCTTGTTTGGTTTTATGAAATTTTTTTAAAATATTTCATAAAACTAAAAGAATTATGTGCTAATAATTAACTATGTGAATAGAAATATGTGCAAAGCTAAACATATTCTTTTCTATATTCTAATTTTTGTTAAAGAAAAAAAACATATAACATGAAATCTACCCCCTTCATCAAAATTCAAGTGTAAAGGACTATAAACTATATGCACATTGTTATACAGTAGATTACTAGAACTTGCTTGACAGAGATCACTGTCTTTGCTTGACAGAAACTCTACACTCATTGAACAGTAACTCCCCATTCCATTCCCCCAAGTCTCTGGCAACAATCCTTCTACTTTTTGCTTCTATGAGTTTAACTATTTTAGATACCTCTTATAAGTGGAATCATGCAGTATTCATTCTGGTTTATTTGAGTGGCTCATCTCACTTAGCATAATGTCTTAAAGTTTTATCCCTGTTGTAACACATAACAGGGTTTCCTTCTTCTTAAGGCTGAATGATACTCCATTGCATCTATATATCATATTTTCTTTATTCAGTCATCCACTAATTGATATTTAGGTTGACATAAAATAGCCAACAAGTGTATTAAAACATGCTCAACATCATTAATCATCAGGGAAATGCAAATCAAAACTCAATGCAGTATCACCTCATACCTGTGAGGATAGCCATTATCCAAAAGCCATAGAAAATAATGAAAGGTAGTGAGGATAAGGAGAAATTATAACCCCTGTGCATTGTGGTGGAAATGTAAAAAGGTACAGCCACTATTGAAAACAGAATGGAGATTCCTCAAAAAAATTAAAAATAAAACTAACATATAATCCAGCAATCTGAGATTTGGGTATTTCTCCAAAAGAATTGAAAACAGGATCTCGAAGACATGTGTGCACTCCCATATTCACTGAAGCATTATTCATAGCAACCAAAAGATAAAATGTCTATATATTTAACTGTGAATTTTTGAAACTACTGTGTGTAAATCCTCTGTAGACATTATTTTATATGTAGTTTTTGTCTCCTTCCAAAGTAGATTTGTGAGTCAGAAATGATTTCATTTTAGGTCAAATTTTTCTTAATGTGAACACTTAAAGTTTAAAAGATGATATACATAATCAAAAGATGACTTTTAAATCCATTAAAACAGAGGTTTAAATAGAAGCAAATTTTTGGCTATCCTATATATCACATGCTATAAAATCTAAGTTTATTTCTATTTTTTTCTCAAAATATACACAGCTCCATATGTCTTTAAACCACCACTCTACATGGTTCAGTAATTCAGTTATCATTTACGCAAAGGATAGAGCTTTAGATTTAATGAGTGAAATATATATGTATGTATATATATGTATATGCTGATATAACAGTGTACTGATATCTAACTTTGCACATTTATATATATATATATATATATATATATACCATAGAAATGATTGATTGCATTTGTGAACTGCACTAATATTTTCCATTATTTTACCTTAGATTTGCTGTATGTAAGTTCTGTCAGTCTTAATGTCATGGAAACATTCATTTCCCCATTGTAATCACTGCTGGTGTAAAACACAGCTGCCTAACAAATGTACACTGGAATGGGCTGCTTTTAGCATCTGTTAAATCTCAACACAGTGTATAACCACTCTTTTTAGAGAGCATCAATCATAGAAAAGTGAGACAGAATTAAAGAGTTTAGCCCTGCTTGGCTCCCTTTGTATCTAATTTAGGCGTGTATGACCCATTGCTTTCATTGTTGTGCTTACAACAGCTGTTTCTTATTATTAAGAAAAGCAGCTTTGCGTGCAGAACATAAAACAATAAATGCCAGCCATGTGGATAGAGTACAATTGCTTCTCAAGGTTATAAATATGCACTTAATATAAAAGTAAGGTGATGCTAACCATATTTCACAGAGAACAAGTGGTACCACTTTAGGCAATAAAGTCTAACACCTCCTGATCAAAAATCCTGAAAATACTGAATCTAACAATTCCTATCACTGCAAAAAAAATTGTAATGAATAAAATTACAATGAGCACAGAATGGATTGGGTGCTTAAGAATTACTGTACAGAAAGATCATCTTTAATGTTTTTCCTAGAATTCCACCTAATTTAACCTCTAGAGACTATTAAGTATAGAAATTATAAAAATGGTAAGTGAATAGAAGGATTTATGCTTCAGACAATGAACTTAATTTTACTTATATATGTATATATTTATAGAAAAATTTTGGAAACACGTTTTTTAACACTTTGCCTTGCCCAATGTGTAATGTGAAACTCCATTATTACTTTAATAACAAGTAACTATTAATAAATATGTTGAAAATTAATTGTTTAATTGTATAATTTCTTTCAAGTTGAAAGTTCATAAATTAAAAATCATGGAGGCGACTTAAGGATTTCTTTGGTTAAGAAACATATCAATTAGTAGGGGTCAAAATAAGAAAAGAAGTTATCAAAATTGACTTAAATTTTTAAAAGACTAGTATTTTCTGCACTGTGTTTTCTTTAATCCCCTTTCAAACTAAAGGCCAGTATGTTTCTAAGTGGTCTTTGATGATTCTGATTGGCAAGGTGCCTATATAAGAAAATGATTCGTTTACTTTCTAGTAAAAATTTGCACAGCTACAAGTTCAATAAGCTAATAATTCATTTCTTTCTTTTTTTGATACAAATGATAATATTCTACAGCAGTCTTGTATTTGAGTTCTTTTTAAAATTTTGCTTCTCCAAATTACTTCTCTGTACTTTTTATGATAATGGTTTATCTTTTAAATTTTCCAAATATTCCAAATATTACCCTTTCTTTTTTCATTTACTTTCTCTACACAGACATATTACAGGAATATTCAAAGCCTTTATATTTTTCTCTTCAAAAACTCTATAATATACTGGTAGATAAAGTAGCCTATGAACTCTTTGAAACCAAGGATTGTGAGTAACCATGGGTCATAGTGGCCTCGAAGTAAAAATGAAGTCATGTGACAATAAGCAAAATTTATCTTTTCCCATCCACTATTACAAATACCAGTTCCTCTCCAAGTGTTCTTTCTTACCTTTTGGAGCCAAAAGTTTGTCTAATGAGTGTCATAAGAAAAAGACTTGAAGTTCTCCTCTTTCTCTGGCCAGATGCCTATTATCCAGACAGAACATGGTTTTTGTCCCTCTGCCTGCCAAAGTCCTCTGTACCAGAGCCTGCACTGGGCTGAAGTGAAAAGGCTGCCTCTACCTTCCCCATTTTTTCTTTTTTTTAATTTTTTTTGCATAATCTAAATTTTTTTGTTTAACATATGATAAACTGCCTATATTTAGAGTGTACAATTTGGTATCCCAATCTCCCAATTCATTCCCACCCCCAACCCTCCCCGCTTTCTCCACTTGGTACCCATATGTTTGTTCTCTACTTCTGTGTCTCTATTTCTGCCTTGCAAACCAGTTGATCTGTACCATTTTTCTATATTCCACATGAATTTGTTAATATACAATATTTGTTTTTCTCTTTCTGACTCACTTCACTCTGTATGACAGTCTCTAGGTCCATCCATGTCTCTACAAATGTCCCAGTTTCATTGCGTTTTACAGCTGAGTAATATTTCATTGTATATATGTACCACATCTTTTTTATCCATTCATCTGTTGATGGACATTTAGGTTGCTTCTGTGTCCTGGCTGTTGTAAATAGTGCTGCAATGAACATTGGAGTGCATGCATCTTTTTGAATGATGGTGTTCTCTGGGTATATGCCCAGCAGTGGGAGTGCTGGGTCATATGGTAACTCTATTTTTAGTTTTGCAAGGAACCTCCATACTGTTCTCCATAGTGGCTGTATCAGTTTACATTCCCACCAACAGTGCAAGAGCATCCCCTTTTCTCCACACCCTCTGCAGCATTTATTGTTTGTTGATTTTCTGATGATGCCCATTCTAACTGGTGTGAGGTGATACCTCATTGTCGTTTTGATTTGTATTTCTCTAATAATTAGTGATGTTGAGCAGCTTTTCATGTGCCTCTTGGCCATCCATATGTCTTCTTTGGAGAAATGCCTATTTAGTTCTTCTGCCCATTTTTTGATTGGATTGTTTGTTTTTTGGATATTGAGCTGGATGAACTGTTTATATATTTTGGAGATTAGTCCTTTGTTGATTCATTTGCAAATATTTTTTCCCATTCTGAGGGTTGTTTTTTCATCTTGCTTATAGTTTCCTTTGCTGTGCAGAAGCTTTGAAGTTTCATTAGGTCCCACTTATTTATTTTTGTTTTTATTTCCATTACTCTAGGGGGTGGATCAAAAAAGATCTTGCTGTTATTTACATCGAAGAGTGTTCTTCCTATGTTTTCCTCTAGGAGTTTTATAGTGTCTGGCCTTACATTTAGGTCTTTAATCCATTTTGAGTTTATTTTTGTGTATGGTGTTAAGGAGTGTTCTAATTTCATTCTTTTACATGTAGCTGTCCAGTTTTCCCAGCACCAGTTATTGAAGAGGCTGCCTTTTCTCCATTGTAGATCCTTGCCTCCTTTGTCATAGATTAGCTGACCATAGTTTATCTCTGGGCTTTCTATCCTGTTCCATTGATCTATATTTCTGTTTTTGTACCAGTACCATATCGTCTTATTCACTGTTAACTTCCCCATTCTTGATACCATCCTATCTTATATTGTTGCCCAAATAATGTGACTTTTTGATTCCAACATCTCACAGAAGTTTGTCTGAAAACAGATGCATCATTTTTAAGTTGTTGCATCTGTCTTTTTCTTCCCTGAATTCAGGTTTGAGTTAGTGGTATTGGGCTAATGACCAATTTAAATGAGAAACACCAAGTTTTATCCCTTTGGGGAAAAAGGAAGCTGACATCTAAGGGAGCTTTATTAAAATATTTTTCCTTCTGACCACAAGGGCTTTCTTTTTTACTAAGCATGGTTTCATACTTAATGTCCCTTCCACTATCCCATTCTCTCCCACAAGAAGAGTCTACATCCTTTATACAAAGCAAATCTTGGTGTTTCACCAGACCTTCTAGACATGCATTGTGGGTTCAAGTTGGCAGTGTCTACTAGACATTCAGTTCACCTTTGTTGTTCCCATGGCACTAGCTGAATACCTATGCTTAATACATGGGTAACAAACTAAAACATTTTATATCAAATAAAATTGCTTTAAAGAATGAGGCAATTATCTATACTAAATGATGAGTTGTAATAATAATAAGTAAGATTGATTCATTCCTATATTTTGAAAATCTATATTGATAATCTCATTATGTGCAATGCCCTACATAAATCATGGTGACTGCAACATTCTGTAAGGAAAGTGGAATTCACAATCTGGTGGAGGAAACAAACACTAAACAAGTGAACAAATGCTAAAGTAAATACTGACAATATTTTAAAGCTCTCTGAAGGAATAATAATAGCCTAATGAGAAGAATAAAGCAATTGAGAATATGAGGTGCTTAGGAAAATATACTTTGTCTGCTAAAATAGTAACAAAAAAAGCTATGAAAAGAATGGGAAAGAAACCATCTAAGACAGAGTAAAAAAACATGTAGGACTCTGATACAGGAAAGAGCTTGGTAGTTTCAACCACGAGACAAAGAATGGTGTGCATACAGCAAAGAACATGGAAGAGGGAAGGAAGGGCTGGTCCAGGCAGAGCCTTGTAGGAGCTGGGAAGAAATCTGGATTTTTTTTTTTTTTTTTGACTTCACAATAGGAAGACATGCTGTATTTTAAGCAAAAAAGAGATGTACAATGTTACTTTAATTTTTTTGCATTTGTTATATAACAAAATATATTTGAGAGTGTGTCATATGTAGCAATATACATACTTAAAAAGCAATACTCATCTTTGCCCATAAAACTTAAAATATACACCCATAGTTTGCAGAAAGGATTGTGACTTACAATTTTAACAATTTCTAAGTGAGCAAGTGTTACTGTGCCTTAATACTTTAAACAAGAGTTTATTATGAATGCTCATAAATAAACAGGAAATTCAAATACAACGTTCCAGAATATTCATTTTTAAATTCTTTTCTGTAAAATGATTTATGTGCATGGATGTCTTCTATAAACATACCCTGAATTTGCAGTGAAATGAAGTCCCTTGTTTACCGAGTAGCATTATTTTATAAAAAGTTTTTCCTTTGCTCCTCTCTTACATTTTAAGTATTATTTTGTTTTAGTATAAGTATGGACTTCAATGCTCTTTTTTTGAACATCAGTATGTTGGAATCCATTTCTGTCATTATTCATTTTGAAGTTCATTTTTGGCCAGCGGGAGCTGTTTAATCTGGCTCCCGTGTGTTTTTGCCAGATCTCCATTAGTCTGGAAGCATTTTCTTACTTTATTTGACAATTTGATATTTTACCTTACTTTGAAATTCCCATCCCAGAATAGTAACCATTATTTCTACAAGAAGCACTAGTTTTTTGTTTTGTGTTGTTTTTTGTTTTGTTTTGTTTTGTTTTGTTTTTTGTTTTGTTTTCAGTAGGGAATAGTATTTAGAGTGGGCATAAAATGTGGTCATTGCTAATGAGGAGTCAGCTTTTCTGTATTTTAATACTGACTTATCCTTGATCTCCTTAGTTCCAGTTCAGTATCATAGTTCAGCATCATTCTTTCTCTTCCGTCCTTTCCCTGTTCCATATTTGTGTCTCTTCACCCAGACTAAGAACCATTGTTCCTGATAATATGAATATCTTCATTTATTACTCTTGTAAACAAATTTAACTTGACATATACATGTAAAATAATAACGATTCAAAATTCAAAACTGTGGGAAAAGGTGTAGTATTCACAAGCATTGAATCCACATTTTTATCATTTTCAACCCATCTCCTGTAAGCACCTATTTTCATTAGTTTCATAAGTTTATTGTTCCTGTATAAAATTCTTCAAAAATAGCCTTATTTTCATTTAAGTAACATATTATATATATACTGTTACATCCTTTTTCTAAACTTTAAAATGTAGCCTAGAAAACCTGCCATATAAGTTCACAGAGATTTTTCTTATATTTTCTACAGCTGCATAGTATTCTCATTAGAATGCAACAAAAATACATGCACAAATGTATTCACAAATGCAATTTTCATAGTAATATGCTTCATTTTATATATATATATATATATATAATATATACATATACACACGTCTTTTCTTCCCAGTCAATAACCTGTGTATGCTGTCAGATTATTTCCAGTATATTGCAATGAAAATTGCATTTGTGAATGCATTTGTCTATGTATTTTTATTGTTGATATTAGGTCATTGTTTTCTTATTTTCCAGTTAGTGAATGTGTGTCTTTAGGGTAAATTCTTAGAAGTGAGATTGCTGGGCAAAAGGCCAAAACAAATGTGTTTATAATATTTTTCCAAATTCTCTATAGGGATTTTACCATTGTTCACTTGCAATATATGAAATTGTTTTTACCCCCACAGTCTTGTCAGTCTTGCCTTGCTTAATTAAGCTTTTGGAATTTTGCTTTAAATATAAAAGGTGAAAAACATCTATATCAAAGTAATTTTAATTTACATTTATCTTAGTATAAGTGAAGTTGAGCAACTTTATGTATAATTTACATATGTTTTAGGGACAATTATGACTGTTTATTTCTTCTGTCTGTTTCTCTAATACATGTTTCACTTTTAGTCCCTGAGTTATCTTGATGCTGTTTATTTTTATAGTGAGATATAATTTGTATACAATGAAGGTTACAAGTCTCACTCGAATTTGAGGAGAATTGAGGAATATATACTGAAGTAACTACTACTGCAATCGAGGTAAAGAACATTTTCATCATTACAGAAAGTATTCTAATGACCATTTCCAATCAATGCCAACATCTACTCCCCACAGAAAACTAGGTGTTTTTTTTGGGGGGGGGGGTTGTTTGTTTGGTTTTTGTTTTTTTTTAAGGGCAATGATTTATTTTTTTATTTTATTTTTTAAGGACTTTTATTGAGATATAATTGACATACAATAAACTGCATATATTTAAAGTGTACAGTTTGGTATTTATTTTCTTATTAGTAATGTATATATGGCAATCCCAATCTCCCAATTCATCCCACCCCAACGCCCACTCCCCCCAACTGCTTTACCCCTTTGCTGTCCATATGTTTGTTCTCTACATCTGTGTCTCTGTTTCTGCCTTGCCAACCAGTTGATCTGTACCATTTTTCTAGATTCCGCATATATGCGTTAATATACGATATTTGTTTTTCTCTTTCTGACTTGCTTCAACTCTGTATGACAGTCTCTAGGTCCATCCATGTCTCTAAAAAGCAAACTCTGTTTTGATTTTACATGGCATGGGTTACATTTGTATTCTCTTACACTACATATGAATAGAATCATACATGGACCTTTGGGTTGGGCTCAACATTATCCCCATGAGATTCATCTGTGTTGCTGTATGGATCAGTAGCTCACTCTTTATTGCTGAGTGGTGGTCTACAGTCAGTTCATCCATTCCTCTGTTGGTTGATTCCAAATTAGAGATATTATAAATTAAACTAGTATGAACATTTTCATATGAATCTTTGTTGAGCAAATGCTTTTATTTCTCTTTGATAAATACCTAGAATAGCAAGTACATGAAATTCATAAGAAAATGTTGAACTATTTTCCACAGTGTTATGTTCCTTTATGTCCCAAGCCGCCTGTGAAAATTCTGATTTTTCCCTATCCTTGCCAAAATGTTATTGTCAGTTGTTTTTAATTTTGACCATTCTGAAAAATGATGATCATATCTCTTTGTGGTTTCATATTGCATTTCCATGATGACTAATGATGTTGAGAACCTTTTTAAGAACTAATGTCAATTTGAATATTTTTTTCTAAAATGTGTGCTCAAATTTTCACCCACTAATGTTACGTTATTTAGTTATTTATCTCTAGTGTTTTTTAATATATTCTGGATGTTATTCCTTTGTGTGATACTTGTCCACTGCCAATATTTTCTCTAACATCTGGTTTGTTCTTTCATTTTCTAAATTATGTATTTTGATGTAGAGAAATGTTTAAGTCCAATATGTCACTTTTATTTCATTTTAATTAGTGTTTTCTGCCTCAAAAATATTTTCCTACCATAAGGATACCAAAATATTCTTCTAAGTTTTCTTTGTAAATCTTCATAATTTTAGCTTTTTTAATTAAGCCTATGATCAATCTTAAATTAATTTTTGATAGGATGAAACTTAGGAGTCAATTCATTTTTCCCTATGTTTCTACAGTTATTCAAGAACAATTCTTTCCTAAGTATTTTTTTCCCAATTGAGCTTCTTTGGAGACTTTGAAGACAATAAAGTGACCATATGTGTATGGGTTTATTTCCAGCCTCTATTTTGTTCCATTACTCTAGCTCTATATTCTTATGCCAATACCATATTTTCTTGATTATTTTAGTTTGTCTTGAAAACAGGAAATGCAAATTACCAACTTTTCATTTTCAGTATTGCTTTGCCTATTTTAAACATTTACAATACTTCATAAATTTTACAGTGAGTCTGTCAGTTTCAAAAAATTCAAGGGTTTTGATTCAGACAACATTTAATCTGTAAATCAATTTGGAAAAGATTGGCATATTACTAATAAGTCTTATAATTCATGACCATATATATTTTCTCCATTATTATACCTTCTTTAATGTCTTTCTTATAGTTTTCAATGTAGAAGTTTTGTATACTTGTAAAATTTATTCCAAAGGATCATGTCTTTGATTATACATTTGACTTTGTTTTTTAGCTTTTTATCTTCCAATTGTTTATTGCCCATATAGCAATGTAATTGACATATTGACGTTGTATCATGCAACCCTGATCAATACATTTACTAGTTTTACAACTGAGTACATTGCTTAGAATTTTCTACCTATAAAATTAGGTCTTCTGCAAATAAGAACGTCCCTGAGCAAGAACCACCTAAATAACCTGCTACTGAAATAATATATTTCATCCTCTTGGGTTTCCCAAGTACATGATTATATTCTACTTATGGAATACCCTTACACTCTACACTTGGCATTATAGTCCCTTCCATAAAATTATTTCTGATTCTAGTTGTTTTGTTTGTTTGTTTGTTTGCTTGTTTTGGTCTGGTTGCACTGACTGCAATTCTTGGTTCAGTGTAAAACATCTTTGTTATATCCTTATGTTAACTGTGATTCTTCTAATATTTTATCATAAAGTATACTGTTTCTCTGAGTATCCCATATCTGTTTTTTCTTAATTTAAACTAGTTTGTTTATTCCCAGTTTCATGAGCTTTTAGCATGATGGTGGGTTGAATTTTTTTGTTTTGGAAATTTATTTGGTTGTCACATTACAATATCTAATACGTCCTACTACTAATAGTGATCTTGGGTTCAGAGAACAATGTAACTTATCAGAAAGAATAGGCTTCACACAACACCAAATATATTTTCTTTTTTTTTTAGTAGCTATTTTGAGTTATAATTAATATACTAAAAAAAACTTCACAGGGACTTTTAGTTTCAGGTTATGTATGTAAGTCACCATTCTGTGCCAACAATAAGTAAAAAACTGAAAAATCAACAGCTCTTTTATGATCTTTAAGAGAGGGGAGGACAGAAGGCAAACCACTGTCTTGAAGACTGGCAGGATAAAGAGGCAGCCACAGGTAGTCATAGGCTTATCTGAGCAGAGACTGATGAAAGAAAATTACCCTGGAAACCAACACCAGAGTAGGAAACTGTATTGCAATTTATTGGCAAATTGCTGAGTTTCACTGTAGACATTTCTGGGAGTTAAAAACTCCAAAAGGACTCAGTCAACCCACCCCCCGCCACACACACACACACACACACACACACACAATTTTGTGAGATTTACCTCTAGGAGCTTGACCAGGTTCTCACAGTAAATATTGAAGAAAAATCACTTCGTGCTTCCAAAGGGGAAGGAGAATAGGTACCTTTATTTTTTTTTTTTCCTTGCAAAGACCCTTTATTGGGGTATAGTTGATTTGCAATGTTGTGTTAGTTTCAGGTGTACAGCAAAATGAATCAGTTCTACATATACATATATCCACTTTTTTTAAAGATTCTTTTCCTATACAGGCCATTACATAGTATTGAGTGGATTTCCCTGTGCTATACAGTAGTTCCTTATTAGTTATCTATATTATATATAGTAGTGTGTATATGTCAATCTCAGTCTCCCAACTTACCTTTCCTTCCCTTACCCCTTGGTAACCTTAAGTTTGTTTTGTACATCTATGACTCTACTTCTGTTTTGTAAATAAGTTCATTTGTACCCTTTTCTAGATTCCACATACAAGCAATATCATATGATATTTGTCTTTGTCTGATTCACTTCATTCAGTATGACAATCTCTAGATCCATCTATGTTGCTGCAAATGGCCTTGTTTTGTTCTTTTTTGTGGCTGAGTAATATTCCACTGTATATATGTACCACATCCATTCCTCTGTTGATGGACATTTAGGTTGCTTCCATGTCCTGACTATTGTAAATAGTGCTGCAATGAACATTGAGGTGAATGTATCTTTTTGAATTTTGGTTTTCTCCAGTATATGCCCAGGGGTGGGATTGTCGGGTTATATTGTGGTTCTATTTTTAGCTTTTTAAGGAACCTTCATATTATTCTCGATAGTGGCTCTACCAATTTACATTCCCACAGATCTAAATAGACATTTCTCCAAAGAAGACTTACAGGTGGCCAAAACACATGAAAAGATGCTCAACATCACTAATCATTAGAGAAATGCAAATCAAAACTACAGTGAGGTATCACGTCACACAGGTCAGAATGGCCATCAACAAAAAATCTACAAACAATAAATGCTGGAGAGGGTGTGGAGAAAAGGGAACCTTTCTAGGTAACATTTTTTAAATATGCCAGAGCACTCTTATTTTCTTAACAAGGCCTGCCATCAGGAGAAACTAGTTAATCAGAGCCTAACCTGCTGGAGTAATATCAGAACCTAACTAATCTGAGGGAAAGCAAACTTTCAACTCCACCCACTCTAGGCACCCTCTCCCATCTAAGAGAAGAGGGGGAAAAAAAAGAAAGTTACAAGCACTGGTGAAGTTCATAGTCCAGAGGCATAGGCTCACTAAACAACTGAGACCTATCTAAGGACTATAGGAAGCTTCCGCTCTCCTCAACTCTCTACATCTCATTACTAAAGATTTATTTACTGCAGTTCCTTTACATGGAACCTCCTGTCCGGTTGTTAAGAAAAAATTACAAGACATACTAAAAAGCAAACAATACAATTTGAGGAGACAGAGCAAGCATCAAAACCAGACATGGCAGGGGTGTTAGAATTATCAGATATAAGACAACTATGATTAAGATGCTAATGACTCTAATGGATAAAGTAGACCACATGCAAAAACATGTGGATAATGCAAGCAGAGAGAGGGAAACCCTAAAAAAGAACTGAAAATAAATCTTACAGGTCAGAAACACTGAAACAAAATGAAGAATAACTTTATTAGTAGACTGGATACAGCTGAGGAAAGAATCTCTGAACTTGAAGTATCTAAATAGAAACCTCCAACTTCTCCTCAGAAATCATGCAAGTGAGAAGAGAGTGGAATAATGTAAAGTATTGAGAGAAAAAAACCCACCAACCTAGAAATCTGTACCCTGCAAAGCTATCTTTCAGAATAAAGGAGAAACAAAGACTTTCTCAGACAAACAAAAATTGAAAGAATTTGTTGCAAGCAGTTTTTCAAGCAATGCTAAAATGAGTTCTTCAAAGAGAAGGAAAATAATACAGGTCAGAAACTCAAATCTACATAAAGAAAGGAAGAATACTGAAGAAGGAATAAGTGAATATAAAATAGAAACTTTTAATTTTCTTATTCTTAATTAACCTGAGGTAACAATTCATTCAAATAATAATAATGTGTTCAATTATATATGATATATATATAAGTAAAATAAATGACAGCAGTGATATAAGGAATGGGAGGGAACAATTAAGATTTTTTTTATTATGACGTACTCAGTCTACCCATGAAGTGGTATAGTGTTATTTGAAAGTGGACTTGAATGAATTGGAAATGTATATTGGAAACTCTAGGGCAAAGTCTTAAAATGCATATACACATATATACATATATTTATCTGATATTCTAAGAAAGCAGAAAAATGTCAATCATCTAAAATGATCAATTAACACCACAAAAGGCAGAAAAAGACTGGAATGAAGAAAAGAAACAAAGAACAGGGCAACAAGTATAAACAGTAATGAATATGGTAAATATTTATTCAACTATATAAATAATCATGTTGAACATCAAGGATCTAAATGCACCCATTAAAAGACAGAGATTATCAGAGTGGATCAAAAAACAATACCCAAGTATATGTTGTCTACTTTAAATATAAACACCCATAAGGATTAAAAATAAATGGATGAGAAAGGTATATCATGCTAACACTAATCCAAAAAAAGCAGAAATAAACATATTAATTTCAGACAGAGCAGACATCAAGGAAAGAAAGCTATTAGGAATAAAAAAAAAAAGGCATAGCCTAATGATAAAAGGGTCAATTCTCCAAGAATATATAACAACTGTTAACATGTATATGCCTAAATTAGAGCATCTAACTACCTGAGGCAAAAACTGAAAGAATTGCAGGAGGAAAAAAATGAATCCTCTATCATAGTTGGAGAATTCAACACTTATCAGAAATGAATAGATCCAACAAACCAAAAATCAGCAAGGACACAGTTGAATTCAATAACTGTCAATCATCTGGATATAACTGACAACTATAGACTAATTCATTCAATAAGTGCACAATACAATTCTTCTCAAACTCATATAAAATATTCACCATAAAACACACTTTATGAAATTGATAGAATAGAAATCGTATAAAGTCTGCTCTCAGACCACAATGAAATTAAACTAGAAATGAATAACAGAAAGATAACTAGAAAATCCAAAAGTATGTAGAGATTAAACAACACACTTCTAAATAACACATAGGTCAAAGAAGAAATCTAAGGAGACATTCAAAAATATTTTTAACTAAATGAAAATAAACACAACTTATAAAAATTTGTGGGATGTGGCAAAAGCAGGGCACAGATGAACATTTAGAGCATTAAATGTATGTATTAGAAAAAAGAAAGAGCTAAAATTATAATCTAAACTTCCATTTTAGGAAACTAGAATAAGAGAAGCACATTAAATTCAAAGTAATCAGAAGGAAAGAAATAATAAGAAATAGAGTAGTTATCAATAGACTTAAAAACAGAAAGCCAATAGAGAAAATCAATGAAACCAAAATGTGTTTCTTTGAAAAGATCAATAAATTGGTAAGCCTTTAGCCAGGGTAACTAAGGGAAAAAAGAAAGAAATTACACAAATTACTAATATTGAAATAAAAGAGGGAGCATTACTACAGATCCCATGGATGTTAAAAAGATAATAATTGAATGATATGAACAACTCAATGCCCACAAATTTGAAAACTTAGATGAGATGGACTAATTCCTCAAAAGGCACAAGCTCTTAATACTCACATATGAATAAATGGGTAATCTGATTAAGCCTGTATCTATTAAAGAGTCTGAATCAATAATTAATAATGTCCAAAAGCAGAAAGTGCCAGCACAAGATGGGCTTACCAGCAAATTCTACCAACTATGTAAGGGAAAAAATTATACCAATTCTTGACAATCTCTTTCTGAGGATTAGATGCAGAGGGAATACTTCCAAAAGAATTCTCTGTAACCAGCATCACTCTAATACCCAAACCAGGCAAGGACATTAAAAGAAAATAAAACTATAGACTAATATCTTTTATAAACATAGATGCAAAAACTTTGACAAAATATTAGCAAATACAATCTAACAATGTATAAAAAGAATATACACCACAGACGTGGGATTCAACCCAGGTGTGCAAGGTTTGATCAACATTTAAAAATCAGTTAACCAAATCCAGACATCGACAGACTAAAAAAGAAAAATTACATGATCATATTAACGGATGAAGAAAAAACATTTGACAGTTTTTTTGTCAAGTTTTTTTATCATAAGTTTTCTAGTTTTCCTCATATTACTCTTGTACATATTTTGTCAGGTTTATACTTAAGGGTTTCATTTTGGGGAACACTAATATAAATGGTATTGTGTTTAATATCAAATTCTTCTCATTCATTGCTGATATACGGAAAAGTTATTTACTTTTTTATATTAACCTTGTATCTTACAACTTGGTGTAAGCATATTAGTTCCAGGATTTTTTTTTCATTTATTTTATATTTCTTCATAGACAATTATGTCATCTGTGAGCAAAGAGTTTTATTTCTTCCTTCTCAATCTGTATGTCCTTCATTTTCTTTTCTTATTGCATAGCTAGAACTTCTAGCACTATGTTGAAAATGAATGGTGAGAGGGGATATCCTTGCCTTGCTTCTGATCTTGGTGAAAAGACTTTGATTTTCTCAGCAATAAGTATGGTGTTAGCTGTGGGTTTTTGTAGATATTCTTTGTCAAATTGAGGAAGTTTCTCACTATTCCTAGTTTACTGAGTTTTTTTTTATCATAAATTTATGATAAAAAAACTTATGATAGAGCCCTACTCACCATCAGTCCCTCCCATAAGGAAGCACCCACAAGCCTCCTAGATAGCTTCCTCCACAAGAGGGCAGACAGCAGTATCAAGCAGTATCAGCAGTATTTCGTTTTGTGGAAATGAAAACCACAGCCACAGAGGGATAGAGAAAATGAAAAAGCAGAGGACTTTGTACCAGATGAAGGGACAGGATAAAACCCCAGAAAAACAACTAAATGAAGAGGAGATAGGCATCCTTACAGAAAAAGAATTCAGAGTAATGATGATGAAGATGATCCAAGACTTTGAAAAAAGACTGGATACAAAGATCGAAAAGTTTACCAAAGACCTAGAAGAATTAAAGAGCAAACAAACAGAGATATGCAACACAATAACTGAAATGAAAAATACACTAGAAGGAACCAATAGCAGATTAACTGAGGCAGAAGGGTGAATAAGTGACCTGGAAGACAGAATGGTAATAATCACTGATGCAAAAGAATAAAGAAAAAAGAATGAAAAGAACTGAAGACAGCCTAAGATACCTCTGGGACAATGTTAAATGCACCAACATTTGCATTATAGGGGTCCCAGAAGGAGAAGAGAGAGGGAAAGGACCCGAGAAAATACTGGAAGAGATTATAGTTGAAAACTTCCCTAACATGGGAAAGGAAATAGCTACCCAAGTGCAGGAAGTGCAGAGAGTCCCAGGCAGGATAAACCCAAGGAGAAACATGCCAAGACATATAGTAGTCAAACTGACATAAATTAAAGACAGAGAAAAGTTATTAAAAGCAACAAGGGAAAAATGACAAATAACATACAAGGGAACTCCCATAAGGGTAACAGCTGATTTCTCAGCAGAAACTCTGCAAGCCAGAAGGGAGAGTCATGATATATTTCAAGTGATGAAAGGGAAGAACCTACAACCAAGAATACTCTACCCAGCAAGGATCTCATTCAGATTCAATGGAGAAATCAAAAGCTTTACAGACAAGCAACAGCTAAGAGAATTCAGCACCACCAACCCAGCCCTACAACAAATGCTAAAGGAACTTCTCTAAGTGGAAAACATAAAAGAAGAAAAGGACCTACAAAAACAAAAACAAAACAATTAAGAAAATGGTAATAGGAACTTACATATTGATAATTACCTTGAATGTAAATGCACTAAATGCACGAACCAAAAGACACAGACTGGCTGAATGGATACAAAAACAAGACCCATATATATGCTGTCTCCAAGAGACCCACTTCAGCCCTAGGGACACATACAGACGGAAAGTGAGGGGATGGAAAAAAGAAATTCCATGCAAATGGAAATCAAAAGAAAGCTGGAGTAGCAATACTCATATCAGATAAAATAGACTTTAAAATAAAAAATGTTACAAGAGACAAGAAAGGACACTACATAAAGATGAAGGGATCAATCCAAGAAGAAGAGATAACAATTATAAATATATATGCACCGAATATAGGAGCACCTCAATACATAAGGCAAATGCTAACAACTATGAAAGAGGACATCGACAGTAACACAATCATAGTGGGTGACTTTAACACCCCACTTACACAAATGGACAGATCATCCACACAGAAAATTCATAAGGGAACACAAGCTTTAAGTGACACAATAAATCAGCTTGACTTAATAGATATCTATAGGACATTCCATCCAAAAACAGCAGATTACGCATTCTTCTCAAGTTCGCATGGAACATCCTCCAGGATAGATCACATTTTGGGTCATAAATCAAGCCTTGGTAAATTCAAGAAAATTGAAATCGTATCAAGCATCTTTTCTGACCACAACGCTATGAGATTGGAAATCAATTACAGGAAAAAAACTGTAAAAAACACAAACACATGGAGGCTAAACAATACGCTGCTAAATAATCAAGATATCAATGAAGAAATCAAAGAGGAAATCAAAAAATACCTAGAGACAAATGATAATGAAAACACAATGATCCAAAACCTGTGGGGTGCAGCAAAGACAGTTCTAAGAGGGAAGTTTATAGCAACACAATCCTACCTCAAGAAACAAGAAAAATCCCAAATAAACAATTTAACCTTACACCTAAAGAAACTAGAGAAAGAAGAGCAAACAAAACCCAAAGTTAGTGGACAAACTGGGACATTTGTAGAGACATGGATGGATGTAGAGACTGTCATACAGAGTGAAATAAGTCAGAAAGAGAAAAACAAACATCGTATATTAACACATATATGTGGACTATAGAAAAATGGTACAAATCAACCTGCTTGCAAGGCAGAAATAGAGACACAGATGGAGAGAACAAACATATGGACACCAAGTGGGGAAAGTGGGGAGAGTTGAGGGGGAATGAATTGGGAGATTGGGATACCAAATTGTACACTCTAAATATATGCTGTTTATTGTCTGTTAACTGTATCTCAATAAAAAGTTCTTTAAAAAACAAACAAAAAACACACACAAAAAACATGATAAAAAATATGTAAATATTCATTTACTCTGATGAATACAATTAAAGAAGAAATAAATCAGAAGATATTCCATGTTTGTGGATAAGAAGACTCAAAGATATCAAGATTCAGTTCTTTCCAACCTGCCCTATAGATTCAACACAATCCCAGTCTAAGTCCCAGGTAGTTATTTTATTGCCAGGAACAAACTCTTTCTGAAGTTTATGTAGAAGTAAAATACTCAGGATAGTCAACACATATCAAAGGAAAAGTAGAAAGAGGACTGACACTACCCTATTTCAAGACTTACTAAAAAGCTACAGTGATCAAGACAGTGTGGTATTGGTTAAAAAAAAATAGCCAAAGAATCAGTGGAATAAAATAGCCCAGAAATAGATTCACATAAATATAGTCAACTGAGCTTTGACAAAGGATCTAATGTCACACAATGGAACAAAGGTTTTATCTTCAGCTAATTGTACTAGAACAATGGACATCCATGTGCAAATAATGAATTGTGACACAAACCTTACACCTTACAAAAAATTAACTTTAATGTTATCATAGGCTTTAATATAAAATATAAAATTATAAAACTCTTAGAAAATAACACAAGAGAAAATCTAAATGACTTTGGGTGTGGCAATGACTTTTTAGGTGTAGCCATAAAGGTTTTATTCATGAAAGAAGTAATTGATAAGCTGGATTTCATTAAAATTAAAAATTCTACTCCATTAAAGGCAATGTCAAGAGAATAAGAAGACAAACCACAGGCTAGGATAATTTATTTGCAGAAGACACATCTGATAAAGGACCATTATTCAAAATATACAACGAACTTTCAAAACTCAACAATAAGAAAACAAATAACCCAATTTTAAAAACTGACCAAAAATCTTAATAGACCCCTCACCAAAGAAGATATACAAGTTGTAGATAAGCATATGATAAGGTGCTGCATGTCAAATGTCATCAGGGAAATGCAAATTAAAATAACAATGAGATACGAGTACACATCCTTTAGAAGAGGCAGTGTCCAGAACAATGACAACAACAAATGCTGTAAAGGATATAAAACAATATGAACTCACATTCAAATTGATGGTGGGAATGCAAAATGGTGCAGTCATTGTGGAAGACAGCTCAGGTTTTTTTTTTTTTAATTAAACCAAATATGCTCTCACTGTATGATCCAGTAATTGTGTTCCTTGTTATTTTCCCAAAAGGATTGAAATTTTATGTTCATGTAGAAACCTTCCCATGATGTTTATACCAGCTTTATTTATAATTTCTAAAACTTGGAAGCAATCAATATTTCTTTCTGAAGGTGAACGGATAAATAAACTGTGGTACATCCAGACAATGGAATATTATGCAGTGCTAAAAAGAAACAACTTTCAAGCCCTGAAAAGACGCAGAGGAAACTTAAGTGCATATTACTAAATATGAGAAGCCTGTCTAAAAAGGCTACATGTATGACTTCAACAATACCACATTCTGGAAAATGCAAAACTATGGAGACAGCAAAAATATCAGTGGTTTCCAGGGACTGCAGAGTGGGGAGAAATGAATAGGCAAAGCAGAGAATTTTAGAGCAATGAAAATGCTTTGCATGGTACTATAATGATGGATACAGGTCATTATACATTTTTACAAATCCTTAGAATGTATAACACCAAGAGTGAACCCTAATATAAGCTAGGGACTTTGGATGACTATAGTCTGCCACTGCAGGTTCATCAACAATAACAAATGTAATACTGTGGTGTGGGGTGTTGTTACGTTAACCTTACAATTCTGAAATAAATCTTATGACTATGAATTCTTTTGGTATTAGTTCCTTTTAATAATATCTAGTTATTTATGCAATACAATTATTCATTTCTATATTTTGAGCACATATGTTTGCAAATGAGATTGGCCAATGGTTTTATTTGGTTTTGATTGGTAAGTTTATTGGTACTCTTTTTATTGTAAAAAAATTTGTATCAGGACTCTGTAATCCTTATAAAATGTGTTGGAAAAGTCTCCACTTTTTAGAAAATTATCCTCCAGAATATTTTAGAGAACATGAGAATGACCTCTTTCTTGAATGCTTGCTAAAATCTTCTCTAAAACTGCCTTGGCACTGTCTCTCTTATAGGTAGAAAATTTACTACCTTTTTATGTCTACTGCAGTTATCGATCTCTTGAGGTACTATACTTGTT
Source organism: Hippopotamus amphibius kiboko (assembly GCF_030028045.1). Lineage (NCBI taxonomy): Eukaryota > Metazoa > Chordata > Mammalia > Artiodactyla > Hippopotamidae > Hippopotamus > Hippopotamus amphibius. Next base: position 34,733,325 of record NC_080192.1, on the reverse strand, counting down.
TCTGAGCCAGTTTTAGAAATGTGTATTTTTCCCAGAAAATTGACCACTTTGTCTATGTTGTCAAATTTATTGCCATGAAGTTGAACACAGTATTCATTCTTTGTACTTATTTACCGCTCTTCCTTAAATCTTTAGTTTTGTGCTCTTTTTGTTCCCAGTCTTGCTTGCATGTGCTTTCTCCCTTTCTTTTCTAATCACAATTAGCATATATTTGCTGATTCAATGGTGTTTGAAAAGAATAGGAATTTTTGATTAATGAATTATGCAATTGTTTTCCTAATTCATTAATTCCAGTTTTGTAGCAATTACTCTTTTAATTTCTTTTTGTCTTTCTTATTTAAAATAAAAACATTTAACACTGTGTATTTTCGTATAAGTACTCTCTTGGCACTATCCTCGTGGTTGGGTATGTGTTTGGTTCTTCTCTAATACTGATTGCTGTGAGACATTTGGTTCTTAGATCCATGCTTGTCCTGTATTGTTCATTTGTTATTATTTTAACAGAATTATATATCTACTTATAACAGCCTTTTTGTATGAAGGTATGTGATGCTGCCAGGTCTTACCTGAATGATTTGGTAGGAGGTGAAGTTCAGCTCTGCTGTTTGAAATGAGCCAGTGTCACATCCTTGAGACAGGAATCTCATTGCTCCTCCCCAGTGTCACTAGCCACCCTGGACATTGCTCTTTCTCTCTAGTGCATACCCTCAATACTCATTGCTTCCAACTTCTATTTGGTCTCTTTATATTCCTTCAAATGAAGAATCCATGTCTTATTTTACCTTGTAATTCTTTATTGTAAATAGATAGATTGGTCAGCAGATAGATGTAGGTGTATGTATGAGTGTTCATGTATACATGTATGTATGAATGTTTATGTATGTGTGTGTATTTCCTTTTAATCAGCTATTAAAATATCTATTTTATAGATTTAGTAATAAATTTTGAGGATTGAGGAGGTATGTATGTATGTATATATATATTTTATATATATATATAAACATTTAATTTCTTTCCTATATTCTGAACCAACAAGGGATGGAAAATGGGAGGGGGGGGTCAAAGTATCAAATTTAGAACTTGTAGGTTATGTACATAAGGTGCACAGCAACTATGATTGTATCACTGAATTAAGCAGCCTTATCCAACCATCCCAATGCAGGCAGTGCTAAAAAACAACTGTTTGTCCCTCATAGGAAAGAGAGTATCTAGAGTATCTAGGGAATTGATATGATATATAACTTGCAAACTTATCCTCAACTCTGGAGTCTGTTTCTGGGGAGACTGTGCCAGGAAAATGCTTAATCAGATTTCTGGGCACTTGATGTATACCATATAAAACATGTTATGGCTAATTATTCCAAGGAATTGTCTATCCAACAGAAATATCCTTAAAGGGTATAATAGTTAATCAGCATAATAATATTCACTTATTTAAAAATATTTATGTATAAGGTATTGTTTATGGAATCACTAAAGCAAATGTCATATCCTAAAGTAAGAAACAAGACCGTAGAAGAGGGGAGCAAAAAGGGTTCTAATTTTTTTAACGCTTTTCCACATTCACTCACATTGTAAAGTCTAGAAGTACCTGGAATTGGACTCTAGAATAAAATTTACTGACAAAGCTAGGGTCTGCTTTAAGTTCTGCTTCCTCCACTGGGGGAAGCTTTAAGAAAACTCAGTGAGCTTGATAAATGTCCTATGAAGAATATACTGACATGTGAATCCTATAGAGATATCTAGAGAGCAATGATATAACTAGTGGTTTGGGCACATAAGCGATAGAAAAGTAGCAGCTTTGAGTGGCCCACACTCCCAGAGCTTGTTGGGATAAAGCATCTGTTTTTACCAAGGACCAGATATGTACCATGCTGCAAGAGAATTAGGATGGTTTTGTCTTGGACACTATCTAAGAAAACTACCTTGAGGTGTAAAATGACTTCAGCAGAGAGACATTAGAGATACCACTGCAAACTTTGTAGTTGAACAACAACAAAATGACTTTTGAAAGTGTAGAGTTATGTTTGCCCTGATCAAGACATCTATAGATAACTAACCGCCAGCCTCTGAGTGATGGGCAACATCCATACAATTTTTTAAAAGAGAAAATCGAATTAAAAATTTTCAAGTCTGTGAGCTGAGTTACAACTTCACTCCTATATTTCCTCTTTCTTTATACCTCAACCCTGAAAAGATCAAAATCTTGGATTATCATGATAAGAAAGGGCAGACCACCCACTTTTTATCACTCCAGAGGGCATCATTCCCAGTAAACAAAATGTGGATGGCATCTCAGGACATATGCAATGTAGCAGTTCTGTATAGGAGGCATGGAAGTGTTGGCTGGGAAAAGAGAAATGTGAAACAATCATCTTTCTCAATAGACTTGAATGGGGAAAGGATCAGGGAATACTTTTTTAACTTAAGACTGAAAATTTGAAAAACACACTTGACTAAACTTTCAAATAACTAAACCAAGATTGTGTTTTATGATTTGAAGTCATATTTGAAGACACTTTTTGTTACCTTAGTGCCACCTTAAAATTCATGGGTTTTAGTAGACAACTTCCAAGACGGTCCACAATGATCTTGCCTACTGATATTCATGCCCTTGTATAATCCTCTTCCTTTGGTGCTTTCTAGGTCTAGTGAGATGTTTCTAATGAATAGAATGTGGCAAAAGGGATGTGACATCACTACTGAGGTTAGGTTCCCAAAGACTGTGAGTTCTGTTTTGCTGACATTTTTTTCTGATCTCATGCATACTCATTCTGATGAAGCCAGCTACCATGTTAAGAACTGCATGGAAAGACCCATGTAGTAAGGACATGAGGGAAGCCTGCTGTCAACAGCTTGTAAGAAACTGAGGCCTGTTCAACAGCCTGTGAAAAAATGAATCTTGCTAATGATGAGTAGAATGAGCCTGGAAATGGATCCACCCCAATCAAGTATACAGAAGAGACCACGGCCTTGGCCACTCCCATGATTGCAACTTTGTGAAAGGCTCAGAGCCTAAAGGCTCAGCTGAGCCATGTCTGGATTCCTGATGCCCAGAAATGGTGATATAATAAATGTTGCTATTTTAAGCCATTAAGTTTTGTGTCAACTTGCTACAAAGCAATAGAAAACTAAACATGAACCTTGCCCTAGTTTTCAACCAGAGGGATGGGAGGATATAACCTCAGAAACTAAATGCAAAAAAACAGTGACAGGCAATGATAAAAAATTTAGACTTTCTGTTTATACTCCAGAGGACCTTCTGTAGTAAATAATTTTGTAATCATTACAAAATCTGAATAAAACATATTATCTGATTTCAGCAGTTTACAGTCTAAAAAGGGACACTTGCACCAAAGCAGAATCCCTTGAGAAATAACTAAACATGCATGTACTGTGAAATTGCAAGGCCCCATTTTTGGAATTCATAAACTCCTAGAAGGATTTGAGTTTCTTTCTCATCTAGAGCTAAGAACTCCCACTAACAATGAACTGCCTCCATTTAACAATTACCTCAGTATCCTACAGTTGTTATCTCTGTTTCATTGTGCTTTTATATATATAAAATTCACACATGCAGACACACACACACACACACACCCTCCAGGAGGTATTTAAATGTAGAAGACTATATTGAAGATTTAAATGGTGGCAGAAAGACAGAGGATATATTTATGTCCAAACAATATACATTGATTTAAATAGAACTTTAAAGAGCAACAATTACAATTATTACTTCCTTACAAAAAGAAATTTTTATAAGATGCTTCACTTTGTATGATTCTTGATTCCATATCATCTCAGCATTTGGTTCTTCAGGCGATACCACCCCACCCCACCCCCACCTTGTAATTCTTAATTCTTTTTTCTTAAGAACAAAAGTAAGTTTCTCTAATTTTCCACATAGCACACTTAGTCTCTTCAGTTTCCAAGGCCCTTAGATAACACTCATACCCCAAAGGTCAACTTTTCTACCCTAGTTACTTATTAAAATATTTTCTCATAAAAGCATGAAAAGTTTTAGTAAAAATAAATTTTGCTGGAAGCTGCTAATTTTTACCTGGTACTGGAATTTGATAGTGATCTTATTTAGTGCTATGGACACTGAGGTGTGCTCCCATGTATATATCTATTTGTCTTGGGAGCAAAAGCATTCATTCCACCTAGCTGCTTACGTTGTGACAGCTGAACCAAATTTGGACACAGTTCAGCATTCATTCCACAGAACTTGTGTGTTGATCACTGTCAATTAATCTCTGCTTTAGGGTTTTATTCCCAAGGAAACTAACCAGCAGATATTGACAAGATAGAATAGCAGATTTCAGGAAGATGTTAATGAGATGGATTTTAGGTATGTTGGAGTGTGTGTACTGTTAGACATCTCATGTAGATTGTTCACTAGATAGCAGAGAAAATAAATTGGATAGAAACCAAGTTGAATATACAGATGTTGGAGTAATCAATACACTGCATATATTTTAAATCATAGGAGTTAGCTACTTTATTTTTATTTGAGAGCACTTGCCTTTGTTTTTCAACTGCTGAATTGGTTTTCATCCTGAAATTTTTTTACATTCACCACTTACTCTTCACTTGCTTATTAAACAGTCTGATTAACTCACATATTAAAAATTAATTTTTTCAAATAATATCAACTGAATTCCTATAATGTACTGAAGAGGGTCCAAGATTTGTTTTTGTGAACAACGTAGAAAATTTTCCAGCTAATGATTAGAAGGAAACATATATCAATGGTGTGATGATAGTAGTCCAGGCAAAGATTCTGATGTGTGAATTTGTTTGGTGTATTTAGCATCACAAATAAGACCAGTGTAGTTGTAAAGCAGTAAAAGAAGCAGGAGAGTATATGGAGAGGAGTTAAAGAGTTTGGCAAGATTATAAGTAGGCTTTTAGATCAGGTTTCGAATTTATTCTTTATTTTAATAATATTATGAAGAAATTTGAGAGCTTATACAAAAGATAAATTCATTCATTATTAAAACTTATTGATCACCTTCTCTGTGCTAGTTTATATCTTTTAGTGCTGGTGTTACAATGGTAAACAAAACAGACTACCTAGTTGTCTTGTATCAAGAAATTGACAACAGGGAAACAAATAATAGGTAAGAATAATAGAGGAGAAAAACAATAAATAATTCTGTAATAAAATATCATGTGGTGATAAAACTCCTGCAAAAAATAATAAAGCAGCACAACAAAATAGAGAATACAAGGGATGTTAGTTTAGAATTGGTGATCAAGGAAGACTTTTTCAGCAGACCTGAATAAAGCATAAGAGCAAAATATGACAATTGTACTATTACAATTATATTTACACTTTAGAATGTTGTATTAACTATAAAAATTTATTGAAGACATAGATTTGAGAGTCACAAGCAAATAGATGACGTTTAGAACAATAAGTCCACGTTAGCAGAGAGTATAGAAAGAAGAGAGATAAAAGAAGTACGCAACTCCAATAGGAGTCTTTCAGTTGAGAGGAAAGATGTCCAAATGGAACAGGTTTAAAACAGTCTATAAAGTGGTGAAACGTGTGAGTCTAAGAGCTTGAATGACAGTTATGAGAAATTCTCCTGGAAGTAGAAAAAGATGTGAGAATAGCTTGGGTTGGACAGGCACTTGGGATCAAGGGAGTTTTTGATGATTTTTATCGTGCATTTTGTTTGCTGGTGAAATATGTTCTTAACGATGCAGAATTTGGTGACATGGTGAAGAGTGGAAATAATATTAGGAGCAAAATTCTTAATTATGGAGAAGAGCGTGTGAGCCAAGGCAGAGGAATTGGATATGTGTGTTTTGTGTTCTTAGCATTATAAACACTCATGCAAAATTCATACATTTCTATAGATCAGCTTTATTATTTTATTCCTCACCTTCTATGTTTCACCTACTAGGTTTACATATACATAGTGCTAGGGGAAATAGAAACCAAATGAAGATGGAATTTTATGTTACCATTTTTATTGGGACTTTTAAAATCTTATATTACAGAATATAAAAAAAGAGATTTGACCACTTTTCTTTCAAGAGAATGAGAATAGAATACACATAGTAATGTTTTCAATTCACTTAAAGTAACAATCGAATGTATGATTTCACACTCACTATTTCATAAGTCCAACCTCTGGCAGATGAAAATTCCTGATGGGTTAATATCTCCTGTGGTCACTTCTATTCCTTCCCATTTCCTTTTTGAAGATTATTATAACAAGAGGAATTCTCTTTCTGCTCAGAATTAATGGCAATTTAAAATATATTTTCAGAAAGCTTTCTTATTTTCATGGGAATTATTTTTTTAAAAAACTCTTTTCTCTTTATACCACTCACACCAAGCATTATGTGTTTTAGGTGAAAATAGCTTATTACTTTATTTCTTTATTCAATACATCAAAGTCTCAGTTTTATGTGTGTAATTGAGATATTCCTCATTCAAATATCAAATACTTTAAACTTACTATTCTTTGATGAAGCAGACATCTTCAAAAATTAGAAAACTACAGAACACATGTATTAAAAATCAAGCATTACTTTAAAAATAGTTGTGTTTACTTAATAATCAACACTTCAATCAGTTTATATTTAAAACTATAAATATAGCAGAATGATTGTGTTTCTAATCATAGTTTCCTGATGCTTTTAAAGAACCACAGGAGAATATTCAAACACGGTGTTATATAAGAGTGTTGCAGAAGAGACAACAGATTGAAATAGGAATGCCTTGCTTCTTGAAGATCATTAACGCTATACGTCCTTAACTTCTACTACATTTTTCACAATTTCAAAACAGAACTAAAAAACTGATATATTCTCAAATTGAGGAAGGATTCTTATATTTGCACCACAAAATTAATTCTGAAAAATATATAATTTTTAAAAAGTATTTCCCTTATTAATTAGCTTTTTTAAACTAACATAAATAGTTACAGAAACTTAGCTACTCACTTGTAGAGACTATAAATCACAATAAAACAATTCAGATTTATAGTGATAATTTGTTAACATGTAAGTTCTGACAAAAAAAGTATGTATATTTAAACACTCTTAATATCTAAATCATGCTGCCCAAATTTATTGGTCGTGAAATGATAGACTTAAATTGTGATATTATACATTACAGTTTAATAAGCAATACTTTACAGCAGAAATACCCACATTCTAAACAAAAAATGTACTTAAAATGTTAGATGGTGTTTCAAACATGCAGGATATTCAAGGACTCAGTACACATCAAAGAAAAATACATGGTTACTTCATTTTATCATTCAGAGAGAATTAAATTTTTTACACTTAGTAAGGGCTATCTATGTGCTAAGGAGAAAAAAAAGTGTTTCTATCTTCATTTATTTTGTGTGAATGTGTGTCAGGGACTCTCCAAGTCACTGGAAATATAACAGCAATCAGTTCTACCCTATTGTCTACCTTATTGTCCTCAACCTATACTGTGAGGTATTAATATCTTCTATACAACAAATCACAAAACTGGGAATAATAAAAGTAATAAGTTGCAAAGTCACTATTATAACCCATGCCTCTCTGGCACAATAGATAATTTGAGGACAACACTAATTTACCATACTTATTGATAGAAGAAGGACAATAAGTTCAGCCTTGCAAACTTAATTCCATACTCTCTGTTTAGGATAGTGTAAGTAAATGAAAATGGTATTACAAGAGTTTTACATTTAATTATTCATTGCATGGTCTATGATGAACATCAATTGACTTATATCCCTCATAAACAAAGTTCCCTTTTTCATTATGAATGAATTAGTTTTAAATATTTATTTTCTCTGAGTAAGGAAGGGATTAAGTTGTTCAAATTAAAATCAGTAAGAGCATGATTTTATTTTTTTAGAACTTTTATTGAGATATAATTGACATACAATAAACTGCATATATTTAAAGTGTACAATTTGATTTTTTTTTCTCATTAGTAATGTATATATGGCAATCCCAATCTCCCACTTCATCCCATCCCCACCCCCACCCCCACCCACTTTTCTTGCTTGGTGTCCATATGTTTGTTCTCTATATCTGTGTCTCTATTTCTGTCTTGCAAACCTGTTGATCTGTACCATTTTTCTATATTCTGCATATATGCGTTAATATACGATATTTGATTTTCTCTTTCTGACTTACTTCACTCTGTATGACAATATTTAGGTCCATCCATGTCTCTACAAATGTCCCAATTTCATTCCTTTTTATGGCTGAGTAATATTCCATTTTATGTATGTATCACATCTTCTTTATCCATTCATCTATTGATGGACATTTAGGTTGCTTCCATGTCCGGCTATTGTAAATAGTGCTGCAATGAACATTGGGGTGCATGTGTCTTTTTGAACTATGGTTTTCTCTGGGTATATGCCTGGTAGTGAGATTGCTGGGTCATATGGTAACTCTATTTTTAGTTTTTCAAGGAACCTCCATACTGTTCTCCATAGTGGCTGTATCAATTTACATTCCCACTACCAGTGCAAGAGGGTTCCCTTGTAAGAGCATGATTTTAAAAGATGGTATTCTACAGAGTTACATTAGGCTGGAACTATTATAAAGATATTCAATTGTGATTGATAAACCTGATAGGATTGAAGAGATGAGTTGTATAATTTAAAAAAAAAACATGATTAAAATGTATAAAATCATAATCATAATCAAAGAATGTGAAAATTTTGCATTTTGGATCATAATATTTCCATGTTATTATTTTATATTATCTATTTCATTTGAATGGTGATTTGCATTCAGTTTCTCAGTTCCATATGTGATGATTCAGAGAAGCGTGTGGTCAGTCAGGTTCAAAGATCAGCTCCCATTTTTTTATTCCAAGTTCTACAGTCTTAAACTTTTCTTGTTGACATCCGTCTTTCCTTATATGAAATTTACTCCTTTCTCTGAGAGGTCAACTTCTTACCTCATATGAAAGAGGCTAAACCATTACCTAACATATTTTTTTTCTTGTTCCTATTATCAAATATTATAAAAGTGCATTAAACAAAATTACCCAAAAAATCCAGTATTTAATGCTCCCTTTAAACTAGATAATAATAGAATTTTAGCTAACATTTAACCATAGTAATAGTGTCTACTACTTTATAATTGTATTATAAAACTCATTTTCCCCTCACACATTTTCTCACTGATAGCCCCATTGCATTTTTGATAGCATTATTCTCCCTATCATCTAGGATAGAATCATTCGATCTACAATTTCACTCTTTTTCTTATTTTCCACATCTGCTAAAACTTATATTCAACATTCATCTACTTTCTATGCTCACAGTCATTGCTTACTCTTGCATATCATGCCCAGACATTCACTTGCTGCATCCTGGGGACCAGGCACGGTGCTAGGTGCTGAGGATGCCACCATGCAAACATGTGCCTGGCCCCTGTGGACCTAGAACCTTGTAAAGAAATCTCTCTTGTGTCTTTTAAAAGTTTTGCTGCTTATATTCTATCATGTCCTATCATAAATTTGACTTCCCTTTACCTATTTTTTTAACCAGAAGAAACATAGTCAAGTTACAAGCTTGTGAAATGGCAGAGTTCATGGGACTTATTTATTCTGTTTGTTTGTTTTGGGTTTCACTCATCATGCCCTTAGGTAAGGTTGAAGTCTTTCTCAGACATACTCACAGAAAATAGTGTAATAAGCAGTGCAGTTTCTAAGGTATCTGTTGTACCACATATGTTATCTTCTTTCCCCACTGCTTAAGTCTCTAACACTGAAAGGTAGACAGGGTGCCTTTGTACAGTCCTGACCACAGCTTTCAATCCAGACTTTTCCTGCCTCTTACATTTCTATAGGAATTTATTGGTATTAGTAAAATGTAAATTTTACCTTTCCCAGGATGCAGTGTGGCGTCACTAAATTTGATGTTTTCTGCCATAGTAGTTTGTAGGAATTGAATTCTCTGAAAAGCTATAAAAGTGGTTTTGGGGAGTCAAGACTAGAAATGTCACCTTGAACAGAGGTTTACTTTATAAAGATTAGTAACTGAAAAGAGAAGAGAGAGTGCACGTTTCCTGTTTGACATAACTATATTTCTCTGAGTCAGGGACCAATGGTAGAAAACAATTCATGGCCTCGTGTTCTTTCAGTCATCAGGGCAGCAGTTGTTTCATGAGGTGATGAAAAGTTCTGCCACTGATGGTTTTTATAAGTGTAATTTATATTTAGTTGATATTTATCCCAATTGCTGGCATTTGTTTTTTATTGGTCTTAGGTTTAGTACTTTTAGTGAGTTTTTATGTTTCCTGCTTTGGGAATAGTTTCAAGGAAAGCAGAAAGAAGTTGACTCCATTTTAATCCAGAAGTTGCCCCCAACTTTTTTTTTTGTAATGTAAATATTGAATGGATTTATTTTCCTTTTCTTTTGAATATTCCATTAAGTAGTTTGATTTATTTATAGTGACATCTGTTTTTTCCTTTTTTCCTTTTAAGAGGAACATGTTTTGAAACTTCAGTTTTATTAAGAGAGAAACAGAACAATAGAAAAAGCAGATGAACTTACACTTGAATGTGTAGAGCACCCAGCAGTGTTTGTTTTCTTTTGTATCTTTAAGCATCAGTTTAATATTACTTTTATATATATATATATATATATATATATATATATATGAATTCTGCCACAGATTGCCAATAAAGCATTTTTGGACCACTTTTAAAGCATGATAGGGAAATATGCCCAGATTGGCAAATATCTTTCTTTCCTTTCCATCCTACTCATTTCAATCAAGCTATTTTATATGCATTATAATAAAAATATATACTTCAAATAAAATATAACTTGTGCTTTTATGTAAGCATGATTACAACTGGTTTCCCTCTATAACATGAAAAAAAATACCTAATTGTTTTATAATGATAGCTTAAAAATCTGCAAATAATTATTTTAATAATATATGATAGTTTACTTATTATTAGAAATACATTACTTTAGTATAAAGCATTATATCCATATTTTAAGGATACATTATTATAAAAATAAAAACAGGTATGTTTATCTGTTGAAGGTCTAATACAAAAATCTATAAAATACACTTAAAAAACAAAAACAAGAAGGCATCTCCTAGTGACTTGCCAGAATAATTGTGATGAGAGGAGATGTGTTCTAAGTAGTATGTCCTTAAGGAAAAGAGTAAAGAAGACACATCTTTAACAGAGCTGTGTTTTGGGAATTTTAAATAAACAAGGTAACCAAATAGGCTAAGATTAAGCTAAACAGGAAGCTCTAATTTTTTTAAGTGTAGAATATTGTCACTTTACATAGTTTCTAAAGATTTCTATTTTATTTTTAAATTTAATATATAACCAATTAGATTATTTCTGGCATGAATGTGTGGTGGCAAAAACAACACATTTAAGAACCATTTTCACATGTGAATTTTAATGTAATTGAATAAAAAGTCACTTTAAAATGTATTCACAATATTTTAATGTTGTGTTACATATATATTCATTTCAGAAAATTTAAAATATACTAATAAGAAAAAAAACGCTTCTTTTCTTTGTAAAGCTCCAAGAAACTAAGTAGTACAAGGTAATTATTTTTCTAATTTAATTTTCTGTTATAAATATATTACATATTACATTTTGAATGTGTTCCTTGAATAATTAAATAAATGAATAATGAGAAGTATCCAAAATAGTTAATAGAAGTTATCAAAATTTATTTCATCTATGTACTCTCCATATTTTAATTTTAATCAACACAAATACCAATATATTTGGAAAACAACTGCTGAATAAGAGTAAGAATGAGGAGGAGGAAGAGGAAGAGGAGGAGGAAGAAGGTAAAGGAGAAGTCAATTAATATGTGCAGAGCAATATTTTAAGTATTTACACCAACCCAATGAGCTAGATATTATTGTTCTCTTTATTTTTCCAATGAGGAACCTGAGACACAAATAGATAAAATATCTTGCCCCAAGTTTTTATAGCTATTACATGTTAGAAGCAGAATTTGATTTTAGAAGTCTTGCTCAAAGTCTGTACTTTGATTCAATATTTATTCTGATAGAGATAAATATGGTATGTATACAAGATGAAAATGAAGAAGATAGGAGAATGAAACATGTTTGCTTCTAATTCACTACTATTTGTTAGGAGAAAAGATAATTTCAGAGCTAATATTAAGGCTATGTTCTACAAAGACCTCAAGGATATAAACCTTTGCTCCACTGGGCAAACCTCAAATTCTCCAAATTCCCTCAAGGTCAGGCTGGATATTCCAGCCTTCACATCTCTGTTTAAGCCAAACAAAAAGAAAAGGCACAAGTTGCAGTTTAAAGGAACCATCCTGAATTTTCCACATTCCTTTCCCTACATCTTAGCAGTCAGATTAAACTCAATTAGTCATTGTTAGTTGCAAAGTAAATTGGAGTTTTATTATGCTAAAAATTAAATGTGATAATATCTGCAAAGCACAATAAAGTGAGGTGCAATGAAACAAAAAAAATTAAATGTGACTTTATTTTAAATCAAAGGGAAAACAGATTTGGGGTTAGATCACATATCATCACAACTAACACAAAAATACAAAAAAAAGTTTACAGTTGACATAGCTATTAAATGTTAGAGCTAAGATTTGATTTAGCAACTTGAGTCAAGTTAATATAGCATCAAGAAGAGATACTAATGGAAAAAAATGTTGATTGAATTGGTTTAAATGCAGACAACCTTGGAACAAGATTATAAAGGGGATTTATCCAAGATACTGAAAGTAATAAAAAAAATTGACAAGCATAAAATCAAAATTATATTTTAGCTTTAGGTAAAATATTTACTAAGAGGAAGATATCTAATTTTCACTGGATAAAAAATTATACATATCCATCATGGTGCAGAATTTGTTGAGAATTATTAAATATATTGCTTTAATAAATGTAAGGAAGCTCCTGCTGATAAATAGTTAGACATCATCCAACTATAAATAAATTACACTTCAGCCACATTGTCAAATTAGATAAAAAGTATTTAATATGGAAGAGTTATATGATTACATTTTTCTAGTTTAAAAGCTTATGAGAAATTAACCCTCTTTCTTTGGTATGCACCATAAAATAATCTTACTATAATTAAACTTAATGAAAACCAAAGGTCATGGATTATTAATAAATCTAGTGATCTTTAAATATCAATACAACTAAAATTTACATTATAACAAAGATTACCTCTCCGGGAAAATGTATTTAGTTTTTGGAGGAAAGTAGTTGCATATAATTCACTTATACAACAACTTTTTGAGGTTTCCATCCTAGTTTTGATGTAAAAATTATCTATAATGTTTAAACACAGGAAACAGAAGACATCTGATTTTAACCATTATAGTAATTTTCTCTACCCAATTAATGTATTCATATTCATTAGGATAAAATAAAGGAGAACTCTAGACCTCAGCTGATAGCCAGGAGGATGGAAATATAAGAATCAATATAGGAGGAAGGAAGGAAAGTGTTCACTCACAAATTCAAATAAATGATAGAGATAAATCTTAAGTACTCAAAGAGGATTTGAATTCTTCCCTGGAATTCTGGCAGTTCAGTACTTTATAACTAAAAAATGTCAACTTGTGAAACAAAGAAGCAACAAACACTCTTCAAACTCTTCACCAAAGAGAAGGAAGTTAAACTATCATTTCAGAGGAATCTAAGAGACCCTCCTCTCTGGGAAAGAAAATACTCCTCTGTAATACATATTGAGGAGTAGCCATGAAAATGAGCCACTCAGATCTCCTGCTTTGGGGACCACATAGTTGACCAAAAGTCCCAGCTACTGCCATTCCTCTAGATATACCATCACATCTATGACATGGCCATCCTTCTCCAGAGCTGCCCCCAGCTAATTACTGAGTGGGGCAGGATACCGGCACTGAACCTTTCCTATGAGAAGTAGGACTTTCCGGCAGGTGAATTTGACTCACACACTCACAATTACTCTGGCCAAAATCTTCTCAGAACTGCACTGTTGTGTGAAAGTTTTCCTCCTCCTCCTCCTTCCTCCCCATTACCCCATTACCCATTACCCAGATCTGCTCTGTGGTCTGAAGTTTCTCCTGCTTCCTCTCCTTTATTATTCAGTCATTTTTCTCAATAAATCTCTTACATGTCTAATCCCACCTGGCCATCTGCTTTCTGGGGAAGCAGAACTAATGGACTCCGTGTAGGAAGTTACATCAGGGAGTAAATACTGGCAGCCAAGATATAGGAAACTTTATGTCATACATAAATTCTCAGGATAAATTTTATTGTTAATGTTTATAACTCTCATCATCAAAAACTAGCTGATTTTTTCCAAGGTCTTTCGAGATAAACTTTAAAGGTAGGAATAATACAAATATAGCATGATTTCAAATTTTATTTGAGGTGATTTTGGTGAACTCAAATTAGGAATTTTGTTTAATGTAAGGTACGGAACCACTTATATAGCGAGATATGTCCTCACATAGTGTAAAGCCTCAGAGGTATTTCTATTCTATTTAAAATTTCCCTGGTAATCTAAGTTCTTGAAAGAAGTAAGTGAAAATACAATAAACAACATTGTTCAGCAAATTTACAAGAGATTGATGAGGTTCTTTATAGACTTACATAATGGACACGCTCTATAAGTAGATTCTGTGTTTTTTCTCATCATGTAATTCAATAAATTAAATCAATCTTGATGGAAATCTTGGCTCATTTTATATGTCATTGCATTTTTATTCTTTTGCACTTAAAGTGATAGTTTTATTAGCCTAACACATAAACAGGAGAATGTTTGTAAGTCCCCTAACACAGACTATAAAAAAAAGTTAAATTGCACTAAAATACCCACACGTGAGCTGAGCTGAGATCAAGTGGTTTTAAAAATTTGGAATTAATTATAAGGAGAACAAATCTTGTAGTCTAAAGTAGTCTTTTACATGCTCTTCAATTATCATAATATAATTAATATATGAAAGTCTTTTTTATTGATAAACACAAGTAGTTTTTTGTTATAGAAAGAGACAAATTAAAAGCCAGTTAAAAGTTACCCCTTCATCACTGTGTACAGATTATTGCCCACCCTGTGCAGTCTTTGATTTGAATAAATTAAAAAGCAAACATTAGAAAACATGATGCAATCAGTTGAAAAGGTGTATCACTGAGACCAGAGAGAAGACAGTATTAAATAAGCAAGTTCTATTCGTTTATCTCTCTATCTCTCCCCCCAGATCTCTGGTAGTCACTGATATTTTCATTAATCTCTATGATTTTGACATTTTCAGAAATGTCATATAGTTAGAATCATACAATAGATGTTCTTTTGAAACTGGCTTCTTTCACTAAGCCATATGATTTAAGGCACTTTCATGTCTTTTTGTGGCTTGATAGCTCATGTATTATTATCACTGAATAATATTCCATATTCCATTGTATGAATGTACAAGAGTCTGTTTATCCACTTGTCTATTTAAGGATATCTTGGTTGCTTCCAATTTGCAGCAATTATGAATAAAGCTGCTATAAACATCCCTGTGCAGATTTTTGTATAGACATAAGTTTTCAGTTCATTTGTGTAAATACATAGGAGAACAATTGCTGGATCATATGCTAAGCCCATGTTTGGCTTTGTAAGACTCTTCCAAAATGTCTTCCAAAGTGGCTGTATTATTTGCATTTCCACTAGCAGTGACTGAAAGTTCCCATTGCTCCACATCTTAGTTGACATTTGGTATTGTCAGTGTTTTGGGTTTTACCCTTTCTAGTAAGTATATACTGGCTTTTAATTTATCTCTTTTTATAACAAAAAATAGTATGACCTAAACTTACATGTAATGTGTAAATTTTAATTTGGCTGAACTGCATATGGAATTACCTACATTATAAAAACTTCTTTGTTTTGAAAGTGCTTTTTCTTTCAATGTTTATGAAAGGGAAATTTTTCTATTGGATATACCTAGTGATATTTAGTTATTTACAAGTGCTCTGTGCTGTACTCCATTTAAAACCCATTTGTTTCAAAGCCTAACTGTTAAAAATATGTGTATGAGATTTATATTCCCATAGGTTCCATACAATTATTATTAAAGTTTACAATCAGATTTTTGCCATATCCACACACAAAGTATACAAATATAAAACACAACATTTTTAAATTTCATGCAAACATTTCATATTTCTTTATACACGTCCAAATAGAGAGTTGTTTAAAATTGTTCAAGTATATTCTGTTTTACATCTTAAAAACTTGAGAATATTTCTCACACCGGTTAGAATGGGCATCATCAGAAAATCAACACACAATAAATGCTGGAGAGGGTGTGGATAAAAGGGAACCTTCCTGCACTATTGGTGGGAGTATAAATTGATACAGCCACTATGGAGAACAGTATGGAGGTTCCTTAAAAAAGTAAAAGTAGAATTACCATATGACCTAGCAATCCCACTACCGCACATATACCCAGAGAAAACCATAATTCAAAAACAGCCATGCACCACAATGTTCATTGCAGCATTATTTACAATAGCCAGGACATGGAAGCAACCTAAATGCCCATCAACAGATGAATGGATAAAGAAGATGTGGTACATATAGGCAATGGAATATTAGCCATAAAAAGGAACAAAATTGGGACATTTGTAGAGACATGGATGGACCTAGAGACTATCATACAGAATGAAGTCAAAAAGACAAAAACAAATATCATATATTAATGCTTATATATAGAATCCAGAAAAATGGTACAGATCAACCAGTTTGCAAGGCAGAAATAGAGACACAGATGTAGAGAACAAACATATGAGCACCAAGCAGGGAAAGTGGTGGGGGGGAGGTTGGGGTGGGATGAACTGGGAGATTGGGATTGCCATATATACATTATTAATAAGAAAAAAATATCAAATTGTACACTGAATATATGCAGTTTATTGTATGTCAATTATATCTCAATAAAAGTTTTTTTTTAAAAACTTGGGACTATTTCTATAGGTCAATTCTCACAATATTGTTTAGATTAATATTTTTTTAAATAACACCTATTGTTTGGTATTGAGTTTTTTTGATGTTAGTACAATTCAGAAAAATGTTTCAGAATGCTACCATAATTTTTGCTGTGGCAAGAAAGATTCAATATGAATCAACATATAAAGTGTGTGTGTGTGTGTGTCCTTTTATTTCTAGTCTGTGAATTATTTTATTCAGGAATGGATATGACATTTTATCAAATATTTTTAAATTTAAATATTTTTAATTAAATACATTGATATTATCTTCAATTTATAGTCATAATCAATGTTATGTGGTGGTGAAACATTTGGTAAAGCTATCACATGTTAAACTTAATAATAGAAAATATAATCGACGAACTTGTGGCAAAATGGCTTCTAGGCAAATACTGAAAGTTTGAGATTGTTGCTGCATACAAGCTACCAAGGAAATGAATAAACTCAGAAAACAACTGGACAGATTTCAGGCATAATTTAGAACTAATACAGAGAACCCAAAACTTTGGATAGAAAAATAAAACTGTATCTTGTTTCCCACCTCAGTAAAAGATTCTCAAATCAAGATATAGCCTGGGGACTCAGATAAAATCAAAAGAAGGGGAGTCACTTTTATATCTGAAAGAATAAAGATGACTTCTAGTAGATCTTTTCATTTGGGCAAAAGAACTTATAAAAGGCATAAGTTCATGGTTTTGCTGAAGAAAGAGATATTTAAAGACTTCTAATTATATCTCTAGGGAAATAGATGTCTCTAAAAGAATTATGAGGATAGAATGTATCAAAAAAATTGTCTGGAATCAAATAAACAGAAAATCCATGAAGTTTTTAAGAGAAATATATTTTGAAAGTGCAGCAAGCCTTAACTGAGATAATTCAAGATGAGAAAAGTTTTCTTGGTCCCCAACTTTCTATAGGTATGTAGAAGGATGGGAAAATTGTTCATCTCCAAAAAAAAAAAAAAGCGTGTTTTACAATTCTCTCAAGAAATGGCCAAAGAAAATGATGGAAAAAGAAAGATGTCCCTAGGGCAAATCCAACAGTCTTGGAGAATATTGGAATGATAAAGCAGTCCCAGGAAGCAGAATCAGTGCCTAATAATATGCATCTCCTACTCCACAGTTAGGAAGATCTGGCATCATTTATCTAGCAGAATTTCAGGACGGTTATGGACGAATGAACAGGTGACTCCTATGTGTCTCAAATTATCTAAATACAAGCTTTTATTGAGGATATCCTTTTCCTGTTCTACCATTGTATGTTGTGGGGATGTTTTGTTTCTTGTTCATAAATCTTCGAATCATGAGGAACTAATCCAAAGTTGATATTGATATAGATCTCAAGATCTTGGATTTCAGGCCTCATGCTGTGATTAGATTAAGGTCTTGGGATGAGTATGGACATGTTTTATGTGTAATAATCTTGTGAATACATATGACCAAGAAAGCACACTGAGTTTAATAGAATGGCTAACATTCTTCACTTATCCCTTTTTCCATGCCACTTGATATATCTCTTTCCTCCACAATAAGCCAAAGTGCACTTTTCCCTTTGACTCTGGGATTGGCTTTGGTCAATAGCATGTGGATGGAAGTGACGATGTCCCAGTTCTAAGCCAAAACTTTAAGTGCCCATATGCATATACTGATTTTTCACTTGTGCTCTGCTAACACCTTTAAAAAGCATGTCTTAGATGACCCATAGATCCATGAGAATAAAAACATTGTTGCTTTGAATTAATGAGTTTTTGAGTGGTTTATTACACAGTGGTTTGTAAACAGCGGTTTAGCTATCATGATGGCAACAGCTAACTGATGTAATGAATCAAATGATGAGATAGTTATAAGAAAATTTTATGAGGTACTCTTAAATTGTTTTCAAGGTGAATGTAACCATTTAGACTCCTGTTAGTAGTATTGATAAATCCATGTCTCTCACATCCTTACCAACAATATGTAGTGTTAAATTTCATTTTTTTTCTTTTTGTCACTCTAATGAGTGATTAATTAGACCCTATTAAAAAATGAATTTCCAGATTTCTAGTGATTCTCAGTACCTGCTATGAATTCACTACTCATATTTGTATGTTTTATCTTTAAATTTGCCTTTCTTGTATTAATATGTAGGAAATTTTTGTACTTTTAATGTAATCAAATTTCTATTCCTTCCTTGGCAATGTGAGTTCTAAATATTTTCCTAAGTATGAAGATTTTACTGTAAGTAGCTAATTAATCATTTCCACATACAGAAGTATATAATTGCAGTGTAGTCAAATTTATTATTTATTATTTTTTATTTTGGGTCTTTTAAAACATCTTCATGTTCCACAATGTCCAAAAGCATTTCTATATTTCCTTCCAAGTTATTTTTTATAGTCTTGCGTTACAAATACATATATTTGTTATGGGTTAAATTGTGTCCCCCTAAAAAATATGTTGAACTCATATGTGATTTAATTTGGAAAGAGGATTGTTACAGATGGAATTAGTTAAGTTAAAATGAAGTCATACTGAAATAGGATAGACTCTTAATCCAACATGACTGGTGTCCTTTTAAGAAGAGGAAAATTTGGACACAGAGACAGAGATAGATCAAGAGAATGCCATGTAATGAGGCAGCTGTGACCCAAGAAATGCCAGAGACTGAAGGCCACCACCAGAAGCTGCGAAGAGGCAAGGAAGAGTTCTATCTGGAATTTCAGAGGGAGCACGGTCTTGTTGACATCTTCATTTTGGACTTCTAACCTCCAGAAGTGTGAGAAAATAAATTTCTCTTTTAAGCCACCCAGTTGCAGTTATTTGTTATGGAAGCCCTAGGAAATTAATACAGATTTGTGTACTGGGAAGTGGGCTGCTGCTGTTATTACTACCTAAAACTATGGAAGTGGCTTTGAAATTGGCTAATGAGTATAGCATGAAAGAATTTTGAGGTACATGATAGAAAAAACATAGATGGCCTCAAAGATGTTGGCAGAAATAAGGACTTTAAAGGCAGTTCAGGTAAGGGCTCAGAAAAAAAGTGAGGAGAGCTGCAGAGAAAGTTTCTATTGTCTTACAGAATACAAATATCATCATGAACAGAATGTTACCAGAAATGTGAATGTTAAAGTTGCTTCTGGAAAGCTTTCAGATGGAATTTAGGAGCGTGTTATTGGAAACTGGAGGAAAGGTAATTCTTATCATAAAGTAGCATATCTTGGCTGAATTGTATATGTACTTTTTTGTGGAAAGTAGAATTTGTAAGTGGTTCATTTTAATATTTAGCTGAGGAAATGTCCAAGGAAAGTGTCTCAGAAGGTGCATCTATCTCTCTTTGTTGCTTTTGGTAAAATTCAAGAGGAAAGATAAATTGAAGAATGAACTTGTAAGCAAAACATAACCAGCAGTTAATGGTTTAGAAAATTCACAGCCTATTCTAAAAATAAGACCAAGGGTAAGTTAGACAATCATTTACTGAAGAGGTTAGGTAGGTAATTTATGAATCCCGGAAACCATCCCAACAGAAGCCAGGAATAGAGATGCGATTATCCAGGAAATATTTGAGGAGGAATCTCTTGTTTAATTGGCTTGGATCCCTGAGAATTGCATGCAAGACTAAGGTTTTTGAAAATTTTTACCAATAGAAACAATGGCAGCATAGACTGAAAGGGAGAGAGATGGGAAAAAATGAGGGAAGAACAACTTAGAGGGAAGAGCCAGAATGCAGAGGCAGGCAGGGCTACTACTGCCACCATGGGACAGAAGGCACAGGCCTGGGGGAGGGGAAAGGTACTGCGCAGGGCTGACGGGGCAGCATTGCCCCAGTGGGCCCAGAGGACAGAGCATGCAGACACAAAAGATTATTCTCAGGCCTTGAGATCTACTGTAATTTGCCTTGCTGAATTTTGGACCTGTTCACATCTGTAACCTCTTTATTTCTTCCAGTTCCTTCATTTTGGAGTGTTGATAGCTATCCTATGCTTTTCCACCAGTGTATTTTGGAAGTTGACTACTTGTTTAGTCAGAGGTTCACAGATAGAGGGGAATTTTGCCCCAGGATGAATCATATCCTGAGTATCACCCATAATTGATTTAAATGATTTAGATAATGAGACTTGGGACTTTAAATTGATGACCTTTAGATGAGATTTTGGACTTAGAGTTGATGCTGGAATGCTTAAGACTTTAGGGGATGTTCAGATGTGGTGGGGTGGGCTGGATATATTTTGCACATAGGAAGAACATGCATTTGTGGGTGGAGGTGGACAGAAGTGGATTGTTACAGGTTGAATTGGGTACCTCAAAAAGATATGTTGAAGTCCTAACCCCACTACCTCAGAATGTGACCTTATTTACAAATAGGCTCATTGAAGATGTAATTAGTTAAGTTAAAATGAGGCCATGCTAGAGTGAGGTAGGCTCCTAATTCATAGCACCTAGTGTGATAAGTGGGAAATTTGGATACACAAGCAGAGACAAGACAATGGCATCGATGAAAGAAACAGAGAGTGGAGTGATGCAGTGGCCAGCCAAGAAATGCCAATGATTGATGGTAACCACCAGAAGCTAGAAGGAGGCAAGCAAGGATGCTACCCAGGGTCTCATAGAGATCATGGTCTTGCTAACATCTTGATTTTGGATTTCTGGACTCCAGAACATTGAGAGAAAATTTTCTGTTTTAAGCCACCCCATTGTGGCACTTTGTAGAGCAGCTGCAGATAACTACTACAATATTTAATACACCAGAGTATATTTTAAGTTATGGTGTGAGGTACAAATCTAATTTTATCACTCTTTTGATGTGAATAGCTTTTTTTTCCCCTAGCAGTATTACTTAAATAGTATATCATAAACACACACACAATTCTATAAAAATAACTCTTTGTTTTACTTTGTGTACATTTAATAGTATTTTTATAGTCAGTACAATTTTGTAATGGGTTTTAATATCCTGTCTCCTCCTACTACTTCAAATATTCTATTTTGAGCCCTTTAATTCTCTATATGAATTTTTGGCTTAGCTTAGCATGTTACATATCATGGCACAAAAGTGGAATTTCATTTAAACTGTAAGTTATATTGGAGAAGAAGGACATCTTTGCTATATATAATCTTTCTATTCATAAGCCAAGTATATAACTTTATATATGTGGAAAAGCTCTTTCATTTTATATATATTTCTTCTTTGGTGCCTATTATCCAGTAAAGTTTAATGAGTTTCTTCATTAAATCTCATGCATCTTTTGAAAGGTTTATTCACAAGTACTTTATAGTTTTCTTCCTAATATAATTTGTATATTCTTTGTCTTAGCTCAGACTGCTATAACAAATTACCATAGACTGGGTGGCAACAAGCATTTGTTTCTCACAGTTCTGGAGGCTGGAAATCCAAGGTCAGGGTGTCAGCATGGTCGTGTTCTTGGTGAGTGCCCTCCTCCTGGTTTACAGGGAGGTGTGTCTTCTGGTTGTATGTTCATATGGTAGAAATTGAGCTCGCTAGCTCTCTGGCCTCTTCTTATAAGGTCACTTATTCCATTCATGAGGGCTGCACTCTCATGACCTACCTACCTCCCAAAGGCTCAACCTCCAAATACTATCATATTGGGATTAGGTTTTCAACATACAAATTTTTAATGACACAAAAACCCAGTAAAACTATACTGTTCAAAATAGTTCAGAATATCTCTTTTATCACTTTTGTAGGGATCTTTATTAGTTTTAGCCCTATTATTACCTACTTATCTAAAGTATATGATATTACTATCACTTTGCCAGATTTCTTTTGGTTACTAAGTAACTGGTAAAACTTTTTTTAACTTTTTAATATAATTATGTTTCATTTGTGCCTTTTAGACTAGTGCTAGCTGGATATTTTTAACATCTAATTTTAGACTCTAGACCCTTTGCAAATTGATAAGATAACATTTATTATGACTACAGACAGATTTGTATTCTATCATCTTTTATAGGACATGTAATAATTATGAACACATACATAACTATGAAAGTACATAAAACCTCATAGAATTAAAAGAAATAGCTGTATTATAAAGTTCTATGGATTTTTTGTTTGTTTTGTTTTTTGCCAAGTATCATGTGTTGTTTTACTAATTAATGTAATTTTTATTGAAGTATAGTTGATTTATAGTATTATATTAGTTTCAGATGTACAGCATTATGATTTAGTATTTTTACTAAAATAGATTATTCTCCTGTAATAACTTCCTCTAGGTTCAACCATGTTGCCACAAATGGCAGAATTTCATTCTTTTTTGTGGCTGAGTAATATTCCACTGTGCATGTGTGTGCAGCACTATTTACAATAAACCAAATATGGAAGCAACTGAAGAGTCCAGGTTCTGTGGGTTTTGATAAATGCATCATGCCATGCATTCACCATTACAGTATCATGCAGAATAGTTTAATCACTCTAAAAAACAAAAAGCCCTGTGCTTCATCTATTCAGCACTCCTTGCCTGCCTCTGGGCCTCTGACGACAAATGAACTTTTAGAGTTCCTAGAGTTTTATCTTTTCCACATGTCATACAATTGGAAACATATAATACATGGACTTCTCAAGTTGGCTTGTTTAAATATCAATATGCACTTTATTTATTTTTAAAATAAATTTATTTATTAGCACATTGTGTCTTTGTTGCTGCACATGGGCTTTCTCTAGTTGTGGTAAGGGGGGGGTTACACTTGATTGTGATGCATGGACTCGCGGTGGCTTCTTTTGTTGCAGAGCACTGGCTCTAGGCATGTGGGCTTCAGTAGTTGCGGCACATGGGCTCAATTGTTGTGGCTCATGGGCTCTAGAGCACAGGTTCAATTGTTGTGGCACATGGGCTTAGTTGCTCCACAGCATGTGGGATCTTCCTGGAGCAGGGACTGAACCCGTATCCCCTGCATTAGCAGGCTGATTTTTAAACACTGTGACATCTAGGAAGTCCCTCAATATATATTTAAAATTCATCCATGTCTTTTTGTGGTGGGGTAGCCCTTTTTAAAAATTGCTGAATAATATTGGGTTGTGTGGATACACCACAGTTTGTTTATCCATTCACCTATTGGTTGGTTTCAGTTTTCAGTGATTATGACTATAACTGCTATAAATATTCATGTGCAAGTTTTTATATGGGCATAAGTTTTCAAATAAGTTGGATATACACCTGGAGAACAATAACTAGATTGCTTGGTAAGGCTATGTTCAACTTTGCAAAATCTGCCAAAATGGCTGTACCATTTTGCATCGCCACCCACCAGCAATAATAGAGATCCATTTGCTCTCTTTCCTTGCCAACAATGAGTATTGTCCATATCATTGAATTTTGATCATTTGCATAGTTTTTAGTGGTACTCTGTAGTTGTTTTAATTTGCAAATCACTAATGAAAAAAGATGCTGAGCATAATTTTATACGTTTATTTGTCATCTTTATATTTTCTTTGGTGACGTGTCTTTTCAGATCATTTGCCCACTTTTTTAATTAGGCTCTTTGCTTTCTTGTTGAATCTTAATGGTTCTTTATTTTGGATATGTCTTATCTTTTGTTTCTCTTAATAGTGATTTTAGCAGAACAGAGATTTTAATTTTAATAAATCTGAAGTATCTTTTTGATTTTGCATATTGATTTCTACTTTTCCAGCATCATTTGATAAGAACACTATTGTTTCTTCATTAAATCTCCTTTGTTTCTTTGTCAAAGATTAATCAACTGTATTATTGTAGATCTTTTCTGAACTCTCTGTTCTTTTTCATTAATCTATGTGTATATACTTTTATCAATATCACACTATCTTAATTCCAGTAATTTTATAAAATCAGGTAGATTGGAGTCTTCTCTTCTCCAGTACCTTGTAGGCTATTCTATGTCTGTGCCATTCTACATAAACTTTAGAATCAGTCTGTCAATATCAACAAGGAAGCTCACGGGGATTTTTATTTTACCGTGATCTATAGACAAATTTGGGCAAAATTGACATCTTAACAATATTTAGTCTTCCAACCCATGAACACAGAATCTTACCTTTCTTTAGATATTCTTTTATTTTTTTCATCAGAATTATGTAGTCTCCACATGTAAATCCTACACATAATTTGTTAGATTTGTACCTAAGTATTTCTTTGATTTTTTTTTTAAAGCTATGCTAAATAGAATTTTTTTTTTAATTCCAAATACCCCTTGTTTATTTCTGGGGTATAGGAAAGCAGTTAACTTTTGTATATTAAGCTTATATCCTGTGACCTTGCTTTATTCACTTATTAGTTCCAGAGGTTTGGTTTGGTTTTGCTTTTGTTTCCGGTCAATACTTTTTTTTTTTATTAATTAATTAATTAATTAATTTATTGGTTGCATAGGGTCTTTGTTTCTGCCCGTGGTCTTTCTCTAGTTGTGGTGAGTGGGGACTACTTCTCATTGTGGTGCACGGGCTTCTCATTACAGTGGTTTCTCTTGTTGCAGAGCTTGGCTCTAAGCACTCAGGCTTCACTAGTTGCAGCACACAGGCTCAATAGTTGGGGCTCGCAGGCTCTAGAGGGCAGGCTCAGTAGCTGTGGAGCATGGGCTTAGTTGCTCTGTGGCATGTGGAATCTTCCCGGCCCAGGGATCGAACGTGAGTCCCCCGCATTTGCTGGTGGATTCTTAACCACTGTGCCAGCAGGGAAGTCCTATTTCTGATCAATTCTTTAGGCCTTTCTGAATTGACAATCAAGTCTCATGTCATCTGCAGCAAAGAGTTTTACTTTCCTTTCCAGTCTGTTTACCTTTTATTTTATTTTATTTTATTCTTTTATTGCACTTGCTATCATTTATAGCACAATATTGAATGGGTACAATGAGGACATCCTTGACTGTTCTCAATCTAAAGGGAAAATGTCCAATCTTTCATCATTAAGTTTGAAGTTACTGATAGGCTTCTTGGTAGATGTTCTTTTCCAAGTTAAGAAAGTCTCCTTTTAATACATAGAATTTTTATCATAAATGGTGTTGGGTTTTGTCAAATGCTTTCTCTGCAACAGTTATCATGATCATATAATGTTTATTTTTTAGCCTCTCGATGTAGTAGGTAACACTGAAAGATGTTTGGATGTTGAATCTATCAGCTTTGTTTACCTGAAATAAGTCCCATTTGGTGTTGGTGTATAACTTTTGCTAAACATTTATTTGATTTACTAATGTTATGTTGAGGATTTTTGCATCTTTGTTCATGAGAAATACTAGGTGCAGAATTCATTTCTTGAAATCTAGTTTTAGTATATGTGTAATTCTGACCTCATAGAATAAGTTTAAAAATGTTCCCACTGCTTTAATTTTGTGGAAATATTTGTGAAAAATTGGTATTATTTCTTTTTTAAGTATATAATAGAATTCCATAGTGTATGGAAACAATCTAGGTCTGGTGCTTCCTTTTTATGAAGGTGAATTCAATTCATTTAATCAATATAGGCCTATTCAGATTATCTATTTCTTATTGAATGAGTTTGATAAGCTGTGACTTTAAAAAATTAGCCCATTTTAAGTTATTAAACTTATTGTCATAGATGTTTATAGTAGTACTTTATTATCCTTTTAATGTCCAGAGAGTTAGTAAATAGTAATTACCCCCTTCATTTCTTTCTTTCTTTCTTTCTTTCTTTCTTTCTTTCTTTCTTTCTTTCTTTCTTTCTTTCTTTCTCTTTCTTTCTTCCTTCCTTCCTTCCTTCCTTTCTTTCTTTCTTTCTTTCTTTCTTTCTTTCTTTCTTTCTTTCTTTCTTTCCCTTTCTTTCTTTCTTTCTTTCTTTTCTTTCTTTCTTTCTTTCTGCTTTAGGCTTATACTGGTCTTCTTTTAAAATGTAATTTTTAAATGTTCTAAGCCTAACTTCAAATAACACTGTATCACTTTTTTAAATTTTACTTATTTCATTTTTTTCATGGAAAAGGCACTTTATTTTAAATATAGCAGTGTATATATGTCAATCCCAAACTCCTAATCTATCCCTAGCTCCCACCCATTCCCCTGGTGACCATAAATTTGTTCTCTAAGTCTGTGAGTCTGTTCCTGTTTTGTAAGTAAGTTTATTTGTGTCTTTTTTTAGGTTATGCATAAAAGCAGTATCATATGATATTCATGTTTCTCTGTCAGACTTACTTCACTTAGTACAATAATCTCCAGGTCCATCCGTGTTGCTGCAAATGGCATTATTTCATTCTTTTAATGGCTGGTTAGTATTCCGTTGTATATATGTACCACATCTTTATCCATTCATCTGTCAATGAACATTTAGGTTGTTCCCATGTCTTGGCTATTGTAAACAGTGCTGCAAGAACATTGGGGTGCATGTATCCTTTCAAACTATGTTTTTCTCCAGATATATACCCAAGAATGGTATTACTGGATCATATGGTAGCTCTATTTTAGTTTTTTAAAGAACCTCCATGCTGTTCTCCATAATGGTTGTACCAGTTTACATCCCCACAAACAGCTCATACAGCTCAATATCAAAAAACAAAAACAAAAAACAAAACAAACAAAAAAACACTGTATCACTTTATATATAGTATAGGTACCTTATAACAAAATATTCCTAATTTCTCCCTTCCCTTATAACATTGCTGTTGTTCGTATGCTATGATGACCTAATACATTGATCTGTGTTTAATATTCCATTGTCTGGAATACTACTATTTTTGCTTAAACAGTTATCTTTTATATCAATTAATAAGAAAAATGGATATTTTATTTTACCTCTTTATTATTTCTCTAATAGTCTCCCTTTCTTTTTGTAGACTTGAATTTCTATCTTATGTCATTATTCTTCTGCCTAAAAAGAATCTTTCAATATTTACTGTAAGGAAGGTCTAGCAATGATGAACTCCCTCAGTTTATATTTTTCAAAAAATTTCTATTTCATCTTCACTTTTGAAGGATAATTTCACTGAATATAGAATTCTAGATTACTGGGGCATTTTTGTCCTTTTTACACTTTAAATATTTCATTTCATTTTCTTATGACTTCATGTTTTTAATGCGGTTGTCACTAAGATTCTTTTCCACGGGTAAGGTAATTTTTCTCTGGCTGCTTTCACTTCTTTTGGCTCTATCTTAGATTTTCCACAGTTGAACATGATATGCCTAGGTGTAGGTTTTCTATTGTTTTTGTTTTGTATTGTATTTATCCAGTATGATGTTTCCTGAGCTTCTTGTAATACTGGTTTGGTGTCCGTAATTAATTTACATTCTCAGCCACTAATATTCAATACATCAAATATTTCTTCTGCTTTCTTCTATTTTCTCCTTCCGATATTACAATCTCTGTACTTTTATCTGTTGAAATTTTCCCACATTTTGAATGTTCCATTTCATTTTTGTTTCATTCTTTTTCTCTGGAAAGTTTCTATTGACCTATCGTCAATCTCACATTCTTTCCTTGGTGTCATTTACTGTCGATCCCACCACAAGCATTCTTCATTTCTCTACAGTGTTTTTCATTTCTAACTTTTTAAATTCTTTCTTATAATTTTATTCTTTTTGCTTATAATACATACCTGCATGTTGTCTACTTTTTCCATTAGAACTCTCCACATATTAATCACAGTTAATTTAAATCTCCTGATAATTACATTTGTCTCATGTCTAGTTCTAATGCTTGTTGTGTCCCTTCAGATTGTGTTTTTTCTTCCCTTTGGTATGCCTAGTAATCTTCCGTTGAACACCTGTTAAGATGCATCAGGTAGTGGGAACTAAGAAAAATAGGGCTTTACTGTGAGATCTCTTGTTTATCTGGCTAGGAGTTGAGCTAGTTTTAATGTCTGCTGTAGTTGTAGGTTCCAGAGTCTTCCAGTGCCTTAGGTTCTTTGTTTTTGAATCACCTCTGTATTTTGGACTTTCCTAAATACTCCTCTTTAGACGTAGGCCGTGTTTTGCAGCTCTTTCAGGTATAATTCACCGTTATACTACAGCCCTTTTGGTGTAGTGGTAAGGTGTTTGAGGAGACACACTCTGTAACCTCATGATTAAATCTTAAACTTTCAGTGGGCCTGTGTCTCTAGGCTGTGATCTTTACAAGTGTTTCTCCGTTGGCATAGCTTGTTTTTCCCCCTCATTTGAGACAGAAAGAGTTGGAGTGTGGGGGTTGTTGGTAAAGAAGGAGAAATGCCATTCTCCAGCTAGAATAAGGCACAATAAAATCCTTTCACCTAGGAAGTAGGCCTTTGTTATTGAGAATGTTTTGAGTGTATTTCATGCTGATTACTGATCCCTTCTGCCTTCCTAGCCAGAGCTAGGAGGAGATCTTTCTCAGATCCATGAGACCATGGTAGAATCTGTGGAGGTAAAGTCGGTAATAGTCTACTGTTCTCTAACACTGCAGCTTCCAGGAATTTTCACTCTGAAACTAGTCCACACTTAGCATCTAAAAATGTACCAATTATGTTCTTTGAAAGACCCAAGAAAAGTTAATGTTCAGCTTACTGGTTTTTATTTTTGTTTTTGTTTTTTTTCTTATTGGAAGAAAGGAAATAAGGATTTTCAAGCTCTTCATGTGTCAGAGTTAATACCAGAAATTCACTAAAGTTCTTTTAAGATAAATAATAAATGATATCCAATTTTAAATAGTGTATGCAGATTTAACATTCACTCCTTCTTTACTTAGCGACATCCGATCTCCAATCAAGTTTATCACATACGCAAATGTTTTCTGAGAGTCTGAAGTATTGTTTTGCTCTTTTTTTTATTTAAGCAAATGGCTGAGTTTTATATCTCAGTTAATTCATCTCTGAAGAGAGATGGCATGTAAGCAGGTTATAAGAGCTATAATTTAAACAATTATATGGAATCAGAAGCCCAGAGCTAAAGATGGCACATGTCTACTCCCATTCCCAAGAATTTGCAGAAATCTTATGAAATACTTAGATTCCCTTCAGGAGTACAATGGAAGTTTGCGCTGATTATATTTCAGTTGACACAGACACCACAGTTTTCTCCATTTTTCTGCTTCTGATATCCCTAAAAAAAATTATTAATCTTTTCAAGGATAAATTGAAATCCAGGCTATGGGGACTTAATCTGATACTTAAGACATCAAAGATATAGTTTTTTCAAGGAGAGGCTTTTAAGCAAACACAAGTAAAATAATGATATAATTTTATGTTATTTAAAGTTATTTTCAGCAAACTTTTTTAAAAAATGAAATTTATTTAGAAAAATATACAAATTTTAAGTGTACAGATTACAAATCTGAAGTGAACACACCTTTCTAAGCAGCATTGATGAATTGTCACAAATTATATTCACATGTGTAAAGAAGACCTGGGTCATGAAACAAACTATTGCCAGCATCTCAAACACCCTCTTTATGTCCTTCTCTACCCCAGAGCAATGTAAGTTTCTAGGACAGCAGCCATCTAACATATTATAAGATAACAAAGGAAATCTTAATTTACCCTTTAGGAATGATCACTGGACAAACTGCTGCAATAGTTATTTAAAGAGTTAGAGCAAAACTCTTCTAGAATGAACTTTCTTTGGTTGGAGAAGGATAGGATATGTTGCCATCAAAATGAACAAAATTCATCAAAACCTCAGTGGCACAAAAAATGAAATTTTATTTATTTATTTTTTTAAGCTCTTTATTGAAATATAATTCCTTTACACTCTTGTACCAGCTTTTGAGGTACACAAAAGTAAATCAGCTGTATTTATACATATATCCACATATCCCCTCCCTCCCACGACCCCCTCCCACCTTCCCTGCCCTGGCCCTCTAAGGCATCACCCATCATTCAGTTGATCTCCCTTTGTTATACAATAACTTCCCACTAGCTATCTAATTTACAGTTGGTAGTGTAAATGTGTCTATGCTACACTATCACTTTGTCCCAGCTTCCCGTTCACACCGCCCCCCCCCCCCAACTACATGTCCTCCAGTCCATTCTCTGCATCTGTATCCTTATTCTTGCCCTGTCACTGGGTTCATCAGTACCATTTTTTTTAGATTCCATATATATGAGTTAGCATACAGTATAAGTTTTTCTTTTTCTGGCTTACTTCACTCTGTATAACAGACTCTAGGTCTATCCACCTCATTATATATAACTTCATTTCATTCTTTTTTATGGCTGAGTAATATTCCATTCTATATATGTGCCATATTTTCTTTATCCATTCATCTGTTGATGGACATTTAGGTTGCTTCCATGTCCTGGCTGTTGTAAATAGTGTTGCAATGAACATTATGGTACATGTTTCTTTTGGGATTATGGTTTCTCTGGGTATATGCCCAAGGGTGGGATTACTGGATCATGTGGTAGTTCTATTTTTAGATTTTTAAGGAACCTCCAAACTATTTTCCATAGTGGCTATACCAACTTACATTCCCACCAACAGTGCAGGAGAGTTCCCTTTACTCCACACCCTCTACAGCATTTATTGTTTCCAGATTTTGTGATGATGGCCATTCTGACTGGTGTGAGGTGATACTTCATTGTGGCTTTGACTTGCATTTCTCTGATGATGAGTGATGTTGAGCATCTTTTCATGTGTTTGTTGGCCATCTGTATGTCTTCTTTGAAGAAATGTCTGTTTAGGTCTTCTGCCCATTTGTGGATTGGGTTATTTACTTTTTTGGTATTAAGCTGCATGAGCTGCTTGTATATTTTGGAGATTAGTCCTTTGTCTGTTGCTTTGTTGGCAAGTATTTTCTCCCACTCTGAGGGTTGTCTTCTTGTCTTGCTTATGGTTTCTTTCACAGTGCAAAACATTTAAGTTTCATGCGGTCCCATTTGTTTATTCTTGATTTTATTTCCATGATTCTAGGATGTAGGTCAAAAAGGATCTTGCTTTGATGGATGTCATAGAATGTTCTGCCTATGTTTTCCTCTAGCAGTTTCATAGTGTCTGGCCTTACATGTAGGTCTTTAATCCATTTTGAGTTTATTTTTGTGTATGGTGTTAGGAAGTGTTCTAATTTCATTCTTTTACATGCAGCTGTCCAATTTTCCCAGCACCACTTATTGAAGAGGCTGTCTTTTTTCCATTGTATATTCTTGCCTTTGTCAAAGATAAGGTGCCCACATGTGCTTGGGTTTACCTCTTGGTTCTCTATCCTGTTTCATTGATCCTCCTTTCTATTTTTGTGCCAGTACCATACTCTCTTCATCACTGTGGCCTTGCAGTATAGTTTGAAGTAAAGAAGCCTGATTCCACCACTCCGTCTTTCCATCTCAAGATTGCTTTGGCTATTTGGGGTCTTATGCATTTCCATACAAATTGGAAGATTTCTTGTTCAAGTTCTGTGAAAAATGCTACTGGTAATTTGAAAGGGATTGCGTTGAATCTGTAAATTGCTTTGGGTAGTACAGTCATTTTCACAATGTTGATTATTCCAATCCAAGAACATGGTATGTCTCTCCATCTGCTTGTATCATCCTTTATTTCTTTCATCTCTGTCTTATAGTTTTCTGCATACAGGTCTTTTGCCTCCTTAAGCAGGTTTATGCCTAGGTATTTTATTCTTTTTGTTGCAGTGGTAAATGGGACAGTTTCCTTAATTTCTCTTTCTGCTTTTTTGTTGGTAGTGTATAGGAATGCAAGAGATTTCTATACATTAATTTTATATCCTGCTACTTTACTGAATTCATTGATTAGCAGCTTTCTGGTAGAGGGTTTTCTAAGTATAATATCATGTCATCTGCAAAGAGTGACAATTTTACTTTCTTTCCAATTTGAATTCCTTTTATTTCATTTCTTCTCTGATTGCCGTGGCTAACACTTCCAAAATTATGTTGAATAAAAATGGTGAGAGTGGACACCCACCCTTGTCTTGTTCCTGTTCTTAGAGGGAATTCTTCCAGTTTTTCACCATTGAGAATGATGTTGGCTTTTGGTTTCTCATATATGGCTTTGATTATGTTGAGGTAATTTACTTCTATGCCCATTTTCTGGAGAGTTTTTATCATAAATGGATGTTGAATTTTGTCAAAGGCTTTTTCTGCATCTATTGTGATTATCATATGGTTTTTATCCTTCAATTTGTTGATATGATATATCACATTGATTGATTTGCATATATTGAAAAATTCTTGCATTCCAGGGATAAACCCCACTTGATCATGGTGTATGATCTTTTTAATGTGCTGTTGGATTCTGTTAGCTAGTATTTTGTTGAGGATTTTTGCATATATATTCATCAGTGATATTGGCCTGTAATTTTCTTTCTTTGTGACATCTTTGCCTGGTTTTGGTATCAGGATGGTGGTGCCCTCATAGAATAAGTTTGGGAGTTTTCCTCTTTCTGCTATATTTTGGAAGAGTTTGAGAAGGATAGGTCTTAGCTCTTCTCTAAATGTTTGATAGAATTCACCTGTGAATCCATCTGGCCCTGGGCTTTTGTTTGTTGGGAGGTTTTTAATTACAGTCTCAATTTCTGTACTTGTGATTGGTCTGTTCATATTTTCTATTTCTTCCTGGTTCAGCCTTGGAAGACTGTACTTTTCTAAGAATTTATCCATTTCTTCCAAGTTATCCAATTTATTGGCATATAGTTGCTTGTAGTACTCTCTCATGATCCTTTGTATTTCTGTGGTGTCAGTTGTTACCCCTCCTTTTTCATTTCTAATTCTTTTGATTTGCATCTTCTCCATTTTTTCCTGATGAGTCTGGCTAATGGTTTCTCAATTATGTTTATCTTCTCAAAGAACCTGCTTTTAGTTTTATTAATCTTTGTTATTATTTCCTTCATTTCTTTTTCATTTATTTGTGATCTGATCTTTATGATTTCTTTCCTTCTGCTCACTTTGGGTTTTCTTTGTTCTTCTTTCTATAATTGTTTGAGGTGTAAGGTTAGGTTGTTTATTCAATATTTTTCTTGTTTTTTGAGGTAGGACAGTATTGCTATAAGCTTCCCTCATAGAACAGCTTTTGCTGCATCCCATAGGTTTTGGGTTTTTGTGTTTTAATTGTCATTTGTTTCTAGATATTTTTTGATTTCCTCTTTGATTTCTTCAGTGATTTCTTGGTTGTGGAATAACATATTGTTTAGCCTCCATGAGTTTGTATTTTTTACAGTTTTTTTCAGGTAATTGGTATCTAGTCGCATGGCGTTCTTGTCAGAGAAGATGCTTGATATGATTTCAATTTTCTTGAATTTACCAAGGCTTGATTTGTGACCCAAGATGTCATGTATCCTGGAGAATGTTCTGTGTGCACTTAAGACGAAAGTGTATTCTGTAGTTTTGGGATGGAATGTCCTATAAATATCAATTAAGTTGAGATGGTCTAATGTGTCATTTAAAGCTTGTGTGTCCTCATTTATTTTCTGTTTGGATGACCTGTCCATTGGTGTAAGTGGGGTGTTAAAGTCTCCTACTATTATTGTGTTACTGTCAATGTCCCCTTTGATGGCTGTTAGCATTTGCCTTATGTATCAAGGTGCTCCTATGATGGGTGCATAGATATTTACAATTGTTATATGTTTTCTTGGATTGATCCCTTGATCATTATGCAGTGTCCTTCCTTGTCTCTTGGAATAGTCTTTACTTTAAAGTCTAATTTGTTTGATATGAGTATTGATACTCTAGTTTTCTTTTGACTTCCATTTGCATGGAATATATTTTTCCATCCCTTTATTTTCAGTGTCTGTATGTCCCTTGGTCTGAAGTGGGTTTCTTGTAGGCAGCATATAGAAGGGTCTTGTGTTTGTATCCATTCAGCCAGTCTGTGTCTTTTGGTTGGAGCATTTAATTCATTTACATTTAAAGTGATTATGGACATGTGTGTTCCTATTACCATTTTCTTAATTGTTTTGGATTTGTTTTTGTAGGTATTTTCCTTTTCTTCTGTTTCCTACTTAGAAAAGTTCCTTTAGCACTTGTTGTAAGGCTGGTTTGGTGGTGCTGAATTCTCTTAACTTTTGCTTGTCTGTAAAGCTTTTGATTTCTCCATCGAATCTGAATGAGTTTCTTGCTGGGTAGAGTATTATTGGCTGTAAGTTTTTCTCTTTCAGGACTTTCAGTATATCCTGCCATTCCCTTCTGGTCTGCAGAGTTTCTGCAGAAAGATCAGCTGTTATCCTTAAGGGTTTTCCCTTACATGTTATTTGTTGCTTTTCTCTTGCTGCTTTCAGTATTTTTTCTTTGTGTTAATTTTCATTAGCTTGATTAATATGTGCCTTGTTGTGTTTCTCCTTGGGTTTATTCTGTATGGGACTCTCTGCACTTATTGGACTTGGTTAATTATTTTCTTTTCCATTTTGGGGTAGTTTCCCACTATAACCCCTTCAAATATTTTCTCAGACCCTTTCTTTTTTTCTTCTTCTTCTGGGATGCCTATGATTCGAATGTTGGTGCACTTTATATTGTCAACAAGGTCTCTGAGACTGTTTTCCATTCTTTTTATTCTTTTTTCTCTTCCCTGCTCTGTGGCAGTTATTTCCCACAATCTATCTTCCAACTCACTTATTCGTTCTTCTGCCTCCAGTATTCTGATGTTTATATCATCTAGAGTATTTTTAATTTTGGTTATTTTGTTGTCCATTACTGTTTGTTTGCTCTTTAGTTGTTCTAAGTCCTTATTAACTGTTTCTTGTGTTTTCTGTATTTTGTTATTGAGATTTTGGATCATCTTTACTATCATTACTCTGAATTCTTTTTCAGGCATTTTTCCAATTTCCTCTTCATTTATTTGGTCTTGTGGGGTTTTTTTTCCTGCTCCTTTCCCTGCGTGGTGTTTCTTTGTTTTCTCATTTTGTCTAATTTATAGGATTTGCTGTCTCTTTTCCCTATGCTGCCTACTAGTAATTCCTCTTGTTTCTGCCCTCTGCCCCCTGTGGTGGGGTTTGTCCAGTGTCTTGAGTAGGCTTCCTGGTGGGGGGTCTGGTGTCTGCTTTCTGGTGTGTGGCTCTGTGTCTTTTCTCTCTGATGAGCAGGGCCATGTCAGGTCATGTGTTTTAGGGTACCTGTGAGGTTAATATGGCCTTAGGTAGTCTGTGTGCTTATGGGTGGGTTTGTGTTCCTGTCTTGTTTGTAGTTTGGTGTGAGGTGTCCGGCACTGGCAGTTGTAGACAGTCAGATGAAGCCAGGTCTTGGACTCTGATCCAGGGCTCCATGAAAGTTCTCTGCAGTTAATCTTCACTGTGTCTGAGGACTCCCTAGTAGTCTAATATCCTGGCTTCAGTGCTCCCTCCCCAGAGCCTCCTTCTTAACTTCTGATGGAGTAATCCAGATTTCAGAGGTTGCTTGTTCTGGCAATAAAGGGATTTAAAGAAGACTGTCCAAGCCCCAGACTAATGGCAGAGTGTTGAGTCAAACAAATACTAAATCAAGGAAACACATACATGTACAAGACACACAAATACTGAACCCAATAGAACATAAGGCACCAGAAAGACCTGACAGAAGAACCCCAGTATGCAGACAATCAAAGAGAAAACCAACAGAAATTAAACATACACACACACACACACACACAAACACAAATCCAGGGAGATTTTGAAAGCTAGGATCAAATATAATAAAGACAGACTGAAGATTTTCAGAACAAAATCAGACAATTATAATCAGAACTAAGATAAAGACCAAACCTAATAATAAAAACCAAAACAGCATGTCATCTGGAGAATAAAGCAAGGAAACAGAGCCAAGCAATAATAATGATTATAAGTATATTAAGATTAAAGAAAGTAAAAAAGGATAGAAGAGAGGGCAATAGAAGAGTATAGTGTGACTGGAAATATGAAAAGAAAAATAAAAAAATAGAAATGTATAAAAGATAGAGAAGAAAAGAAGGTAGAAGAGATACAGTCAGCACTACAGAAAACTTAGCTAGAAATAGAAATATATAAAAAGGCTAAAAATAAAAATAGAAAAAAATACAATAAAAATGTTATAAAACATGTAGATCCCTTAGGACTACTAAGATCATAATTAATTTAAAAAAAAAAAAAAAAGCTAGAACTGACCCCAGAATGGACCAGATCAATAGAATTAATAATATTTCTGTTTCCTTGGGTTCTGAGCTGTAAGTGCCCTTCTACTCGCCTTGGGCTTTTTGTCTTATTCTGTGACCAGCATAGCTTCCTTTATTGTTCATCTGTAAGTGCTG
The DNA here is from genome assembly GCF_030028045.1 of Hippopotamus amphibius kiboko. Classification (NCBI taxonomy): domain Eukaryota; kingdom Metazoa; phylum Chordata; class Mammalia; order Artiodactyla; family Hippopotamidae; genus Hippopotamus; species Hippopotamus amphibius. The sequence continues at coordinate 34,696,278 of NC_080192.1, read as the reverse complement.
GTGTGTGGGGAGAGAGAGGGTACAATAATGGCTTCCTCCCCTGGGAGTGAGTGTGCAGTGGCACCCTGCCTGGGTCGTGGCAGCTTGGGCATCTCAGGTGGTGCCTGTTGCAGAGGGACCCTGGCGGCTCAGGCCGAGAACGTGACTACAACCACGGCTCCTCCCCGCTGTGTATGACTCCACTGTGGCACCTGCCAGTATCACAGTGGCTCAGTCAGCCATGGCAGTGCCTGTTGCAGAGGGACGCCGGTGGCTCAGGTGTAAACAGAATGTCTCCAGAGCTGGGCCACTCTGCGGACTTTTGGCTCTCGGCTGCAGGCACTCTAGGCCAGCCCCGCCCGGGGGGAGGGGAATTCATTATCCCTCACTGCATTAGCCAGACCCAGAGGGGTCCTTCCTTTGTCTGCCACAGGTGCTGAGAGAGAGGCTACACCCGCAGCTCCTCCCTCCTGCTTGTGAGTCAGCAGTATTGAGCCGCCACCACGGCCACCCAGCTTTTCACAGTAGGCATTCTCCACTGTAGATTTCTTCCCTCCTGTCCTCTCAGTCCATCTCTCCACTGCCAACAATGTTTCTCATCCTGAACCAGTTCTCTGGTTCCCACGTCCAGCTCCCAGACCCCATGTTCAGCTGTGAACCAACATCTCAGTCTGGACATGCTGAGCCATGGTATGGACCCTCCATGTGTTTCTCACTCTTTCCCATCTGCCACAGATCTGCCACTTCACCCTCTTTGAACAGTCCCAAATGCCTCTCTTCTAACTCAGGGGAATTCCCTGTTGGAGAAGGTGTTTCCCCGTCAGATAAGGAACGTTTTCCCGAATTCGGCAATCTCCCCTCTGTTTCAGATCCCTCCTGTGCAGGGTGTGGGACCTGTCCTTCTTCTCCTTTCCTCTCTTCCTCTTTCTTCTTTTTTTTTTCCCCCTCTGTCCTACCCTGTTATGTCGGGATCTTTGCAGTCCTTTCTGGTGTCCAAGGTCCTCTGCTTGTGTTCAGCTGGTTCTTTGTGGGAATTATTGCATCTTTTGATGTATTTCTGATGCATCTGTGGAGAGGGATGTATTCCACGTCCTTCTTTGCTGCCATCTTTCTTCTCTGGAAATTTTATTTCTCATACTAAATGTACATGAAGTCAGGGTGACCCTCCAAGGAAACTATTTTCTACATTACTACTCAATGATCCAGACTATGCCAATTTGTTCCTGCACCTCAATAAAAAGTTGATATGATTATTCTGACAAGGGGAGAGATCAGTGGAATCTCAAACTGATTCCACTTCTTCCCACAACACATGGTCTAGAACCAGTCACATGGCTCTGCCTAAGTCAGGGGAAGAGGAACTATGATGGGTAATCTGTTCAAAAGGAAAGGAAAGTTGGTTAGGGGAGTAGTAGAAGTACTTTCTATAAGAGGAGTAGAAGCCTTTCCTATGAGAGATATATGGGGGTTTATCTCCAACATGCTAAATAATTCTGTTTAACAACAAAAAATATTGAAAAAATATTGATTTAGTCTGCTCTGTGCCAGCATATTATTGATTCTTATTTTGTGTTTACTTTCCTGTTGTCATTTAAGGCATGGCTTGAAGATAAAGTGGAGATGTAGATCTAGTCTTTATCTTGCCTTTAAGGAAAATTTGTAAAAAGTAATTTATCTGCAAGGCTTAATTTACTTTTATAGCTTAGATGCTGGATGGTTGTGTTCTGGTATTCAGGAGAAGAGAGCAAAGGGAGCCTGCCCATGTGAGGATGTTGGTGTGATTTCCCATAAAGACAAAGTAAAATCTCACTGCAAATCTTTCTGTGAAAATGGCATTCCTCAGGCATGGGATGGGACTTTATAGGCAGGCCTTCATCACAAGTTGGGGAAAATATCCTCTTGCGAAGCTTGGTTTTTGGATAAGGACATTGAGATTTTAGAGGTGTTCCTAATGGTATAGGTCTTAAGACTTTTTTCTTCTTTAACCTTGAGAAATATACAACTGAAAACATAAACCTATGGCTTAAAATGATTGCTAAAGAAGGAGGCATGGAGAAACTAGAATCCCAATGAAGGCGAGCAGACTGGAACTCAACATTGATTTATATCCAAAGAGTAAAAGCATTTTCTGGCTCTTCAGCTAGGTATACACAAACACACTCACATTCATGCATAAACATACAACATACACAAAATTACAAACTTATAAATTTGCTATCCATCTAAAAAAGCCTTAGTTTTATAGTAGATTTTAAAGTATAGTGTATCAGTGCATGGTCCTATGGCACTACTTGGTATATTAAGCCCTCATTATTCTATATGCAGCATCAAAATATTGAATGATGTGACAAAGCAAGGCTATGCCCCAAATTTTCAGGGATCTGAGTCTAGACTGGGTCTACCGTTAACCAGCTGTGATGCCTCATTCACAGTATTGAACCTGTCTGGATACAGGTTCTTATTTCCTTGTCAGTTTCTTCACTGATTTCAATCAATGAAGATCACTTATGAAAGTGTCTTTTAAAGTAACATATAGATCTCCAGGTCTCGGTCTTAGTGACTCTATGTAGGAGAGGCCATGGGGTGAGAGGCCATTTCAACAGCCCACTTCCAGCCATGCTCCCAGTTAAATGCCAATGGAAAACTGTAAGTGAGACTAACATGGGAGGAAAAAAAGAGAAGAAAAAGGAGGAGAAGGTGAAGGAGGAGAAGGAAAAGAAGAAGAAGAAAACAAACAAAAAAACACCTAGCTAAGCCCCAGCCAATCAACACAATTATGCAATGTAATAATTTGAAGTTATTTTAATCTTCTGATTTTGAGAATTGTTTTTATGCAGTGATAGCAGATAATAGAAAATGTAGATCTGTATCATGTCCCCTGGACCTCTAAGAAAAATCTCTCCAAGTGATTCTAATACTCAGCCAAACTTGGAAATGATAGTGGATGGATTTTCCAGTTTCAACATTTCAGGAGTCTAGGATCATAGTCTGGTCCAGAAATGAATCAGAGCCTTAATGTGATTCAAACTGAATAAAATTCTCCACATCACCTCATTCCAAGGATCTAACATTTACGTAGTCTCAATAGGCGCTGGCACAAATTCAGACTCACTACTCGATGTGACAGTGCTAAATGATAGAAATACCACAAATTCTGAGCCTTTTGCAATCCTCATTATATGTTCCAATTGGCAGCCTAGTAGTTGAATCTTAGGTATCACGGGAAATATTGCATATCAGATGACAACTCAGGAAAATTTATCCTACCATTATAGGATTCTGATTTTAACACTTATCTGTGTTTTAATATTGACTTCATCACTCAAAACTAAACAAAACAAAACATCAGAACAAAAGCATTTTACCAGACTCTGTGGTGAATCTAAGCCAATGTGGCTGGTGTGTGAAAATGCATCAGGGCCAATGATTACAGGTTGTAAGAGATTTTCACAGCTAGGTCAGACATAACAGACCAGGTCAGAGCATATAAGCTTATGATCTCCAAGTAAAAATATTGAGATGAAGGCTTCTGGTCCCAAGGAGATAGGGCCTGATTTTACTGTTTCTTGAGAATCAGTGGTAGGTCTTCGGCAACAACCAGTTCTATGAGCAATGTTATTTAAGGAAGCAACACACCAGCCTTTTAATATTTTTTTAAACTACCTCATAAAACTTAAGGAAATAAATGTTCTTTCTTACCTCCCTCTCTCAAGAAATTGTCATGTACTGAGCCAGACTCTGATATGAGAGGAGCTCTCTTTGCCTTGTAATGGCTTCCACAATAAACTTTGCATTCAGGCTCATTTTTACTGTTTATTCCTCTGGCCAGATTTTGGCTTTCTGCATGGGAATTTTATCTACCTCCAACCTATGTTTATACAGCAGTTCAAGATTTAGTTCTGTATAAGAGACTCTATTCCTTTCAATTCATTGTTTTAAAAATCTGAAACAAAGTAATAAACTGTTTCATAAATTATTTCATTTATTTTTTGAGTATTCATGAAAACTGTGAGTAGACGATATGAACTCAAACTCTGTGCTCTGAAATTGTGAATTATGGGTCTATTTTCCACCATTTCACAAAATGTTCTGCTCTAACTTATGTTTGTAATTAGTTACTTTGGAAAGAACTAAGCAGATGTGTTACAGTTTCTTTGAATTATCAGCATATATTGAAGACAAACTGCATCTTCTGAAGAAATTCTGTCCTCAGGGGAATTATTTATCTTGTGCTAACAGACTTTTATTTGGGATGTGGAGTTAGTTTTAGGTTTCAGGTGTGCTGGCCTGAGATTAACATAGCTGACAGTTACAGCATAAATTTTTTAACACACAAGATCATCACACTTGGTTCTGATCCTTTGATTTCTAAGAAAGGGTGTTTTCCCAGGCGTTAATAGCTGGAAACCATATCTGTAAAAGGATTTGCAACAATTTGGATTGATGTAACAAAGTAGAAGAGTAAAGGTAGCTGAGAGAAAGTTTTAAAATAATTATTAAATTTTCCCTGTAGTACATTATAGACAAATTCTATTAACAGATGTTGGTTTTTATACGGAAGTAAACGTTCAGGATAGAAACATATATATATCTCATGAAAACAAGCAATTCTCAACACAGAGCTTTCAGAAAATAGTACTTTTTATTTTTTAGGGAAAATGTAGTATTGGGAAAAAAGTGATTTAATAACTTGTGAAATATTCAAGGAAAAGGAGTGCCTACTGTTATTCATTTGAATACATATATCCAATTATGATCTATCAATCAGAAGATAATTTTACTCTTTCTGTTATGTTGCCAATTTATTGTTTTAGATATAGGATACTATTTTGTGTTTTGTTTTATCCAAACAGTTTTCTCCATATATTTTATTCTAAGATTATTGTGCATTTTAAATTAATAATTTAAAGTAAATATTACCAAAGTTCAGAGAAATAATTAATAATATTAATTACTTTTTTAAAGAATGAAGATATGTCAATTTACCATGGCTTAAATTTCCTCAGGGTCTTTGGCCTTATAAATCATATTAATAAGATTTTCATATTTGAAATTTTCGTCTGGTTGACTGTATTTGGTCACCTTACTTGTGACGAAAATGAAGACTCCCCTTCACGAAAAAACATTATATTTTGTTGAATCTCAAAAAGAACACTTGAAATTATCAGTGCAAGTTTCTACAATTTTAAAATGAACATGATCAAAATCTTAAGAAAAATTTAAGATAAATAGGAATTTGCTTAATAAAATATATTAATTCAATTTAGTTTTGTAGTTCATGGTTTAAACATGGTTTAAACATGGCTTTATCTTTAGCATAAATTATTAATAAAATGTTTGTTTCAATAAGGTTCCTAACTTCACTTACGACATCCTCAGAAAATAAACATGAGAAAAGCTCTTATCTAAGAAAGATATCTTACCCAGGCATTCGCTTAAGGAAAGTAAGATCAGTCTTTGTATGCTGTGCACCGTTTCTTGTGGTATATTAAAAAACAAACACGGTTTGAAGCTATGGAGAGACGAGAAGACCTCTCATCTCACTCCTAACCGGTACACAGTAGAAATGGGTATCCTATTTTTCTTATTTTAATTTAAAAATGAGACCTTGGTTCTAATTTGGGAGACCATCAAAACTGTGAAAATGAATAACGACTTTGGCTCCAAGCTGCAATCTGTACATTCACGTAACTCCCACTGAAACTAATTATTTTTTTCCTTCAATTTATGTTAGTAGGAGTGGGGCATGCAGAGGTTTCAATTAAATTGTCCATATTGAAGTCAATGGAAGTTCAGTGGATGGGGGTTACATGCATGAAAAAGGTATAAAAGAAGATGTTAAAATTTTCTCAGTTTAGACCCTTTAGCAAGGAAACATGTTTCCAAAAATTAAAGATTTACTTGTTTTCTAAAACAGGGTTTGAATTTTATGTGTTAAATTGTCAAGCTTTTTTAAATGATTTAAAAATATATATTTAAAAGAGACATATACAGACATCTGAATTCTCCAGATTTATTATATACAACATATTTTTTGTACCTCTTGGTGATAAACCTGTTTTTTAAAATTTTCCTGTTACTGTATTATTACATTGTTCTGTTGACCAAAATTTAATCTAAAATGTTGGGAAAGGCAGTATCCTGTGTACAGTCTGTTGACCTTCATTCAACCCATTCAGTAACAATGGGCTTTGGGCCTGAAACATTTCCTTACCAAGCAATAAAGAGTCCACACAGTGGGGCTGGTCACCTTCTATGGGAATATCTCTTCTGCTTTCATGCCCAATGGGTGTTCCTTTGCTCCACTTAAGGGTGTACGGCAATGGACCTCAGGCATGCCCACAGCTTTCAGTATTCCAGACTTCACAGAGGAGGGGTCAAGGTCCTTCTGCAGGTGCATGAGAGTGGTGCACAGAGGCCAGTTGCTCTGTGTCTGCCGCCAGGGACACCTGGTAGTCATAAGGGACTTACACACACCATTGGAGTTGATCTTGTTCTGTCTCTTCTCTATGTGAATTAAAGCATTGTTGCACCATTGCCTGCTGTATTGTGTTTTCCTTGGTGACTCAGATACCAAGACGCAAGGGACTTCAATTCCCAGTGACTAACATTGTGATGATCTTTGCTGTTTTCCATGTAGTTGGAGTCCTACTCTGGCACTGGTAACCAGTACATGGTGTTCTGGTCAATATAAAACTTTGTTGCAAATGTATTTGAAAGGGAGGAGGAGGTGACCTCTGAACAACTACTCAGCTAGTCCATTAATACACAAAAATTTAACTGGCTACGGATGCTATCCATTTCAGGAAGATATAGAGCTATCAGTGGAACCAGCTCTAAAAATCTTAATAAAAGACATGATAGGTAGATAGATAGATAGCTAGATAGAACATAGCATTAATGAGAAGAGGATTTATAATGTGTAATTGTAAATTTTAATCCACAAAATCTCCATGGTATACCATTTAATTCAAAGAGAACTTCATATATGCTTTCCCTGTACAAGGCATCATCTATTAATTTAACGTATTTTTAACTAACTATGTTAGTTAAATTGAACATTGTTAGTTAAACATTAACTAACAATGTTCAAAACAATTCTATGAAGTACAAATAAATATCCCTACTATGTATTGAATAGATGAGAAACTGAAACTCAGAGAATTAAAAAGCAGAGTCTAGATTTCAATTCATTTTTTGCAATTGCAGTTTCAATTTCCTTTACATTTTGCCATATTGGCTCATGAATCATCTTCAAAATTATTGTAATATGAAAATCCACTGGTACATTATTTGATGAGCATATCATTCCCCATCTTATTGAACTTCAATAGATTCTAAATAGCTTGAATGCTCTCATTTTTAAAATTCCAATTCCCAGTTAAAATGTTATAAAAACCTTAGTAAAGGGATGTAACTCATAAATCTACATGGAATTCATGAACATTTTTATACTAATGTTTTGTTAAGATGTATGTGAATAATTATGACCATATGTTTTCAATTTTGTTTAACAAGATAAAGCAATGAAAAATGTTGCTTGACAAAATATTTTGCCTAAACCAAGACACTCAAAATAATTTGAGGATGTTTTGTCAAATCAAAATCCCCATATTCATTCATTCATAGTTTTCTTCCAGATTTATTATTATCACCTTCTTTTCCTCAGCAAAAAGTTGTAATAAGAATTGGATACTTGACAACCTCTGACATCCAACAACAATGCTGTTCCCAGCACAGTGATGACTAATTGAAGGAAACCCTATTGTCTAGAGAATAAACCTCTCGAGCAGATTGAGGAACTCACATTGCTATTGTATAATACAAGTCTATGTAAAATTAAGTGTAAATAATAAAATTTTAATAAATGAATATCAAATTGAAATCAGTTTAAGTAAAAAGGAAGATATCTATTATCTCAACTCCAAATTAAATACTTTTCTACAAAATTAGCAAATGTTATTTTCAAGATTTTCCTTTTTATTCCTCTTCTTTTTTTTTTTTTGCTTTTTAGGAGATACCAAATATGTCCCATATTAACTGAGATTTGATATGCTATTATCATAGTTGATGATCACAATCCTTCATACATCACACTAGCTGGAAATCCAAAGAAAGAGAAATATGTGATAGACACATATAATACAGTCATAGATATATCCATCTTCTGTGATCTTCTGATTATATTTTGCTCCAATATAATTTTTCTCTGTTTACTAATCCCCTCTTTAGGTAGCCAGGTTGGATACCTCTCCCTTTCATCTTTTTTCCAGCTTTTACATAATTCTTCAGTAGAGCATTTAATTGTGTTGGCTCAAAATATTACTTGAAATTGCAGCTAACGCCGAATCTTGCTTACCTTTGCATACTCTGTATGTAATACAATGTCCTGCATATAATAACAACTAAAGAAATCATTTTTGTTTTGGCGGGGGGTTCTTTGGGTTTTTTGGGTTTTAATTTATTTATTTATGTATTGGTTGTGTTGGGTATTGTTGCTGCACTCAGGCTTTCTCTAGTTGCAGAGAGTTGGGGCTACTCTTCATTGTGGTGCACGGGCTTCTCATTGCGGGGGCTTCTCTTGTTGTGGAGCACAGGTTCTAGCCATGGGGGCTTCAGTAGTTGTGACACAAGGGCTCAGTAGTTGTGGGTCAAGGACTCTAGAGTGCAGGCTCAGTAATTGTGGTGCACGGGCTTAGTTGCTCCAGGGCATGTGAGAGGAACCCGTGTACCCTGCTTTGGCAGGCAGATTCTTAACCAATAGTACCACCAGGGAAGTCCCAATAAATAATTTTTGAATTAAACTGCCCAATTCATTGTGTTACAGCCCTGAATAATCCACATTATGAATCATGGATTCACTATATATTCCTTGGTGAATTTCTGATGAAATATATTCATTATTACAATAATTACAATTAAATAATAGTAATTGTCATTTTAGTATCTAGTATGTGATATCTTCATGTTGCAATATATGAACTACATGTTATGCATTATCACAGGTGGTCCTATTTAATTTTCATAATCATTCTATATGGCAGCAAAGTACTAACACATTTTTCAGGGATAGATACTGAGGCTTAGAGATATTAAATAAATTTAATCTGTCTTTTTGAAGTTAGGTATGACTAAGGGACTTTAGCCAAAGCATTAGTGATGTGACATGTTATATGTGTACACAGTTGTCCATCCGGCATGAATTTGATAATGGCCCAGAGAATAGAGTCCTAGTCCTCAAGGAAGCACCATCAAACAAACTTCCACAACCGACAAGTAAGAATCTTTGTTTTTTAAGTTACTGAGATTTGGGGATTGTTTCTTACTGCAGCAAGATCTACTTACCTGACAAGTTCAAGGAGTTGATATATAATGAAAACTCAATTTTGGACGTGTTTTGACTTTTGTTGATTCAGAGTCCAATGGAATACTCAGATATCAGTCAAGAAAACTCAAGAGGTAAGGATCTAATTCTTTAATTATTTTTTAACAGCTTTATTGAAGTATACTTGATATGCAAAGAATAGCACATATTTCATATGTGCAAGTTGAATAGTTTGGACATAGACAAACAGCTGTGAAACCATTACCACAATCAAGGTAATACAAACATCTAACACACTCAAAGTTTCCCTGTGTCCTTTTGTTTTGTTTCAGTTTTGTTTTGTTTTGTTTTTGTGGTAAGAACATGATATATACCCTTTTAACAAATTTTGACGTGCACAAAAACATATTGTTAACTAGATCCCTAGAACTTATTCACCTAGCATAACTGAAACTTTATACCCATTGAGCAACAGAGAAAATAATACATTATTAGTTAAAGTGCCAGCAATTATTTTCTGGTCAAAGTTTATCACTAATAGTAATGATTAATAAAAAGGGGCTAGATAATTATAAATTTTAAAAAATTATTTGAAAATAAAATGAATAAAGGTCTATTAAGATGAGCTATTTTCAGCTCTAAGATGAATAAGGACTGAGGATCTAAGGTAAAACATGATGACTACAGTTGATGACACTATATTATAAAATGGAAATTTTCTAAAAGAGTAGAACTTAAATGTTGTCATAAAAAAAGGAGAAATGTGAGGTGATAAATGTGTTAATTAACTAGATGGGATGGGGGGATGCTTCACAAAAACAATTGAAAAAAGACAGCTATTTTCAAATGTAATGGAAAGGAAAAAGTCCTATATTATCCTACAGAAAAATAATTCTTATTTACTTTCCTTTCTAAAAAAAAATGCTTCATTTTTAAGTGTGTGAGCGTGTGTGAGTTTCTGTGTGTATGTGAGTGTATGTGATTTACATTATAGTTTTGGGGGCCATTCCTGTAAGCATCTTCTGAAATTATAACAGTACAATGAAATACACTCAGTACAAATTCATTTGTTGATGACAGACTGGGGGTTCCATTTAATATTATGCTCATATTCCATGTGACAAAATATTACTTTGAATATTATTTGTTCACCAGTCCCCTAATAGTTCAAATTAAATAGATTTAGTAATTGTAAAAAATGCAGCAAGGTAATTCAGTTTATAAGTCAATAACTGGAATCTGAGAAGGTTATCCTTTTGAATAGCAATGACTAGTTTTCCTTTTTTTTATGTTTCTGTATTCACAAAGATATTGAATACACAAAATCAGTAACGTATTACAAAGGAAAAATATTTAAGTTAAGCAAGAGATACATTACGTGTGCAAAAGGAAATGAAAATAAATATATAAGCATTCCTTACCATGCAATGACCTTGGAAATATACATTTATGTAATAGGCTGAGTTTGTATCAAAATTCATTCTTTTTAATATAACAGGAATATACACATTTAGAGCTATAAGGCAATTGCATAATATATTTCATTAGGTTTTGGCCATTGGTTTTTGTTTGGTTGTCTGTTTATTGATTTCTAATGACATGAGAAAATATCAATTTTGTTTAAAAGGATCAGAATATGGTCAAACTTTATCATTGTGGTATAATGAAAAGATTATTAGACAAAGTATATAAGATTTTTGGATAAATTGCTAAGAATATAAACTTCAGTATCTTCATTTATAAAATCAGATGTTATGTTAGATGAGCTCCAAAGATTTCTGTCAGTTCAAAATTAGTTCACGAAATGTTGAAAATTACAAGATATTTATTGTGCATCAAATTTTAGAGTAATTGTCATGTGTTCAGAAATGATATTTTAGTAAATACAAATGTGTATTAGCCATTTCAATCATTAATTATATTGGAAAACCATTTTTGAAACTCTAAAAATTATTTACTCTTTATACTCAGTCTTTTCAAACACTTACGAGAGTAAGAGAAATCAGAGACTGTCAGCAGACACTAAAATTCCTTAGCATTTGACACTTCGAATATCTGCTGGCAACATCCCCAAGATGACGTCAGCTTCTTGTACAGAACAGAACATTTAATACTCCCCCAGAGCATCTCACTTGCAGAGTTGGTGCACTTTCAAATATCAAGTGCATTAATGGTTTTTCTCCAAATGGTGACTGAAATCTTTAGAAGTTATTCTCCAATCTCAACAATGAATGATATTATGATATGAAAAACAAAGTGAAGGAAACATAAAATATATATTAAATGCCTGAGAAAACATTTATAAAATGAACAGATGCCTTTAAAAAAAAAATCCTAGAAACAGCTATGGTAAATGATGTAGTTAAAACTAAACTCAATTATGATGCTATTTTAAAATAAAACAGTCCTTCTAAATACAATTATGTCTTTCAAAGAGCTAATGAATAATGTGACTGTTCATGCTATTTCTTAAGACTGTATTTCAAAGAGACTTTATTGTGATTAATACAGCAACATCATTTATTTAACATCCATAGGTAAATTATGTCAATTTTGTATGTTAATAATTTTTTAATTAGCAACTTGGATTATTTTTATTTAAAAAAACACACTTTTTTTGCTCTCTAAACCTGACATTTTTCTTTGCAACTATAATAAACTATCATAATAATCAATTATTATAATAGATTGAAAGCTTTTAGGAATTCTTACTTATGTGTGGTAAGCTAAATATTATAACACTGAATAACATTATAAGAATGATCTTTGGTTTATTTTGCTGATTTTGATATATGAGAATATAACATATACTCATAAATAAGACTTTGGGAATTATGGGAATAAAAGAGCTCAGAAGGTAGAAGTAACAGGCCAACCAGGACTAAAACATTGTTGATATGAAGTGAAAGAGTATATAAAAAAAAATCATTCAAAAAAGTTTTAGTCTTACAGACATATATTAAATATCACCTGAAACTCTTTCCAATCAAGTTCACCAGGGCCTAAGTCTCTGCTTGGGCCTTTGACATTTTTTGTTTTTTCCCCCTAATTCTAATGATTGTCATTTTTCTGAACAATACCTTCTATTCCTTTGATTAATTAGTTAAGTTTATTTTTATGTTGATCTTATAAATCTACATTTCTTAAGAAAAATTTTACTTGTCATATAATGAGTAATTCTTGAAAAATAAGTGTAATTTATTTGTATAGCCCTAAAGCCTCTTTTCAGGAGACAGATAAAAACCAGTTGATTTCGCCATAATCAAAATAATCATAGGCATAAAATAAATGCTGGATAAGATTAGAACAGACATACAGAAACCTTATGAAATTCTAATTGAGGTGAACCGCTAATATTTTAAATTAATTATAGCAGTGATGATGGTAATATGTGGATGAAGATGGTGGTGGGTATTTTTATGCTTACTATAGGCTCAGCTCTTTGAGCTACACTTTATATCATTCACTGCAAGTAAATGAGAAAACAGGCTATGAAAGCTTAAGCAAATTTGCTAAGGCATCTAGCTGGTATGTAAAGGGTATTGTATTCAGACACGTATCTGTTTGACTCTAGAATCTTCAGGTTAAAACCTGGAGTGAGAAAGGAAATATCATCAAGTCTAAAGTGACCAAATATGAAAGTAATAGACGGAAAAGAAAAAAAATTAGAATATAGAAATTTTTAAATCATAGCAAGTTCTACTAACTGAGAATATTTCCTCACTTTGAAATGGATTCAAAATGCCAAATTTAAAAACTAAACTAAACTAATTATAGTAACCACTACCTTTATAAACACTCAACAAAATGTGTGGCTTATAAACTTACACAACAATAAATGAATTCAAAATAACTAATATTGTTATTCAAATGTGGCACCACAGACTAACAGTCCACCTAACTAGTCTAATATTGAAACATAATATACCTTCATATTATATCCAACAATAATAACAATTTTAAAGCCACATGTCTATGAATAACAGTATTCCTAAGTTTCATCAGAAAACAGATTTAATTATATGTCTATAAATAGAGAGACAGAGAAGAGTGATAAGATAAATGAGATTCCTCTAAAAAATAAATTTCCTCTACCAGCACCCCTCAATAATCATTGGTTTCACTGTCAGCATTGAATCATGAGTAGTTAACATGCTTTGGAAACAGCCTTAAGGGATCTAAATTTTGGTTCTTTAATTTACTAACTACGAGGCTCTATTGGTAAGCCTGACACTGGCACCTAAAAAGTATTAGTGCCTCCATGCTCATTTCTTTAAGATTTCAATTACACAAAAAATTTGGCTTCCACTGGAAAAGAGGTAAACTTAACGTAGCCTATGGTACAAAATGAAACCATGAGCTGAAAACCATGTGCTTAGGCCCCAGATTACTTTGGAATACAGAAGGAAATTTGAGCTCCATAATAGATATACACCTATTCACTTTGAAACAAAAATATAATGTGCTACTTTAATTTTTCTCATCTCAACATAAATATGCAAAACAAAGTAGTGAATTTTGAAGGATAATTCCCCCTTTCCGAACTGTTTTCCAGTTTTCACCAAATAATTGGCTATGCTGACAAAATTGATTTCACTTGTGCAGAAACTGTCATTTAAATTTCTCAATTTAAGGAGGTCAAAACCATAATAGCAAATGAAATTATGTCACAAACTGAATTATTCAATATAGAAATATAATGTAGTTTACAGTGGTCACTTTAAGTAGCTCTTAAAAAAGATCCAGAAAGTATAAATTTGATCTAAACCTCAATTCCAGTCCCTTATGCTTTGTGCCATTTCCTCAATTTCTGCAGATCTCTTCAATATCTGCTTATGACCTCCTTGGCTACACTCTCTGCCTTTTTTACTCCTGACTGGCTTTGCCATCTCTTTTCTGCTCTAAATAATTTCTTTAATTATGAAATCTAGTTCTTTCACTGACTTCCACAAGAACACCCTCCATCAAACATTTCTTTGGTAAATTTAATGAAGAATTGAGCACTCAGAGATAGTCATATAACAGGCAATCGTGCTCTGCTCTCTTTTCACTCTACCTCTATTCCTGTGCCCACCCCCTCTCAGACACACACACAAAGTATGTTCATCATTGCATGTTGTCTCACAGAGAGAAACGATTTCACTTGGGACTTTCAGGGTCTACTATGTACAGTTTGTCGAGAAATTCTTTCTCATAATTCTAGTGCTAGCCTTTAAGGACACATTGGCTTATATATAATATTGTTCATTTTGTTGTGGAAATACTGTATAGAATTCATAAGATTGCAGTATTTTTCTCTGGGCTTAAATCCAGTATGTCCCTGTGTAGAGAACTGTCCACATAGAGGATGCTATCAGTGCTTATAGGCTGGATTGTGCTTCTGTTGGCAGTTGTTTTCATTTCTTATATGATGCTTGTATAAAGAAATAGAAGCTGTCAATCATTAAAATGGAAGGCATTCAACTTTGTGCCTGTCTGAGGATAAAATTGGATTTCTCTGTCTGGGTTGTGCTGATCCCTTTTTATTCCACAAAGCAAATTGCTTTTCCAAGACATCAGTATTAATGGAAAAAGCCTCTGCTAAGACAGGTAGTACTAAAAGCTTATTAGCAGCAATACTTTGTATTCTGTACTGAATATCATACCAGTGGAGAATAGATTTATGAAATACCAAACTCATTTTCAAAGTTTTGTGCAATTTCATGTGTGTTTTGTGCCCATCTCAGCTTACCAATAAGCAATGTTGTGGTTGGACTGGCACTTGTGGTTCTTAATATGATTGCAAGATTCCCTTCAGCAATACCGTTAGTAACTTTAGAAAAAATAAAGGTATATTACTTACATAATCTAGAAATTACACAGCATACCTCAGGCCACACAGGTTGGTAGGTAGGTAGATAGATTTCAGGAAGAGAAAGAGGGAGGGAGGGAGAGAGAGAGAAGGTATGTAGGCCTAGGGTTCTGCTTTTATTGGGTTCAGGGGTGGGGGCCTAGGGTTCCATGGGCTCACTCTTTATTGATAAATTAAAAGCATATGAGCAAGAATTTAAAGCATAGGAAGAGAAAAAACAAGTAGTCCAAGTGGTCAGTTATCAAATCCAACCAAGATCGCTAAAAAAAAGGAGCCTCAGTTGGGGGAGACAGCTGGCTCTTAACCTAGTCCTGTGGCTGGCAAGGTATTTATTTGAAATAGCAGTCTTTGAAATGGATGTCTTTTTTTTGTTTTTTAACATAACTAGTATTATATTTTTAATTGAGGTATAGTTTTAAAATGTTGTGTTGGTTTCTACTGTACAGCGAATTGGAGCTCCCTGTGCTATACAGCAGGTTCTCATCAGTTATCCATTTCAGACATATTAGTGTACAGAAGTCAATTCCAGTCTTCCGATTCATCCCTCCCCCTCGCCATTTTACCCCTTGATGTCCATATGTTTGTTTTTCACATCTGTGTCTCTATTTCCACCTTACAAACTAGTTCTAGATTCTGTATATATGTTAATATATGATATTTGTTTTTCTCTTTCTGACTTACTTCACTCTGCATGACAGTCTCTAGGTTCAGAAGTGGATGCCTTTTTGAAGTGAAGGCCTCAGCAATCAATGCTTAAATCAAGGACTTGCATTACAAAAAAGAAAAACAAAAACAAAAAACTCAACTGTCAGAATTTACACTACAATCTACTCTATGATGCTGAGGCAACAGAGTTAAAGACATTAATGCCCTGGGAAGCTGATAAGCTAAAAGCCAGGGGTAGGGTGTGTTGTAACCCAGAAATTGCATGTCTAAATAAGATTATAATAGCAATTCTAATAATTACACAGGCAATATTTTGAAATCTCACCCATAGCCATTGTTTCAAACTTGGAAAAAAGATGAGTGATCTTGGGGGCCCTGGGAATCTGTTCAAAAATTTGGGTAATGTTGTGGAATATTTTAATATCTTGGGCCATCTGGTGTAAGTGGGTTTGAACCTGTCCTGAGTTGATAGATTGCCCTATATCTCATCAAACCAGTGACTTAGTCCTGAGAATAGGTCAGTCCAGTTAAAGCGTTTTGTCTAACTTCAGATGACAGTGAAACAGATGGTTTTCCCAAGTTAGACCCATTTGGCACAATTATTTGCGTCAGGTATTGAATAAGAAGCACTTTTATGGAAACAAAGGAAAAATAAAAAAGATTAGTCATTGAATCAGATTATAATCCCAGTTTCTGAGTTCTGAAGGCATCCAGTCAAGATTTCTAGATGTTGAGCCTGAAGAATCTTCAAATGGAGTGAGGAAAGACAGTGGCCATCACAGATTTTCCTGGTTTGCAATTTGAATGACTCTGGTGATCTTCCTGGGTGGTCCACACAGCAACAGGCATGAAGATTGTCTACACGTGAGCTGTTGTGGTAATTTCTTTGAAGTTTATATCAAGCTGTCCCACTTTAACCTGCATGGTTTTGGGGAAAAGGCAGTTTTAATTCTCAATGATTTCAAGATGGGAGGGTAGGAAAAAAATGGAAACATTAGTTTGGAGAGTTGTAGACAGATATTAGAGAAAACAAAAAGAATTCCTCATACAGTCCAGTAAATAGAAAACAAAACCTCAAAGGCAATTAACAGGACTAGAATCTGATATCCACAAGGGTGTACTATAGTTTTCCATTGAAACATATGTATTTTTCTCTCTCTGCAGTCACTCCATTTCTATCAGAGATAATCAAGTAAGATTAATTTGTTTGCAAAAATAAGTCTAATCTCAATAAACCTGGCCTTATATAAGTTCAGCAAGAATAGTGATTACCATATAGTCTGCTTTGCTCTAACTTTTCATAAGAAAACTCAGATTGAATTTTTAAGTCTCTTGAGGCTAGAAAGCCAAGCCAAGAACTTGCCATCAGACTTAGCCTGCAATACCTATAGATTTGGGTGAATTCCTCTCTTCTTGAGTCCCCCAAATATCCTGAGGGTCCTGGGCCTGCCAGGAAGTGACCTTCTTTATTCACCTCATAAATCTGCCAAAACCCTGTAAGCAAGGTACCAGGCAGATTTTCCCAAGCTGCTTTATTGGCGCCATAAAGTCAAATTTAGTTTTGTAAAGCTGTCTGATCATATCTGAGTCCATGTATGTCTCTCTCAAATATGATGTTCCAGTCAAAGCTTTGGTAATATAACCCATGTTTTCAATTGTGAACTGTTACAAGGAAAACAGATACTTATTGCACTTATGCAAATAACTGTATTGCCATGAAAATAAAAATACTCATTGAGAGTTTCTGAATTCTGGGAGGAAAAGGTAGGGAGAAAATAATTGTTTCATCTTTATTCACAAAGATATATTTATCAAGCTGCTGTAAGTCCTAACTAGAAAAAGAAAAAGTTTCTTGAAATCTGGAAAACAAAAGATTAAAGAATCAGCAATCTTTCAAACAAAAGTCATATAATTATCCTCATCAGTTCATTTAGTCTCATGTAATTAATTCTTGATATTAACCTTTTGTCAGCTATTTTATGAATCTAGTTTTTTCTTAAAGTTATGTAAATTCTGATCCAGTTCAGTGATAATATCTGAAGGTTAACAGAAACTTGTACTTCTTAGTGTCTTTACTCTCCTTGAAGATGAAGCACTTCTGCAAAACCATCAGAGTAGAACAATAACTGTCTGTAAATGACAAAGGCTTAAAAATGCCCATGGTTAAAGATCTGTTGAGAAATCATTATAATGAAGTTGACAAGGAAATTTAGTTGTTTTTGTGACAAGATTTTCGGATGATAACTAGAATTACGACTGATAACATTACATATTATACTTTTAGGAATTTTATATAATTTCCAGAATGCTTTTATTAATGGCATATATCTATGCAAAGATATCCATAAAGAAGGTTTAGCATTATTTCTAATTTGACAATGTTCCCCATGTAATTTAACATATCAAATATCCTAATTAGTTTAATGTCTCTTTTTGTAGAAGAAGAGAGAATGAATCTTTGGTAATATTGCAGGGACCCTCTGGAAAACCCCAAGTTAGTTCAAGGTCAGAAAGACTTTATTTACAATGTGATTTTAGGAAGTTTGGCAAAAATATCAAAAAGCTTTGGACACTTGACTAAATAGGATCACAGATCATATGAAATAATTATCTGCTTAACCAAAGTGACAAAAGTTTTTAAAGGCAAATATAGAAGTTTACATATTTGTGAGCAAAACTTTTAACTCTTTTAGTATTGAGAAGACTCCATTTTGTTAAGAAATCAAAGACCTGATTAAGACAGTATGTAGCACAGAAAATTATTTTGATAAAATACAAAATCTTTTCTTTCCAGCCATATTACTTAAAAGGTAAAAAAAAAAAAACCTTTCATAATCTATCAGGAGCAGAAAAATATTTTGAGAAAATTTTATTCTTTGAGCAGATGAAAGAAAATCACATAAACATACTGTTGATGTTAAAGCTTCTTTTTTAAAAAACAAAACAACTTTATAATAAAAATTTAATTTTAGCCAACTTGGCCACACAAGGTAAAAATCTCTCTCTCTCTTTCTATACTATTTAGTCTTTTGTTTTCCTCTTTCTCATTCTGAAATAACCAGTTTTACTTTAGGACCAATTAACTTTCTTTTCTCTTAACAGAAGTGCAACTCCATAGCTCGTACCAACTCTGTAGGCAAGGAAAGTAGAATGTATTAGCGAAAATACATTCCACTTTCCTTCCATACAGAGTTGGTTCCCTTATTACTTATGGTAGCTTTATTTACATGTATTAATGAAAATTCTTAACCCTTAAAAACAATTTCTAGTGAAAACTAAGACATAAGCAATTGTGCACTATCTGTTACACCTGCATTCTTTAGATTGGCAAATTTATAAATACATTTAATAATTTGTGGAAACATATGCTTATTCATAGCACACTTTTGCAGTGTAGCATAATGTTTACTAATAGAACCAAATATCTTTAGTTTCTCTGTAATAAGGTCAAAAGTAGGTAGACTTAGACATTTCACAATTAATGTTTCAGGATTTTATCTTATTTGGAAATGATCTAGACATTCAATGTATTTCCATTATTTAGTTTGTCTTAACAAAATTCTAAGAATACAAGTTACCAAAGATTTTGGAAACTATTTTTAGGTAGACATACCATAACATGATTATTGCCAAAAAGATCGCCTAAAATCTCTTATCCTACTTACATCTATTTAAATAATTTACTCTCTAAAATTATGTTTAGATGACATATGAAAACTTCATTAGACACTAGACCAGGTCAGCTATCATCCCAAGTTACTTTTCTTGATGACAACTTTTGTAATAAAGATAACGTGAATTATTTGACTAATAAACCTTGGTAGAATAAAAGTTTTGTTTACCTGAATTATATTTAATGCTGATAACTCTGAAGACATTCTTACTTTAATTAAACCAAACTTAAACTAACTTTTTTTCAACCAAAATTTATCCCAGATCACATGACTTGAAAAAAGTTGGGGTTAGTTTCTCTTTTTCAGGATACTTATTCATAAGCAATCATTTTTAAACCAGCTAAATAGAGCTCTTTAACAAATTAGTTTTGGCAGTACCATCCAGAGAGAGAGAATAAAAGAAAAATCACATATATATAACATACATCCATAGACATACATAAAGCACAAGACAGACACAAACAAAAACCCTTTAGCTTCCATTCCAAAATTTTGACCATGAGTCAAGTACAACAATATAAAAGTCACTAGCTCATAAGTTTCTTCCAAATTGGCTGATAAAGAAAATTAAGGTTACCTGCTCTAATGGCTAAAGCTTTTTGCTAATATTTGTGGAAAGACTTTTAAGATTTGTATTTGTCTTTCACAACCAATTTTAAGTTAGCTTACGGGGTGCTTACATTTCAAAGACATGGCAAATTTACATCTTTGAGAGACAGAAAAAAATGTAAGCTTTCTCCTAGGCATTTTAATGCTTTCTCAAGGGTTTTGGCAGTCCCAGTAAAATGTAGTAGCACAACCTTGTAGTTAAGGGAGCACCCTCTAAAAATAATTCTCTGGACTCACGGTCAAATGGGGCCTTTTCAGGGTTGGAAATGAAGAGGGGGTCATTTGGGTTACTATGGTTATGGAAATAATAAACCCATTGGACCATGCCTGTATTGCACAGCAAGAGATAGGCTTCATCCTAATATTTTCTATTTATTATGACCCTTAGTTGTGATCACTGTGATGGAAGGATGGGCATGGGACCAAGTGATAAATAAGTGAGGAGAAGAAGGGCCCTCTAACAAGTATCAGTGGCTCCAAGGATCTGTGTCTTCCCATTTTCTCTTTCTTCTAACTAGAGGACTTTGATAATCCTGTCAGTGTTTCCCTTGGTGGCAGGGACACCTCATGAGGCAAGCTTCTATTTCTGCCCCATTTAGGGGAAAGCTAACAGGGCTCAGGATCTGTAGTATCTTGAAGGAAATGAGCATAGAGCCTCGTGGATCTTTAAGAAGGTTATGGATTTTATTTTACTTTTTTAAGATTTATTTTATTATTTACTTATTTTATTTATTTATTTTTGGCTGCATTGGGTCTTTGTTGCTGCCCACTGGCTTTCTCTACTTGCAGTGTGCAGGGACTACTCTTCATTGCAGTGCACAGGCTTCTCATTGTGGTGGCTTCTCTTGTTGCAGAGCATGGGCTCTAGGTGGTGGGGCTTCAGTAGTTGCAGCACATGGACTCAGTAGTTGTGGCTCATGGGCTCTAGAGCACAGGCTCAGTAGTTGTGGTGCACAGGCTTAGTTGCTCCACAGCATGTAGGCTCTTCCAGGCCCAAGGGTTGAACCCATGTCCCCTATATTAGCAGGCAGATTCTTAACCACTGCACCACCAGGGAAGTCCAAGAAAGTTATGGATTTTAGAGTCTTTACAGATACTAGTCATTTGACACATGTGGCAACCTTGAGTAACAATGCAGAGCCCATTTCAAGCAAATAAGAAAACCTGCAGTAGTCAATTAGTCCCCCTCTCTCCTTCCTAGGAAATGCATGCAATCTTTAAAAAAAGTTCGACTTTCAGTTAAGGTATAATTTTTTGATCTCAGTTTCTACTTCCTGTTTTTATCCTGTTCCCTTCATCTTAGGCAGTGTTACTGGAAAATTTTGAATGGTGTCACTGTGAGCCCTCTTTGTAGGTGACTGCTTTCCTTTCCAGGGTGTCCCACAAGGTCCCTCTGGGATCAGGGTCTGCCTCCACCAGTGCAACATGCACAAGGTTTTTGAGAAAAGCCCCTAGGCCTCTGCAGTGTAATACCAGAGTCTTAGCACGATGGTATGCATGGCATTGAATAATACCCAGGAAGCATCCATGGGGCTTTGCATTTGTCAAGGAGCTAGTATACCTCCTCAGGGTTCTTAGGAAACATTGAGCCCAGATGTTCAGGATATTTATATTTGTCCATTAATTTTTAGTAACATCACACCAGGTATTGGATCCATAATATCCCATTAGGTCAGGGGACGAAGAGCAACAGTAATGAGTAAAGTGGTGACACAGAGACCACAAACTTGTGTTGTATTTTCCCCCTGGTGGCACCAATGATTTCTGGTTGCAAGGCTATTTCACTCTTATGGGTTAGGACACAGAGTCTGGGCATAACCTTCTGACTCAGTGCTCACAGGCTGAGGCCTGCCATCCTCCTCACCTACAGGAATCTTTTCCTTGTTCCTTTAGCCCTGAGCCTCTCCTTGGGTGGTAACTGCATCCTTGCAATTCAGTCTACCTTCCTTAGCTTTCCTTGGTCTTGAAGAATGGAGGATCATTATTCACATTAATCATCAATAAAGGCCTCTGTAATTAGCGGTCTAATCATCTCATTAAACCATATGACAAGGGTTATGCTACTCTGAGAATATCATTGGATTATTATGGTTGGATACTGCAGGCAACACACCACAAAAGTAATTTGTGAAAACACATAGCATATTCATGGAACAGACCCCCATCAAGCAGTGCTCCTCTCCCAGATGGTGTTATCCACCTGCATTAGGTCACTCATTAGTAAGCAAGTTGTAGATAAAAAGGGCATTTCCCTCGGTTGATTGCAAGGGCAATCGTGCAATCCTGCCACCTCTGCCTATTATTTTGTGCTGATCTCTGCCTAGCAATAAGCAGTGTTGTTGGACCAGGTCTCGTGGTTCTTATGATTGCAAGATGCCCTTCAGCAATAACCTTCAGGAAACTTTGAAACAATAAAGGTGTATGGCTTACAAGACCTGGAAATCACACAGCACAGCTAGGGCTACATAGTGAAATCTCAGGTAGAAAGAGAGCACATACAGGTCTGGGGTTCTGCTTTTATTGGGATGGAGGGTGGGGGCCTAAGGTTTTGCAGGCTTACTCTTTACTGGTGAATTGGAAATGTAAGAGTGAGAATTTGAAGCACAGGAAGAGAAAAAAAAAAAAGAAAGAAAGAAAAAATGTGGCCCAAATGGTCACTTATAAAAATCAACAAAAATCTCTAAAACAAAGGAGCTTCAATCAGGTGGAGACAGCCTGGCTCTTTATCAAGGCCTGTGGCTGGCAACATGTTTATTTCAGATAGCAGTCTTTGAATGGGATGCCTCTCTGAAGTGGATGCTCAGGCAATCAGAGCTTAAGTCAGGCACTTGCATTACAAAAAAGGAAAAAAAATTTATCAGAGTTTATACTACGAATTGTTAAGGTGTTTTACTATGTTTTTCTTTTTCATTCCCATTCCATTCTCATCTTGTTTGGGTCTAACACATCACATTTTTCACATTTATTGACAGCACAATATTTCATTTTGGAGGTAATAGACAGCTTTAGCAAATGGCTACATTTGTGATGAAGACACAAGATAAAAATTGTAGCGTCAAAAATAAGATATAATTTTATAGCTTTTATTGAGAAATTTGAGACACTGTTTTAAGCATGCTAATTTCTTGTGTATCTTTTTTTCGTAAAATTGATTGCCTCAAGCATAAACCATCAGTATTTTCCTACAGCATTACCATGTATTTTTACAATAATATTTATTCAAACATGGGAAATCTATAATGCAACACGTGATTTAAACACAATTAAATCAAATTTGATTTAAACAAGAAGTTTGAGGACATATCATTTAATATGATATATTCATTATTCATGTTCATTAGCACTACAGTAATTTCAAAAGTTTGTTGTAAATGCAATGATCAAGTTGAAAGCGAAGTACTTGGATTTTTTTTCAAAAATTTTAACTTATTTTTAATGCTATTTAGATATAAATAATGATTTTTTCATTGAGGTGAATGGGAATCAATGTTTACTATAGTATTAATTAATACCACTTTAAACAAGTCAAAAAATTAATACCATAAAGATATATCTCAACAAAAGTAACTCATACTTCACCTATCCTTGTGGTGAGTCTGATTGAAGATAATTGTATAAAAAGCAAAAATTGAGTAGCCAATTTGATTTTTGTTTTATAACCTTTGAATTTTATTTGCAACATTAACTAGAGTTAAGAAATCACATGCCCTATTCTATAAAAGGAAATAAAATACCATTCATAAATATAAATGCTTAAAATAAAGCTTACAATTATTTAAAAGATTAGTATCAGTTTACTGAAACAGTAACTTGTCTCAAAAGTTTCCTCGGAATATCATTTGAAAATTTTAACAGTATATTGATGATACAAGATAAATATCTGAAACAAAGTTATTATGGACTCATCTTTTTTCCACTGACCCAAACTGAAAAAATAAATAAATAATGGCAATATTTTGGATAGCATCAAATATTTTTTAAAAAATGTATCTGATAAGTTCAACATAGCTCCTGATGACATGTTAAATTAATTGTAAGTGGTTTGTTTGAAAATGTGAAAGAAAATCTCTGTGACAACAGGGCATTTCTAGTTGTCATTGCAATATTTATATATCTATTTCTTTTTGCTTATTTTGTCATAGCTTCTTTATTTTTATAATACTATGTTTGAATTAATTCATACGTTCAATTTTTTCTTGACTTTCTGCAAGACTCATCTCATTGCAGCACTTGCCTCTTTGTAACTTTAGTCTAACAAATTTCACTATAATAATCTAAGCCTGGTTATGCCTGTTATATCAAATGTCTGAAAAAACCTGGAAAATTCAACTATCAAAGACTTCCTAACACTTTGAAATTTCTGCTACATACCTTGCAGAGAGGTGCTTGGTATAATTACTGAATGGTGAGTTCCTGTTGATATTAGCATCATGTATTATCTTAATTTTACTAGATATTTATATGTTTCTAATTATTTATTGTTTTATATTAGTTTTTTTGGTTTTATTTTTAACAATATTATTGAGGTATAATTTTAAAAAATCATATTTAAAATGTACAATTTGAAAATTTGACACATATATGTGTGTGTGTGTATACATAAATATAACCATGGAATCATAACCACAATCAGGATAATAGACATCTATCATCTACATCTATCAACGCTGTAAATTTCTTCATGTCCCTTTATAATCCCTCCTTCCCCTCCTTTCCCAACACCCAACCCAGTCCCCACATAACCACCAGTCTGTGTTCTGTCACTATAGATTGGGTTCTAGATTTTTATAAATGGCATCATACAATATGTATTTTTTTTTTGTCTGGCTTTTTTCACCCAGTGTAATTATTATGCTATTTATCAATGTTTTTGTGTGTATCAATGGTTCAACTATTTTTATTACCGAGTACAATTCCATTGTATGGACACACCACAATTTCTTTATTAATTCATCTGTTGGTTGACATCTGGGTTATTTACCATTTGGGGCTATTGAAAACAAAGTTACTATTAACAGTCACATATAGGTATTTATACAGACATATACTTTCTTTTTCCTGAGTAAATACCTAAGAGTGGAATAGCTTGAACATGTGGTGCTTTATTAAAAACTTATTTTAGAAACTTCCAAACTGATTTCTAAAATTATTTTACAATTTACATTTCCACAATCTCTGTATGAGAATTCCAGTTGCTCTACATACTTGCAAAGTGAGTGTGGTCAGTATTTTTAAATCATAGCCTAACAGATGTGTAATAGTGTCTCCTGATTTTAATCTGCATTTTCCCTAATGTCTACTAATAATAAACATTAACATCAGCAAAGATTTTTCTGTGCTTATTTGCAACTGGTATATCTTCTTTGATAAAATGTATGTATCTATCTTTTAGCCATTTTTATTTTCTCATTGAGTTTTGAAAAAATTTTATATATTGTGGATATAAGTCCATTATAAGATATGATTGGATAATATTTTTTTCTTTTTCTTGCCTGACTGTGCTCTAATACCCCTACAATAATGTTGAATGTAAGTGGTGAGAGTGGACATCCTTGTATTTTTTCCTATACTTAGTGGGGAGCATTTAATTTTGCTCTCAAGTATAATATTAGCTGTAGATTTTTTGAAGAATTGTGTATAAGGTTGAGAGAGTTACCCTCTTTTCCCACTTTCCTTAGAGTTTTTATCCTGAATGTGTATTGGATGCTATCATTTGCTTTTTCTGCATCTAATGAGATGATTGCATGGTTTTCCTCTTTTACTTTGTTAATATGGTAGATCACATGACTAATTTTTGGATGTTAAACTAATCTTACATTCATGGGATAAACTCTACTGAGTCATAATGCATACTCTTTTTATATACTTTTGAATTTGCTTGCAAAGTTTTTGTTTAGATTTTTTACATATATATCCAGGAAGAATATTCACCTGGAGTTTTCATTTCTTATGTGATTGCCTGATTTTCTATATTCTTAATGAATTTTCTTTCCTTGTTCTTCAATTATTTGCAGAATAGTATATAAATTCTATAGTCTGTAATTTTAGATATGCTTATTTCTCTTTGCAGTTCTATCATATTGTGATTCATATATTTAGGAACTTTGTTAGGTACATAACAGTGCAGGATTTTTATGACTTCTCAATAAATTGGACCCTTCATCACTATGATATGACTTTTTTTATTTCTGGTGATATTCTTTATTCTGAAATATACTTTTCTAATATAAATAGCCACTCCAGATTTCTTTTTATTAGTGTTATCTTTGTATATATTTTTCTATCCTTTTACTTTTAATGTATTTGTGACTTTATAGTTGAAGTTCCTTTCTGGTAAGCAGCACATACTTGAGTCTTCATTTTTTTTTCTTCAGTCTGAAAATAGGTCTTTTGTAAGTGAGTTATTCAAACCATTTACAATGAATGTATTTATTGATATTGCTATGGTTAAATAAATCATCTTGCCACTTGCTTTTTATTAGACTCATGTGATCTTTATTTCCTTTTTGTCTTTTTTGGTATTTTTAAAATTATTTTAGAAGTTTATTATTTTATTTTATCTCCTTTGAACTATTATTAAGCATAACCATTCATTTTGATATTTTAGCAGTTGTTTTAAGGGTTATAGTATTCACTTTTAACTTATCACAGTCTAGCATATATATAATATAAGAAGTGTAAATCCAGTTTTATTTTTTCACATAAGTCATTGTACCAGCATTATCTTTCCCCACTGATGTTTTTCTCTTAACGGTATTGTATTCTCATGGTGTAAAAGACATAAAAGATTTCCATTCTTTTACTTTTAATATGTCCTTGAGTTTATATGTGAAGTGTGTTTCTTATAAATGGTGTATAGTTGGGTCTTGCTGGGTTTTCCAACCTGAGAATCTCTACCTTTTTAGTGGGCTGTTTGCACTTACATTTAATGTAATTGTCTATATGGCAGAGTTTAAGTTCACCAGCTTTCTATTTATCTTATATTTGTCTTATTTTTCTTTTTTTCTCCTTTCCTCTTTGCTTTTACTATAATATGCATTACTTTCAATATACATCTTATTTCTTCTACTGTTATAACTAAACAAGATGAGCTTTTAGTTTCCTAGGAATTAGAATTCAAGCATCTCAACCCATGACTTTTGCAACACTTAGATTCAGTTATAGTCACCAGTTTCATGGTACTGTTATAGGCTCTGCTTTTTACCTTATTAGCATGCTCATTTTGTCCTGAGTCTCAGGGTTAGCAAATTACTCAAAAGGAAAATTGTATCAGACCCTTCCTGCATTGTTGTCCCTGAAATTCCATTTTTTTCTCACAAACTCTAGACTGCAGCTTTTTATGCTCCATGCAGGAAATCAGAGAACAACCTGGGGTGGGGAAAGTAGCCAAAAGAGGCATCAACTTAATGCATTCCTTTGTCTCAAGGTTCTTGCCTCCTCAAATCTTGCTTCTCTTGGATGCTTTCCAATGCTACAAATGGCTAAATTGTTTATATTTCATTCAGTTTCTTATATAGTATCAGTGGAAGGCTTATTCTGATATCAGCAACTGTGTCACTTCAGAGTAAGGAAGCCCCCCTTCTTTCTATCTTGTGTTTATTATTACATGGATATGTATTTGAAAAGATTTATTTGTGTATCCAATAATTCATTTACTTCTTTGATCACCCATTCATTCAGCAAATATAGATTAGGCACTGTGCTTATTACTTTAAGAACTGTTCATACTAGAACAACAGTAGTTCATAGGAACTTTTTATTGAATACAAACTTCTGTGTACATATTATCTACTACTTATTAAATACTTAAGCACTTTAACACAAGAGAGATACACACATGTTCACACACACACTTAACACTTTATTGAACTTTTTCAATATTATTATTATCTTCTGAATTATAAGTAAATTGAAGCTTGATGTTCATACATTTAATAATGTATCTAAATTTTGGACCCAACTGCATGTACCTTCAACTTAGGATACACCTTTAGTAGATTTAAAGCACAATAACACTAGTGAAAAGAATGATGTTTCCAGAGATTATCATAATACCTGGTACAAAATAAGCATACTGAAAATAATTGCTTAATTTACAAACGATTAAATCTCTAGAACAAAACATTTTTCTTATATAGAAACTGAATCTAAAATCTTAACATTATTTTATACAACATTCTTACCACTTAAACAATTGGCTACTTCATGCTCATCATTTTGCCTGAAAACCTCTAACCTTCCTTTCCTATATGCACACACTATATTTAAATAAGATACATCATAATTATTGGAGCTAAATTCAAACCACTCAAAAATATCCTACGATGCTTATAGAAAGAGTTACTTATGTGCATTCCATTTGCACCCTGTGATACTTTTATGCTAAAATTTATGACCCAGGTTTATTTATCCTCCTGTTCCTTATTCATGGCTTACATACAGAATTATGCAAAACAACCACATATTAAACAATTAGGGATTTATTTTAACCCAAACCAGACTTACTGGGTTATAAGAATATAGACATGAATAAAAATCATGCTTTGCCCATAGTGAAGTCTAGAAAAGGAGTCTATAATTTTGATCACATCTTGATTAATAAGAGGCAAATATTTTGGTTATATTTGGTTTCCCTAAGGTTCATATAACTATGACACCTGTACAAATCTATGGCATTGACATTATTAACTTAAATTTCCTATTATCAATAATCACGTGAACATATCACCCTTTCTGCTCTTTTTGTTAGATAATATAGCTCATAATTTTACTACTACAGATTTCTCCTGGGAGTTTTATCATTATGTAATTATTTGCTTCTTGAAACTGTTAAATTATTTACCTGATCTTTTTCAGAGAGGAACCTCCAATATTTAAAGCCCTGTTTTTAAATTTTTCCTTTTGTATAATTTACAACTGTATTTTGATATTTTATTAAAGAGTCTATTTTGATGTAACCATAATTGATGTTTCTGGTTATCTGTATTGAAGGAATGGCATTAGGACCAAATCAGTCCAATACAACATCACCTCTGTCTGTTGACAGAGAACTGACATGTTGGCAGAGCCTCAAAGAGAGGCTAATGAGTCTCCAGAGAGAATGAACTTTTTTCGCTTTGTAGCTAATATAGGGTATGAAAGACCTGACCTGGAGATTTGCAGAGTTCATCAAAACCTTCAAGGATGTATCTGTTTTATTTGGTCGTAGCAAGATTTCACTACAGTAAAAGAGCGTGGGACACAGCTGGTCCCCAGCTGCTGCTTTGTACTATTTCATTGGAGTGGAATGTTTGTTACACCAAGCTTCATTAAAATTAAATTCTACCTTCACTCTATTGACCATGAAAATTAATATGTTTTATAGGCCATAGCTTATGATTCTGCAAGGTGCAGAGTAAGAATAAATGTAATGGAATATGCTATGATATATGTAATTTAATAGAGCAAAGGAAATGATTTGGAAAAAAATTTTGATAGAACTATTTAAAAGACATTCAGATGAATAATATCCAAAGTTTGTTGATCAAAATTCTTAATGCTGAGAATCCCATAATTAGTCAATTTTGTTAAGTCATAGCCTCAAGATCAAATTAGGCAAGAAGCAACTCAACTTAAACACAATTTATTAAAAAACAAAACAGAAACAAGAGCTTAAAAAAGGAGAACATTTATCTAGTAATAGTGATATAAATACAATATAAGTATGCAAGTATTAATTTAAAATCTGAGACATTAAAAGAGGGGCAAATGGTAAAAAAATAAAGACAGTGAAAGTGGAGACAAAGAATCAAATAATTTAGAATTTTTTTCCAGCATAATTGGCTTTAGACTTGTAGTCATTCAATTTTCACTGCAAATTAAAAAATAGCAATAAAATTATGACAGACAATTCAGGTATTTATTATATAACTTAGCAAGAAGGCTGAAAGTGGGCCATTTCACAGTTAGTACAGTGCCTTAATGGTGTCATTAAGGATCCAGATTTTTCTTAGCATTTTGTTCTGTAATCCTCAGTATAAAATTAATATTCACATGTTATTTTCTATGCATCTAAGCATTAATTAACATGCAATAATTACCAACAAGAAGGGAAAGTGAGTTAAAAAAAAAAAAAGCCTGTGTTTTTTTCTCTGCTCTCCTTTCTCTAAGGGAATAAATTTTTCTCTTAAAAACACCTAGCAAAAATCCCCTTGAGGATCAATGATCAGGACACGACCACTATCCATCAAGAGACATATCAATGGCACCAAGGACTGAATTTCCATGGTTGGCTTATATCTGTGAATTTAAAAATATCCCACAGTAAGAAAAAAGAAATTTATTTTTTTGTAAATTAAAAATTCTATACACAATTTATAATAAAACAAATTCTATGAACTATATTTACCATATACCAAAAAAAAGCATTTTGATAATTTCCTTACTAGTTAAATTGGTTTTGACCCACCAAATTATGTGACTCACTATTGGTTCATATTCCATAGCTAAGAAAATGCTGACTTACGTATATCATAATTTATTTCCTGAGGCTGGTAGACTCTCTACAGGTTGCTGTAAGTCAGAAAGGTGAACAAATGGTTATAAGGCATGTATTCAACAATATCATGCTACTAAAGTCACAATCTGGTAAAATGGCATGTCTGGCTTTTCTCTGCTTTCCTTTTGGTAATCTCTCCTACCACCTGCTTCAATCCTATGGCCCTGTTTATATAAGATGTCCAGTATGAATGCTATTTAGATTGTTCTCTACTGTGAAGTTCAGATTCTCTGAAATTACCAACATTCTCCTTTCCTGACAGGGGAAACCACGTGCATTAGCTCAGTGTAAGTAAGGAAGCAATTTTTTTATTAATCCATGCAATGTGTGAAGGATTAGGCCATCACAGCAAAGCATTTTAAAAATAAGATGATTTCTAGCCAAGAAAATATCCATTTGTTTTCAAGTAAGAAACCAACTAGAGTAAAATAAAAAATCAAGCAGTGCAAGGAGAATACTTAATTACAGAAATGTCTACCATTCCATTAAGCAAGTGAGCTTTTTCTGGGTGTCTCAGCTTGGGGTCTGCCTTCTGGGCTATTCTTGATTTTCACAGGTATAATTCTTCCTTCTCTGTACACACTAGGGGTATTTTACTCCAGATGTGTGGAATACAGAAAAACAGAATGGGAAATAATTAGTTTGACCTTCTTGTTAACTTTAAAAGCAATATGGCTTTATAAAGGTCAAGTATTACAGATTGCCCAGGATAAGGCATTAACATTTTACTATCAAGGTCAAAGGTTACTCTGCAGAAATTATCCAACTTCATTTCTTTTTTGTTGATGCTAGATGTTGCGGGTAAAGATGAACAAATGTTGTGATCCCTGATTGGGAGTTAGAGAAGAGGCAAACAAGCAAAGAATGTAATAAGTAAACTAAGATACAAAGCCCATTCCATTTCTAATTTAAGACAATTACTTCTCAGAGAGGGTCTTCCTATTTATACAGTCACTGAGTTCAAGATTTTCAAAGCTATTTTATATAAATGCCTGTTTTCATGTAAAGATAGTATTTGTGAAAATTATTGATTAAATGTAAAAATATATGCTTTTATATCTTTGTAAGATGTTTAAGAGGAATCATAAGTAAATTAGTCAAGCTTCATTTTAAAAATAATTAATATTCATGGTCTATTCCTACTCATCTTAGGTACCATCTTATAGAAACCTTTTTTAGTAGGTCTTCTTTTTTTTTTAAATTTTATTTATTTCTTTATTATTTTTGGGGGGTACACCAAGTTCAATCATCTGTTTTTATACACATATCCCCGTATTCCCTCCCTTCCTTGACTCCCCCCTCCCTTGAGTCCCCCCCACCCTCCCCGCCCCAGTCCTCTAAGGCATCTTCCATCCTCGAGTTGGACTCCCTTTGTTATACAACAACTTCCCAGTAGGTCTTCTTTTTTAGACATTTCTCATGTAGTTATATTCTTGTTTGTTTAATTTTGATTTGGTTCATCTTTGTCTTTTGTCTGTTTTAAACATTCTAGTTGTCCTGAAAAATCAAGCCTGAAAACTTCTAGGTACAAGACACATTAGTTTCAATTTTGTAACAAGAAAGCTATGTTGTAAAATTTTGTAATTTTCAATATTAAAACACAGAGGCATGCACATTTTTAAAAATTACTTTTTAAGAAATTGGAAGAATGCAAGTATTCCTAAAACACAGTGAGATATTTTCCTATGGTATAACCTAAAACTTGGTTCAATTTCTTCCTAAAGAGAAGGAAAAAGAAAGCAGTAATGCTTGACCCCGTTGGATTCTAAAAATTTTCCAGTTCTACAATTTTTGGATGGCTTAATAATACTTTTAAATATAAAGGAGACATGAAGAAAGACTAGGAGTAGAGTGATCATATAATTCTTTTTTCCCATGTTTCTAAGTTGGTATGGTTTTTAATTTAGAAAATTAATAAGAAGGAATTATTCCAAAGCACAATGATTTCACATAAGGCATTATCTTTGGCCCTGTGTCAATAACATCATCCCCATCATCTTGCAGAGTCTGTTGTTGTACTCAAAATATTTTAAGCTAATAGAACGCAACTTTCTCTATTTGTGAAACACAAAATATGAAATATGTATATCATACAGTCCAGGAAAAAAGGAGCCAGAAAGTCACTTTACCTATGAGCGATATTGCTGAAGCAATTCTCAGGTTCTTTTGCATAGAAAGCAGTTTCTTTATTCATTAAAAAACAAGATTCTTTTATTATTATTATTATTATTATTATTATTATTATTATTATTATTGCCTTATTGCCTGCTTATTATGTGCTTTTTTTGCCATGTACTTTACATGCATCACTTCATTTTTCTTTTGCAAAACCTATGAGGTAGACAT
The DNA here is from genome assembly GCF_030028045.1 of Hippopotamus amphibius kiboko. Lineage (NCBI taxonomy): Eukaryota > Metazoa > Chordata > Mammalia > Artiodactyla > Hippopotamidae > Hippopotamus > Hippopotamus amphibius. The sequence goes on along the minus strand of NC_080192.1, from coordinate 34,663,291 downwards.
TATTATTTTATTGTGCTCATGAAAAAAACTGAGATGAACCTCAAAACTCTTCATTATGATGCTCCAGTGTTTCAACACTGCTTCAAGCTATATTATATGCTTCCTTAACTAAACCACTAAAGCAGTGGAAGAAATGAAAAATACTTATAAATCTCCCTTCCGTGGGGGCTTTATAGCGCACTTACCTCCCAACACCTGTGAGAACATTGTATCAAACAACCTACAAACCTGTTTTCAAGCAGAGATGATTAAGGAAATAAGGCACGCTGGATGATGTGGGCAAAACTCACTCATCCATATAGCAAATAGTTTTTGAGCAGCTACCAATTATGAGACACTGCAGTAAATAAGATGGAAGGAATCAAGTTCTTAGCTTCCAGGAATCAAGGTAAAGCATCAAGATAAGATAGATAAAAATAGCTCTACCACATGGATTAGGATCCCAACTGTAATATGTTTCCATGCATGGAGAGTGATAGAGAAGAAGGGTTTTCCAAGAAAAGGGAGTGAACTGACCAAAGAATGAAATGCCCACTTTGTCTTCAAGAAAAACAAGTTGTTTTTGTTGAAGAGGCAATACCCAGACACGGACGCACACACGACACAGACACATATGCAAATGTTTGCACTTGTACATTTACATATGTACATGTATATACTCACTTAGGTACTCACACATATACATATATATGCATGCATACATCTTTAACAGCTATGGAACATAAACAGGGCAATGAAGCCACTTTCTTTTAATTATAAAATCTGTATAGTTTTTCTAATCTAAAAATCATTTTAAATCTGAGATACAGGAACCTTTTTTGGCCCCAGTATATTTAATCATGAAACTTTCATCATAAAGAAATCCTATATCTGTTATCTGTGTTTTAAAGGAAACATAAAATTCCCTTGAAACTTTCCCCAATATTTCTTAGGAAATCATTATATTTGTCACCTCGTTTTCAGGACATTTTGCAAAAAATAATAAAGTTGTAAATGATAAGGCTCAGACTAATATATTTGGCCTTTTGAAATAATGAAGGACCCATTCAGGAAGCTTTATCTATGGGGAATATGTCTTTCACAAAACAACATATTTTATAGCTGAAACTCGAAAAGGGAGGTGGGACAAGGCGGGTAAATGTGTGTGTTACTTTATTTTAAATGACATTTAGAAGCAGAGTAAGTAAGAAGAAAGAGATCTGGTTTCAGATATACTCAGTATTGGAAAATAAAACAAACATTGTGTGTCTGTTTTTCTTAAACTTGACATTTCTTGTTAGAGCTTTAAGAGCTGCCTCACTGGAATGAAAAAGACTACAAATTCATTATTACAAGACTTTATGTTTCTCTAGCTCTGCATTCTATGGACAATCATTTGATATCTTTAACAATTTTTAACAGTCCTTAATACATTGGAAAAAAATTATACTTATTGAATATTTTTGCCTTAAAAATTCCAACATACAAACGTTATTCATAACGTGTAAAGCTAAATGTTATTTTTAAATAATAAGGAAGACTCAACTTGTTTTTCTTTTCAGGTTATTTTATTTGACTGTCAAAAGCATTAAAATTTAATTCATTAACCAGTTACTTTTTTTGAGATTTGAAGGAATATTTTTGCTTGAGTACATTTTTTTTACAAAGAGATTCTGTAACATGTGGCATAAAACTGTTAGTATCTGGAAAATTAAAATCACATAAAAATTGTGGCAAATATTTTGATAATACTTGGAAGTCAAATGCTTAAAATGATTGGCATCTTCATTCTTCATACCTCTTTTCTTTCCTATGTTTCTAAGTTGGTAGGATTGTTAACTTAGAAAATTAATAAAAAGGAATTATTCTAAGGCACAATGATTTTAAAGAAGATATTATTTTTGACCCCATGTCAATAACATCATGCCCCACATCTTGCAGAGTCCGTTCTTGTACTTAGAATATTTTAATCTAATAGGACCCAACTTTCTGTATTTCTAAAATATGGTCAACATATTTTATATACTACATATTCACTATTTTCACATTTATGTTCTTACCATATTCACTAATAATGTACTCTAACCATAACAGTATGATTAGAAATTTTTCAAATAAAATATGATGTAAAATGTTTTATCACACATGGGATTAAACTTATAAAACTGTGGATTAATAAAAGTTTCAATGATCCAGTATAATTTTTCAAATACTAAAGATCAGCTTAGCAAACAGTTTTTTCTAGTGGAATGCTGTGAAATTTTTAAAATTTATATTCCCTATTTTCTTCTTTTATTAATTTGTGGCAGGTTACTTGATATTTTAGACAATATTTGCATATTCTTAGTGTACTGCCTAGGAATATATAATTAAAATTATTCAGCCCTAAATATAACTACTTATATTGGCTAATTTTAAATGTTGTATATTAATTTATTATTAAGCATCAAAGCAGTCAATTTTATTGACACTAGATGATGTATTGTGGGCTTTTATACAAAAACATTACATAAATATTTATTTAAAAAAGTGTAAGGGTGTAATGAAAATAAAAAATTCTATGCAGCAAAGGCCAATCACTTACTAGGTTTATCTTTTTTATATTAATTGCCATTCAAAATGGAGCATACACATGTATACGCATGTGTACGTCTATATATAATTTTTGAGTGATTTTAGAAGAAATTGCAGATGTGCATGCCACATTATTCCTAAGCATTCAGTGTATGGTGTCTAACAGTAAGAGCATTTTCACACATATCCCTAGTGCAATTATCAGAATCAAATAATTTAACCTAATTTAATCTAATTACAATTAATAAATGCAAATGTATTTATTAATTTATAAAATTTAATCTAATACAATTATTTGGTTCACAGACCATATACACTTTTCCTATTCTCCCAATAATGCCCTTTATGCATAAGATAATTAGCTGTCTTGATCCATGATCCGCTCAGGATCACACACTGCATTTAGTTTTCATGTCTCTATAACCTCCTTAAATTAAGAACAGTTTGTTAGTCATTGTCTTTCATGCATTTGACATTTTGGAAGAGTGAAGGCCAGTTATTTTGTAGAGTGCTCCTCATTCTGGAGTTGTTTGATATTTCATTATGTTTAGGAATGCCATAGGTATGATATTGTGCCCCTCTCTTTCCCAAATAAAGGCCTACTTCTCACATAAAAGATAAAGGCAAATCTGAGTTAATCCAGTGACTCGCATGATCATAGACATGTGATCTACGATAAGGGCAGTCACAGGAGCCTCCTCAGTTTTTTGACTCTGTCCTGAACTTGGTCTTTTTTATGTTTATGTTCTCCAGCACAGTTGGAAGTAGTTCAATTATTATAATATTTTTATTTTTACCATGATAATCTATTGTAGCAGACTCTCAGTCTGCCAAAAACTCGCCTTCACTAGGTATTTTATTTCAGCACTGCAGGCTAGTTAGAATAACTTTTTTGCCATAATGGACTATAAAAATGCCAGTCTCCATTTTCTAATGTTCATGAGAACACCCGTGTCTTCAAACTCAGCCAGAAGGATGACCAATCTCAGACTGCCCTGTCGCTCGGTGCTTGTTGTCTAAGAACCTTTGGGTATCATATGTTGTAGCAGGGTAAGGGGAGCAGAAGACACAAACTCTTAAAGTAGCTTTTAGGAATGTCTCCCAAAGACATAAGTCACAAGAGCAAGACATGTGTCCTTATGTCTTTGGGAGACAATCCTATCTGTAATTCAGAGAATGGTGGTATTGCTGTGACTTTAATCAAGAATCATAATATCAGAAGCCTATCATATTTGGGGAGCTGTGTATGCTCCAGGAATGTGTGACATCAAAGAAATGGACGCGGTATGTCTTCCTTCTTGACATCCTTAATTTAGTGACTTGTACTTTGCTAATATTAACACAGAAAAACAATGGCTTCTGTAAACCTTCATGTTAGTAGGAACCACAGAGCCAGCAGAAGTTTGAACTCCACCCTACTCCCACCTTCACTGTCCCACACAAATACATCTGGTTGGCCAATTTAAAACTTTATCTGCAACCAGATTGCAAGGGAGCCTAGAAAATGCAAATTTTAGCTTTTCAGGCTCCATAGTGCAAGGAGGCATACAGTACAAGGAATACTGATCAGTCTCCACACAGGGGCTGTTGCAGTCCTCAAAGCTTATCTCTTGGCATCCTCAACCACAGTTTGCTTAACATAGACTGTGGGCTCTACCTCTTCCAGCCAGTAACATCTTGCATCCCCTTTATTGCTCTCTCTTGCTTCTTCTGGGTCACCTCTTTGCTTGAATCATGATGTCACTCCAGAAAATCCTTTAGGGGAATTTCATTTTAGTAGACAACTCTAAACTGGCTGCCTTCTCTGGGACCATGTATAGTACACAAGAAACAACTAATGTTGTTATGATTTAGGAGGAGATACAGTCAACTTCCAGTGTAGCCTTCACTTCTGTTGCTCCTCAACCAGACAGACATTATTTGTAGGCCAAATCTGCATGCCTTTCTCTTTCCATGGGGTGATATCTATGCTAGGAATATCCTTATGCAGTTACACTTCTGGAGGGCTCTCTCCAATGGCTACAGAAAAAGCACCCTGGTTATACTCACATATGTAGCTCAGGATGTGGTTCCTAGTATGTATTTTATTATCTCTTTTAATATTCAAAATACTTAGCTTTAGATATTTTCCTCATTTACACTAAAGAAAAATTGAGTTATCAATAATAAGCAATTCAACAAAAGTCATATTGCTGCCTAATTCCAAATTCTGAGTATTTTGTTATACTCCACTCTCTTCAGAGCATTCAGTAATTATTCTAAAGATTCAACAGATTCTAAGTTTTTTCCTATTAATGCACAAAATCTGTAATTTAGTACTCTGATTTTTATATTTTAATTCATAGTATTCATTTTTCTCTAATTTAAAATTTAAGTAGATACTAGAATAATTTTTCTCTCCAAGATATGTGAATTTTCTCAAATGTATATAACCTATGATTGTGTTAAAAATATTTGACATATGTTGGCAGCCTGAGTAGAAGAGAATTTTTTTCTCTTATATTTATTTCTTTCTCCCAGTTTTATTGAGATATAACTGACATATAACGCTGTATAAGTTGAAGGTGTACAGCATAAAGATTTGACTTAATACATCATGAAGTGATTACCAAAAGTTTAGTGAACCCCCATCACCTCATATAGATACAAAATTAAAGAAATAGAAAAAAATATTTTTTCCTTGTGATGAGAATTCAGGATTTACTCTCTTAACAACTTTCATATATAACATACAACAGTGTTAATTATATTTATCATGTTGTACATTATATCCCTAGTACTTACAACTGGGAGTTTGTACCTTTTCACTGCCTTCATTCAATTTCCCTTCCCCCATGCCACCCCCAACTCTGGTAACTACAAATCTGATCTCTTTTTCTGTTTGTTTGTTTGTGAAGTGTAATTAGCCTGCAACACTATGTTAGTTCCTGTTACACAACATAGCGATTTGATATTTCTATACTTTGCGAAATGATCACCATGATGTCTCGTTAACCATCTGTCAACATATAAAGATGACAATAATTATTGACAATATTCCCTACACTGTACATTTAATAACTATGAGTCATTTATTTTGCAACTGGAAATTTGTACCTCTTAACCCCCCACTCTTCTCCCCTCAGCCCCCTGAAAGGAGGAAAATATTTTTTGTGAGTGCTTTGAAAAATGAAGAAAGTCTGCAATCTGTCCTCTATATATTTTTTAAAAATTCTCTGTAAATGAAATGGTTTTCCTGCATATTTTCAAAAACTCCTATTCAACATGTCTGTTTTCTACAGATGTTATTATTATTTTGTTTGTTATAACTATCCTTAGATTATTTTCCACTTACATTTAAGCCATTTCTTTTCACATTTCTCCTGAACTAGTGTAACTGCCCATTTCTCTGCATCCTGTTGACTATACTGAGGGTTATGCAAACCCTGACAGGATTAATAGTTTCACAGAGGTGAAGGAGAGATAGTATTAGGGTTCAGATATTTTCTCAGTCTTTACCTTTTCTTTACCTGCCAGCCATGTGCATAAAAGCCTCCACAATTTACCTCAACACACATTGACAGTGCCTGAAACACTGAGTACTGCTTAATGGTACTTTAGGGGTTACCTTCCCATTTGTGTAGGGTGGGATTTGGAACTAGACTTCTCGTTCCACTCTGGTGCATCTGGTGGGATTCAATGAGAAACAAGTTATCTCTAGTTTTCTCAGCTCCTAGGAGCACTGGGTTGCAGCTTTTCTACCTAACTCTTGCTTCAGCCAGTCTGTTGATGAAATTGCTGGCGTATAGTCCCTCTCAAGTTCCATACCAGGACTTCACTCAGCTCTAGATTCTGGCATGGTCAGCTGAGGGTTCTGATCTCCTCACATCGTCTCTGCCAGTACTTCTCAGGGTCAAACTCTGCTTCTGGAATCCTCTACCAAACATATGTTATCCAATACCATATCATTCATGAATAATACAGGTCTTTTACTCTGTTTCCTAGTCAGTTTGACCATTTATTCTAGGTTTCATGTTGAAAATTGTCTCAGTCTGAATTGATTTTTTTTTCCTTTTCCTTCTATTCTTTATGTTCCTTTGGAATCTCCATGAAAAAAGTGTGAAATATTGGATTTTGATTCTCTAAGCTCCCTCTCTGTGTGCTTCCCATGTCTGTCCACATCTCAGTCCTATGTTTCCTTCCTATTCCTCCCTTAGGGAGACCAAATATTTTTTATTCACTCTCTTCTCAAAAATCACTGTTAAAAAGGATCCAATAAATCTATTTACAGAATAAAAATGTAAGAGTTTGCACTCAAAGACAACAGAGTTTGGGCCAATGGAAAGAAGATGTAAAAATATAATACATAATTAACCCATGATTGATGGATTTTTCCTACAAACCACACCAAATGCCTTCTATTTTGTTGTAATTTATGACCATCACTGAGCTGAGATAATGTTGCTTTTAGGGAATAGTTAGCCTTTTATTCCTGGAGAATAATCCAATTTTATGAATCTTTAAAGGAAGAAGAAATGTCAACAAACATGAAAATTTATAGAAAATTTCTTTGGTGTGCTTTTGGGTTCTGTGATAAACCAAGAAGTCTGTCTGTTTGTTTGTTTGTTTGTTTGTTTCAATATGTATTTTGATTTAATAGGATCAGTTCTTTACAAGTCCAGAATCCTAGATTTAAATCGCTCTTTTGGTGATTGAAATACTTTATTGGTCTCCAATTACTAGTTGTCCAGGCCTCAGACTAAATCACTTCTCTATTTTGGTCCTTTATGATATCCACCAGTTTTTCCTGAAAAAAACTTGTAGGTGATAAAACTAGTAACTTAAGGGAAAGGACAACTGTGACATTTAACAAGGACAAAATAAATGGTTCAATTTAACGCCAATATTGCTTTGCAGAATATGAAACGCCATACCTTTGGTAGTCGCAAAAGGCCAACATTTTTCAAAATTTCTCTGAAATGCTAAGGAATATTTGATGAGACAACAATCTTCATAAAATACATTTTTCTTGTAAATAGGCAGTGGCCTCCCACTTAATACATATCTTTTCAAAACCTAGAATTCAGGAGACTGAATTCTTCTGCATTCAACCTACTTATATTTTAAAGGTATACTCCTTTTAAACATATAAATAAGCACCTATTTTCTTTCTCCCTAAGACTGCATTTTACTTCACGAACTCCAAACCAATTAACTCACTTCATTGACTGCTCTAAGTGTTCTCATTTTCATGAAAGCAGAAACCATATCTGAAAGATTTTTTAAGAACTTTGTACACAATAAAATAGTTATTGATATTATTACCAACATACAATGGAATCTATATTATCTTCACAATTTTTTAGTAAATCTACAACTGTTCTTAAAATAAAAACATTATTTTTTTGCTACTTTAATTTTGAAATTGAATGAAAGATCCTTTAAATTCTACAGTGCTTCACAATTTTCAGAAGTTTGACACACATGATTTCATATAATCTCACAAAAAAACCCCTTTTTTAATCTCTTACTGCTATATTTCCCCTCCCCTTTCTCCCTCCCCACTGGTAACCACTAGTTTATTCTCTATATCTGTCAGTGAGCTTCTTTTTGGTTTTATTCACTAGTTTGTTGTATATTTTAGCTCCCACATATAAGTGATATATAGTATTTGTCTTTCTCTGTATGACTTACTTCAATTAATATGATAATCTCTAAGTCCATCCATGTTACTGCAAATGGCATTATTTCATTCTTTTTTTATGCCTGAGTAATATTACATTGTGTGTGTATTATAAATATATAAATATAAATATATATATACATGTATATAATGTATAAACATGTATATATACACATATATATGTGTGTGTGTGTATATATATATTACATCTTCCTTATCCATTCATCTGTTGATGGACACTTAGGTTGCCTCCATACCTTGGCTCTTGTAGATAATGCTACTATGAACATTGGGACGCATGTGTATCTTTCCAAATTAGTGATTTTGGGGTTTTTTCAGATATATAATCAGGAGTGGAATTGCTGTGTCATATGGTAGTTCTATCTATAGCTTTTTGAGAAATCTCCATACTGTTTTCCACAGAGGCTACATCAGTTTACATTTCCACTAACAGTGTAGGAGGGTTCCCAACATTTGTTATTTGTTCTTTTTGATGATAGCCATTCTGACAGGTGTGAGGTGGTATTTCACTGTGGTTTTGATTTGCATTTCCCTGATGATTAGCGATGTTGAGCATCTTTTCATGGGCCTGTTGTCGATCTGCTTTTCCTCTTTGGAAAAATGTCTATTCAGTTCTTCTACCCATTTAATTTTTTTTTTGATGTTGGGATGTATGAGCTGTTTATATATGTTGGATATTAATCCCTTATCGGTTATATTATTTTCAAATTTCTTCTCCCATTCAGTAGGCTGTCTTTTCATTTTGTCAATGGTTTTCTTTGCTGTACAAAAGCTTTTAAGTTTCATTAGGTCTGAAATAAACCTACACACTTATGGTCAATTAATCTTTGACAAAGAAGGCAAGAATATACAATGGATAAAAGACAGTCTCTTCAATAAGTGGTGCTGGGAAAACTGATCAGCTACTTATAAAAGAGTGAAATTAGAACATTCTCTAACACCATACACAAAAATGTACTCAAAAGGATTAAAGACCAATATGTAAGACCAGATACTATGAAACTCCCATAGGAAAATAGGCAGAACACTCTCTGACATAAATCTCAGCAATATCTTTTTGGATCCATCTCCTAAAGCAAAGGAAACAAAAGCAAAAATAAACAAATAGCACCTAATTAAACTTAAAAACATTACTTAAAAACAATGTTCTATAACTTGTCATGGATTGTGGATGTAGAATGTAGCAGAGTCAGGATTTGAACCCAGGCATTCAGACCCCACAGTCCATTTTACTGCCAAGTAATACTAACTGTGAAGAGAGTGATACATAGAAAAGTATATAAAGAGAAATAATTTTGAAAAACACTAGATCACAAAACTAAATTAGCTTCTTCATCAAATCAAAAGATTTCTAGGTATCTTCAGTGGGCTAAAATAACTGTGCCAACTCTAGAAAAGAATACCATTCAACCATGGAATCACTTTTCCCTCATGGACCTTTTGGTCTTGGAGCACATCCTGGGACTCCTGTTCCATAAAATGTACGCTTTAGGGAACAATGACAAGCCACTTTCACATATCTGGGAGGTGAATAAAAGATCACTTCGAACAAAACCCCAGGCATCACATATAAAATGTTAGTTTTAGTTGTATACTTGTTTGTATTGTTCATCTTTTAAACAAAGATATGTTATGCCTAGAATGTCGTGCTTTTGTCAACAGTCTCCACTTTATAGAAAAACTAAGGAGAGGAAAAACACAAAATGAAATATTACCTATTGTTCATAGCTGGTATATTTCTCTATTTAATTGAACTAATTTTAGAATAATGATATGTGTTTTTCTATAATTAATCTTAGTCTGTCATTCTATTTTCCTTGGCACCACCTTGTTCTTTTTCCTCTGATTGTATTGCAGTGATCACAGTCCAAATGTGCTGTGAATTATAGAAGAGGGGGAAAAAATCCTTATATCTCTTCCACTTCTGTATTTTAAAAATCAAAGTGATTAAGCCAGTTTAGTGACTTATGAAGCATTGGATTGAACACTCTGTGACTATTATGCAGGACTTTTCTCTCCTCTGGTTCTTTCTACTCAATGCTGGGACAAGATGGAAAACAGTTCATCTTACTTCTCCTCCTCTGAAAACAGGAGATGAAATAGTCTATAAAAATGTAAACAAACTATGAATAAATGTCAGGGTATACAATTAACAAGAGCTGAAGCTAACATCTTCCCTGAATGATTAATTAATATTCCAAAGCTTGAAATGTCCTAGCTTTGCATAATTAAAATTTTTTATGCTTAGCTCTGTAGGTGATATATAGGACTTAATCAAATATGGACTTGTCTATAGCTGTCAAAGTAAAACAATAGATATTCTACCCTATTAAAAAAATAATAAATATGAAACTCCTTCAGCATGCTATCCCAGAGTCGAAAACTGAAGTAATTACTGCTGTCTTCTCTAAATCTGACATGTGTACAGTTACAACTATGTAGGTAGTTTTTTACATGAAAGTCAAAGGGAAATCATGCCACTAAAGAGTGAATACGCATATTTTCAAATCACATATTTTGTGTGACTCAACTATATTCTAAATTCTTTTTAACCATTTATCCAAATAAACTACTTGTCAGTTTTCCTAAACTTTTGATGCTAAATTACTTAGCTCACTTTGTTAAGGCATTAATAGAGTGATTAATAAGTATGATATCAATTAAGCAAGTTTTTTACATTGTATAAAAAAATAATTTAATAAGACGATATTTCATACACACAAAAATGTGTTATTGGTCACCATGTTAATTAGGAAGAATATATAAATTGCTATATAGCAAGTAAAATGTATTGACCTTACAGGAAAAGATAAACTCTAAATCATATTAATGAAAAGAAATTAGAGAAACAGTTCTATAGGCACAATTTAAATATAACTCATTAGTTTATTAACTTGTATTTTTATATTTGTTTTATATTTATTAGCTTTCTAATAGTATTCTAACAGAAATTTTTCTGCAATGACTTTATTAAATAATGAAACTAAGAGACATAATATGGATGGTAATAACAATGACTCTGCTTCTGTGAGAGGCTTTTATGCCCTAAGGATCATCATTGGCTTATGTTAGCTCGCCTTATAATCACAAGGTATATGAGCTAGACATTATTATCTCAGTTGTAGAGATATGAAGACATAGTTTTTTAAAAATTCATTAATTTTCTCCATAATCCTATCATTATTAAGTGGTAGTGCTAGTATTCAGAGACAAGTACTTGAATATAAATATTATGTGCTTTCATTTACCATATTCTTATTTTTATTTAATTTAAAACACAATTAGTAATTTTAGTATATGAATTAATTAACTTAAAATTTTAATTTGCAACTTATGAAGAGTTTATGCCTACTTTGTCCCTTTTTATCCTATCAAAACCCCTATGAAATATCAATAGTATTCTTTTATTCTCATCTTATGGATAAAGAAACAAGTTTCACAAAGTTACTGAATTTGCCCAAGTTCACAAAATTGAATTAATTAGCTGTATCCCTGCTAATTGTCATGCTAATTGTCATGTCACCAATGTCATGCCTTTTCAACTGATGCCTTCCTTTAAGACTAAAATAAAAGATATTTAATTTCTGCATCAATATGGCAAAAATACTTTGAAACATATGGATGTATTTCTTGTATGCAATTTGGAAAAGTTAATATGATTTTTAAAATATTTTTACATTCTTTAATATTGATATTTATATGATGTTTATTTTACATTTACTGGTAGCAAAGATGGATTTTTAGTAATTTAAACACAGTCAGTTACTTTTAATATTTAAAATATAAGAAGTTATGTAACTCTTGAACAGTATAAAAGATGAGATACTCTAGATATAACCCAAAAAAGCTTACCAACTATTGTTTAATTTATGTAATTTGAATATGGAGTATCAACAGTGTTTTAATGGAGTATCAACTTTGCAGCTTTTTTTTAAATTTTGAATTCACATCACAGACAAAAGGGATACATTTCCATAGTGAGTATTATAACCAATATTTATTCTGAAGTGTTGAAATGTACTAAGAATGGTAGAAGATGCTATACCTCTCATCTTATTAATAAAAAATATAATGACTTTTTTAGCATGTGTTATAGGCCAGAGACTATGCTGATCAGTTCATTTATTTGTTCACTTTAACCTCACAATGAGATTATAAGATATTTATTATATGCCAACAAGCCTGAGAACTGGGGTTCAAAGAGTTTTAATTGGAGGCATAACAAGAAAAATATTGAAGTAAAGAAAAACATAAATAGGAAAAAATATAGACCTACTTATCAACTCTTAATATAAGTAAATTCTTAAAACTCAGAAAAGTGAATTGTAAGATTAATGACTCTAAGCATTATCCATTAATAAACAAAGGACCTGAGGTGTTTTTCATCTAGTAGAACATCAGAGGCTCTTCACTCAATGGTGGCTTCAAAGTTCCCAAGAGCCACAAGAGCAAGAACATCTTAATAAGCAAGTGCTTTTAAAATCTCTCCTTGAATCATGCTGATTTTTCCCCATTGGCCAAATCAAGTCACAGTCACCTTGGTTATTGTCCCATGGCCAAGAACATAGTCAGTATGGGAAGAAACTCCCAAGGATGTGGCTATAAGAAGGTAAATTATTGCAACCATTTGCAAACAATCTAGAGTTTGAATTGATTTTTCTTATCCTAAGCTTGTACTCTGTCCACCACAAGGCCTACACCTGACAAACATCAGAAAAAGTATCAACACCAGAAAAAGCATCAACCTATTGAGCCCCAGACCTCTCAGGCTTCAAATGGAATCAAGTGGTTTATTCTTTATCTTATTGGTGTCTCCATACTGCTTGATAAATACCCTTCTTTATTCTCCCTATATTATTTTCTAACAAACCTCTAAAACCTCTCGTAGGGTCAGTATCTTTTGCCTTTTCACTGCCACTTCCTCTACTTTATTAATACCCATGCAATTTATTTTTAACATGGAAGTATATGTGTCAAGAGTATGTGTTCTAGCATGAAAATACATGAGTTCAAATCTTGACTATGTGGCTTTGGGCAGATTACTTAACTACCCCACTCTAAAGTTTGATTTCCTCCTCTATAAAATCAAAAATATCAAGTACCTACCTGATAAGGAAAAAGTGAATCTTATTTAAAATAATTTATATGAATAAAATACTTAGCATTCACTTAATACTTTATGTGGTCAATAATAAGTATCTCTCAACACTTTATTTGCCTCTTGCTATATGTAATACACAAATGTTCCTACGTCTTTGAAGACTTGGCATCAGTTGACTTGTTTTTGTTACAGTTCAGTTCCTACCATCAAACTGGGCAATGTACATACCATTTTGGATGACTCATCTAACATGGCTGACACCCCAGCTTTATTACTTCTAAGAAACCTTCTTATTTACCTCGGTAACTAATCTTCTCAGTCATACTTTGAACTCTGTCACTCACACAAACTTTCCTTATCTGGAATCACAATTTCACACCTTTCACTTTTATAAGTCCCCCTCGATTGCTATATCCCCTGTTCTACACCCTGGTTTGGACCTCCTAACTTTTGATTCCTCTTTGCCTTCTCTATCGACCTTCAGCTTCCTGTCCTTCCTTACCACCCTGTATAGATTCCTTAATACAGCAGGTCAAGTTGTCCTTTGCAAGTACCTTTCAGTTCCTTTTCATCACTATATCTCCACTACACTGGGATTTTAAAGCCTTTAAAGTCGGCCTTTATCTCCTAGCACAGAGTCTTCCCCATACTTGTTTGGCTCAAGCCTCAATCCTTATGACCCTCTCTCATCCGCATTCACCTAAGTTTACTCCTCAAATCTTTTAGTGGCAGCTTGATTCCATTTTTCAGGTAAGCTTTCCATGTGTTTTCATTGTATAATTTAACGCTCCTAGAACTCATCGAAACTAGACTTAATTAATAATCAAAAGTCTGCTTATTTGTCAAATTAGTTATTTGCTCCAATAAGTCCCTTGAATGCAGGGACCACATCTGACTTGCTTGTCATTTTTAGTAGTAATCTGCTTCATAAATATTATTGTTATTGATGTCTCAATGTCAGGACAGACACGAATATTCTTTCATCTCTTTTCTTCCCACATATCCCCATCTCCAAACTATTTTCCATTTTCTATGCAAAACAGAACTCCTTTTCTTAGAAATTCCAGCTTTTAAAACTAGTAATGTAAACCGGGTTCTGCTAGGTCATTGTTCCAAGTCATCTGTTTTGTATTGGTTAATATTATTTCTTGCAGATGACAGGAAATGCAATTCAAACTGGTTTAAACAACAACACAAAAAATTTTATTGCCTCATGTAACTGAAATGTCCAGCTGTAAATTTCAGGTGCAGCTTGATCCAAAGCCTCAAATGTTGTCAACAGGATTTATTTTCTCTACATGTCTTGGCTCTAAATATACTATACAGGCTTTGTTCTCAGCCCCCCAGCCTATTAGGTTTAAGTCCAACAGGGAAGAGCCTCTGCCTCTCTTTCAGTGGCCCCAGGAAGCATCACATTGTATCTCAATGGCTTTGTCTGGGTGCTCATCACTTAGCCATGACTTCGTGCTGCAGAATGTTCCATTTCATTTGTTCAGACTTGGGTCTCCCACCTGGCAGTCCTAACCCTGACATTAGAGGTAGGATTCCAGGTGAAACATCTGGACAGAGCCTTTCTCAAAAGGAAGTGACAGAACCATCTTATATAGCTACCAGATTAAGAATGTGTGGCAAACACACATACACACACAAATGTGTATATATATGTTCACCATAAATCACATAACTATAAGGCATTGATGAAATCATATATGATCATATTTATATACTCCACTCTTACCATTTTGGTCACGTAAACAAGAAAAGATATTATGCAATGAAACTCAACAAGATCTATTTCTCTAACTGAAGGACATTTAGTCATCTTTATTAGATATGTTTTTTTTCTCCAAAAAGTTGAAGATAAAACACAAACCATGGTGTTCTTGACATTTGTATTTATCTTATACATTTACATAGTATGTCAAAGTTCATTGTATATGTTTCAGGTTACCCCTTAATTGAAATATGTTTCATATTCAAGTTTTCTCACTCCCAAAATTAGCAGAGTAAACAAATAATTAATTTCATGTTCCAAGAAATATCAAATAAGATTAATTTTATAATAAAATAACATAATGTAAAGAACATAAACCAAATGGAAAAATAAGATAACTGGCGGAAGTAAAAACCTGTGGCTAGAAAAGAATTCTCAAGGGTGGGATGAGGGGAGCATATGAGTTGGTCCTGGTTCTGCTACTTGCTATCTGACTTTGATAAGTTACTGAAAATCTCAGGGGTTCTGTTTTCTTGTCTGTGAAATGGGAATAATAGTATCTATCTCTCCAGTAATGATAACAAATATATATAACACAATAATATTGAAGCTATTACTCCAGTGTGTAAGGTAAAGTGAAAAGAAAGGATGATCACAACAAAGAAAAAGTTTAAACAAAGGCACCTAGGCACAAAAATAAGAGCACTGTAAAATTATGAAATTTATTCTCTTATGCATTCTTTCTCCAAATCTTTGATTTTAAAACTCAAGAAGTGAAATCCTGACTCATTTTCACAGATGTCATTCTCCCTACTTTACTCAATTCTGTCAATACTTTTTTTTCCCTCTAAGTTGAAATCTCAGGTGTGCCTGCCAACAGGATCTGTTCTAAGAACATTGATAACTTTCCCACCTGGAAGTGCAGAAAATACCCAAATTACTCAAACAGTTATCTAATGTCTTTCAGTGTTCCAGTTTTCAAATCATGTCTAAGTGTGTTGGTTGCATTTGGACAGGTAAAAGGTTATAAAAGCAACAATAAAATATCTGACCATCCCATCAACATAGAAGAGAATGTCAGAATTATTATAAATTATTTTATGAAATATTAACACCTTCACCTCCCTTGAGACCATTTTGAGCACGTTCATGTTATCAATTATTAAGGACTTATTGAGGGTGAAAAATCAGTTGGATTCAAAATTGATGGTGGACATTTCCTAGCAAATATATAGTTTAATTGCTAGGTCAAAAAGATTTTATCAATGAATATTATGATTATTAAAGCACTGGAAAAATAATTTGACAACTCATGCCCTTTTTGTGAGGACATCTAATTTTCTCTCTGAAAGTAGAGTCTCTTTGCCTCATAACCACAAAGACTGAAAGAAATCCTGTTTTTATCCCCAAATCTCTCAGACTAGGAAATGATTTTATGAATGTGGTTTTTAAAACTGCACATGTGCTTAACTTGATTTTTGATTTCACAATCCAACAATTTAAACAATGACTGGTATACACATAAAATAATATAATGTAATACCATTCTAGGCTTTATATACAGAGCATTTCTGGAGTACAAGAAATAACACATCCACACATTGACATCAATCCTCTATGTGCTCTCGTACAATGTCCTGTGCACCTCACCCCTCTCCCTGCCACACACAAAACTTAAAGCTTTTCCTCCTCAAAAGTAAGGGAATGAGACTCAGAAGCTTCCATGTTTTTTTGTCTCTTCTTCCATTAATCCAAATATTTTGTCCTCCCCCATCAGACAGTATTTCTCCATTTTCACTTACTCCCAATAGTTTTCTATCTGAGATTTCTACATGCTTTAACATTGAGTTTGAGCATGATTTTTATAAATGGTACCATTATAAATATTATTGGTTTTACAGATTTGGTAATTAACTCTTGCCAACATAGTTTGATAAAATGAGAGAATTAATATTTGAAACACAAACATAACAAGTGATTTTGTCTGAAGTTCCTAAAAGTCTGACTGCAATGAATTATGAGATACTCAATATTGAGGTCATTTCATGAGTTTCCAGTGAGAAAATATCACCTTGTCTTATATTTCCATACAATTGTAACCTCTTTCATAACACTCCTTCAATTTATATTATTTGTTTAATTCCTATTTTTCCAACTATACTATGGGCCAAGGGCTAAAATCATACGTAACTTTTTTGCTGTGGCATAGAAGTGTCTGACATATACTAAGGTACTTACTAAATATTGGTTGATTGATGAATAAATTTTTTAAAATTGCAAACAAAGAGAACTTGTGCTTTTAACATCGCATCTCTCTATAAAACTTATCGCTTGATAACAAAACTTTTTCCTATCACAGAGACTGGGTTTTTTCATACCACTACTTATAAGTAGTGAGTTATCCCTTTATTCTAACATTCAGAATAATTACCAGATCATTTTAAATCTCCCTTTATACCAGTCTTTATCCTCCACAATATTCTCCCCCACACTTCTTTGCCTCTTTATTTTCACCGTTATTACCTTGGCTTACAATATCATCCTCCTACTGATATAACTTACAAAATTTTAATTAATGATACAGCTTATATCACTCACAACTGCCAGCCAGCTCAAAACTGCATCCTTGGATAGTGAATAAATCAACACCACTATAAGATGTTCTGACCGTGTTATGATCCAGAGACTAACTGAAGAGGAAATAGGCTTGAGAAATATTCCTTTGTTTTGTTGTCTGAATTCTAAAGAATACATTTACAATGACTTTTGTTCAAGCATAGATGGCTAGGGAACACTATGTTGTGTCCCTGTGAAATTAAGGACTGTGCAAATAGGGGGAGCCAAAAATCATAGCTGAGGTTGAGTTCAAACATGCAGTTACACTACTGCATGGATTCTCTGAATGAAGATCTGATTCCCGATACATGCATAGAACCAGTCAAATAATGGACAAATTCACAATTTATCAACATTCGTAACTGGGGCCATGGATCCTGAAAGGTAAAAACTATTATTAAACTACACAGTTATCATCTCTTATCATTTGTTCTCTTATGTGCTCTAAATTGTGCTACTTTTCACCTTTTCCTTCACTTCACTATGGTTCTCTTTTTTCTATTCTTTTCAGCTTCTTTAAATTTTATGCTTTCTTGTTAAAAAATATTTCCTATTACATTAAGCCATATTGGGTCATCTTTCACTGAAATACTATTATATCTTTGGTATGTAATACAAAGAAACAACTTGAAAAAATAGCTTGAGAGTCATGAAATTAAGTGGTTAAGAGATGTTTTGTAATCTTACAGACCTTACCATAAATATTGTATTGTCACTTTCCTGCTGATCATGGATGAATTTCTTAACTACTCTGAGTCCCAGCTTTCTCCACAGGAAACTGGGGATAGTAACTGTATGTATTTTATAGCTTTGTTGGCAAAAGCTACTGAAAATTCTTGGTAAATAATAGGGACTCATAAACTACTCATCATGAAGATAATAGTCAGGTACCTTGGGAACTGGACATGGCTACACTCCTAGCAACATGACTGAAACACTTATCCTTTCTCATAATCAATACCATTAATTCTAGATTGGCGATAAAATTTTTATTTTTATTTTATATACATTTTTAGTCTGATTCATATAGTTGTGAATATTAGAAAAGATCAAAAGCCAATAGTTTAATCTGAATATTATCATGATTGCATGTTTATATTATTTTTAGTTATAATAATTTGTTAATTCAGGTGCTGTTATGAAATGAATGTTTGTGTCCTCCCAAAATACATATGTTGAAACCCTAAACCTCCATATGATGTTATTTGGAGATGGGGCCTTTGGATGGTAATTAAGTCATGAGGGTGGACTCATGAAGGAATTAGTGCTCTCATAAGAAAAGGCAAGAAAGAGCTTGTCTTTCTCCGTCATGTGAGGACACAGCTATTAGGAAGAAAGCCTTAACCAGAATATGACCATGCTGGCACCTGATCTTTGACTCAACATCCCCAAGAACCATGAGGAATAAATTTCTATTGTTTATGCTAGCTAGTCTACAGTAATCTGTTATAGCAGCCCACAGACTAAGACAGATATGTTAGAGAAGGACACAAGATGGAAAAAGATGAGGTCTTTATATAGCGAGTTTTCACATGCCATTCTCTCAAACATGGTGGGGCTTCAAACATGGAGGAATAAATAATAGGTGTTTAGCAAAGAACTAGTGCTCAGGAAATAATAAACCAAAACTCAGAGATGAATGCTTACCTCCGGAGGTAATAGTTGCCTGAGATAAGAAAGGAGAAAGATGGTAAGGACAGCATTATCTTGGAAATGACGAGCTCGTGTTAGGTTGTCAGTCCTCAAGAATTCATCTTATTCTACTTCATAATTAACATACATGTTATATATATTCTCTAGAAGTTTCAAATATTACACAAGATTCCTAAAAACAGTAAGTAGTTACTGATTAAACATTATTTTCTAATTACTATGTTAATGAGAATATGAGAGGCATTTTATGTTTGAAGAGAAAAAAAAGAAACACAAATCTTGGTCTCAAGGAATATTTTTCCTTGCAAGTCTTTACCTGCAAACACATTATTACAGAAGATTTTAAAAATTAATCTGAGTAATATCACTGTGATGTGATAAAGTCCATGAAATCTTCACTCTCCTCTTCCTTTCAGCTTACACCTGAACCTGAATTTTCTAACTATTCACCACCATGAATTTATTCCTATCACTGGGTTTTATCCAAATTTTTATTCCCTTGGTCATTCCCAGGGACACAATTAGATTCTTTTTTTTCATTTAAACACAGTAACATAATAATTACCTGAGAAACAGGGTAACTTTATGAGTATCAAGCCCTTTTTCGCCACAACATGTTATGAATTGCTTTTGGTTTAAATGTAAAACTTGGCACACGTAGGCACACAAAGAACAAAGAAGCATGTTGTTGGAATCAGTTATGCATTGGCCTCTGAGGATGGACTTCGAGGTATAAGCTTATAGAAAACTTTCTAGCTGGGAGTTGTATGCATTCCCTCCTGCTGTTTTATCCCCTGTACTTGCTTATACACTGGAAGCATTGTGGGGCTCTATTTACAGAAATTCAGTTGGGTTATTAGGCTCAAACCATGACTCTTTCATATTTGAAATGCTGCATTTTTTTTCCACAATAAACTACTTACATCAAAATCTGTAAAAGAGTTATTTAAAGGTTTTTAAATGACTTAATGTAGTAGGAATCCTAAACCACATTAAACTGTAACAACTTGGTCAAATTTACATCTTTCTCCTCATCTCAGTGACTTGCTTCTGCATGGAGCGTCTCTGAAGAACAGAAAGACACCAAACAAACAGATGTGAGAAAGTGTGAGTTTGGCCAGAATGAAGACATATCATAAGAAATATGGGCAAGATGCCCAGCATTCTTCAGAGACACCTGAATTCTGTTTTCTTTGCAGTATGTAGTTTCCATGTCCACTTGATTCCCTTATGATTTAAACTTAAGTAGAATATAAGAAATATTCCGGTAGGTTTGATGGTTTTCCTTTTGTGTTTGTAAGCTTCATGAGGTCAGAAACTAAATAAATCAGTCTTCCTGATCCATTTTATTATAACAAATAATGCCATAATTTCACTGGCTTAAAAAAACAGAGGTTTTTGTTTGTTCACACTGTATGCAAGCTGTGTGTCAGGTGAGGCTCTGCTCCACATGTATTCATTCTGGAATCCAAACTGAAGAAGCAGCCGCTATCTGAGACATGCCATTCTCATGGCACAGAGGGAAAAAATGAATGGTAAAACTGCATGGTTCTTAACATCTCTTCTTGGCAATGGCATTCATCACTTTTGCTTACATGCCATTGGTCATAGCCGGTAAAATGGGCAACCTTGATGTCACTTAAACAAGAAGTGATATTTTCTTACTTGGATGTACACTGCAAATCATATGACAATGAGTAAGGATTATATTCCTCTTAGAGGGAGGGCATCAAATAATTAGGAACAATAATACAATCTGCACAAAACTTAGTTTGACATTCACTACTGCCTTGAATCCAGGACAGTTTTAGTCATTTAGTAGCACTGTTACCGAACTCAGCTTCAGCTGCTCACCACTTGAAAGTTAGGAGACGAGTGTTAGTAGGAAAGGAAAGGTTGCTTTATTCAGGAAGCTGGCAACCTGAGGAGAAGGTGAGCTCATTTACAAAAGCTAACTCCCAACTGTAGATCAGAGGGCAAGAGCTTTTAAGGGGGATTTCAGACAGAGGGAGGGAACTTTGTACAGAACAGAATAGTTAGCTTCAACAGTTATCTTGCAAATGATCATGTGGTAGTCTGATCAGCTCCATCTTGATTGTTTTAAGTACAGTTAATAGTTAATCTTTAGTTCCAAGATTGGTTTGTTCCCATTTCCTTGAGGCCAGTTCTTGGAATTGTGCAAGATGGAGCAGCTTATGTCATGGCCACAGACTGGGCATCATGTAGTTAACTTCTCCCACTTGGTGGGGATTTTATTATCTACAAGACAGCTCAAAGGATATGGCTCAGAATATTATCTATAGCCCTTAAGGAGGAACTAAAGGTCCTTGACTTAATTTAGGGGCTTTTAACTATTATTTTGTCTTATTTGACTATTTTCCTTTGTTTCTGCCTTTTTTCATTTCTCTGATTAAATTTATTTTTGGAACTAGGGGAAAGCCAAGGAGGCTAAAGTTTTTCTACAGACAAGAGACAGGTGGAGGACATGAGGAAGTGGGGGTATGTCCCATGAAGGCCTCATAGGGTTCGGCTCAGTTTCAGTACTTCATTCATTCAATGGGTATTCAAACATTAATCTATCAATTTACTAATATGTGCCTGAAATACACTAGATGTTTAGGATACTGTAGTGAACAAACATTAATTCCTGGAATAATAAAGCTCATATTCTAATGGTAGGAGATAATAAAGTAAGATAAATGTATAGCACTTAGATGTGATAATTTCTGGGAAAAACAATTAGAGTTAGGGGCTACAGTTTTAAATAGAATGACGAAAATGTTCTCCCTCAGAAGGTAATAGAAAGATCAAAAGAAATGAAGGAGATCAATATGGAGATCTGGTTGCAAGTGTATTACAGGGAGAGAGAACACCAGGTCCCTAGATGTTAATGTGCCAGGTGAGTTTGAGGAATGGCAAGGAGACTAGTGTAGCTGGAGTTGATGCAGATAGAGGGGATGAGGTAAGAGATGAGATCAGAAAGATATCAGTGCACCAAAATTTGTAGGGAATGTAGACCTTTACATATATTCATTTATTCAATGAGTAGGAAATCACTGAAGGACTTTGAGGAGTGGCATGATCTGATTTACATTTTAAAGGATCATTCTGGCTGCAATATTAAGTACAGATGGACTTGTGGTTGGTTGGGAGAAGGAAAACTAGTCATGAGTCTATAGCAAACTAGATGAGGGATGACAATGATTCACACCATGGCAAATCAGTGCTGGTGGTAAGAAATAGTTTGATTCTGGATATATTTTAAAGGTAAAACCTATAGAATTTCCTTGTGGATTAGATGTGGGGTATGAGACAAAGAGGTACCAAGGATGGTCGTAAGGTTTTTGCCTGACTAATAAAGGATTGATGAGATGGATTAACTGTGCCGGTGAACCCAGTTTGTTCTCACCTTGCTTTATCCACATAGCTTGAATACAAGGATATTCCTTTAAATGCTCCTCTGTTAAATCTGTGCTTGGCCATGTGACTTGCGTTAGCCAATGTAACAGTAATATGTAAGACTTAAAAACTGCTTGCATGTTAGGGCTTGCCTTCCTGCTCACCTGGAATCCTAAGCCTCCGGACAAACAAACCCAAACAGGGATCCAGATGAGGAAAAACATGCAGCCCAATCACTCTTGTCTCTGATAATAATCCAGTTAATCCCTCAAAAAAGAACCAATCTAGCTGATCCGTAGCTACACTCAGATGCATGCGTGAGCCCAGCTGAGAGAAGAATACTTACCTGGCTGATCCTAGCCCAAACTTCCAACCCACAGAAATATTTGCTAGCTAAACTGGTCTCTGTTTTTAGCCACTACACTGTGGAGCTGGTGGAGTGAGGTGGGGGGATGTTACATAGCAAAAGCTATCTGATACAATGAAGTTACTATTGACTTTGGTGGGGATGATTTTGTAAGGTTAGCTTTTAAAGATGAAGACTGGAAGCTTATTTTGGGCATGCTAAATATGTGATACCTATTATGTATGCAAATAGAAGACATGAATGAGGGAAATATACTACAATAGGCAGGCAGCCTTAAGGACGTCATCAAGCTTGGTGACCAATTAGCATGTTTGTGCATTTTTTCTCTACTTGTATGGATAGAGAATAGGAGGAGGCAGAGAGCTGGCTTACTAAATACCTGTTAGATGTGGAGATGTTGAAATTTGGCAGGTCAGAGTAAATGAAAATCAATCAGAACAAACAAAAAATCTTCACGGTCTTTCAGTGTATGCACCTACATTTCAAATGTCTTAGGCACTCATTAGGACCTATAAACCCATGCTTGATGCTTGGTGCTGTGATATATGCAAAATAAAAATAAATATAAGATAATTTTTATTTATTTGAAAAAAGATTTAATAAGTATAAAACCAAGTGAAATGGATTGAATGAAAAACTGGGTGATACTAATTATAAGATTAGAAGAAATAAGAGAAGACTAAAATCCATAAATAAAAGCAGCTGGGGAAAATTTTTTACAAATGGTAAGTAGAATTTTTGTTGGTAGAAAAAAGAAGTAGGAAAGAGCATTCACAGAGGCATAGAAAAAACAAGAATACACTTAAATTACAAGCTGGAACAAGAGATGGATGATGCAATTAAAACTAATTATTAGACAGACTTTGGTACCTCTTACCAGTCAGACTCTCAAGGGTAGTGATATGCTGGTAAATATTAACAACTGGTTTTTCAAAGGTTGGGGAGGCTGGTTGTCTTGTAAAACTTGCTGCTTTCCATGGGTAAATCCTGCCATCATTGCCAATTTCAAGCTAACAACATAGGTCAACTGACTTGCAAAATTCCTGGAATTAAACAATCATGTCTTGCAGGTTACTAAATGCCAGATCCAGCATATCACTGCTAGACATTATTACAACTAGAGCAGAATATCTTTGTCACTTTGGGAATACTGCATCCTGTGATATTAATCCCTCTAGATGACCTGGAAAATGATTATTTTTTATTCAATCCAGAAACATTTCTAAAAAGCTAAAATGAGTTAGGTGTTCAATTAAATGTGATTGATATTCTTTGCCTTGGTGTTGGAAGGCAGGACTCAACATTTAGTTCCATCCTCTGCAGTACTGCAGCTCATTAAGCTCTGCTTGTGGATGGGTTTTTGGTCTTGCTCTGGCGAATCACCTAATGTGGCCCACAGTTCTATAGAGGGGAACTTCATGTTGACCCCAAGTGTTCTCTCCCTAACCTTATGGAATTTGGTGTCCCTGGGAGACAGTTTGTGGTGAGAAAAAAAAACAGACTTTGGGGTCAGACTGGAGTTTGCTTATGAGTTCCTCCATTTATCATCTCTGTAACCTTGTAAAAGTAAATTCACTGTTCTCTCTACTCACAACACTTCTGACACCTGATGTGTGGGTTTTTCCACACCGAATCATTTTTCAATTCTTGGCCGATACTGACTGGGTATCCTACAATTTAACTCAATTCTGATACTAATGGCCCAGAGTTAGAACAGACCTCACAGGCTAATGGCTTAGTCCCACAAGACTGCTACCTTTCTCCCTGATGCCAATTGCAAGTAGTGGGTCCCTAGGTTACCCACAACTTCTATCCAACTTGATGACAAATCAGAGGTTCCCACAAACCCCTCCTCAACTTGATAATTTGCTAAAACATATCATAGAACCCAGGGAAACAGTTTACTTACTGTTATGGATTTGTTGTAAAGGTTATTTCAAAGGATGCAAATGAACTGACAGATGAGAAGACACACAGGACACAGTCTGGAAGGATCCTGAGCGCAGTAGCTTCTGTCCCTGGGCAGTCAGGGTGTGTCACTCTTCCAGCACATGGATGTGTTCATCAACCTGGAAGATCTCTGAACCCCTTTGGTTAGAGTTTCTAATGGAGGCTTTATTATATAGACATGATTGATTAAATCATCAATTATTGGTTATTAACTCAAACTCCAGTCCTTCTCCCTCCCTGGAGGTCAAGGGGTAGACTCAAAAATTCCACTCCTCTAATCACATGATTTTTTTTAATTAATTAATTTATTTATTTTTATTTGTTTTATTGGCTGTGTTGGGTCTTTTTTTTTTTTTTTTTTTTGCTATGCGCGGGCTTCCTTTTAGTTGTAGTGAGTGGGGGCTACTCTTTGTTGTGGTGTGCAGGCTCCTCATTGCCATGGCTTCTCTTCTTGCAGAGCAGTGGCTCTAGGCACTTGGGCTTCAGTAGTTGCAGCACATGGACTCAATAGTTGTGGCTCATGGGCTCTAAAGCACAGGCTCAATAGTTATGGCGCATGGGCTTAGTTGCCCCGCGGCATGTGGGATCTTCCTGGAGCAGGGATTGAATCTGTGTCCCCTGCATTGGCAGGTGTATTCTTAACCACTGCGCCACCTAGGAAGTCCCTAATCATGTGATTGGTTTTCCTAACAACCAGCCCTTCAACCCTAGGGGCTTTCCAAAAGTCACCTCATTATCATAAACTCAGATATAGTTGAAAGAGGCTTCTTATGAGTAGCAAAAGATACTTATTTCAATTTATTTCTCCAGAGCTGTTTCAAGAGCCAGGAACAAAACCATAAATAACAGAAGATGCTCCTATTGCTCTTATCACTTAGGAAATTACAAAGGTTTTAGGAGCTCTGATCAGGAGTGGAGATGAAGACCAAACTACATATTTCTTATTATACCAAAATATCACACCTTGGAACATTACTTAACCTCTCTGAGTCTTCTGTAAAACAGGACAGGAAGATAATAATGCTTATTTTACGAAGTCCAAGTTCTTATGGCTCAATACAGAACAGGCAAATGATTTGAGAGATGAAGTGTTGGGGCAAAAAATAGTGACTTTGTTCAGAAAGCCCGCAGACTAAGAAGATGGCAAACTAGTGTCCCAAAGTACCATCTTAGCTAAGTTAGAATTCAGACTTCTGTTTTGCTAAAAGGGGAGAGGGTGTGGCTGGTTGTTGCAGACTTCTTGGTGCTGGCCAGAACTCGAAGGGGTGTGATAATCCTTTGTTCTCGCAGCTGTCCATATAGGTCTGGTCACAGTGTTCCTATAAACCTCCAAGACAAACATTATTCTCTGTTCTGCAACTTTTAAATCTCTATATGAATGAAAAATGTTATACCTTTAAAGGTCAAGCCTGAGAGGCAGAGCCTTGAGAAAAGGCTATTATGTATATTTCAGGCTACAGGCAACATTTTGTTTCAAAGGTGCAGAGCCAGCATGACTAAGCACAGGCAACAGAGCACAAAGGTTAGAGCTATAGGATAGCTTTAATATGGAGTCAGTTGTGTTCTTCTCTCTTACACTTACTTTGTAAGGTAGCTTATGCTATCATATAATTATCAGCTGACATTTAGTTGTTCTTATTGTTTATTTAAATTTTAATTAAATCAGTGATGTCTCTTTACAGTTCTGTTCCTGGGTGACCTCAGATGCATTAACTAATGTCTGAGATTTAATTTGTATTTAAATATTTAATGAGACATTTGATGTGCATGGTCCCTCAAGCCTCTTATATTCTATTATTTCATGAGGCCAAGTCTCTGGGGTCATTTGTTGCTCTAGCGTGTTATTTGTTCTTGTCTTAAAAACCAGCATTCACATACAGAAGACTTAGTACATAGAATTGTGTTCGAGGTTAGTGGACTCCCAAAAGCTTCTGCCATCTTCCCTGCTATCACTTGTATATTCTACCCACAAGTAAACCCTTCGAAGCTAAAGTGTGCAGTGTGATAGCCACTGGCCTCAGGTGGCTATTTAAGTTTAAATTAATAAGATTAAATAAAATATAATTTTAGATCCTCAATTGCACATGGCACATTTCCAGTTCTCAGTACTCACAGAGGAGGAAAATAGAAATTTTCCATCAGTGCAGAAAGTTCTATTTGACAGTGCAACTGCTCGAAAATTATTCTTGAGATATGACAGCTCTTTTAAGTATAGCACATAAAGTTAAAAGTCTGACCTGTGGGTATCGGGAATAGGACTTTTGACCAAAATAATAGCCTCTAATCATTTATTTCTTCTCAACTCAATATCTATGCTCTCAGGTTACAATGTGAGAAAATTCCATCTTGTTTCCTCTACTGTATACCTAGCCTCAGATATCTATAACCATAAAATAGTTTATATCTATATCTGTATCTATATTTGTATCCAATCTGTATCTATAAAATAGCTATCATCATTTAGAAGACTTGAGACATAAATGACTATAATTGCTCCATGCACTTATCATTTGCAGAAAAGGAAACTGTGTCACCCTTGTCACACTATTTTTAGTGGAATAGTCAGGAATATAAAGAAACCAATTGGATGTTCAATTCTTTACTTGTATCCTGTATACCACACCACCTAACGTTCTTAGGATATACCAAGTTTTCTAGGAGTAACTTCCCTACAGATCATACTACCTCCTCTTTATTTAACCATGTTGGATAATTTGCAAATTAAGATCAGAAAAAAATCCTGATTTATAGTTGTAGTAGACCAAGAATGTTAATCTAATGAATGAAATATTAATGAATGTTGTTAATGAAATATAGTTTGCCTCCTTAATAAAATCAGAGCTTTTTCATTTCTATTTTTCAATCTTAAGCCTAACATCTAATATCTGTTGTATAATAGAATAGATCTTAAGGATGTAGCTATGTTGTTCTTACTAAGAAATTTATATTTTGGGTATATGTTCCTTTTATTGGCAATGGAAACCAACCAATGATTGTTTTCCTTGAAAAACAGTCCCCCCCCCAGCTGCCAAATTTCTGCCTCTCTAATAAATTAAAGTCACTCATTGAAGAAACTGCATGAAAACACCCCATTAGTTTCAAACTATCAAATATACTAGATTCATGGGCAGATCTCCACCCTAGTTGGCAGGATTTTCTTCTGCAGCAGAACAATGTAGGCAGATACTGAAAATAAAAATATTTCCATTACATAAAGAGTAGTGTTAAGGTAAAAAAATAATAATTGTCTCCTTACAGAAGATTAATAATATTATTTTGTTGTGTTCGTTCTTGCAAACTTAGAGTATTCTTCTCCAAAATGATAGGTGTTTGTCTCATGTTCTTCCTTATGTCCAGACATAGATGACTTTCCGTAGTTATCTACTTGGATGAGGAGCAGCATATTGGAGTGGCTGACAGCATTCATTCATAGGAGTCAGCCTGCTTGGGATGGCAACTAGCGTCAACAATCTGTGACCTTGGGTAAGTAATGTAATCTCTCGGTGCCACCATTTCTTTATTTGGAGGATGGGAATAATAATAATCTTACCTCAGAACAGTAACTAAATTATAAATTAATTTATAATTAAAGGGTTTACAAGTGTGCCTAGAGTAGTAAGCCCTCCATGTTAGCAATTAACCACTTAGAGGTGCTTATGAAAAAAGTATAAAATATTACCATATGAATATACAAACACATCTGTTTTTAATAGATAGTCATAGGGGTCATGAATTGTTTTAATAGGATGAAAACTAAATAATGCCTTATGTAATTTTATATTTTTGTTTTCTTTATATTTATACAGTAAATAGTAAATAAGCTATGTAAGTTAAATGTGCTCTTGAGAAATGGTTTCTATTTACAATTAAAGAGCTTAAAACTCCTGTGTTTTTTTATTTTCTAAAAAATAAGCAAATTATATTTATATTAGTCAGATAAAAGGGTCTTCATAAGTTTATTGTTGCTCCTTATACAATAATCTGGTGAAATTTTAAAGTGATACGATTGACCTTTTCTAAATAAAGACCTCATCATTGGTTGGTTATTTAATGGAAAATTATAATCATATTAAGAAGAAACCTGATACAGTAAACAATCTTAGCTAGAAGTTAACTGGTTGGTAACTTTTAAATTTATTTTTTGTGGTTACAGAACCTATCTAATAATATTTCTTATAGGAGGTTTTTTTTTATTTTAATTTTAAATTACTGCTTGCATTGGTCAAGTTTTGAATAGAGAAATAGAAATTACACTACATATTTCAACAGAAAATTTAATATAGTGATTTGATTCTACATTTGGAGGGCTGAAAAAGCAAAAAGGAACATTAAGGTGACATACAGGTAGAGTGTAGGAGGTAGCAACTGGACACAGGAAGCAGGATTGTCAGAATCTAGAAGCTTGGGGGTGAGGCTAGACAAAACTGGCACTCAGACCTCTGAGGAGGGGGAGCTGCCTGGCTGATGCTGGTGACTCAGGAGCTCAGAATAAGGGCACCTAGAGTTGGGGCTAAGATTGCTCAGGAGGTTCCTATGATAGAGCATCATGAGGCTTGTGCTGAGTGTCAGAAACCCTGAAACCTGCCATGTTGCCCAGGTAAAGTGCTGTTGCTTGGGCTATGCTGACAGGAATAGCAATCAATGGGAAAAGGAAAGTCCCTTCTCTCTTCTTCCTGCTTCCAAAGTCCCTCTCCTTCCAGATCTCCCTAGTGACAGAGGAAGTTAACGGATAAAGGAAAAGTGAAATTTTTCACAGTCCAGCCTCAGTGTCACAAAGCTGAGAATAGAAGGATAAACAAAGGCTTTATAACATGCTTAAAAATGAGATTATTGTCAATGTCCCCAGTGCTAATAGCTCTCAACCCAGCTCATGAACACCTCTCTCCCTCTCCCTCTCTCTCTCTCTGTCTCCCGCTGAACATTTCCTCCCACTTTCTCTAAAACTTTTCCTGGTTTTAGCGCTGAAAACCCTACATCTAGAGACACGGCTTGGTCCTTGGCAAACTAGGATATTTGGTCACCTTTCCCTAGAAATTAGTATTTAATTTCTATTCGATTATAAATAAGGGCAAGGGGAAATTACCAAATTGAAAGGAGAACAGAAAGCGTGTTTTGTTGTAAACATGTCTACATATCTGTAGGTTAGGCATACCTGCCCTCTCCCACCCTGCTTGTTATTTTTTGTACAATTACTTGCCCAGGAACATAAAGAAAACTGATGGTGTTGGAGGAGATGTTAACTCTGTTCTCTCTTGAGTGAAACTGTGCAGATTGTCACTAGCCGATAGTTGGAACTGATTTCTCTACCACTAAGCAGCCGTAAACTGACAGGTCGCTGTGTGCTAAAAGTCAGAATTTTCTGGAACTGAATGTCACAAGTTCTGATTCCGATGAATATTGGAATTATTAGTGCAGGCAAAGAGCATACTGGTTACCACATTATCCACGGATGGCGATTCCCTTTCACCGTATTGAAAAATATCTGACAGGACTTATAAGTTCAGCTAGAACATGTCAACTTAAAATGGTCGTGTTTTCTGGGGGAAGTGATTAGACGGAGCATCCTGGCTTGTCTGAGTCATGTTGAATACCTCCCGGTGCTGCCATCCTGTTAAGTGTCTGAGCTGTCACGCGTCCTCCCTCACGAACCTCTTTATACCATTTTCGGCAAATTGCAATCACACAACATACTTTTCTTTCATAGTCGAATTATTTTTTGTCTTTGATCTTATTTCCCTTCAGAATATTTTTTAATGAAATTTAAGCCTCGTAAAGATCTGGTTTCTTACTACCTTCTCAAACTCTACTTCGACTACTCTGCTCTCATCCTCTGCCGTCTGGTAATACATGACCTAGTTCAAATTCAAATATTGTATCCATTGAGGTGAAGGCTAAGCTAAGGTAATTATAGCAAAGAGACACAGGTGCATTCTTTCACATGGAATAGCCCAGCTAGTTGAGGCTAGTGAGGCAGCTGTGCGTCATGAAGTCACCCAGGGACCCAGCTTCCTCCCTTCATTTGCTCTGCCGCTTATTGGACATCGGGCTCTTCTGCGTGGTCCGAGCTGAGATGCAAATCGTTTGCATCCCAGTCTGCAGGAAGAGGACAGTGAGATAAAACCCAAGGCAGCAGTTTACCTCTGCTCAAGTGGGGAGGGTGTATCAATCCCTCGGCCAATCCTGGCCTCTCGTAGCTACAAGGGAGACTGGGATCTGTAACAGGGAGCTGGGAGGCTATGTCCTGAGGAAGAGGAAGAAAACAGATTTGGGGGACAATCAGCAGTCCGTCAATGAAGCCCTTCATTTTATGGAAACTTCAAATTATGTAAATGAATAGAATCAATTCCTTTATTTTCTGTACCTTGAACATAGAATGTTATTATACCTCTCACATCATATTATGTGTTTCAATGCCTACCTCACATGAGACTGCAAAATCCTTAACATGAAGATAGAGGTTTCTTCATTTATGCAGTTGTTTGCATGTGGTAGATGATCACTTCATGTTACTGAGTTGATTTGAATAGTTTGTGTTGTTGTGGCAGCTAATTAGGTACAGAGATTTTTAACAACCTCCATTTTATAGATGGGGATCCTGAGGCTTTAATACAATCAAATGACTTTCCCAAAATCTAGTTCATGATGAACCTAGGATTAGAGCAACCGTTTTGATTTCTGGTTTAATTTTATTAAAGTAAGCCAAGCAATGGTGTGGGTCTGCTCAGGCATGGAAACCATTCATTTAAAAACTAAACATTAGCCATTTGAATGACGTTGTGTTTACTGTGTATGTTTTTTTTTAATGTCAACATTCAAAGGCATTCTTCAGGATCCTTATGCATCTTGACAGTATGCATAATCTAATCTTTTCCTTAATTTAGCATCATTTTACAATATCCAGTTAGCTCTTTCCAGTTAATATCGCCATCCTCAAACATCAAGCTGGTTCTTGAGAGTCTTAAAGCTGAGATTGTTGCTATTTTATCTTATGAAAAGAGCTACAAAAATGAAAACTTACTTTTAATCAATAAGATAAATTTATTAGAACAGCTTAAATATACACGCTGATGGTGAGTGAATGTGTGTGGAGATGATGCTGGAAATTTATCAGAAATAAAAGTCAGAAATTCAGTGGTGACTGACTTCATTTTCTAGAATCAGATACACTTTGATCACATCCTGCCTGCACAGTTCAGCAGCTCTCCACAGCTTTCAGAAACTTACTCTTTTTTGCAAGCTTCCACTACCGCATTCCTAAAATAGGGATAATTCCTTAAGAACAGCTTTTCAGGATAATTGAGTTAACATTTTTTCTGGAATAGATTAAGCAAATGATAAATGAGAGCTTTTATTGATGACTATCATTATAGATCTAAGTGCCCAAAAGACATGACTGTAAATAACATAAGAAAGTGAATAGCTTTGTTTAAATTAGCTAATAATTTTGAAATGATCCATAAAGAAAATTGTTCCTCTAAATTCAGGCATTAGCATTCATATCAATTTTTAAAATTTTTTGCTAACATACAAAGAAAAATGACATAATTTTTGAATTAGTCTGCAATATGTTTAAAGCACTAGAGCAAAGTATGAAAATCTAGCACACACCACTGGGTAAATAAGCAATTGTCAGAGGAGGCAATCACAAAGAAATGCAGAGATTGGCAAATGTCTTAAACGTGTTAGAAAACAAACACATATGAGATGGCTATTTTTAAAAGGGCAAAAAATGAAAACATTTCCACAGCCAAAAGTTGAATAAAAGAAATTAAAAAGAAGAGAGACAAAAAATAGTCTTCACTTGTATATCTCTGAAAGGAAAGCACTTTTATCATCTACCACTTTTATTACCAAACTAACATCAATGCTATGCACCAGACTCCTTACCAAAATAATGGCCTAGAAGGATTTTGAATTAGACAAGTTGCTTTGAAACTTATTAATGATTGCATTTTTTTGATGGAATGTTATTTCTGCAATCAGTTGAGCTAAATGAAAATTATGCACCTATTTGCACCACCATAGAATTATAGGAGGTAACACTGATCAACCCTGTCATTAATTTACTATTTAGAATTTAAAGTACAGACATCCAACGGGCTAATTGTGAATATTTTATTGAAATATTATAAGAACGTAGTTTATAATTACAGGTTTAATGTGACATTGAGAAGGTTGGATTCAAAGTTAAAGAAAAGCACAGATATGAAACCCTCATAATTATTGGTTCATAAAACTCTAATTGCATTTTATGCCATTTTTTTCTATCATTTGAAGGTATCTGTGATTACACATTTATCTTATCTATAGATGGATGAAATAAGGTAAATTTAATTCATTTTCATCTTAGTTACACTTGTGATTTTTGAAGAAAATCTAAAAACATA
Source organism: Hippopotamus amphibius kiboko (assembly GCF_030028045.1). NCBI lineage: Eukaryota > Metazoa > Chordata > Mammalia > Artiodactyla > Hippopotamidae > Hippopotamus > Hippopotamus amphibius. Next base: position 34,629,868 of record NC_080192.1, on the reverse strand, counting down.
GACATTTCAGAACTGGGTTTCCCTGAACTAAAAAAATTTTTACTAAAACATGCTTGAATCTGTTAACATTCAAGTCTATCTAGGATGGGAAAATATTTTAGTAAAAGTAAATGTAAATTAAGGATTAATTGTTCTGGGTTTTAGTGGAAACACTTATTTTGTTCAAACAGAGGAGTTTGTGGGCACAGAAAATCTTTTGTAAGTTTTTATAGATTTTTATTTGTCTCAAATCACTAATTCATTTCACCGTTTTCTAATAAGTTGTTGCTGAGTTGTTCAGATGCTGACAATATGATGCAAGCCCTTAGAATTTAGAACCTAAAAGAACAATATAAATGTAAAACAGCCTACAAGAACAATCTACAGTTAATTTGTTCACACTTTATCCACCAAAAAATTTAAGCAGATCTTGAAAATATTTTAGTTTTTTATAAATCAGTTGCCTAAGGGCACAATATTCATGCACAATGAATGGCCACAGGGCTCCTGTGAAATACTAGCTGGTGTATTGCTCACTCATCTGCTGTCATCAGCTAGGCAGCACTGTGACTTCAAACGGATCCACTCATGGTTTTGCATGTTAGATAAGTGTTGAAATTTGCGGGGGTAACTGGAGTGAGTGAGCTCTGCTACACATGCCTCTTACCCTGCAGCAGTCTACCTTGGCCATGTTCTCATGGTGGTGGATGGTAGCAACACAGAGAGTCAACAAAACCACACACAGTCTTTGAGATAGAGAGTGGGAATCCACTCTACAGCATCCATGTCCACAGCATCCTATTGGGCCAACAAGGTACAAGGTTAGGTCAACTTCACAGTGTGGGAGAAGCTCTGTCTTTGTAAGTACAAGGGCTGCAGTGTCATATGACAAAGGGTGTAGATACGGACTAAAGTTAAGAATTTTTAGATACCATGATATATTTTTTCATATTTTATAATAAATTTCTTTTACACTCATTAGCCAAACAAATCATCTATATGCAGGAATTATGTTATAACAATTAAATCACTTATTTATCTGATTTGTATTTCTAAACTCTGAGGCAACTATACATACTATTTCCCAACTGGAAAAAAAGTTTTATTTTGATCATTTTGACTACATTTTACCAGTATGGGAACAATGAATGGAGAGCTAAAAATTAAACTTCAATAACCTATTGTATCCTGTATTTTTCAGAATGAATCTTGTATTATTTATGTCTTAAATTGGACAGTTTCTTCCCTAAACCTGTTTCTTGAGTATCCTTAAAGTCATGGCCTCTTTTCAAATGCATTACTCAGTAAATGACTTGATTCCAAAAGTAGTCATTGTCTTTTAATAGAGATAATTTTAGACTTTAATCTACAAATACCAATCATTTAAATGAAAAGTTAAAAGAAAAATGGTATTTTCTATTTGGAATTTACATTACTGTTTCCACACTGAATTTTTAAAATAATGGTCAGTTTGGTTTGTTGATGCTCCATTGGGCAGAAAACTTGTCTTGTTCACTGCTGGGTTGCCAGAACCTGGAACAGAGCCTGGTACAGAGTATAGGCTCAATAAATGTTTTTGAATAAAATATTTGTTGACTGAATGAATGATGTTACTATGTAATTGAATAGCATTGTTCCTTGATCACTTAGGCATAATCAACAATTTTCCACATAACTGGAAAATAATAAAGACATGTTCTAAGGACTGTCATATCCGTCATAAATTTCTTGAGAATGACATGAGTAATCCTAAAATGAAAATTAGAACTAAAAAGACTCCATGCCATTTTCAACTTTTATACATTTTGCAGATTTCTTTTTAGATTAATGGCTCTTTGAATTTTTCACTCTCTTATCAGAATGGTTCCTTTTAGTTACTTTGGCAGCCAAAACAGAACATATCATTAGATTAAAAGTCTGAGACTACACTTAACTTCAATTAGTTTATATACTCAGGAATTTGTAAAATTTGGGTAGAAATGTTATTTGCACTAAACTAGGAATTGCATGCCTATTAAATTTGCCAAAGAACATCCATAAGCAACATAATTTTAAAAGCAATAAATTTTCCAGTATTTCAAATTTAGCTATTTATGAGATTTTCTGAGGTCAATAGAAAATTATTGTTTTGTTATTATGCTATTAGAAAATCGAGAGTTGGATTCAATATGTGGGAAACATGAACCTTGGATTTCCTATTGTTTAAAAAAGTTATGTCTGGTAAATAAAAATTATTCTAGGTGAATTTTTATCAAAGGTAAATTCACTGCCTTCTTTTTCTACCCATGATATAATTGTTTGTTCTAATAAATACTATAATAAAATTATGAAGTTTACATTTTTTAGGCAAAATCAACTTGGAAAATCATTTAGACCTCTGAGAAGGGGGAGGCAGAGGAAAGAATTAGGGGAGGGACTGATCAGTAGAGTCAAATTACCGTAAATTTTCTAGTTCTTAGGTTGAGTAGAGAGTTCATAAGTAATATTTATGCTTCATAGTAGTATTATGCTTATAATTTACATATATGTTACATATATTTTATGCAAGTAACAAAAATTAATAAAGTCATTTTCAGAGACAAAATGTAGTTACTTATAAATGCTAATTATATTAACCTATTTTCAACTGTAAAAGAATCTTGCTGAAAGCACATCAGAAGAAACATTTTTCAGATTTGCTTCCCTGGGGAAAAAATAAAATCTTAACTTTTGTATATGAGATTTCTATGTGTTATCTACTCCAAGTATGAATAACATTGTTCCCTGACAACTTGGGAGAGATTAGTGGAGGACATTATACAACCTTCATAAATGGAAAATGATAATTATACACTGTTAATTTATTTTGATTGAAGGAAAATGCCCATTTATTTTTCTTGCAGTTAAATTTAAAGAAAATCTAAACTTAAGAAAAATGCACTTTAAGAAACAACTTAATTATTATTTATGACAACTCATTTCTAAATATGAGGTTAAGAAAGCATATGTGTATGGATTTTTTTAATGAGTAGGCACAGCATCATACCAAAAGGGAAATTGAAAGTATTAGTGCTCAACTTTGACAATTACATAAACTCAACAATTTGCCTAGGTTACCAAGAAATTACAACTATAAACTATAATCTATCATTTATGTAATTTTTGATATATAATAAAGTTATGTATACATAAAATACAGAGTTAATATTGAGACAAAAATTAACATTGAAGTGATAAAAATATAATTGGGTAAAACAATGATAGGTAAGAATCAGTTTTCAGATATCTAGGAAGTTCAGCTTTCTAATTAAAAAAACATTGACTGTTCTGGCCCTCTGTGGAGGTGGGGGGAACACTGATATGAAATTGTTAACATACAGTGTATTTTTAAAATAAAAATAATTTTGATAAATTGCAGTAAGTAGTATATTACGATTACATTGCATTATGCTAGACATAACATTGCAAAATATGAATGATGCACAGGTTTTCACAGATTGTTCTATTTTATCATTCATATTTTCCTTCTTATTTCAGAGAGTAAATCGGCATTTCTCTATCCCTCCCCACCTGTTTACTTATCTTAGAGAGATGTTCACTGGTTGTAAGTGAGCAAAAAACAACTCCCATTATTTTAAGCAAAAAAGAAAAGGACATTTTACTAACTCATATAATAAGTAAATCAAGAGAGGTATTTGATCTTATATATTGCTAATTCTAGAAATTAAACATTATCATAGGGGCATCAAGCTTCTCTGTTCCTTGATTCAGCTTTACCCTGTTTGGAGAAATATCATTAGGCCATTGCTACCTACATAGTGAGGATGATGATTATTGGCAGATGGGTAGGTCCAGGCTAATATTGTCTCAGCTTATTGACTTTGATAAAAAGTGAAGGCATTTTATCCAATAATTCTGGAAGAGTTCCCAAAGCTGATCTTCTTTGTCATTTAGTCACATGGATGTATACCCCTAAAAAACGATTCTCAAAAAGAAAATGAAGGGCAATACCAAAATAATTCTGAATAACAATTTTCTTACGTATAAAACTAAGATAATGAGAGGGTCTACTTCACGGGGTTGATGTGGATTAACTGGATTAACATATAGAATCTGCTCAGGGCAGCACCTGATTCATGTGTGGTTAGTTATCACTGGTGCTGTTACACCAGAAGTCTCTCTTACATATCTCCATTTCTCTACCTTTGACCAAGTTGGTTTGTTTGGCAGGAATTCTTTTCTTCCTCACATCTAAAGTCCATCACAACATCATTACCTCTAAGAATACGTCTCATATTTTGCAATCCTCATAGATCATTTTTGGCGTCTTGTTAGATGTAGTACTTAATGCGTACTACCCTGAGTTAAAATCATATGCATGTAGATCCTTCTACCTGTGTATCCTGCAGGTCTTTTTCATCTCTGTTCTCCATGGCATCTACTCTAGTGCTATGTTAATATGAATGCAAAATTAAAAAAAATAAATAAACTGAATCTAGGCATAGGAGATAAAATAAATAAGAAACTCAAAATCATCATATACACACACATATACTGAAATTCAATATATTAAAAAAAAACACACTCATTTTAACCTCCGGTTATATATGTCTGGAGCTCTAAAATACATTGGTGGAAATATTTATATGCAAATAATTTCAACTAAAAGAAACCTGTGTAGTGCTATGTAAAATAGAGATTTGAGAAGTCTTCTTATATATTGATAGATCGAGCTAAAAATTATACATGTATGGTGTATAATCAAATGATTAACTGTTAAAATCCATAGTGTAAACTAGGTGTAAAGGGATAACATTAAGAGCAATTAAAGAATCAAATGCTTTTAAGCATTTACAATCAAATAGATAAGCAGAACCAAGTGGTGCTTAGGATCTTATTTTGCTATGCTTATTTCAATTAGCCGCTAGCTAATCATTAAAACCAGATTTTGGTTCAAGGAGGTATATAAAATTGAAAATATCAATTGCCATTCCTCTAAATATCATAAATAATACATCCTTCAGAGTGTGCTAGATCCTAAATATTTAATAAACACTTGCACACTGCTGTTTAAGTACTGATCTAAACTCCCTAGATGAATAATTTCATTTCATCCTCAAAACACCACTTTCACTCTTATTACCATTTTACAGGTGGAGAAATTGGACCACAGGGAGGTTAAACCACTCGCTGAAGCTCATTCCACTAGTAAAAGACAGTCAAGATTCCACCCAGAGGGCTTGGCTCCAGAGTTCAAACTCTGAGACATTACAGTGTGCTGCTTCTGATGTTTAATTATACCTAACATAGAATATATCTACCATAGAAAATTAGGAGAAAAAAACTAGAAAAAAAGATGAATACCCATGTTAACAATTTAATTCAACCAGAATATGCCAAAATTATGTAGACATTTACATCATTTGAGGTTACAAATGCTGTTCCCCTGTTTGTCAAATCTGCCATTTGCTTCTATCTGACAAGTTGAATATTGCTTTGACATCCACTTCTCAAGTTAGAAACTATTTTGTTATATCTTTATAAATGTTGATTGTTTTTTAAATGTTACCTCCTACCGTAGACCGTTACAACTTTAAGTACCATATGTCATTCTTCTATGTGGTGGTAGTGATCACCATAACGTAGTAAATGTATCAAAGGCAATACATAGAAAAAGCTCCCTTTCTTTTTCTTTTTGTTTTTTGTTTCCTTGGGGTTTTATTGTTTATTTGTTTTTGAGTATATTGGAGTAGAGTTGATTTACGATGTTGTGTTAGTTTTAGGTGTACAGCAAAGTGATTCAGTTATACATATACATATATTCATTCTTTTCTAGATTTTCTTTCTCATATAGATTATCACAGAATGTTGAGTAGATTTCCCTGTGCTATACAGTAGGTCCTTGGTGGCTACTCTCTTTTATATAGTAGTGTGTGTGTTAATCCCAAGCTCCTGATTTCTCTCTCCCCATCCCAACCCCAACATTTCTCCTTTGGTAACCATAAGTTTACTTTCAGTATTTGTAAGTCTGTTTCTGTTTTTTTTTTCTGAGTAAAAGGATAGTTTATTTTATATATGCCTCTTTTTTTCCAAATCAGTGCTGTTCTATTTTTTTTAAGAACTTTTACTGAGATATAACTGACATACAATAAACTGCATATATCTAAAGTGTACAATTTGATATTATTTTTCTTATTAGTAATGTATATATGGCAATCCCAATCTACCAATTCATCTCACACCAGCTCACTCCCCGCCCCGCCCCCGGCTTTTCCCCCTTGGTGTCCATATGTTTGTTCTCTCCTTTTCATGGACACATAAATTTGTGTCAATGGGGTTTATTTTTCTGTGTCACAGAAAACAATGTATAAATTCAGATGTGTGTACTTATTGTGAGTATGCCTCAAGCCAGATTCCCTAAACATTATCTCCCAGATAAGACAGTCTTCCTACTCACAATTTCCAAAACCAAGCACTTTTATATTTACTTCAAAATGATAAACTACTGAATCAATACTCTCATCTCTTTGTTTTTCTATCCTTTCTTGTCTTTCTACTTGCTTGCTTTTAAGTCTGTTTTTAAGTTCTGCTCCTTTAACACTTTCATATGCACACTTCAAAGAAGATGAGCACTAAAAGTTATGGTTTCTAAATTGAGACAGAGTTGAAAAAGGCTTCTGATCTATAGCATGCAAAGGTCTTGCTGCCTTTTCTTATTATTAGTTGCTGTCCATAAGTAGAAGTTAAAAGAAAAGAAGTTGTGTGTGTGTTTCTATGTGACGTACATTAAAAGATAAACTGAGACATATTAAACATTTCAGAGTTTATTTGAGCAAAAATTGATTCGAATTGGGCAACATCCAATCTAGCAGATAGAAAGGCGCTCTGAGGAAATGTATAAATGAAAGAATTGTATAGCCAGAAGGGAGCAGGAACAAGGAAGTTATACTAGAGAAAAAAGTGGATTGGTTATTGCAAAGTCATTTACCTTTAAGGGATAGTAGGGGTCTATCAAGCAGATTACCTCACTGGTGCTGATCCAGGGATTCCTGATTGACTGGTTTAAGATTCCATTTCTGGGAGAGCCAAAACTGTAATTAAGTCTTGTCTTGGTTTGGTGACATGTGGCTTGGTATAAATAACTCCATTTTGGGTCTGTCGTCTTGCTATTCACACTTGTAAGAAGCTATCTGAGTGGATATTAAAGTGCTGAGAGGAAAAGTGCAATGGATAAAGAAGGAAAAGACTACCAAAAAAAGATATATGGGGAAAAAGCTATTAAAAACATGTTATTAACCATTGAAAAAAAAATCCTTGTTTTTAAGCACATTTCTAAAATTATAAAATAAAAACACATATATGCTGGCTCTGAATATTAGCCATTCAGACAATAGATGGCCAGTATTTTTTTAACCCTTAAAATGGTTGATTTTTTGTGCATCCAATTGTATTATAATATATTGAAATGATTAAATCAAGATGGTTAGAAAAGTTACTATTATGAATCACTGGGGAAAATAATTATTAAATATCTGGCAATTACAGCTTCAGAAAAGAGAAGATTAGCTATAAGAAGGGACTTGAGAGGTTCATATAAAATATTCTGAGATACTGATGTTCAGAGATGCATTCCTTGCTAAGGAAATTTGATGCAGTTGCACTTAAAAAATAATATTGCAATCTTATTTTTTCAAAGCTAATATTTACAATGCTGTATTAATCTTATTACTGTCCCTGTGCTTCTTTTAATGAATTTTAAAATTATGATCATTATTTCCTCCAAAGCTGTTTAGGGTAAAATGTTGAGTACATTTTATCTTAGGATATTTTAGTGCCCTCTAGTGTGCAGAAGTTAACAATAGCATTTCATTTTGTAAATTACATAAATTTTTTTTAAATGCAAGATTTTTAAAATGGCAACTTTAGATCAGTATGAAGTGGGTTAAAAAAAAATCATTTTGTAAAGCAAATTAGAACCAGATGTCAGTTCAACCTTAATAGAAACGCCAACAAAATGCAACTTTGCTCCTACTTTTATTCAACTCAGGTTAAACAGCCCCTCCTCCCTTTCTCTGACTGCTAGACAGGATGTCTCATTTGCATAAATCCATCTCCAGATTTCAGACTTTCAGGCAAGCTAGGCTGTTGTCTGCGCTTTCTAATATTGTGAGTTCCATGTTTTCTTCGGGGTGAGTGTGCAAAACAGTGTATGCATATTGCTAAAATGGGTGTCTTCTCTGAATCTACTAGCCTCTGACACTGAAATATTTGATTTGTGATTAGGGCAGTTGGCTAGAGCTAAGTAAAAAAAGCCTAATCTAAAGCCTCCTGCCATTCTCACAAACAGTTGCGGGTTTTTTGTTGTTGTTTTTTTTAACAAGGTTGGGTTGCGGGTTTTTTGTTGTTTTTTTTTTTTTTTAACAAGGTTGGGTATTAAGAAGATGCAAATATTTTTTTAAAATGCAGGGTCTGTGAAGGACCAACAGGAGGGATTTGAGCCAAAAGAAATGTTTAAACTGAGTTTGGGAAATCATTTTGGAGGAGATTTTTTAAAATTTAACTTTAAATCCAGTGGAAGATTCATCAATAGAATTGAGGAGAATTATTCTTTACCTAGCAACGGCCGATACCAACATATGACAAATACCAACAATCTCAAGATATGATGAATATCTCCCAGCCTTGTTTTAATTTTCTGTGGTTAACCCATAACTTCTAAATTAGAATCTGTTCAGATAGAGACCATAACTCAGTTTAGATTGTTAGAAAAGCTGTGAATGCCTCAGAATCATGTGAATGCCTTGCATCACCTCCTTTACCATGTTTTTACTGAAAAGTGAATAACAGCACAATTGAGTGACTACAAATTGCTTTGTGGTTGTTAATATCAGAGAAGGAACACTAAGGAGCAAGAATCATTGCTGAATATTCAGAGGACTTCCAAAATGCCAGATAATGATATTTTGTTTGGCATGCTGTATTCTTAATGTGATCCAAACTGTATGAATAATCATCTCTGCAAAAAAATCACAGAGAATTATTTTGTCTTCGTGTTTTGGCAGATCTCCTGTATGTTTCCTTTGGGTAGCTTTGAGGTGAAATCATAAAGTTTAGGGCATTGTAGCATCAGAAGAAATATAAACATTTCCATACATTTTAGAATTTAAATGAAATTTGAGTTGATGTCTTTAACATTTTAAGATAAAATAAGTATGTTATTCAGCCAAATTTCTAATTATCCTCAGTTAATATAACACTCTACATTAGTATACATTCTATAATAAATTAACCAGAACAGACTGAATTTTCCTAATTTGTGCAAAAATTCATGCAAATAGTTGTAGAGTTACCAAGTGACTTGAACATCCTAGTTATTTTACTTAACAGCTTAAACAAGTGAGGAATTATAACTATACCCACTGTTACAACAAAGGAAGCATCTGTATTCACCTCTATGCATTCTTTGAGGCACATTTCATTTACTCTTATGTTTGTTTACATGTACCTTTCCCCTACTCCCAGATTAGTGGTCCTATAAAAAAGATGAACACCCTTGACTCCCATCATCTTTTTAATACACCAAACATAAGAAAGGGGGATTCGTGTTAGTTAATATCTACCCTCACCAGGTATCTGTTCTATGTGCTTTTGTGGTCTTAATCTCTTTTATTTCTCATAAGAGTCATTTGATGTGGACAACATTATCTTTATTTTAAAGATGAAAAAAACTAAGATTCAGGAAAAAATTAACAATACGATAAATCCCTACATATGAACCTTCAAGTTGCAAACTTTCAAAGATGCAAATGTGCGTTTTCATGTCCAATTACATGTTAGTTCACATGTCTGCCATACGTTGTCACGTGAGTGCATCTTCTACAATTGGTTGTGGTTTGTGTACTTTACTGTGCAGTACTGTATAGAGTACAGCAGTACAGTATCTTTATTTCAAGCCCAGGATGTCCAGAAGCAAGTATAAAAGCAGCAGTGATGTAGCTGGTACTGGTAAGAAGCACCAGGAAATGGAGGCCCAGAGAAAGGACAAAGAAAGACAAGAGGAAGAAGAAGTAAGTGAAGAACCAAAGAGATTCATGACACAGGAAATGGCCAGGGGATTTTCTTTATTTGAGGAGGCACTGTTAGCTTTTGAGGCACAGGACCCATACGTGGAATGGTACACAAAGGTTGCAGCAGCCGTTCAAAATGCACTCCAGTGTTACCGTGTCATCTATGATGAGAAAAAAAGAGCTACTACCCAGACATCACTGGATCATTTTTTTCGAAAGCGTAGATAGAACTGAATCCAGCAAGGAACCAGAACCTGTGCCATCAGGGTAAGGCAAGAGTGAAATAGCAACTTGCCCTCCATCTCCTATTGCTGAAGATTCTTCAGCTCTACCATCTCCCACCTCTCTCCCTCCTCCAGTCAGTAACTCTTGCCTGTTCACTCGATGCCTCCCCTGTGTGCCAGCTGTTGAACTGTATTACTGTACTTTTCAAGGTACTGTACTGTAAGATTAAACATGTTTTCTTTACTTTTTGTGTCTATTTTTTATGTATTATTTGTGTGAAAAGTATGATAAACCTATTACAGTGCAGTACTACATAGCTGATTGTGTTAGTTGGGTACCTAGGCTAACTTTGCTGGACTTACAAATACACTCTCGGAATGGAACTCATTCATATGTAAGGGACTTACTATAATCTCTCTCATGTATTGAGCTCTTTCTAGGTATCAGATACCGTTCTAAAGTCTTTTCATACATAATTATTTTTAATCCTGATGGCAACACAAAGACATAGGTTTTATGTCTCCAATGTTACAGATGAAGCAACTAAACCTTAAAGAAATTAGTAGCTTGACCATGTTTACATAGCTTTCAAGTAGTAAAAGTGTGACTTTATCTCAGATAGGTCTGATTCTAAACTTAGTTCCCCTACTAGTGTTAACAGGGTGAATTAGTAAGAAGAGTTGGAGGGTGTCAGCACCACTGCCCTCACCCTCATTCCCAGGAAAAGGACAGCGTTTCTTTTCTTTGTTTACTTAAAGGCAGATTGATGGTTTGTACAAAACTTACAACCTAGTTTGTGGAAGTCAGACTTTTGAAAGGAATCCTTTGTGTAATGCTTAATACTAGGACTAGGGCTTTCAGCTTGGCAAAGAACCATGTGCCCATCCATATTTGGCATGAAATCATAAGGTTATCCAATTTAAAAGGAACTGTGAATAAATGAGGAAATGCTGAGTGTCTTAAGGAAGAGTCAGATCGATACAAACTTAAGAAGATTGAATATGAGTAGTGAGAAGAAAGGGTAGGTTCTTGCTTCTCGGAAAAATGATCAGACTTTATCCATTGATGTCCAGCCCACCTCCAAACTCCTATTCTATTTTCCATCCACGCTCCATTGTTTGCACTTTCTGGAAAGAGCAATATTCTCTCCTGCCTGTGACACTTTAGTTGTGGTGTATCTTTACATGGAATCCGTTTCTTCACAAATTTTTCCACACTTTGCCCTGGTATTTCCTACTCATTTTCTAGGTTTTAACTTATAATAATTCCTCAGGAAGCCTTATCTTACCCTAAGTCCACATTAAGTCCCACTTCTTAAATTTCCTAAAATAACCCCCCCATAACTCTAATTACTTAATTATTAGGTACCTAATAATGCCCTCTTTACAAGGCTGCCTCTTGACCACACACGAAGCTCCATGAATACAGGTTCTGTACATACCTGATCCACCAGCACTTCATTGCATCTGGCATGTTGTTGGATGGATGAATAAATGTTAATATACTGCTCCCACTTTTACAGTGAATCATAATTACAATTTCAATATGAATAGAAGTTCTTGTGAATTTCTGGACTTCTCATGAGGACACAGAAGAAAGGTGAGCTGGAGGTTCTTCAGAGTCTAGTTACAGAAATTGAATAAATATCTATAAAATGTTTTGGGATGAAAGTAAACATACAACAGTTTTGTCCAGATTTTAAGTGCTGGATTGCTCTTAAGTGACTTTTTTTAAAGCTAAATAAGAACAGAAAAGATTTCTAGTGTGTCTTTATTGGTTCCGTTGATATTTTGAAAATAAACGCCATTTTTTCTTACCCTTTATTTTTTCCTGGTGATCAAAAATACATTACAACCCTTAACTCATTCAAATACATAGTATCAACTTTACAGGCAAAGCATTTAGAACAAACTAAAAGGTTCACTTTGAGCATTTGAACAATGTATACTTATTAGCAAATCTTTTGTACTAGACTAACTTATTGATAAAATTTGCCTCTGCTCTTCAAAGATGCTCTAAATTATACACAGTGGAGCACTTCAGATTAAAAAATAAATAGCCATACACTCTCCATAATGAGTGAGTAAACTGCAGTTGAAGACACACTGCTTAAGCTTAACTGAGTGGTTTTGTAGTAGCTACATATTCAAACAGTTTAGCAAGAAATATAGTTCAAAGGATATATATATTTTTTTAATTTGGAGCTCTCAAAATGCTTTAACATCTATGATTGTCAAAACCAAAGAGAATCTGTGCCTGTATTAGTCTGCTATAGAGAAATGATCCAACCTAATTTATTCTTCATGCAAGCAGTTTGCAAAATTTATTCAATATCTATTTATATTTATAAACCATCAGCCATGAAATGGAATAAAATTGATTGCATTATACTACATTTTCAACTTGTCTGTGTTTTGTTCTTCCTGGTTATCCAAGTCATTCAAATAAATTCAATCAGGCTTCCCTCCATCATCTGATGGAAACAAATAATATTTTTGAGACTCTGAGCCAAAATAAATCCTCATTTTAACTGACAGTGAATGATGTACATATCAGATCTTAATAAGAAGAAGCACTGATACTCAATAGACTAACTAGATGGATAGAGGCATCAAGTGATAGAAAAAAACATTGTAAGGACTTAAACAGATAAGAGTTTATTTTTCCGTGTAACAAGAACTCCACCTGTAAGCAGTCCAGTGATTGTAGAGCTGTTCAAGAATGTTGGAAAAGACCCGTGCTGCTTCTGTCTCTCTGCTGCACAACCTTTATTGTGTGGCTTTTGTCCTCAAGTTTGCAATCTGGCTGCATACTTAGAGGCATCATTACTGTGCTCCTCAAGAAGAGGGAAGGTCAGTGTGCTAAAGTGAAAGACTTCCTCCAAGTCTGGCCTTTTCCTTTTTCTTTAGGAAGGGTTTTTCTCTCATGGGCTTTTACTTATGTATTTTTTTTTTTTTTTTTTTTTTTTTTTTTTTATGTAAGTGACATCTCACCACTAGGCACAAGAAAAATCTCAGTTCAAGTTTTGTTTTTAACAATTGCAGCCTTGCAGTCTCTGGGGTAGAATCAGACAATGAAGAAGGGAGTTGACATCAAGGTCTTATTGGCCAAACTTCAGTGTTGACTACATGTTTGCCTACTCTCTCTCTCCCTCTATCTATCTCTATCTCTATCTATCGCCCTCTATCTCTTTCTCTTGTACGTGTGTGTTTCAGGTGCTAAGGATTGAGTTAATAACTATCATCAAACTCTACAACATTTCTCTTTCATTCTTTCTAGTTGTTTGCTGTTATTCTCTTATCTCATTCCCATACCCCTGTTCTCCCATAGGCAACCATCCCAGCCTTTTTAATATGTGCACCTTTCTGTTTTTATGTCTTCCTATAAAATGTTTATATTTGTTCTTATATGTAAAAATAATTTATAAACACAATATTGTGTTATACATCTCATTCTTCGTCTTACTCTTACATAAAGCACTGTTTCATGTATACATTGTACAAAATAATATTTTAAATGTAAATGTAGAATTCTTAATGAATATTTGAGTATGGGAATCATTAAAATTCAATTATTTATCCAGTATTGATTTATGAAATACCCACTATGGGTCAGGAATTGGTCTAGGCACTGCGGATACAACATTGAACAACAAAAGGTATTTTTATAAAGGTGCTCTGGAGCTTACATTTTAGTGAAGAAACTAGAGGTAAAAAGGAAATTATTAAATTATATAGTATGTTAGATAGTAATAACACCAAAGAAAGCAAAGTGAAGAGATAATTAGAAATAGGAAGAGCTGCAGACAGGGATAGGAGAAAGGGGGAAGCAGCAAGATATAGTTTTATTTTATTGTTTTTTATTTTTAGGCCACACCATGAGGCATTCAGGATCTTAGTTACCCGACCAGGGATCAAACCTGTGCCCCCTGCATGGGGAACACAGAGTCTTAACCGCTGGACTGCCAGGGAAGTCCACAAGGGTGAAGGCAGCCAGGGAGGTTGGCACTGCAAAGGCATCATGTGAGTAAAGACTTGAAATGTGGGCGCAAGTTATGTTGATATGTAAGGAAGAAGATTCCAGGCAGAAGGACTACTAAGTATACAGGCATTTAGGAAGGGAGCACTGCTAGTCTGTTCAAAGAGTAGCAAGGCAGCCAGTGTTGCTGTAGCAAATGGAGGGAAGAGGAGAGGACAGGAGGTGCGAATGTGAGAGAATGTAAGAGGCTAAATAATGTAAGGACTGGTAGGTCATGGTGAGCACTTTGACTTACACTTTGAGTCAGCCCAATTCTTGCAGAGTTTGAGCTGAGGAATAAAAGTGATCAGGCTACTATTTTACAGGATCATTTTTTCTGCCAGATTAAGAACAGATAAAAGGTGGGCAATGCCAGAAATGGGGATGTATTGAGAAGCTATTAAATAATGCAGGTGAGACATGATAGCAGAGAAGTGGTGACAACTTATTAAATTCTAGATATATTTTGAAGAGTAGAGCTAAGCAGAATGTGTTAGTGAAATACATTTAGGGCATGAGGTGTTGAAAGGGAATCCAAACTTTTTGACCTGAGCCAAAAACAAAAACAAAAACAACAAAAAAATAGAATTGCCATGTATAGAGACAGGAAAGTCTGTGAGAAAGTAGGAATGGGGGATGATACCTGGAGGTCAGTTTGGACTTGGTAGATTTGATACGCCTGTTAGAAATCCAAGTGACCATGTCAGCTAGATAGATGTATAAACAGGTCAGGTTACTCTTCAGTGTGTAATGTGTGGCTAAGCTCTGGATCCCTGACTTTTCATCAGTTACTGTGCAGTAAGTCCCAAAGTGGGCACTGCAGGGCAGTGGGCTGGAGCAGCTGATTTTACTATCAACCTCTCAGAGCAATGTGGCAAAATCTTGTTTACCATATACAATGTATCATCGCTACACTGAGGGTGGATTACATATGACCCTACTTCTAAGGTAGACCATGAAGCTGGAGAACCATGGTGCATGATGTGGAGTAAATTTAACTTTCCCCACAATGTTTCAAAGCCTGAAAGATAATGCAGTAATCATGAAAGAACAAGAATTGATTGCAACATTGTGTGTGTGGAATCTAGACCATTCCAGCCTCACCCATCAGGGGGACTGTTTGTCCTTTTGCCCCAGATAATTCTTTCTTCATCTAGAAAAAAAATTACTTGATAAACTGTCACCAAAGAGCATGGTTTGGACCATTTCTCTCTCAAGACATCATTTTTATGTTATATAAGAAGGAATGATCAACAGCAGGGCATGCTCTAAGTCTTTCTACCTTGCTACTTACTTATTTGTGATCTTTCTATTTGAAGATGAAATGCCCAAATAAAGAAGGAAATGCTGTGAATTAATAATGTCATTATTGTCAATAGTCTCCATTACAAAAGAGCAAGCCAAATCACCACGCTAGGAAGAAGATTAACAGAGTTGGGTTCACAAAGGATGACTATGGGTAAAAACTTTTGTTGTTTGTCTGCCCTTCTTAACACAAAGGAGAAGGGGGACATCTTCAGTTCTGTACGGATTTTAAAACAATTCAAGGAAAGGATCTCACCAGTAAAGTGCTAAAACACCACTGTGGGTAATTATCTGAGTACAAAAAGGCAGCTTAAGGGAGTGAGATGGACAGCTTTGGGAAAAACTGCCCTTAATTCCTAGACATTGGAGAATGCACCCAATGGTTTCAAAACAACAATGATAATGATATCCCTTAAAAAGCCACCAATTCACCATGATCTCCCTCTCTTCAGAAGAACTGATTTACATTTCAACTACTCTGTCCCCAGTGAGGAGCAAAGAACAGAACCATTTTGATGCATATCCTGGGCAAACTTTTGTTCACAAAGAGTTAAGTAAGTTGTTGCCTCTCATCCATTTCTCAGTCCATACCTCCTACATGCAAATGTGTACAAACGCACACGACTTACATTCAGGTCAGCTCACAACATGTTAAAACTACATACCAAAGACTTGTTTGTCAAGGGTGTCCTAAACAGTATTCTATTAAAGACAACCACAGTGAAACATCACTGGAATGTGATGGAGGCATTGCTCAGGGCTGGGAATGCAAAGAATGAGATAGCACCATAGAAACAGGACAAGCATTTATAAAATTTCATTCTTTTTAGTCTGGTTTATGAATTTTTAATGGTATTTATTTGATTGACTGAAGTAGAGTTGATTTACAATGTTGTGTTAGTTACAGGTGTACAGCAAAGTGATCCAGTTATACATATGTTTATATCTATTTTTTTCAGATTCTTTTCCCTTATAGGTTATTACAAAATATTGAGTATAGTTCCCTGTGCTATACAGTAGGTCCTTGTTTCTTATCTGTTATAATATATAGTAGTGTGTATATGTTAATCCCACATTCCTAATTTATCCCTCCCTACCTTTTCCCCTTTGGTAACTATAAGTTTGTTTTCTATGTCTGTGGGTCTATATCTGTTTTGTATATAAGTTTATTTGTATCTTTTTTTTAGATTTCACATATAAGGGATATCGTATGATATTTGTCTTTGTCTGGCTTAATTCACTTAGTATGATAATCCCTAGGTCCATCCATGTTGCTGCAAGTGGCATTATTTTATTCTTTTTTATGACAGTCATACTCCATTGTATATGTATACCACATCTTTTTTATCCATTCATCTGTCAATGGATATTTAGGTTGCTTCCATGGCTTGGCTATTGTAAATAGTGCCACTATGAACATTGGGGTGCATGTATCTCTTCAAATTATAGTTTTCTCTAGATATATGCCCAGGAGTGGGATTTCTGGATCATATGGTAGCTCTATTTTTAGTTCTTCAAGGAACCTCCATACTCTTCTCCATAGTGGCTGTACCAAATCTAGTCATACTTTTTTTTTACATTCTATCAGCACCAAAAACTGAAATAGAAAAAGATTTCAACTTTCTTTTAGGGTACTCACAGTCCTTTAACATCTGAACCCAACAGTTTTATCTCCTGTCATCCCCTTCATTCCCACTAGCCATCTGCCATCTGGCCTATGTAGCCCATGACTCCCTAAACTCACATTCGTGTTGCAACTCTCATCCTGGAATATCCTTTCTTCTCTATCTGAAAGTTATCTACTTATATTTTTGATTCTCTGTCAAGTGTCACATACTTTGAGAAAAAAATTCCTGATTCCAACAGGAAAAGTAATGGCACAGTTTAAGGTGACCATATAAAACTCTGATAATAACATTCATTATATTGTATATTGTAATGTAATATGTGTTTACTAGTCTGTCTTTTCAAATGAAATGTGAATGACTTATTAACAGGGTTATGTCTTTTTAATCTTTGTAAGCACAGTGTCTGTCAAAGGGATCTCTATTTGAGTGAATGAATCAGTCAATGAATCAGTCAATTAATAAGGTTGTATTACTACGTTGCAATACCTCTGTGATTTTCATGAGAGCAGAGCATATCTCTTTTATTCATCACTGTTTACCTCACCTGAGCGTACTTACTCTGTGATGTAAATTTGATATCTTAATGTATAAACAAATTACTTATAACTATTCTTCATCTTTGTATGTTTTTTAGACTGTCTCAATTATCACACAGTTTTTGCTTTGCTCGCTTCAAAGGCATACATAAAGTTTATAATATCTTAACTTTATTTTGTATAATCTATGGATATTTAATATATGTTTGTTTCATAATTGCCATATAGAAAAATCTTAACATATTACACTGGCCTGTATCCAGAAGGGTCCTAGTAAAAGTTAGTGGAATGAGAGAGAGAAACAATATACAAGTGAGGTAATCGCAAATATTGTCAGTTGCAAAGCGGTTTTCTGCTTTGAATAGTTTCACATTTTCCAATCACCAAGGGGAAGAATGTATTTTTAAAAAGCTAGCAATGAAAGCAAAATAGAATTCCCAAAAGGATGAATCTTAATTATTTCAATAAATAACAGACATTTGTTCTTGCTTAAAATCTCTAGCTTCAAGGATACCCTGGTCGGATTTTGTATCAAGCAAAATAGAAGCTTTTCCTTCAATCCGTACATGAAGATAATAAATCAATAACAATGAGACAGCCACAAACAAGTTCTGTTTACCCTTTGCCATCAAGAACAAAAAAACTGAGTTTCTTCAAATATCTGATGGTACTTTCTTAAGTGGCCTTATCGGCTAAAATGTTTTCATTTAGTTTTACAGATTGCAAAAACGTATTCCTAACAAGAAAGTACCCTCATTTCTCAGACCTTGTGACCACAAGAAAATAGATTGTTGTAACATAATATGCTGCAGTGTTATGTTAAGATTTCCCTTTATGTCAGAATGCTCTAAACTTGAAGCTGCGATCAAGTACAATAGGAGAAACAATTGAAAATCTCAAAAGGTGTCAGTGATTCTGTGCATCAGCCGTATTTGGATAATGTCCTTTCACAACAGTTAAACAAAATTGAAATGTTCCTTGATAATGGTGCTAGAAATTGTGACCTATTTGTAAATGTCCTTTGCTTCTAGAATTTTGCTTTCATTTAACAGAAAGTAAAATGCTGACCTGCTGGTTACATCTTTTTATGTCTGTTAGGGGGATTCATATAGTATACGGACTCATCTGTATGGGCTAACACTGTGCAACTCTGGCAATGTAAGTAATATAGAGAGGGCCTACTGGTTTTTGTTCTTCTTGTTGTTATTGTTGAAGGCATCCAGAGCTCCTGGAAATACAGTAAAATGGAAAAGACATGTATGGAATTATTCACCACTTAGTGCTTCAACACGGTTATATGGTTCTGAGTAATGAAAGGTTCTGGAAAGAGAAAAAAAAACATTGTTCAGACAGCTTCCTGTGTCTGTCAGTAGGTAAAGCCAAGATGATAATGGCCTTCAGAACTTTAAATAATATGCTTTATCTTACCCTGCTGGAATGCTCTCAAAGTATATTCTAAAGACTTTCCTAATGGTCCCCATGAGTAAGAATTTAACTAAAAATAATTAAGATGTTTTCTATGTGCTTTAAGAAAAAGACTACTAAAACTTAACTTGGTTTAACTAAACAAATGATATGCCAGCCACTCCTCTTATTTCCTGTTCTTTCTTCCTTCTTTTCCTCACCCACTTCACATTTCCCCATGATTTAATTAGGTTTATATGCACTGTTTTGGAAAGTGTTTACATACTGAAGACTTAAATTAAACCACAGGCCTAACTGAGGAAATCACTTATTGGAAATATGCACATAATAAAAAATTTCAACTGGAGTTTAATATAAATTGTCAGAAATAGAGCTTGTATATTTAAAAATCAAATAACATTTTAGTTATGCTAAGAATTAGGCAGTCTGAATATAAGTCTCAGCATATTAGGAAGATGAAAACATCCAAAAAAAAAAAAAAATCAGGAAGGAAGAGTGAAACTGTCTCAAAGTTGATTTTTTTTTCTTTTTACTTATCACCTAAGAGATAGACCCAACAACCTATTCTCAAAATTATAAAAATCTGAGTAAATCAATGTATGCAATTGTCTACTCTTATTAATTTTTACCTATGGAGAAAACACCCCCTCTCTCCAGAGTTTTAACACTAGCAAATTCTTATATTATTATTTGTGGTTCCATGTAAATATTTAATTATTTAATTATTTTAATCATAACTTCCACCACTGCCAGCTACTTATTCTGATGGTCAAACATGTGGAGACTAAAATTCTTCTGTTCTTAAAACAGTTTTCAGTTATTGGAAGACAATAGTCATAACTCAAAATTCTTTTAGAGTCAATGTGTCTTTCTTCTCCCAGTTCGGGCTTGCTGTAGGTGGGAAGCCTGAGATGGAAAAGTTGCCCATCATTGACTTCCTCTCTTTTCCCCAGCTTGACCTCTCCTCTTCCCCTACTCAGTAGGGCTTCTGGTTCCTCCAGGTTGAAGAGTGAGAGAAGAGAGAAAAAGGATTTTCCTTGTGTTCTGGCATTGCATATCTCAGCCCCTGGGGGATGTTTAAAGCCCACTTGCTCTGGACTTAGCTCATGCTTGTGTAGATGTTTTGGAGGAGTCTTAGAAGTCACACTAGAAACATTCCAATGCATTCCCATCACACGATGATGCAGATTTCTTTGGTATGCTCTTTATGGTTCTTTCTCTGCACTTGGGATTTGCATTGCTCATCATTTTGTTGAACTCACAATCTCTCTGGACAGCCACTTGGGAAGGATTTGAATTAGCTCCTAGATAGCTTTCTCTCCTATGCAGCTTTAACTTGACCCTCAAGAAAACACATATACCCTTGCCTCTACTATCGGTAGAAAAGAGGCTCCCAAAGCAAATAAAACCCTTTTTCTTCTGCTGCCTCAGATCAGTATTCACCTTTCACACTTACTTTCTTCCTTTTCAATCCCAAGACGAGTCCACTCTGCCCCTCAAACACCACATGGGCTTCTTAAACCATTTTTCATCTGGCTTGAGCTAAAGAGGAAGCAAGATCTCTTTGTGTTGTGATACAGAGCACAATTTCTCCAAAGAAATTCTCACTCCCCATTTCCAATATGTTGGTCACTTCAACTTCAACCATTATATATATTCA
Organism: Hippopotamus amphibius kiboko; assembly: GCF_030028045.1. Lineage (NCBI taxonomy): Eukaryota > Metazoa > Chordata > Mammalia > Artiodactyla > Hippopotamidae > Hippopotamus > Hippopotamus amphibius. Next base: position 34,609,047 of record NC_080192.1, on the reverse strand, counting down.
AGGTGTGTAAAGGGTTGTTTTTGCTCACTTTATTTCCTAGTTCTGCATTGGTGGTCTACCATAGCATTTTTCAATTTAAAATATTTGCTACATTTGCTATGGTTGTTGGTGCCGTTGTTTTAGACCATTGGGCCTTTTTTGATTCTGAAGCACAATTCCACTTTTACATTCTATTATGATAATTGCATCAAGTTCTAGAAAATCAATTAATTTCAAGCTTATGTTTATGTTATTATAATAAGCCCATGCTTCCTATCGATATGTTTAGCCAACAGGTAAAATAGACACTTCTCAATGGAGTTTTTAGTCTAAAAGCTATTGAACATGTAAACTAAAAGTGAGACAAATGGTAGGGTAGGCTATGAAATTATTCATGTAGCTATAACCTAGTCTAGAGATCAGAGAAGATTTCTGAAGAATATGATGTCTAAGCTAAGAATGAAGAATTGATAGAGGATAGGAACATTATAAAAATAAAAATAACATGGATGAAAGTACTAAAGTATTAAAGGGTACAGCACATTCAAGGGAGGGAAAAATTATTTTGTAAACGAAGCACTAAGGATAAGGAGAAGGTAAAGGTCTGCATGGGACATGGACTACAGAAAAGTTAATGAGTGTAACTGGGTCAAAGGATAGTTAAAATTAAGCAGTGCACAAGAAGCCTGAAATGCCATGACAACCCAAATTTGACAAAATTCTAAAAATGTTACATGACAGTGTAATGAGTTGGAAGTGGGAAAAAACTTTTCTAAATTATCAATAATGAAAAAACAAATTTCAAGTAGACTGAATTATCTTTCTCATCTCCTTATAGGAAGATTATAGAAAAATTGTTTATCATATAAAGAGATGACTAAAAATTTAGAAAAATATTATATATGTATTTTAGGCAACTCTCTAGGCAACATGTTTTGTCATTTTTTTCCCCTGGATTTTGTGATGTTTATGGAAATTTTCAATTTTAGAAATTAGTATTTTATTGATTTTTTACTTCACTGTAAATAAATATTTAATTTGTACTCAAAAAAAAGGATAGGAGCAGGGCGGCAGGACTTAAGCTAAAGAAATAGGTAGCCATAACATTAGTTAAAGCTTTAAAAAAAAAACAAACCATATTAAGGATTTAGTTTTCATTAGCTATGTTAATATATATTAATGAAAAAGGTAGATTGAGAGAGAACAGGCAGCCAACATTAGAGATAGAGATGATAGTGACTTGTACTTGGGTTACAAGAGACAAAGAAGTGGACTCAGTTATACTTGGTGCTTAAATACATATGAGGTACAAAAGAGAAGAAAGACTCTTAGATGACCTCCAGGAAAGTCACTCAATTAATAATGCTTGGAAAAGAAAACAGGTCATGTGACTTGCAGAATCACAGAATTATAGGTTTTATGGAAGGTATGGATCCTAACTATCACTGAGTCTGCCTCTTTTTACAAAAAAAAAAAAAGGTAACCCCACCCCCATTTAAATGTCCTGTGAAATTCCACTTCCATTACCTTCTTGGTCTACTAGAAAACTGGTTCTCTCCTGAGGACACTGCTTCTTCTACAGTCCTCTCAAGTGGTGGTTGTGTTCTCTCCTACACCCCTATACCAATGGTAAAATGTTCTTCTCCAAACACACAACCCCTCCTCCCTACAGACGCTTAGTTTATCAATCGTTATCTTTTCAGTGTAGAAGTAATCTAGCAACTGGTAGCTCATTTTGTGAAGATTATTATCTCCAAACTATCACCAAATTCTTTATTATTAACTTTATTTTACTTTCTGATAACCCCAATATCAACATACAATAATCTTCTGAGTGGTTTGACCCCTTGCAATGATCTTCTAGATATTCCTAGAGATGTTCCCTCTATATTTTGTCATTAACAATAAGTACGTTCTCTAAAATGCTCTATATTCTCAATTTCAAGCACATTCCATATTTATATTCACTGTCCAGGCTTCAGTCACAGCTCAGGTTGTTATAGTCTACTGAAGCAAAACGTATCTATTCTTGCCTACCAACACAGTGGTATAGATAAAAATTAAAAGACATTACTTGCATAAGTTAAGCTACAGAATGGCCAAATTGGAATCTTTGTGTTTATAACCAATTTAAATAAGGAGAATTTGATTGTTCCTAATACTATAAACACAAAAATAGGCCAGGAGATTGCTTTGAGAAAATTAACAAGGCCACAATTAGAAGAGACAGCCAAGTTTTATGTACTGGGGCTGATGAAAAAGCTTGAAGTTTTTATGAATTACTAGAGAAAGAAAGAAAAAAAATAGATATATAGAAAGGGATTGGAGTGATTATTCTCCACACTTACCTTTAAGTTAAAGACTAAAAATGTACTAAGTGCTTGATGTTAAAATGTCAAAGTAGAAAAGATACTCATTAAGACATGAGATCAGCAGCACAGGAGTTAAGGACACCTGTTTTATCCTCAGCTTTATCTTGGTGACCTTGAACAAGTCACTTACTCATTTAAACTTCTATTTCCCCATCAATAAGACAATTATATTAATAACTACTTTACAAGGGTTTGTGCTGATTAAATGAGATAATTCATATAAGCCACTTAGCACCCTGAAGACTCTTTTAATTTTGGTCCTTTTAGAACTCACACTTCTACTAATTCATTGTAATTATTTTCCCCCAAGTCCCTGAGATCAGTCATTAGTATGAAGCACATCTTCAAAAGCAGAGTAGCATATTAGTGTCTCTCATTTCATGAATTCTGGTCTCCAAAATTTGTTTATTCTTTACCCTAGAGATAGCCCATCAAATCTTACTCTAAAGGAAAACAGTTTGGCATAGGTTTTACTAAGACAAAAATTAGAGTAAACAGAAAGAATTAGGGTCTTTATTTTGCATTTTGTTAAAAGTACTTTTTAGGGTTTTCTTGTTGGCTTGCTAAATGTTGTTGCACATACTAATAATTCAGTTGTGGTTTTCCATTATTATCTATTCAAACATTTTATCCAGCAATTCTTCCCCCGTTTTCATCTATCAGTCTGTCCATCAGAATAAAAACATGCTGTTATTTCTTCCATCTTAACAAAACTCCTCTCTTGACACTACTTCTCTTTCTGCTATCACAATATTTCTCTATGCACTCACCAAACTGTATTAATATTAAGTCATCAGAGAAGTTTTCATATTTTGGAAACCTTTTTCAAAACCTTATTTATAAGCAGTTTTAGGTTTATAACAAAATTGAGATTTCCCTTATACCACCTGCCCCATACATGCGTAGTCTCCCGCATTATGAATAGCACTCACCAGAATGGTGTATTTTATACCAAGGATGAATGTATATTCACACATTATAATCATGGAATTCCATACTTTAGGGTTCACTCTTGGTATTGTGCATTTTATGTGTTTGGCCAAATACGTAACAACATATATCCATCGTTATAGTCTCATACAGAGTACTTTCACTGCTTAAAAATCTTTTGTGTTCTATCTATTTATCTTCTCCCCTCCCCCCACCTCTGGGACTACTTATCTTTTTATTGTCTCCAAAGGTTTGCCTTTTCCAGAGTGTCATTTAATTAGAATCATACAGTAGCCTTTTCAGATTGGCTGCTTCCACTTACTAATATGCACTTGAGTTTCCTCCATGTCCTTTCATGGCCCAATATCAATTTCTTTTTAGTGTTGAATAATATTCCATTGTCTGGACGTACCAAAGTTTACTTATCCATTCACCAATAAGGACATATTGGTTGCTTCCAAGTTTCAGCAATTATAAACAAACCTGCTGCAAACATCCTTGTGCAAGTTGTTTGTGGACATGAGTTTTCTCTTTTGGGGGGCAAATATCAAGGACCACAATTGCTAGGTCATATGGTAGAAGTATATTTAGTTTTCTAAGAAACGATGAAACTGTCTTGCAAAGTGGCTGCACCATTTTGCATTCTCACCAGCAATGAATGAGGGTTTCTGCTGCTCCACATTCGCATCGACATTCGGCATTGTCAATGTTTTATACTTTGACCATTCTAATAGCTGTGTAGTGGTATCTCACTGTTGTTTTAATTTGCATTTCCCTGATGAGAAGCAATGTGGAGCATCTTTTCATATGCTTATTTGCCATCTGTATACTTCCTCTGGTGAGGTCTGTTAAGGTCTTTGACCCGTTTTTTAATCAAGTTCTTTATTTTCTTATGGTTGAGTTTGGAGTTCTTTATATATTTTGGACAAAGTCCTTTATCAGATGTGGGGTTTTTTTGTTTTTGTTTTTGTTTTGCAAACATTTTCTCCCAGTCTGTGGCTTGTCTTCTAATTTGTTTAGGAAAATTCTGATACTTATGTTGAAAAAGCAATATAAAAAGTAAAGTTTACATAGGAAAATAAGATTGTGAGAGTGGATTGTCTAGAAATGCTCAACCTCATACACATGTATTGGTGATATGGAGATATATATATATAAAGAGAGACATTGAACTGTTGGTGGGACTGTAAGTTGGTACAGCCACTATGGAAAATAATTTGGAGGTTCCTTAAAAAACTACAAATAGAACTTCCATATGATCCAGTAATCCCACTCCTGGGCATATACCCAAAGAAAACCATAATCCCAAAAGAAACTTGTACCATCATGTTTATTGCAGCACTATTTACAATAGCCAGGACATGGAAGCAACCTAAATGCCCATCAACAAATGAATGGATACAGAAGATGTGGCATATATATACAATGGAATATTACTCAGCTATAAAAAGGGATGAGATGGAGCTATATGTAATGAGGTGGATAGAACTACAATCTGTCATACAGAGTGAAGTAAGTCAGAAAGAGAAGGACAAATATTGTATGCTAACTCACATATACGGAATCTAAAAATGGTACTGATGCACTCAGTGACAAGAACAAGGATGCAGATACAGAGAATGGACTGGAGAACTCGAGGTATGGGAGGGGGCGGGGGGTGAAGGGGAAACTGAGACGAAGCGAGAGAGTAGCACAGACATATATATTCTACCAACTGTAAAATAGTCAGTGGGAAGTTGTTGTATAACAAAGGGAGTCCAACTTGAGGATGGAAGATGCCTTAGAGGACTGGGGCAGGGAGGGTGGGGGGGACTCGGAGAGGGGGGAGTCAAGGAAGGGAGGGAATATGGGGATATGTGTATAAAAACAGGTGATTGAACCTGGTGTACCCCCAAAATAATAATAAAAAAAAAATGTAAAAAAAAAAAAAAGAGAGAGAGACATTGAGAGAGCAAAGCCAGTAGCTAAGGCCTGATGAAACTATTGGACAATTGAGGCATGAACATTCACACTACACCCGGCAGAGTATAGGTTGAGTAGACACACCATAGAGAATTCCAGGAAAAGAGTTCCTCCCCCTAATGCTGTATATTTTTTAATAGGGAGAGGATACAGAGATGATTCAGGATACTATGTTGTAATGGGAAATTCTTGATATAAAAAATAGCCTTGTAGAAAGGGATACCTCTGGAGTTAGGTGGCAGGTATTATTTCATTCTTACGCTAAGTTAACTCAGTCTTATTAGGCCAGCTCTTGGCAAGCTAAAGGGAAATGGAATAATTCTCCAGGGCCATCTGAATTTTGAGTTTAATTTTAGCTATAATAATCACAACAAATCAAAAGAGTTTGAAAGTAATCTTGATGTCCCTAGCCTAGGGGTTATACTAAGTAATATATTAAAAAAGAAATTATCAAGCTTATTTCTAACAATAAATTTTACAAGGCTGAAGATGCAGTAGAATATGCTGTCCCTAGAGGTTTTTCCCTGACAGCTTCATCATATAAAACTGAACCTCATCTAAGGACTGAAGAAAAAAATGCCTAAGTTAACTTAGTCCAACCATTGTTCCTTGACATGGCTGCAAAATAATTGCCAAAAAAAGAAGTATGTGTATGGGGAAATGCACAGGATTGCTAAGGAAAATCATATTACCATAATGAATACTGTTTTCAATAAACAGTTTTTATATAGAATGCAATAGGGAAAATGCAAAAATATCTTCTAGGGAGTCAATTTAGGAGGCTACTAAAATAATCTAGCTGAGACAAGGTGATAAACTTCACCATTACCATAATAAAGGGTATAAGATCTGGTTGGAAGGTGGAACTGTTAAATAAAGTATTAAATAAAGAGAGGAAAAGAGAACACTAATAGGATGTTTGGCTTGAAAAAATGGAAGATTGGAGCTGTCACTGACCAAGATACAATCTTCAGCATATTGCCTGACACAAGGCTAAGCACTCAGTGTTAAGTGAAAAGGAGTAGGTGTTCCAAACAGAAAATACAGAGGAAGAGCAGAGATAGTGGGTATAGTGAAACCCTGCAAGGAGTTAGATATTACCAGGTAATCAGGTGGGAAGTAGAGCATGAAAGCAGATGAGGTGCGCAGAAGTCAGTTTACAGGTTTCTGTACAGGACATCGTAAGCCTCAACCATCTTATGTCAGCTGGGAAAGAGAGGCAGAGCCAGGAACTGGTAATATGTGCATGTGATATATATTACATACATATATAATACACATTACATAGAAATCCTCAGTCCCCCTCCCCCGCCACTGCCTCTCTTTCCCAGATAACAAAAAATAGATATTTAGAGTAAGAGGAAATAAAAATGAAAATAAAAAACAAAAACAAAACAGTGAAAGAGAGGAGAAGTAAATATGGAAAAACTTGATTATGTCTGAGTTCCTCGTTCAAGAACCCCTCAGGTCAACTCCTCTCTTTTCTTCCTATATGTTAATTACAGAGCCAAAAATTCCTCTATTATGCCTAAATTTTGAATGGATTCCTGTCATTTCCTACAGAACAGTTGTGACTATTATGAATAGTAATTTTCATATTCTGATAGGAATTTTTCGTATTAAATCAAACCCTTCTTCAGTATATAATTGACAAAAAGCTTCACATTTCTGCCCTAATTCCAGTCTAAGTATTCTTCTTTTATTATGCTGGCTCTATTTCATTGCATGATCTTTGTCATATGCTGAACATGGGTTCTATACCCTTTCATACTGTTCTGTATATCACTTGCTATAACTACTGACCAGCGTGTTCAGTTTCTGCCCTTGTTCAAATTAGACTTCAAATTACAGTATTTTCTATTTCAATAACTTCAGCCATATTTATTCTTAATACCTACTATAAAAATACAGGAAACAATTCTGAGGAAGTTTTCTTTTCCCCACTATATACTCAGAAAATTCACCTTTTGCAGCTCAGGAATGCCTTATTATTGATGTGCCTTAGAATTTGTGTGTATATGTGTGTGTGTGCGCGTGTATGCATACAAATTGATACGTGCCTATTTATGAATTAAAGCTGTATATAAATATGTATGTACAATATAAAGAACAATGATAAACATTCATGTAATCCAGGTTGAGAAATGGAGCATTGCCAGGACCTTAGAAGTTCCTCTGGCCTCTGCCAGGCGTTCCTCTAGTATATCACATCTCCCTTCTTTCCCCAACAGATAATCACTATTCTAACTTTTGTGATAATCACCCACTCTTTAATATGTATTATCTAGATATGTCTTTAAATAATATAATTGCTAGTTTTGCCGGTTTAATTCCATATAAACTTATACTACAAATAGTTTTTATGACGTAAATATATTGCTTAAGTTTGCTTGAAAGCTGTATTCATATTAGTGTATGTAGCTATAATTTATTTTCCCAGATCTTTAACATTCTATTGTAAGACTATTCCATTTATTTCTGCTCTCTCCTACAGCTGGATTCTTAAACAGCAGAAATATTAAAACCTTCAGGTTAAAGCTCCCCTCAGAAAAGAATTCCCTTGTCAATAAGAAATATTCTATAGTATGAGGTCCCAAAATGTGTTCTCAATGTAGAACAATGAAGTGTTATTTAAACTTTTTTTTTACTTTAAAACTCAAAGGCTGACATAGTCTAAAGATATTTTGAATCAACAAGAGGAATATGTTGTGCAATTTACCCAACACATTTAAGTGAAGAAAATCCTGTTCAAAGAACATCTCTCAGGATAGTACTTCAAAGAAAATGCTTTGGCAAGTGGTACTCAGGGGTTACTGACTGTATCAAATATTCCCTCTTCCCTTCCAATCAATTTTTCACTTCCTTCAGCCTTTAGTTTTGCCCTATGCATGTGTGATGTGTGTGCCATTATGTACCATGTTTTTTTCTTTCTCCCTGTCTCTCCTTTTTTTTTTTTTTTTTCTTTTCTGAGGGAGGATGGTTCTCTCTGGAGGCCCATATGCACTCTTGACTCCACTCATATCCTTTTCCTCTCTTTGAGAAAGCAATTAGTTTGATGCTTCCCTTAATTATGCCTTCTGGCAGTTCCATCTTGCCAGCATGGAAATAATTGTATTTTCATTGGCTCCTGGAATCACAACTGAGATTGAGACTACGGTAGTTAAATATCCAGTCAGTAATCTGGAGTGCATGTGTAAAGAATAAATTCAAGACTTTTCAAGACCTATTATAAAACTCCTGATCTTCCACTGTCAGAGGCTATTATAATTTAAATGAATCATAGAACATTACATTTCAAGCCAAATCGATGTTTCTCTTGTGGTGACTATCTTATCATTTTATTCACTAAATTAGGAATTGTGTGCAATATGTTTTACAGATAGTCCCTGATTGAAGATCAGTTTAGAGTAAGTCAGCTTTGAGTAGCTCAATTCAAGTTGATTATTAAGCCACTTAAAGGGCTGAACATATAAAGGCCTGTAGCTGTAGCCCTAGCTCTGTGTTATTTCTAGATATAGACCTGACTCTTTTTCAAGTATCTCCTATTGCATCTATATATTCAGATGCTTTCTCTCTTGCATCCATTCTCTTGAGCGAGCAGGCTGCCATATCCTCATTCTGTTTGCGACTCCCACCTTCACATGGTCAACAGTGTCTCCTTTGATAAAATGGCTCCTCATCTCCTCTAAAGCTCCCTTGACATGCGATAGGATACACACATTTCCCGACTCAGAGCGGCATTAAGAATCGGTACAGACTGTCTACTTTGATAACTGTAAACAAAAATTACATTTTATTTTGCTGACTAACAAGAACTTTGGCTGCCTTTTTAGATGAGTTTTTCAGCCTGGGGCACAAACACATAAATGCTTTTATGAAAGCTCATATATCAAAATCACAGCTTTGAGTCTAACATGAATTTCTTAACATTTCCCCAATATGACTCATGAGTCAACTTAGAGGAGGAATTGTAGAAAGGCATGTCATGAGGGGTTCTTAAAGAACCCGATTTACTTATATTTTAAGTCAAAATTCTGTGCATGCAAGTTTTCTCTACAGAAAGACAAAAACCCTATTTCTTTATGCAGTGGAATCCCATGATATTCATGTATGATATAAGGATTTAGACCAGGAAATCTTTTATTATGGTTAACTGTAAGTTTATTCCTTTTAATCTTATAGGCATTGGTTAGAAAGTAGCCATAACAAGGAAATTCTTGCATGAAAGGAAAAAATGAGATGAGTCTCACTAATTTGACCTATGATTTACAAATACAAAGCTAATATAAAAGTACTAAAATAAGCAAAAAAAAGAATGTACTTGCACAGTGCCTGACATAGCATGATGGTGATATTAGCTCTGATGGCACTAATGGTGCTGGTTGCAAGGATAATTATTAAAGTCAAATATCTAAAAGGAAATAAGAAAGTAAATTATTACCTAGTTTGGAAATTTAGGTTTAGTAAGGAAGAAGGTTTGGCACCAACTGGTTTAATCATTTTTCAGCAAATTGAGTTAAAAAAAATAATAGTACCATCATGACTGCAGGTTTTAGTGTATATAAATAGACATCATTCTACTCTGATTTTTGGGTTCCCTGGAATTTATCATACTGTGAATTGAACTATATCAGTAGAAATTATAGTCATCTACACTGCATACTACACACAGAAAGAGGTAAATATGAATAAACAGGGCTTAAGTAAGGGGCACCAGATTTATTTATAAACTCTATTCTAGAGACTAAAGATACAATGTATTAAATATCAAAAGTAAAAGACTGATCAGCATGACAAAAATTAATTATGATAAAAGAGAGGCACTAAAATTTTTGGAAAAGTATGGGGGAAAATAGTAATATAATCAAAAGTTTTAAATAAACGAGGAGCAGAGAAGCAAACAAGACTAGACTACACTTAGATATGTAATATTTGCAACTTACTCTTATTCTAACTTTACTGAAGTACAATTTACATACAATAAAATACACCCAAGATAAGTGTACAGCTTGATCAGATTTTAACAACCATATTCACCAGTGTATTGATCATAATAATCAAGGTAAAGATAATTACTTTCACCCCAAAAGTTCCCTTTTGAGTCCCTTATTGTCAGCTGAACACACTGCTATCCTAAGAAACCACTGATCTGCTTTATGTCATTAGATGTTAATTTTGCCTTTCCTAGAACTTCGGGTAAATAAGATCATACTGTTACCCACCAGGGTTCTTGGCCTCCTTAATCAACAGAAATTGATCAGAGGCCAGACATTATAGAAATTCAGGAAAGGCCTTATTGGGGCCTCTGCTGCAGCAGGGGGGAGCAAGAACAAGTAACAGTTTCCCTTGTTAGCTTGCTCACTGAGGGTGGGGAGGCAAGCTGGTTCCTTATACAGGGTGAGAGTTAGGGGTGCATCCAGGCGTCGGGAGGGGTCAGGCCCAACTGGTGGTTTAAGTGGTTTGTCCACCCCTTAGGTAGTGTTGTGTGCAAGGGGCATGCACAGTACCCTGCTTTTGCTCCTGACCCTCTGTTTTTGTGTGACTCTTCAGAAGTGACAGTTGGGCTTTTTGGGCTTTTTGTATTTTTGGTCCAGAATTTGCCCCAACTGCACATGCATGCAGTTATTTTTAGTCCCTTATAGTTTCTTTGTATTTTGTAGCTCGAGGAGATGTTTGTTTAGGTGCAAGCATTGCAGAACTGCAGCAAAGTATCCCAGGTCCTGCTCTGTCTCAATACAATAAATACTCTTTGTGTCTGGCTTTTTTACTCAGCATAATATTTTTAAGATTCAATGTGTTATTGCATAAATCAGTCATTTGTTCCTGGTTTGTTTTTTTTTTTTTTTTCTGAATAGTATTCCAGTGTTGGATATACCACAATTAGTTTATCCATTCACTGTGATGGACAATTGTATTGTTTCCTGGTTTGGGCTCTTATGAATAAAGATTCTGTTAATGTTATGAGGAGTTCATTAATGTCATGAGGGGTTCAATTATAGGACATCTGTTTACATTTTCCTTAAGTGACTGGGTAAATGTAATTCTACTTCTGGACTTGTTATTATGTTCAATTAGTCTATTCATCCATCTTTAGGTCACATCATACTTTCTTGGTTACTGTAAATTTATCAGTTCTATTATCAGGTAATGTAAATCTTCAGGTAATGTAAATCTTCAAATTTTATTCTTCTCCAAAATTGTTTGGCTATTCTAAGCCTCTGCATATTCTTTACATTTGTGAATCATTTTATCAATCCCCCACCCCTACAAAAAATCCTGATGGGATATTGATTGGGAATATGTTGAATCTGCAGATCAATTTGGGGAAATGAATATTTCAGCAATACGTAGTCTTTGAAGACATATATTTCTCCATTGATTCAGTTCTTTATCTTTTGTAACTTTTATATACATCTTTGTTAACTTTATTCCCAAGTACTGCATGTTTTTGAATGTTATTATAAATGGTCTATTTTAATTTTATTTTCCTATTTTTGATTGCTAGTGTACAGACATATAATTCAGTTTTATGTTTTGACCTTGTATCCTGTCACCTTATCAATGCCAGTAGCTTTTTGGGAGATTCTTTAGGATTTTCTACCTATACAGTCATCTTATCTATTTACCTGGCTTTTACTTGTTTTACTTGCCATGTTGTACTGAGTAGGCATCCAAATAGAATGTTAAATAGAAGTAATGAGACTGAAATGCATGTCTTTTTCCTGGTGTTAGGGGAATATCCTTTAGTCTGATGACAGCTGTGGGTTTATCATAATGTCTTTTAAATGTCTGAGAAGGTTCTCTTTAATTCTTATTTTGCAAAGAGTTTTCATCATGACATGTTGAGTTTTACATATTTCTTTTTGATCATCTATTGTTTTATGCTTTATGTTGTTATAATAAATCATATTGACTAATGTTTAAATTTTAAATCTACTTTGCATTTCTAGGATAAATCATACCTGCTTATAATGTTTTATTCTTAGTTATAGCTGAGTTCTATTTTCTAAAATATTGGTGGAACTTTTGCCTCTACTTTCCTGAAGGACATTGGTCTGTAGGTTTAAAAAAAGATATGACTTCATAAGGTTTTAATATCAAGTAATACTAGCCTCGTAAAATGAGTTGGGAAATGTTCCTGGCATCATTTATTTTATGAACAAGATTGTGTAATATTAAGTGCTTGAGAGAATCCATCAGTAAAGGCATCTGTGACTGGAGTTTTTCTTTGTGAGATGGATTTCCAATTAAAATTTCAACCTCTTTAGGCCTTTGGACTTTTTATTTACTTTTGTGTTGATTTTGATAATGAGTGGGTCTTTCATGGAATCTGTCCACTTAACCTAAATTGTATAACTTATTGTTGTATAGTTGTATAATATACATTTAAAAGTGTTCTGGACTAGCTCCACTCAAGACTTTGCAATTTAAAACTCAGGCACTCACAGGAAATTAAAAAAAAAAAATTGACTAAGTATATATATATATATATATATATATGGTGTCTCTTGGAAAAATGTTGTCTTAGGAACTTTGAGAATAGTTTCAATAAGTACAGTCAATATCCTCCTTGTAAAAAGCTTATGTCTAATGGATATGATCATTTTATACTTTTTTTTACCAATAAAGTAAGTAATTATTTATGTAAAGAAACATTCAGAACATATAATTTTTTTCATTAGGTATATTAAGAAATATTATTCGAAAGGTCCTGAGGGAAAAGAAAACTATTGTCTCCATACCTAAAACAGCTCCAAGTTTCACTGCTCTGAAAGTAAATTATAGGCACTAGTTGTTTTTCAAAGCATTAAAAAAGAATTGATTAATATTTTTCAAAGAGGAGCTGATCTTCAGAATATAACAAATATAACCAATTATTGGTGTCTGCAAATATTTTTCTTTGGAATTCTGTATATTCTTGTTGAAATAGGAAAATCTGACTTTTGTTTCAGCAACATAACTGCATCAGAAATTAAAATCTCATGTAATCAGAAATCTTAAGTTTAATAATTCATCTTCAGGGTTTCTACAAGTAACATGTTTTCTGGATTGATTTTACTGTTTATTTTTCTATTTAATGTGTATAGATATATAACGTATGTCCCTATGTAGATTACAGTTTCAGATATAGAGTAAAGATTAAGAGTATAGAGTTGGTTGTCTAATACTGGCAGCACTACTTAGTAGTTTTGTGCCCTCAGACAACTTCTTCACTGATAACATGAATATAAAAACCATGCCTTCTTCCTGACATAATACATGTAAATCAAAATCTGGTACATAATAGACATTGTCAATTTTAAATGATATTAAAATAACAATAATAAGAAGCAGTCTACTTGTTGATTCTTTACTGTGTTCCTTTTCTCTTTTTAGAGTGGTTAAGAAACTATTGTCCCCTAAGCCAAGCTTGATCTGTGGCCTGATTTGATATGGCCCATGATATAAGAATGTCTTTTACATTTTTAAAAGGCTGAAAAAAAGAAAGAAAAAAGAAAGAGAGAGAAAGAAAGAAAAGAAAAGAAAAGAAAAGAGAAAAAGAAAGCAAAGAAAGAAAGAAACTAAGAAAAAAGAAAATGAAGCAGAAATCTTATGGCCTGTAAAGCCTAAAATATTTACTATCTAGCTTTAACAGAAAAGATTGCCAGCCCTTTACTGAGTTATGTGTAGTTAATGAATGGATTTAATTTTGTATTTAATCAATTCTTAGCTTCCCTCACTTTGTCTACCTGAAAAAATAAAGATTGCAATAATCAGATAACCTCAGGTTAGATTAATCAATCATCTTACTCAAGTTAAATAAATGGAGAAAAGTAGACAGAATTAGAGTCATATTTTGAATACTATAGATAAAAGTTCTGTTACATATGGTAGGCCCTGCTTTAAGACAATTTTATGAATTTTTTCTGCTCAATCATGCAAAATATAATAAAGTATTTTGCCAATGGTCACAAAAGGTCAATTCAAATGAACAATAGTTGAAAAAAAACTGGAAAAACTTACTAGAATCCCTTTTGTCAACTAATTGATTGAAGTTATTGATTTGACAATTAATTGATGACAGCTAAAATAGTATCTCTCCATTTCTGCTATTTTAGGGATTTTTTAGGAAATAATAAAGTTAAAAATTCAATTTGTATAACTAAGAATATTATTTAAACTATGTGGTAGGCAGAATTCTAAGACAACCTCCAAGATTCCCAGCCTGGTGCACCCATACCTCTTTCCAGTTACTTAATCAAAAACTAATATAGGTACTACTGTGAAGAGATTTTGCAGATGTAATTAAGGCCTCAAATCAATTGACCACAAATATGGAGATTATCCAGTGGATCTGATCAAATGTTTTTTCAAAATAAGAGGGAGTCTATACATGAGAAATTCTCTATTAGCTTTGAAGATAGTAGGAGCCATGTGACAAGGAACATGGGTGGCAACTGGGAGCTAAGACTGGCCCCTGATGAAAGCTTGCAGAAAGACAAGTGCCTTAGTCCTACAACCACAGGATCTTAATTCTGCCAAACACCAGAATTAAGTTGGAAGCAGATTCTTCCCCAAGACCTCTAGCCTAGAACTCAGCCCTTCTGACCATGTGACTGTAACCTGTAAAACCCCAAGCAGAGAATCCAGTCATGGCATGCATGGACTTCTGACCTACAGAACTGTGAGCTAACGGATGCTGTTTTAAGCCACTAAAGTTGAGGTAATCGTTATTCAGCAATTAAAAACTAATACAAACTGATACTTTAAAAACAATAAATTTCTCATATTTGGGTATTTTTATTATTTAGAAGTTTTTGAGTTTGTACATATTATACTAGGTCGAAAAGACAGTACAACTGAACAGAGATCATGTAAAATGAAGTAGATCATTCTTAACAGATTTCAGAGATTCTCAAGCATAAAAATAGTAAACATACCTATGATTTCATAACTCTTTCTTTATTAATTTTTTTATTTTTTCAATTTCACACTAATGATAGTCAAATACAACATTTTAAAAATAAGTCTGTAGGTAAAGTCAATCAAAATTCTTATAACAAATGTTCATCTTATTTTATGAAATTACATCACAGTCAAAAGTTTTCATCTCCAAAATCACAATAGCTTATTTTGAACATTTCTAATACTTTCAGTTTTGAACATTGGACAAAGAAACAGAGAACTTAGCTCACCTAGCTATCATGGTGTTTGTTTCAGACACAAGAAACAGAAAGACAAAAAAGACAATAATTTTTGAGCTATTTTTACCATCAAGTGAAGGATGTTTACTATTGCAGTTTTTTACTTTTGCTATGGATTCATAAATGTAACTTCCCTGAAGGCTAACAAATGTATTTAGTAGGAGATTAAAGAATTACTACAGTGCTGTTGTGAAAAATACTTGCCCCAAGGCATGTCTCCTGAGTTCCAAAAAATACCTTGCCCAGTTACATTCTGTGGAATCAGAGAGACTGAATAACAGGAAAATATTATGTATTGAATGATTTCCACCAAATTCTCTGGAAATATTTGTTTTGCTATATGTGAGGCACTTTATCAGCATTATCGTTTTAATCTTCACAGGCAGACTGTGACATAAACACCATCATTATCGCTGTATAACAGATCAGCAGACTGAAGTTTAGTGGGGTTAAGTACCTTGGTTAAGATCACACAACTATCAAGAGGCTGAATGAAAAACTCAACTAGGCATACTGCTCTCATTTGCCTAACCACTGCCCAGTGCTGCCTCCATGCTTGAATATGAGGAATGAAACACCTTTAAGTTAAATCAAGTTACTTTATAAATGTTGACATTTAAAAATATTTAGAGAATGTCATATATTGCAGATTTTTAGTTTTAAATTTGATCTGTTGTCTATATAAAAATAAAGAACTCCTTTAAATTATCATCAGTGTCTTTGCAATGTGTTAGTTGTTTTTTAGTTATCTTAATTTGTAGCTTCATTTAACTGTGGTCAGAGAACATATTGCAATCCTATGAAATCTGATGAGTCTTGCTTACAGTGTCAATAAATGTGATGTGTGCAGTGTTGCATGATGCTTCACAAGATGCTTCATGGAAAGAATCTGTACTCTGTCATTGTTGGCTGCATATATGCATGGTATATAATGTCAAGTAGGTCAAGCTTGTTAATTGGGATGTCACATCCTTTGAATCCTGACTGATGGTTTTCTGCTTGTCCTATCAGCTCTTGAGAATATTCTATTACAATTGTGGATTCATGTATTTTTTTCCTTCTAATTGTGTTAGTTTTTTCTCTATATAGTTTGAAACTATGTAATTGGATGCATGTAGATTTAGAATTGTGATATCTTCCTGAAGGACTGTTTTATTATTATGAAAGTTCCCTCTTTTCTCTTAAAAATTGTCTTACCCTAAAGTCTACTTTATCTGATGTTAGTATTGCAACACATCCCTTCATTGACTAGGTTGATGTTTATCTTTTCCTTTCCTTTCCTTTTAACATTTCTCTGTCCTTTAGATATAGAGTATGTCCCTTGTAAACAGCATATATTTGGGTTTTATGTTTTATCCAGTCTGACAATCTTAGAGTTTTAAAACTACTTGTTAACTTATATTTAGAGTAATTGCTAAAACATATGGGCTATAACTACCATTTTCTTATTTGTGTTCTATTTGACCTATATGATAATAATTACTTTTGTTGAATGAACAGATAAATTACTTTTTCTCTCCTTTCTTGCCTTTTTTTGAAGGTAGTATTTTTCTTATCCTGTTCTTCCTTCATTAACTTGTTAGTTATCTAAAGATTATCACTCCTAGATTTATTAAAATTTAATACAAATTTTGTTTCTTTCCTCTCTCAATAATGCTATAAGATTAGAATGCTTTAATTACATTTACATCATGTCCACCTTTATTTTTATTGTTTTGAGCATTTTCTTAAACATACATTTTAAATAGCACAACATACCATTATTATTTTCTAGAGGCAATAGTTATTGACATTTATCTACAGATATGCTGTTTTGCTGTCCCTCATTTCTTCTTGCATTTCTGTGTTTCTGAGATTTCATCCCTTCTATCTGAAGAATTCTACTTTATGATATGTTTTATTGAAGTTCTGCTGGCCTGTTAATCTTTTAGTTTTTGTGTGCCGAAAATATCTTTATTTTGTCTTGATTTCTGAAAGTATTTTTTATTTTGGAGGGAATTTTATGTTGGCAGTTATTCTCTACCTGTGTTTTAAAATAGTATTCCATTGTCTTCTAGGCCGCATTATTACTATTGAAAAGCAAACAGTAGATATTATTGTTGTGCCCTTGAAGCTAGTGTGCCTTTTTCCTCTCATAGCTACTTTGTAGGATTTTCTACTTGTTCTTGTTTTTAGTTTATGATAATGAATATCACTACTATATTATTGAAGCCATATTATTTACCACATTATAAATTGGACCTTTTACTTATGTTGTATATATGTGGAAATACCTAGAATATATACAATGCTCAATAAGTTAATTTATGTTTTTGCTTAATATAGTATTACAATTTTTAAAATTTAAATTCTTAAAACTAAAATTTATATCAAAATAATTCATTTTAGCATAAATACTAATGACAGATTATATTAGAACTATTACTTAATTGTGTCAACTCCCTTAAATGTTCCAAAGCTGATCCAAAATTATTTTCAAAGGATATTACTATCTTTGTTTTTTTGTTTGTTTATTGGCTGCCTTGGGTCTTTGTTGCTGTACTTGGGCTTTCTGTAGTTTCAGAGACTGGGGGCTACTCTTCATTGCAGTGCAGGGGCTTCTTATTGCAATGGCTTCTCTTGTTGTGGAGCATGGGCTCTAGGCACACAGGCTTCAGTAGTTGCGGCACATGGGCTCAGTAGTTGTGGCTCATGGGCTTAGTTGTTCCACGGCATATGGGATCTTCCCAGACCAGGGCTTGAACCCATGTCCCCTGCATTGGCAGGCGGATTCTTAACCACTGCGCCACCAGGGAAGCCCACTATCTTTGTTTTAACTTTGCTTTGTTTACAAGCTATCTTATACAGTGAGTGGCTTTTCTATTCTGTTCTCTTTTTTATACAATAGTTTACACTGAGACTCTAAGATAACATTGTCCATTTCTGAACCTGTTGCTTGTTGAAAAAAGAGCTACGTGCTATAAACTGCTAGTTCCCATCACCGTGCCTTGCCTATAGTAGGAGTTCAAAAAATATTTATTGAAGCAACACATGAATATAGAATTAGATGAATAAATGAATGCCTTTGAATCTAGGTTTTTTGACTTAGTAACTCCTTCAAATTACTTCCAAATGCATTGTCTTTATTTGGCTGCAAAATAGTTTTACACTTACTAACAACCGTCTCCCTTCACTATATATTCCCCCAGGTACAACGGTTTTATGAGGTACAGCTTGTATGAGGTACTGATTGACATATGGTCCTGTCTCCAGAGCTTGCCAAAGAATGCAGGATATGGTGGAGGCAGTGAGCACCCTGTTGAGATCAAAGTTACTAAATTCTCCAAGGCCAAGTTTTTAAAAGCACTGCTCCTTGGTCTAATATGCTTCTTGTGCCTCTGGATATGGGAGAGGGTAAAGTGTTTGGTAGATTTACCACGAAAAATTGAAGGAAAGCAGAGTGAGTTGCTGTTCTCCAGCACTTAATGGCTGAAGAAGCTTTGTCAACAGGCACAGACTAGAAGAGGCAGAGGAAATCAGTGAGGCTGTGCTCCTTTCTCCTTCCCACCCAGGAAATGGATAACAGCTGACAGTTATTATAACCAAACAGGAATACAAACTATGAAATCAGACTGAGATGTCATCACACTGGTGGTAAGAAGGAGAAACAACAAAGCAAAGTCAATATCAGTTACTGAAATATTGAACCTTTCCATGTTTATAGTTGAAGTTCCCAAGAAATTATTTTGTATACAGGTTTTATTTTTCTGACTACACTTTCTGATTTTCATAATTTTCCCTGTGTTACACTGAACAATGATCAACTTCATTGCTTTAAACTCTTCCTTCTTCCTTATTCAGCCCAACTATCATAGTGAATAAGCAATTCTCTAAGCATAAATTTTGCTATACTATGAGAGATGTTGACTAGGGAAAAAAATGTATTTATGCCCATGGAAACTTTAGTGAAAATGCAAATAGATTTTCTCTCATGTAGAGAGATGTTGAGTTTCTAGTAAAATGATTCAAATATTAAGTATGGAGCTACAAGGCTTTTTTAATGTGCAAATTATGAAGACAATAATTTGCTGGTTATTTTTAGCTCAGTTTTGTCTATCTATTTTCTTCACAAAAACATCAACATGTTTCCATAGAGTTACATTTTTACTTAATGGAACAAATCCTTATGGCATTGACTTGTGTGTAGTTTGCACTAAATTAGCCAAACTGTTATTTTCCTTATATCCTCAAATGTACTCAATATAATTTTTTTTTAAGTCCTTGTCCTAGATTTGAACTGAAGGAAATCTTTAAGCTAAAGATTTCAGCTAAAATTCTTTATGCCTTGGAGGAAAAATGCCAACACACAAAGGATAGTACTGAGGAATAAAATAATTCTAATCTTGTGTAATCCCTACCCCCAAATAGTGTCTAACAGACTAGGAGATTCAGATAATAAGCCCAAAGGGATTTGTGTGATGGAAACCTGCTGAGGAAAATTTATTAACACATGAATTTATGAACATAAACAGTGTATTTGAGATGTCTGTATATGCCCTGTGAACACATTAACAAGTTAATTTAGCATCATATTTGAATGAAATAAACAGTTTGACCTCATTCAAGATCAATTATATTCACAAAATAGATTTCCATCTTCTATGTATTGGCAGCATGTCAGCATTGGAACAAAACTGGCACATGACTGAAGTCTCTCTTGCATAGAAGCATTTCACAAAAGCAAGAGTTTGTTCTAGCCAGCAGAGTTAAAGTAAATATTAAAATTGTCACCCTTAAGTGTACTTCCTGACCAAAGGTTACTGGAATTTGGGGAATTAGGAATGATACATGATAAAAATACTAAAGCCTGATTTTAAGTTTATTGTTCAAAGAAATATAAACAAAAGCAACAAGTAAAGAAAAGGGATGATAGTCACAGAAAATTATAATTCACTAAAGTCAAATTCTTCTAGTTCCCCAAGGACAGTGTTTTCTTTATGGTCTTTATAGTGGCCAATCTGTCCTAATCTCAGGACATTTTTTTTTGGAAATTATTTATATTCTATGTACAGTTTCCTCTACATTATTGATATACAATAAAATGATCTAAGACCAAATGTGAAGTAGAACATCTTTGGGAGTAAAGCATACACTTTTGGGAGAAGACAATGTGTACAGGATTCTCCAAAATATTGGAAAACAAAATCAAAGCAGTTTTTTACAATATAATCAACTAAAGTAAAAGCGAAAGAAACAAAGCAAAAACTAAAACAACAAACCTATATAGGGCATGAATTTATACACTCTAATATTAAAGAAAAATGTGCACAGTTATACCTGGATCCATCCTTTACAGAGCATCTTTTTGGAATATCAACATGGAATTGATTTGTATATATACACCCATCTAACCTAACTTTTCTTCTCAAGGCAGAGAAAATGGTGGGAGTATGGGTATAAGAACATGATTAAAAGATAGCTACCTTGGGAGCTAGAGAGAAATAAAAATGAGGGACTAAGGACAAAACTTTTAGCAGGATAACTTTGTTCTAGTTCTTTTCTTTCATGAATCTCCATCTTCTCTCACTTTCCATTTGGCAAGTACCTTCACTCTGCCTTCCCCACTCCTACTGTAGAGATGAATTCAAAATTCATCTAAATTACATCACATCTGTTCCATTGTCAGATAAATGCTAACTTTTTCCTGATGTAGATGTTTCACTGAAATAGTTAATGTTTTTAGGATAAAACAATTGGGAAAAATAACAGACTTCAGGAAGAACAACTCATACACCCACAATTATCTAGTATTTTCAAAGCCACAGATTTCACACAAAACAATTCTCAATCAAGCTAATTTCATATTCCATATGAGGATTTTATGATTTTGAGAGGGAATGCAAAATCCTCTAATTAGATGTGAGTTCAAACTAGAACACTGGACTAGTGATGGAATATGACAATGCAATAAACAATGCACATAATGGAGCAGACTATAATATACTGGTAAGTTATTCACATTGATATAAATGACCCTACACAGGATCAAATAAATAGAAGTTCTGTTCTTAATATATCTTCACTATCTTATTTTCCACATCATAAAGAATTAGAATTTCATTGACAACTCACAATGACATTTTGAAACTCAGAGCTCCCTCTCTGTCTGAACATTCACTGTTTACCCAAACAAAGTGAAATCTAACAAATCATTTCCTCCTTTCCTGGAATATGAACCTGTATATAAACCTCACCAAAATATTTATGTTCTAGAAATATATAACAAGCACTTTCTTCCTCTCCCCCCTCTGTCCTATCTCATTAACTTCTGGTTAGAATTTGAACTTCTCATTTACTTAGGAAAATACCTTGAGCATCTAACTACATTTCAGTCTTATTAGGAGATAGTCTTTCTACATTTATTTGTATTGTTGCCTGGCCCAGACTGACTGACTTAGATTCCAAGTAAACTTTGGTTAGTGGCTTTCTGACAGTGATGACTCCTCACATTTTCCTTTGGATGTCTAATCTGCAGAGTGGTCCTCACCTGAATTAAGTAATCTAATAACATACAGCCTAATACAAGAATATTAAGAGGAGCATAAAGATTTTTTAGAGAAAGGACTTCTATAAGGAAGTTAAGGGCACAACATGTCTGACACCTATTAAGAGAAGGAGATTGTATGCAAAGAGTACAATTTAGAGGGCCAATGCAGTTTTATAATTCCTGATTCTGAGGTGCATAATTAACAATTATATTCACTTCAACCCAAACAGCCATTTTTCATTATACAATTAATTTTTTAACTTAGATTCTGTTCTTACTCCTCATTCCTAGAAGAAATGGCAAAGTAGGGTTGTGCCCAATATTTTTTCCAATCAAATACTCATAGAAAATAATGCACTCATTTTCTAAAGTGTATTTAGATAAGCTATAACTTTATTAGCAAACAAACTTCTTGGTTATTTCAACAGGTAATCTTCACAAAGCAATATGAACAAAAAAGTATAAACCTGGTTATATCAGAGATATTGTAAATATTATATCTAGAATATGCTTGGTGAATATTAATAGCTAAAGTACACATTTTGTGAAATTTTTCCATACTCAGAGATATAAGTAAATACAAACATTTTAAAATTTGTTTTTGGAATAACACTTTAGCATTGGAGGATGTGAAATTTAAAAGTTGTTGTCAAATAGATCATAGAATGCCTCAATTCATATTAACTATGTTTATAATGGTGTGATAAAAGTTTCACATGAACAACAACAATAAAAATAAGCATTAACACTTATTGAATAGCTACAGTGTATCAGGCATGGTGTCCAGCACTTTCCAGGAATTACATAGTTCAATCTCATAATAAGTCAATGGGACTGTTTCTAATACCCTTATTTAACAACTGAGAAAAATCATTCTTGTTCATGGAAATGGTAGAAATTATTATTTTCATATAAAAATTATTAAAAATTTTTCTAAGGCATTGTTTTAAAGTCTAATTTCTACCTGTTTTTGAGATTGATAAAATACAAGGTATGCTATATACAGCTTGGAATTTGGTTTTTGTGGGGTTTTGTGGCCACACTACGTGGCTTGCAGGGATCTTAGTTCCCCAAACAGGGATCAAACCCAGGCTCACAGCAGTGAAAGTGCTGAGTCCTAACCACTGGACCGCCAGGGAATTCCGCAGCTTGGGGTTTTTATTATATTAATGGAAATATTTTTTCATTACATGATCTTGAAATATTTAGCAGTTAAAAATAACTTAAGTTGCATAATTTATAGCTCAGAGTTTTCCATATTTTCCAGTGATGCTTCTTATGTGTTCCATGATCATTACTAAGGTCTTTTTCATCACCCAAAAAATGTTTTTTAACTTTCTGCTTTTTAACTGTAAACAGTTTCTTAACTTTAACTTCATTTTTTATTTTTTTTTTAACCTAGAGTCTTCTACAGTCCTCAGCACATAAATCCTGTACAGTTTGATATACTGGGAAAATGGAATGACTTGGATACACAAATACCTAGTTTATTTATATATGTATATATGCTGTGTTTTAATGTAACAGCTATGCAGAAAAAACAAACATATACACACTAAACCCCTCTAGCAGGAAGTCAATACAAAATAAAGTTTGAAAACTAATTAGTTTTTTTAAAGGTGCATAGCATTTTTCCTTTTAATGAAGTAATTTTGATCAGAGGCAAAAGGACTTTTACAGTTGCAGAACCAAGTATGAAAGATAGATGCCTAGTGATGGGGTGTGCCTGTGATGGACCACCCAGACCCGCCTTCAGGAAGTAAGGACTGCCAGCTTTGCACACTGCCTCAGCTCAGAAGCCTGACCTTCCACAAGGTCACATGCCCACATGAGGGCAACTCCAAAAGATGCCTATTCAATATGAGGCTTATCAAAGCCAGGTCCCCTCACCCTGCTGGGGAAAATTCACAAGAAATACCTAAGCCCCCTGCCTCCACGGAGAGCTCATCAAAGGTCATCTTTTGCCTCAGTCCATTCTTGCTTCATCACTTCTTTCAACAGGTGTTGATCTTGAAAGCTCCTTAATAAACCTCCTGTACACTAATCAACATCTCAGTCAACTTTCTGGAGAATCCAGCCTGGGAAAGTATTCTTTGCTCTGTTTTTTTGTTCTGTTTGGTTCTACTTGAATAGCTTCACCACTAGAATCATTCAGAGGACAGTAATAATAACAACCTATGGAAGGGAACAGTCGAACTAAAAACAAATTGCAGAATTAAGTGGCCAGCTTAGTACCTCAATAGGACACCTCAAGCCTCAAAAAAAGTGCAGGCCATTTAGTGCTGGTCTGAAGGAAGTGTCTGTGATGAAACAGGCTATGACAACAAGAAGAGTTTTAAGGACTATGTCCTGGAATATATTTGTCCAATTTTTAAAATAGATATATTTCTTTTCTATGAAGCATACTTGAATAATAAAAATAAATTTTGATAAGTTTGGCATCTGCTAAGGTAGAAATCATATTATTCCTTGCAAATCATGAATTCTTTGGCTTAAGTGCTACAGTGTATTTTCTTTAATTTTGAAGAAAAATTGCCAAAATCTTACAAACTAATTCAGTCACTATAACTGACACTAATCCCACACAACATGAGAATAATAATTTTGTCTAAAATGAAATTTATCTGAGATTCAGAAGTTCAAAAAATGTTATTGAAAGTTATTTGTCATTAATCTAAGGAGTCAGGGTTATTTTATGTAAATATGCAGATTTCAAGAGAGATATCATCTTTGTGAGGTAGAAGTAGAGGGATTTGGGTATAACTCCACTTAATTAAATCCAGCTGCAGGTAGCATTTTAGTAATTTAAATAATAAATCTTTGTTGTAAATTAAGATTGTAATTCTAATCTCAAAAAAAAAAAGCAATGAAAACCTGATTACTCTATTGAAAATGGCTGGACTCACTTGCCTCATAGAATCAGCGTTTCTGAAGCATTGCTTAAGTAAAAGCACACATAAAATATATCACGAGGTAATTACATTGAATTACTTTGGCTTCACTTTTTTGCTAGCAAAGCAAAATTTCTTACCCTGCCTTATCCTAATATGAATTGAAGGAACAAAACCTTTTGTAACTATTCTCTATATTGTGAAAGCAAAGATGAGTTGTTTTTAAAATCAAATCCATTTGATATTCCTTATAGTTTTCATAATGGGTCCCCAAAGTCAGAGTTGATGATAATTTCCTTAAGGAATGTGCTCAAGTACTAACTTTTTTGCTCTTATTTGATTCCAGTGAATCTTTACCTTTTTTCATGGTCTGTTTCATCCAGCTATAAATCCTCCTTATGCAGTGTAATACACCAACAAATCAGTTTAAGGAGGTTGGCCCAATTTCCTGATGAGTCTTAAGGGTAAATTCTCTAGGTACTTATGAAATGGTGTGTAATAAGGAAGAACTATCGGAAAGCAATTTTCATATAACCACACAGTTCACACAAAGAAAGAAAAATTATAATTTTTTGTAAATTTCAAATGAAGAAATTTTTTAATTGGCTTCAGAAAGATATATTACTCTATATTTTAGCTAATGAAAATGTAGCTATTATAAAATTTTCTTTAAAATGTGCAAAAGTATGCAATATCACTCTCTTTCTAAAAAGAGATTTTGTTAAAACCAAAGAAACACCATCTACCTTCCTTTTTAATGTTATTTAGAGCTAAGTATATAGTGTGAGGGGAGAAAAAGGCAGCCCTAGACATTGGATGTTGGGCAACAGATCTGACACTCACAGCTAAACCTTCACATCTATCTGATGCTTAAAGCTAAGTTATGTTGTGCTCCCGTTGGACATAAACAATCTCATAAAACATCCATTTCAGATTAGGTCACTGAGCAACCCATGAAATATGAACCATCTCCCTCTCTAATACTAAATGAGTGACTGCCATTTCTTTACCTATTATATCTTCATCCTCACTCTATAGTCTGTGTTCCCTAGAGGTAAGATTCATTGATATGCCTAATCAAAAAACCATCCCTGCTTTCTTTTAATACCCAATAGAGAACAAACCTCCTTGCTTCTTTCACCAAATTACACAGCTGATGCTCAAACTTTACAAGTTCTTTCTAATACCCTCTTACTGAGATGCACCATGGTTCCCACGGTGAGTGTTCTCTCTCGCTGCAGCCAGTGATTAACCCATATGATTTAACTACAGGTATGTTCCTCATGGTTTTGGCTGAAGGGCATTGATAGCAGCAAGGTGGATAGGATATTATTCATAGAACACTAGAGTCTCTTTTAAAGGTAGGATCTTATAAGCAAACTTTCAGACAACCAGATTTTCACATTAATTTTTAAATATCTCAGTAGAATAAGTGTAAATTGCATCTGGAACCCTTAAAATTCCAAAGTTAGATTTTTTTCTTTTTTTGGTCTCAGATAATTAAGCTCTGCTCTAATGTACATAGTTTTTTGTAGAGAAAAAGGATGATTCATTGACTGTCTTGCATCACTTCTTATTTGGAGATCTTTATTAAAGCTTCCTTGTCTTCTTTTCTGTAGCCTCAATAAAACTAATTATTAAAACTTTTTAAAAATAATCACCACCCAATACTTTCATCATATTAACAGATCTCCTTTGACAATTTTCGGTTACCCCATAGGTTTGGCAAGACTTCCTAAACTAACCACAACTACGAAAGGAGAACTTAAGTCATAATTTAGCTTTTTTCTTGAGTATACATAATTATTGCACAGATATTATATTTATATTAATATAATAGTGTTAATAATAGAAGACAATCTTCCATTTTTAAATATTTGTTTCTTATTGTGGGAGATATTAAGAAAATATATCAGCTCTAAACTGATATTCAATTAACAATATAGCTTTGATTTATATTCAAAGGAAAAAGTGATGAGAATAGAAGAAAAATGAAACAAATATCAATGATTTATCAAGGTAGCTTTAGAAATTGACAGGTCAGAGCAAAAATAACAAAAATAATATAAAAGAGGTAAATAACTGAATAACAGCTTAATCTAGTAGATACTGTATTAGTTTTCTATTGCTGCTGTAAAAAAGTTATCACAAACTTAGTGGTTTAAACAATACAAATGTGTTATCTTACAATTCTGTAAATCAGAAGTTTGGCACAGTTCTCACTGAGCTAAAATTGAAGGGTCAGTGAGGCTGCATTCCTTTCGTTAGGCTCTAGGGAAGAATCTGTTACCTTGACTTTTTTATCTTCTTAGAGGCTGTTGATAGCTCCCTTCCACCATCTTCAAAGCCAGCAAAGTTACATATCTTTAAAACTCTTCTTCAGTTCTCACATCTTTCTCTCTTTGACCAGAGCTGGGAAAGTTTCTCTGCACTGAAGGACTCAAAAGTTTAGATTATGCCCACCCAGACAGTTTCCAATAATATTCACACTTCATGGTCCTTAATCTTAAATACATCTTCAAGTTCCCTTTTATCATGTAAAATAACACATTCATAGGTTCCAGGGATTAGGATGTGGACATCTTTTGAGGGCCATTATTCTGCCTGGTACAGATATAATTAAATTTTAAACCTCCAAGAGCAAGAATATACATTGCTTTCAAACCCACATGTAGTATCCACAAAAAATGAGCACAAAGGCAATAATAAAATGTACCAAAATGCAGAAATAATACAGATCATTTTGTCTGAGTACAATGGAATAAAATTATATATAATAACAAGAGTACCTAAAATATTTATAGATCTGGAAATTCACAAGCCCTGTAATAAAACAGTATTTGGATGGATTAAAATGAATATTGAAATGGAAATTACAACCTAATCATAAATACATAACATAGAGACCTCAGTGCATCAAAAGCTTGGAGGTTGAGCTAAAGTGTTACTCAGAGGAACAGATATCTTTAATCTCATTATCATCAAATAGGAAAATTGAGAATAAATGAGGTTTTTTTATTCTCCCCAAAATCTAGAAAGACAACAAAATAACCACAAATTTAAAAATAATAATAATAAAGATACAACTCAAAGAGGAAATCTAAGTAGAGTTAATAAAGAAATGATTAGGTGATGCTTCATGGAATAATTCATCAAGTAAATAATGCTTTCATATTCATGACTGAGATAGAGGTAGAGAGAAGGAAAGAGTGTGAGAGAGACAATCTGGCTTCCTGACCTAATTTCCCACTAACTCTCCCTCTAACTTAATGCCCCTCTGTGCAAATCCCCTTCTGCCCAACACCACTATTCTTGGTTGTCCCTGAAAAATCCCAGCCGTCTTCTGCCTCAGGACTTTACACCTGCTTTTTCTTTGTCTGGAAACCGTTTTCACCAGATATCCACATAAATATCCTCAACATAAGTGTTCATTATTTCCTTCTTTAAGCTTTGTCTTGCTGACAGTATTTAACTTTGAAGCCATCCCTCCTTATCCTCCCTGTTTCTCTCCTTTGTCTTATTTTTTTCTCAATAATTTTTATTAACATCAGAGATACTATATTCTATTTATTATTCACTGCCCTCCACTAGTCTATAAATTCAGTGAGGCTAGAGATTTCATTTATTTAGTTTCTCATTGTATTCCAATAATAGAAAAGTGAATGCCTAGTACATAATAAGCACCTGTAAAAAGTTGTTCTTAATTTGTTGATATGGTGTATCACACTGATTGATTTGTGGATATTGAAAAATCCTTGCATCCCTAGGATAAATCCCACTTCATCATGTTGTATGATCCTTTTCATGTATTATTGGATTAGGGTTGCAATAATTTGTTGAGGATTTTTGCATTTGTGTTCATCAGCGATATTGGCCTGTAATTTTCTTTTTTTGTGATATCTTTGGTTTTGGTGTCAGGGGATGGTGGCCCCATAGAATCTGATTGGGAGTTTTCCTTCCTCTGCAATTTTTTGGAACAGTTTCAGAGGGATAGGTGTCAGCTCCTCCCTAAATGTTTGACGGAATTCTCCTGTGAAGCCATCAGGTCCTAGATTTTGTTTGTTTGGAGTTTTTTAAACACAGTTTCAATTTCAGTGCTTGTGATTGATCAGTTCATCTTTTCTATTTTGTCCTGGTTCAGTCTTGGAATATTATACCTTTCTAAGGATTTGTGCATTTCTTCCAGGTTGTCCATTTTATTGGCATACAGTTGTTTATAGTAGTCTCTTATGATCCTTTGTAATTCTGTGGTATCAGTTGTAACATCCCCTTTTTCATTTATAATTTTATTGATGTAAGTTCTCTCCTTTTTCTTCTTGATAATTCTGGCTAATAGGTGGCACCATGGGTATCCACCTGACAATGCAGGGGACACAGGTTCGATCCCTGCCCCAGGAAGATACCACATGCCGCAGAGCAACTAAGTCCATGCGCCACAACTATTGAGGCTCGGCTCTAAAGCCCGTGAGCCACAAGTATTGAGCCCACGTGCCACAACTACTGAAGCCCACATGCCTAGATCCCGTGCTCTGCAAAAAGAAAGGCCACCACAATGAGAAGCCCATGCACCACAATGAAGAGTAGCCCTCACTCACCACAACTATAGAAAGCCCATGTGCAGCAATGAAGACCCAACACAGCCAATAAAATAAATAAATAAATAAATAAATAAATAAATCCATATGATCATCTCAATAGAAACAGGAAAAGCTTTTGAAATAATTCAGCACCCATTTATGATAAAAACTCTCCAGAAAGTGGGCATAGAGTGAATATACCTCAACATAATAAAGGCCATATATGACAAACCCACAGCTAACATCATACTCAATGGTGAAAAGCTGAAAGCATTTCCTCTAAGATCAGGAACAAGACAAGGATGCCCACTCTTGCCACTTTTATTCAACATAGTTTTGTAAGTTCTAGCTATGACAATCAGAGAAGAAAAGAAATAAAAGGAATCTAAATTGGAAGAAGTTAAACTGTCATCACTGTTTTCAGAAGACATGATGCTATACGTAGAAAATCCTAAAGATGCTACCAGAAAACTAGTAAAGCTCATCAATGAACTTGGTAAAGTTTCAGGTTACAAAATTAATACACAGAAATCTGTTGCATTTCTATACACTAACAATGAAAAATCAGAACGAGAAATTCAAGAAACAACCCCATTTACCATTGCATCAAAAAGAATAAAATACCTAAAAATAAACCTACTTAAGGGGACAAAAGACCTATACTCCAAAAACTATAAGACACTGATGAAAGAAATAGAAGGTAAGACAAACAGATGGAAAGATATACCATGTTTGTGGACTGGAATAATCAATCTTTTCAAAATGACTATACTACCCAAGGCAATCTACAGATTCAGTGCAATCTCTATCAAACTACCAATGGCATTTTTCACAGAACTAGAACAAAAAATCTTAAAATTTGTATGGAGACACAAAAGACCCCCAAATAGCAAAGCAATCTTAAGAAAGAAAAGTGGAGCTGGAGGAATCAGGCTCCCTGACTTCAGACTGTACTACAAATCAATAGTCATAAAAACAGTATGGTACTGGCACAAAAACAGACATATAGATCAACATAACAAGATAGAAAGCCATAAATAAACCCATGCACCTATGGTCAATTAATCTATGACAAAGGAGGCAAGACTATACAATGATTGAAAGACAGTCTCTTCAACAAATGCTGCTGGGAAAACTAGACAGCTACATGTAAAAAAAGAAAAAATAGAACATTCTTTAATACCATACACAAAAATAAGCTCAAAATGGACTAAAGACCTAAATATGAGATGGGACACCATAAAACTCTGAGAGGAAAATACAGGCAGAACACTCTCTGACATAAATCGCAGCAATATTTTTATCAATCTATCTCCCAGAATAATGGAAATAAAAACAAAAATAAACAAATGGGACCTAAAGAAACTCAAAAGCTTTTGCACAGCAAAGGAAATCATAAATAAAATGAAAAGATAACCCACAGATTGGGAGAAAATATGTGCAAATGATGTGACCAACAAAGGATTAGTCTCCAAAATTTACAAATGGCTCATGCAGCTTAATACCATTACAAAAAACAACCCCATCAAAAAAAGGGCAGAAGACCTAAATAGACATTTCTCCAAAGAAGACATACAGTTGGCCAAGAGGCACATGAAAAGATATTCAACATCGCTAATTGTTAGAGAAATGCAAATCAAAACTACAATGAAATATCACCTCACACCAGTCAAAATAACTATCATTAAAAAATCCACAAACAATAAATGCTGGAGAGGGTGTTGAGAGACGGAACCCTCCTACACTGTTGGTGGGAATGTAAATTGGTACAGCCGCTATGGAGAACAATATGGAGGTTCTTTAGAAAACTAAAAATAGAGCTACCACATGATCCTGCAATCCCACTCTTGGGCATATACTTCGAGAAAAATATGGTCCAAAAGGATACATGCACCCCAGTGTTCATTGCGGCACTGTTTACCATAGCCGAGACATGCAAGCAACCTAAATGTCTATCAACAGAAGAATGGATAAATATGTGGCATATATACAGAATGAAATATTATTTGGCCATTTAAAAGAATGAAATAATGCCATTTGCAGCAACATGGACGGAGCTAGAGATTGTCATATTGAGTGAAGTAAGTCAGATAGAGAAAGACATCATATGATATCGCTTGTAAGAAAATCTAAAAAGAAAGGATACAAATGAACTTATAAAAGGGAAACAGACTCACAGACTTAGAGAATGAACTTATGATTACCAGGGGGAAGGGTGGGGGGAAGGGATATTTAGGGAGTTTGGGAATGACATGTACACACTTCTGTATTTAAAATGGATAACCAACAAGGATCTACTGTACAGCACAGGGAACTCTGCTCAATATTATAAAACAACCTAAATGGGAAAATAATTTGAAAAAGAATGGATACCTGTATATGTATAACTGAATCACTTTGGTATACACCTGAAACTATCACAACATTGTTAATCAAATATACTCCAATATGAAATAAAAAGTGAAAAACATAGTTGTTAATAAGTACATGAATGAATGAATATAAAAGGAATTGAGAAAAAAAGAAAAACAGCTATAGACATACAGAAGACAAAAGTTACAAAAAAATTACAACTTTGTAGAAATAGGAGTTCAAATTTAGATGAAATTCAGTTATTTTTTGTGAAAATATAGGAATATTTTTAACTTTAGTACTTATAGAATAACATCAAATAACATTTATACTGAATAGGTGCAAGAAAAACAACTAATCTGAATATTTTAAATAAAGATACAAATTATTATTTTTGAAGTAAAATTATCCGTTTAATTACCTATTCTATTTTTCCCATTGAGCTTTGCTTGAAGAAATTATTTGGAAGTCGATTTGAGCAATAGGGGTTGAAAGATAGGAATGAGGGCAAATTGTTAAGAGGTGGTGGTATATAGCTAAAGTTGGACATTTTATCTTCCTATCATGCAAAGAGCACACAGATTTACTTTTATAAGAACAAAGTACTTATGTAAGACATTGTTGCACAAATAGCTCCACCGAGAGACCAAGCACCACACTCGGAGGGTTGCAGAACTCAAGTTTATTAAGCCAGCAGCCCCAGACAAGCTAACACTCTGAAGTTCTGGGCCCCGAGCTCAGGGTGAGCTTTACTTTTATAGGGGTCAGTGCACATGCTTACAGTTAGCATTGGTAGATTGGTTACTTGGTTGCTGTGGACTTCCTGCAGTTACAGAGCAGGGAGTTTCCAAACAGAAACTTGCAAGAGCAGGTGCAGAACATTCCACATTTATCAAAACATCTTATAGTTACATTTGATTGCTAGGTCATCTTGTTTCTTTCTCGGTGCTGCAAGCATATCTTACAAAAGCAGAGGGAGCATGAAGTTATTTTTAGCTGAGTTCAAGTTTCTAATTTCCCTCTTCAGCATCAATTTGGATTTAGAATGATTCAACCAATAATGATCATAAATAGAAATAAAATGGCTTCATTATGTACAATCTCATTTTTATGGTCTTTCTTATATATGGCCTTTTATCTCTATATGCATTATATTTATTACTATATTGAGTAGTTATTGCTCTTCTATTTACCAACTATCCCTTTCTTCTAACCCATCCAGATTTTCCTTTGAGAAGCCAGGCTTCCTCCAACTTTATTCATCTTTATGATTTTCATAGTATTAAACATACCAAGCTCCATGGATAGGTCCCCAGTGACATCATCCAGTCAACATAATCTTGTCTCTTTGCTGAAAGTTTGGTTTAGAAATCAGTACATAGTTGTCTCAATAAATAAGAGCTGGCATTCCCTGGCCAAATTCAGGGGTTATGTGATAGTGATCAGAGTCGATGCTCTCCTTCATTATCAACGTGAATCAGAGAACTTTTAGCCTTGGGAGTTAATGGCAGCCATTGTTTATACTAAGTAAGATATACCAACCTAGGGAAGAGGACATTACTGAAAGTGTCACGAAAAATGGAGCTGGAGACCTGCTTGGGTCATTTCTGAGCTTTTCAATTGCATAACTTTGTTGATCTTTTCCATTGTTGAAGCATGATTGAGTTGGCTTTTACTTTGTAAGGACAAAATGTGTATGTGTGAGTGTGTGTGTATGCGTGTTTTATGTGTAAAATTTGGACTTTGAGAAAACAGTTTGGTTTGGTTTTGTTTTTTAAAATTGAAAGAGATTCTTGCCTTATATAAAGTTCTTCCTTTTCTCTAGCATAGCCTAAAACTGTTGTTCTTCACATCAAATTAAAATACTCAGGAATTTTGCTTCCCTAACCTGTGGTTTTGTTCCCTGAACCATAAAATAAATTTAGATATGACTATGTAGACACTTTTTCAGCACATTATTACAGATTGAGATAATTAGCTCTGTAATTATAATATTTCTCTTTAGAAAAATGGAATCAGAGCAGTAATGCTGAAATTTGTACACTGATCCCTTTATATCATTCTGTCAGACTTCTGGCCTTCAAAGGTTTCCTGAGTCTATTATAATATAGCATAATTCATCCATTTTTCTATCAGCACCATTTGCGAGAATATTCTCATTAATTACTTTCAATTTCAACCATTTTACCCTAATCCAAAACCATGTCCTTTTCTTCAACACTTTTACCATGATGTTTTGAACTCTTTCTCAAGGAAAAAATAATAATCCCAGATCTTTGTGAAGACATGATGAACTATTTCCATGAAGGCTCATTTACAAAAAACAACAAAGTGCTCTTATTAGAAACAAGGGAACAATCAGTCCAGTTGAAAAAATTTAAAAAAATGACCTATGCCTACACAAACCCAAATGAACCTTTCCTATGGTTCAAGATTTGGTTAACTTGTTTCTATTTGTTTTCTTTTTCATTTCCATGCTTCTATGCATTTCCAGCTGGACTGACTCTAGAAGGAGCAATTTATTACAAGAAAACTTGTTCTCATATTTCCAATCTGATTTCAACCTCTATGAGAAAGGTTAGGATAATCACAAGAATGTAGTGTTTCTTATCTGGACCCCATCTTTAAACCTTGAAAGGCTTACCCATCACTAGTTCTCAATTTCCAGTACTCCCTTCTGGGCTAGAATATTTGTTATGATTAATGTATCTCTGATCTTTCCTTCTGTCTCTGTCTCAGTCTCTTTCTTCCTCTGCCTTCCAAAGATAAAATCTTTCCGGTTTTCCTCACATTGATTTGTTTATTTTCAGCTCTTTCATCTTTGAAAGGTTAACTTTGGAACCATGGCTAGAGAAACACTGGAAAGTCCACTAGGAAAATATATTAGATTGAAATTGTTAATTTTATGATTTTTCTCTTTTTAAAAAAATATCAATCCAACATTCAGTTATATGTGTAGAGTTGACAATTAAGGTAGTATTGCACATATCATATTTTTCACTGTCAGGTAGTTATAGTCATTGAATTTATTGTACAATGGATATGATTAAGAAGTTTTAAACTGATTAACTCTTATATAAATATTTTCCTATTTAAAATGAAAATATTTTAAAAATACAGTATTTTGTTAAAGCAGGAAATCAGAGACATTACTGGCTTCATTTCAGTTTCTCTGCTCTGTGAGCATGGACTATAAGAGGAGAAAACCAGGAATATTCAAATACTATGAATTTAATTGACCATTTTGCCAGAGACTCTGTGCTTTGGGGAAAAGGGCTACATGGAAATGAGCCTGAATTGAGAACCAGCAGAGAGGATACTGGAGAAATAAAAGGAACTCCTGGTTATTCTCCATCATAATTTTAGTCTTCATAACATTGTTCCCTCATTACATAGTGATTTTCAAAGTTTCCTTGAGTGAGTTCTAGTCTAGATGACTTATTATTAGAGATAGTTTAGAAGGCATAACAAAACCTGGTAATCTTTTTATTTACCTAATCTTAATCTTAATACAGTACTTGTTTATGCTGTAGCTGCTATATCTAGAGCATATTTGGAAGACTGTCTAAATTCTGAGTGGCTCAGAATTAGACATTCAAAAAGATTTAAATCTCTATCTTTTTCAAGCCTTCTAGATCAGAGCAAATAAATTAACTACTAAATCTTAATTATCTGATCCATACAATGGGAAAACTTGTATCTATCTTATGTAATTATTGCAAGAATTAACTTTAATACAAATAGAAAACTACTGAAGAGAGTACGTAAAAAATTTATTTAAGACATATTAGCCATTATTGAGAGTAGTATTACAATTTACCCTTTTTTCTTTTTGACCACACCGCGTGGCATGCAGGATCTTAGTTCCCTCACCAGGGATGAACCCGTGCTCCCTGGCATGGAAGTGCAGAGTCTTAACCACTGGACCACCAGGGAAATCCCTAAAATTTAGCTTCATTTTTCTTTCCTTAAATTGAATATTAAGCTATTACCCTGGAATTATTGATCTATGAAGTATGTATTCAACAATAACATATAGGGACTTCCCTGGTGGTGCAGTGGTTAAGAATCTGCTTGCCAATGCAGGCAAAACAGGTTTGATCCCTGGGCTAGGAAGATCCCACATGCCACAGAGCAAGTAAGACTGTGTACCACAACTACTGAGCCTGCACTCTAGAGCCTGCATGCTGCAAATACTGAAGCCCATGCACCTAGAGCCCATGCTCCACAAGAGAAGCCACTGCAATGAGAAGCCCACGCACCACAATGAAAAGTAGCCCCTCTCTGCAACGAGAAAGCCCACGGGCAGCAACAAGGACCCAACACAGTCAAAAAAAAACCCATAAATAAACAAAAAGCAATAACCTATACTTATTTTTATAGTTACAATTGGCTTTCCAAGGAGGGGCATTTTATAATACTTTATATTTAAGTATGTATATTCTCATTATACCTACACAAACATGTGATTGAAGAGAAATATAATAAAGTGAAAAAGCTAAAGAAAACAATAATGAGACTCTAGTAGATTGGATTTTGAAGTCAGACATATGTGAGTCTAGATTAGAACTTTTCTGCTTTTAAGCTCATGACTTGATGCAAATTCCAAATTCTTGTAGCTCCAGTTCCCCCATTTGTAAAACAAAGATAATGATGCCTATCTCATTGAGTGGCTTTGAAAATTAAACAAGATGATGCTTAGAGTTCTTCAAAGATAGTAGCTAACAATCAATGCAGCTAACAGTAATAATAAGTATTACCACCATTAGTGAGAAGATGGCACTGAGTATTTTTAAGTCAAAAAGACTGACCCAGTAAGAAGCTGTAGCCCACTGAAAGTTAGATTAACCTTTTAAAAATCTATAGATCTTTATAGGCTAAAGGCTGCTGAACTGACATTTTGTTACCATAATATTGGAAAACTTAAACACCCATTTTTCATATATATATATATCAAACAATGGGAAGAACTAATTTTAAACACATGAACCACTTTCATTCAATCTTCCCCACGCCCCCACAATTACACGAGAACTTTTTAAACTTCTTTAAGGATGTTGTCAATATGATACTGTTTATTTCCACCTATGGAGCTGTTCTGTCTCTGTGTTCCTTCCCTGGCCACATTTAAGCAACTTCAACTGGTGTCAACTCTCTGTGACCTCTAGTGAGGTAAATGGCTGAAGCAGCTGGCAGGTTCATTTGCACAGTAATGAGTTCTGTCTACTAGTCTGCTAGAGACTGATGGGGAGAAGAAGATTACCTTCCACCACTGCCTATTAAATGTGATTGACATTCCCGTATGATATCTGTCTTCCTTAACAGCCCTCTCTCCTCCCCTAGAAACAGTTCATGAGCACAAAGACTCGTACTTAAATGAGGTCTGAAGCATTGCTCTCCTACTTTCACATATTTTGTTTCAATTGTTATGGGGTAAAATAGCAGAATTTCTTTTTAAAAGAAAAAATGATATGATACTGTGTATAACTGGTAAGAGAAGGAAGTTGTCATTAATAAAAGAAAAAAAATTAAAATACCAAGTCTCCATCAGCAAGAGAATTATAGAGAAAAAGATGGAAAATATTTCCTTAACTCATTATGATTTCTTTAGCATCTTGTGCTATTTCATTTGATATTTTCAAACATTGGCATTTATTATAGCTTTTACACCTACATTTATTCTCTAATCTTCCTTTTTATTTTTTCATTCAGTTCCTATTCTCTATTTTAAGATAAACTTTTGTTTTATGGTGTGATTGCCATAACATCTTTAAAAAAATGTCTCTCATACTGCTGTAAGAAATAAAATTATATAATAACTCTAATTTTTTAACTCTATAAGAATGCATTTAACAGAAAACATTCCAAAAACCTCAAAATAAAAAGTGTATTTTAATTCTTGTAAAAGTTTATCTTTTTCTATTACACTTTACTTACAACATTTTAGGCAATTAAATCATATACATTTATTTTAAGGTCCCATTTTTTAAACAAAATGGAAGGCTAAATTCTATTTAATTGCAAGAAATCACAGGCAAATCATATTGAAATTCTCTCCAAAAGTGAAATGTGACAAGAACTTTCCATTCTGAGATATTTAAATTCATTCCTGCTTATGTTTTATGATCTATGTTTCACACCAAACTTCAGCCTAGCTTAATTTTTAAATGTACCCAACCATAAGATAATTAATTCTATGTTCTGATAAATTAATAAAACTTAAATAGTTGCCCACCAACTTTGAACTACATGGTATTGGATCCCTGCATAAACATCTTTCTCCGTAATGCAACCAGCATCTATCTATTTAGTTATCATGAAGCTCTGTCTGTTGGTTTAAGTTTTGGGTATAGTCCCAACTGGAGCTACTTTGAGGCATGAAATCCACCTTCCTATAATCTAGAATTTCTGGATGTACTGGTTTAAGTTAACTGCTTGACTAAAGCATTGTAACCATGAAAGTGAAAAGAGAGCAGAAATGTGTTTACATTCACTCTAAATTCATTTCCATCCAATAAGAGAGCAAGGGGCAGACAGCTACAGGAGAGACAAGTAAATGCTGCTGTTTGGAGTCACTAAACAATTGTACCACAACAATTGCTTATAATACATTATTCCAGTTTTGCTGTTGAAGAACAGCAAGCACTAAAGAGGAGTAGATATCATCTGTCAGCTCTAGCAAAACAGTTGTTCTCTATGTTTTATACATAAAAAATAAAATCTTGCTTCTACATTGATGGTTGCTTCACTAAAGTATAGAGAAAAAGCTATTGGGATCCCTTCTGATATTAGTATTACAATTTAATTTAACTCAGGGCACAGCAGGAAATTGATTAATAGCTACAAAATGCATACATGATTTAAAAGCATGAAAAGTAATTACTTCACCAATTACAGGAAGTCCAAAACAGCTGTGATTGACAGTACAAGAAATGCATTAGAGTTGAAAAGTTGATTTGGAAAGAAAAAGAAGGCATATAATCTTCTGATCTTATTTATAAAGACACACTTTTTTGTTTGTAAATTGCCAGAGATTTAATATAACAAACACCTAAAGTGTATACATCAAATCGTTAAAAAAGTTCAATCACCAAAGATAATTCTGAATTTTTACCAAAGCTGCAAAATTTAATGCCAGATAGCTATAGGAACACTCCAGCCCTGGTGAAGCAAAACAATATTGACCATGTCTGAGATTGTTTTTAAACTTTGATTTTCTAATAATCATATTTAGTGTTGCTCTGAGAATTTGTCATAAATCTCTAATACAGCAGTTCAACAAGTTAATGCCCAAATCAACACCAACAAAAGTAAATAACTTAAACACATAATATTCATTTAAAAACATGACAGATGCAGCATATTGACAACTAATCATAAAGCAAAAGGTTTCCTTCTTATTATGAACAGCTTAAAACTGATAACCAATTCTTAAAATAGGCTTTTATAAAGGCAGTCTTAATTCAATGATTATATCCATTTTTCCCTTTAGAAATGAATATATATATGTGTGAAATCAGCATTTATATTTCATTTGATGTAAAATTTACCTAGCTTATCCTAAAGCCATTTATAACAAATTGCCTATATTTTTATTCATTCTGTCTCCCATAATGAAAAATTCATTTTCCCTTGTCTGATTTCTGGAAATAACATGAATGTTTAGGATTCACTTTGGCCTCTTATTATTCATTCAAATTCTGCTTCTTTTCTGGGGTTTAAAGATATGTATTTATGAATCACTCAGCATGTCAACCACATGTGGAGTCTACAATGCTATAAGCATATGTTATTTGTATTCCGCTTTCTGATTTTCTGATTGACAGCATGAGTTTAAGGGTGACTAGGCTTATTTCCTATAGTTTAAGATTGATAGAAGTTTAGCAAAGCATATTCACTGATATATAATATTGCTTCCCTGATGACAGTGGGAATGAAAATTGATGTATAAACTCTTTGAACTTCAGAAAGAGAAAAACTTTAGCAGATTGTGGGCTTATGCAAATAGTGACACAAATTGACTTTGAAAATGTTGAGATTACAACAGGAAGAAAGAAATTTTAAAATGAGCCAGTCAAAAAGTCAGGAAATTATAGAATATTTTCAACCACTTTTCATTTTCTGAATTTTAAATATGAGCATTATTCTTTTTTATAAGGTAAATCTTATAAGTTTTATTAATTTGCACTTTAAAAAAGGAATTCAATTATATGATACAAAATTAAATAAAACTCTACTGGAACTTTTGAAAGAAATATATCACAACTTTAGTTCTTTAGTTCTAGCTTTAGTAACAGGACATAAAACATCGATATAAAACAATGAAAACTACTGAAAATATATTCATCACTGCTGAAGCTGATACTATCATAGAAGATCAAGAGGGGAAAGGAATTTGTTATGATTTATATTTAAATGCAATTAAAATGGTTTTGCTTTTCACTGCAAAAAATCGGTCAAAATAAATTAAGGAAAACAAATTTTTTTCTAGAGTTTTTTTAGTCAAGATTTCAAAATTGGAAGATGAAAGTTCTATTTTTTAGTCTAGCTTAACCCTTTTGTAGTCCTCAGACCATACTCTCTCAGGTGTCTTTAATCTTTCTGATGCCTGGAATTCTACAAGTACTTCCAGCAGAATTCTTCCTACATTTTGATTCTTAGCTTAGAGAAGACTTCTAGGAAGAGATCCTCAGATATGGGTTAGACATATCCCTCAAATGTTTGACAAACCCCTCATTTTCTTTCTCTGAGATCTTATCATACACATTGTATTTGCTTGTTTACTTGTCTTTAGTCTTTATAAAATGTCCATGAGGACAGGAACCACATCTCCTAGCACAATGTCTGATATCAAGTATGTCAGCAATAAATAGTTATTGTACAAAACAAATGAGTTAAATAGCATATCCTTAGACATGGAATATGAGCTGGTCTGTCTCCACAAACAATTATTATGTTTTTATGGACTAGAAGAGTGTCTTATTAAATTTTTATTTCCAGTGCCTATTACAAAGCCAAGAATATAATATATATTCAGTAAATATTTTATTAAATAAATGCACTTTCAAATGAATTTTGGAGAGACACAACTGAATGAAGAGGTAATCCTCACATTTACAAACCGCAAAACTTGTTTTAACTAAACAGGAATCCTTCCCTATGTCAAAAGACAGCATTGATTTTTTTATCAGGAAGAATTGTCTATTACTTAATAGAGTCTTTTTACTTACAATATGCCCTAATATAAAAGCTAATGTGAGACTTCCTTTCTGCTTCTCACCCCAGATATAGCTTTAAGTACATCTCTCCTTTTCCCTTCAAATGGACAAAGTTTTTGTTTAAAAAAGGAGCCAAGGTACTTTGTGTTTTGGAGATGGAAAGAGATTATTTGCTCAGTTTAATATCTGAAAACAGGAATACTGTGTCAATGGCTTTCACAATGAACAGAAATATGGGTGGCATTCACTGTCTACTCGTGTGCGGGCTAATATGTGTTTCACATATTAGGTTGTGGCAGAGTTAGTATTCCATGGTAACGAAAACATGGGCTGAAGAATCAGAAAAATCCAGGTTTGTCTGATTCCTGTTTCTGCCACAGACTAGAACCTTGGGACAATTACTTAAACACTTTAAATATCAATTCCCTCAACTATAGATAAAGAAAATAATATGTCCAATTCACAGGACTTACTGTAAGGATTGTGTGTAACCCCGTGAAAATCCCTTCTTTAGTTCCTCCAAAAACTAGCTTTGTAGCTTTTCTCAGAAAGGGCTAGAGATCTACAATATCAAAACTAGCATTTTCCCAGATGCTCTGATTCCCTGACCATTTCATAGTCCCCAGTAATGGTGTCCATGATGCCTGGCAGTGACCACAGATAATTGGGTCATTTCTTCCCTCATCCAAGTATCTGACATGGGTAACTTTACCAAAAGAGAATCCACATTCATATTCATGGGAGTGTTTTGGAGTTCTTAAAGCCCTGGTTCAAAATTCAAACCATAGAGTCAGGAGGTAGAAAAATCATCACATTTTTCTTTAGTCAGAGCACCTTATCTGATTTGATTTGTGGTATTAATTAAATTCTGTAGTCTGGGTTCTCTAAGGTTCTTAATACCTTGAAGCCCAATATACATTATTCTCTCTAAGAGTCCCCATTTTACAATCACAATCTTAATTTTCAGGATTCTTGTTTATTCTGTGGGTTTTAGGATGAGTTTAATTTGAAATACAAAGCTGAGCAATGATGTTTTCTTTCTTGGATATATTTCTTTATCTCCAGGCAAATGGAAAGCTCTCACAGCTACCTAGTTGTTGCCAAAAAGTCAGAGGTTACCAGGAATCCCTAGAAGCTGAATCCTTAATAAGTACCTAAAAACATTATCTGCCACAAAAATTTGCACAAAATTCCAAATCAGAGTTACATTTTAAAAGCCCCTTTCTATTGAATTTCACTACAAATGGTAGCATATTCCATCATCTTCCCAAACTCCTGGATTTTTCCTAGGCTTACGTACTTTATAACTGACCACAGAAAGCATATTAAATAATTAAGATCCATAAAAATGCTTGGTGTATAGTAAGTTCTCAATATATGGTAGCTAGCATTTTAACTCAATAGAATGGCTTTTTATAGAGATGGAACTTCTATTGTAGCATAATGGAAGGCCATTGTGGGAGAAAAAAAAAATCAGCAAAACATTTTTCCATTTTTTGTTTCACAGATGAATTGGAAGAATGTTTGGGCTGGTTCCAAGTTTGCAAATCTGCTTTTAGGCATTATGTAATGTTCCTCACCACCTCCTATAACCTGTAAGTAATAAAATCGAACTTCTATAGCTATAGTTCACAAATGATTGAGACAACCTTGTGCCCTTGCCCTTGTTAAAACAATTTTGTTATTGCAACCTTTTTCTTTTTCACTATTGTTATGTCTAGGGGAACATCTCAAACTATTTTTTATTTCAAAGGAAGGTTAGAAAGGCCTGAATGATTATAGGTAGCTAGGAATTCAGAGGAATTCCTAGGAATAAGAGTCCATGCACACTTATGACATGGCTCAGCTAGGCAGTAAAACAGGTGCAAGATATACAGGATCGCAACTCAAAAGATAGCAGACAGAGCTTGGCTAAGCTCAACAAGCTACAAACATTTGCTTTTAGTTTCTCTTTCTCGGCCAGAACAAACAGTCCAAATTTGACAACAGTTGCCCTGGGTATTGTTGGGACAAGAGACCTAACATCATTGTTGATTCTATACATTTGTAGTTTTCCCTGAGTTTAACCTTTCTTTGCAGGCTTGTGTGGGTGTTTAGAAATAAAAACTAAAAAAGGTTAGAAACACTATGGGTGTTTTGGTGCAGCTGTATTAGTTCTATTTAAAAGATATGCTGGCTATATTTCCTAAACACTGTGTAAAGAAGCAATAAATAGAAGACATCTGTATTTCCAATTTATCAAATTTATATATTTTTAATAAGCCAGTACTTTGACAACACATAATAATAACACTTATGGCACTTATAGATTTAAGCAAATGTGCCTTGGCAGACAGCTTCATGTAAACATATGTCTGCAAGAGTCCCATACAGAATAAACCCAAGGAGAAACACACCAAGGCGCATATTAATCAAAGTTAAACACAAAGAAAAAATATTAAAAGCAGCAAGAGAAAAGTAACAAATAACACATAAGGGAAAACCCATCAGGATAACAGCTGATCTTTCTGCAGAAACTCTGCAGGCCAGAAGGGAGTGGCAGGATATACTGAAAGTCCTGAAAGAGAAAAACCTACAACCAAGAATACTCTACCAAGCAAGAATGTCACTGAGATTCAAAAGAGAAATCAAAAGCTTTACAGACAAGCAAAAGTTAAGAGAATTCAGCACCACCATACCAGCCTTACAATTGCTAAAGGAACATCTCTAGGCAGGAAAAACAAGAGAAGGAAAAGCCCTACAAAAACAAACCCAAAACAATTAAGAAAATGGTAATTGGAACATACATGTCAATAATCACCTTAAATGTAAATGGATTGAATGCTCCAACCAAAAGACACAGACTGGCTGAGTGGATACAAACACAAGACCCTTCTTATGCTGCCTACAAGAAACCCACTTCAGACATAGGGACACATATAGACTGAAAGTAAGGGGATGGAAAAAGATATTCCATGCAAATGGAAGCCAAAAGAAAGCTGGAGTAGCAATACTCATATCAGAAAAATTAGACTTGAAAGTAAAGACTATTAAAAGAGACAAGGAAGGACACTACATAATGATAAAGGGATCAATCCAAGAAGAAGATGTAACAATTGTAAATATCTATGCCCCCAACATAGGAGCACCTCAATACATAAGGCAAATGCTAATAGCCATAAAAGAGGAAATTGACAGTAACACAATAATAGTAGGAGACTTTAACACCCCACTTATACCAATGGACAGATCATCCAAACAGAAAACAAGGACACACAAGCTTTAAATGACACATTAGAACATCTTGACTTAATTGATATTTATAGGACATTTATTCCAAAAACTACACATTACACTTTCTTCTCAAGTGCCCATGGAACATTCTACAGGATAGATCACATCTTGGGTCACAAATCAAGCCTTGGTAAATTCAAGAAAATGAAAGTCATATCAAGCATTTTCTCCTACCATAACACCATGATACTAGATATCAATTACATGAAAAAAACTGTAAAAAAAACAAACACATGAAGGCTAAACAATACGCTATTAAACAACAAAGAAATCACTGAAGAAATCAAAGAGGAAATCAAAAAATACCTAGAAACAAATGACAATGAAAACACAATGA
Source organism: Hippopotamus amphibius kiboko (assembly GCF_030028045.1). Taxonomy (NCBI): domain Eukaryota; kingdom Metazoa; phylum Chordata; class Mammalia; order Artiodactyla; family Hippopotamidae; genus Hippopotamus; species Hippopotamus amphibius. The sequence goes on along the minus strand of NC_080192.1, from coordinate 34,564,446 downwards.
CCCAAAACCTATGGGACACAGCACAAGCAGTTCTAAGAGGGAAGTTTATAGCGATACAATCCTACCTCAAGAAACAAAAAAAATCTAGAATAAACAACCTCACCTTACACCTAAAACAATTAGAGAAAGATGAACCAAAAAACCTCAAAGTGAGCAGAAGGAAAGAAATCATAAAGATAAGATCAGAAATAAATGAAAAAGAAATGAAGGAAACAATAGCAAAGACCAATAAAACTAAAAGCTGGTTCTTTGAGAAGATAAATTGATAAACCATTAGCCAGATACATCAGGAAAAAAGAGAGAAGACACAAATCAACAGAATTAGAGATGAAAAAGGGGAAGTAACAGCTGACACCACAGAAATACAAAAGATCATGAGAGACTACTGCAAGCAACTATATGTCGATAAATTGGATAACCTGGAAGAAATGGATAAATTCTTAGAAAAGTACAATCTTCCAAGACTGAACCAGGAAGAAATAGAAAATATGAACAGACCAATCACAAGCATGGAAATTGAGACTATGATTAAAAATCTCCCAACAAAGAAAGGCCCAGGGCCAGATGGCTTCACAGGTGAATTCTATCAAACATTTAGAGAAGAGCTAACACCAATCTTTCTCAACCTCTTGCAAAATATAGCAGAAGGAGGAACACTCCCAAACTCATTCTACGAGGCCACCATCACCCTGATACCAAAACCAGGCAAAGATGCCACAAAAAAAGAAAATTGCAGGCCAATATCACTGATGAATACAGACGCAAAAATCTTCAACAAAATACTAGCAAACAGAATCCAAGGGCACATTAAAAAGATCATACACCATGATCAAGTGGGGTTTATCCCTGGAATGCAAGGATTCTTCAGTATACACAAATCAATCAACATAGTAGATCATATTAACAAATTGAAGGATAAAAACCATATGATCATCTCAATAGATGCAGAAAAAGCTTTTGACAAAATTTAACATCCATTTATGATAAAAATTCTCCAGAAAATGGGCATAGAAGGAAATTACCTCAACATAAAAGCCATATATGACAAACCAACAGCCAACATCATTCTACATGGTGAAAAACTGAAAGCATTCCCTCTAAGGACAGGAACAAGACAAGGGTGCCCACTCTCACCATTATTATTCAACATAGTTTTGGAAGTTTTAGCCACAGCAAACAGAGAAGAAAAAGAAATAAAAGGAATCCAAATTGGAAAAGAAGAAGTAAAATTGTCACTCTTTGCAGATGACATGATATTATACATAGAAAACCCGAAAGACTCTACCAGAAAACTGCAGGATACAAAATTAATGTATAGAAATCTCTTGCACTCTTATACACTAACAATGAAAAAGCAGGAAGAGAAATTAAGGAAACTCTCCCATTTACCATTGCAACAAAAAGAATAAAATACCTAGGAATAAACCTTCCTAAAGAGACAAGAGACCCATATGCAGAAAAGTATAAGACACTGATGAAGAAAATCAAAGAGGATACAAACAGATGGAGGGACATACCATGTTCTTGGATTGGAAGAATCAACATTGTGAAAGTGACTATACTACCTAAAGCAATTACAGATTCAACACAATCCCTATCAAATTATGAATGGCATTTTTCACAGAACTAGAACAAGAAATCTTATGATCTGCATGGAAACAAAAAAGGCCCCCGAATAACCAAAGCAATCTTGAGAAGGAAAGATGGAGTTGGTAGAATTAGGCTCCCTGACTTCAAACTATATGACAAGGCTACAGTGATCAAGACCGTATGGTACTGGCACAAAAACAGAAATATAGATCAATGGAACAGAATAGAGAGCCCAGAGGTAAACCCATATACATATGGGCACCTTATCTTTGACAAAGGAGGCAAGAATATACAATGGAAAAAAGACAGCCTCTTCAATAAGTGGTGCTGGGAAAATTAGACAGCTACATGCAGAAGAATGAAATTAGAACACTTCCTAACACCATACACAAAAATAAACTCCAAATGGATTAAAGACCTACATGTAAGGCCAGACACTACAAAACTCTTAGAGGAAAACATAGGCAGACCACTATGACACAAATCAAAGCAAGATCCTTTTTGACCCACCTCCTAGAATAATGGAAATAAAATAAAAAATAAATAAATGGGACCTAGTGAAACTTAAAACCTTTTGCACAGCAACAAAACCATAAACAAGGCAAGACAATAGCCCTCAGAATGGGAGAAAATATTTGCCATTGAAGCAACTGACAAAGGATTAATCTACAAAATAGACAAGCAGCTCATGCAGCTTAACAACAAAAAAGCAAATAACTCAATCCACAAATGGGCGGAAGACCTAAATAGACATTTCTCCAAAGAAGACATGCAGGTGGCCAACAAACACATGAAAAGATGCTCAACATGACTAATCATTAGAGAAATGCAAGTCAAAGCCACAATGAGGTATCACCTCACACTGGTCAGAATGGCCATCATCAAAAAATCTGGAAACAATAAATGCTGGAGAGGGTGCGGAGGAAAGGGAACCCTTCTGCACCATTGGTAGGAATGTAAATTGATACAGCCACTATGGAAAACCATTTGGAGGTTCCTTAAAAAACTAAAAATGTAACTACCATATGATCCATTAATCCCACTACTGTGCATATACCCTGAGAAAACCATAATCCAAAAGGAAGTACGTACCACACTGTTGATTGCAGCACTACTTACAATAGCCAGGACATGGAAGCAACCTAAACGCCCATCAAGAGATCAATGGATAAAGAAGATGTGGCACACATATACAATGGAATATTACTCAGTCATAAAAAGGAATGAAATTGAGTTATTTGTAATGAGGTAGATGGACCTAGAATGTGTCATACAGAAATAAGTAAGCCAGAAAGAGAAAAACAAATACAATATGCTAAACTCATATATATGGAATGTAAGAAAAATGGTACTGATGAACCCAGAGACAGGGCAAGAATATAGTTGCAGATGTAGAGAAAGGACTTGAGGACACGGGGTGGGGGGTGAAGGGGAAGCTGTGATGACGTGAGAGAGTAGCATTGGTATATATACACTACCAAATGTAAAATAGCTAGCTAGTGGGAAGCTGCTGCATAACACAGGGAGATCAACTCAAGGATGGGTGATGACTTAGAGGGCTGGGATAGGGAAGGCGGGAAGGAGTCATGGGAGGGAGGTGATAAGGGGCTATATGTATAAATACAGCTGATTCACTTTGTTGTACAACAAAAACTGACACAACAGAATAAAGCAATTATATTCCAATAAAGAACTAAAAAAAATATTAAAAATAAAAATAAAGGGTGTGGAAGTTGAAAAAAACAAAAACCAAAAAAAAAAAAAAAAATGTGGTTGCAAGTCAAGAGGAGGGGTGGTCACCCAGAGGAAATCTAGATATCTGTTGGCAAAAAAAGCAAATGTCCACTATATCAAGTCTTGCTGAAAAAAATTATATACATATCATATATATACATGTATATACAGGTACATTCAAATATATATGTGTATATATATTTGATGGTACTCCCATTTTCTTTAAAGTAACCAAAAGTATTGTGGGATGAAAAGCATGGGGAAGAACACTGAACTAACACTTATTTATATATCCTAAAATATTCAAGTAAAAAGAATCAATATAACTACAAAAAGTCATATTTGGGAATATTGTAGTTTGTTTCAACACGTGTAACTCATCTTCACTCTTTCATTTTTATAGATAGAAGTTATTTGTCTTAACTATATAAATAGAATTGGAAAGGATAATTTGCAGTACCCTGAGGATTATATTAGCATGTAGGTAAAGAACAGAAAGGGGAACTGTAAGAACAGTGCTTTAACAGAGAAGCCCAAAAAAGGCAGGCAGATATAGGCAGCAATATATGAAATCTAGGTAAGCAAAGAAATCTTTCCATTGCTAGCATGGCCCCAGGAATGAAGTTGTTTTCCCAGAGTGGCCCCCAGTCTTCAAGAAAAGAGAATCTTTTGCAAAAGCAAGATAGGAAGCAAGATTAGCTTTTTTAAACCAGATATTTAGCCACTATTTTTTCATTATATTATTCATAGATCTTTCTTTAAACAATGCATTGGGTGGTTCCTACATTTTTACAAGTATTGCTTTAGGTTAAACAGATAACAAGATCTAAAACAGAGTATCTACCTTCAAAAACTTCACTTTGTACTATGTAAAAACTTATTTGATGAGATTGCAAGTACTATGTAAGTTATTTCACTAACAAACCACAAAAGAAGACCTGTTTACAATGACAACCTCTTGTTATAAAAGGAGTCAGGAAGTAGGTATAAAGATGAGGGTTTGTTTATTTGGGTTGGTTTCTTCCTGGAAACTAATAAAAATTATTGCCAGCAGGTCATAGAATTAAAAAAGGATGTCCCTGAAATATCTGATAAAGCATTGTTATCCAAAATATGTAAAGAACTCTTAAAACTCAACAATAAGAAAACAAAAACCTGATTAAAACATAGTCAAAAGACCTTAACAGATACTTTGCCAAAGGAGATATACAGATAGCAAATAAGCATATGAAAATATGCTCCACATCATACATCATAAGGGAAAGGTAAGTTAAAACAACAAGATACCACTCACGCCTATTACGAGGGTGAGTTAAAAATTATCTGCACTCCGGTTATGTTAAAGCTTCTGTTGATCACATTGTCTTATCAGCACTCTCTGTTCAAGGCTACTGTCTCCCCAGTCACTGCTGTGCAGTTATGAACGTGTTACAGAAGTTCATTTGTAACTGCAGTGCCAGCAAAAATGGATGCCCCACTTGTGATTTGCATGAAAGAAGAGCAGCGTGCAGTGATTCATTTTTTGTGGTCTAAGGGTGTACCTGGTGCCGTTATTTATTGAAGACTTTCTGCACAGCATAGAGAAAGTGTTTTGTCATGAAGAAGTGTGTATGAATGGATAGAGAAGTTCAAGGAGGTCGCCCAAGCATTAGCCATCAAGAAGGAGCCAGACACCCGTCCATGTCTATGGCTGATGACAACATTGAGCCTACACGTGAAATGATTCTGTTGAATAGACGAGTCACAGTAGATTATGTGGCAAATCATTTTCAAATCAGCCATGGCTCTGCCTATGAAATAATCCACACCAGACTTAGGTTTCGAAAAGTTTGTGCTGAAGCCTAAACTTTGGATTAAACGCAGAGGACTGCTCTCCAAGGGCATTGTGATCTTGCATGACAATGCATGTCTGCACACTTCTGCCCACGCTGTCGACACTCTGCAAAAACTTTGTTTTGAGATATTAAAGCATCCTCCCTATAGTCCTGATCTTGCTCCATCAGACTTTCACCTGTTTGGTCCCCTGAAAGCAGCCCTATGAGGACGAAGGTTCACTTCTGATGAAGAAGTGAAGATAGCAGTGCATTTGTGGCTCGTAGCTCAGCCTAAAACATTTTTTAATGAGGGAGTACAAAAGCTTGTTGACAGATGGACAAAGTGTATTGAAAAGCAAGGAAATTATGTTGAAAAATTATGTATTTGTCTTTTCCAAAATTTAATTAAAATGAATTCTACAGCCAGAGTGTGGATAATTTTTGACTCACCCTCATAGAATGGCCAAAATCCAAAACACTGACATCAAATGCTGTGAGAATGTGGAGCAAAAGGAACTCTCATTTATTGCCTGTGGGAATGCAAAATGGTATATCCACTCTGGAAGGCAGTTTGGCATTTTCCTTTAAAAGTAAGTGTACTCATACCGTGCAATCAGACAATCATGTTCCTTGCTTGATATTTACCCAAAGGAATTGAAAACTTTTGTCCATGTAAAACCTGCATAAGGATGTTTACAGCAGCTTTATTCATAATTGCCAAAACTTTGAAGCAATCAAGATGTTCTTCAGTAAATGAATGGATAAAGAAACTCTTCAGTAAATGAATGGTACAGCCAGACAATGGAATATTATTCAATGCCAGACATAAATAAGCTATCAAGCCATAAAAAGATATGGCAGAAACTAAAATACATATTACTAAGTGAAATAACTCAATCTGAAAAAGCTACCTCCTGTGCAATGCTAACTAAATGACATTCTGGAAAAGGCAAAACTATGGAGCTGGTAAAAAGATCATTTGTGGCCAGGGGTTTGGAGTAGGGGGAAGGATGAATAGGCAGAGCACAAAGAATTTTTAGGGCAAACCCCTCTGTATAATAGTAAAATAATGAATACATGTCCATACTCAGAGAATGTACAGCACCAAGAGTGAACCACAATGTAAACTATAAAGTTTGGGTGATTATGATGTGTCACTGTAAGTTCATCAAATGTACCAGATGTATCGCTCTTATAGGTGATGTTGATAATGGGAGAGGATATGGGTGTGTGGGGGCAGGGAATATGTAGGAAATCTCTATCTCCCTCTCAATTTTTCTGTGAACCTAAAACTAAAACTGCTCTAAAAAATTGTCTTAAAAAAAATGATGTACCATTTCAGGCCCTATGGACAGGGCAAATTTTTTACAATGCTTCATTGACAAACAAGTTTGAAACAGTATGTGTTCTCCTGTTCATTTAAAAAATACTCATATAAATCAAATCAAAATGAGAGTGAATATGGCATTCACATTTCTTTTTTGGAGTTTACGTTTATTTCTTTAATCAAGGCAAGAGAGTTTAGTTTGGACTAATTAATTAAATTAATTGAATTGATTGACAGCAATTAGTAAAACGATCTAATAGACTTTACCTGTTTTAGATTCAGCTTTCAACTCTAAAATATATACAAAAATTAAAACAGTCTTAAGGTATCAATGATATAGGCCTGGAATTGCAAGTTAACTTGGTAGACAATTCATCAAAATGAGTCTTATTACCCATTACTCTTTGCGCAGTCACTCAGTCATGTCTTTCCTCTCCTCTCTGTTGGAGGAAACAAGTCCCACCTTTTAAATCCCATTTCAAACAGCATCTCCTCTACCCTCCAGGAGGCTCTCTTGGTTCACCAGTTTGAAGTATTTTCTTTTCCTTTCAACTACTGCAGCAGTAACTTTCAGTATTATTTTGTTGTCATTTATAATACAATACTTTTTACAGGGAGCTATATATTTTATGTGTTACTATTGTATTCTCTACCAGAATTCTCTACTATACATATTCCACACTGGCAAAGATCATTTTACACTTCTTTATACTCCTCAATTACTTGCAAACAAAATTCAAAGTGATAGTAAAGATTTCAAACAGCCAAAAAGAAAAATTCCTAGAAATTGTTTTTTTTTTAATCTAAGCAAATCTTCCTCTGCCCAATCTTCAACCTAGATCCCAGATTCCTTTTATCAGATAATTTTAAAATAATAATAATTAAAAAAAAAAAACTCTGTCATTGAATCTCCCGCTCTTTACCATATTCCTGAGACAATCTTGAAGCTCTTTCCAATGTTAATTACAAGTGAAAGGAGGTCCCCTAATTTGATCAGTTAATTATATAAGTTCATATGGTCCCGAGGTGGTGGAACTCTTCATTGCTTTAGTGTCCATTGGGATTCCTTGCCATGACAGGAAGCCCCATGTTATACGACCCATCTTCCCAGGCACACCACACTCCACTTCCTTCTGAGGTCCCACTACGACGCCACAATGGCACTGTTCTGCTGGGCTTAGGTCCTGCTATAAGGAACACACCATTGTCCCCTTCTCAGCATTGGGAATTTTTTCCATTTTGTCCACCAGGATTGGTAGCTTTCACATCTCCCCTACAAACTCTTTCCTCCATACCTTCTCTTTTTGGTGATGGAAGCCTGGATCTTTCATGATTTCCCTTCAAAGAACCTTCAGAAATTTACCATTGGTCTCTTTTTCCTATTGTTTCACAGCAAGTTAAAAATGCTGAAGTTCACATTTTGTGTTTTTTGGTTTTGTTTTGTTTTTAACTAGGGCCCTTTGTTATGTTAACATAGCATACAGGGTTCAACACTAGCAAAAAAAAAATTAAGTAGGTAGTTTGATTTGTTAATATTTTAGTTTGTGGAAATGTAAATGGAAAGAGATAGTCTTGGAACTTGGAAATTTCACCACGCCTGTTAACCTGAGACTCCTGTCTTACCAGCTTACAGCAGACAATAGTAATAGTATGCACTGCATATTATTGAATATGAGTAAAGTTAGAAGAAATCTAATAAATTATCTTACTTCCCTTCTTGTTAAATTCCAAATAGGCCAATTTCCCTAAGAATAACTTTTGTTCTAGATGAAAGGAAATACTGTTCATTATTTATAATAAGTGCCTGACATCATGGATCAAATAATTAAATCATACAATTGGCAGTGCTGACCTGACATTCAGGAATAATACAGAACATAGAAACTGATATTTAAAAATAATAGCCCTTTCCTGAGTTACTTACATAGAAAATTCTAACTAAAATGAATTATGAAATAGAACTGAGTTATTTTTAAAGCTTAAAAATGTGTTTTGGGAATGATAAAAGAGTATCTAGAGCACTCACATCAGCTTGAAATAAAATGGGAAATATTAATGAAAAAATGCAAAACATACATGCTGAACATCAATAACCTAAAAATATCACCATTATAAGATGTCATGTTAAGGTAAGCAAAAGATCTAGAAGTTTTCATTCTCTGGAAATCCCCTACCTACTGAGGACAGTGTAGAATAAAGAAAAAGACATTCTTAAACATTTGTTGCTACTGCCACAGATGAGTTATGTTCACTTTAAGAGTCCTCTAAAATGGGTAGACCAAACATTTCACTTTATGCTTGACAATCTACAGAGTTTCATCTACCTGATTAAAGTCTGTCGAGATCAATTCCAAACAATGTGCAGGAATTTACGTAAGATAAGATATTCGGCAAAAAAGATGTTATCCTGAGTGTCCCAACTTTTACAAAGACATTAGGACATCAAGCCTAATTTTGATTAGTCAAAAATCAAATGTTTCCTAAATGAAATAATGTGACATTTTTAAAGAAAGTTGAAAGAATTTATGCTTTTAAGTTTATAGTCCTGGCATTTAACTTTAGGTCTCCTCTCCATAGACCCTGCCTAGTTCCATTCTGTACTATAAATAGCTGTAGAACTAAAGAAAATATTTTCTCAAGTTACTATTTCCATTCAACTTGTGTGTTCTACATTGAACATGTATTTGCTTGTCCATACTACATATTAGCTTCCAAAATTAGTGAAAATGTATTCCTAGGAAGAACTCATTTTTTAAGTAAAACGTTTATTTTAGACTCTTAATACATCTAAATGCCAGCATGTTCATATTGTGTTTATTTTATTTTAATCTGAATGCTTGAAATAATATATAAATTGTGGTAGATAGACTTCCAAGATGGCTCAAAAAGAATCCAACCTCCTGGTGTTTATGGCCTTGTGTAATCTCTTCCTCTGAGTAATTTATTCTAACCAAGAGAATATGGAAACACTGAGAGGGAGTTACTTCTGTGATTAGGCTACAAAAGTCATCTTACTCTCCCTTGTTGGCTTTGTTGAAGTTAGATGCCACATGGAAAGGCCTGTGTGATAGGAACTGAGGAAAAACTCCAACCAACACTTTGCAGGGAACCAAGAGCCACAGTTCAACAGTCCACAAGGAATTAAATTCTGTCAGGAACCATCAAGTGAGCTTGGAAGCAGATCCTTCCACACTCAAGCCTTCAGATAAGACCCCAGCCCTGGCTGACACTTTGTTTCCAGCCCTGTGAAGGATCCTGAATCAGAAGACCCAACTAAGTTATTCCCAGATTCCTGACCAATAGGTACTATATACATATATAAATAGGTACTATATATATGTAAAACCATAGCTTTAGTCACTGAATTTGTGGTAGTTTGTTAGGCTGTAACAGATAATGAATAATAGAACAACATAGCAATGAAAGTCAATCAAAAGAGTAACATTTTAAATGTTATAAATTGTCAATATGAAGAGCTACTTTGTACTCAAAAGTAGATTTATAGTTTCTGAGATGCTCTGTGTATTAGCTTGGGTGTGTGGACCTAGCATTAATAATAACAAAATACCACCATCTGCTCAGTGGCTTACATCATGGTTCTTCTGTACTTAGCCCCTGACATCTATTTAATCAGGGATCCCAGCTGATTCACACTCAAAATTTTTCTTATTTCCACCCACTTTTCTCCTTTCCCACTCATTTCACTATTACCTGGCATCTAAAACACTACATCATGCCCTCTCTATTCACTTTATAGGCTCACTTTCTCCCACTCATCCATTTTATTCAGATAATCCAGAGCAACAATTTTAAAATTCATGACTGATCATGTTTCTAATGTTTTATGGCTTTTGTAGACTAAAGTCCCAAATCTTTCATGGAATGCACCTGTGTCAATATAACATGGCACCTGCTGACCCCTCCAGGTTTCATGTGATGGATTGTGCTCTGTACTTTAGATAGACTGGCATTTTGCTTTCACTTCTTCAAATGGGCCGTACTTTGTTCTTCTACATGATTCTTCCTCTGTCTGGAGTACTTTTTTCTTCTATACACACTCCCCTTTCTTGATCTCCTTTACTAAGCCTATTCTTTTAGAGCACTGATATTTCAGCTTACAATCACTTCTTGAAGGGAAAATTTTCCCAGCCCCTAGTTTAGCTTAACTTTCCCTGTTGCATAATTTAATTTTAGCCTAAACTTCTTCATAATACTTATTTACAATACTTGTTCAATGTCTCTCTTTCCTACTAGATTTTAGTTTTTTGAGGGCAGGAAGACAGTCTCTCATTTATTTTATAATCTCAGCATCTAGTAAAATATGTAGGCCACAACAGATATCACTTCATCACGGTTCTCACTTGGGGGGAATGTCATTTTTCCCTCCCAGGGCACACTTGGCAACATTTGAAGATGTTTCTGGTTGTCACAAGTAGGTAGAAGGTGAAAGGAAAGGGTGTGTGCTGCTAATATCTAGTGAATAAAGATGAAGGATGCTGCTGTGCCTCCTACAACTCACTCGGTGACCCCCAGAAGAAAGAACTATCCAGCCCAAGGTGTCAATAGTGTTGCAACCGAAAAAGCCTGCTGTACAGGTTAATATTTACTTAATGAATAAGTCAAAAACTAATAAACTAATGTTTTGTTATGAAGAAATGCAAGATGCAGAAACATGAAGAAACAAAAGCTTTTGTTTCTATTAGTGTATGATTTTCCTTTGGAATTTCTTTAATAAAGACAGATTTGTGTATCTATCTTTGGATAGATAAATAGTTAACAACTGAGTATTTATCATTACCCAGTTTTTAAGTATTAATTGACTCTTAGGCATTGTGCTTCCTGGTGGTAGGGATTCTGTGATAAACCAGGACCCTGTACTTGAGGATCTTAAACACTGGAGGAAGAGAAAGATGATAGACTCATAGTTTGTGATAAGTATTAGAGAATAAATAAACAGAATAATGTGATAGAAATTGATATAGGAGATAAAAGTTGACAGCACTTTAACAAAGATATTCAAGGAGCCAGTTATGCAAAGAATGGGGGGAGAATATTCCAGGTGTAGAAACAGTGAATGCAAACTCCACTAGACAGGAAAGATATTAGTGTATTCAGGAAACTTAGAGAATTCCAGTAGAGTTGGATCATACACATTTGAAATTATTTCAAAGTGTAAAGAGAATTTATTGAATGGTTTGTGGAAGAATAACCCGATTTGACTTATATTTTTTAAATGTCATCCTACTGCTGTGTGGAGAATGCATGGGGAATGAAAGAGAGGAAGAAGGGAGTAAAATAAGACATTGCTTGCAACAGTCCTGTGAAAATTAATAGTGATATGGAGATATAAAGAAATGAATGGGTGTGAAGTACATTTTGGAGAGAGAATTTGGGTGACTTGTTCAGAAATTGAATGTTGATAGTGAGAAGAAAGGGAGTTATAAAAGTTAACACTAATTTTTTTGCTTGAATAAATGAATTAAAGGTGATACCATTCATCAAGTTTGTAAAGACTGAAGAAGAAAAACCTATGACAGGGAAAATCAAGAGTTCTGTCTTAGATAGACATTTGAGATACCCATGGGCAATTCTATAAGAGATTTTATAGATAAAGATCAGGTCACTATGGGCCAAATATGGTCCACTACCTAGTCTTGTAAGTAAAGTTTTATTAGAACACAGACATCCTTATTTACTTACATATTGTCTCTGATGGCTTCTGTGCTACAACAGCAGAATAGCAGTAGGGAGCATATGGTCTGCAAAGCCTAAAATATTTTCTGTCTGGCCCTTTGCAGTAAAAGTTTGCTGAGCCTGGTATATTTACTTATGTGATGTATCTCAAGCACACACACAAAAAGTGTCTGGCATTTCATAGGTGCTTAATAAATGTGTGTTGTTGGAGTGAATGTCAAGCATACAGTTAGGCTGATGAACTTGGAGATCAGAGATCAAGTCTTAGCTTGAGAAATACATTTTGAGATCATTAGCATGGTCATCATTTGAAGTCCTAGAATTAAATAAATTGCCTAAAAACACCATGTTAATGAAAAGAAAGGGAAAAAGAGGAGAGGATAGATGTAAGAGAAGAAATAGTAAAAAGGAAAGCAAGGAAGCATGTTAAAATGTAGAGATGTCATAACAAAATACACTAAGAAGAAGCCTGTAAGGTAAGAAGAAAAAGCATGTGCAGTACTTTATGCTGAAACTGGGGATCGAAGAAAGAGAGGAAAATGATTTGTGTTAATTTGGAAATGGTGCTTCGAAGTAAAGTGTTAATGATGAAAGCCAGATTGGAGTGTTCCAAAAAGAGAAGTAAGTAAATAATAACAGTGCTGACAATACCTCCACTGTCTGCTAAAACTCAAGCAGAGCAATTTAACGTTTGGAGGATGGTGTAAAGACAAGGGAAGATTTTCTTTTAAGTGATTATTCTTTAAGCAGGAGCTACTGGAAGGTTTTAGTGACAGGAATTATAGAAAGGGGAAAAAACTAATGTAACTGTGAGGGAATAACTGAAGAACTTGGGAAGTTGAGAGAGATGTGATCCTGAGAACAAATGGAGGGTTTCTTGTTTGATAAGAGGATGAATATTTACTCTATTGTAACAGATGTTAAAATGGAGCAAATAGAAGCAAATGAAAGAAAAATGGAAGACTTGATCATTGAAATACACTATTTTCAATTGCAAATAACAAAAAAGGTAAAATTCAATGTGTTTACTTCAAAGAATGGACTTTACTATCTCATATAAGCTGAAAGTTCAGGAGAATTAGTTTCAGGAGTCTTTAAATCAGTTATAAAAATGTAATTATACCTGGTTGCTCTGTCTTGGGCCTGCCTCTATATGTGCATTAACTCTCTGTACTAGCCTGTGACACTGCACTAAAGGCAGCAGCTTCAAGTCTTATACCTTTGCACCACCTAATCTGAAAGAAACTGCAGACTTCTTTTCCCTAGAAGCATCACAAAGAAAGATTGTCCATTTCATTGTCTTTGATTGATTACATATTTTTCATCACGTCATCTTTATGTAAGGATAGAGTATAAACTAATTGGTTTACCCTTATGTTGGGTTAGGGTCAATTCTACTCAGTCACATTGCTAAGAACTGAGATGATGGTTAGGAATTCCAGTGAACTCTGAAGTATAGTAAACAAGAGAAAGGTCAATGATTGTTGATGAGTACAAACCATATAAGGTGATTTTTTTGTATATATGAATGATGTGAACTTTAAATTATACAACAAAATATTAATAAATGTCACTTTCTATGCACATTCTTTAATTATGCAAATATTTCAGTTTTAAACACTCCAGAATTTGAGTAATTTCAAATATCAGAGAGCAAGTGAAGTGTAAACCATGTGTACTGTATTTTAGCTTTGTGGAGTCACTTTGAAAGAGAACTCCAGAATCTGCCCTGCTGTTGTTCATGTGTATTAGAATTTCTGTAATGGATTTGTTTCTTCTTATGCTATTATTTCTATATCATTATATAATTTAAAATGTCTTATAACAATGTCATCTGAGCACTCATTAATTTATGAGTCTGGTGCTAAAAATACACTTAGTACCCAATAACTTTAGAGAGAAAGCTAGAAGCCATGTAAGCTAATGAAGAAGACGAATGACATCATTTTACACCATGTAGTTTTTTTCAGGGATCACGCACTGCAGACTACAAGAGAGAATTCTGCACGAAAAAAATCAACATCAAAGAGAAAAATATGTTAATGCTTTTGGATTTGTTCTGAGAATGAGCACATGCAAATACATGCTCATGGTCATTCTTTGTATTCAAATGGAAATTTTAATCTTGAATTATGTAGACTTTGAGTACCAAATATGGATAAAATGTGCCTACATTGTGTATCCACTACAGAAGTATCCACTACAGAAATTTCCCCTTTAAAACGAGAGAATAAAATGTGGTCATTATGTGAGATTGAGAACAAGAAAGAATTAACAGGCAGTTTCCCTCAAAGAGAAGTCATTTAATACTGTAGTAAATATAAATCACAGGCCACAAATCCCCTTTTGCAAGAAGTTGCATCTCTTTACTTTCTATTATTCATTTTAATTTCTGACTCAAATTTCCCAAACCAGGCTTTTGAGAAACAAAGTTGGAGCTTCATAGTATTTTTTTTCTTTTCAGTAGAGAACTTCAAACACCGAGTATAGTAATATTGATTATCCAAACACATTGTGAAAATGTAGTATAATTTTAAAACAGTCAGAGTACTCAGCTGAGGTTTTGTGGTGATTTGTTTAAAATGATGAGTCAGCCCAGGTGTGTCGCTTCTCTAACAGCTTTCAGCTGCTGCAGAGTAAGTGCAAACATGGTGACTATTTGGATAAAGCCAGAAGAGTGTTACCAGATGGGGCTCATGGCAGGAGTACGCATCCAGGAAGTTGAAGATATTCAGAGTATGGTTATATACTGCCATGATCAGCTATCAATCATGGATTGATAGTTGTCTTATGATACAGACATTGTTTATGTGGTAAGTAAACTTTCTTAATGGCATAATGTGGAGGAAGGAGAATGGGTACCAGTCTCCAACAGAATTGAATATTCAGGTTTTATCCTAAAAGCTTTCAGAGTCAATATATGTATCTACTCAATGTATGTATCTACTGAGCATGTAAGTAGATAGCTCAGATAAGGCTGGTTTACATCAGGGATTGAAATTTGTTTTCTATTTTAAGATTTAGTAGCTTTCTGTTTTTATCATATGTGTGTATTTGACTTTTATATATAGATATAGATGTGTATGTGTATGTATACGTGTATATTTAATATATCAACGTGGGGTAAAATATAGAATGCAAGATGTCTTGCTTACAACTCAGTAAAGTCTACATTAGAGTTTCATCTGTTTTGTGCTGCTAGTGCAGGCGCGCGCACACACGCGCACACACACACACACACTGACACTCCTCCAGCAAGAGGCTAGTGTTTTCAGAAATCCTATGGATGTAGTTTGTTTCTAGTTCCAGATAAATCTTCTATAAAAACTGCTAGAGGGAGCACAAAGATAAACTGCTTTTACTCCTATCATTTCATTTAACACTGAGGAAATATTGAACACTGAAGGAACTCTCAAAATACATTAATGGATGAGGCAAATATTGAGTGTCCAAATTCTAAAGTCAATATTTACCTTGAGCAACAATATATCTTAATACTTCCTCAAGCAAGAAACCAGTATAACATATATCTCTGTTATCAAATATCTTGTCTATGTGTTATAGATCTGGTAACATTAAAGAATTTCAGAAATTATCTTGACAGTTTCCATCTGGAAATTTTCTGTTATGAGTATACTATAGGATATTTTAGTTTGTTTTGTTTTTGAAAGATTATTACAAGAGTTCTCATTTTAACTGCTTAGAGTCTGTAGCTAGTGATTAATACATCAAAATGATTACATGATTTTCACTCTCTCTCTCTAGACATAATGTTATAAACTTTATATGATTTTACTCTCTTACTAAATCATGAAAATAAAGCTTCTACAATAATACCTCAGGGTTTTAGGCATAACATATACTCTCTGTATATGGAGATTGATGAATATCCACAGATGCAAATAAAACTTAGGAGGAATACATTAGAAAAAACCAGGGCGTCCCATGGTTAATATGTATTAGTTTCCTAGGGCTACTGTAACAAATTACCAAAAAATTGGTGGCTTAAAACAGCAGAGATTTATTCTCTCACAATTCCAGAGGCTAGAAGTCTGCAATCAAGGTATCCACACAGCTAGTTCCTTCTGTAGGTTCTGAGGGAGAATGTCTTCCACACCCGTCTCCTAGCTTCTGGTTGTTGCCTGCAATCCTTGGTGTTCCTTGGCATGTAAGATGAATCACTCCAGTTTCTACATCTGTTTATCACATGGAATTATCCTTGTGTGTGTTCTTCTCTGTGTCTCTTCTTCACTGTTTATAGAGACACTAGTCATACTGAATATAAGGTCTCCCTTAATGGGCTCATTGTAACTTTATTACACTACAAAGAACTTATTTCCAAATAAGGTCATGTTTACAAGTTTCAGGTGGACATGAATTTTGAGGGGACACTGTTCCACTTAGCACAGTATACAGTTAGACTCGGAGGTGGATGGTCCACATGCACTGTGTAGAACTAGGCTCATCAACTCATATTAAATATATGGAATTAGTTTAGGCACTTCTATTTCTGGAAATATGATAGACTAGATAACTGACGAAATCTATTCAAAACTTGGAAATTAAAAATGCTGAGTACAAGACTTATCAGTGTACCTTGAATTTATAGCTGAACTAGCAATAATGAGAGGGGAATTCTCAGAGAACAAAATCAAAAGAAAACATGACTCTGGCAAGGCCATCAAAGACTAAAGCCAATAGCTGCCCTTAAGACATCCGGCATTCCTTGTCTACAGCTTTCCATTTTAAAAGTTCACATAAATGTGGAATGGAAAGAAAAGTCTGGGCCCCGTGTGAGAAGAGAAGTTGGATGGATGCCTTGATATAATGCCATGACCCAAAAGGAGATGTTATGAAAGAGTGTCTCAGCCTTGGTTCTGGATAGGTAGAGGGAAAAAAAAATCTTCCCAAAGAATTTCAGATCACAAACCAGAATTGAATTTAAAATAGCTACAGATTGGTAGTGTCCCAGATGCCTGGCCAGAGGAATCTTCTCCCTGGAAGAAATAACCTTCAGCCTAGAGCTCAATATCTTACCACAGGGTACAATCCCATGGAAATTAAGCTCACAGTAAAAGCTATAAAAAAAAACAATGAAACATCCCAGCATGAGAATAAGAAATAATAACAAACAGAAACAGATTCATAGAGACTGCAGATTTTAGCATTATAATAGTTGACATTTAAGTTGACATTTCAATTTAAATAAGAAATTTTTAGTTGATTTAAAATTTTTAAAAAGGTATTTAAAATATGAAAAAGGAACAAGAGACTATTAAAAAAGAGCCAGCACAATTTTTAAAAGAGCCAAATAGACCTTCTAGAAATGAAAAACAAAAAGGTAATTAAAATTAAAAATTCTTTCATAGACAAAATAGTATGTGGGGAATGGTTGAAGTGAGAACTTCTGAACAAAAAAATTTATCTGAAGATTTTTCCCATAATGCAGAAAGAGAGATAAAAAGAGGCTAACCATGAGAAAGAAAAAAAGACTAAAGAGATTCAAAAAGAGAAAACAGAGTATGAATGAGAAAAGAAATTCAAACAGCTATTAAATGAGATATCCAGACCGAATTAAAGATGGCGGCGAAGTAGAGAGACGTGGAGTGCATCCCTCCCCACAGATGCATTGGGAATGCACGGAAGGACGCAGTAATTCTCACAGAGAACCAGCTGAACACCAGCAGACGGCCTTGGACACCGGATGGGACTGCTAGGAGCCCGACATAGCCGGTAGGGAGGCATCTACGAGGGCTCAAAGAGGGTGAAGCGGCGGAGCTGTGGCAGACGGGAGGGAGTGAGAAACATTCGGAGGGTCCGCAGCGCAGCTCAGCGTTCCCGGACCAAGACATCGATCCGCGGCTGAACGGAGGGTCCAGGAGCGGGAGTGTGGGAGCAGGAGAGCTGGTTCAGGGTGGGAAACATTGTTGCCGGTAGGGTGACGGACCGAGAGGACAGGAGGGAGGAGGCCCGCGGAGAGGAGTGCCCGTTCCTGAGAGCTGCCCGGCCATGATGGCGGCTGGAGGCTGCAGGCTCACTGGCGGCTGGGAGGAGCCACGCGCATAGCCTCTCTCTCTCTTTCCGAGCCTCTGCAACAGGCAGTGGAGAGACGCCCTGCGGGCCACCTAAGGCGCTCAGGGATAACAAGTACCCTCAGGCACTCGGGTGGGGCTAGATTAAAACCCCTTGCAACGCCAGCAGCAGGGAGGCTGCGGAGAGAAAAAAAAAAAAAAAAAAAAAGAAAAGAAAAGAAAAAAAAACCCCCGAGAGAGGCCCAACTCTAAGACTTTCTATTTACGCCTGAGCCACCGGCGCCCTCTGCAACAGGCACCTCCAAGCCTGAGACATCAGTGCGCCACTGCTCACTCCCTCCCAGGAGAAGGAGCCACTGTTGTACCCTCTCCCTCCCCACACACAAAGGCTTACAGACAAACAATAAAGGAACCTCTGCTGGTCACAGAATAACGCAAAAAAACCCAAGGACAAGCAACCCCAAAAGTTTGGACAACCATGAGGAAACAAAGAAACACCATGCAGGCAAAGGAGCAAGAAAAAAACCCACAAGACCAAATAAATGAGGAGGAAATAGGAAAAATGCCTGAAAAGGAATTTAGAGTAATGATAGTAAAAATGATACAAAATCTCGATAACAAAATAGAGAAAGTACAAGAAACAGTTCATAAGAACTCAGAAAAACAAACAGCAATGGATAACAAAATAACTGAAATTAAAAATACTCTAGATGCTATAACCAGCAGAATGACTGAGGCAGAAGAACGAATAAGTGAATTGGAAGATAAAATGGGGGAAATAACTGCCACAGAGCAGGAAAAAGAAAAAATAATAAAAAGATTAAAAGACAGTCTCAGAGACCTCACTGATAACATGAAGCGTACCAACATTCGAATTATAGGCATCCCAGAAGAAGAAGAAAACAAGAAAGGGTCTGAGAAAATATTTGAAGAGGTTATAGTGGAAAACTTCCCCAACATGGGAAAGGAAGTAATTCACCAAGTCCAAGAAGCACAGAGAGTCCCATACAGAATAAACCCAAGGAGAAATACACCGAGACACATATTAATCAAACTAACGACAATTAAACACAAAGAAAAAATATTAAAAGCAGCAAGAGAAAAGCAACAAACAACATATAAGGGAAAACCCATCAGGATAACAGCTGACCTTTCCACAGAAACTCTGCAGGCCAGAAGGGAATGGCAGGATATCATGAGATATCCAAAACTGTCCTAAAATACAAATAATTAGATTTAGGGAATCAAAAAAACCTTACTATGATGAATAAAAGGAAATATAAGGCACATTATAATGAAACTTCAAGTGAATGAAGATATAGAGAATACCTTAAAAGAAGCCAGAGGAAAAAAGACAAACTATGCCCCTCCCCCAATGAAAGACAAATAAAAATTAAACTGACACTTGACATTTTCAACTGCCACAATGGAAATCAAAATTATATCCTCAAATAACTGAGAAAAACAATTGGCATCTAAAATCATATAGCTAGGGAAACCATTATTCAATGAGAGCATATTAAGAAGTTTTTGAAAAATTAGATGTACAACCATTAGAAACTGCTGAAGAAATTATTTAGATTATATAGATGAAATTAGCAAAATGAATACAAAAGAAAAGTTGAAAATACAAAAAAAGATGCTGAGTAAAGAAAAGCCAAAAACCAAAAAGATAAATCTAAACAAACTTTAGCTGTATAAGATTTTAATGATATTTGTTCTATATTATGAAACAAAATACAATTAAAATACTGTATGACCTTATGAGTCATGAGGTTTCCAACTGGAATTAATATCTTCAAAGTTCCTTCCACTGTTTAAAAGAAAGATGTAAATAAATCTCCCAGTCAACAGAAAAGAGTAAAAATTGGGGAGCTGGGATGGAAAGGAGTCAGGGGAATGTAAAAAGTAGGACAAAGGGGAATGTAAAAAGTAGGACAAAGAGAAACACACATTATAATGGTAGAAATCAATCCAAATTTTATGAGTAACCACATACCAAAACAAAACAAAAAACAAGAAAAACAAAAGTGAACTATCCCACCTAAGTGATATTTGCAAAGACATACAAACATAAGGATCAATTTTGAAAGTAAATTCCTAGAAAAATATGCAGACACTTACAAGTCAAAGGAAAGCTAGAGTAGCCATAGTAATATAAGATCAAAATATTTTTATTCAGCAAGCATTACCAGGGAAACAGAGCTACACGTTATTTAAATACAAGGCAAATAATTGGGAAATCAATCACAAAAAGAGAACAGAACAGCTGGATTATGCCCAGGGAACTCAACAAGTTTTGTATAAACTTAGAGGTTCCAAAGTTTCTTTGAGGATGGATAGCTTGGTGGCTTAGTTCTCAGAAATAATAGGCCTTCCTTTAGGTACCTAGTCTGCAAAGTGTTGTTAAGAATTGAAGTTGGTGTACCCCCAAAAAAATAATAAAAATAAATAAATAAATAAATAAATAAATAAATAAACAAACAAAACAAAACAAAACAAAAGAATTGAAGTTGTCTAGAGACATAGCTGGGACTTGTGTCATGAGCCCCAAATTTTAGTGCATATGGCAGAACAGGTATAAAATAAGAATATTATTGATGGTGGGGAAAAGAAGAGATTTTACTGAAGGCTTTGGGCTACATTGCAATCAAAGTTAATGAAGAATGTATATTATTTAACAAAAGAGAAAAGTTAATCACCTAACCAAGAGAACTGTGTGCCAGAACATTGGTTTGGAATTGGAAAAGTAAGCTACATCATCATGTAAAACAGAACACTATACAGATTTCTCTTCTGAACCATGAACTTTAACATATTTGATCACAGATAAGTATCACATCAAAATTGTAAGGAAAGTTTTTTTTTTTTTTTTAGAATTTTGATTTAAAACTCTCACTAGATAGGATTATCTTGTATAGTTATAGGTTAATTCCAAAGCAGGTCTATTTCTAGTGGACCTAGAGTCTTTATGACATTTTGCTTTTATTATTATTATTAATTTTAGTTATGGTTAAAGGTTATGCTTTATAAAATAGTTAAGCAGTATTTTTTAACATTAACTTACGCTCTCCTGAAAATCATGGGAGAGTTCTCTGTATTTACATAAAGATTATGCCACCCATCCCCATTACCTTCCATTACCATCACCGTTCTCATTAGCTTAACATTCAGGATTTTCTAAGCTTAAATTGCTCAGAGAAATTATGTTGGTTTGCCTCAAACTGGTTTCCTAGTGCATAACAAAGTGAAAAGTGAGTAACAGCATTAAAATCCACTGAGAATAAATATCCATGGATGAAGCTAAAATTTTCCAATTATGAACCCATGATTTGATTTTTTCTTAGATAACTTGAATTGTTTGTCATTTTAAAGGAAATGTCGAAGCTACTTAAAAATAAAGTATGTTCTAGAGTCAGAACTGCGCAGAAACAGAAATGTAAATGTTTTGCTCTGTTTGACTAGTAACCATGTAAATGTAATTAAAAGACATATTGGGTTATTTCCTGTTCCTGTTAGCTAAACTCATTCACGGATTGTTTACAATGGTACTAGTTTACATCACCTTATTTAACATACTGGACTTTTTTTCTCTAAGCAGGAAAAAAGTACTTAAAATTTTTACTATTTTATTGTAGAACTTTCACTAAAATGCCTTAGTAGATTGTCATTGTGAAGGGTAAAAATAGTCTTGAGAAACTTCTTTGAATTTCTGTTGCACATTTTTGTCTATATACAGAGAGTTTTCCGTTGGTTTCTTCAGAGAGTACACATCTGTTATACCACACATATCTGGAGCATTGCTATTTCTCAAATTGAGTACATGTGTATGCATGTCTACATATACTCATCTTGATAGTTATAAATAGAAGGAAGCATTTCAAGAAGTCATCTGGTCCATCCTCACATCTCTTAGGCATAATTGCCTTGGAAGGAGGCCAGAAAAGGAAAGATTTGACTTACCATTAATAACATCAGAGAAAATGATTCCACACCCAACATAGTCATCCTCTCTAGCATTCCAAACCTTAAAAGACTCCATTGCTACCCACTTTAACTTAAATACTTTTTGCCATTTATAAACCCATTAACTTTCGTGTCTCACGCTCATGATACTGTTTTCAACTACTACACAGAAACTAGTAAAATAATTTTTGCCTGCACTCTTTCTTCACCAGGTCCTGTTTCTTTTCACTGATCTTTTAAAACTAGAAAAACACTGTTCAAGATCTTATACATCTTTGTTATAAAGATATTTACTAATGTTTTTAAACATGTATAAAAATGTGAGGACTGAGTTAAGCAGGACTCTGGGTTGGAGAAATTTTAAAATTAGCCAGTGAGTCTAGGAGGATGAGAAGATCACGGTAGTCATTTTCTTTAGATTTCTTACCAAACACTGACAGATTGTCACTTATTATTATAGCTCTACTAGAGTGTAAGTGTGGGTGTATGTATGTGAGACTGCTTTCTCAAGCACTGAGAATGAGCTCATATTTCTTCTAAGATATAGCTATTGAGAAAGATATAGCTACTGAAGAAGATCTATCAAAAGTCCTCCATATTGCCCACAGTTTATCAGTTATACAAATAAAAATCCTGTAGTAAAAATAATGGCATAAACAATGAACTATAACAATATTCATAAACTCAACCAGGGTGATATAATGTAAATTATAATTGTTTTGAGTTTTTCAATTTAATGTTTCAAAA
The DNA here is from genome assembly GCF_030028045.1 of Hippopotamus amphibius kiboko. Classification (NCBI taxonomy): domain Eukaryota; kingdom Metazoa; phylum Chordata; class Mammalia; order Artiodactyla; family Hippopotamidae; genus Hippopotamus; species Hippopotamus amphibius. The sequence goes on along the minus strand of NC_080192.1, from coordinate 34,541,542 downwards.
ACAAATGACTTGGGCTTCCTAGGTGGTGCAGTGGTGAAGAATCCACCTGCCAATGCAAGGGACACAGGTTTGATCCCTGCTCCAGGAAGATCCCACATGCCGCAACTAAGCCCGTGTGCCACAGCTATTGAGTCTGTGCTTTAGAGCCCATGAGCCACAACTATTGAGCCCACATGCTGCAACCACTGAACTCACGCACCTAGAGCCTGTGCTCCACAACAAGAGAAGCCACGGCAATGAGGAGCCCACGCACAGCAAAGAAGTGTAGCCCCCACTTGCCACAACTAGAGAAAAGCCCTCGTGTAGCAACAAAGACCCCACACAGCCAATAAATAAATAAGCAAATAAATTTGAAAACAAAACAAAAAAACAAACAAAAATGACTTTCCTGAAAGAAAACTTTGTCTAATATTTTCCCTAAACTACGTGTCCTGTATATACTACATAAACCCTTCATTTATGGTTTATAGTCCTTGATATTCTCTTTACTGGTATTCACTTGATCTTAGAACCTGCCAACTTAACAGAATACACTGAAACATAAATTTGTTTACTGTGAGGAAAGCACTGTTAGGAATCACTTGAATTCAAAATGAGCAAATACAGTACTCAAGAGTGTATTCTCTAGTAGAAGAAATGTTTTTAAAAGCTACATATAAATGTATCATTTGTTTCATTTGCAAATGACAGTGACAGGAACTCAGTTAAACTGGGTTAATCTGAGAATGAGAAATCTGGGGCTCAAATAACTAAGACATCAGGCTACCATATCACAAAATTCCTGGAGGCATCACTGATACAGAATACAAACGAACACTGTTCCCTGTAGTTATGCAATAGAGAATTCCTAAATCCAGAGTCAAAATTTTTTCATTAGAATTTGGCCTTTTTCTCTTCATCCTCATTTCTTCTCAATTCCATTGTAATCTATGTTGACTTCATTCCCATGCTGATCCTTTTCATGACATTAATTCTTTCACCTATATGACTCTGGTAGAAGGTGAACACATCATTCTTTATAGTGTCAGGAAAATCCAGGTTGGATGCTTGATTTTCCACCCTGCTCACTTGGATCACAAGCCAATTTGCCATGGCTAATCCTATGTGGATGTAATCCTAGCACTGCATGGCCTCAGTAGTCACCTACTTTTAACTAGGCTTCCACTAACAGAAGTACGTGGAGTGGGTGCTGCGCAGGCAAGCAGTATATACATTTACGTCAGCTAAAGTAAATAAATACAATAAAGAAAAGAGTATACAAGTGCTATGAGGGAGGTCTGAAGATGCTTCAGAAGAATGGAAAACAGAAATGATCTGCAGGTGGAGAAAATCAGGAAAAGTCTAGTTGAATAGACAGTATTAAATCTGTAGCATGAAAGATGCCTAGGATATTGACATTGGGGAACTAAAAAAGTTAGATCCCAAGTGGGAAAGATAAAAACTTGAGAAAAGACATTCAGGCAAGAAATAATGGGGTAAAAACAGAAAACTGCCTGTTATGTAATTATTCAAACTGTGATGAACTATAAAAAGAATAACATGAGAAAAAGCTGATTGGAAACAGAAGATGAAGAGCTTTGAATTCCAGAATAAAATTTGGGACTATAAATAATGACTCGTCCGTGATGGCTTTTGAGTAAGGGAGGAATATGTTCACATTTGAGATTTGAAAAGATTCATACCAAAGCTGTTTAGAAAAGGCACTGTGCCAGGGAAGGGCTCTTTAGGAAGCTATGGCTGTAGCCCAAGGAAAATAGAATGAGGCTGTGAACCAGGTAACTTCCCCTTGACCTCTGACCCTCATCCTTTCTATCACCTGCTATATGTGTGTGAAATATTGGCACCCCTAATGAAAAACCCAGTGGCCTCTCTGGAACCTCATCTTCACTGAGTTCTTTTCATTATTTGGCTCTGTAAACCAGTAACTCCTTTTAAGAAATCATTTTTCTCTTGGCTTTCTTGGTACTACACTATAATATAGATTAATTCTTATCTGTATCCCTCACTTCTACAAATAATCAGTCTTTGAATCTCTCCCTCTCTCTCTCTCCCCTTCTCTCTATGTTCTTCTCATTGTATTCTCACTCAGATATTCTTCCAGTCTCAAGCTGTTTCTTTTACCAGTATGTGGCTGCCTCTGCAGTCGATGTTGCTAGCCCTAGACTTTCTTTTGGGCTGCAGACCCACAATTTTAATAGTCCACCTGATATTCATCAAAAATGCTTTATCTTCTAAAGCCTAACATATACAAAACCCAATCTATCATCTTTTCTAGGATCACTCACCCCTCCCCAATTTTGCCATTATTTTTCAATAATTTTATTATGTCATTAGACTTAGGTCAACTGGTACTTCATCCATGAAGGCCCTTTTGACATGTCTGACCATGCATGTCATTTCCTTCTCTAAAGTGCCAGTGTCATGTCATATACTTTAATACATTCATTAATTTTTTGGTGAATGCAACAAATATTGATCAAGCCTTATGTGTTCAGGCTCTAAGCTAGTCATAGAAAAATACAGCATTAAACAAACCACCAACTATTCCCTGCTTTTATGGAACATTTATGTCCAATTATAATGTCCTTGCGTATAGGTGGTGTATCTGTACATAGCACAGGAATTCTCATATAGGGTTTTTGTAAAAAATATTTGTTGGATAAATTAATTAATAGATGGATGACTCATCAACTTTATCTTCTTTAATGTTGAAATATTCTGAGTGTTGGTATGTAAAACCTTCACAGTATACAATTCTAGAGACAAGGTTGTGCTTTACTTACTTCCATGCAGAAAGATGGATTCTGTAGAGCTCTTCAGTTAGCCTTAGTGACTGGCAATACCAAGACTGTCTTTAGCTTGGACAGAGTTTCCCAACCTTAGACAGGGTTTCTCAACCTTCCCAATACTACTGACATTTTATACCAGATAATTTTTTGTTGTGAGAGCTGTTCTGTGCATTATATATTCAGCATACATGTCCTCTGCCCACTAGATGCGAGTAGCACCCCCACACATGACAATCAATAATGTCTTCAGACATTACTAAATATCCCTGGGGTGAATAGGTGAGAGGTGAGAAAATTGTACGGCTTGGGAACAAATGACCATAGTGATACTGAAATATCCCAAATCTGCTGGAACTGAAAAGAGTCATTTAAAAAAAAAAATTCCTGAGAAACTAAAAATGTGTTTCAAATTAACTACTTTTTCTGATTTGTGTGACTATTATCCAATAAGAAATATACAATCTTCCCCTTTCATTCTCGGTAAAGATAAATGTTTCCTTGCTGTCCAGAAGACTGCCAGTCCCTGGCTTTCTTTGGGGAGAACTGAATGTGATTTCATATTTTCAATCGAACTTGTCTGACAAGGCTTGTCTCATGAAAAATAAAATTACTGTATGTAATATGGAAAATAAAAATATATTAGGAAAAAAATCTGTTTCAATTTTTCCCAAATCATAATAAATTCCATACAGCCAAAGAATTTTGCAACTATAATGTGATTAATCTCAACAAGTAGGTTGTGCTAATATTGTTTTGCTTTTCTCTGAGATAAAAACTAAAAGGTTTTCTTAGAAAATTAAATTTATAAGCACATTGTGACATTAAAAATATCAAATATATTCTAGGCATTTTTGAGCTTTCATTTAAATGAAGGCATAAAAATATTTGTTACCACTGTCTTGAAAAAGAAAAAAACCCCACAGAATAAATGGAAATGTAGAGAGTAATATTTATCTTGCGAATGTAGCTTCAAAAGTAACAATTTGGAATTTTTTCAATCACATTTATGTGTCCACTTGATTGTTTTCTCACAGTGAATTTAAAGAGCTTCAAATAACAATTCCCTGGGCAGAGCAATTTTGCATGTGCAGTTATATCTCCTGTAATGGAGAAAACAGAGCTAAAGGATGATGTTTCTATCATTTAGAGCCATTTTCTTTCACCTAAATAAAAAAGAAATGAGAAAAGAAAAGAAACCTAGTCTGTAAGGCAGAAAAAAAGTACCTGTTGAGCAATGGCAATTAGGACACACTGATTGTTATATTTTCTATATTTAGGAGCAAATTCAAAATAAATGAAATACCTGGCAAGTCTGAATAATGACCGGTGGGCACTATTCCACTGTAGGTCTCCAGAGATTTCATTAAATGCCATTAAATCATTTGCATCTGGTTTGGGCTCCAGAAGACAAGCACGGGTTAGAAATGAGGATGATGGTATGCATTGTCCTTTAGAAGCTATAATTTTCCAAACTGAAGTATCTTTCATTTAATCCAACAAGAACCATGTTCTTGAGGGCCATTTTGAACAGATGTTCAAACAGCTTTTGATCACCTCCCAGTGAATCAATTTATATTTGTGTGCAACATCTTTTTCTTATTATTAAAAATTGTCCTAGTTTTCATATGCTGTTAGTTGGATTCTTTTAAAATATTTAATTTTGATTAATCAGCAGGGCTGCTACAACTATACATATAGAAGGGTATCTAAAATATAGATGAATAAAATATAGGTAAAAATAACTGTCCTATTCATGACATGCATTTTCAGGGAATTCCCTTAGCAGTCAAAAAATTTTGCTAAAATCTTTAAAATATCTCTCTTTTCAGAAAAACATTGTCACATGATTCATTTTCATCTTTGTCATTTAACAACTACTATGTATTTTCCAACAACTATAGTAAGTCACTCTAAGGTAAGGCAAGCTTATAAATGTATAAGAAATTAATTCAGCACCCTGAATTAATAGTCATATAGCTACATATTCAGTTGGAGGTGAAGACCAATAGAATTTATTTCAACAGAACTTTCTAAAAAACCTTCCATATAATTGTATCCTTAAAACTTTAAAGTATCTCCCCATGTAATATACCTTTTGTTAATCTATTTTACGTGTCTCCCTTAGCTAAAATGTAAAAACTCCATGAGGTTCCAGAGTTTTGTTTATGGTTATTGCTTTAGACCTTATATGTATGAAAATACCTGGTACATATTTGGTGCACAGTAAGTATCTGCTGAGTGACTGAGTGGTAAATAAAATCTACTCAAATACGATGACAGAAAAAAGTGAACATTTTCCCTCATTTTAAAAAATATGAACGCCAAGGACTAGCATGAAAACAATTTTGCTTGTAAATCCAAACTTTTAATGTACTATAGGTTTTTATATTCAGATTGATCTGAGTATAAATCTTGGTTGTTGCCACAGACTTTCTGTAACTTAAGTAAGTAACTTAACCTCGCCGAGCTTTTATTTCTTTGTCTGTAAAATATAGCATCTACAAAAGTACCTAACAGAAAGTAGCTACTCAAATAAAAGTTATTTTCATTCCTTTCAGAAATTTTGGGAAATCACTTAAAGGAAAACAAAAAACTACTAGTATATGCCAAATGGAAAGAGTAGTATTTCATGGCATGTCCTTTTAATATTTACGCCACTGAAGTAGCTCAGAAGTTATGTATTTGCACATCCCAAGCAAAAAAAATAAATTATCATCCTCTTAAATTGACCTATTCCATGTGTAATCTTGCAAATAGTAGGCCTACTGTGTAGTTGATGTGGTTTCACATTAGACTTTGTGCCTTGCATACTTATAGCAATAGGAGTATTACGCCAACTGTCATAGCACATTAATCTATTCTCACACCAAATTGGGAAGAGTGTTTGTGAACAGCTTTTCTTAAGGTGATATAATAAAGACCTAGAGTCACATGAAACCCTTTCTACTTTCTCTTTTCCATCAATGAAGTTCTTTAATTAAATTTAAGACAAGTAGGAAGAAAAGAAATTATGCAGATGGAGAAATACAGCTATGATTATGCTTTTTCTGATGCCAAGATATCTATATTGAAAGTGACAAGACCAGTCAGTCATTCAGATGGATTTATCTAATCACTCATAGGTGATTATTTTGGATCAATTTTTGCATTCAGAAGCAGTTGCTTTGTAGGAGTGAAGTTGGTGAAGGTAGTCAAACTGGGTTCTAATCTAAGATTTACTACATAATAGCTGGACAAAATTAATCAAATTATTTAACCTCAACCTTCCCAAATATTATTATCTTTACCTGCCATAGTCCCTTCAGCATAGTATATGTTGGATTATTTAAATTTTTTGAGGAAGTATATGTAAAGCATCAGTGTCCAAATCTTTTGATATTTAATAAATTATAGTCTACCTACACCTTTGCCTTTATGTCTAGCATATAATAGAATTCTATAGCTACAGCCAAGAGTAATAAGCTAAGGACATTTTATTGTCTTGGTGGCAGTTGCCAATGATTCACTCTGTCCATGCTCCTTCTTGATTTATTCTGTCATCAAATTCCTGGCCCTCAAATTATATATATATATTTTTTGCTGCCATATTGGCTATAGCACTTAGCTTGATTCTTTTCTTAGTGGCTTGATTCCTAGCCCTTACTAAAACCTGTGACTTAGAAAATCCTTTTGGGGCTTTCCTGGTGGCGCAGTGGTTAAGAATCTGCCTGCCAATGCAGGGGACATGGGTTCCAGCCGTGGTCCGGGAAGATCCCACATGCCATGGAGAAACTAAGCCTGTGTGCCACAGCTATTGAGCCCATGTACCACAATTACTGAAGCCCATGTGCCTAGAGCCCGTGCTCTGCAACAAGAGAAGCCACCGCACGGAGAAACCCATGCACCAAAATAAAGAGTAGCCCCCGCTCGCCACAATTAGAGAAAGCCCACATGCAGCAATGAAGACTCAAAGCAGCCAAAAATAAAATAAAATAAAAAAATTATAAAAATAAGAGGAAGAAATTCCTTTTGAAAATTCTGGTTAGGAAACTCTACTCTCAACACTTACATAAAAGCTCTTGAAGGTCAAAAAGTTCACAAAAGTCATTACAGTGATTTACATTGGGTAAGAAATCGATTCTGTGTTAGAGTAAACCCCAAATGAAGATTTATTTTTTTGTTCATTTTAATTTGTTCTTTTCCTCATCAGAAAATGTTTCTCCTTCGTATAGTAATTCAAGAATGCAGCTTTTTTACATCTTGTAGTTCTAATATTTTCTACATTTTCATCAACCTTTGCATTAAGCCCTCCAAAAGGAAAGAGAATGGTGGCCTAGAAAGAACACACACTACTTCAACTTTCTTTCCCTTGGGTAGAATTCAATCACACGGGCAGTCCTTTACTTCAAGAGATGCTGGGAAACATAATTCTAGCTCTCTGCCTATTAAAAAAAAGTATGTGGATCTTAGTAAACAGAAATAATCTTTATCATCACTGTTAGATATAGCTTTTAATGATGTATCATATGTCTAGTTTTGTCATCTATCTATCAGTTTCCTTCTGCTCTAAACTCAATAAGTTTCTTTCTTTGCCCCAAACATTTTTTGTGACATTGGATTTGCTGTTTCTTCTTGCCTGGAGTATTCTACCTCTAGATTACTCATTTCTGGATCTTTCTGATCCTTCAGATCTCAGCTCTAATGCCACCTTTAGGAGCCAGTTTTGACTTTCCATTCTATATATCAACTCACAGACATTCCCTTTCTTAGCACCTTGTTTAACTGCCATGAAAACACTTACCTTTCTGCAATAACTTCTGAGGCTGACTATCTGGAGTTAGGACAAATTTCATAGATTAAGGGCACAATTTTCCTTCACAAAACTGCCATCACTTCAGACACCAGCCTCAAGCTTGGGGTTCCTAAGCCACTTACAGTTTCTGTCAAACTAGCTACCAATTTGGGGTTCCTACCACCCCTTCATGTTTGCTATTTCACATGGACAAACCATAAAACTGAGAAAAGTGCTTTACTTATAATTACAGTTTTATTAGATCAAAAAGGATACAAATAAATATCAGCAAAAGAAGAGACACATAAGATAAGGTCTGGGAGGATCCCAGATACAAATCTGCTGGTTCCTTCTCCCTAGGGAGTCAGGACAAGTCACCCTCCCTGCACATCAATGTGTGTTACCAACCAGGGAAACTCATCCAAGTTTTGGTGTCCAGTTTTATTGGGATTTTACTACATTTGTTGGAGGTTCATTGATTGAGTCACTAGCCATACGATTGAATTCAATCTCTAGCCTCTCTCCTCCTCCCAGAAATAAGCTGCTATCACTGAGCTCAAAACTCAAAGCTCTAATTACATGGCTAGTCTTTCTGGTATGGCCAGCCCTAATTCTGAATCTTCTCATTCGTGCAAATTACGGTGGGGGGGGGGGGGTTGGGGAGGGTGGCGGCGAGGGGAGGGAGTCCACCATAAATCATCTCATTAGCATAAACAAAGATGCTCTCATCACTTAGGAAGTTTCAAGTATTTAGAGACTACTTCTCAGGAACTGAGGCAAAGGCCACCAAATTTTTATTATACAATATAACATTTTCCCTGAAATAGTCTCTGCATTTATTTTTTTAGTCTCTACTCTTTCTGAATATAAGTTTCATGAGGCTAAAAAATTTTTCTTCTTTGTTAGTGCAGAAGAGTAACTGGCAAATAGTAAGTGCTAAATAAATATTCGTGAAAAGAAAAAAAACAAAACAAAACTATGAATTATCAGTTCTGGCCTGAACAGTTCAATGGAAAGTCGTTGGCAATCAGTTGGTTCTTAAGGTTGCTTGAAGCAGTGATGTGTGGGCCCAAAATAATAGCTTCATTGATGTTTTAATTATGGAGAGAAATTTGTCTTTGCCCATTGTTGTCTGGTCTTGAATCTTAGCTCTACTACTTACACACTGTGTAAACTGCTCTGTGCTTCATTTTCCAATTTAAACACAGTGATAATAACTCTTTCTACCTCTTTATGAGCATCAAATGAGATGTCATCTAACAAGCTGTTTGAAGGGAACCTGATATATTAAAATCTTTAATAATCATTTATTATGGAGAACACTGTGATTATTGTGTAGAAAGGTGTGAAGTCATTGAAATGAAAGAGTCATTGAAGTAAATCAAGCATCATTATTAACTTTACAGAGATCAGTACAGTCTGGCCCAAAGCAGTCATTAAATAACTTTGCTGTTCACACAGAAGCCCTTGATTAATAAGTTATTTAATTTAATTTGAAATTCACTATACTAGATGTGCTGTGGGAAAGTCAGATGGCCTATCCCTTGAAACTATACAACATAGCTAGAGAAAAAAAATTCACATCAAGATTATACCAAAATGCCCTTGAAAGCAGGGGATGTATTTATTTAGATTTGTCTCTCCCCAGTATCTTAGCTGGTACCTGACAGTAGGGCCTAACTAAATGAAGTATATTTAAGGGATTAGATACATTGAATAAGTGTGTATATTATATGTAAAAATGTGTGTACTATATTAAGTTATATATATTTATGAAATCACTACCATGAAAATGGTTTCCAAATCAAAAAAAAGTTTGGGGAGTTCAATGTTGGACCTTTTTGTTTTAAATCTTCAACTGTTGACTATGACAATATTAAAATTTAATGTCTAAAAACAAAAAATTCATTAATAAAAAGTATTCTTTATTTTAGCAGTTTCAAAAAGACATTCTTAACTATGTAGTTTTTGCTTTTATAATTAAATAAGACTCAAAAACAAAAGCTAATAACTACTTTTGTTTACATATCATACAAAACTGACATTTTATTTCTCATAAAATTAAAAATGCTTGACCTCATTTAGGAAAATCACATTTCCTCCTTTCTATACCAAGAATTTTATATTGAATTTTACTTCAAAGCAAGGAGACATTGTATTTTGAGTGCTATAAAGAGGTTCTGCAGACTTCTTAATTCAGGCAATAGGTATTTATTGAATGCCTAGTATGTGCCAGGCCTGCTTCTAGATGCTAAGATATAGTATTGAACGATGCAAGAAAAATTCCATTCCTCATGGAACTTTCATTCAAATCTTGATATTAACTACTTTGGGGGGAGAAATCTATAACTTAACCAACATAAAGCCAGCAATCAATTTCACCTTATCATTCTGTACTACTCAGCATTCCTTCAGTATATGGACACATTTATTTTGTGCTATCTAGTGTGAGATATGTACTGAATCCTGAGAATGCTATATTGAAAAGGGGATAACTGATCTGTGTCGTAATGAAACAAAGAAATTACAGAACAGAATTTCAAGAATAACAGAATTTTTAAATGACTCTGCAAATAATGACTTGATTAAAGTTTTAATTACAGTGAGAAATATATCTTCACACTGTTAAATTTGAAAGGACCTACCTTATGAAGGACCTTTTTTTTTTAATTTATTTAAAGAGAAAGATGCTGAGTTTCTAAAAGATACATTATTTGCTCCAGTTAAAGATAGAAATAAAGATAAAACACATCTCCTGAGCTCAAAGCCAATATTCTCTCTGCCATAACTCCTTCCTTTCAGTTCCTCATGAAAACACAAGCTCCACAGTATGTTTGGAAAGATTCAACCCTAGTATCTCTGTGTCTGGAAAATGTTGAGCAGCTTAATTAGCCTACTTTTCAGACTGATTCTTCTTTTTTCTTTTGCAAATGTGTGTTCTTTGGAATAAGAATGGAAGAAAAAGGAGCTCATGCCCCACTCAATGAAGCTCAAATTTTAGGATTCTAAAGAGATTACAGAAACAAAACAGTATGGACACCATGGTGAGTGTCCAACATCAGCTAAGTGGATTAGAACTCTAAATAAATCAGAAAGAAAATGACCTTCTTTCAGCATCCCAATAATAATGTTTTATATTTTCAGGTTGAAACTGAGTGATAATTAGGGCTTTTTGTCTTTTAATTCAAGTAGAGTTGTCAGATGAGATATAGGATGCCCCATTAAATTTGAATTTCAGATAAACAATGAATAATCTTTTGTAAAACAGAGTTCCATGAAATATTTTTATTTGCTGAAATTACCAGTCCTACTATGAAAAAAAAGAAATTGCAATTGTTCTTGTCAGTGAAAGATTTTCTAAGAAAACTTTAAAAACAGAAAAAGAATTCTATAGTATTTTTCTGGCACACTCATGCTGACATTTAAAAAGAAGGGGAGGGGGCAACAAAAGTATTGGACTAGTTAGTAGTTGTATATCTGACTCAAGACAGCCATAGATGCTTGGTTCAGCTTCACTGTGAAATTCTGCACATCAAGATTTCCTCTGAACTTTCTCAATGAGCTGTTGTTCTGCCTGGTATTGATTTTGTATCTGTACTTTGGATGAATCAAGTTGAGCTGCTCCCAGTTTTCTACACATTTAGCATTTATATTTCTATACTGACTGGGCCTGACCAACAAAGAAAATATGCCTTCATCCTCCACTGTCACTTTCTCCTCAGCTGTACTGTACCTGCAGGCAGAATAGTGAATAATTTTACAGTGAACGACTTGGGTGAACTCTTTTCTAAATATTGTTGTATGGCCAATTTTCATAGTCACTCGATGATTTTACCACCATATAGAAATGCACCCAATGACATATTGAACCTGCTAATTAAAAAAAAATTAACATTAAAATTTAGTCTGCGAGTTATATTTTCAGATGCATATGTTGTTCAAAAGCATATACCTGAAGAGGTCAAAGTGTCAATAGTCCTTGTTAATCAACATGCTCATTTATTTTCATAATAAACAAACCCGAATTCTTGAGGATAAATCAATACTGTTAGAAAAAGTTGCTTATTTAACGGAGCATCTTCTGTTACATAATTCTATTTAATATCTAGTATTATCAAATTTAAAATGTTCTAATTTTATTGATGAATTATAGCAGTGAATGTTTTCCTTTACCTTCTTTAAAGAATCAAAATTAAATAAGCTAGTCTCACATAAAGTATAATTTTTCACTTGTACCTTCATTAAAAAAAAATCACACAGTTATGAAACTAAAAGGGATGCTACTGATATATGCAAAAAAAAAAAAACCCTATATTTAAAATACATTATGAAACTAAAATAAAATGAACTTTAAGGAATCTCTCTGAAAATACCTTGACCCAATTGTTAGACACTAACAACTGCCTTTCTTCATGAAGCTATGAGCTGATTATATCCAGAGAATCCCATACACTTGTCTTGACATCAAACAAAATGATCAGAGATAGAGGACATATAGAAGAATCACCCACAAGATTGATTAAATAACCATGGGAAAAAATCAAGACTCCGGATATTTTCAAGAACTGGTTTTCAGTCTAGGAAAAATAAGTATTGCAGGTTAGCATGAATATGAACTTACATTCATTCATTGGTTGAATTAGATAAGAATGTAGTGTTTACACAATTGGAAATTTCCCAATTTTACTCTATGGTTATGATGAAAATCTTGGCACCTCTCGCTGAAGAATATTCTAACTCATTATAAGCTATTGGTCAAACAACAGATGTAAATTGCCTTTCAGAGCATCTTAGGCAGTGCTTCCATCTTAGCTTGAATATCTCTAAAGGGAATAGATCTTTCAAATTTATGCCAAATAGCCTGACTTTTGAGCTATTCTGGCTGGAAGAAAAGAAATACCTTGTAAAGTAAGTAAATAAAATATAGAAAATGGGGCACTCCCAAATATCTAGGTTACAAAACATGTTTTATTTGCCTCTTTAGTTAATAGGCATACAATTTATATAAAAAACAATTGCAGTGTAAGCATGAAACTGAAAAAACAGTCAATGTGCAGTCGGGGGAAAGGCAGAGTTGAAACTTGAGATATAATTTACTGAAATTGTGCTCCATTTGATTTGAGTGTGGAGAGATCAGGTATTGTTTCTAACAGAGAATAGTGTACCTAAGAGAGAAACTGGAATTTTTAGCATACAGCTGTAGAAATAGCCCTGAAATTAATGGATGTTTTAGTTTCATTTCAACAAACATTGTCTGAGTTGGTTATATACTAAGCACAGTATTCAGAATCACAACAACCACAAATAGAATAATTCATGGAAATTGTTCATAGAAGAATTCTGGTAGTACATATATAAATCAATAATTAATAACAATATGCAATTTCTCTAATGCCCTAGGAAATCTGCTCTAGGGCACTCACAGTAAAATATTCATCTAGGTAACCATTCTTTCCTCCACTGTGCCTAGTATACTCCCTAGAAAATTCAATAAGTAATTGTTCAATGGAAGCATAAATGAGTTGTGAAATAGCAAAAGAGCGAGTAATTAGTTCTGCTTGGGGAAGTCAAGAAAGGTTTCAAAGAGAAGTTGACCTTTGAATTGGGTCTTGAAAGATGAATAAATATTAACAAGCAATCATAAAGAGCAGAGCGTCCAAGCCAGAAGCAACAACATGCAAAATAGGTGCAATTTCCTGCTATACACAGGAATAGTATTTGGTCTGGTTTGTTAAAGCCAGATTGTAACTAACGATGTGAATTCAAGTCAGTTTTAATTTATATAACAGTAAGTCCATGCAATTTATTTAACCTTTCTGGGCTTAAATTAATATTAATATTTTAATGTGTTCATTCATGTAACATCTATTGATCAGGTCTTACTATGAGGCAGACGTTGATCTAACCACAGGGGCACAGTCTCAAAACAGATGAATGCCCATTCTCATCTGGACAATATAGCCTAGTGTGGGTGACAGGTAGTTAGGGAGACAGAAACAAGCAAATGTACCAAAAGTCTATAATATTTATTTAGCAAATATTTGTTGTCCACCTCTGTGTACCAATCACCATTTAAAACTACAAAGATCCTTGCACTATAGATTTATTTTAGATAAAAAAATGTTAAGATCAAAAAAAAAAAAAAGGCAGGATATGGAGCAAGAGTTACTGAAGCCAGTTTTGGAAAGTTTGCTATTTTTAATTTTAGAATCATCAAGAAAGACCTCTAAGAAAAGAGGACACTTGAGCAGAGACTGAAAAAGTGAGGAAGAGGAGTCAAAAGAACATGGTAGAAGTAACCCAAAGCTAACTTTGTTGTGGTCCAGAAAAGTCAGTGGTTAATATGACTGGAGTAAATCAAATGAGGCAATGAGAGGAGCTAAGGTCAAAGAATTATCTGGGACCATGATAATGAGTTCCTCATAAGCCAATGGAGTAAAATGAGGACATATTGAAGAGTTTTGAGCACAGCAATAACTGAATCTGATTTACTTATTTTATATAACGCAATTGTTGTGTTAAGAGAGATAAAGAGAGCTAAGTACAGAAAGAGAGAAATGAGTTAGATGTAATTGTAATAATGCTGGTAGGATATGATAGTGGATTGGTCACAATCTACATGATTTTCAAATGTAGAGTCAGCAGGACTTATTGATACACTGGATGTGAAGAATGAGAAAAAGGAAATAACAAGGGATGCACTTGATACATCTCTTGATGCATCAAGGATAATCCAGGCAAGTGGAAAAACAGGTTGCCATACACTCAAGAATGAGCATTTTTGTGAGAGAAAGAACAGAAGTGCAGATTTGTAAACATTAATATTGGGGGTTCATACTGGTATATCCAAAATTTAAAAAAAGTTCAATAGGCAGTTGAAATATTTAAATATGGAATTCAGGAGGATGGACTTAGCTGAAGATACAAATTTGAAGTAACTAGCATTTAGATGGCATTTACATATATACTCTGCATAAGGTCAGAATAGATTAATTGTACATAAAGAGGAAAAATACAAGGGCTGAGCCTATAGAACTGCAGTATTTAAAAGTCAGGAAAAGAAAGAGAGAACTGCAAAGAGGAAATAGCTAGTAAAGTAAGAGAACCAAGTGAGATTGATATTCTTCTCTGTTCACGTGTTAAAAGGGCTCCAGAGAGTGGTGGGGCTAGCAGGTTAAGGGCTGCGGGTTAAACAGGGTGTGCAATGAGAGTCGACCCTTGGATTCCACAATGTAGAGATCACTGGTCACCTTGACCAGAGTAGTCTCAGGGGAGTCATAGTGCCAAAAAATATATATTGGAGTGGGTAATATGAGAATCGGAAGAGAATCTTGAAACTCTCTAGAGAAATTTAGAGAACTGGGTATTAGATCAAAGGAGTGTAGGGTTAAGGGAGAAGTATTTTAAGAAGAAAGCTAACATAATATGTTTGTGTTTTGATGGAAGAAACAGCAGAGAGGGAATATTGATGACACAGAAAAGAAAGTAAAAAAATCAGAAGTGTTGTCCTTGAGGAGATGAGAGGGGATGTGATGAACAAGCGGAGGAAATGGCCTCAAAGCAAGAATGGTTCATTCTTTGCAATTAAAGGGAAGGAGACATATGTAGGTACTGACTCAGATAGAATGATAGATTTAATGACAGAATTTTTAGAAAATCTCTTCTAATTGTATCTTTCTCAGTAATTGAGAAGCAAAGTTATCAGCTGAGAGTGAGGAAAGGGAAGGGTTGTGAAATAGTCATGTAAAAAGTAGAAGAGTGCATTGACTAGAGAAATGTAGTAAAATTGCCTAGCAGTACTAAGGGCCCACTTGAGATTCCTGGTCATGAATTTAAAGTGAGATCAGCCAGCATGGTTTTCTATTTTCCTGTAGCTACTGTCAATTGCTGTCATGGAGTGGAGTAGGTGGTGAAATGAATTAAAGATGTATTGCAGTTATTATAACAGTTTCTGAGGTTGCTACGGGATTCAAGTAACCAAATGTGTATGAAAGAACTTTGAAAGCTGTAAAGCATCATAGAGGTATACTTCATCACTAGGGCCCAATACCATAAGGTCCCATGTAGTAACTTTGCTTTATGAATGCAAATCAGAGTGACATTTATTGGTGCCAATCTTTAAAGTAGATCAGAGATGCCTAGTAGCCTCACAATCTTGAAGCCTGTACCTGACAGATCATAAAATGTTTCACATTATTACATGAGAAGAATTAAAAGAACGTGACCAAGAATGTACGTATATGACTAAGGCAAGGCTGTGGCATTTTCATTTTTCAGGATGCTGCAAACTCCCTTTAAGCCAGTATTATTGTGGGACTCTAATAGGCAAACTTTGCTTTAGGATTTAAAATGTCCATGCTTTCTCTTATATGTCATGTTAATAAGTTTCCTTCCATGAAAAAAGGATGCTTTTGCCAGTTATTTCCCTGAAGATTCCTCTGTGAAACAAGTGTTCCACTCCAAGAAATTCTTTTCGTATTGCAAGATTAGATCAATTTCATTCATTACCATCACCCTTGGCAATCCCTGTACAACTTCTTGCAATAATTGAGTAATTCAACAAATTCAACAATGGCTTCAGCTTTCCCATAACCGAAGAATGACTCTTTACAATTTTTCATTTTCCACTCAGAGCTTTGGGAAGGGAATTGCAATTTTAAAGGACAGAAAGAATATACATTTGACCAAATGGATTTTCAATATTTGGTTTTAAAATAGGTCTTTCTAAGCAAGTAACATTTTCTCATTCCTTTTCAATCACCTTTCTTTTAAACTTCCTACATTGCCTCTTAGTTTCATATATTCCTTTATATTTAAACACATGTTCTTTCTCAGATAATTAACATTTACTTATTTTAAGACTACACTAAAATTGGTGTTTAGTTTTTAAAACAATTTTTGAAAATATCTGATTATTAATATTATAAAAATATCAATATGATTTGAAAATGGTCATGATCAAGCAAATTCTTAAAATTGCTTTAACTAAGATGTACCATTAGGTACCAACGTATCTAGTGTATAGTTTACTCAAATATAAATTCCTAAGATCAATCATCAAGAGAAAAAAAAAAGGAGATAAAACTAATTACTAGAACTTCCTACGTGGCACAGTGGGTAAGAATCCGCCTGCCAATGCAGGGGACACGGGTTCAATCCCTGCCCCAGGAAGACACCACATGCTGCGGAGCAACTAAGTCAGTGTGCCACAACTATTGAGCCTGTGCTCTAGAGCCCATGTGCCACAGCTACTGAAGCCCACGTGCCTGGAGCCCATGCTCTGCAACAAGAGAGGCCACCGCAATGAGAAGCCTGCGCACCACAAGGAAGAGTAGTAACCCCCACTCGCTGCAACTAGAGAAAACCTGTGTGCAGCAATGAAGACCCAAAACAGTCAATGAAATTAATTAATTAATTAATTAATTAATTTAAAAAAAACTAATTACTAGTACAATATGCTTTACAATAGGAACAAAACAATTAGTCATTTATATTGTGATCCCAAGCTTAGCTTTGTAAATTATAATGAATAGTTGAGGAAATAATTTGGCTTAGTCCAAACTTCAGCAATTATAGATGTAATTCTTATTGAGGATTTATTTTAGGTATGTATGACTAGGATTTTTCTGTGGGATTAATGTATTATAGTTCTATGACCAATCAGGGGAAAATATGATAAAATTGATTTAGAATGAATAAAAAAGTTAAAATTTGAGAATTTTTCTTCTCAAAATATTGACTATATTTGAAATTTAAAATCTTAAATTACTAAGAAGAGCATGGCATCATATACTATATTGAAAATGATGCAAAAAATCCCAAACCTGGAAGGAGCTCATACAGTTCCTCCTTTTTTTAAGAAAATGAGGATAATGGGTATCCCAGGGAGGGAGGAGAGGAAGAAGGGAGAGAAGAATTTATTTAAAGAAAAAATAGCTGAGAGCTTCACAAACCTGGGAAAGGAACTGGATACACAAGTCCATAAAACTAAGAGAACACCAAATTACCTCAACATAAGAAGACATTCTCCAAGACACATTATATTAAAACTGTCAAAAGTCAATGACAAAGAAAGAATTTTAAAGGCAGTCAGAGAAAAAAGAATGGCAATCAACAAAGGAACCCCGTAGGCTATCGGCAGTTTTCTCAGCATCAACTCTACAGGCCAGGAAATTGGAACGACATACTTAAAATATTGAAAGATAAAAACTGTTGCCAAGAATACTCTATCTAACAGTGTTATCATTCAGATATGAGGGGAAAATTTAGGCTTTCTCAGTCAAACAAAATTGAGGGAGTTCATCACCACTAGACCAGCCTTATAAGAAATGTTATAAGGTGATATAAATAGATTAACAGAACCAGAAAACTGCAACTCTATATATCAGAATAGGTTTTTAAATATTATAGTGTAAAAATTAAAGGGAAAAAATCAGTAAAAATAATTATAGCATAACTTCAATTTAGTAACAAACACAACATAAAAAGGGATAATCTGAGACAACAAAAACATAAAAAAGGAAAAGGAAAGAATTTGTATAGGCAAATGAAGGTAATATGCTATCAGCAGAAAAAGGGCTATTTTATTTATGAAACATTTTACACAAACCTCATGATAACCACAAAACTAAAATAGAAGACAGAAACATAAGGTAAAAGAAATAGGGAGATATAGAGCAACCAGAAAACAAAAGATAAAATGGCAGTACAAAGTCCTCATTTACCAATAACCACTATAAGTGTAAATGGATTGAATTCACCAATCAAAAGACACAGAGTGACTAGATATATTTAAAAAACAAGACTCAATTGTGTGATGCCTCCAGGAGACTCATCTCAACTCTAATGACAAACCTAGGCTTAAAGTGAAGGTATGAAAGATGATATTCCAAGGGAATGGCAACCAAAAGAAAGCAGGTGCATACTCATTTTAGACAAAATAGATTTTAAGCCAAAAAAGATAACCAAAGAAAAAATGAATATTATATAATGATAAAGGAGACATTTCATCAAAAAGGCATAGTAATTACTAATGTACATGCACCTAACATAGGAGTACCAAAATATATAAAGCAATTAGTACCAAACCTGAAGAGAGAAATTGGCAGCAACACAATAATTGCAGAGAACTTTAACAGCCCAGGTATATTAATGAGTAGATCATCCAGACAGAAAGTCAGCAAGGAAACAGCAGCCTTAAATAAAACATTAGACAAGATAAACTTAATAAATATATGCAGAATAATTCCATCCAAATGCAGCAGAATACATTCTTCTCAAGTGCAAATGGAACATTCTCAAGGCTGAACCATATGCTGGGATGTAAAACAAATCTCAATAAATTTAAGAAGACTGCAATCATGTCAAGCGTCTGTTCCAACCACAATGGTATGAAACTAAAAACAACTAAAGGAAGAAACCTGGAAAAGAAAAAACCCAAATATGTGGAGACTAAACAACATGCGACTAAACAACAACTGGGTCAATGAAGAAACCAAGGAAGGAACAACAACAAAAAAAATACCTAAAGACAGATGAAAATGAAAATATGACATACCAAAATTATGGGATGTGGCAAAAGTGGTACTAAGAGGGAAGTTTATAGCAATACAAGCCTACCTCGAGAAACAAGAAAAATCTCAAATAAACAATCTAAACTTACACCTAAAGGAACTAGAAAAAAAGAACAAAGCCCAAATTCACTAGAAGGAAGATAATAATAAATATCACAGCAGAGATAAATGAAATAGAGGTCATAAAGGATAACAGAAAAAAGTCAATGAAACTAAGAGTTGGTTCTTTGAAAAGATAAACAAAATTGACAAACCTTTAGGTAGGCTCACTAAGAAAAAAAGAGAAGCCTCAGATAAACAAAATCGGAAATTAAAGAAGAGAAATTACAATAGATACCACAGAAATACAAAGGATCATAAGAGAATGCTATGAAAAGCTATATGCCAAAAAATTGGACAACCTAGAAGAAATTAGTAACTATTACACCATACACAAAAATCAACTCAAAAATATTTGAATATAAGACCTCAAACCATAAAACTCCTAAAAGAAAATATAGGCAATAAATTATTTGACATCTGTCTTAGTAATATCTTTCTGGATGTGTCTCCTCAGGGAAGGGAAACCAATGCAAAAATATACAAATAGGACTACATCAAACTAAAAAATACTTCTGCCTAACAAAGGAAACCATCAACACAATGAAAAAAGACAACCTACTGAATGGAAGAATATATTTGCAAATCAGATATCTGATAAAAGGTTAATATCCCAAATATATAATGAACTCACATAACTCAACAATAAAAAACAACTTGATTAAAAATGGGCAGATGAGCTGAATAGAGATTTCTCCCAAGAAGATATACAGATAGCCAACAGATGCATGAAAAGAGGTTCAACACCATTAATTATTGGGTAAATGCAAATCACAAGCATAGAGATATATCACCTCAAGCACTTCAGAATGGCTATTATCAAAAAGGCAAGAAATAAGTGCTGGAGAAGATGTGGAGAAAAGGGAACCCTCATACACTATAGGTGGGAATGTCAATTGATGTAGCCAATATGGAAAACAACATGGAGATTCCTAAAAAAATTAAGAGGATAACTACCATGTGATACAGCTATTCCATTTTTATCCAAAGAATATGAAAACACTAATTCAAAAAGATATATGCACTCCTATGTTCATCATAGCATTATTTACAATAACCAAGATAAGGTAACACCCTAAGTGCCCATCATTGGGTAAATGGATAAAGAAGTTTTGGTATTATATACAATGGAATACTACTCAGCAATAAAAAAAAAAAAAAGGTGAAATTTTGCCATTTGCAGCAATATGGATGGACCTTAGGGTATTATGCTAAGTGAAAGAAAGTCAGATGGAGAAGAATAAATATCTTATGATTTCACTCACATGTGGAATATTTAAAGAAATAAGCAAACCAAACCAAACAAAAACAAACACAGATACAGAGAACAGAATGTGGTTACCAAAGGGGAAGGGGCTTGGGGAAAGGTGAGAAGGGTAAAGGAGATCAACTGTACGATGATGGATGTAAACTAAACTTTCGGTGGTGAACACACAGTAGTATATACAGAATTCGAAATGTCTTACACGTAACACATATAATGGTATAAACCAATGTTAGTTACCTCCATAAAAAATAAATAAATAAAACAACATATCACTACATGTTATCAGAATGGCTGAAAAAATAGTGATAACAAAATGCTGGTGAGCTTGTAGGTTATAAAAGGGTTAATGTTTTCCACTCTGGGCAAGAGTTTGATAGTTTCTTGTAAAACTAAACATAATTTCTCTAAGATCAAGCAATTCCACTCTTAGGCATTTGCTCCAGATAAATGAAAACTACATTGACAAAAAACTGCAGTTTATCTGTACATGACTCTTCAGAGTCTCTGTTATAGCTGAAAACTGGAAACAACCTGTGGGGAAATCTAAGAGAGTGGACGGTAGCAATGTCAGTTTCTTGGATGGGATATTCTACTGTAGCCTTGAGAGATGGTATCACTGTGTGAAACTAGATCAAAGGCACATAGGATCTGTCTGCATTATTGCTGGCAACTGCTTGTGAATCTACAATTACCTAAAAAAAGAAAAAGAAAAAGAATAAAATGTGAGTGTATTTGTGTGTATGTGCACGTACATTCTATTTTATTGATTTCAATATTAATTTTTCCATTTTAAGGTATCTGAAATGAAGATAGATTTTTTTTTAACCAACGACAGTATGTTGTTATTTGATACTGTTTTCTTTTTTAATTGCACATAAGGATGTATTTACTATTTATGGTATCTTAGATTGGAATGCAATATAATAATATTCTTTTAGAATATAATTTTTAAATCATATATATTCAACATTAAGTAGAAAAATACCATCAATCACTCCTAAATCAGCAGGGAATCCATATAATATTTGTATCTTTAGATTCTCAATTAAATTTTTAAATTATTAATATACTTCTGAAAGATACATCAGATCTGCTGAATTTAAAGAAGACCAGGCAATTAATAATGTGAATTTCCTCAATGCATTTCAATAAGTTCTATATTTTCACATAACCTCGAGGAAGATCAGAGCACTTGATTAATAAAAAACCCCTTCTCCCATGTCAAGTAGCCTTTCTAGCTCTGAAGCTACAAGAAATAGTGATTTGAGCATAAGAACTCCTGAGGATTTTATCTATGAAGCAAGTGCCTTAGTTTTCAAAAGGTCAGGCAAGGACATTGGTGTATTTAGCCTGTATTCCCAATCTCCATCACAGTGCCTTTTGAATAATGAATAAATAAATGTCTCAATACAACTGGAATACTGAATATAAATCTCCAAATTATAGTACTTATTTCAGAACACTCATTCCCAAAATGTCTCTGTGCAGTTAGTCAAAAGATATTCTACAGAAAAGGACCAAGTATTGCATAGAGATTTTCTCACTGAGAGATAGTAGATTTTATTTTACCATTAATCTTATCACTGTCTTTGGTAACAGTGTTGTGCAGAAGCAATTACAATTTTCTATAAGTCCCAAAGTGAGAATCCAATCATCTGGCAATATCCTTTCAAAAAATCTTTTAGATATGTCTGAAAAAATAGTGAACAATGATGTTTAGCTATGTGAATTAAGGTTTGACTAGGTAAGAGACCAACCTCCAAGGTAAATCAGAGTTCATGGCAAATGTAATTCTTCTGTCTAAAAACATAATCAGTAATCCATCCATTGTTTCCCCCGGTTTTGATTTCAGAACCACAAGTGCTTTATTTAGGAAGAAATTATATTAGTCATTTTCTGTGTCATGTTAATTCAAATTGAGACCACATTTTCTAGCAAATGATCATTGTATTGAAAAAGCCATGTATTAACAGTTCCTTTTTCTATCAAGGCATATGACACTTAATCTAATTTTAATGTATATCTCTGAAATTATATGTGGATTCAATAAAATGCTTTCTTTCTGTCCCCATTTTTACATGTTACAGCTGGTATGCATACCAAAGATTTTTTGAGAAAAACGTGCAAGAAATAACTTCTTCTGGATATAATATATTCTAAAAAAAAGTAAAATAGGAATACTTAAGACATAGCTCCAAATATGTTTCCTTTCTTCAGGATATAGACTATTTATGTATTTCTGATTGTATGTTTCAAAATTTTTATTCTAACTACCACCATCCATTATTCCAGGCTCTTTCATCAGAGCCTGTGTCTTTATTCTCATCTAAGTATTGAGCCTCTCATGTCTCCTATAGAAAAAAGAAAATTTTTTTTACTCTAGGAACTTACTATAGGAGCTTTTTTTTTAGTCTTATCTAATGTGTACTCCACCATCAGTCATGTCAACCATGCCTTTTTAGTGCCCTAAAGTCTTCTGTTATAACCACCTTAAACCAAACTCCTTTTCCCCATCATAGTCTGAATTTTATAGTTGGAAAAGAAGAACTTTTAAAATAAGGCCTTTACACAAGAAACATAGACTCACTAAGTGTAAGAGAAGTAAAGGAAGTGTTAATGTCATGCCTCCCATTGCCTGGAAACATAGAAGAGAAGTAAGAAAATTCCCAGAAAAGGGATAGGGAAGGATTACTGCTTTCACTAAAAGAAGAATAAATCCATAGTGATAGTGGAAAGGAGATTTCCTACAGACTAGGCTGTCTCTAGAGGATTGGGTCTCCTTATCCAGTAAAGAGAGATGAGGTGGATTTTTATTATTGTATCAGTCTAGAAAAAAGGTATTTCTCCAGTGAATTGTGGATGTGAATACTGGTACATGAAACAGAAAATGAATTTTGGAGTTGAACCACTAAAAGAGCCAACAGCATAGGTTAAGAGATAGAAAACTTTTAGAATTCCTAATATTGACAGAAAAGAAATAGACTGAAAATGCTACTCAACTCCCAGAGATGGTGTATTTCTCAGTGTTCTTTTCAGATATGGCCGAGGAAAGTTCTTGCTATGCTCTGAATGTTTGTGTTTCTGCAAAATCATGTGTTGAAATCCTAATTCCCATATGATGGTATTAGCAAGTGGTGCCTTTGGGAAGTGCTTAAGGCATAATGGCGGAGCCCTCATGAATGGGTTTAGTGCTCTTATAAGAAACGCTCCATAGAGATGCCTAAACTTTCCACTAAACAGGAGGGGGCTGGCTATAAACAGAAAGGGAGCACTCAGCAGAAGCCTACCATGCTGGCACCATCATCTTGCCTTTTCAACTGCAAGAACTATAAGCAATAAATTTCTGTTGTTTATAAGCTAGCCAGTCTGCAGTATTTTGTTATAGCAGGCTGAAAGGAATAACACAGTCCTCACAGAGGGGGAATCCAAAAACCATGGCAAAACCACTCCCAAGGAATATATTTGAAGACTAATCCAAGAATATTCCCTTACTATCAGGGTAGGGGGCCTGCACAACACTTGACCAGAGAGAATTATTATTGACCAGTTACTGCTGTATGTCTTCCATTTTCCCCTTTATGCACTAGACGCTAGAGTGTGTATTGCAATTGTTGTGTTATCTGTTTCCCATTGTATGTTGTGTAACTGGGAGAAAAGAGAACTTTATTTTTTTAACTTTTAAATGTATTGATATCTGATGGAAGAGAAGCCACATCTAATCTGATAAAGAGATTATCATGAGGTCTTGGACTCAGGGCAGCCTGATACCATGATTGGCTGGGACTTTGGGGTGTGTTCCTTAGGAAAGAGTGAGTTTTGCATGCAGAAAGTAAATATTTGTGTAGGGAGAGAGCATTACCATGGTTTCTATTATTGTTTCTCACTGTTTATTCTCCTTACCTATAAGAGGATTAAATATCCTTGCCAATTGCTATGTGTCCAGCAGTAACGGCTTGTGGGAAGGGTATACTTTTCCATCCCATAGATATTGGGCTTAGCCATCTGACTTTCTTTGTCCATGGCATACAAAATGACTTTTTATGTGCCAAATCCAAGTCTATCATTGCAGACATCTCATTTGAGATCAATTCAAACTATCCATTAAAATTAAATTACTTCAGCCTGGTTTTTATTTAAAGTCTTCAGTCTTCAATTTAAGGGACATTCTAGAGAAAGAAATTCTTATTACTATATGGTAATTTCTTGGGGAAGTTTGAAGTCTCTCTTGCTCTCATAGATCATAACAAGCTTACTACCTTTTTAAAAACATTTTTTTCACGTGCTTAATCCTAGACTGCTGATCGTATCTGAAAAAAGCAAAATATGCCAGTTAGCTCTACTACAGAGTATGGCCATTTAACCTAAATTTGACATATAATAGCACTTGGCAATCTTTATTTTAATATCTTGCATTGGTATTGTAGTGTTTACCAAATTGTATATTGCAAAATACTATTACCATGTGATATTTCAGAAACAAAGAAACCCATGATCTAATAAATTAGGGAACTGTTACATAATATATCCATCTTTGTGAAAATATACAATGCATAATGATATCTTTCAAACACAGAGAAAAGTCCAGAGAATAGAATGATGAACAACCATATACTACCACAGAGTTCCATTGTATCTGAGTGTTTTGCCACACTTCATTTTATTTTTATAGATAAAACAATATACATATAACTGAAGCCTCTCTGTATGGCCCTCTTGATAGGAGGGAATATTATTATTCCTATTTTACTGATGTTGAAACAAGCCAAGGGGTAATCTTACTCAAGATCACAGAGCTAGTAAGGAATTTAAGTGATGCTTAAACTGATTCTGGTTCATAATCCAGATTTCCTTCCTGAAAATAAATCACTGTTATAATGTAGGTTCATCTAAAAAGAGAAAAAGAATTATATATGACATGTGTTTAATACCTCTGGCTAAGGCTTTGAAATTAAACATCTAATCCAAAATTTCTGTAGATGATAGTCTATAAATGCAAAATAATCTGTATATAAAGCTACCCAAACCTATCTTTTAAGATACAACTGTATATTTTAATTCAGTTGTTTGTTTTCCTCCATTGACTTTATACTCCCTTTAATAAAACAGTATCCTTTCAACAAAGATCTTAGCACATAGTAGGTATTCATTAAATGCTCAATGAAGATAACTAACTATACAACGAATAAAAGAATGTATAAAAAAACTGCATACAATGAAAATATTTTTTAAGATATAGTATAATATTCTTCATAATCTTAAAATAGATTATAATGGGAATTGAAATTATTTTTAAAAATCCTAAAATGAATATTTTATTTTATAGACGAGGCAAGCAGACAAGACTCAAAACTTTGCCTTTTTTTTTTTTACTTCTCTCTATTCTCTGTTTTTAGTAAGAGTAAAGAAAGGCCACACACAGACATTTTTACATATAATGATCCAGTCAAATACTATCATAAGGTGACCTTATGCAGTTGCTTATTTATTCCCAAATACTCATTTACCATATTCATTTTCTGTCAACATCAGCAACTGCATTCTAATTTATCTGTGCTTGACCTAGTGTTTCACATTGACAGCTAGTTTATAAGCATAAAACTATTTTGAAGTAAAACATGTAAATTCTCAATTTTTTAATCAATGAGAGAATTAAAAAAAAAACTGAAATAAACAGCTCCCTGCCATAAGGTGATAAAATTATATATGGATAAGAAAACTTTTTTAAATTGTTTTCATAACAAAAGAGTTTAAGACTATAGCATTTGAAAGGTTACTTAGAGTAAGAAATATTACGATTTTCCTCCCATGCAAATAAAAAATGGAAAAATTTGCAACTAAGCAACAGCCAAATGTCAGCGTTTCTGTCTCTTGATACTTAAGCCTTTTTAAAAGTAACATTACCTGATTTTCTCCTCCATCTTGAATTCTTGCATCACCCTGTTTAAAGAACTTTTGTTACTGGATGTTTTTCTAACTATTCAATTCCTCATGATAATGCATTATACCATAAGCACAAAGTCTAAAGTTTTGAGTCCAAAAAGTCTAAGGTTTCGTGACATTTGTGTTGCAGGGAAGGAAAATGTTTTTCTAGACCCTGTTAGATCCATGGATAGGTATGAAAATTAAACTGGCAACAATAGGTTAGTAGGAAAGGAGCAAACAAATGTATCTAATATGTTTTACATAACATGGTAGCATTAACAGGAGAAAAACATGCAAGTTTATTTAATATAAATTTTATGTGATAACAGTACCATTCATAAGGAAATGAAGACCTAAAGAAACAGACTTGAGGGTTTTTTTTTCAAGTCTTCATTGGAGTATAATTGCTTTACACTGTTGTACCAGTTTCAGCTATACAGCAAAGTGAATCAGCTGTATTTGTACATACACCCCAGTATCCCCACCCTCTTGAGCCTCCCTCCCGCCCTCCCTATCCCACCCCTCTAGGTCATCACTAATCATCGAGTTGATCTCCCTGTGTTATGCAGCAGCTTCTCACTAGCCATCTATTTTACATTTGGTAGTGTATATATGTCAATGCTACTCTCTCACTTTATCCCAGCTTTCCCTTCCCCCCACCTCCATGTCCTCAAGTCCATTCTCTACATCTACATCTTTATTCTTGCCCTGCCACTGGGTTCATCAATACCATTTTTTAAGATTCCGAATATATGCATTAACATACAGTATTTTTTTTCTCTTTCTGACTTACTTCATTCTGTATGACAGACTCTAGGTCCATCTACCTCACTACAATGCAAATCAAAACCACAGTGAGGTTTCACCCCACACCAGTCAGAATGGCCATTATCAAAAAATCTAGGAACAATAAATGCTGGAGAGGCTGTGGAGAAAAAGGAACCCTCCTGCACTGTTGGTGGGAATGTAACTTGATACAGTCACTAAGGAAAACAGTATGGAGATTCCTTTAAAAACTAAAAATAGAAATACCATATGACCCAGCAATGCCACTACTAGGCATATACCCTGAGAAAATCATAATTCAAAAAGACATGCATAACACAGGGAGATCAACTCGATGATGGGTGATGACTTAGAGGGCTGGGATAGGGAAAGTGGGAAGGAGTCACAGGAGGGAGCAGATATGGGGGTATATATTTAAATACAGCTGATTCACTTTGTTGTACAGCAAAAACTGGCACAACAGTGTAAAGCAATTATATTCCAATAAAGAGCTTAAAAAAAAAAAGACACATGTACCACAGTGTTCATTGTAGCACTATTTACAATAGCCAGTTCATGGAAGTGACCTAAATGTCCATCAATAGATGAATGGATAAAGAAGATGTGGCATATATACATGATGGAATATTACTCAGCCATAAAACAGACTTGAGTATTTTTATGCTAAGTTTGCTTGAGGGTGGAGAGTCATGGAGGAATATGATAGGTAAAGAGTATGACATAAGTAATAAACTTTAAACTGGGGGGAATTTAGCAAGACTCCCTTGGATTCTTGTCAGTGTCTCTGTCTTCAGAGATAAGGATGTTCCTTTCTTCTGGGTATAGACAGGGCAATTCTCATATGAGAGTTTTCTGACTCATTTTGGGAGAGAGGCATGGGGAGAAGGTAAGATGGCCTTCCTCTTTCTGCTGTCACCTTCTTTCCACTTAAAATATCCAATATGCCTAGGTGCCGTATTTTGGGGTAGCATGTCCTGAACCCCATCACTGTCAAACTGTAATGCTGAATATTCAGCCACTACTTTAGATAGGTTAATGCACTCTTAAAATCATGTCCTGGAAGTAGAGAGGGCATAGTGGACACAATACATTAACCAATAGATAAGATCAATATCTTGGGTTAACAGGGTAGTAACAGACATACATATAGGGATATGTATATCTATATATACTCAGCCATTTATACATAGATAGAATTAGTCAGAGTAGAAAAGTCAAGTTGAAATCAACAAAAGAAATAGAACAAATTGAGCTTTGTTAGAGACCATTTATAAAACCAAAGTTTATAAAATCAAATAGTTATTTTATTAATACCATACACTGAGATCTCATAGTGTCGCCTGTGAACTTGGAGGGTCGCTAAAACACTTTCAGGAGGTCATAAAGGTCAAAATTATTTTTATAAGACATTTTTTGCCTTTGCTCTTTTTTATATGTTGACATTACACTAATAGTGGGTAAAATTGCTGGCACTGAGCATGAAACAAGGCAGTTGCACCAAACTGTAGTATTCATTCTAATCTTTGCTATGCACCATGCACTCACAGTAAAAAATAAATAAATTCACTTAAGGATGCCCCTACTGAAGCAGTAAAAAATAGTAGTTTATGTTAAATATTAACCCTTGAATATGCATCTTTTTAATATTCTGCCTAATGCTCTTTGACAAAGAAGTATGGTGATTGTACTTGAATCTTCTCTTGAATGATTCCAACAGAAGCACTTTTATGATCGTTTGATGAGATGAACTAGTAGCTTTTTTCATGAAACAGCATTTGTACTTGAAAGAACAGCTGATAAATTATGGTTATTGAGGCTTGGGTATTTGGCAGATATTTTTCCACAAATAAACAGTGAACCTGTCACTTTCAGATAAACTTCGAGCTTTCAAGCAAAAATTGTAATTTTACAAAAATTACATCCACCATCATGAGCTTGAAAATTTCTCAACATAGAAAGACTTTTCTGAGGATGTTAGTGGCAATATTAACAAGTGTGATATTTACTATTACATAATAAAATGTGTGAAAATTTGCAAGATCTGCATAACTCAATTAACTAATATTTTCTAATAGATCAATTTAAGGGGTTAAAAAATGCATAGGTAAAAGATTTGTTTAAAATAGAAGAGAGGTCCATGGATTTTAATGCAAAACATTCATTGATATGGTTTCAGATTCCACGTTGCCATTAACATTTAAGAAACTACCACTAGTCAAGTTTTGGTTTAGTATTAAAGGAAAATGTCAACAATTATCTGAAAAGAATAGTAAAATGCTTCTCCCTTTTCTAACTTCATGTGGGTATAAGGCTAGAGTCTCTTCAGTCAAAGCAACTTAGGACAATAGGTTTAATGCAGAAGCAGATATGTGAATTCAAGGGTCTTCAATTAAGTCAGGCATTAGATTTGCAAAAGGTAAAATAATGCCACTATTCTCACTATTTTTGTTTATTAAAACATAGTCATATTATATAAAACGTTATTTATCTTAATATTAAAGGATTTATTATAGCTATTCTTTTCTTTATAAATTTATTTATTTATTTTAATTATTTATTTATTTATTGGCTGTGTTGGGTTTTTTATTACTGCGCGCGGGCTTTCTTTAATTGTGGCCTGCAGGCTACTCTTTGTTGCGGTGTTTGGGCTCCTCATTGCTGTGTCTTCTCTTGTTTGTGCAGCATGAGCTCTAGGAGCGTGGCCTTCAGTAGTTGTAGCACATGGGCGCAATAGTTGTGGCTCACAGGCTCTAGAGCGCAGGTTCAATAGTTGTGGCACACGGGCTTAGTTACTCCATGGTATGTGGGATCTTCCTCGAGCAGGAACCGAACCCGTGTCCCCTGCATTGGCGGGCAGATTCTTAACCACTGCGCCACCTAGGAAGTCCCTATAACTATTCTTGAATTAAAAAGTATTTTAAAATTTCTCCATCTCAATATCTAATATTGATAAATTGTAAAAGTAATAGTAATAAACACGCTTACATTCTTACACTTTTAAGATAGTAAAGGGGTCTTGAGATCAAAATTTAGAGAATCACCACCATAGACTTTTAAAATTTATTTACTTTTATTGAAATATATTTGATTTACAATGTTGTATTAGTTCCAAGTATACAGCAAAGTGATTCAGTTATACACACATATATATCTATTTTTTTCTTTTTTTTCAGATTCTTTTCCCTCATAAGTTATTACAAAATATTGTTTAGTTCCCTGTGCTATACAGTAGGTTCTTGCTGGTTATCTACCTTACATACAGTAGTGTGTATGTGTTAATCCTAACATCCTAATTTATCCCATTTCCCCTTTAGTACTGTAAGTTTGTTTTCTATGTCTATGGTTCTGTTTCTGTTTTATATATAAATTCATTTTTATCATTTTTTTTAAAGATTTCACATGTAAGCTGTATCATATGATATTTGTCTTTGTCTGACTTACTTCACTTAGTATGATAATCTCTAGGTCCACCCGTGTTGCTGCAAATGACATTATTCATTCTTTATATGGCTAATATTCCATTGTATATATATTCCACATCTTCTTTATCCATTCACCTCTCGGTGGACACTTAAGTTGCTTCCATGTTTTGGCTATGGTAAATAGTGCTGCAATGAACATTGGGCTGCATGTGTCTTTTCAAAGTATGGTTTTCTCCAGATATATGCCCAGGAGTGGGATTTCCGGATCATATGGTAGCTCTATTTTTAGTTTTTTTAAGGAACCTCCATACTGTTCTCCATAGTTGCTATACCAATTTACATTTCTACCAACAGTGTAAGAGGATTCCTTTTTTTCCACACCCTTTCTAGCATTTATTATAGATGATGATGGCCATTCTGACTGGTGTGAGGTGATACCACATTGTAGTTTTGATTTGCATTTCTCTAATAATTAGCAATATGGAACATCTTTCACGTGCCTCTTGGCCATCTGTATGTCTTCTTTAGAGAAATAACTATTTAGACCTTCTGCCTACTTTTAAACACTTTGCCCTACCTCCTGGAACTGTGATTTTTTTTATCATTTTTTAAAAAAATTTTGATGGACTATTGTTGATTTTCAGTGCTGTGTTAATTTCAGGTATACAGCAAAGTGAATCGGTTATACATATACATATATCCACTCTTTTTTTTTAGATTCTTTTCCCATATAGGCCATCACAGAGTATTGAGTAGAGTTCCCTGTGTTATATAGCAGGCTCTTATTATCTATTTTATATATACTACTGTGTATATGTCTTGCTGTCCATTTGTAATGCCAGTGCCAGATAGCCCTCCTAACAACTGATCACATCAATTTTGTAGGTCATCAAAGGTCAATGTTGCTTAGCTACATCACCTCCCTGCCTTTGTATTTTTACCTGAGCCAATCAAGTCTTTGTCCCACAATTCTGCCTTTCAAATACTTTCCTGCTGCAAGATCCATTCAAACGCTAATACCTCTTAAAAACCTCTTCTTGGGTTCAAACTCTGCCTTCCATAGGAAGTCATTTTTTTCTGCCTTTGAGATCCTTAGGAAGTTCTTTAAATCATTCTTACACACTTAAAGTATTACACATTTAAGCATGAGTAAAGTTGTCTTTCTCCTCTTACTTTTTGAGCTTCTTAAAAGCAAAGTCATGCCTTTCACAATGCCTTGTACTTACTAGGTATTTTATTCATTCATTCATTTAGCAGCTACCAACTATGTGCTGGAGAATGAATGATTGGTTAGATACAGAACTTTGCATCATGGCTGTTGGTATTAGTTACAAAAAAGATCTGAATATGTCTTGTTTTATGTAAAATTCTTTCCATATAACAGCATTAAATCTCCACTCTGTCTATAGCTGTTTAGCTAATTAATTCCCAATGTTTTGTGGGTTACATGTACACAGAATGACTCACTTCAAGTATAGAATGTACATCAGATTTGTTTTTATAAGAATATTTAGAATAATAAATAGAAGCTTGTAGAGTAATAAATCAGTTCAGATATAGTCTAAATGCATTTTTCACACAAACCATGAGTGTATCCTTCTGCCACAGCCATAGCTCTAAAGGTGTCACTCTGGAAAATTACCCTGAAATGTGATTGTAACTCTGTAAGTTAATATGATCACTAAAAGTTTCAGTCCTACTTCCTCCTTTACAGTGCTTTCTGTAGTTACAGTTTCACTTTTACTGTATTATTATTTGACTAATGTTTTCTCCTTCCACTGGCCGGCAAACTCATAAAGGCAAGAATATCACTATTGCTCCTTATTGCATCCTCAGAACCTAACACTGTGCCTGATGATCCTACATATTTGTTAAATAAATAAGTGTAAAGAAATAAATGCTTCAGTATATTAATAACATGTTTTCATTATGATTTTTACAATTCTAACTATGATGCACTTCTATGTATGTCAGTGTTCTATTTCCAATGTAAGGGAACCTTTGTTTTTACAATTACTAATGGAGAACAAGAAATACCACATTTAGGAGAGTGGTGGCTATGAAAAAAAAAAAGAAAGCCATAGACAATATAGAAAATATTAGATGAAGCCAGAGCTGCTTGTTAAGCACTGTAACATATAATTAATAATATTATGTATTTGGTAGTAACATTTGTATTCAGAATATGAGTCAATAGTCAAAAAAGCTGTGGGTTGCTCTTTTAAAGAAAGTTAAGTATTTACAGGAATTCACCGGCAGTCCAGGGGTTAGGACTCAGTGCTTTCACTGCTGAAGACCCAAGTTCAATCCCTGGTCAGGGAACTAAAATCCACAAGCCATGAGGTGTGGCAAAAAAAAAAAAAAAAAAAGCAAAACAAAACAAAAAAAACAAAGAAAAAAGGAAAGTTAAGTACTTACATTGGTTAACGCTATTATTTTGTCTGTCAAAATATCCTTATTCATAGGAATGGAGAAAGGTATTGCAATAGCTTCTAAGCTGGACCATCAGCTTCTGCTTTCTTTCTGTCCCCTCCACTTTTCATACAATGCTTATTTGTCCTGCCAGCAGAATTTCCTCTTTAAAGCCTAAGTCTCACTGTGTAACTCTATGACATGGTACCCTTTCATGATTATCAGATCCAGTGGTTCTTAACTGGGGAGCAATCTCTCCCTCCTAGGGAACGTTTGGAAATGTGTGGAGATATTTTGGGTTGCCACATCTGGGGAAAAGGGGAGCATTACCCGAATCTAGTGGGTAGAGGCCAAGGAGGCAGCTAAACATTCTACAATGCACAAGAGAGCCCTCAACAACAAAGAATTATCAGGACCAAAAAGTCAATAGTGCTGAGGTTTGGAAACTCTGACCAAGGAATAAAGTCCAAATTGGTATATATCCCAAGTGAAATAATCTTACCACTCTTTCTACATTTTTCACATAGGAAGAAATCTGCAGTTGAAGGGCCACATCTGGCAAGCACATGTGTTTTAGTTGATTTTCTGCCCCTCTTGGATGCTTCACATGCTTTCCAGTTTGCCACATCCTCCACCACTTGTTACTGTCTTCATCCAGCTGTCTTCACTTATTCACGTTTCCCACCTTACCTAAAACATCCAGTCTTGGCAGACCCTACTTCACACCCACACAAGAGCCCTGCAAATCTGCCCACGTTCCTCAATATGCCCTTTCATGTGCCCTTGTTTTTGCATTTGCTACAACATTGAACTGTAATTTCCTACAACTGTGCCATTTGCCTGATGAATTAATTCATGTTCTTCCAAATTCACTCCTTTCATTTGTGTCTCAGAGATACATTTTATTGTGTCTATTATAACAGATTTTGTAAAGAGTAACATTTTAATGCTTATGCCTTTGGCTTCTCTTGAGGTGCTTCAGTATTAGGGCCATGCTATAATTAATATGCTGTCTTTGCAGCGTCTAAGACAGTGCCTGGGCATGCATTTAAGAAATTTTGTTGAACTCCTGTAGTTAAATCAATTTTAGTGCACCCTTTAACTTTGTAAACCACAACTGCCATACATCTAATCATTGTGGAATCCAAGTAAAGAATATTTTACACTATTTTTCTGTTGTCAACATTATAGACAGTAGAATTAACATTGTTTTCTTGTGAAATTTCAGGTATTAAACTACATAAGAAAAAAGAGAAAAAAAATAAACTATATAATAAAAGAAAAATATATCTATGGCAAAAGACTAAAGAATAGTTAATATATTTAGTAGGGAAGAATAATTTTCAAAATCAATGAATTTAATATATGATAATTATAGATATTCCTTTGTGTTTATCTGTATAACCTAAGTTTTCTAAAGTACCTATATGCTGCTTTTAAAATAAAAAGGAAGAGAACATTTATATGTATATTTTAAAGAATGATAATTTTTTAGATTAAGATTCAGTTTCTTTATTATAATGTCAGAATAAGGAGGGAATTACTGATTAGGCCCCCATTCTTACTGTAAAGAACGAATAAAAAAACCTCATAGTTAATGCAGCCATTATGGAGAGTCCTCAAAAAATTGGAAATAGAACTACTTTATGATCCAACAATCCTACTTCAGGGTATATATGCTTCTAGGTTAATGGTCAAAGGAAATGTATTCAGGATCTCAAAGAGATATTTGCACTACCATGTTTATTTCAGCATTGTTTACAATACCCAAGATAGGGAAACAACCTAAATGTCTGCGGATGAGTAAATAAGTAAAAAATGTGATGTATCATATCTCCACACAATGGATTATTATTCAGCCTTAAAAAAGAAGACAATCCTGACATTTGCAGTAGCATGGATGAACCTGGAGGACATTATACTAAGTGAACTGAGCCAGACACAGAAAGACAAATACTGTATTATCTCAGTATTTGTATGATTTTTCTGTGAAATCTAAATAGTCAAACTCATAGAAACAAAAAGAAGAATGGTGATTACCAGGGGCTGGCAGAAGAGAGAAACAGGAAGATGTTGCTCAAGGGATACAAAGTTTCAGTTACACAAGACTGATGTTCTGGAGATCTAATGTATAACAGTGTGACTATAGTTAAGAATATTGTATTGTGTACTGAAAATTTGTAGGAGGATAGATCTTAAGTCTTCTCACCACAAAAAAAAAAAAGAAAAAGAAAAAGAAAATGATAACTATGTGAGATGATGGATATATTAAGTAGCTTTATTGTGGTGAATATTTCATAATGTGTACATATGTCAAACTATCAAGTTGTATACCTTAAATGTATATAATTTTTAATTGTTAATTATACCTCAGTGAAGCTTGGGGTGGGATGGAGAAGCTCATAGTTTGACCATAATTATACAAACCAAACACATTTTACATTTCTTCAAGCATTTTGGAAGCACCTTTCAATATGCGCAGTATATGTGAAAACCACAATTCATTTTAATTTTTGCATTAATGTACATGATAGATTTATCATAAGCTAATGTGTTTCTCAAAATTAGGATATGTAGTTTGTTAAGTAAGCCTATAATACAAATAGGTGAAGTAATCTCACGTCAGGTACTTTGTTATAATGAATAACATCTCCTATTGAATTCTATTACAACTACAAATACACATAAAGGCAGACACACCTCTGTTACGTAAGTTTGGTGAATCTCTCGGTCTCTTTTAAGTGTTCAAACAGCACAAGGAAAACACAACCATAGTCTTGTGGCAGAGTTTGGCTAAACATTTAGCTAAGAATCTAGTTCCGGTGAGGTGATAATCTTCTGATAAATCATAAATCAGGGTGGAATCCTAAACCAAGGACACCAATAGAAAGAGAATAGTTTATTCAACTTTCTAGATTCTTACACATACTTTAAACAAAGATAGGTATTCCTCAGCAATCCCAGCACTTAAATACCATTTATTTCATTAGAAATATTTGTAATATTTATTAGGATTGTAATTAACTATCCTCTGTTGTTTCTGAGATATAAAACTAGATAAATCCACATACTTCTATTAGACTTCTGAAGTATGAGCTTCTTTCAAATGAATACAAATGACCCCTGGTATGTACATGCACATAGCAAATCAGGGCACTTTAATATTAGACGACTGTGTAGTATAATAAAGATTAAAACTAACTAGCACACACTTGCGCACACACACACACACCATCCATACTGAAGTAGATTTAAATAAACTATAAATAATATAAAACCATGGCTAATTTTAATATAGGCATATATTAAGTATAATAGAAATAAAACAGAAAAGTAGTTAAAACTCTGCTAATGATATAATAGCTGATATTAATTGAGAATGTACTAGTGTCATTACTAAGTGGCTGGAATATTTCCTGGCTCGTTACAGATATACCATCAATGTTAGTTAGCTAGCAACGAATAAGTAAATATGTCGATGAATGAATGAACACCGAGCACTCATAAGTACTTTACAAGTAGTATCTTATGAAATCCTCTGAATAACTCTATGAAGTGACATTACACAAATGCATTTTTTGAGGCTGAGACATTAAGGATTATAATGTGGTGGCATCAGCATTGTAGTTTGGATGTTAGGCATTTTTATTTGTCTATTTTCTTCTTTTTCACTCATATGCATGTCATTTATAACACAAGAACTGAATATAGGTGTTGAGTAAACAAAGGCACATGGTCAGGAAGCACACACATACCAGGACTGATGGAACAATATTTGTTGGAGAAATCCCAGAGACAAGAGAGAAAGCAAGTGTTCATTAAACACAGGGATCCAGGAATCATTTCCAGCAAATTCAGGAGTCAGACTATGGGAGAGGGATCTCAAATCTGGTCTGGGTGACTTCTAAGCTAGATGTTGGAAAAGAAACAGGCTTCTTTCACGTAATGGATGAAAAGGGGGGACTGGCATGGAAGTCCTTTAGTCATCCAAAATTGATTGCCTTAAGCACCCAGCCACTGCTGGTTTCCATGGAGCTTGAAAGGGAGCTCAGCTCTTCTCTAGGAGACTAGCCTGTAAGGGATTAGCCTTGGACAAATTAACCCTTAATTTGTAAAGTTAAACCTTAATAATGATTCCTATCATTTATTGAGTGAGCACTTACTTTAACAGCGCTAAGTGCCTGGGACTGTCTGAGCCAGCCTCTAAACTCTCTAATGATTCTAATGCATTCCATATAAAAATGAGGTCTAGAAACTCTAAAGCAAAAGTTCTTTATTTTTACCAATAAAGAAAATCCACAGCATTGAACAAGATTGCCAATAAAGATACAGCTTCACCTTAATGGCTTCTTCAGTCTGACCGAGTAGAATAAGGTTTCCTGCAAATACCCATGCAGCTAACACAACTGGGTGTTTGGGAACAGAGAATAAATAATCTTCCATTAAAAAGCTTAACATATTATTATATTAGATTCAAATTTAAGTCTAAAAAGCAAAAGGTTTTACTCCATAACAAAACCTTCATTAAAAACACAAACCCAAAAACTAATTTAAGTGGGATTTGCAAACCTCCAGGTTACACATTTCTCATGAAATTCAATTAAGTCAAATAAATAGCAAATTCTGAGGAAATGTTAAGAATTTAGTCTATTCTATTTAAATGAATAATATCAAATTTATTAGAGAAAGTGTTTTCAACTTTTTTAAGAAATCAAGTACTTCTTAATGGAATTTGTGAAGCTATGTATTTCCTCACAGATTTTTAGCTTAAAATACTTCATAAATCTAAATACTCTCAAAGGAAGTGATTTTTGCATACTGTAAAAATTGACTTTTTGAAATAAATTGTTGTAGTACTTTTTTTTTTTTTTTTTTTTGGCACACGGGCTTAGTTGCTCCGCGGCATGTGGGATCTTCCTGGAGCTGGGATCGAACCCGTGACCTCTGCATTGGTAGGCAGATTCCCAACCACTGCACCACCTAGGAAGCCCATGTTGTAGTACTTTTTAAAAAATGAATTCAATGGTTGTTAAATGCTAGAGGTATCTAATTCCTATGATCACATGTTTTAAAAATGCATGAAAAAGCCATTTTTTAACATTCTTAACTTTTACATTATTATTTTCTCTTGAACTCATATTTCCAGTTCTCTTCTCTGATAGAATATTATCCTAAAACATGTTTTCACACCTGAAATAGTTTATTGATCACTTAAAATACTTCTGACACAAAATCATAAATCAGTGTTTGATATTCTGCAATGATTCAATAATGCTCAAGTTTTCTTCTGGATTAAGTTATTATTATGAATATTACTGATACACTGTTGATTAAAATGCTATAAATACAGCACATTTTGATGGATAATTTTAAAAATTACCTTTCATTGTGATAGAAGAAGAATTTCTTTACTGTTGTTTCATGTGTCCTTGGATAACTATAACTTATTGCTAGATTGATACTGGGTCAAGCATTGATTCTATTCTTTTCTTTTTTTTTTTTAGATAGGTG
The DNA here is from genome assembly GCF_030028045.1 of Hippopotamus amphibius kiboko. Classification (NCBI taxonomy): domain Eukaryota; kingdom Metazoa; phylum Chordata; class Mammalia; order Artiodactyla; family Hippopotamidae; genus Hippopotamus; species Hippopotamus amphibius. Next base: position 34,502,990 of record NC_080192.1, on the reverse strand, counting down.
TTAACACTGATGACCACCTTCTCGGTGGTCCTCTGCTCCTCAGCATGGTTCCTCTGTGTGAAAATACTTTAACTCTCAGATACTTGCTTGTATCCATAAATAGCTATAATATCAGGGGGAAAACAACTGCTATCATCAGCTTATCTCCTTGTGATTCTCCTCTCTCTGGAATCCTAATCACTTTAATCTCATCTCTTCTGCAGTTTTCTGATATCTTTAACACATAATTTTATAAATTAGTTTTCTCTAGTTATTGCACTTTGGAGCATTTGTCCACTCAAAGAAGTATTCAACTCCATTCAAAAGCAGACATAGTCATAACAGTGCTATTTATCTGTTTTTGTCTCTGTTTTTCAACCTGCCTGGTAACAAAGTAAAGAAATTTTGTACATTCATGCAATTGAATACTATGCAGTGATTTAAAAGAATGAAGCAGATTTATATGTCCTGATATGGAAGCATCACCAAGTTTTATTAAGAAACTAGCCTTATTTTATTTATATCTTTTTGAGTTAAAATTTTTCCTACATATATATATTTAAAAAATACAAAAAAATAAAAATGCTGCCAGTGGAGTTCTTTGAGTGATGGTACAAACTTTAGAGTTGAGTCTCTTATTTCAGAATTGAAAATGAAGGAAACAAATATTTACCTTCTAAACATATGGAGAGAGAATTAACAGGAAAGCTTTAATGGGAATACATCACACCTGAAAATTCAGGATGTTATGGGATTTGTACTCTAGTCTGAGTGTTTTAGTTGCATAATATTGGAAAATCTCTGACTTCTCAATGTCTCAAGATCCAATCCATAGGTTGATAACACTAAATAATATAATTCCTTTCTGGAATTCTATTACCCATTAATATGTGTTATTCCATACCTGACAACCTGACAAATAAAATAAGTGGATAAGCATTTTATATGATCAATATATGTTCCACTGAGGCATATATATGTATAAATAAATATTATAAAATATATAAATGTATGTTATATAATATATAATGTTACATAATGTATATGTTATAATAATATATGTTAATATATATAACATATAACATATTCAATTTGTTAGCTACTCTGAAATAAAGTTTTAAGGTGGAGCCAATACGTTCTCCATTGATACATTATATCAATGATATAATAATATATGATGAATATAATATATGAATATATAATCATAAGTAATACCATATACAGTTATGTTATTATATATTATAAATATATAACCTTCAATTTAATAGCTAATCTGAGATAAGTTTTATGGTTTAACTAATACTTTTTCTTTGATTTATTATATCAATATTATAATGATATATATGTGATAAGATATTTTATATATATACACTTATATACATAAATTCAATTTACTAACTAATTAGAAATAAAGTTTTTTAAACTTATAGCCTTAGGTTAACTTATTATTCTGTGTGTGTGTGTGTGTGGTGTTTCATTTAAATTGAGTACAAAGTACACTGTTGTGCCAGTTTCTGCTGTACAACAAAGTGAATCAGCTGTATTTATACATATATCCCCATATCCCCTCCCTCCCGCGACTCCTTCCCACCCTCCTTATCTCACTCCTCTAACTCATCACCAGTCATCAAATTGATCCCCCTGTGTTATGCAGCAGCTTCCCACTAGCTATTTTACATTTGGTAGTGTATATATGTCAATGCTACTCTCTCACTTCATCCCAGCTTCCTCTTCACTTCCCATCCCGTTTCCTCAAGTCCATTCTCTACATCTGCATCTTTATTCTTGCCCTATCACTGGGTTCAACAGTACCATTTTTTTAGATTCCATATATGTGAGTTAACATACAGTATTTGTTTTTCTCTTTCTGGCTAACTTCACTCTGTATGACAGACTCTAGGTCCATCCACCTCAGTACAAATAACTTAATTTTATTCCTTTTTATGGCTGAGTAATATTCCATTGTATATATGTGCCACATCTTCTTTATCCATTCATCTGCTGATGGGCATTTAGGTTGCTTCCATGTCCTGGCTATTGTAAACAGTGCTGCAATGAACATTGTGGTACATGTTTCTTTTTGGATTATGGTTTTCTCAGAGTATATGCCCAGGAGTGGGATTGCTGGGTCATATGGTAGTTCCATTTTTAGTTTTTTAAGAAACTTCCATACTGTTTTCCATAGTGGCTGTGCCAATTTACATTCCACCAACAGTGCAGGAGAGTTCCCTTTTCTCCACACCCTCTACAGCATTTATTGTTTCCAGATTTTTTGATGATGGCCATTCTGATTGGTGTGAGGTGATACCTCATAGTGACTTTGACTTGCATTTCTCTAATGATTAGTCATGTTGAGCATCTTTTCATGTGTTTGTTAGCCATCTGCATGTCTTCTTTGGAGAACTGTCTATTAAGGTCTTCCGCCCATTTTTGGATTGGGTTATTTGCTTTTTTGATACTGAGCTGCATGAGCTGCTTTTATATTTTGAAGATTAATGCTTTGTTGGTTGCTTCATTGGCAATTTCTCCCTTGGCAAATACTTTCTCCCTATATTTCTAAATTACTAAGTTTATTTGATGATTACAAAAGAGCACTCTGGTTCCCAATAGCTTTTACTTTTTTGGCTCTATTCCATTGTGAAAGCTTTTTGATTACTCTCTCATAACCTTGGCTATTACAGATCTCTTAAATTTTAAATAGTATATATTAGAATACATTTTTTAAGTTTTAGGCTTTAAACTTTCATAAGCAACCTTCCAACTGTAGAGTTTTGATTACCCACATATTGTAAATATTCCCCTTATAAGGTGCCAAATGCAATGCATGCATAAGCCAATTTATTATCAAAAAACATAAACGCTAAATAGTAATGTCTAAATCTTATAGCCATTTAATTAGAATAATTTCAAATGCAATACTTTTGTGTCTGAGGATGTCTGTGAGAAAACTGGTAGTCTTATTTAGGCTGGTCAGTGTGTATTAAAAATGCACATTCCCTATTATATTGAACACTATATTAATTTAAGGACTAGCCACAGTGTTTTAAAATGCAGGTAAAAGCCACTGTAGCAGACACTGTGGGTGCCCTGTCTAGATCCCCTGAATCCCTTTAACTGTTTCTGTAGTTCTTTTCCCCAGCTTTCATCTTATGAGAGCTTATAACTACAATTGTCTTCGGAGGATTTATCTTGTCTCCTAGGAAGTTTTGTCTGCCCTCAAATGCAAAGAACTGAAAATGCTTGGAAGTTTCACCACACACTCCTTGCCATCCAATTGTGGCTCCTTTAGCCTGTGGACTAGTGTAGAAGTAGGAAAGTATAAATCCTGTGCTTTAAGACATGGCAAACTGTGAGACATCATTTATACTCCAGAGAAGCCCCATAGGATCAGGCTCAGGGTGAGTCTCTCCCTAAAATCGCACTGTTTCTTGACTTCTTCCCCTTCTCTGTCCTGCTTCTCCCGCTCTTTTGCTGGGTTATACTGCAAGTACTCTTTTAAATAAATCTCTTGTATATGAAACATGTCTATTTCTACTTCTGGGAGAATTCACTTAAGACAATCAACTCGTAATTGAGCAGCATCTTGCCATAGTGATAATGAGAAAAGACAAAGCACCATCACCCTCATCTTGATCCTAACCACCCTTCCAAAGGAAATCATCACTTTGTAAGGGTAGAAGCAACTGGACAATTTGTTTACGCTATAGGTGCGCTGCTGTAGGTCTGCCTCAAAGGTAAAATGACTGTCCTTGTGTAGAACATACAGAAGCTCTGCCCACCCTGCATTCATCCTCCCTCAGTGTGAACATGGGACATGCAATTAGCTGTACAGATAGCATTCCTCTTATCAGGATTTTTCCAATAAGTGAAAACAGCATTTGACTCTCACTATATACCAAATGGATAACAGCTTCGTGTATGCAGTAAGGTTTATTCTAACCAAGTACTTTAAAAGATATTTGTGGCCACTGATTAAATCCTGGAAGCAAAATATTCTTATATTGATATGTTTGGGGTTTCTTTTTTTTCCAGAATTTAAATAACACAGCAGATGGTAGTATATTTGAAGCATTTCCAAATTATTTCACCTAAATGTAATTACATTATAACCCTATCACAGAGAAAATGAAAGGGGCAATAGAGGTCATGTTTAAATTAGAAAATCACATTCAAACTAAATTGTTAGGTATAATAATATAGCTAGAGCAGATAGCAGAGGTGATATCATACTTTGAAATCAAAATAAGTTATTGTTTTAATATAAATAAATGTTTTGAAATATGAAAAGTTATAATAAAAATAATTATTTTGACCTATTTGTTATTGTTCTGTAATTAGGAAATTTTTTATTAAAACAAACAAAAAAGTTTTATTTAAATGCAACATACATTAATACTCTTAAAATTCCCTTCCAGATGAATTAATGCTGCAATTTACCTGCTTCTTTTTAAAAAAAAATTCTCAAATTATATGAGGTTGTATTTCCATATGTATTGGCATCAGAAATATACCCCAAAGAGCAGTTTTATCTTTTTGCTTCATAAAGTTACCATTTCTAGCAATAAGATTCTTGATTTTACACCTGTTTTTATCTTCTGGCCCTGATACATATGGTCCTTCAGAGGACAAAATGCATTCAGTGCTCTGCATCAGTGCTTCTCAACCTTCAATCATGTGTAAGAATCACGTGGAAAGGTTGTTAAAACACGGATTTGCCACTCCAGAGGTTCTGATTCAGGAGATCTGGATTGGGAATAGAGAATTTGCTCTTTATTTTAAAAAAAACAATATAACAGTGCTAATGCTGCCTGTACCAGGGATCACATTTTTAGCAACACCCTCTAGGTGAAGTTATCCTTTTGTTTTCCAATAAAAGATTAACTCGGTAGTGGATATCAGCTCCCATGAATTCTTTTCACCTCTCTTTCTATACATGATAGAGAATGCAAGATTTTTGTTTGTTTTTTATTTGCTTTGAGTTTTGAAATTACATTTCTAGGTTATTTTGTAATATAAATTTTGGGATTCATCAAAGCCCAAAAGGTTGGATTCATTAAAGCACATATGTTGAAGAAAATATGTAGCTGTTGACATGCTCATCAGAGCATTATGTCTGGAAAACTAGATAAATCTCCCCAAAAGAATCAACTTTTGAGGAGCAGTGTCAACTCATTTCATCTTCATAGCTATCACTTCAGCACTAACTTTCCCTCACCTATATTTCATTGGATGTTTGGCCTGTCCTTGATTGCTTGATAGCTTCCCATTATTTTTCACCACACTGGGAAAAAGTAAAAAGTGAGAAGCATCTTACTGATTCCATCCTTGAAAGAAAATTTACTTCATGTGGCTTGGAATTAACTAAACCTGGGACTGAATCCTGATGCAGTTCTGGGACTCAGTCACATAGTATCTTCAATTTCTAGGCAGCCTGGGTCTATAATGACCTCTGAATCTCAGAAGACCCTTATAAGATATTTCATCAAACAGTTAATTATCTCAAATCTGAATATTTTATTGCAAAAATTTTAGAAGTCTTAGCAAGATTTTTGTTGCAATTGCTAAGTATTTTAGACAAAATCCCATAGTTTTTTGTTATTGGCCTGAAATCATGGACACTCCCTCTGTAATTATCTGTTTTATGAGATCTTGTACAAAATACTTTTCTCGACTTCATTTTCTCTCATCTGAAATGTAAAATGGACAATCTGAGCTACATTCCCAGTTCAGAAGACATACTATTCCAAAAAGCCGTTCCTGGTACCACATTTCTCAAGTAATTTTCTTTTGGAGATGGTAAACATACAACATACTCTTTATCCGTGAGAAAGACAGAAGATAAAGGACAAATTGGGTTTTCATATATTTTCATGAAGAAAACTATATTAAAATTATTTATGGGATTTAAACTACTTCCCCAGGCCAATTTCCTAATCCCAGATGTAATGTTTAGACTCTCTGTAAACCTGTATTGCTTAATTATTTATACCCTTTGAGAAATCATACCACTACTCACTGCAATTAATTGACACTAGAGAGTGGTGTTATTTGATAGGTTTGAAATAGTATTAAACTCCAGATTTGTTTAATAGACATAACTTTCTGAATTCCTAAAATGGATTTTTAGAGAGGCATCATAAATATATAACGTAAATTAAACACTGTTAAGCAGCATATTTATATAAGAAGATAGTTTGAAACAAGATCTAAAAGAACTAGTCACAACTTATACCATTCCTAATTTTAATAACAGCTTGACAAAAACTTGGCTTTTATTATGCTTCCGTAGAAATTCTTTAACTTTCAAAGGAGCTGGACCCTTGCTATACAGGGCCCCAGGCCAACCGTTTACAGCCTTGGCGTCTGTTGTTCTGCATCCAAGTTTGTCACTTCATCAGAGCTAAAGCATCTCTTTTAAATCTGGAGAACAGCTTTCTGGGCAGAGCAGGAACAGATCTCTTTGGCGTCCTCCTCATGAATTCCCTCTGAATCATCAAAGAAGTACCTCAACATGGTGGACATTCGCTTTGGACAGGATTATCAAGTCAGTCTAGGCTTAACTTGTCTTTGAGGTTCACCATCTCTCTCTCACTCAACAGAGTCTGCTCTCACTCAGCAGAGAAGCAACCAGCTCTCTGGCTAATGTCTCCTATCCTTGATATTAGAACTTGCCCTTCCAACAGCTGTTAGCTTTCAGCAACTTCACCGTCTCACTCAGTCCAAGACAAGCAGAGATATTTGAAGGGACCACCTTTATCTTTTTAATATCATAAAACACTTAAAATTTTAATACAATGTATTTAAATCATTATTCATACTAACCAGCAATACTCCTTTTACAGCCCAGACTCCTAATTTTAGTAACTAAGTAAAAAAAAGTATTAAATTTTCCAATGAAAAAAGCCAGGATGAAGAGAAAGTACCACAGATTATGCAATCACCTGGTTAAAATCAACAAGAGTTTTAGCATGACCATAAGGCATTATATTGAAAGGCTTCAAAATCAATTGCATAGATAGTAAGATGGAGATACAGTAGTTTAAATGAAAAAGATAGAGTTTCTTATTTAGTCACAAGCTTAATACATGCTAACAGTATAATCATACTGTTGCACTGTATTCTGCTAGCTTCAGAAAGTTTGTCTAATTTTGAATCTTATATGTAAAGAAAGTATTTTAAGGTAATTTTTTAAAAACCTTTATATAACATATTAAGAAAGACTGAAGAAACTAATGCTAACAAAACCATCTGACCAGTTTTGGGTAAGAGATGGAGATAAATATTGTTTTTAAAAATTTACAGTTAGATTAATCTGTGCTATTCCTGAAGACAAAATTAGGATCAAAAGGGAAAATATAACTGAAACGTATTTTGGCTCAGATAAAAATCACCTTCTAAGAAATCATCAGTGGATAGCAGAGAAATAAACTTCCTCACCAAAGTGATTAGAGAACTAATCATGAAAAGAGGTGTTAGCAGGTATCATGTAACATTCTTAAAATGACCCTAGAATTAAATTAGAAAATAGAACTTCTTTTCTTCTGCCCAATTAAAAAAAATCCATGACTCCTCAGGTTGAACGTGAGTTTCTTAAGGACAGGTCTTGCTTTGTTTAATACTCCTTAAGCTGGAAGCCTCTCTTAGAAATGGTGTCATGAATCATTGTGTTTGCTTTATCCTTAGTACAAGTGCATACTTTACCTAACGAGAGCAATGTGCATCATAACAAAGGAAGAAGCTGATATAACCCAGTGCTGAACACAGAAGAAATAAATGATTTTAAATGAATGGACAGTTTTCCATTTATCTCAAACTTTATTTTATAGAACTTCACTTAAAACATTATTGCTCATGATTTCTTTAGCAAATGATAACCAGAATCATCATTACTTTTTATTGCATTCTGAGAAGTGTCATAAAAAAATTCTTCTGTTTATATAGCTTTAACCTTTGTTTTCCCCAACAGTCTAGATTTCCAATGGCAGAGTGTTTCCTTACAAATTTATAGATGATAGAATACCGGTGACAAAGAGTATACCTAAGATTCCTTCAAGTGTGTACAGTGGAAGTTGGTGGGTTTTTTCCCTTTATTTATAGTGCATTTTAAAAGTGAAAAAATTCACGGGGGAAACTAGCAAAAGTTTGAAAATCTTATTGCTTAAAAGTAAGCATCAGATTACATTTTAAAACAGGCTTCAAATGCTATGATTTTGCTAGATTTCATCTCAAAACACTTTCTGTTTGGTTGATCTTTATGTGGTGTTTCATATTTCCTGCCCCTAAGAAAATGTTTTTGGGTGTATATTGGCACATTACCTTTGTGCAACACCATTAAAAGTGTGTTTAAAGAAAAAAAGAAGAAAACAATCTAGCACTTTAATGTACTAACATTTTGGTGTTAGAGGCTCAAATTTCAAACTGCTGAATGGGTTTGGTGCTAGGAGGTCATTCATCCACTTCACAAAGATAATACAAAATTGGCAGCTTCGTATTAGGTGAACAAAATCATAGAACACAAAGAAGACACACATAGTCTTCAGAATAAATCCTTTGTGTGGGTCTTTTCAAATGGTACCTTCACTGTCATTTATATAGGGATGAATGTTCTGACATCTTCCAGTTCACAAAGATACATTTTCAGGTTTTCCTGTATTTCAAAGCTGTTTTTAAATTGACATAATTGGAATGAAATAAAGGAGCCTCATTTCCCCTACATGTTTCTAATAGTTATGTTAAAACTTAAGGTATTTTATTCTTTTCCAAACATATTACAGCCTTAATGCAAATTAACTTGTCTCCTCAGAGAGCTTTTGATACTTTTTTAAAATTAATTACAGCACTTTGATATGTTATGATTGTTTCAGGTTGAATATTTTGCTAGAAGTTCTATTAACATCAAATAGCAAAATACAAGATGGTGCAAAAAGGTGCTATGGAAGATATTCCACAGACAGGAATAAATTGATGTAAATACTATATTTTTCTAAATGTTAATTTTTAGCTTAAGATGATCAGAAGTTTTTATGCTGGTTGTACAATTTTTTTCTCTTGTGAATCTTGAATCCACAGAGCAAACTGTAAGTGCTGAACAAACTGTATGACAGAAAATAAACTTCTAGAGTTGAGTGTGCCTGCAGTTGTATCTGCAAGAAATTCCAAAGAGGAGATTGGCATCAATGAAAAGAACCTAAAGTCAAGTTTCAGAGCATAATACATCTCTTTTTGATTGAAAAAGTGAGACACAAGAGGAGATGGAGGATATTTTCCCCGCTATAGTGAGAAATATGATAAAGAAAAACAATAAAGGGTTGATTATATGTCCTAAGTGACAAAGGTCACTATCAAAGGATGCGAGGACCCCAGAAATATAGATACCAAAATATGCGGCAATCCTCCCAATTGGAGGACTAGACCTATTCAACAAAACCTGTTAAACTCAGGCACGGCTGTATGACCTCTTTTAGCAAGAAATGTGAGTGAAAGTGACATATCTAGCCTGAAGGTTTAAACGTGGCTTACTACATTTTCTTGTCACTGACAGCAGTTTTGGAAGCACCCATCACAGGAGCAATTTCATCAACACATACCCTAGGTAACTGTGATGAGCCGTAACCTCCTTGCTTGCCCACAGAGGAGATGAAGCACCTGTAAGAAAGAAACTTTAAGTAAGTGCAAATTTCAGTTTGTTTTCACTGTACCATAGCCTATGCTATTCTGACTGATACATTAAGCCATGTGGCCTATGAGGTCATCACTGGAAATTATAGAAGAGAAAGATGCCCCCTGGTGGCTTGAAGGATTTTGAAGGCTAGTGGCACATTTAAGATACTTTATTAATTTCAACAGAAAAAAAAAAATATTGGGACTGGATTTCTGTAATTCCAGTGTGGATCTCTGTCATGCAAGAAGGTCATAGACACATATCACTACCACCACACAGTGCAAATATAACAGATTTTATTGAGGAAAAACTTATAAGCAGAGAAGTAGTAGAGTACGTGCAGAGCTGTGGTCCATACAGGTACCTATAAAATTCATACCCTGCTTCTCTACCTATATTCTAACAGTACTGATCAAAAGAAATATTAGAAAATGTAGGGAGACCCTCATTATAACTATTATGTTATGAGTATTGCAACAGTGAAAATGATATCACCACTTTCCTAATCACCAATTTTAGCTTTAGAGCAACTCTCCCAAGGATTTGACCCTATGTAAGAGTAACTCCCAGTGATGGACCTACTGATCTGAGTGGAGGAATTTGAGAGAGAGCAAATTCTCCTCACATAGGAACTTCTGAAAGAATATTTATGCTCAATCAAGAAAATTCAGTCATGATGTCAACTCACTCATTATTCTTCTGTGAGCATGAGTAAAAAGTAAGACAAGAGGGCAAGAGTGTTTAGGGAAAATCTCTTTTATAGAAACTGATAGTAAGGGAAAAACCTTTCTTCCTAAGAACATTTTGCTGTCAACCATTTGAGTTTAACCGTGAGGTCAATGGTCATCCAGAAGTATGGCTGGAGGCTGGACGCATTAGAAAAAGACATCAGTAATCTCTCAGAACAATCCTGATCTAGCCTTCTGGAGGCAACTCTCCAATGTCAACCATGTGGGTGGCATAGGGGAAAACCCCCAGTGATTCTGAAATGAATGAAAATAGTGCACTGAGTAAAATCATCCCAAGGCCACTATTTACTCAGGACTCAAAATAAATTCTCTATTCCATTTGCCTTCTAAGTTATGGCTGGAAACTTTGTGCAACATAGCCCATGAGACCATGAAATCAAAGTGACGACATTAAGATAAACCTCATGAAGACCTACAACTGATAACATGCTGATACCTCCCCTTGTCAAATTCCCAAAGACACATTGAATATCAGAAAAAACATTTTTTTTTTAACTATAAAGCCAAATACTACATTATTTTACTTTGTGAATTCAGAGAAATTGAAAGCTAAAATCTGCCCACCCCACACTGAATTGGGCTTAGTCTCAACTGAAATGTTTCTCAAAACCAGGCAGGGCTGTGGCTTTTCTCAGCAGCTGCCGCCTGTGCTGTCTCTCCCTCAAGTTACTTGCGGTTACAGGACATGAATTTAATGCCAACTCTTTCATGGGCTCAACATTTAAAGATTCTAAAGAATTAATCAGCCTCACAAGATTATCACCACACTGGGCAACATCCACCAAATTTAGAAAACAAGCCAGTCTGCATCTCCTACCCCAGTCAGTCCAGACAAGATGTTATTCCCTGAATACAGTTAGGGTTGCCACAGACTTACTGCTATGTTGGTGATAGAGGGTAGGCAGACAAAGCCTTTGGCTTTAGCCTCAGCAGGATCTCAGTTAATCTATAACCATTGAATGGGATCTATGACTTTGAAGTTATCCATTGAGAGTAACAGCTCAGGAGTAGTTCATTTTCATATTCTGCCTATATTAGACTTTAGAAGAGGAACAAATCCTGTCTTATCTTCGCTTGGAAAGTGGCATTTAAGTCCCTACTGCTTTCTCAATTAGTCAAGACCTTTGAAGGCATGGAGACGCTAGTGCTCAGTTCTAATCTGTGGTGCCTTTCCCCCTCTTTATTGAGATCTTAATTTCTGTTTCCCTCTTTAATCTGTTTTTGGCATTTCAGTGCTGAATAGAATGCAAACTCTTTGTGTGTGCATGTGTTCATTAAATGATTCAGAACTAAGACAACTGCTGCTAGAAAAGAGGCCACCGCATCTTCAATTTATTCCTGGAGAATCACCTGCAGCAGATTCTGAACTGAAGCTGCTGTTGAAACTTATGAATCTGTGTCATTAGAGAGGTGGTGAAAACCAATACCTTGACCATTCAGTCCCCAAGATGTCTTGTCCTCAGTGTTCTAGTGTTCTAGTCCTTGAATGGGTTTTCTCTGTTTTCTCCACACACTAGATGGAGAGAATTCCAGTGGGTTAGTTCCAGATACTGTTCCTCTACTGACTTCAAGAAAGCTCAGCTTGTTTTTACAGTTAAATCTACCTGATTTTAACTCTTTCCTTACTATCCAGGGTAAGTGCTCTTTGCTGAGTCAGGAAGCCATTTTTAGGTTTTTGATCCAGTTATGTTTTTATTAGCATTTTCTAGCAGAATCCATCTTGTTGGGTTCCCACAGTGAGAGATTTGAAATCATGAATTTGGGGACTGCCAAAGGCATTAACTATTCCAACATCGTGACCAATTTCAGATTCTTGATTGGAGAATCCTTCCCAGGAGATATTGTGCCATGTACATTACATTTAGCCAAATCTTGGACTTAAACTATCATTGTATTCCCTGTTTTTTTGTGTCATCACTCCCGTGTATTTCCTTGGAATCTTAATTCCACACATTTTTACAGCATATTTTCTGAAGACCCAAATGTTACCTGGGTACTTTGCTACACTACACCACTTTGAATATCAAAAAAACTATTTATGTGATTATATTTAACTGACATTCAAGGTTTCCTTTTCTCAAACATGTTCAGATTTTTTTTTTCGTATAGATAGTACCCCAGTCTTTCAAAGGTGCTTTCCCAGTTTCTCTGATTATGGATAATATTAATACTGCTAAGAAGTTAACTCTAAATATTTTTCTGGTTTTCCTTTCCTGTTTTGTTGTTTTGATGGTCAAGTGCCTAGAACAATGCCTGGCACATGGTTGTTCCTCAGTTAATATTGACTGAATGAATGACTGATTATTTTTCAGCCTTTATTCAAGATTAGTCTCTCCATGGGTTTCGTCTAGAAGGAATCAAATTAAAGGCAACCAATCTATTGCCACTCTTCTAGGCCTGGAGTTAAAATTTTCCACAGAATTGCTGAAATACAAGATACAATACAGCAAAGAATTTCTTTGCCTCCTTATAGCCATAAGGGTGTAAATACAAAAAATTCTCTCTTTTCTCTAGATTCTTTACTTCAGCCATGCTTGCATTCTTGGTGCTTGTTAAAGTTCCATGCTTTACTTAAGGCCAGGGAATCTTCTATAGATACGGACCCTCACCTCCATAAAATTAGACACATACCCCAAGATGGGCAAAGCCACCCACAAAGTCTTCATTCAGAAAGTGGCATTTAAGATTGCATTTTCTATGAGTTTAGGCTCCAGAAACACCAACTGCCAGTTGTAATTTGAGGTGCTTTTTTTTTCCCTCTATATACATATCTTAATTTTTATTTCCCATTTGAGCTCCTTGGTTTGGCTAACCAGAACCAGGATGGTTGGAACCTAATAAAGTACCACCAGCATTTAGAGCCAGTCCCCTCAGCAAGCCAGAATCCTTGAACTCTCAATGTCCATTTGTCTATAAACCTGTCCCCCGCCTTGTTTATTACCAATGATTGTTCCCTTTGCAACCCGATGACACACTTATTCATTATATATTTTCCTTACCAAACTGAAATTAAGCATTGTTTTACTATTCTGAGAAGAGGAGGGAAGAGTATAAGACAGGAGACTGAGAATGCTTAGGGAAAATCCATAATGGAAACGAGGTTTAAGCAAGTGAATCTGTATAGGATAATCCCCTTTGATATGTGAGTATCTTGTTGGATCATTAGACTGCATCAAGTTTGCTTTATTTTCTCCATTTTTTAAAGATAAGGAATCTGAGCTTTAAAACAATAAAATAGTTTTGCAAAATCACACAGTCCTGTCGTCATCCATAGTTTTTAAGTCTCTTATTCTCTCACTACTGAAATACTATCTGGATCTGTAATTATATATAAAAGCTCAATATCCCAAAATAATTCCAAAAAGATTTTGAAATTCTGTTTATATCATCTCACCAGTCTAGAATTTTCCAGGTAGGTGCTTTGCCTTTAGATTACACAAACAAAGGCAAGGGTAGTATCTCTAGAAAGGGGATAGAGAGCGTGCCACCCTCCCCCCAACACACATCCTCTGCTTCAAGTGCTATTTTCAAATGCACTTGGATTATTTGAACGTTATGGTTTTCATTTTGTACCATGATATTAAGCTATGGACTGCTCTGAAATATCATATTAAGTGAGGGAGAGAAAAGGAAGAAAAACAAAAATATCTAGAATAGGAAAAAAAAGTGGTACTAAAATATGAGGAAACTAAAAATTGAAATGAAGATAACAGATTCTAGGTTGGGAGAAGATCCTGAGATACCAGGATTTGCTCCCTTTACACTCACTCTCTGCCCAATTTAACTTTCTCCTTTTTTTCTGGTTCTTTTCTCTCTTTATCCTGCCATATCAAACTCCATAATGTATGAAATAAACATAGGAAACGTGGAAATTCTAGAAGGATTTTGCTAAAATGTAGATAGCAAGATGAATATGAATACAAAAAATAGGTATGGTTTGGAATGTGCTTCTTCGTGAATCTCAGGGTACAATTTGTTTTCAGGTAATTGTTTAGGCTCTCATATGCTTTATTAGAAAAAACCTAACATCTCTCTCTTGAATTTCCCATCTCTCTCCAAGTATCTAAGGGCTGGTAGTCTAGAAAGGATTTAGTTCTGACTTCTAGACCCAAGAGAGAGACTACTAGTCTGGGATGATTCTCCTCTGATCTGTTCCCTCCATACTGGATTGAAACTGGCATTCGATAGTATTCTATGGCTGAGATGAGACTAAGTTGACCCAAATCCCTATATAGGCCATGTAGCTCTTTGACAGAGAGTAGTCTTATTCCCTGGTCTCAACTTGACCAAGGATGCTCCATGCTTGTGCTCTTATGATTTCAGTTTGTATTATTGACTCCTTCAGGTTCATATACCTTATGAATTCTGAACCACCATACTCTACTTCTCCTGGGAGTTCCATGTGATATTTGCCATCTTTTAAGGAAAATATACTATTACACTTACTTTCTCTAAACAAAGGGGCTATTCACTCACCTCCTAAGGGGATACAATAGGGGTACAATAAGAAGTGAACAAAATTAAAATAACTTATTACCCAATCCTCTGCAATATGTGAATATATTTCTTCTTCTTAGCCTAATAAAATTTTAATGGAAGTGGAAGTGAAATGCATATGCCCACTTCAGTGAGGAATATGTCTGAGGAAATTAGAATGATGCAGTGGAAATGTAAAGGTCAAAAGTTAGGCAAGGACTTCAGCAACCTGGGCATCAGCTATACAAGAAACTTCAACAAAAACTCAACAGTAGAAGCCTAAGAACTATAAAATCATTATTGGAAATGATAGAAGAAAAGAATGTTGCCAAGATTCCTTCAGAGGTCCATCTAAGGGAGATAACTTCAAGAATTCCAAGATCATATATGCTTATAAAGGAAAGTTTCTACCTGGTAGAAATTTAAAAATTGCCTATGTCCATAGATTTCAAATTGAATTTTGAGGTTTTTTTTAAATTTTTGTAGGTAAAAAGAAAATCAGAAATTTATTCTTAAATGACACTTTTTGTTACATTTGAAATTGGTTTTAATTTTTGGTAATAGCCCAAACTCATTAAGAACAAGTATATTAAATGGGAGGGTATTTAAGCTGTATAATACTGATTTGGATGCAAAATGATCTGTAACTCTATTCAGGAAATGGAAGATGGTGATCATTGTGCAGCAATATGAATGTACTTAATTTCACTGAACTGTACACTTAAAAATGATTAAGATAGTAAATTTTTATGTTATGTGTATTTCACCACAATGAAAATAAAATAAAATAAAATAAAATAATAAAATAAAATAGAATGATCTGTAGCTGTAAATTAAGAACTGAATGACTGACAAACTGGTTTGGACAGTATTTTATGTCTGTAGTCCTGGTATGTTTGCTTTTATAAAGATTTTGACTTTATAGTCACTCTTCATAAAGACAGATAATTTTACCAAAACAAAACAAAACAAAAACACAAAACAGAATATTTTATACCCAAGAGCTAGAAGAATTCATTCAGTGGTTAAACTTTGAAAAAAAATTTAAAAGCTAATAAATAAAAAGATGGTAAAATACACTTTTTGAAAAATTAAAGTGCGCCTTTCATACAAGTCTAACATGAAAATCTGTCAAAGATTATACTCAATTTTACTATTCAAGAGGTAATCAGTAAGATGATAAGACTAATTAAAAGAAGAATTCAAGAACCAAGGGTTTATATGGTCAGTCAGTCAACAGAATGCTGAAATGAATTGTCTAATAGATACAAAAGTGGTTTATGTCCTATAAGGTCACAAAATGGTAACGTTTGTATTATCTATTTCTACAAAACAAAAATCTAAAAGTTCACATGTAACAAATTAACAGTTTTCAGGGCTTGAATAAAATTTTAAATACTAAGTCAAGCACAGTGTTTTCTCTTATAAAATTAAATAAGTTTGGGGTGAGACTGTTTTTTAGACCTAAAAACATATGCAAGATTTGTAAGGAGGAAAGTCCATCCACCTGTTACATTTCAAATTTGGATAACTTTTCTTAACAACAACAACAAAAAAGCAAACACAAAGAGAAGTTCTGTGGAGAAGAATTAACATTAGGTTAAGAGTTTAACCTGAGATTTTTTTTCTCTTTATAATTGAACTGAGATACTAAGAAAGAACAGGGATATTTATTATAAGTAGCTACATAATTTTTGCCAAATGCAAGCACAGATTTTAAGATATTAACTCAAATAGAAACAGCATTCAGTTTAGAATAACACAAATTCAAATCAAGCACTGGAAATAAAAGAAGGTTAAAACTAGAAAGATATAGATAACATTACTTTTTTAAAATGGATGTCACTCAGTAAAGCCCTTTTTCTTTAATTGTGCAAGTTTCCCTTAGAGGCTTGCCCCATACGGAAAATCATTCAATATCAACCCAACACATGGGGATATAAGATTCAGTGTACAGGGAGCAGAAATCCATGTCTTTAATTTGGTAGTTCCATGTCAGGAAATAATCCTTTTCCCTTTTATATTCTTGTTTTCTTTCCATCGAAGACTCATTTTAAATAATTACAATACCAGCCTTAGCATAAATGTGGGACAATCTAGTTAGTCATGAACATATGTGGGCATGATTTCGATGTGTTTTAAAACATACCATCACTTATTTAACAGAGTAACAGAGTATTTTGTTTTTCTCAGTGGGTTTTATAAAATATTTTCAGTACTTTATCCCTAGGACAAAGTATGTCTTTAGCCACAGGATCATCCAAATATTTATTTGTCCACAGGAAAGTAAGCACAATTTGAAAGCAAAATGAAATTTGAGAATGCAATCATCAAACAATCATCACTGAAAAGTAATTCTTTAATAAAAGTCCTATAGTAATTTAGTAAAAGTCCTATAGCAACATATGTATATATATATAAATGACAACTGACTGCCAGAAACTTACCTTAAATAATTTTAAAATATCAATGTATTTATTTAATAAAGATATATCAAGTTTCTCAGCAGCATTTGATTTGTAATAGACATATTGCTAGACATTTAGCTATGGATATAGAAAACCAATAGTTTGTAATTAGTACAAATTATTGCTCACATAGTATCAGTTACATTAAGGGTCATATAAAATATTTGAACTAAAAATTTTAAACAGTGTATACTTAATAGTTTCCTCCCATTGCCTCCTAATCCAACTATACATATAATTAAACAATAAATATAAAATATATACTATCATTATATCCTTTCTCCTCCACTTATTAACTGTACTGTGTGTCACGTTAAGCAAATTATTTATCCTCCTTATCCTTCATTTGCCCATCTGTGTAGTGAGATGATATTAACAGTACCTACTTGATGGCGTTTGTGTGAGGTTAAAATGACTTAATACATATAAAGCACTTACTGAAGAGTCCAGTATGCTGTAATCACACAAGAATGTTAGGTGCTTGTATTATAATTTTAATTATCATTAATAGTAATAGTAGTAACATATTCTTTTATAAAGTCTCATATTCACATTGATCAAAGATGTATGTGACACTGAACTTGTTCTCTTAGCCCAGTTCTTTTGATGGGATTACAGAAATTTAAAGCCAATGATAATGCAGGATCAGAAAAGTGGTTCTGGTTGATTTATTTTCTGGAAGAGGGTGTATGCGTAAACCAATGCACGTATGTATTCTAAATTTATAGCACTGATACAGTCTTTGCTTTACTTTTTTGTCTTTTCTTAGCTGGCTAAAAAAAAATTCTTTAAATTCAGTTCTCAGCTATGCACTATGAAGTGTGCATCTTACGCCACAAGTCTGGGTGCTCTGGAAGTCCTATGAGACCTATATCTAACCTAGAACAATTTTTTATTTATCAAATAAGAATGGACAAATGCAAATTAAGGTATACATTTCCTAACTTAAATTGCTGGTATACTTACATCTTGTTAGAAAAAAATATTTTGTGACAGAGTATGTTCTGTTAAACAACCCAACTGATAGACCTGCTTTGTTTTACTTTTAAAAATAAATATTAGTATTATATTTTAATAAGAATAATCACCACATTTGATTAAGTGCCTACTCTGCAAAAAGTCCTAAATCTTATGTATTTTGTAATACGGTACCAATTTCACAAATGAGAAAAGTGTTATTCAGAGAGGTGTAGAACTTGGCAAAATCCACCTGAAAGTAAAAGTAGAACGAGGAATTTACATCATATCAGAATGTATACAAAGCCTAAGAACTGTCTACATTATATTAAGAATGAACTAATCTGGGAAGGGGGGAGATACGTATATGTTCCATGAAGGAAAAAAAATGGCAAAGAGTGGTTACATCTACTCTATAGTGATGTGCTCTATTTAATTTTTTTTCTTCAGATACAAAATGTTCCTGTATGGGAATGGGATATTTAAAATATTTCATTGCAAATTTACTTTTAGTTCTACGCAATATAAGAAAAAATGTTATAACAATCTGTGTGATTTCTTTTAATATTGACAGATCAGAGAGTCTTAGAGACTACAGATATTATTTTTAATCATTTGTAACATTAAAGCTACTCAGCATCTGAAAAAAAAAATTTGGTTATAAAATAATGTATATAGCCACATGGTTAGTACATCTGCCACTGAGTTGTTCTGTGGGGTTTTTTAAATCACAGCTGGAAAAAACATATAAAATATTACCATTAATTTTAAACTTCCTTCTTTAAACATTTTGGATGTATCAGTCTACACACTAAAAATAGATTATTCAAATGAAAAAAATCAAGGAAAAGACTTGATGATAAATATTCAGATAGCTTTGGGTCAAGTCTAAGGATTATTTTTGTCTTATTTATCCGATGAGATTTCCATACACTCCCACTGGTTCTGCAGAAAATAAATGATTATGAATGAACTTAATAAATTTCTAGAATTTCAGTTAGCTACATCTAAACTTTGAATCTATCCAATATATAAATAAATGTTTCTGGAAAGAATCACAAAGAAGAATCTAATATGAAGTTGAGCAGTTGAAAACATGCAGTTTCC
This sequence comes from Hippopotamus amphibius kiboko, assembly GCF_030028045.1. Lineage (NCBI taxonomy): Eukaryota > Metazoa > Chordata > Mammalia > Artiodactyla > Hippopotamidae > Hippopotamus > Hippopotamus amphibius. Next base: position 34,483,593 of record NC_080192.1, on the reverse strand, counting down.
CAATGTTGTATCTACATTATGTTTCTCCCTAGTGTTCTGTTGCTGCTGTAACAAATTGTCACATACTGGGTGTTTTCAAAATTACAAACACCTATTATCTTACAGTTCTGTAGGTAGGAAGTCCAATATAGGTCTCATTGGGCTAGAATCAAAGTGCTGATATAATTGCATTCCATTCTAGAGTCTCATGGGGAGAATCTATTTCCTTGCATTTTCCAGCTTCTAGAGGTCAACCACATTCCTTGGCTAGAGTCGCCTTCCTCCATCTTCAAAGTCAGCAACCTTGCGTCTCTAGCAACATTCTTCCATAGATGCATTGCTATCTGATTCTTCCTCTTCCACTGATAAGGGCTGTTGTGGTTAAAGTGGGTCTGCCAGGATAATCCAGGATAGTGTATCTTAAGATCAACAGGTTAGCAATCTGAAATCCATCTGCAATCTTTATTCTTGTCATGTAAACTAGCATATTTATAAGTTCCATAGTTATCTCTGGAGACAGCTATTCCTCTGCTTGCCACATTCCCTGGCTATTGTTACTGTATCCTCTTTAAAATTATCAGTTACATTATTTCAGCAATATATTTACATCCTCAAGAAACTTGTGAAGAAGATACTATTCACTGGCTTAGCAAACAAAAATGCCCAAACCCCATTCTCCTTGAAGCCTCCCTTGTGGAGACTGACACAGTTTAAACTTGCTTCCCCAGCCAGAATCCTGGCTCGGAGTGGCTATGTGACAGAGTTACGGCAAATGAGTCAGCTAAGGGCTTCTAGTTTCCCTTTGCATTTAAAAGGGTCAGACCTGGCTGCTCTCATATATTATTTCTTCTTTCTACCGTGGTTGCAGATATGATTCCTGAAGATAGAAGAGCCACGTGATCTGCAGGAAGAAAAGGCCAAGAGAATCACAGACATGGCAGCCTTGAAATGGATGACCCACCAAACTAATGCCTGAAGCTGCTTACCTCAGGAGTTTTTCTCACGTGAGAAAAATCAGTATTTATTCGTTTATGTGACTATTAGTAGTTTATCCTGTTGCTTGCAACTAAACGGAGTGTTCTACAATTAGTAGCCCAAAGTACTCATATCAAATTTACCTTGGAACTAGAAGCAGCATTTCAAAAATTTTTCTGAACAAAAGAAAAAAAAGTTTTTAATCACTTTTGACTGTTCCTATTATATACAAGAAAACCAAATTTTTGGAGCAAGTCCTAATGTCTGTAGAATGTCATCAAAGTAAAAAAAGGATAACAGAAGAACATAAGAATTTATTTTCTTCTAAATTTCATAACGTGATGTGCCATTTACCAGCTTAATGTCTCTCACCTCAAAATTTACCCTTCCTGCTCTGCAAAAATGGATCTGACACTTTAAATATATTTTTCCTTTGCCAGCTGGTGATAAGCTTTGTCAACAGCTTTGCAGGAGAAAGGGCTTTTCCTCCAGGTTCTAATGCTCACTTAGAAGGCTCATGCATTACACTTGTACACTTGGCCTCTCCAGCACTTGCCTAACTGTGGTGTGGGTGGCTTCTCAGCTGCTCCAGTGTCCAGCTCTTAGAGCACACACAGCTTTTCCAGCATCAGGCCCCTTCAGTTCATGCACAACTTGTCTGTTTCCCGATTCCTGCCATGTATAGCATCCAGCAGTACTCAGCAGCAAGCAGCTTCCCCTAGAATCCCCTCCGGAAGTTCCACGGTGGAATGTTTCCATGAGACCTCTTTCTGTGAATAGCTTTCTTCTATACCCTAGAGAATTGAATTCCAGCAAGTTCTAGAGGGAAGAGTTTCAGTAAGTTCCATCAGCACCTCATCACAGTGCTGTCTCTGCCTTTCAGTGAGAAATGGCTATGGGTCTTCTCCAAAAATGCGTAGCTTTCAGCCCTGGCAGGATGGAGGGTGGGGGCTTTTGCATTGGTGTTCTTGTAGTGGCTAACACACATCTGCTATTCCCATATTCTTTAGAGTTCTCTTAACATTTTACCAGCCTATCTATCATTAATCTAATTCCTACTATGCTTAAAAATTCTCTATGTTAAACATTCCCTGTTCAAATTACTGGGAGGGTCTATCTCCTGAGCAGAGCCTGACTGATTCATATCCTTTGAAGTAATGTTATATTCAGTTACAATGACCTTTAAGAAGTAATTGTAAAAATTACCTTAATGCAGCTTCTCTCAGAAATGTTTCTCAGAATCTGCCATATGACGCACTCCAGGAAAAATGGGTTCCAAAGTCCAACAGCTTAAATAATTCTCTTTCAATTAGAGATTCATAGCACCTGTATTAATTCTCTCAAGCGGTTCTGCAGCAAATATAATCTACTTTTGTTTAAGGCAGCATTTCCTGAACCTAAATGACTTTGAAAACAGTTTATTAAACAAAAAACCACTGTAGCAATTTGTGAAACATCGGGGGGGAAACAATCTTGGAAAATGTTTTCCTGAAAATATCAGTGTTTTGCGCTACTCTGTCAACAACAACGACAAGCTTTTGAAGAGTATGGAAAATATATCCTCCTGGCATTGTGTGCCATTTTTAGACTCTTCTTTTGCAAATGCTAGGAAAATTTTGACTGTAAGAAGGGTTTTCCATTTTTCCTTAATTTCATTACTATTCAGAGTGGATATAATTTGGAATAATTTTAAATAGATCTTTAAATTGTGAATAGCTGGGGGGAAAAGAGGGCTTTCAGTTCATGTTATCTCATACTAATCTTCTCCATGTGTGATATTGGTCACTTTATTTGTTACAAGCCCTGCTCTTGATCAAAAATAGATTCCTAACTGAAGTCTGGTTAGCCTCTCTCTCATCCAATGAAGATTTAAATAGAAGATTGCTCTCTAACTCTCAATATCTGTGGCTAGCCACTGCTGAGTGAGCTTAGCTGAAAAAATTCAACACTAACTGCTGTAATAAGAGAAAGTGACACCGTGTAATGGTGATGTGATCGTTATTTGTTTAGACTAAAACTGAAAAAATTGTCATTCTTTTCCAAAGCCATAACCTGATCATAGCAAAGTATCCAATCTCACTGTTCCCTTTATACAGCTCTGTGATGATAGGTTACATCCAAGAACTCAAACTGACTCTTCAAAAAGAAGAAATATTTTTACAATTTTACTGACTAAAAAGACACAGCAAAAATATTCCAAGTTTTTCCTGATTGCTTGAGATGTTTTTATCAAAAATTTTGATATCACATTGATGTCTTTGTACCTTGGCATACAATAGTAATTATTGTAAGACTTCTATTGGAATTTTTTCATGGTTTCTTTACATGTTGGTGACATAAAGTTCATGAGAGCAACATTATGCCTTATGTTTCATTTGTTGTACTGCATACATAAGGAAATTAATAACATACAGTAAATCTCCAATAAATGATGAAGTCAGAAATCATCATGATAAGTAATAAAGTCCTAAGGTCTACAATTAAATGTTCAAAATGGTGTTAACTTCTCTTTTTCAAAGTTCTGTGTCTGAATTATTCCAGTCTCACAGTTTACTGACACTAGTGCTTCTCAACTTTATTGCAGGTATTCGATAAAAGTTCTTGGTGTCTCACCCTGATCCTCTTTACCAGCTTATCATCCTCTATACGCTGTGAGTACTGAAACGAATGGTTTATAACTGTGGGCTTCTCAGAAGAACTGCCCTTGGCCAAAAAGAACCAATGTGCCTGGAAATACTTTGTGCAGTTTCACCACGCCTTCCCCATTTACTGACTAATAAAATTATACAAAATTCTGTCCCTTAGCTTCAAGGTGGTACAACACTATGGAGTAACTCTCTCCTTAGGAATATCCCCCATTGCCTCTGTGTGCCACACCAAAACTAGTTTGCATCCTTGCTCAGATTTTTCCCCTCCCCTATTTGACTTCCTTCATTCTCTTACAGGATTTTCCTAAAGAGCACTCACTCAATACATCATGTACACCTCAGTGTTTGTCTCAATCTCTACTTCTAGGATATAAGAAGTGATCCCTAGGAAGCTGGCTCTAGAATGGGATTCTGGAGTTGAAATTATGGTGAACCACTGAAATGATGATCCCATCTCAGGTAATAGGTGGAAAATTGACCATCGCTGGTCTGCTTTGAAACTGCAGTTCTTCAAACTTTCACCTCTCATAAATTTGGCTTATCTACAGTTGGAAAGGGACACACTGACACTTGATATCTGATAAATAAAATATCTCTGGTCTTTGAGAAATACGGCTATTATAGTCATGATAATAATTGAGAAATTAGATAGCTGTTGATAAGGAACATTGGTGCTTTGAAAAGAAAAAGTGGCAGACTTGAGGTGATCAAACATCAATTCCAATAATTTAAATAAAAATGTGAGAGTCAATAATTGTTTCAGCAATACATGTAATAAAATTGGAAAGATACAGAGAAGAGCAGCATGGCCCCTGCGCAAGGATGACAGGCAAATTCATGAAGCATTCCATATTAAAATAAAAATGTGAGTCAGAGCCTTCCTTAATAACATTTGATAAAACAATCATTTTCTATAATGGGAGGGCTGATCATGTTAAGAGACTGGCATATAAGTTTATTTAAAGAATAAAAAACTTAGAGGAAGGTTGAATACTAACCTTGGCCAATCTCTTTCATGAAATCTGGGTTACAGTTATGAAAGGATCCTGAGACTTGGGATGGGAACATTAAGTAGATGAACTGGAATACCTTGAGGGCCCAAATCCCCCTGAAATTTCTAGACCTAGAAAAGCAGTGCTATATTTTATCCCCTCCTTTTGCTAAAGGATAAAATATAGCCCCTTGCTTTAGGACTATGTGGAACCCTCAGATGAAGCAGGTGCTTTCTCAGGCAATATTTGTCTTCTTCAGTATAGGCTCCTGCAATCCCAGCTGCTTAACAAATCAAATCATAAGCTAACCAACTGCAGAAGTGCTAGACCTGTTAAGAGAGGAAAGGTTACATGACAAAGGAGCTGCCTAGCTTGTAGCTACAGGGACTGGGAAGATATGACTGGGAGCAGACCATGAGGAAGCTGAATCAAGGGAGAGCAGAATATGAAGGTGAAAAAGGAAGAGTTTGTCAATGTGGAAACTCTTTCATGACACAATATTTAAACTTTGACTTAGGCTGCAGTAATCAATTTGAATATGTTTCTAGGATGCCTCTTGGACACGTTGAAATAGATTGACCTTACAAAGTAAAGAAGATGTTAGAATTGCCATGAAAGTTTGTGGAGAAAAATGGTCATGCCTGAAGTGGGTATTGTAGAATGGATCAGTTATGAATGATGATAAATTACACCAGCTGTCTTTCCTCAGGAGGCCTGTGTACTCGTCATTTACAGTCAGAAAGGAATGCACTGTGAGTGGGCAGCAGCACTGATACAATGTTCAGTCGTGTCTCTTCTTTTCTAGACTAAGATTCTTGTTAGAAGACTCTTATAGGAATGAAATCCCTAGTAACAATGAGGATGATTAATCTCTGAACAGCAGAGGCCAAGTGCAAGTAAGGTGAGTATAGTTGCTATAATGGGACAGCAAGGTTGAAATGGTAGCCTGTGGAGAATGACCGTGTATGACTATATATAAAGATGTATGAGGGGATGACTAAAAGAATATGGCAGTTTAGGGGCAAGAGATACAGGCAGCAAACAAGAATATATATATATATATATATATATATATATATATACACATACATATATATATGTTCCAAGGAAAGTCAAGCAGTTATATAAGATTTCAAAAAAACAAAATTACAACAGTATAATTAAGTCTAGACTCTTCATTAGTAACAACTTAGTAACAACTTAAAACAAAATATGGAACTTTGAAACCAAGGAATAATAGATAAATCAATAATAAGCAAGTGCAAACAAAAAAAAATATTAGGTAAGACTGAATTTAAGTATAATAATAATAAAGATACATAAAATATGATGCAATTATCTAAAAAAATATATAATAGACCTTTACTTTTATGCACCATATAACATAGAAACTAATAAATCATGCAAAAATACCAAAAGGAAAAAAGATCTTTATAAAAATATAATTGTATTCAGACAAATTTTCCCAAACTGGAAAAATATAATAGAAAAATAAAGTAAGTAAAACCATAGAAGAGTTGGGTAATATAATACAAGTTATTGACTCTATCTAGTACTTGTTATTAGGTAAATAAAGAATATATATTATTTTTGTTTTGGTGTGAACATGGAATATTTATGATAGCTTGTCACAAAGAAAATTGTACATATTAAAACAACTGTAGTGCTATATTATCAGAACTATATTAATTGTTATCTAATAGTGATCCAATAAAATTGAAAATAAATCATAAAATGATCTTAATTTAGAAATGATGAAATTTTACCTGTATAATCCTTGTATCCAAAAGCTGTATTTTAAAACTTCTAAGACTCAAAAAAAAATGAACTCGAAAGCAAATGTATAGCCTTAATGAATTTGATAATAAATAACTGAGTGAAGAAAAGGAGGAAGGAAGAAAGGAGCCTTTTAGCCTACAAAACATTTGAGAAAGACATATAAAATAAACCCAAAAAATCAGAGAAAGGAATTAATACAGTTAAAATGTAAAATTAATAAATGGAACATATGAGAAACAAAATTTTAAAATGTCTAAAGGAGTTCTTTATTAAAAACAATTAGATATCACAGTCCAATAGAACTATTGATGACAGAAATATTCTATATCTCACTGTCTAAAAAAAGTAGCTACATGTGACACTTGCAATGTGATGAGTGGAACTGAGGAAGTAAATTTTCAATTTTATTTACTTTTAATTAATATAAATTTAAAGGGCATGTGACTAGTTTTTATAATATGACAGCACAATTTCAGATGAATAATTTTTCACAAGGATAATTCAAGGAAAAAGATAAAATTTTTAAGCATTTTTATGAATTAAAAAATCTGTAAACAAAGTCAATGTACAAATAATAGATTGTATTTGAAAAAATATATTTAAAGAAGAATAAAAGACAAAGGATGGTATCTATAATATACAAGGAGCTGTTATGAATTGGCCAGATGGGGATAAACAACCATACAGGAAAGAAAAGATATAAACAAATAAGAATAAATAAATAAGGCCAATTGTAACAGTCAAAATTCTAAGGTGGCCTCCACAATTCCCAGCATCCATTCTCTTGAGTATAGGTGGATATGTGACTTTTTTGTAATCGATAGAATATGGCAAAGGAAAAGGAATTTTTTTCATTTGAATTAAGGTTCTTAAATGGTTAACTTTGAGTTAATTAAATGAGACTGTCCTGGCTGGATCTGACCTAACCTTGAAGTAGTAAAGACTACGTTTCTTCAATGCTGGTTTTGAAGAAAAAAGCTGCCATGATGAAATGAATTCTACCAAAACTCGAGGATGCTTGAAAACAGACCCTTCCTTAAACAAGCCTCCAGATGAGACTGCAGCCTAGCCAACACCTAGATTTCAGCCTTAAGAGATTCTAAGCAGGAAACCCTTCTTAGCTATGCCTGAACTTCTGACCTACAGAGCCTATGAGATGGGTATTATTTTCAGCTGCAAAGCTCACGGTAATTTGTTATTCTGCAACAGGAAACTGATATATGGACAAACAAGAAGATGCTGAAAATAAGTAGTGAGAAACGAGAATTAAAGAAACAAGGAATTATTTCTATTGTGGCGGTATCATGACTGAAAATTCTTTGAAATTCCTCCCAAAGGTGGAGTCCAATTCCCCATGATATAAACCGGCCTTAGTGACTGACTTCTAATGGACATAATGAGGTAGAAGTGATGCTAAATGACTCTCCCGGAGTGCTGAGATTTTTCCCCTGGAAAGCTTGCCCTTGGAGCTGAGCCACCATACTATGAGGAAGCCAAAGAGCTCTTGGAAAAGCCACATGTATGTGTTCTGGCCACTAACCCCAGCTGAAATCTCAGCCAACAACCGTCATCAACGTGCCCGACTGTGAGTGAGCAAGGCTTTGGATGATTCCAGTGCACAGCCTATAAGCAAGCCCAGCTGCAGCTGAATGAGGCAGAGAAGAACAAATTCTATCAAGTCAACCCACACAGCATATTCCTCAGCAGATATTAATATTTTAAGCCACTAATTTGGGGTGGTTTGTTAATAGCAAAAACATAACAGAACATCTTTGCACTCATCTGACAGGTGAAAGTCTAAAAGAACAATAACCCCTATGGCCGGTAGGGATGTTGGGAAAATGCTAACTGTGGGGAAACGAGCAGAATTGTTCAAAAATGATTCTGAGTGCTTACTCTGATTAATGGTGAGGCAGGGCCTGCACCCAAATCCTGCTTCCTACAGGACTAGTAGCTACCTCCAACCACTGGCAAGAGAAACTTCAGATGACTTCAAGTTTTCCAGGTGCTGAGCAGCTTGTTTTCCCAAGCAAGTATAAACATCTCTAAATGAAAATCGACCTTGACTGGCAAAAACTAGAAAATATATTCCTCCATTGACAATGTTACAACACTGAATTGGATCCCTCTCTTGGTACATTTATAGACTGTGTGTATTCAGGAAGCTGCCCTAGCCCTGGCAGGAGTCTCTATGGGAAATAATGAGGACTGAGGATCTGTTCCTTCTCCTCTTGTTGAACTCTGGTTTAGAAGTTTTCTGAAGTGTTCCTATATGATATTGTAGAAAATGTCCTGAAGTCTAGAGCAGGACTGGTAGCAAACATAAAGAGGCTCACCTGTATGATAGTAACAATAAAAGGTTTTCACCTTGCACAGCATTTACTCAAATGTTGCTGGTGATTGTTTAAAGCAGAGGTTCAATAATAATTAGAAAACAAATGTAAATAGAAAACAAACAAATATAAACACAATGAAAAACAAAAAAAGAATTAAAATAATTTTAGTATCTATTAATAAAAGAATAGTTGAATACATTATTGTATATCAAGAACATGGAAAATACAAACTCCCATATATACAAATATGTGTATAAATGAATTATATATCATATATATGATTTTGGTGAAAATGAGAAATGTAAAGGAATCTATACTAGGTTATTCAGATGAAGATGGTGGGTTCAGAGAAAAAGAAAATGAAGGTTGATTATTCTTTAAAAAATAAAAATACCTGAGAGTCAATGTGTGTCAAACTAAGTAGGCATCAGTTATTTTATCAAGCCAGAGTTTATTACCTCGAGAATACAAGTCACATCGTGCAATATTTCAGCCTTTTCTTAGCTACTTCATTATTCAACACCTCAAGATGGAAATAGTCACATTTTACTCATTCTACCTTTTTTATTTCTGATGAAAATTTTCTGATTTTGATGTTCAAACCAATCAGTAGAATAAAAGGCTGAATAATAGCATATTTTCTTCTAAGTCCCGGAGGCTGCATTAGTCTATAACTGATGCTGTTTCAGAAAAGCAATGTCCCGATCAATTGTCTGGTGACTGCAGAGTTTCAAGCCCCCTGGGAGGCTGCTGGAAAGACAGAGAAATATATTTTATCTCAATCTGTGCATCTTCCTTTGCATCACAAGTGCAGGTAGAGTAGGTAAATCTGATAAATAGCATGAGAGAACAAATTATTGGAGAGCTGGGTGGTTGAGAGCAAGGCTCTGAAACCCGGCTACTGGATTCCCAATTCTGCTCCATCATTTTTTAGCTCTGTAAATTTAGTCCATTCTTTGTAAAATAGAGGTAACAATAGTACCTATTTCATAGTATTGTAATGAAGTTTAAATGCATCAACACATTTAATGTTCTTAGAAATGAACGTAACATGCTGTAAGAGCTCAATGGTTGTCAGCTGATATTATTACAATTATCATTCTTGACAGCTGTACAGCCTAGTTCCAAAAGCAGCAAAAACTGTTCCTGTTATTTTCTAAATGGCTAAGGTGCTTTACTCCACCAATAATGACATTGCAGCAAATGCTGTAGATGCCCCACCTATATCCTCACCACTTCTATGTACTCCAGCACCCTCCTGTGACTTGACATCAAGCAGACTTGAAGAACTAGAGAACTAACATCCCCACACCAAGAGCAGCTCTCAACCAATGACCAGACAGGAGTTGGTGTCTGAATACCCTAGCCCACTTTCCCCTCAGAGAAGTAATTTTGAGATATAGGTTTTACACCTTTACTAGAGTTCCAATTCTTTGATTAAGGTGCAGTCACATAGGTTTATTGGCTGTCATCTATTCACTGTCTCACTGTCCCCCGCCCTACCAGGAGTGCAGAGAAATTCTTGTTTCAGGGTTGGCTCTTGGAGGAACTGAAACTGAAACAGACTTGTAGTTCAGAAACAGAGTAACGTACACTGGACTTTTGAAATATGGAAAATATATTTAGAAATCCCTCAACAGATAAATAGTGTTACCTTTGCCTTATGAAGTACTATAAAATATAACTGAAAAAATAATTAAATGAATAATGGTTAAGAGCACCAGACTCCAATGTCAATCTGCTTCAACTCTCACTCCACCTTGTCAATGTCACTTAATCTCTCTATAACTAAATGTCTTCATCTGTAAAATGAATATTACAATATTACCAAGTATATAGGGTTGTTATGAAGAACTTATATAATATGCCAAGCACTTAGGATGTGATCACTATTATTATTAATAAACTGAGTTGATATGCAGAAGGTAGATTGCCATAGTAAAAGTAAAATACTGGTCTAAGTCTCTCTCTCTTTTCTCTCTCTCTCTGTCTTCCCCTCTCAATCGAATGCCTTCCATTCCATCCTGCTCCCTAGAATATAGCTGACCTCTCTGCTGATCCCCAGCCCACTCCTGGCACTGTGGACTGCCCCAGCCACTTGCAACAAAAAGCAATTTTGGCCCAAATCTTGTCCCACATTCTCCTTCATAATCATCACCCTAGTCGCCAAACCTAACACTAAAATGTGATTAAGAATTGGGCTTGGGCATTCTCACAGGTATGAAGTGGTATCTCACTGTGGTTTTGATTTGCATTTCCCTGATGACTAGAGATGTTGAGCATCATTTCACGTGCCTATTGACCATCTGTATGCTTTCTTTGGAAAAATGCCTGTTCAGGTCCCCTGACCATTTTTAATCTTTTCTTTCCTTATATATTAAGTTGTATGAGTTCTCTATATATTTTGGATATTAATCCCTTATCAGACATGTCATTTGCAAATATCTTCTCCCATTCATTAGGTGGCTTTTTTGTTTTGTTGATGCAAAAGCATGAAACCATAAAACTCCTAGAAGAGAACATAGGTGAAACACTCTTTGACATAAATCATAGCAATATATTGTCTCCCAAGACAAAAGAAATAAAAGAAAAAATAAACATATGGGACCAAATTAAACTTAAAAGCTTTTGCTTTTATACAAATGGAGTATTACTATTATATTTACTATATATGTGATGGAATATTACTCAGCCATAAAAAGAATGAAATATTGTCATTTACAGCAACATGTATGGACCTAGAGAATATTATGCTTAGTGAAATAAGTCAGACAGACAAAGACAAATACTATATGATATCACTTATATGTGGAACTTAAAAAACAATATAAATGAATGTATATATAAAACAGAAACAGACTCACAGACATAGGAAACAAACCTGTGGTTGCCAAAGGGGAGGGATAAATTGGGGGTACGGGATTAGCAGATATAAACTACTCATACTATACCTAAAATAGATAAGCAACAAGGATTTATTGTATAGCACAGGGAATTATACCCAATATCTTATAATAACCTGCAATGGAGTATAATCTGCCAAAAATACTGAATCACTAGGCTGTACACCTGAAAATAACACAATATTGTAAATTAACTATTCTTCAATTTAAAAAAAAAAAAGGGTTTTAAGTTTGAATAGGTCCCTTTTGTTTATTTTTGCCTTTGTTTCCCTTGCCTGAGGAGACAGATCTAAAAAAATATTGCTAAGACCTATGTCAGAGAATGTAATGCCGATGTTTTTTTCTAGGAGTTTCATGGATTCAGGTCTTACACTTAGGTCTTTAATACACTTTGAATTTATTTTGTATATGGTGTTAGAAAATTTTCTAATTTTATTCTTTTACATATGGAATCTAAATAATAAAACAAGTGAACTATGTAACAAAACAGAAACAGACTCACAGATACAGAGAACAAACTAGTGGTTACCAGCAGGAAGATGGATGGGGGAGGGGTAAAATAGGTGAACGGGATTAAGAGGTACAAACTACTAGATATAAAACAACAAAGATACAAAGATACAATGTTCAGCACGCGAAATATAGCCAGTATTTCATAATAACTTTATATGCAATATAATCTATAAAAATATCAAATCAGTATGTTGTACACCTGAAACTTATATAATACAATATGTCAACTATACATCAATTTAAAAAAATTAGGCTTGAAAAACTTTACCAGTCGGTACCCATCATAAATTCTATGTATAAAACTGTGAACTCAGATTCCAAATATTGAAGACCGATTGTACATCTTCATAGTCATTAAGTTTCTAACCAAATTATTTTACCCTAAATTAAATATTCTTCTCATTTGAGCTTGAGAAAGCATCCAATGTCAGTAATGACAAGCTATATTAACTTAAAATTGAGGCTAAGTGATAGGTCACAATCCCCTGTCCAACTGGTGCTGTCTGAGTAGCCTCTGGAAGCTGACTTTTTCTGCTACAGTCTTTGTAGTTCTTGTATTTGCATTCAAATCTTAACCCTCCTCTCCTCAGTATCAGAGTCATCCATTTTCACCTACCCTCTCTCTTTCCTAGCTAAGAAATGGTCTTTCTTCATCATGCATTCTTCTAAATTTCTGTCTTCTGCCTTGAGTTCTTGCCTTCCTCTCCTGAAGTCCAGACTTTTACAATTTAATTGCCTTTTCCTACTTTTCTGCAATAATGGCCTTCAGCTCAAGCAATGGATACCAAATGCCTAGTTGTTTCCTGATTTGGGGGTCACAGGAGACAGAGCAGTGTGGGTTATGTACATTTGTAATTGAAAATTTATAGTCCATCAAAGTTATTTAGGGATTGTGTACAGCGTCATCATTCGTTAATCTGTTTTGTTAACTACTATAAACTGCTTAAGGTCAGAAGCTGTCTCAAACACCTTTGGATACCAAAGCCTTAGCATGTTGCCTGATATATTAGAAGACCTCACTATATGTTGGCTCTTTGTTGGCGGCTAAATAAATTTATGAGATACCAAAATGAGACGACACAAAGAGATGCGTGTTAGGTGGGTGGTATTTGAAACTTGATCACAGACCTAGGGTGGACCACACACCTTAACGCTCAGAGGAAATTCCATTTTGGCTGGTTAGCATCAACAGAGAACAAAAGGCAGCTTGCTTAGACCATAGCAGGCTAGAGCTGTTTTACCCAAAAGGGAAAGATAATGGCCTCTCCTATGCCAATATACACACACACCTAGAAAAAAATCCCAAAACCTTGATTTAAAAGGAGGGAAAATAAGGCATTTGTTGAAATAAGTTATAATAAGGCAGTTTGTTAAGGGCTTAATTATCCACACCCCCAGGGGAAGGTATGATGTTGTGGTAGAAGAAGAAATCATAAAGCTTAACAGCAGGGATTCATCTTAGGTATTAAATAGGTAATTACTCTTAACTGCAAGAGGTAATTAAGCCTCACTCAGTAAGGTGGGGATTTTTAGGCTCACGGTCAAAGCAAAACTTCAAGCTGAAACAGAAATGGAAAAGGCAGGAGAGCAAAATAAATGACACCCATGAGTACTTTTCTTTAGAAAAGTACATTAATCTTTACATTGTTTCCATGTTAATCTGCATCATTTTGGAGAAATTTAAGTTGTGCTTGAGATAAAATTTTATTTTCTTTTATTTAGAAAAGTACTCTGAATTTTCTCTTATTTTGGTGACTTTTGTTTTTCTGCAGTTGCTATAGGCATACTACCACAGATGCCAAAAGTGTACCTTTGAACACTCTACAGGTTATAGAAATTTAATTTGACAATAAATCTATAGAAATACAGGCTGGGGGAAGCATGATTAGCAGGATCCTTTATACATACCTTCAAAATTACATAAATTCTAAAAGAAAGTTTTTATTCAAATAAAAAAAGCATTAATTTTTTCCCTACATAAAATATTAAGTAAATAAATTTGAAACCATTTTATTACTATAACTTTAGGAGTAAGAAATGATAGTATATACTGTATTAATTTGCTAGGGTTGCCATTACAAAATGCAGTACTATTTAAATCTGTTTAAACTATAAACTGGTTGGATTAAACAACAAAAATGTATTTTCTCATGGGTCTGGAGGCTGGAAGTCCAAGATCAAAATGTCAGCAGGTTTGATATCTCCTGAAGCCTGTCCGCTTGGCCTGCAGATCTCCATTTTCTTGCTGGGTCCTCAAGGGCTTCTCTCTGTGCACACAGGCCCCTGGTGCCTCTCTGTAAATCCTAATCTCCCCTTCTTAGGATATCAGTTAGGTTCGATTAGGACGCAGCCTAACAACCTCATTTTAACATAATTTCCTTTTTTAAGCCCTATCTCTAAATACAGTCACATTGTGAGGTATTGGGGGGTTAGGGCTTTAATAAATAAATTTTTGCAGAACACAATTCCATCTACAATACACACATATAGCCAAAAAAAAGCATAAACCTTTGAGATGAAAGGAACTGCATCAAAATTCCAATTCTACACTTGCTTCGTGATTTGAAGCCAACTATTTACATCCACTGAGACTTGGATTCTTAAGCATATGTGCATGGATGAAAGTATTAATGTGGATGTTCTCCCTGCTTTCTGCCAGCCCCACAGTAGAATCCTGTACTTGGATTTCAGCTCTCTTCTCATTACAACACACCTACATTTCTATCGCCCCAGGTGAGTCTGGCTTTGGGAGACCAATTTCTGGATTTCTTGTCTGTAAAATGGGAACTATAGAGTACCTACTTCAGAAATTGTGAAGATTAAACAACTGAATACAAGAAAACTTCATACAAAAATGCCTAACCAAGAGAAAGCACTACATAGAAAAGACAGGAATTACTATTATGGTTATTAAATACCAGAGATAGTATATACAAAGTACATCTGCCGGAGCTTGGTGTGTAGTAAGATTACATTACAAAATAGTTACTTTTGTTATTACTAGTGTTTACTGCAAGTGTCTGTTTATAACTACTCCTACTATTATAGTCATTATGATTATTTTAATTACTGCTATTGCTGTTCTTATCCACTGCTATTAATATTTTAACTGAAACTACTGATCTTTCTAAAATTCTAAAGTTCAAGTTTGAAAAATGTTACTCCCTTGATTTAAACATTTTAGTGACTACCAATTGCTTTTAGGACAAAGCACAAACTCTTATTTGGTACTAGCCACTTCCCACCTGCTACAATGTAGCCACACAATAATATTTCAGTTCCTTCCACAGCAGCAAAGGTACTTATTGTGGGCCTGCCTACTGTGATAAAAGCACTCTTTTGGGACTATAGCTCTGGGAAAAACAGTCAAGATCCCTGCACTCAGGAAGCATATATTTAGGAAGGAGGGGATCGTGGAGTCAGATAATAAGCAAGTAAACATATGAGCCATTGGAACATGCTTTGAAGAAAGTCAAAGTTGAAGGTGAGATATAAATGAGGAAAAGAAGTGAAGTGAACATTCCAGACAGAGGGAGGACCACATGTAAAAGCTCTAAGGTGGGAAGGCACTTTGTAAATTCATGAAACTGACAAAAACATGGAGTGACTAGGGCCCACTGTGCACAGTTGTGAGAATCACAAGATGAGATCTAAAGGTTGGGAGCATCCAGATCCTTCAGGACCTAACCTGTGTAAGGCTTATTTATTTATTTATTTAGCTGAGCTGGGTCTTAGTTGCCCCATGTGACATGCAGGATCTTTAGTTGTGGCATGCAGGACTTTAGGTGGTCCAGTGGCTAAGACTCCACTCTCCCAATGCAGGGGCCCTGGATTTGATCCCTCATTAGGGAACTAGATCCCACATGCTGCAACTAAGAGTTCATATGCTGCAACTAAGGAGATTGGCTTTTAGTATAAGGGCAGTGAAAGTCATTAGAAGAACTTAGGCCCAATAAAACATTATCTGATTTGCATTTTCTTAAGACAACTTCAACTATGTTATTTAGAACTGATTGAGAAAATACGATTGTGGAGACCAATTAGAGGGCAATAATGATAGTCTAGGTGAGGAGTGATGGTTCTTGGCTTTGAGCAACTTGGCGGCTGTTGCAAAAGGCTGGATGAGAAAGTTTTAGAGGGTAACAATGAGACCTATATTACATATTATGGCAGATTCGGTTATTCTCTCATTATCTGTTCTTTCCTTCATCCTTACTAGCAGAGCTAGTTGACTTTTAGCTGGACACGTGGCTGCCTAGAATAAAGACTGCATCTCCTTACTGAAAGGAAAACAGACTCAGTTCTGAACAATGGAACATAGAAGAGGTATGTGTAACATCACAAAGCATGCTTAAAGGCAGGCAAATTTCTCTTATGCAGTTCTTGTTCCTTCTGGTAGAAAGTGGACTGGGAGTAACCATCTTAGGCTATTTACCGAGCCTGATGGAGCAACATGGTACCAAGGAACATGGGTTACTGAGACTTAATCTTCAATATGGATGACATAAAATTAATCTTTATCTTTTGTAAACCACTGGTATGTGGTTAGATATATGTCTGGAACTCAGAGAAGTTGTCAGGGAAAGAGACATGAATTTAGAAATCATTTGCTTAAAGATGATATCTAAAGCTTAAAACTGACTAGGATCACTGAGGAAGAAAATTTAGCCAGAGAGGTTGTCCACAGGCTGAGCTGTGGGGCACTAGAGTTAGGGAAGAGGAGGAAGCTTCATTAAAATAAGATAAGAAGGAGCAACCAGTGAGACTGTGTTATCTTAGAAACCCAGAGGAGAAGACTTCAAAGAAGGCAGGAATGGTTAAATAATAGGTCAATCAATGAGGACAAAGGGAAAAAACAGTGACTTTGCAGCAGCATGTTTGGTGACCTTGACAGGAAAAATTTCAGTTGTTTTGCATGGACAGAAGCCCAAATTTAGTGGGTTGAGGAGAGAATAAGAGGGGGAAAAAATAAAGACAATAACCACAGGCCACACATCTGAGTTTTTGAGTTTGCTTTGTTTTTGTTTGTTAATGGTTTGTTTGTTTTACCTTAACAGAGAGCAGTGAAAAGATGCAAAAGTGAAGGAGGATGAAGGAGGTGAGTCAAAGAAGAGGAATTTTGCTTTGTTTTGCTTTGTTCCATGGCAAATAATAGATCTATTTATTCTTTAAAACATCCCCAGGCATGGTCTTTCTCATGGGCTTTTTCATATATGTTCTCTGCCTGGAATAAATACTTTTCATTCATACCTTTCTCCTGGCTTTTCCACCCCGCCAAAATTAACTATATCCCTTTTTTATGTGCTGATAGTGAAATTCAGCCTAGAGAGAAAGAAGTCTCCTCTTTCAGAGAGGTAGATGTTTACAGCAGATAAAGCAGGATCTGTGAGTCAAATGGACCTTCTAAATATAAGTTAATATTGAAGTAGTTGCTTAACCATTCTGTCTTAATTTTCTTATCACAAAAAAAAAATAGCTTTTTTAAGTTACTGAAGGTCTGCTGTAAAACCTCAACGAGATAACATGTCAAAGGCTTTGCATGGAGACTATCACATACTTGGCCATCAATAAAAGTGGTTCTTTTCATTGTGAGCCTGTCTCAGTCCCTCTTTTCCTCTTGTCACTCAATTTCTACAGATTCCTTTCTGTGCTTCATCCTATTTTTGTCCATTGCTAGACTGAGCTAGAATATCACCCCTTTTCTCCATAGTTTTTTTTTTTAAGCTCTTTATTGGAATATAATTGCTTTACACTCTTACCAGATTTTCAGGTACACAGAAGTGAATCAGCTGTATTTATACATATATCCCTATATTCCCTCCCTCCCATGACTCCTTCCCACCCTCCATGTCCTGGCCCTCTAAGGCATCACCCATCATAGAGTTGATCTCCCTTTGTTATACAGCAACTCCCCACTGGCTATCTATTTTACAGTTGGTAGTGTATATATGTCTATGCCACTCTCTCACTTCATCCCAGCTTCCCCTTTGCCCCCCAGCCCCCCCAACCCCACGTCCTCCAGTCCATTCCCTGCATCTGCATTCTTATTCTTGCCCTGTCACTGGTTTCATCAGTACCATTTCTTTTTTTTAGATTCCATATATATGAGTTAGCATACAGTATTTGTTTTTCTCTTTCTGGCTTACTCCACTCTGTATGACAGACTCTAGGTCTATCCACCTCATTATATATAGCTCCATTTCATTCCTTTCTATGGCTGAGTAATATTCCATTGTATATTTTTGATAGTTTTAATTGCAAGTGTCAACTTAAAAGAATGCACAACATGAGAGTTGCGAGTAGAGTTTATTTGGGGGAAAATTAGGACTGCAACCTGGGAGACAACATCCCAGATAGCTCTGAGAAACTGTTCCAAAGAGGCAGGGGGAAGATTAGTATATATATATATTCTTGGTAAAAGAGGAGTACGTGCAATCACACACATTCTTTTTGTAGGGGGTTTCTGGTAGTCATGAGGAGCGGATGTCACCATGTAGGGATTTAGTGCTTTTCTAGATATGAGGAGATGCAAGGGTTGGGCTCATAAAATCAGCTCCTGAAAACAACTAACTATCTGAAGACCTGTTCCGCCCATCCCCCAAAGCACAGAGTGCCTCATTCCTGGTCTCCACCCTGAATTCCCTTCAGGGGATGTGGAAGGTCAGTAGCTACAGCAGCACAAAATGATTTAATTCTTGTACAGACAGATGGCAAGTTCCAATTTATAGTTGACACAAGGAACAGAGACACATTCATGTCCCCTCAACTGAAATAAATTTAAATATAGGAATGGTTGGGACTAATGGATCCAATTCAGTAATTTAAATTTGAGTGCAAAGAGACTCAACAATTGGGGCAGAGGCACAAAGAGTAATGCCAATCTGCAGATGCCAAGAGGCAAAAGCAGCTATGAGTAGGCAGAAGATGTGAATGAGTGCCTTTTGAAAGACTTACGATAGAGGGGAGATGGTTGACTTGCAGCAACAGGGGAAATAGAAATAAGAATTTGTTGAATCTGAGTCAACTCTGTGGCAAGATTACTAGTACACAGATGAACAGTGGCTGCTAAAGGCCAAAGATAAAACCCAGTTCTCAGAACCGTCAGTCCTGAGTGACCTTCTATTTCATGAACTATATTCCAGTCTCCTGCAACCATGCTCTACTTGTTGCTATTTCTTCCCTGTTGTTTGGTAGGATGTCTTTTCCTGATTCCAGTGAGGTGCCAACCTTTTGTCTTACTTGACAGATGAACCACTAAACAAACATAAAGCAACAACAACAAATATAGTTGGCCCTAACTATATCAGAAATAGAGTCTATGGTACAACAAAACCAAAAATACTCAGGAGTATATCTACCAGCACCTCTGATGCAAAACAAAACAAAACTTAAAACAGGGAACTGAAATATATTTCAGAAAGGAAAAAATAGGAGAAAATAACTACTGCACATAAAAGGCTGTCACTCAGGGATACAATATTCTACATTTCCAAATCTCTCATAGCCTAAAACCATCCATATTTTTTTTTTCTTAACTGCAGCAGCAAAACTTTCCATCTGACTACCTTCTATACAGTGAGAGTACAGCAAAATGACTGAGAGGGTAGATTCTGTTGGAGGCCCAGATCCAACTCTTACAAGCTGTGTGATTAATCCTCCTGATCCCCAAACTTGTCTTCCCTCTTTCATAGAGTTAAAGCTGCCCACCAGAACTCTCTCTTTGGGTGTCCTGTAGGTATTTGTCATTTTCTTCTTCTAAACACCCTGCATCTTCAACAATACCGAACAAATGCAATTTCATGACTGTATTCTGGGGAATTTCTGGCCAAAGATCAGGTAGACACCCTTAACTTTCCAGGCTACTGATTAACTAACAAGTTGTCATTTGTTTTCATTTTTGTTTTTAGGCAGATTCAGAAATTCAGAACAGCATGAGACAGGCATCATTCAGAAATCTTTTGTTGTTGCTTTGGTTTTTTTTTTTTAATGTTTATTCTGTACTCAAGATATGGAATATCATATTATGAGATGTTACTTATGGACATTGTTCTCTTAAGTGTTGGTGGACCTCTCATATTTCCAAGAAATGAGGTCACGCACTATTTTATGAGGATAGACAGAAGGGTAATCCAGAAAAAGCTACATATTCATAACCTGTCACTGTATTTCTCCTTGACAAAGTGACTTCCCTCCCTCTTTTATACCCAAGACAGAATACTCAATTATACTAGTTTCTTTCATCAAGATATGAAAATTAACCAGCATATAATATTTTCATGATATAGCACAAGATGTATGTACTGTATCACATATCATACTTTCCAATTCTTCCTTTTGGAAATTCTATATGTTGTCCATTGGGAATGGAACAGCCCAATCCACATGGTCCCATCCTCTCTGGTTGCAGTTTATTAAGTCCATGTATTCCTATAAGGAGGAAGCACTGTCACATTACAAACAACCAAGGTCTTGGGTACCCAAGTGCAAACTTCTGGGGTCTTCCTACTCACGCCTTTGTGACTTTGTACATTCTACTCTCTTTTCCTAGAATGGCTTCCCACTTCCTGCTCCCTTTTTCTCACCTGGTTACCTCTTCACCATGGGTAAGTGCTTTTCTTATATATTTATTTTTATTTTTTTTTACATCTGTACACATAACTCTTTCTTGATATTTAGCACAATGGATTGCACTTGTATAAACTCCTTGAGGAAAGAAATCAATCTCAGTATGGGCTTATCATATAGTAGATGCTCAAATATTTGACAGAGTGAATAAATTGATGGTATTTCACTTTACCATTTGGCAGACACACTGCAAGGTATAATGTGATCAAAGGTGGGGAGAAGGGATTGAACTAATGATAGTGTGGTGTGGAAAATGGTATCTAGAGACAGAATTTGGGATAAGAGGTTCACTACTTATATGAAAACAGATATATACATGAAATTGTCTCTTCTAAAAGGAAATCTTAAAAAATGAGATTGAAATAAATGTACTCAAAAATTAAAAGATAAAATAAAATAAAATAAATGCATTCACATAAAATCCCACTTCTCAGAATCTTTTATCTTTTAGTATGGCCTTTCAATAGAACCAACCAAACTGGGAAAAAAATTTATTCTGTCTTCATTTTCTGCTTTGGTATCATAGCTGCAAGTACCAATGGTCAAGGTAGGATTGAATTTCTCAAAAGGCAAAAAATAGCCTTTATAAATAAACAACTTGTAAGAATTTCAATGTTGATACATTTTAAAACACAGTAGAGATAAATCTCTACCTGGTTATTATGTTAAGTATTTAGCATATTTGTTGAATGAATGAATGAATTGATTGATTGAGATAGCTTCATATTCCTTTAGTGTGTGCCTTGAAGATTTTAACTGTAAATACAAATTATCACTGCAGTCTAAAAACATGAAAGATCATATCAGGAGTTAAGCTTTGAAAAAATATTCTTCTTAATTGTAGACTTCTTATCAAGATATCATGTCTTTTACATTGCAAATGACATGACATGAAACAACATACTATACAGTTTCTTGGAGGAATCTCAAGGTACGCTTACATATTCCGTGTTCTAGTTTTCCTACAAGCTCCTGCCTTTGCTAAAACATTAATTATGAATCATTTCACTTTCCTTCCCATTTGATTCCTATTGTGCAAAGACAGAACATGATGCACTTTCTTTGATTTCCCTTGCAAAAATGTCAGTTGTTAACTGATACTAAATTCACTAAATATCATTAAATTAATTAAATGTGCAAGAGAAATTGAAGCTTCACAATGACAGTTCTTAAAAGTTTTCCAAGTTTCTCTTTATAGAAATAGTCCTGATAATAAATTAAGAGGTAATGACAGGATTGGAATATCACAAATTTGCAACCTCTAATTAAATAGCACATGTAGGAAATGAATATATTAATGCCTGCTAACATAATAAAGTCAACAGCAGAATAATTGCCTTCTGACAGAAGAACATAATACCACTTATGAACTATTCTTAAAAATATCACACCTTTATCTCGTGAAGTCTCTATGTCTAACCTTCAATTTATAGGTAATAAAGGGTAAAGACATATGTATTAGACAAAAACCACAGATATACAATAAGCAAAATCCAGCATGTGGTAAACTCTAAGGAAAAATGACCCTATGTCTTGAACAAGTAATAAGAGCTAAAAAGAAGAGGGAGGAAACATATAAAACTTGGGACATATAACCAATTTTATTACTATTAAAAGGTGAAATTATGGGACAATTCAGAAAATGTGAACACCCATCAGATATTTAGTGATTGTGAGGATTTACTGTTCATTTTGGTGAATAGCAATATGATAGTGAGTTTTGAAAATCCATTACATTTTAGAACTAAAATATTTATGCACTGAATTATATGATGATTGAAATCTGATTCCAGGAGGAGTGTGGAAAGAAAATTTTGTAGTGGGAGAGAGGGAACAAAACTGGCCACTGAGTGGTGAGTGTTGAAATTGGGTGATAGGTTCGGAGCGATCGCTAAACTATTCTTTCTATTTTGTTTACGTTTGATATTTTCCATAATAAAAATGTTATTTAAAAAATTTTCATGTTAAAACTCAGACAACTTCACCAATTGGGGTTTTTTGTTAGTTCCCGTCGTGCATGAGCTCCAACTGTTTGCCCTGCTGCTCAGCACGCTCTCTTCTCCACTGCATACCTGGCCATTTTCCTAGGTCTATCCCGTTGACCAATCCTGCTGCATGCGCACACACTTAATTATCTCCCTTACTTAAAGGGGGAGTTTATCTCTCCATCTCCTGTAACCAAATGGGGTCCTTCCTTTGAATCCAAAGACTCACCAATGGTTTCTATTAAACTATGGGCCGTCTACACCTGGTGTCAACCCTTACATTCCCACACTGGCAAAGACATTAAAATGTCAGATCTATAATATCCTTCTGACAAACAGGTTCTATGAGAAGAATAGAGCAGTAAAAATAGTTTTATTTCCTCCACTGATGTGAGTTATGCAACCACTGCCTCTTTCGTCTCTTTAAAAGGCAGGAATGGCTAAGATAAATTTCAGTTTTACACGACTTTTTTGGGTCCCTCTCCATGACTAACGTTTACTTTTTATTTAAGATATGTGCATTGCTTGAAGGAATTAACATTTTGGAATAAAATTGGAGGCAAGAAAATTCTCTCAGAATTTAGATTGAAATCAGTTACTACAATATGTAAAGGGAATGCTTTGAATATTTTAGCAACTTTTCTAGTGAGGCAATTTTGCGTTTTAATTATCTTTTTTTTAATTTGTAGGAAGAGGTAGGTGTATCATCCGTAAAAAATGTCCCTTTAAGTCATTAATAAAAATTTTCTCTAAATTAGAATTGCATATTTTAACTCCATTCCTGGCTAAAATTCATATATCATCCACTTACATTTCAGCCTTGATAGAACAAGCCTTGATAAAACATCATTCTTCACCTTTTTCATTCCATGACAGATCATTCAAATTTTAATGTGTGTAGAATGCAGGAAAGAAAGTGAAGTTTAGCAAATTTCAATGGACTAATGAGTTTCTTTGATTAAGTTTTTCTTAAAATCAACATTGTAAATTAACTATACTTCAATATAGGCACATAAATAAATAAATAAATAAATAAAGACAATTTCATGCATAGGACAATCTTCAAGAAAACCAAATAATGTTGCCATACTCCAGTGTAGTTAGTTGGGCTAAAATGTAAGTTTTTGCTTTCAGTCACCCCAAAGCTCTATCCCACGGTTACACCAGCTCTCTCACATTTAGTGATGACCTGGAAAGCAGGTATGTTCCAAAGGTGACTGGAAATATTCGACATAGATGCTAAGTCCCCATGTGTAAGAGCCCTAGCCTTATGCCATGCATCTTTTTTGTTTTAAAATGAATAAACCATGTTCAGTAGGATCTGAGATCAAATTGTTTCCTACTTCTGAAACATGTTCTTATTTTATTCTGAATCTCCATATCCTCTTCTCTCCTTTATAGCACATCATTTGGGAGGGAAAAATCAATGATGTAGTAGCTGCTTTCGGAAATTATGTGTCTTAGACACATGCATTGCTTGGGTCATTGCTTTTCTTCACTAGTGGAAAATATAATGAAAACTGCATAATGGAAAGAACAATCCCGATGTGAGCAGATTAAACTTGTGCAGAATTTTAAACATGAAATGTGAGCTGTGGAATAAGTAATAAGGTGTCATCTCTGTAAAATAATAATTTCTTCACGTGGAATACTGTTGGATTAAAAAAGATTTTTTAAAAATCTTTCTGAGATTAGGATCTTCTTTCTCTATATCAAAAGATTTATTTTAATCTTAAGTGAAGTTAACATCCCCAATGAATGTAAAGTTAGGACAGAGAAATTAAAAGGACCCGGTATGTTGAACAAGCAAGCAATCCTGAAAAGTGCACCCCTGAGGAAGTATCACTTAGGTATTATTTACATGAGTAAATCCCTGAAAGGAGCTGAGAAAGGAGCAAGCAGATTCATCAGAGTTTTAGTTAGACGATATATACATGAAAATGACAAAAATATTGGCTATAAACTTGTTAAAGAGCAATATCTCAGAACAACTGAAAACTAGGACGTGTTTAATAACATAAATACAAGAAGTGGCATGATATTCTTATTTCTTCCAAATGGAGGAAATCACCCCTGTATCCAGCCTAAATTGAGAATTTCTTCTTTATTTTCCCACTCCCCCCCACCAAAAAAACTTGAATTACCTCACAGTCACATTATTACATATAAAACAGAAAGTGAATCAGGCTAAATTCAGAGAACTGTGAGAGAATAAATTTCTGTTGTTTAAGCAATCCAGTTTGTGACACTGTTAAGGTAGCCCTAGGAAACAAACACAATTTAAGTATTAGCAAATTTGGGTATGAGAGATCTGTTAAGAGCCTGCTTTGACAATTCACCATTCTGTATCAAGCAGATTAGCGACAGAAGTAAGATTGTCATCAGACCACAAATTATAATGGCCAAAGCATTTTGGGGCACAAAAAAAGGAGGAAGAAAAGCCTGATAAGAATTTGATAATGGAATGTCTTTACCTATCCTTCATGAAGAGATGATGGCCTCAAGGTAAATAACAGAGGACTACCTTACTGAAACACAAAAGAAATACACTTCAACTTAAGGGAATTGGATAAGAAGATGGACAGAAAGGACTAAGCAGAGGGAAAGTTGACTAAAAGTGCTATTCCTGGCCATTGCAGAAGCACTGGTGAAAGTTAAACCCCTAAAGGGGGAAACTAGAATAGGAAAGTTTTCTCCATTCCAGTGGATTGTTAAGACGGGAATTAAAAATTGATAACAAAACCTTACAATATGTCACTGGTTAAATCCTGTATATGTGCTTATTAACTGAATAATTAACTGAATAAATCAGCCCACAATATGGCTTAAGGCTTCCTCAAATATTTATGCATAATCTTTATAGAACACTGAGGCAAGGAAACTCTCAGGGCATTATTATGGATAGACATCAGATATATGTACATCCTAAATGGCTATCTCTTTTTATTTTGTTGCTCAGAGTGGGAAAAGTTGGTTGTTGCCTTAAATGTTTATAATTTTAAAAAGTTAAAGCTAAATAGATAGTGGGTAAGGTATTAATAATGTAACCATTCATGAATCAACTTCTTTAAAAGTAAACAAATTATGATGCAAAGTGAATGAAGATTTAGTGAAATGAAGCAGCAGAGGAATTGACAGACCACACAAAGAGAAATCATTTCATGTTAAAAGAGTTTAATGCAGTTATATTTTACTTATTACTAATTAATACTGATCCATTTAATTCCAATAAAATTGTAAATTGCATGAGATGGATGGGTTGGTTCTTCTTGGCATTTTAGTAGTAAAAGTAATATTATTTTATCATCCTTGTCAGAGACACTTATGAAATTAGGGTTGGAATATATTGCACTGTGTGCTTATTGAATGATTACCAAATAATTAAGTTTATGCACAATGGATACCATAATTATACTAAATATAATGAGAAATGTAAACTGAATAAACGATGAACTACATATCTTATCTCATGCCCGACATTCACCATAGGACTTGATTTTAGATGTTATTTTTCATAACGACGATGCTCATTCAGAAACTTAAAAAGACAATGTATTTATTAGCCATACTCAGATAAAGAGTTTGTAAACAAATGGAGTACAAAAATGATACCCTAATCTATTCTTTTTGTTTTGCACATAAGAGCTTTTTGAATACCTAATCTTTCAAAAGACAAAATGGGTAATTCAGAATCCTATTCAAAGATGGAATATGTCATTGAGTTATTTTTATTCATTTAACAAGGAATTCATTTAATCAATGAACCACTTGTGAATAATGCTTGAAAATTAATCAGTTGTTTCCCAACAATTCCCAAAATACTGCAGTATATAAAATCCTTTATAAGGAAGAAATTGAAGCAGTGGGATAGTTTGACAAAAAACATTCTATACTTTACATTTGTGATAAGTAATTTATAATGGCTTTGTTGATTCTGGAGGCTGTCATTCTAATTTCCAGCGATTGTAATACTATATATGTAATTATTAAAATGTGAGTAAAAGCTATTTTGCCTTTTAAGTAAAAACCATGATTGTTTGCACTACAAAGATATCCTGGCGAAAAGCCATTTTTGACATGAGGTGAAAAAGTAGAGCTATAAATAATTTTAAAGGAGAAAATTCTTAATTTAAATATATCCATCAAAACTACAGCAGCTTACTGGCAATTTAGTTTAATTATAATACTTCATGATTAATGTGTGATTGTTCATTCAATAAATCCATACCAATCCCTCCATCCATTTCATTACACTCATCAACGTAAGTAATATTTTTATGGCAATCTTGCAACTATATATATTACCATCTACAATTTTTAAAATTCAAAATTATTATTTTTTATTTCCAAAGTATATGCCCCCTTTCCTGCAATCACAATTTCCTGATGAAAGAACAAAATTCAAAATTGTTTTGGCTGGAGTGGACACAAACTCTATCTCAGGAAAAGCAACAATTCCCAAGAGGACTGGGTTAATCATGGGCTCTTGAGCCGACTCTTGCTCCCTTGCAGCAGAGTTAAGGGAACAACTCCCGGGAGTCAGCTTTGGCAGATCCTTCAGCATCACCCCTGGCAAATGTTACCAAAATCAGAAAGCCACGTAGAGAGTCATGAAAGACAAAATCCATCCAAATCCTGAATCTACTTATTTTCTGCAGAACTTTGTTTTCCCATGCAAGAGCCGCAGGCAAATTTTAGTGCAAATGCATATATTTGTGTGTAAAAATAAATGCCTCCTTTTATTATTCTTATCCAGTCTGCCATTGTAATCTTCATAATGGTTGTAAAACCAGTATGCGGTTTACCAGAAAGAAACAACAATGCCAAAAGAGCTTCCTCAAGGTAAGTCCTGTTAGTGTTCTGGCAGAGTCTATAGAAGACATTATTTAGGGATTTTAACATCTTTCCTAACCCACTTTAGAAAGGCTGACCATCATTTGGTGGTGGAATTGAATACCTTTGTCAGGGACTGGAATGTGCAGTCAGCCGATACACGGATATAAACACACGGTCCCCGTTCCCAAGTCCAGAGTGGAAATGTACTTACATGAACTGCCATTTATAACATCTACTGATAAATCCCGAGGGTGGGGGGACAGACAAGGTGCACTGGCAACACTGGCAACTTAGTCGAACAGAAAATACCTGAGCTCACTTTTGTAAGGAATGGTAATTTGCTAAGAAAATAAGGAGAACGATTTCCCTAGGAGGAAGAACTGTAAGAGCAAGGATGAAAAGATCAGGGTATGTGTGGCATACTTGAGAGGCAAAAACTATTTAGTCTTCCTGAAGTATAAACAGAACATTTGTAGAGTCAAGATAGAAAGCAGGATAAGAAAAGAGGTCCTTAATCTTAAGTGGTCCTGCATGCTATGACAAGCAATTTAAATTTAATTTTGTAGATAGTAATGAGTCGTTAAGGAATTTTGAAAAGGGTACAACTGGAAATACAAACCAATCCTAGGCTGACAAAAGCCCAGGGAAGTGGAGCACAAGGCAGATAAAATAAGGTAACAGAAGAGGGTGAGGGAAATAAAGATTTCATTTACTATTTAAGCAACTGGATAAGAAGAATTACAAGGATGGATGAGTCTGCCATGATTTTCAAGCTTCTAGCTTGTAATAATAGGTGAATTGTATGCTATTTAGTTACATAGAAAATAATAGATTTGAAGAAAATCACTGTATTTAGTTTTGAGGTAATTGATGGGCCTGATGAAGTTTCCAAAAGACACTTAGACAAAAAAATGTTGGCTCTTAGGATAGGAAATAAATATTGATTGCAAATAAAGTGGTTGGTGTACATGTAGCAATTAATGCCACAGGGTTAAATTCACTAATAATTTGACTCATCAATACGTGTATGTATATATCACAAGGTTATTAACTTTATATATTACAAAATGTATAACTAATGTGCAAATAAAACCTAAGTCAACACCCAAATCAATTTTATAATACAATCTCTATTCATTTATCATGCATCTAACCCATGATGTCTTATACACTGTCCGTTTCTCAACACTTACAAAGTCAGAAATGTTTAACAAATCATTTAAGCTCTTTCCAGACTTATAGTAATTCATATAGAACATAACTGTCTAATTACACTCAACAAAATCTGCCTGTTTCTGTAAACCCGAAGAGATGTTTTTGACCTGAACATCAGTCGTTAGGGAGATATTATGATGTTCCTAACGAATAACTTTATGGTCTTACAGTAATGCAGTGACAGGGATATTGAAAAGAGTCCTCAGACTAAAAGCATTTCTGTGGTTAAGAAAGAAGCTAGAAGTCAAATGAATACCATAGTAGTCAATAATGAGTTTTTATGTAATACCTGCTAGTCACCATTCTAAGCACTTCACATGTGTTGACTCATTTAATCCTCACTACAATCCTATGAGATAAGTACTATTATTGCTTCCATTTTATGGATAAAAACACTGAAGTAGAAAAAACAATCAAGTTTAGGCCAGAATTTATACAATAGTAAACACCTTTTAAAGAGTGGCATTCTAGGTCCAAATACACGCTATGCCAGATTTGTGGTCGTTCCTAGCCTTTTGATATGCTCTACTGTGTTCCATGAAGTAGTATCATACATATTTATAATAATAACTTTATCACAAATGAAAAAGCTTAATCCTTTCATGAATCCAAAGTGATAAGCCTACACAGAGGTGGTCAAGAAGTATCTATTTTTTATTCTCTTATGTGAATGTAAGCTCAATAAAGATAGGTAGAGATTTTTGCCTATAATGCTGTTGTTGTATCCACAGCACCTAGAACTAAAGCACTTAGCACTTAAAAATATCTTTAAGTCAACAAATGAATAAACAAATTAATTAAGCCATAATGGTCTAAAATATGGGAGAATAGTCTATTTTAACTGAAGAATATATGTTGGCAAACACAAGGTTTTTCCTTTAAGAGATCTGCATAGAAAATTTGTTTAATATTAACAAGTGGTTAGAGAAAAAAAATACAATTTATTTGCAATATGCCCAAATACTAATGAAAGGCATTGATTTATAATTTTAATATGGAAGTTTGATTTCCAACTCCTCTTTAAAAATAACACTTTGTGATTGTTATGACTATACATATTTTTGAAGAAAATATGTACAATAAAAGAAGATATAAATACAAAATTGAAAAGAACTTGTACTGCATCATCCAGGGATAACCACTGTTAAATATGCAGGGTCTGAATATCTAATATCCACTCCGTGAATGTGATGAAATTTCAATTGAAAAATTGGGCTTACACTATGTATATTGTTATTATCTTCTTTCTTCTCTTAAGAGTGTACCATCAGAATTTCCACATGCCATTAAATATTATTTGAAAATTTTAGTTTTAGTGATACATGGCATTCCATTCTCTGAATATACCACGAGAAATCTGATTCTTGTGATTTCTAGTATTTCATTTTACTGATTTTTGTAAGTAACACTGTGTAGACATTCTTACATGTAAATTCTTGAGCACATCTCTAATATATTTCAAAATAAATTAGGAAAGCTTAGATTTAAGAGGTCAGAGTTGACGATTGTTAGAGCTTTAAGAATACTAAATAATAATAGAAAATGATACATTTGTGTATAATGCTTATCTATTAAGTAAAAAATGACTTGCATTATTTTATACAAATATCATCAGGTACAATCTCTATGCTTTTTTGATTTCTTTAATTATTTAGTATTTATAGAGAAGTTTACTATGGATCAAGCAAATTGCTGGTCATAAGATACAAAATTAAATGACAATTATGTGATAGGCTTTCTGTATTTATTGTCTTTATCTAGGCATGCTTAAAATTAAGAAACGATTTATGAAAGTGTTTTAAATAAAATTGGATCATTATTTAAATAAAGAATAAATGTCTAGATTTGGAACATATCATTTTTCAATTGAAATGACTATCAACTCACTAATCATTAAATGTAGATTTCAGTGTCATATAGAATTGCCTGTTTCCCTCAAATGTTTTCTAATTTAATATGTTTTCCTTTAATCAGTAAAACAATTACAGGCTTTATTGGCACAACTTAGAGTAATAGGCATTAATACTTAATAAAAGTTAACTAAATAGAAGTTAATGATTATGGTTAAATGTTATTCTTCTGCTAAGAGTAATAAACCTCTGCTAAGAGGTTTAAATTCTTTCATAGCTATTTGTTTGCATTTATTTTAATTTTATAGTGTTAAATTAATTTAGACATGATTTTTGATTCAATATAAAATGTTACAACTAGACAAGCTTGCAAAATCAAGAGATCTTAAGTCACAAATCTATGAAAAGCCTGATGGGTTCCCAGATAGATGGCAGAAATGACAATTTTAAAAAGAACTTACAAGAATAAACCAACATAAATTCTCATGTAAAATTCAACTGAATATTAATATCTTCAAGTTCTTTAAATTTAAAAGCAATACTGTTATTCACATTTTTGCCCTAGAAATCATGATAAAATCAGACAAGATTTCATCTCAGGAAATATTGTATTCTCTGTAGGTACACGCTTTTATATTAGGAGCAGAGAGCAGAGATTTTTGGCATGGCAGGAAAATTAAAGTCTGTTCTGTAACATTCAACTGATATGTAAAGTATTAATTTCTATTCCACTTGCCTGGTTTCTTATCTCTTCAGTTGTGTGGAGCATTTTGAGAACTACTTATGTGAATAACTTAATATTGACCCAGAAGTCATCTACCATTGAACACTTTTATCAGATATGCACATGACTCAGTGTAAATGATTAATCCTCATATATGTCTGGCATAAAATGGCCTTTTAAAATTTTTCATATTGAAGCTGTCAGAACTGAGGACATTTGTAGCAAGGACAGAAAAGGGGGAAAATGAGTACTTTAAGAGAAAAACACATAATAAACATGAATCAAAAGTTTAGTCAATTAATTATTTCAAATAAAATAGAAACAACAAAAACATCACTACTTTGTATTGCTGGTAAACTATCCATTCAATGTTACTATTATTTCTGAATTCTACAGAAGTTTCCAAAGTGTGCTCTATAGCAGATGTGCAGCTGCTAATGTATTAAAACAAAAACCAAGGAGAGATTATCGAAGTTCTGTAACCAAATAATTTGAGGAAAGTTGGTTAAACAGAATTGTATACTTTTAATTATTGTTTTTGTTCTGTAGTTTCTTTTCTTATAGTTAATATGCTTATGGGTACTGTAAATTCTTGGGATGTTTGTGTCAGTTATTTATTGATGTGTAACAAACCACCCCAAAACTTTGAATCTATGAATTTTTGAGTAGCTCTGCTGACCTAGACCAGGCTCCACTGACCTCTGTGTTCACTCATGCTTCTCTCATCAGCAAGCAGGTCAGGTGGGGACTGGATGGTCTACTGTCCTCAGCTGGGGCAACTTGACTCTGTTTCACATAGTCTTTCATCCTCCAGCAGTCTGGC
Organism: Hippopotamus amphibius kiboko; assembly: GCF_030028045.1. Taxonomy (NCBI): domain Eukaryota; kingdom Metazoa; phylum Chordata; class Mammalia; order Artiodactyla; family Hippopotamidae; genus Hippopotamus; species Hippopotamus amphibius. The sequence goes on along the minus strand of NC_080192.1, from coordinate 34,451,410 downwards.
CTGAGCTTACTCTCCTAGCAGAGGCAGGGTACAAAAGAGAGAATGGAAGGATGCCAAACCTCCTGAACCTACACTTCACAATGGCAAACATCACTTTCACTGTAATCTATGGCCAAAGCAAGTCACAGGTGCAGCACAAATTTTAGGGAGAAATAGATTCTATCTTTTAATAAAAACACCTTTTGGTAAGAGTTATACCAAAAAGATATCTACAAAGAGAGAAATGGAATATGAGGACTAATATTGTAACCAATCTACTGTACAGTTTGACCAGGGAACCCTTTTTTATTTTTCTACATAATGTCTTTCAAGATTGAATTTGTAGCTCATATCTCATAAATGCTAACATGTAAGGATTTTATCATCCATCTTATTCAATAAATATTCATTGAACACTGTATGAGTCCAGTTAGCAACTAAATTTTTGGTACACAAGGTGAGTTGAGAGCATGTTCTCTATCTTCAAGATAATTCAAGGACTTCCCTGGTGGTCCATTGGCTAAGACTCTGTGCTCCCAATGCAGGGGGCCCAGGTTCAATCCCTGGTCAGGGAACTAGATCCCACATGCCTCAATGAAAGATCTCACATACCACAACTAAGACCAGAGCAGCTAAATAAATATTTAAAAAAAAAAATTCAATGCAGCTTTCAATGGTTGCCTAGGTACCTAGAATAAACTGTTGCATTGATGTTTTCCAATAAACTACACTTGGTGTTGTTTACACTCCTGTATTCGTCTTCAATGCTGACTCTCAGCTTAGCCATGTAATTTGCATTCCAATGGGACGTTAGTTAGCAGAGGCTTGGTAAGTGCTTGCAAGGACATTTGCCCTCTTGAAATATTACCTCTTGAGTCTCAGAGACCACTATCTATGAGCAAACTCAAGCTAGCCACATGGAAAAGCTAATGGAGAAGAACCAAGAAATTGAATGGATATCTAGATCCAAGACCCCAGATATTGGGTTGGCCAAAAAGTGCCTTTGATTTTTTAAGTAAAAGTAAAAGACACATTTTTCATTCTCACCAAGAACTTTATTGATCAATGTATTCACCCTTTTGTTCCACTACCTTCTGCCATTTTTCAGGCAACTTCATAATTCCATCGTCCCAAAACTTTTTTTAAGCAAAGAACTGTTCCAGGTGCCTTTTACAGTCTTCCAGGGAATGAAATTTTTTCCAGTAAGGGAATTTTGTAAAGAACAAAATAAATGGAAATCTGTAGGTGCAATGTCTGGTGAATACAGCAGGTGAATCAGAACTTCCCTGCCAAGCTATAACAGTTTTTGCCTGGTCATCAAAAAACATGTGGTCTTACGTTATCCTGATGGAAGATTATGCGTTTTCTGTTGACAAATTCTGGATACCTTCCATGGTGCCGTTTTCAGTCCGTCTAATAGGGAGCAGTACTTGGAATTAATCGTTTAGTTTTCCAGAAGGAGCTCATAATAGAGAACTCCCTTCCAATCCCACTATATGCACAACATCACCTTCTTTGGATGACGACCGGCCTTTGGTGTGGTTAGTGTGGTTCATTTCTCTTGCCCCATGATCTCTTCCGTTCCACATTGTTGTACAGTATCCACTTTTCATGGCCCATCACAATTTGTTTTAAAAACGAAACATTTTCATTACATTTCAGTAGAGAATTGCATGCAGAAATATGGTCAAGAAGGGTTTTTTTCACTTAACCTATGTGGAACCCAAACATCAAAGTGACTCATATAACCAAGCTGGTGCAAATGATTTTCAACTCTAGATTTGGAAATTTTGAGTAGGTCAGCTATCTCCCATGGGGTATAACTTTGATTGTTCTCAATTACTGTTTCGATTTGATCGCTATCAACTTCAACTGGTCTACCTGATCGTGAAGCATCATCTAGAGAGAAATCTCCAGCACGAAATTTTGCAAGCCACTTTTGACATGTTTGATCAGTCACAGCACCTTCTCCATACACTGCACAAATCTTTTTTTGCATTTCAGTTGTGTTTTTACCTTTCTTGAAATAATAAAGCATAATATGCTGAAAATGTTGCTTTCTTTCTTCCATATTCAGTGTTAAAATGGCTACACAAAAATTCACCAATTTTAATATATTTTTTAAATGCATGCTAATATCACAGCTGTCACAGTCAAACTAACAAAATTGTTTCAAATGAAGTTAAAGACAATTAAGTGCTACTAGAGCCATCTTACGGGAAAAAATGAATGAACCTCTTGGCCCACCCAATATATGATTCCAGTCAACCTACTTTAATCAGCTCCAGCCATTCAAGCCACAACAGTTTAGACTACAGACATTATGGTACTGATAGCAGCTGTCTCCACTTTCCTTGCCCGAAATTCTGATCCACCGAATTATGAACAAATAAAATGCTTCTTATTTTAACATTCTAAGTTTGGGGTGGTATGCTATGTACCAATGGATAACTGTAAGAGAAATTGATACAGAACAGTAGTGCTGCTGTAACAAAAACCTAAATGCAATATTGGCCTTGGGACTTGAAAGCAGGCAAAGGTTTACATATGCATGGTATTTCTTATGGAAAACAAAGACAGACTCAGATGGAAGGAAAAAACCCAGAGAGAACAACTCTATGAAAAGAACTGCCAATAATCAAGGAGCATGTCCTGCCTCCTGAAAAAGGATACCTGACAATATGGTGCTGGTTGGATTTTAGAATTGTTATGAACCAGTGACTGCTATGTGCTATACTTTTTTAATAGGAATGTGTGCTTCAGTTTTCCTCTTATTATCTCATCATTAAATAGTGCGAAAGTAGAGGCAGAAAACTTCCCTTTTTTAGTTCACAGATGTCTGGATTAGGAGTCATACCTGAGCAGCTGCATCCAAAGAACTATGTCTAAGGATGTTCATTTATACCTGCACCTAATTCAAATGACAAGAGCCTAGCTAAGCCTGATACCATAAGGAAATATGATGCTGAGGATCTTGGGAAGAGGGAAATGTTCTTTGCATATGGAAGGGCTGTGAATTATTAGACATCAAAAGATGGACTGAGGTAAACAGTTACATCAGTTGCTGCCACAAACCCATGCCTTTCAATATTCATGCCCTTATATAGTCTCCTCTTATTCCAGCTGACTCTGGAATCAGCTGTGTGTCTTACTTTGGCCAGTGGGACATTAGGAAGACACTCGATAGGCAGCAATGCATTGGTTTAGACCAACTTTTTATGAGAAAGTACAAGCTAGCTACATGGATAGGTCCCATGGAGGAGAACTGAAGAACCCACTTAAGCAGTAAAACTGAATCTCCAGACATCTGGCCTCAACTGAACTATGGCAGTCAGCCCCCACCTGTTCAAGGCAGCCCACCTGAGATCTGAACATCATGGAGCAAGATGAGTTACTTCCACTGTTTCTTGCTCAATTTCTGACTGTACAATCATAGACCAAGTTGTTATTATAAGTCACTAAATTTTGGAATTGTTGTTATGGAGAAATAGATAACTGAAACTACAGAGTATGTTGCAGGTTGGTGGAAGAGTGAACATCACTGTGTAATCAGATGAGTCAACAAGTATCAGCAGGTATAAGAGAAATATCACTTAATGTAGAGTGTGGCTGCCTCACAGAGATGATAGGTAGATAGGTAGATAAATAGATGATAGATAGATGATAGATAGATAGATAGATAGATAGATAGATAGATGATAGATAGATAGATAGATAGATAGATGATAGATAGATAGATAGATAGATAGATAGATAGATGATAGATAGATAGATAGATAGATAGATAGATAGATAGATAGATGATAGATAGATAGATGATAGATAGATAGATAGCCAACCATTGGTCTCTTCCTTTTATCGAGATAATTGGGTAATTGAAACCTAGCTCTATGACTTAGAGATTAAACTGTTCAAGCACACATCACCCTCCAGGTCCTTTCACATTTTACTGTAAAATTTCATCACATTCTTACTTGATTAGTATAGACTTTATAAAATCTAGACAGTTATATTATGAGTTATATATGCCTACTGTCATTTCAATTAGGTTTAAGATCTTAAAGTAATTTAATGAAAACTGGCAAATAAAGGGAGATGGTCTGATTCCAGAGAAGTAGATGTAAAGAGGGACTACACAAGAAAGGAAATTTTCATAAATAACTCTTTATTAAGAATACCTGTTATAGTGGGGAAAGCGGTGAGAGTTGGGGGGGAATGAATTGGGAGACTGGGATTGCCATATACACATTACTAATAAGAAAAAAAATACTAAATTGTACACTCTAAATATATGCAGTTTATTGTATGTGAACTGTATCTCAATAAAAGTTCTTTAAAAAAAAGAATATCTGTTATATGTAAGTCACAGTGTTTTATATTTGGGTATTCTAAATGCATCTAACCCTATCTCAGTCTGAGAACATTTTAATATGAAATATTGTATATCTAATAAGTTGAGAATTACTAAAAATTCCAATGAGTTTTAAAGTTTTCTGTGATTTTTTATTTTCAATTTCTTAAAAAAAATAATTTAACCTTAAATTTTCCTATTTTCCTCTTTATAAATTACTGGTAACCTATATATTCTTGTTAGATGATTCACCTGTAATCATCTAAAGGGAGGAAACACATTAAACATGTTTTCACTGAATACAAATTAGAAATCCCCATGTATAAAAATATTACACAATAATTAATTCATAAGTTCTATTTCTGTGATCTATGCTGATTGAAGGGAGGTTTTATGAATATGTTTTGTTTATTTGTTTGAAACAATCCTATGGCCAATTGGTTAAGAACAAGAACCTTAGGACTCAATCCACCAAGGTTCAAATCCTCACTCTGTCATTCCTAACTGTATGATCTATGCCTCTGATTCCACAATGTTAAAATGGAGATATTATTAACTTTTTCAGAGCATTGGTATGAGAATTAAATAAGGTAATATACATAAGGCAGTCAGAGCGGTACCAAAAACAATATCATACGCACTACCCAAGTGTAAGCTATTGTTATTTTTAGCAGTTTGGTTGCTAAATTTCTCTCCAATTTAGGTAAATTGTCCATCCAAGCCATTTGTACTCCTTTGGGAATGTTAATAATTTCTTTAAAAGGAAAAGGAAATTAACACTTACTGACATTGTCTGCCAGGAAATCTTTTAACAGCTTTGCTATTAGAAGGAATGTATTGATTGATCTGATCATTACAACCGCCCCTATGAAGCAGAAACTATCATCATCCTCACTTTAGAAATGCAAAAACAGGAACTTCCCTGGTGGCGCAGTGGTAGAGAATTTGCTTGCCAATGCAGGAAACACCAGTTTGATCCCTGTTCTGGGAAGATCCCACATGCCACAGAGCAACTAAGCCTGTGCACCACAACTACTGAGCCTGTGCTCTAGAGCCTGCAAGCCACAACTATTGAGCCCACATGCTGCAACTACTGAAGTCCACAAGCCTAGAGCCTGTACTCTGCAACAAGAGAAGCCACCGCAATGAGAAGCCAGCACACCACAATGAAGAGTAGCCCCCGCTCGCTGCAACTAGAGAAAGCCCGGGCACAGCAACAAAGACCCAACATAGCCCATAAATAAAATTAAAAAAAAAAAAGACACATATAAAAATTTTTTTAAAAAGGCAAAAACAGAGCTTCAAACAGCTTAAAGACCCTGCCCAAATATGCCCCTAGTAAATGATGACGTCAGAACTCAGAGTATTAGAGCTCCAGAACTTGCAGTCTTAATTATTATACTAACTGACCTCTGAACCACTCTGGATTATATAACTTCCAATTTTTTGTGTGTCAAAATCTGATCCTATGAAAATTATTGCCTCTAACAGTCTTCTTTCAACATCTTTATCTTTGCAGAAAAGACAGAGAAAGAAAGCAATAGTTCATAAAAGACCAACAGAAAACTCAGACTGGTCAGAGAGATGGGAAAAAAGAACAAAGGAGTCCATAAACCACTGCACAGTTCCTAGAACAGCACAGTGAGCACCTTGCTGTTCTAGGAACTGTGGATACAGGAATGAAAAAAAAACTGACTGAGAAGTTCTTTGCCTGTGCAGAGTTTGCATTGATTCCAGGGAAGTCATGTAATGAAATGATGACAAAATTAAAGAATCAATACAAGTTAAATGAATAATGAGAACTAGATAAACCAGGTGAGGGGGAATCAGGATATGCCACCCCAAAATATACCACTTTGGTATATTGATTATTTTGAGCTGAAAGCAATGGAGGAACAGCTGATGCAGGAAAAGCTCTCTCTCTTTTCCCTATCTAGCTAAATACAGGACATAAATTTTCCGTGAAAAAGGTGCCCTCGCTGTACCAAGAGAAGAGAGCACTCTTTATCACTGGAGACAAAGAGTCAGTGCCAAGATGGTTCTGCATAAGTAGACGTTTCTAAAATAACCCTTGTCTTCCATTAGTTCCTTCCATATATTTCTTAGTCACTGTCCCACAGTTTATTGGCTTTAGAAGCCCAAACATCCTTTCTTTTGCCTGCTCATTTCTCTACAAGTTAACACCCTCTGTTTAAAGTGGTGCATAAGCTGTTAACTTGTCTTTTGTCAGTTTAATTCGCAGGTCCCCATACTTAACCTAAAAAGGTAGAGGAAAAGTTTTTCCTCCCTTACAAGGGTAATAACAGAGAGAGGTCAGGGCATGCTATTTCGGAGACTGTATCAAGCAAAGCCTCTCTGGCTAAACATCATTCGTATTAAGACTTGAGAAACTAAAAAGGTGTGTTGCAGGTAAAGGGAACAGCAATAGCTGTGGCCTGAAGTGAAAGGAATGGCGGTCCGTTCAAGGCAAAGTAAGGAGACCAATGTGTTTAGTGTATAGTGAGCGAGGGGGAGAGATGAAGAAGATAAGATTCTAGAAGACAAAGAGCCAGGGAGGGATTTGTGTACCAGGCTAAGGAATTTAGAGTTTATTCTAATTAAAATAGAAAGCCAGTGAACAACTTTAAGCAGGAGATTGATTCCTTTTGATAAAAGAATATTTTGTGTCATTCATTCATGGAGGTCACCATGCATATCCCCCGTGACAGAAATTCAAGCCAATATATGGAATCATGTTTCTTATCTATTTTGTTAACTGTAGAAAGGAAGCCTCTTGATGAAACAGATCTATGTGTCCAACATAATATAGAACTCATCTTCTGCATAGTGTTAGGTCTTTAACTGCCATTCAAACTTGTTAATAACCTTGAATTTATTCTCTTCCAGAACTATTTTTTCTTTTTGTTTATAACTGCACCCAAAAGTAATTTAGTCTTAATGATTTTAAACTGTAACAAGTGTAGTAAATGTGAAATTTTTACTTGAGACATTTTTATTAGCAAACAATAAATATTTATGCCATTATAGAGTAGGATTTTTTTAAGATCTGACTTTTAAGGTTAAATCAATAACAGACTGAAGCAATTAGAATAAAGATAAAAATCATAAACTCCTATGGATTTTATTAAATCTCTATAGCCCTTTAAGTATACTTTCGTTTTTTTCTGCTAATTAGCATGCAGCTGGGACATGAAATGAAGACCCTTTCTCTGAGCCACTGTAGTCCCTCTGAAGCTGCTACAAAAATTGAACAGTCAGAAGCAGATCAAAGGAGCTTTTAGTTCATTTTCTTGTAAAGGTCTTGCCTGAGAGGGTAGTTAGAGGTGTGCCATAATGTTTGATTTTAATGCTAAAGAGAAGTTATTTGATTTGCCCAAGGTCATCAATTGTCACCATAAGAACTGAGAAAAAAATTCCAGCTCTTTACATCATTCACTACTTCAATGATTTATATCATTTTGTTGTGAAACTGGAAAGCATAACAAGACTTCCTGTTAGCTAAGTGAATTTTTCATTTTTTTAAATTGAGATATAATTGACATACAACATTATATTCGTTTCAGATGTACAACAGAATAACTCAATGATTGTGTATAAACTGCAAAATGATCACCACAGTCTGTCTAGTTAATATTCATCACCACACATAGTTACAGGATTGAATTTTCACTTTTTACGTGACTTTCTCTATGAGGATTTTGGCGTGCTATCCAGTGTAGTGTACTGGAAAGAGCACGTGAGGCAGATGGGACAGATAATCAGAAGGCTTTAGTTATAGTCTTAGCTACGCTCACTCGCTCTTCCACTTACTGTTGCAATAGAACCTGTCATCCCGACACACAGGGACTTAAAACAACAACAATCATTGTACTATTATCACTCCCAGTTTCGGGGATTGATTGAACTGTCATTTGGAATTTCTTACACAGTGCTGTCAGATTGTAGCTGAGAATGAAGTCATCTCAATGCTTCCTCCCTCACCTGCCTGTTGATTGATGATAGCTGTTGGCCATAATACCTACAGGAGGCCTTTTCGCAAGGCTTGAGCTGCCTCACAGTATGGTAGCTTTTATAACCTAACTTCAGAAGTCACATAGCTTCAATTCCAGTCTAGCCAAGGGCCTGCCCTGCTTTTGGAGAATGAACATGGACACTTGCAGCTCTCAGTGGGAAGAATGTCAATGTCACTGTGTAAGAAGAGCATCTGGCGCTGGACGGCTTGTTACAGCCTTCCTGGAAAACACACTGTGCATACTAGCTATGCTATCTTAATCAAGTTTCTGAAACCTTCTGTGTTTCCATTCTTCCATCTATAAAAATGGAAAGTCAGGTATTAAGAAGTTTAAAAAGAGATGTAATAAACTTTCAAACACAACAGCTGAAAGCTGTTATTAGGTGTTATTAGGATAGTTTCTAATTTATGTGACAAGGAGGAGAGGTTTGAAATCTTAGATTCCAACTTGTCTAGAGTTATTTCTAGCTTGGCAGTGAATTGCCCTTGTGAGATAGGCAATCGAATTAACTCAATATTAAAACAAAAAAAAAATCAAGCCATATAAAGCTGATTCCAAAAATGCTGTAAATGTACAAACTTGAAAATGAATTGTCATAAGAATTAAAATGCTTTATTTATGATAAGGTTGTGATTCAATATGCTGTGCAATTGTCAAAATATTGAGAGCTTCAAATTTAAATTTTTCTAATGAAATAATTGGTGCTTTTGCATATAATTTTTCTATGCTTCAGTTGTCTTCATCAGTAAAATTAAAATACTAGCACTTTTTAATGTATTTTATGTTAAATAATCAATTAGATGACATTTAGAATAATACCCACCATAGTGGTAAATATAATCTGGTATAAAAACATCATTGGCATTTGATTCTGAGTTAGGCTTTATCGGACCGCATAGAAAGCATGAAATAACAATCAAATTTATCCCTCCCCCCCACCAGATATCCTACTCATTGATGCATATCAAGGGTCTTATATTTGGATTTTTCTTTGGCTATAAATTCTGATGATAACCCTATTCAGTCCTGACTTTCACTGAAGATGTTTTCTAATGATTCATGTGCAGAAAAATACTATTTAACTAAGAAACTCAGAGAGCAGCATCATGGGCCAGTATGGTGTACTGCCTAAGAAAATAAACTGAAGACCATATAGTTTAGTAATTCATTGCCACTATTTTAGTGAACAATGATAAAAGGAAAAGAATATTTTTTAAAATTAAATTTCAAGCAATTATATTTTAAAAATAATTTTGAGCTATAGAGCAATTTATTTTTTATCTAAATAAGTAAGCACAAATCATTCTAAAATAAGGAGACTGCCTATTCCAACACTTTGTCAACTAACATTTATACAAGCAATACTAACTTTGAAGATTTTAGGGATACAGTGGTACAATAGAGTGTGATTAAAGGCAGCAATTTTCACAGTCATCTAAAAACATCACCCCTCACCATTCATTTAAGAGTTATTTACTGGGCACCATAGTTTCTATGTGCATGGCATTTTTCTTAGCTCTAACAAGACAAACATGGAAAAGATAAAAGCACCGTCCTTAAGGGGCTTCAAACAAAGCAACATGACAAATTTCTATAAAGGAATCATGTAATTGTATAGTTGTATTTTCAACATTTGTCTTCCTATGGCAGAGACTAGTTTACTGTTTATCAAACTAGTTGCATGTTCTTTTTAGATACACAATTATCCACATTTTCCCCAGCCCATTTGCAGTTGAATGTGGCCTTGTGTCTAAGATTTATAATTGTGACAGTGAAATGTGCCACTTTCAGGATGAAGCCAAGAACTTCCTAGGGCATCATTCATGGTCATTCCCCATACACCAGTTAGATACGGAAAAGCAGTGAAACCTTCAAAGGTATGTGAAGATGATGCAAAACTCAAGTGACTAAAATCACTTTAATGTTTCCCTCAGCTCGACTAAACTTTAAACAGGTTTCTTATTGACCACAGACCCCCGACCTCCCTTTTCTTAGAACAATTACTATAGAATATTTGCAATCCAATACTTCTCCACTAGCTGACCCTAGCACTTAAAAATGTTTCCCACCCTTTCTTAAGTTCAACCTCTCTGTCTGATTTCAATAGTCTTGACACCTACTGCCATAGTCTAGGATATTCTTCTTTGCCAGTTAAACTTTTTTGATGCATTTTCTTTTGATATAGGAAAACTGTGTCTCTATATCACCTCATGATTTCCAGCACAAGCTATACAGTAATACCTGTTTTGGACTTATCATAAATGAAAAATCAATGATCTTGCCTGAGCTGTGAAATTTGGGATTTGCTGCTTAGAAAAATTAGGTTTCCCTTAATTAACATAATCCCCACAATAATGCAAGCCTCTGAGGACAAATATCCCTTTTTTCTTATTCATCATTGTTTTCCTATATTGTGAAAACACAGAAGAAGGGACACAATATAATTGGGATGATTCAGAAAAGTATTCACATAAGATAACATTGATTTGAAACATCAGTGAGAAGGAATTTTCCGAGAGCTGATGCTCTCCAATGAGTGATCAACATATTTGAAACCCTGGCCATAGAAGTAAGCATAATATATAGAAACTAGTCCTTAGCTATAAAAGGTCACATAAAGGCAAGAAGTTTGCATTAGTAATAGATGAGTAAATAGAGGGTAGAGTTTAATATCAGAATCTCTCTGTCACAGAGTCATGAATTTTAAGGTTCACCAGGGCAAGAGGTTTTCTTTGGACAAAGGATAAGAGAAAAAGGCAAAGATTCAGAGGACTGAACAAACCCAGGAGGCTATTTGAGAACTTAATTTAAAAATCTGAAAAAATAATTAGGCCAGAAGCAAATACCAAAGCCAAGCTTATAGAGCCAAGAATATATGAATCACACATATTAACCAGAGATTGGTTACTGCAACAGTCCAGGAGAAGTCTAAAGACATAAATTTGTGGCACTATGGTGGAGGAAAGAAATGAAAGATAGAAGAAATGAAATCTGTAGAATTCTGTGATCAACAGACTTTGAGAAATTATATAGAGGAAAATCCACTGGGCTTTGGTTTATGGCTTCTGGCCTAGGAAAGTAAAAGATAATGTAGTCATTCGCTGAAAGTGAATAAAAAGGGAGCAACTATTTTTGAGGTAAAACAAAAAAAATTACAAGATCATTTAGGATAAAGTAAATTTTGAAACCCTTAAGGGGTATCCAAGTGGAGATCCAATCTTCTTAATTTGTCTGAAACTTGAATCATCACCTAGATACCCCATAAGGGTTTTAAAAAGAAGATGAAGTATGCATTCTGCCAAGACTTGAGGAGTTTGGAAGTTTTTTTGATTATGAAATAAGGGTGGTCGAGTACACAGTAGATTATAAAGGGGGTCATCAGTTGCGAATGAGTCAGTAACAGAGTGACAGAGCAAAAGCAAAAAACTCTGAACTTCAGATATGAGAAAAAAACGGATGGCTGGTGGTGCTTGACAGGGTCCATGGAAATTTGTTTTTGATAAAAATAAGTCACCTAACTACACAGACTAGGGCGCAATGACACCTACTGGCGTGGCTAGTGTAGTGAGGAAATTAGTCTTTAGATGCTATCCTTTTCACTGCCAAAAACCATCTTCAACAAAGTTACATGTTGGATTAGCTCAAGTTGAAAATAAATATGATATTGAAAGTAGGATTTATTAGGTTATCTGTTTTATTCCTGTAATCAACAGTAGGTAATTAACAGGTTTTAAGTGAATAAGGCAAAAAATGGTATTTTTGATTAACTGGGAATTTAAGGGTAGTTGGCATTGGAGCACCGGCTACCTGAACCACAAAATGGTCACCAGTGATCAATACAAAAGTTATTTTCCATACGTGAAGATGTAGTAAGAGTGTACATATGATGCAGTAAGTGTGGTCGTCATTGAACATACAGTACACACTAGAGTTTTTGTTAAGCTTGTTAAGTAATAGTTGCACTCATTTTAGAAATGTTTTCACATGATTGTGTTTTCCTAAAATTTAAAGAAAATGGTTTTTTTCATAATTTTTACAACTATCTCAGGGATATTATCAAACAATGAGCTGTCTGTAAGATTTGTCAGCTCTCTTTCACTAGATCGATTTTATAGTCTTCTAACTAAAGTTTTTTTTTCCTTTTTCCGTTATTAAAAAGCAATCAAAACCTTGAGATTGAGAACTGTATGTGAATTGCAAGATTCTCAAGCTTTACATCTTGACAATAGACTATTTATTGGCCTCTACAGAGTTGCATATAACTTCTTGGAAGTTTTTAACTGGAAAAATGGTAAGAATATTTTGAAGCCTCGATCATCACAATACCTTGCCCATAGACAGCTTTCTAGCTTTCTCTCTCTCTCTCTCTCTCAAGCTATCCACTGTTCTTCACTCAGGTGAAAATTTTAAAAGCAGAATAAAATACAAAGTACACGCACTGGAAAACTATCATTCATTCTCGACACTACAGTGCAGTGCTTTGTGAGGTGCTGTCAATTTTAGAATGGGTTACACTATCAGGAGCTCTGGGAGATATTACAATGTGATTTTATTTAGAACCACTGACATACACAGTAGCTAATTTATTTTTAAATACAGCTGTGCTAAGGCATCAAATAAAACTAAATAGGCAACAAGATAATGTGGTTTTTTGGGGTTTTCTTTTTAAGTGTAAACAGTTTAGGTTTTTTTTTTTTTCCTTTAAGAGCTTGTATTGAGATACAATTGACATAAAATAAACTGCATATATTTAAAGTGTACAGTTTGATATTTTTGTTCTTATTAGTAAAGTATATATGGCAATCCCAATCTCCCAATTCATTACTCCCCCCCCACCCGCTTTCCCAACTTGGTGTCCATGTTTGTTCTCTACATCTGTGTCTCTATTTCTGCCTTGCAAACCGGTTGATTTGTACCATTTTTCTGTATTCTGCATATATGTGTTAATATACGGTATTTGTTTTTCTCTTTCTGACTCACTTCACTCTGTATGACAGTCTCTAGGTCCATCCATGTCTCTACAAACATCCCAGTTTCATTCCTTTTTACAGCTTAGTAATATTCCATTGTATATATGTACCACATCTTCTTTATCCATTTGTCTGTTGATGGACATTTAGGTTGCTTCCATGTCCTGGCTATTGTAAATAGTGCTGCAATGAACATTGGAGTGCATGTGTCTTTTTGAATGATGGTGTTCTCTGGATATACGCCCAGTAGTGGGATTGCTGGGTCATATGGTAACTCTATTTTTAGTTTTTCAAGGAACCTCCATACTGTTCTCCATAGTGGCTGTATCAATTTACATTCCCACCAGCAGAGCAAGAGGGTTCCCTTTTCTCCACACCTGCTCCAGCATTTACTGTTTGTAGATTTTCTGATGATGCCTATTCTCACCAGTGTGAGGTGCTACCTCATTGTCGTTTTGAGATGCATTTCTCTAATAATTAGTGATGTTGCGTGGCTTTTCATGTGCCTCTTGGCCATCCATATGTCTTCTTTGGCAAGATGTTGTTTATTGTTCAGGCTGTAAAGGCAAGCAGACTGGTTTCAAATTCAGTTTCTGTCATTTACTAGCATGTGACTTAGTTCAGGCTATTAAACTTCTGAAGCCTCATTTTTGTCACTTTTAACATTAGTAAAATAACAATACCTACCAAATCCTACTTTTATGTGGGGGTTTTATTGAATGGTGTATATAGAATGCTTATAAAGTACATATCGTTTTTTAAATAAATAATTATAGCTTTTATTGGAACATGTATATAACCAGGCAGAGGTGAAGGGTAGGAGCGCAATTAAAATATTGTGGAGAGCACTTTAATCATTGTATAAAATGATTTCCTTTATCCTAAAGAATATGGACTATTTTATAACACTACACTATTAACTGACTCATGACCAGATAATTTTGTTAATTGTGAAAATCTGCTCAAATTGCCCCATGAGGAAACTCTTTTCTACATGTTTTGCTTTCTTACTTATTTTCCCCTAATTCATAGAGTGGGCATCCCCTTCACTGTACTTTCTTAACGTGTACCTAGTGAACTCCTGGAGGAGAAGTGATTCAGCAGCATAATATTAAGGTGACATCTGCCATCAAAGAGTGGGTGCTATTTTGACAGCAATTCTCCTGGTGGTTGACCATTTATCCCTGGTGACACTAGAAACGCAAAGCCATCAGCAGCCATCAGATAAGTGAAAAGATTAGCAGAGCACATTTTTCAACAGATTTACTCTAAAAAGATCCAACTGAGTCCTTATTTGATTTTACACTTTCTCCATAAATTGTAGTTTTATGGATTCAAGAAGTTACATTGATTGAATAAAAATAACTAAACATAATTTCTTCCACTTATATATTAGCAGTCAAAGAAAATTCTGTTTGAAGCATGTAAGAATCTTGAGTTTATCCAGATGCAAGGTGTTAACAAGGTTTCAAGATGAATGTGTCAATACTAATGTGTGGAAACGGAGCGGGAGTGGGAAAGTACGCAGTCTGGTTAGTCAGCAAATGCTAGACACAAAGGAAGTTCATAATAAAGCAGTGACCATTCACCATTCAGCTTTTTTAATTTCTAAAACGAGCTGTAGAGAATATAAGGGGAAAGCCCTTCAGAGACTGAGATGTGGAGTTTATGCCATAACAAATGGAGCAAAACACACAGTAATAGAGGCTGAATTGTGTCCCACCAAAAGCTGTATGTTGAAACCCCCCCAGCACCTCAGAATGTGCCCATATTTGGAGATGAGGTTTTAAAAGATGTGATTAAATTAAATATTGAGGTCTTTAGCATGGGTCTTAATCCAATATGACAGGTATCTTAGTAGGAGGAAATTTGGATACAGACATGAACATGCAGAGGTGAAAGACTATGTGAAGACAGAGAAAGATGGCCATCTATAAGCTAATTAGGGAGAGAGGCTTCAGAAGGAATCAGCCCTGCAGACACAGATGCCTTGATCTCAGACTTATAGCCTCCAGGACAATGAGAAAATAAATGTTAAAGCCACCTAGTCTGTAGTGCTTTGTGACGGCAGCCCTATCAAACTAATACAGAGAGAAAAACAAGAGGGCAAGGTTGGGAGATCCACTCGCTCCAAGGTCCTACTGTGCCATCCTCATCTCCTTCCTTCTAAGGTGACCCTTATCCAGTCTCTAAGAACCTGGATATTCATGAGGGTCCTTGAGGCACAACCGTTGCCTTGATCTCCTTGATGATCCTTATTTAAAATTCTCTGTACACTATGTTAGAACTAATCATTAACTATTCCTGTTTCTTGGAAATTTTTCTGTAATAATCCTAAGTCAAAGGTGGAAGGCTTTGATCAGTTGAGTGTTGGCACAAGAAATCATTGGAGTTGACACATAGATTGACCTCTGATATATAACCCTTGAACACTAAATATTCACGTCTATATGTTAGTTTTTCACTTGTAAGTTAACTCATCAGTATCCAAGAACATTAATAAATCAAGATAAGTTATTGAAATATCAATGTCTGCTTGTTCTTTTTTCTTTTTCACTTCTCTGACACTCACTATCTTCCACCAAAGTAGGTAGCCAGGCTTTGGAAATCCAGAGATTTTTGGTGGAATGGAAAACCTCAGAAGTAAGTGATATAATAAATTCTTTTTGTCGTTTGAAAAAAAAAAGAAAAATGTTTAACTGGGAGCTGTAACAGGCCAGCAGGAGTGTCAACATTGTTAAAAATATGAAATTCACAACAAGCTTCACCATTCCCTATTATAGTTAGTCTGATTCTAGGAGGCAAGTCAGCTTGAAATCCTTGAGCCCTAAACCAATAAAGAGAGATTATTTTAGGTGTATGGGCAGAGTTTGGAAGAAACAGTATCTTTAAGAATCAAGGAGGCAGGGCTTCTCTGGTGGCACAGTGGTTAAAAATACTCCTGCCAATGCAGGGGACACGGGTTCAAACCCTGGTCCGGGAAGATCCCACATGCCACAGAGCAACTAAGCCCGTGCACTAGAACTACTGAGCCTGCTCTCTAGAGCCTGTGAGCCACAACTACTAAGCCCGCATGCTGCAACTACTGATGCCTGCGTGCCTAGAGCCCATACTCTGAAACAAGAGAAGCCTCCACAACGAGAAGCCCACGCACTGCAAAGAAGAGTAGCCCCCACTCTCCTCAAGTAGAGAAAGCCCGTGCACAGCAACAAAAACCCAATGCAGCCAAAAATAAATAAATAAATAATAAAATAAATCTTAAAAAAAAAATCGAGGAGGCAGAGATAATGGATTATGGAATGGAAGATAGGATTCTAAGTTCCACAGGTAATGGGCATCTAAGTACTTCTCTATGCTGGACCAGGGAAGACGACTCAGTTTTTAAAGAGCTGGTTGTATGATCTATCTAAGGAGATGCTGTATCTGTTACAAAAAGACAGATAAACAGATCCAAGATCTGGAAGAAAGGCAGTTTATTGGCTTACATGACTGAAAATTTCAGGAGTTATTTGATCAGCAGTTGAAATAATGCCCCAGGATTCAGTTTCCTATTCTCTACTTTCAGTTCTATTCACTATAACATCAGTGCTATTCTCCAGCAAACTCTTCCTTCTTGGTTTTAAGACAGCTTAAGTAGCTCCAAACTATACATGATCTAAGCTTCATATTTTAAAGGAAAAATGAGATTCTCTTATCCAGGATCCCCTCCCTGAGGTAACATATCATTCATTTCATTAGCCGTGAATGTGTTACATGTTCATCTAAGAACCAATCACTGCAGCCAGAGGAATATGCTGTGCTGATAATGTAATATGCATACTTCTGGGTCTTGAGGTTAAAATCAGCTTTACCCAAATCACATAGGATAAGATTGAAAGAAATGACAGCTTTCAAGGGCAAAATGGTTCCCAAAAATAGAATAATTAGACAAAGATTTCTATACCCCATATGTAGCATGAAAGCACAAAACTGCAAGGACACCAAGGGAACACTGCAGACTTAGTTTAAAAAAGATATCAGCATTAAATAGTAAACAAGAGCTTACAAGTCATTAACTCACTTGGGGGGTATTGTCTAGATCTCCTGATTTCTGAGTGAAACTGGAAGAGGAAGGATCCTATAATGACTGAGAAGAAATTCTCACCCAGCATAGGAAAAGGGTAACTTTGAGACCAATCTGAATTGATTTTATGGTATGTACAAAGTAATATTTCTTTTACACTTGGACTTGTGGAGTAAGTTTAATATCCTTTCAGAAGGATCTTAGACTTCCTTATAAATGCTGACTCAGCAAGTTTACTGAACTTCTAAGTTTAAATGATATCACTGAAATCATGAAAAGTCACCATGGAAATGCCAACATACAATAAATATACTTGACTTGGGATAATTTCATTATGACATATTCATGAATTAATGAATATATAAAACTATAACCGTCCATTTACTGAAACCTGTCTTAAAAACTATACCATTTCTTACAAAGTTATCACATGCATTTAAGAAAAATAAAGAGAGTGGACAGAGGGGAAAGTTTTACTTAAAGACAAAGCCTCTTTAAAGAAATAAAATCAAAGAAGAAGACAAAATCCATATATCACATTCCTCTTGATACCTCTCTGATTTAACTCCTTTTTCTGGAAATATGAAAAATGCACGTCTATACTTCAGAAAGAGGAGACCCTTTTGTTACCAGCATTAGGGTTGTGTCTTAATTTTTTTTTAATGAAAAACTGTAAATATGGATCCAACCATAAATATATATGGAAATATTTCAAGTCCTAAAAACCTACATTTTTGCCCACACATTCCAGTAGAATAAATAATGAAACCAGATGACCTCCAGTGGTGACATATGGGCTCAGTTTTTGACAATGTGATTCTTATATTTGCTCTAAGCTAGAACATCTTTAAACCTGATGAGGAATGAAAAGAGAATTTTATTGTGCAATATAAAATAAGACTCAGTCATATAAATTGAGCATGAATCTGGAGCATTAATTTGCAGTAACTTGAGCTACATATAATTATACAAACATTTATTCTCAGTCAGTAAAGCAGAAGCAATTTTACAATATAGTAGTTCAGTTTCCCAGGATGGTGCGGGGTTGATAGTAATTAGTTTTCTCCTTTATTTCACAAGAATATTTGAAAATTAATTTGTTTTATTTTTCTTGGTAACTTAATTTAGTGATATGTTTCCCCAAGAGACATCTTCATGCCAGAAGGCAATACCTTCAAAAGCCTAAGAAATTGTCTTTATTTGATTACCTGTATGTCTGTGATTCAGAAACCAGTTGCTCTCTGTAAAAAGTTTATTAATTATTAGGTTATATAGTTTTCTTTTTTTCCTCTGGTACCCAAAATATTTATTTTAGAAAAATAGATTTTCTTTTTATTTATTTATTCTTATTTTTCTTTATTTATTGAGGCAATAAATAAGAAAAAATCCAAAGAAACTTAAAGTTTGAGATTTTACACAAGGTTTCAGTACCCCTCAATATACTGAGATATAAACTACCTGCCAAACATTTACGTGTTTATTTCATGGCAAGACACCAAATTTTCCTCTTTTTTTTTTTTCCAAGTTAGAGTTAGCTAGGAATCTTTTCATTTTGGCCTAAATTAAATCAATGGGGGGCAAGTATGCATGCGTTTTGGAATATATCACAGAATGATTTTCCACTATAACCTTTCTATGGGAACAGTCTGCTACCAGACAAGTGTTTTAGCTACTTTCCATCAAATCATTCCAATTATGGAATGCATAACTACTTTGAATTCATTTTTTTATTAGGTTGGGTTGTAGACATTAATATCTAGGGTGCATTAAAAAAAACCAAGTATCGATAAATTAAGTGGTTAGGAAAAGGAGAGGGCTTCCTTTTTGACTCATTTGAACCAATATATATGTGAAACAAAAATTTTTGTTTGATTAATTGAAATATTTAAGGCAAACTGACCAATCGGCTTTCTTAATTCTCCTCTCTCTCTTTGCCTTTGCTTGTCAAGGGGAAGCTATATGCAATGGTGAGTGAGAATACAGACTCTTTGGTCAGATTATTATAAAGGTAAAGAAATACTAAAATGAATTCTTTTCAAAATGCAAAACTACTAAATGTGCACCGGGCAATAATTACTGTGTTCCACTTGACAAAATTCATTTATATTTCTATGGATATGAATTATTTACTTTTCTATCAATTTCCTGCACCTTGGAGCTGTAAAAGATCAACAGTCGAAGTCACAGAGCACCCAGCAGGCTGAGTGAAACAGGTCTTCCAGGAATCTTTCTTACCCATTTCACAGTCTCCCACATTTTTTCTTGACAATAAAATGGATAAGAAGAGAAGCATATTAGCTGTTTGATGAGAAATTACATCTTCCAGATAAAGGAAAAAAGGAAAGGAAGAGAGCAAGGAAGAGAGAGGATGAATGGGGAGAGAGAAGAGGGGAGGGAAAGGAAAAGAAAGGTAGGCAAACAAATAGAAACTTCACAAAGAAAAAGAGTCTAAAAAAAAACAATAGTCCAAACAGGACACAACTAAAATGGAGCATGATTTAAATGACTGAGGGATGTAAGAAAATATAATCCATTTGACCATGACTCTAAGAACATTCTCTTTCAAAGAACAATCCAGAACCTACCAGATGTTATCTGCAGTGGCTAAAACTCACAGTCATAATAATGGAAATGGAATTTATTTGTTTTCACCTTTTGGAATCTGTTAAAGCAAAATTGAAAGAATAATTTATGGTTGACACAAAAATATATAAATATAAAAGACATAAAATACACTGCAGAAGAAGCCATGTTTGTCTCAGCATTCAAAACAGAAAATAAAAGCAAACAAAATTTCATCGTTAAGCAGTAAAAATAGCTAACATTTATTTAACATGTGAAAGACACTTTAGTAAGCAGTTTACATTTTTCATCTCATTTATTCCTCACAAAACCACTATCGGTAAGGTGCCTTTTTATTGCCAATTTACTACTAAGGAAAATGAGGCACAGAGAAGTTTTGTTGCCGGTGATCAGATTACAGAATGGAGTGTCAGAATCTGGACTTAAACCAGGCAGTTTGACACCAAGGTTAACACAGGAGAAATTGGAAACCAAGATTTCTCAAGAAAATACTACAAATACACTGAAAACCAAAAATCTGTATTATAACTCTTTCTGTAGTATCAGAAAATAGAATCCAAACTGGACTGGGCAAAAGGAGAATTTATGGGTTAACAGATCTGACAGGCCCAAGCATATAAATAACTTCAAGAACAGCTTGATTCAAGGCCATATACACAATGCCATCTCTCTCCATTTGCAGTTATGTTTTCCATGGCTTCTATATTTAGGTTTCATATGGTATGAAGACAGTTCTCAGCAGCTATAAGTCCACATCTGCCAGGTTAAATTCCAAAGAGGAAAGGAAAAGAGGTAGGGGGGAGAAGGGAGAGATATTCTTCCACATGTGTCCGAGCCTGTATCTCTGTTGAATCGTTATAAAACCATCCTGAACCAATCAATGTGACCAGCACAATGTGATGTTCTGCTTGGCTTGGTTTAATATGCAAAAACTAGAATATGAGCTAAGCACCCAAATCATCACAGACTCATCTTGGGACATGTTTCATTTCCTGCAGAAATATTCGGATGCTAATACCTAAAGGGTGAAAAAAATACTAGTTAGTAAAAATGAGATATCTAATATACAGATATATGTAGTCCTTCTTCAATTTGTAGGAATTACAACTCACTCCTTATATATAAGCCTGCGTCCTGAAAAATGTACAGAGCTCACAAAAATCAAATGATAGCTTGATATATGATAGAATATTGGATTTTTGTCCTCAAACGCTCCAGCAGTATTGTAACATCATTGTACGAATACAACGTGAGTAACTTTTAAAAACTCAGCTGATTACTCATAAGAAATTGTTGCTTATACCTAAAAATAAAAGGCAATGGGATAATATATCATTTGACTATAAGAACTAAATAAAGGAATAGTCTTATTTTTATCAGTTCTTCCAAACAACTCCGCAGTTTAGAAACATCTGGCCTATAGTACTGAAATACCATGACATACAACATATTACAAAAGTTAACCAAACTTACCTTCATGGTACACTGCTGCCTCCCACAACTCTCACATTCTCACATATGAAACACGTCATCACTTTTGAAACACTCTGTTCCTCCATGTCTTTAAGTTTTGGTGCTTTCTGCTTATTTGTTTTAGACAGCTCTTTCCTGTCTACCTGTCTTCTCTACCAGGTGAATTGATAATCACCCTTCATAACTAAATATATATCACTTCTTCTTGGAAATTTTCCCAGACAAGTCCAAGTAAGTTTAGATGCTCCTACAGGGAAGACTCACATGACACAATTACATTATTGCTTATATTTGTGTACCTGGTATATTTCCTTCCCCACATTTGCAATTTTCAATGACAGGGATTGTGTTTTATTTATCAGTCTCTTTCTAGCACCTACTATAGCATGGTGTCTAGAACATAGGAGGAACTCATAAATGCCATATTTCATTAAATCTAAAACTTCATGTGATGTAAGATGCACTGTCCTAGTATATACTACTAAGAAAGAATATAACTTTAGCAATTAGAGTTCTTATTTTATAATTCCTGGTAGGCTTTATCATACATTCCTGAAACTTCTTGAGTCTGACTTCTCAGAATTCTTTTTCAACTCGGATTGATACCTATTGTTTCCACACAACATCAACCTCCGTGCTATTACCGACATTGATGCTGCGGCATTTTGTTAAAGGGTTCTCAACAATTATTCAGAATTTTCTTTCAAATTGCTGACATGCATTCTGCACGTTTTTATATGGGCTTCCTTGATCTTAATAGACCAAGGACTCATTTGCCTCTTCAACTATACTTAAAATGTACTTAAGTACTTTAGTACTTAAATGTTTATTGATGAAAATGTCAATAGTTTACAGTTGCTTTGTTTCATCACCAATAAGAAAAATCAAGATAGTGCATGCCTTAGGCTGACATATGTTAAAAATGAAGAGTAACTAAAACAAAATTTATATCCTGTATTTATTTTTTCTAATGTATCATAATAAAAACTTTCCAACATGGAGAAAACTTGAAAGGTTTTTGCAGTAAATATCAATAGAACTAGTATAGGTGATAAAATTAATAATTTGTTGTACTTCCTTTATCACATATCTATTCATTAATTCTTCCATCAACCTATATTACTTTTGATGCACTATAAGATTAGTTGCAGACATCAATACACTTCTCTATAAAGACTTCAGGATATATATAATTATCTACAATTTTAGCTTTGTTTCTTTTGAGATAAAACTTACAAACAGTGAAATGCATAAATATTTAGTGTACCATTTAAATAATTCTCACAGATGCACACGCTTGTGCAACCTAGTAAAAATATAGAATATTACCATCACCCCAGAAAGTTCCCTCATGCCTCTTCACAATAAATCACTGCACCAACTCCCCAGAGACAAACACTGTTTTGACTTTTTTTTTTGCCTATTCTAGAACCTTTTATAAATGTAATCATCCAGGATTTATTCTTCTGTACAATCTTTCTTTCACGTCCATATCTTTTGAGATTCATTCCTATATCAATAGTTCATTCTGTGTAGTATTTCATTTTATGAATATATCACAATTTGTTTATCAGTTCTCCTACTGATGGACACCTGGGATGCTTCCAAAAAGTCTGGGCTGTTATGAATATAACCGATATGAATATTTTTGTAGGTAATCTTTTTGTGGACACATTTTTAATTCTAATGAATAAATACCTAGGCTTGGAATTTCTGGTTTATGGGTAAATATGTGTTTGGCTTTTTAATAAATTTCAATAGTTTCCAAAGTAATTATAACATTTTAAACTTCCACTAATAATATTTAAGAGATCCAGTTCTTCCACATTCTTGCCAATATTTGGTGTTGTCAGTCTTTTTCATTTTAGCCTTTCTGGAAATATGTAGTGGTTTCTTGTAGTTTTAGTATGATTTTTCATAGTGACTAATGATATTGCACACTTTTTCATGTGTTTATTGTCTGTGTATGTTTATTTATTTAAAAATCTGTTGCTAATTTATATTATGTTGTTTATCTTTTTTATTTTTCTAAGTTTTAGAAGATTTACAATATTTCCTGGATACCAGTCCTTTGTCAAATATAGATTTTGCAAATATTTAAAATATTTTTTTCCATATCTGTAGCTTGTATATTTATTTCCTTAATGACATTCTGCATTAAACCAGTTTTACTTGATGAAATTTGATTTATCATCTTTTTCTTTTACGATAGTTTCTTTTTATATTCTAGCAAACCTTAGCCTACCCACAAGTTGTGAAGATTGTCTCTCTCCTCGTGTGTTTTTGTGATTCATCACATAGTAAGTATTCTCGGATTGTGTCTTGAACATTATGAATGAAATGTTGTAGAAGTTCTAACTTTTATATTCCTCCAAACCTTTTTTTTAAACCAAGAGTAAACCTACACTTCAATTTGCAAATTCTTGTTTCACTTTAATGGAAGATAGGTTAAACCTCAGATCAGTTCATTTAGCTTTTTCTGGTCTGCTTGGAGTCTTTTCCATGCATGCATCTTCACGGGTCAACCAAGATGTAGGCAGAGTTTATACACAGAACATGGGCTCCTCTCTCTGACTTTCCTCCTCCTAGGATTTAACGTCTAGCTTTCCCAGAGTTTGGCCCTGAACCCTGTATTGTTCTTCATGACAGCAAGAAAGAAGGTTTTCCATTGAAGTTTTAGCTGATCCACAACATGTTGTCTGGGACCTGCCCTTCTGGTAAAAGCTGTAAAAAATAGAAAATTTACCTAGTGTCATTCTCTCCTTCCAAATGTCAACTCTTCTTCAGAATCAACCTACTTTTGTCTACTCTCCAGCCTTCAGGTAGTTGTTTTATACGTAATTTCCAGAGTTTGTAGTTAATATCTGTGATATGGTTGGTCTAACAGGAGCTGC
The DNA here is from genome assembly GCF_030028045.1 of Hippopotamus amphibius kiboko. Classification (NCBI taxonomy): domain Eukaryota; kingdom Metazoa; phylum Chordata; class Mammalia; order Artiodactyla; family Hippopotamidae; genus Hippopotamus; species Hippopotamus amphibius. The sequence continues at coordinate 34,427,084 of NC_080192.1, read as the reverse complement.
ACAACCATAGCTGAAGTAGATCTCCTACATTCATTCTTTACTTACAATTATATGTAATTAATTTATTCCACCAATAAAATGCATTATGGTACAGTGTGATTATTCAATAGGATTTGGTGATAATGTTGCTCCATTTTTATAAAATTAATGGAAAATCCTGGGTTAATAAAATATGAACTAGTGGTGAAAAGTTAAAAGTTATTTGGAAAAAAAAATGAAGATAATATTACATTTTCTTTTTTGTTAGAAAAGTTTTTGCCAAATGCATAAAAAAATCCAAGAACAAGACTATTCCTTTGTCTTTTCTCTTTTGGAACTAGAAATATTTCATATGCCTAATAGACAGCTTTTATATTAGCTTTTATGTTCCTGAGAGATAACCACTTTGTTTCAGGCCAATGCCTTAAAACAAGATGCCAAATTTATCAGAAAATTCTGACTAAAATAACTTTTTATTCCTCTAATACTCCTAAATACAAAATGATACTTTTAAGCCCTTTATATATAAATGTGTAACTCTCTGTAAATGTAATAGGAAAATGTGAAAATAATAGAATATTTTTACAGTGAAATCAATAAAAAACCCAAAAGCCAGCTATTCTTCCACTATTGGTTTTAAGATGTAGCCTCTTAGCCATTTTGAAGCATATAATACAGTGCTGTTGACTATGGTCACTATGCTACGCATTAGATCTTCAGAGCTTATGTATCTTCTAGAGGCAAGTTTGTGCTCTCTAACATCTCCCCAATTCCCCCACCATTATTGATGTTAGTACCTTGTATGAAAATGTTGGAATAAATGTGACTCTATCAGTCATGTCTATGAATTTACCAAAAATAATCCAAATTACCTGTGTCTGAATGTTTTTATCATATTATATAAAAATTGTTTTGAACTAGTTTTTGCCATAATTCCATCAAGCAGTCAATATTTTTGAGTACTTACCTGTGCAGGCCTGTAAGAAGAAGAGTTATTAAAAATGAAAAAATTAAAGAATGATAGACACAGAGAAACAGCACAACCTCTTGTGTTTCTTATAACAAAAACACAAATGGCATTATAAAAGAAAGAAAATTAAGACTGGCATTTGGGAAGAATTAGAAATAGAAAATAGGAAGGTATGAGATTAAAAAGTTTAAAAGGTAAAAATTATGAAATCCAAATTAGAACCAGCTTTTCCAGAATGAAATGAAATACAAGTTACAAGAGGGAAAGAAAATTATGAAACATGTTTATAACAAACAAATCTATCACAGGGCACTTAAATGTGAAGTCCAGTTGACATAAATGCTTAGTAGGCAGATAACTGTAGTTAAAATTGGAAAAATAATTAAAATTACATTTAGTTAGAATATGTGTGAAAGAGACTCATCAAAGAAAATCAAAGCTAAAGGGTCTATAACAAGTTGAAATAGATGGTGCTTGAAATATACCACTTCCAAAAGCACAATTTGGTATTTGGCAGTGTGAAGATATTTCTCACTAGACAGATGAAAGAATATCATTTGACATTTCTTGCTTTCCAAAGTTCATCCTTATCATAACATATTTCCCCAGTCTCATGTATAAAACTTAAATAAAAAATACACTTTTTTTTCTTTTCTATGAGAACTTGTGGTTCAGATATATTTGGAATGGAGTTATAATTTTTTAGCCTGTGATGTTAAAGTCTTCATTCCCAATCCTAAGAGAATTGAATGAAATTTTTCATCTTGAACTTGTAGAATTGAATGATCAAAATGATAAAAACAATAAAACAAAATGTGTTCCATTTTGAGAGACTCAGAGAGGTCTTGGTTCTCACCAAAAAAGAAAAAAAAAAAAGGATTATTGGCATTTATATGTGCTCTTAATATCTGCAAGTTACTACTACCTACATTTGATTCACCAACTTGCTTTAGATTCTATTATCTAGAGTAGATAACCTATGTAATAAATGGCCTAGCTTCAGTTTTCAGTATGATTCTTAGATAAGAACAATGTAGCAAAGAAAGATGGTAAGGTAGAAACTTTCAAAGATAAAAATGAAAGTTATCTTTACTCTAAATGTTTCTTTTCTTATAATAAGTGAAACAAGTTATCACTATTGTAGGAAATAATAATAAAATAAAAATAATGTGTTTACATTTGAATTAGTAACTAGACTAACAAATATTATTGCATATGTAGTATATCTTATATAGTACACCATGCTGCTAAAGAGGTTGAGTTCTGTGGACAGACTTTTTGAGTTCAAATCCTGTCTTTAAATGTTTTGGCAAACGATTTACTTTTCTAAGGTCACAGCTTTATATCTGTACTATGGGGATAGTGATGCTACCTTATAGGTTTATTGTAAAGTTAGTTTGTAAAAAGTGCTTATAATAGCACTTCCTATATTATTACTATTATAGTTATTAGTATATGATACACAAGGGAGTGGAACTCAAAATTAAGAACTATGAATAGTACAAACCACTGAGAGTTTACCTATTAACGTTTTCCGGTATCATAATTAGCATGTGATTTTTGAAGTCAAGAGTGAGAGATGAGGCATGTGAAGGGTTATCGGAAACCACAGAGGATTTTTTGTCTCAAAATATATCTGCCTTAGAGCTATATAAAGCTACTAAATTAGAACTCAGGACGGGGTGAAATGCAGAGGAGAGGTAAGTCTTGTCTATCACCCTCTCACCCTCAACCTTTGAAGACCATTTTTCCAGGATCTAGAGTCCTGAAGGACCCACCCAGAGACTGCCCAACAACAGTAACTATGACAGTATTAGGCTTTTCTCTAGCTGTACATAGCACTTGCTGAAATGTTAGTTCCATTTTCTGTTGTTTTTAATTCTGGTAACTATTTTGGGTTCTCTTTCTCTGTGTGGTTATTTATGAACTTTTCATTTCTTCATTTAACAAAATAATTTGTGAGCCTATTACGTACTTGGCAAAAGAAAAAAGAACAAAGTATACTTCCTGGCTTCACAATAAGCTGGGAAGAAAACCTGAAACTCACTGGAGAGGTCTAAGTTTTCGAAAAAGAATGGAAGGCAACTGTCCAAGCTAGGTTTTCTTGAAGGTAGGGTCTAGCTAGGAACTGGGAATTTCAAATTAAGATCTAAGATGAACAGAGACTACTGAAACAGAAGCCCAACATTGTGAGAGAATGTTTTTCTCCGGGTTCTCAAAGATCTTATAAGCAACAGCCATGAGAGTCTCAGCAGAGTAAAGAGGAAGAAAGGAGATGTTTCATTATTTCTTCGTTGCAAAATACACAAATAGTCAATTTAAAAGAACCTAATAAATGCTCATTTTCTACTTACTTTGTAGTCCTATTGGCATTGGTCTAACTTGTTTCCAGTAGCTTCTCAATCTTTCCCCTGCATTCATTCATTCCTATTCCAAATGTTATTCCTGTCTGTGATCTGAGTTCATCAAGAAGTTGAGTGTTTATTGATCAGGATCATTTATTCCCCAAAATGGAACCATTTACTTTTTTCTAAATACTTCCCATGCTTGATCTTACGTGTGACCCTGCCTCGCTCTTCCCCCTTTTCCTCCGCAACCTACAGGTTAACCCTACTTACCCCTCAGGGCCTGGTTCTCCTTCTTCTGTGCTCTCACCAACCCTTCATTCCCCTCTTTATAATGCTGCATATTGCATTTTCTCATAATTTATTGATACCTGTTCCATTTTTATGTATTCTCTACCGGATTTTATGTATAGCAGGAATATGAATTTTGAAATGATTTTAATAGAGAAATGTAACTTAAAAACTTTTTTGTAGAATCAGTACTGTGGTTTTCAAATTCTTCATCTATATATATAGAACTTATTTTTTGATAATTTTCTAATTCCCCATTACCTTCCTGAAATTAAATTCATAGATAAAATAACTACTCATCTATATAGAGGTAAAATAATCTCTCCAGTGCCCAAATGTTGGCATTTGCAAAGTAAAATAAAATAATCTGCAATAAAACACGGCTTTCTTTCCCTCTGTCAATGCTCAAGCAGGTCTACACGAATTGACATAAAGTGGCCAGAGGTCGTGCCTATATGTAGAATAACAGTGTATACATTATGTTGTCTTAAATATTACCATTGGAGTTACTATTACTTATTTTATTTCCTACAGTATGAAACACTCTTGGTAAATTCCCAAATAGAACAATGTATGATTTTCCCTTGGTTTATTCAATAGTTACATTCCTACAAAATTCAGTGTCCATTACAATTATGCAAAAATATCCTTTGTGATTATATGTAAAATGAAGGGAGGTTCTAGTCTCAAATAATTATAAGTGAGTCTTTCCATCTGCAAGATTGGCTATGGAAATATTTAAAAGTCATTAGGACACAGGAAAATTATTTTTTATGTGGGACTCTCCCCCACATTCCAGGATTTCTAGCACTCTTATGTGAGGGCTCTGAAAGCTAACAGTACAAAATGATAGTGACACCCAAAACCTACTCCACAAAATTCCAACTCCTTCCAGGCTTTCAGGAGTTAATGTGACTTGTAAAATACCTATATTAAGATTAATTTTACTCAGGGCTAAGTACCCCACCAACACCATAACCATTCAGGATAGAGTGAAAATATTTCTTAGTGATGGGAAAGTGTTTGAAGAACTCACTCCTTGCTGTTCTCTAGGAACTAATTTTTTAGCGCATTGTTTAATGGACTATTAAGGTATAATTTGATAGAAAAAGACCTAGGGAGGAATACAAAGAATGCGGGGCAGAAATCCAGCAGTTTCCCAAATTATGTTACAGAAAAGCAAGGAGAGAGGTGGAGTCCTACTGTTGGTAAAGAGAAGGGCAAATGGGGCTTGCATTTATTTATTTGTTTACTTTTAATTTAGGGGCAACTTTACTCTGACCTGCTACCCAAATGATCCGGGTCATAAGACATTTTATCTGTCTCCTCCAGGCTGACAACAGGAAAGAACTATTCTCCTTCCAAACCACCATCTCACCTGCTAACTGCACACCTGGGAAATCAGACTGCCCAGGAGATTTTCCTCTGATTCAGTCTGGCTACCACTGAGTACATATTCCACAATGTGTGAGAATGCACACCAGCCTGAAATGAGTCTCTGAAGGTCTAGCAGTGCAGTTCTGGTGGGGTGCCATTCCCGTATCTGCCTTTGACATGAGAGTGCTAGAGTGAGTAAACTGAGACCTTGGAGGTGGTCCTTATAATTCATAAGGATTATAAACTCCCTGAAGGTGAGATGATCATTTATCTTTGTAATCCCACCCTTAGCACCAAACACCATGAGGTCTTAACACACTCTGCCAAAGATATATTCCCAACACATTTTTTAATTGATTCCAATCTCTTTTTTCATTATTTACTCTTCCTTGCAGAGAGAATGTGCTTTTAAAGCGTTGCCTCTTCCTAATACTCTAGGCCTTTTCTAAATCCAAACTGTTTATAGCTCTCAAATTTATGTGTATATAGTATGCAACTTGTAATTAGTCAAACCAACTGTGTGTATGTACAGGTGTTATATTCGGAACACAAAATAAGTGCCTAAATAAATATTTGTTGAGTTGGATTTAAACTCATTACAATCACCACATTCATGATCCTTTTTCTGGTTTTGTTTCATATTTTGCATAATTAGAATCGATGAGTTTTATCCCTAAGTGCTTTGCACAATATTATGTACATTATAGGATTAAGTAAAACTCCTTGACTGAATTAATAAATTAATGACTGAATAAAGTGACTACTAATTGTTAGGCAAGAGGTTAGCCAGAGACCCAAAATGATCTGCATTTAGCTTCTATCTTGTCAACTCTGAAATGATTACTTTGATTTTAACCATTCTTGTAATTTTAGAAAATAAGACTATGGGATTTTGAAGCGGAGATTAGAGTCTTTTTTTTTCTTTCCTACACCTACTTGTGTTTGCAATTACGTCAAGGACAACAAACGCACAGCCGTCTTTTCATCTTTTGAGTGTGGTCTCCTGTGCCACAAACTATGTAAATAAATCAACACAACTGAATGGCCTAGGTCAGGGAAGAACACACAGACACCAGCTTCAAGTCTGTTTAGCCAATCTAGGGATCAATGTCTCGTATATGCCCTGTCAGTGTGGGCAACCTCTGAAGCTACGGAGAAGCTACAGAAAACGTAGACCCTGTTGAACCAAAAGTAAACAACTGTGAAATAGTGAGCTCTTGATAGACCACAAGTGTATGTAAGTGGAAAAACAGCACCCCACCATGTGATGATTTTAGCCAGCTGTGTGAATTTGCCTTGGGCTGAACCAGACTTTTGCAGTGCCAATTCCTCATTAGTAGAACTCTGGGTATGTACCTTTCGGAGCCAAGAAAATGAGATGGGGTAGGGAGAGGGAGAATCTGAGTACCTGGGTCCTTTTTGGCAAGCAAACCAGCTGGACACAATCATACTCTAAACTTGGCTTGGTGAAAAGATCATAGCATAAGTGTTGGGAATAAATGTCTCACTGATTTGTTTGCCCTTGCTTGCTTGAATAGTAGAGCACTAAATCAGCCATCAACACCAGACAATGTTTCTCTATCTGGAGACATGTAGAACAGAAATTATTCATTACATTATAGCAATGCAGAGAGGATAACATATCTTTATATTCCCCCCTTTTTTAAAAGAGTCAACAAATATTTATTACCCATCTACTCTGTGCTAGGAGGTGTTATGTTTGCCAAGTACATACCACTGAAATACTACCACTATCCTTAAAAAATATATGTTCTAATAATAAACTCAAAAATAAATAAAAATTATTTATGTGTATACGTGTGGAGAGAGAGAGAAGGGGAGAGAGAGACAGCATAAGGAATATATAACAAGCTAGTGTAACAGGCTACTGTAATAAAGAGGGATGAAGATAGGACATTTGAAGGTAGGGACTTCTTTTACTGGGCAGTCACAGAAGACGTCTCTCAAGTGACACCTGAGTTTATACGTTTTCATTCATTTTAAAACACGTGCTATGGTATAGGCATTTTCTATCAGTTTGGCAATATCTGTGAACAAAGATCCCCTACATCACTACCTTATAGAGATGGTAAAGAGGGTGAGAACAAAAATTGATTAGTAAACATAATAATGTGATATGTGCTATAGAGAAAGTGATGCAAAAAAGGAAGATCAGAAGAGTTAGTGGCGAGTTGTCATTTGAATAGGGTGATCAGGAGGCTCATTGAGGAGACAGTATTTGATCAAATACTTGAAAAATAAGAGATCTGCTAAGGGATATTTGGGGTAAGAGTATTGCTGGCTGAAGGAACATTTAGTACAAAATTTTAGGGTGGTTTGCTTAGGGATTTTCAAAAACAACAAGGAAGCCAGTTATGACTAGAGCAGAGCTGGGGAGGGGAAGAGAATTAGGAAATGATTTCAGAGTCTCTGGGTTTAGTTCTGAATAATGAGGCTGTGACCATGTGTCAGATTTTTACCTTGCCAATTGGTACTTCTGTGTTTGGGAGGAAAGAAGCTTTGAGAGGAGGTACATTTGCTCAGAATAAAACTCTCCTTTTCTTTCTTAATCTATGAAAAACTTTTACCCCCAAACCCTATCCACACATCTCCCCAACACACACCTATACCTGTGCACTCTTGACAGATAAAAGCATCAGTCGAAGACCGTGGTTCACCACCTTTGCTGAGACACAGAATCACAGGTGCAGCTTATGAAATGCACACATGTCAGGGGGCCACTGGCTGACCCAGATTCAGATCTGGATTACGGCACAGGCCTCTCTTTTGGTTTAAAATCTCCCCAAGATAATTTTGATGGGCAGCCGGATGTAGAATCCAATGCTCTACGTCTAGTCAGTGTGTGGTCTGAGCAACGTGACGTTACCTGGTAGCTTGTTAGAAATCTAGAATCTCAGACCTCATCAGAGAACTGTGGAGTCAGATTCTGTGTTTTAACAAATTCGAGAGAGATATATGTACATTCAAGTTTGAGATGCACATCTCCACATCGTTGCCTTCATTCTCTACTCTTTTATACCTAGTCTGTATAGAAATGCCCAAGTACTTTAAACCTGTTTCTTACAGGGAAGTAAGTGTAGCCCAGTGAAATAAAATAATCTTCCCCCCAAGAAAAACTCATCATGGGACTTCCTGTGTAAATCTGTTCAGCTTTCTCACAGTATTTTCATAACCTGGAAACAATTTGTAAAATAGTATATGTGGCCAGAAATCCATCATGCTAATTCTATGTAATTTGACATCATAATACTATAATTATTCGTTAATTCATTGGAGAAACACTTTTTTAAAAAAATTTTCTGAAGCATTCTTGAAATTGAAAATTTCTTTTCTCTCAGCTTGAAAGTGTGAGTAGGCTCTTCTGAACATTTGAAATTAAAAAATGATCAAATTCATACAAAAAAGTTTAGGGGGCACATTTTCAGGGTCTGGTAAACAATATGTTTTCTTTTTCATTTTGTTTTTTCTCTCTTATTCTCTTTGCTTTTAGTAAGTAGACATGAGTATTAAAGTTATGGGCTCAGAATTTCTTTATGTAAGTTTTTAAGAATAAATAATAGCCTATAGCTGAAATAAAATATTTTTAATTAAAAAATAAATCTAAAGCATTTAAGATCCCTTCTTCATATATGTGTGTATACATTTATCTGTGTTAAATGCAGTAACATACCCAACAGAAATAATAAACTTCAAAACCCTATATAATTATGCCCACATAATTTCCACAGCTGTCAGAGTAATATCTCACAAACTCCAAAACCACCACTAAGGAACAAAATAAATATATCAGAGGATATTTTTCTCTTTAGGCTCATGGCAAAGAAGATTTATAATTGAATTCAAACATCACATCTGAAAGTGAGTATGTTGCAGAAATAGGAACCTGCAGTATTAGCTGTGGTTGACAATGAATTGAAGCCATCTCCAATGATAACTCATATTTTTTTTCTGCACTGGCAGTCAGTTGAAAAACTGGTTAGCCCATTTAATATCTAATTTGGAAGCTAGAGGAGTTTCTTCATCATTAAGAATCCACGTTTTATGACATGAGAAAAATTTCATTTGAAAAAGGGCAAGGCTGATTTGTTAAATGATATTTAGTCCAATTCTGTATGGTACACTAAAGAATATCACTCTTGGGCTTCCTAGGTGGCGCAGTGGTTAAGAATCCGCCTGCCAATGCAGAGGTCATGGGTTCGATCCCAGCTCCAGGAAGATCCCACATGCCGCGGAGCAACTAAGTCCGTGTGCCAAAAAAAAAAAAAAGAATATCACTCTTTGGTAGGATCACCTCTAATGATGAAAGATCATTAACTGAGCCACAAATAAGCAAAACAAGTCATTTGTTCAGGAGAGCAAAGTAAGTAAAATACTTTGCAAGGAACATTAAAACACTGTCACAAATTTTAACTAGCCTGTGTCTTCTAAATCTAAACTTGACTTAAAATTTTGTCAGATAAACTATACTGCATGTAAAAAGTGTTATTGGAAAACAATTCGTAAATTTCATGTACAGTATTTCATTTCAGCTACCCTATAATTCTATGAATTCCAAAGGACAGAAGTTTGATTGCTTCTCAGAAAACTATTTATTAAAAAATCTTCCACCTAAATGTGCACATTTCTGAAATAACTTCCTTCTCTAGTTATCACATCTTCTACAGATTCAGGGGTATCGGAGGCATGGAAGGATGAAGATTATCTGTAATGTGATCTATTGGCATACTTAGGAATCAAAAGGAAATGCCAAAGAACTAATCTCCAAAATATACAGGCAGCTCATGCAGCTTAACACCAAAAAACAAATAACCCAATCCACAAATGGGTGGAAGATCTAAATAGACATTTCTCCAAAGAAAACATACAGATGGCCAGCAAACACATGAAAAGATGCTCAATATCACTAATCATTAGAGAAATGCAAGTGAAAGCCACAATGAGGTATCACCTCACACCAGTCAGAATGACCATCATCAAAAAATCTAGAAACAATAAATGCTGGAGAAGGTGTGGAGAAAAGGGAACTCTCCTGCAATGTTGGTGGGAATGTAAACTAGTACAGTCACTATGGAAAACAGTATGGAGGTTCCTTTAAAAACTAAAAATAGAACTACCATATGACCCAGCAATCCCACTACTGGGCATATACCCAGAGAATACCATAATCCGAAAAGAAACATGTACCACACTGTTCATTGCAGCACTATTTACAATAGCCAGGACATGGAAGCAACCTAAATGCCCATCAACAGATGAATGGATAAAGAAGATGTGGCATATATATACAATGGAATATTATTCAGCTATAAAAATGAATGAAATGGAGCTATATATAATGAGGTGGATAGACTTAGAGTCTGTCATACAGAGTGAAGTAAGCCAGAAAGATAAAAACAAATATTGTATGCTAACTCATATATACGGAATCTTTAAAAAAAAAAAAAAAGTGGTACTAATGAACCCAGTGACAGGGCAAGAATAAGGATGCAGATGCAGAGAATGGACTGGAGGACATGAGGTTGGGGGGGGCGGGGGGCGAAGAGGAAGCTGGGATGAAGTGAGACAGTAGCATAGACATGTATATACTACCAACTGTAAAATAGATAGCCAGTGGGAAGTTGCTGTATAACAAATGGAGATCAACTCGATGATGGGTGATGCCTTAGAGGGCCAGGATGGGGAGAGTTGGGGGGAGTCGTAGGAGGGAGGGAATATGGGAATATGTGTATAAATACATATGATTCACTTTAGTGTACCTGAAAAACTGGTACAAGAGTATAAAGCAATTATATTCCAACAAAGAGCTTAAAAAAAAAAAGAAAGAAATGTGGCACATATATACAATGGAATATTACTCAGCCATAAAAAGGAATGAAATTGAGTTTTTGTAGTGAGGTGGATGGACCTAGAGACTGTTACACATAGTGAAGTAAGCCAGAAAGAGAAAAACAAATACCGTATGCTAACTCATATATATGAATTCTAAAAAAGTGGTACTGTTGAACCCAGTGACAGGGCAAGAATAAAGATGTAGTTGTAGAGAATGGGCTTAAGGACATGGGGGCAGGGGCAAAGGGGAAGCTGGGATGAAGTGAGACAGTAGCACTGACATATATACACTACCAAATGTAAAATTGCTAGCTAGTGGGAAGCTGCTGCATAATACAGGGAGATCAACTTGAGGATGGGTGATGACAGAGGGCTGGGATAGGGAGGGTGGGAGGGAGTTGCCAGAGGGAGGGGATATGAGGATATATGTATAAATACAGCTGATTCACTTTGGTGTAAGCAAAAACTGGCACAATAATATAAAGCAATTATATTCCAATAAAGAGCTTAGAAAAAAAGGAAATGCCACTATTCCATTTCTAATATTACAGAAATGTTCATTATAGTTAAATTGTCCTTATTTTAACTAAAATCATCAGAAAGTCTGATGTCATCATGCAGTCATGATAGCATTAATAAGAAAAAATACACAGTTTTCAATATGCTATTAAAATAGTTTGAATAAATCAGGCAAAAAAAAACTTTTACTGAATTATCCTGGTGAAAGAAAAATATGAGTTGTGTCTGTTTTCTTGAGTTGCACGGAAATTGGAGAGATAAAAAGCTAATTTATGATGACTTATTTTTAGCAAATCTAGACAATAGTATCAAATCTTCCTTCAAAATGGAGCCATTGCAAGATTAGAAATATATAAGTTTGTCAATTGCAATCAAGAGGCTATCGTCTTTGGGGGGGAATGAATTGGGAGACTGGGGTTGCCATATATACATTACTAATAAGAAAAAAAATACCAAATTGTACACTCTAAATATTTGCAGTTTATTGTATGTTAACTCTATCTCAATAAAAGTTCTTAAAATTAATTACTTAATTCATTTTTAAAAAAGAAGCTATTATCTGGGGAAAAAATTCTGGAAGGAAGTTCAAATATTTTGAAAACTGTTTTTAAAGGAAAACGACTTCTTAAGGATACCTCATCTTTTTGTCCTATTTCAGTAGCTCCTAAACTTGGTCACACACTAGAGTTACTTGTGTTATTTAATAAAAGTAAAGAATTCAGAGGTTAATCCCTGGAGATTCTGATTGAAAGAGTTCTAGAAGTGAAAAAAAAATTTAAAGACTTCAACAGATTTAGATGGGGCTAGTCTAGATACAAGGATTTAAGATCAATGTCAACAGATATAAATATACAGGATCGTGTTAAAGAGACTGTAAGCAAACCAATCAACAACAAAAACAGAAACAGGTAATATGTAAGAATTGGTTAAATATATACCAATATTGTATTTAAGTGCTGTTACTAGTCAAAGATTTAGATAAAGCACACTTTTTTTTCTATAAACTGTTAAATCTAACTTGCTTTAAGCCTTTTATTATCTCAGAGATAAACCATATTGACCACTAAATGCAACTGGGCACCCACGCCAGTGTCCTGCGGTAAACAGAATGATTTCAGGCAAGAAGAAAACCGCGAGTAAATGTCTCTGCTATTATTATATTCCACACTCCATTATGTCATGTTTATTCTCACTAGTCTTTCCTATGCAATTGCTTGGGAAATAAAGGAATAAAGTGATTGCTGCAGAGATTTTATGGCTATTTAGAAAAAATTTATTAAAAACTTTTCCAGATTATTTTCTGGTTTGTGGTATTACACGTGATTTTTTTTAGTTTTATAATTTTTCATTATTTTCCAAGTTTATATAATGTATGTGAATTACTTTCAAAATTAGAAAAGAAAGTATTTTAAAAATATACCAAATGGGAATTATAAACTGAATGAATATTGTTATAATGATCAAAGATATCAATACCAGCAGATTTATTCAGTGGCATGATAATTTATTGTATTGATAATTTGTACATTTTCATTCTCATTAATTTCTTTTTATTAAGTCATGACTTTGGGTTCCCCTGCCTCAGAAGCAAAGCAAAAGTTCTTTGCAGCCCTGCTATCCTACGCTTCTTTTACACAGAAATTTTAGTTTATGGAGGGTATAGAGACTGAGGTCTTGAGGGAGAAAGGAGGCAAAGAAAGTGTCTTTTCAAGGGGAGAGAATAAAAGAATGGCTATGTAGTGGATCTAAGGAAGCCGCATTCTTTCAACACAGGTGTTTCACAGTATGCTAGTGCTAAGAGCATTTGTTAAAGTTTGAAACAATTTGTGCATTTGAGTTAGTGGAATATGACATATATTCACTACACTGTTTGCTTCATATATTTACACTCAGTGGAAGAATACGTCTCACAGTAAATGATATAGATCTTTTGTATTCAGATCCGCAAAAATATCCATTAAAAAATGCTGTCCATCACAGAGTCCTTCCCAGACTTATTAAATCAGAATTTCTGAGGACTAGAAAGCAGTAATTTAAATAAGCTTCCCAAGTCATTTTAATCACAATGAAGTCTGAATACGATTATTAGAAAGGCATAAATTAATATTCATTAAAGACTTTTATATTTAGAAATTAGCATTTATCATATCATTACACATCTAAATTTAACACTGGGAACAAATCTCTCATATTTCCTCAAACAGAAAGTCTCCTTTGGTCCACAATAAGATGGGAAAATGAGGATTAAGCAGTGAGTGTGTAACTGAGACCCCATGCTCCTCCCTTTCCCCATGCTTGACCCATCAGAGAATTGATTCCAATGGAAAGAAGGATCATAAATCCTTACTCTACCCTGTTCACTCACATCCATTTGCTTCTGTCTAATCTAAGGTAAGTAAACATATTTTTTTTTCTTCCAACAGGGCTTTTTGTGGAAGAAGATACCCACAAAAGACAGATGCTGTGGAAAATGCACAGCAGTTAGCACTGTTTCTTATTGGCCCATAGCCCTCTGGATATGGTTTTGGAATTGGGAAGGGGATCACAGGCGTGACTACTAACACTTTGGTATCTACCGGATAGGCAAAGCCGTCTAGAGAGGAGAGAGTGTGTTTAATATGAATCTGGACCACATTCAACCTGAATTATTATTTGTCAGGGTATATGTGCATGTCAACATTTTACATAAATTTTCCACTCACAATCACCCATCTCCAGTCCATCCTAGTCGAAAGTTCTCAGAGGATACTGAAAATTGGAGTACCAAAATCTGACCCAGGCCTGTGAGCTATGCCTAAATTCCCATGTCTCACCCATTACAGTTCTGTTAAAGCCTTTTCTACACTCCCTATTCACAGTTTGTTTTAAACAGAAAAACAGGCCTGTGACATTTACTCAGGTTATTTTACTGAACCCCCCGGATTGCACTAGTAGAGGGGAAGAACTGATTCTACAATGAGACTGGAGTCTACAGTTTTGAGTGGAGTTTTCAAGGGGGCTGGAGGAAATGGATCCTAAAAAGAAGTGTCACTCAGGATATGGAGAAAGGAACAGGTTTTCACATAGGGGAGCATGACGAGGTTCTGGGAGTCTGCCCATGGGAAACTGAATTCTTCTTGGTTAAATAGCTTATAATAGCATGAACGTTTCCCTAATACTCATCATAAAAAGAAAGACATGCTTCCCTTATTCTCACTGGGTAAAGATGAGATTAGGAACATCTGATTGTTAACAATTGACTTTGTCTGCACGAAATTCAGAAAAAAAAAAAGATAAATTAACCATAATGCAAGCAACATGCAATGATTCCTTGCTATTTTAATGTTGTTCTTAGAGAATAGAGAGGGACCGCCTGTTCATTGAATCCATCTCAATGAAGTGATAGAATTATGATTGCCTTTTATCATGACCCATTGTTTCTGCCCAAGAAGAAGTAATAAAAATGGCCAGAATCCCTCTCTGCTTTGCAAATCACCCATTGTAAGCAAAATCCTCTGGCGGAGTTTGGAACTGCTCGGAGTTTTAGAAAAGGAGAAGGAAGAGAAGGGGTCATTTTAATTAGGACTAAGGAATGAAACCTATGGTGATAGAACCTGATAAATGGAATATTTATAAATGGACTATTTCCTGCCATATCAATAAACAAAACATGTCACAGTCATCAACGATTACCCGCCCTCCAACATGAGCTGGTGAGCCCTGAGGACACTCAGGACTGAAAAGAATACCTGCCATCTAGCAGCCATCAGACTGCAGCCACTCCCTACGATGAGCCCTGAGGAAACTCAGGATGTGAAAATACAGGATATTGGCCCCAGATAGCTGAGGTGCACATCAAAGGAGTGATTTCAGTGAGCCCAGACTCTTGCACCTTCCCACACATAGAAAAGTGCTGAATTCCTTCCTTTGAGATATCTGGTTTTCTTATTTAACAATAATCTTTTTGTGTTTTTTTAATAAGCTTATTTATTTATTTATTTTGTTTACTGGCTTGTTGAATCTTCGTTGCTATGCACAGGCTTTCTCTAATTGCAGCGAGCAGGGGCTACTCTTCATTGTTGTGCACGAGCTTCACATTGTGGTGGCTTCTCTTGTTGTGGAGCATGGGCTCTAGGCACGCGGGCTTCAGTAGTTGCAGCACATGGGCTCAATAGTTGTGGCTCACAGGCTCTAGAGCACAGGCTCAGTAGTTTTGGCACGTGGGATCTTCCTGGAGCAAGGATCAAACCAGTGTTCCCTGCAATGACAGGCGGATTCTTAACCGCTGCACCAACTAGGAAGTCCAACAATAATCTTTTTTTTTTTTTTTTGAAGTTAAAAACCTACTTTTATTTTTTTTTTTAATTTTTTTTGGGGGTACACCAGGTTCAATCAACTGCCTTCATACACATATCCCCGTATTCCCTCCCTTCCTTGACGCCCCCCCCTCGAGTCCCCCCCACCCTCCCTGCCCCAGTCCTCTAAGGCATCTTCCATCCTCGAGTTGGACTCCCTTTGTTATACAACAACTTCCCACTGACTATTTTACAGTTGGTAGTATATATATGTCTGTGCTACTCTCTCGCTTCTTCTCAGTTTCCCCTTCACCCCCCGCCCCCTCCCATACCTCGTGTTCTCCAGTCCATTCTCTGTATCTGCTTCCTTGTTCTTGTCACTGAGTTCATCAGTACCATTTTTAGATTCCGTATATGTGAGTTAGCATACAATATTTGTCCTTCTCTTTCTGACTTACTTCACTCTGTATGACAGATTGTAGTTCTATCCACCTCATTACATATAGCTCCATCTCATCCCTTTTTATAGCTGAGTAATATTCCATTGTATATATATGCCACATCTTCTGTATCCATTCATTTGTTGATGGGCATTTAGGTTGCTTCCATGTCCTGGCTATTGTAAAGAGTGCTGCAATAAACATTATGGTACAAGTTTCTTTTAGGATTATGGTTTTCTTTGGGTATATGCCCAGGAGTGGGATTACTGGATCATATGGTAGTTCTATTTGTAGTTTTTTAAGGAACCTCCAAATTGTTTTCCATAGTGGCTGTACCAACTTACAGTCCCACCAACAGTGCAGGAGAGTTCCCTTTTCTCCACACCCTCTCCAACATTTGTGGTTTCCAGACTTTGTGATGATGGCCATTCTGATTGGTGTGAGGTGATACCTCATTGTGGCTTTGACTTGCATTTCTCTGATGATTAGTGATGTTGAGCATCTTTTCATGTGTGTGTTGGCCATCTGTATGTCTTCTTTGGAGAAATGTCTATTTAGGTCTTCTGCCCATTTGTGGATTGGGTTATTTGCTTTTTTGGTATGAAGCTGCATGAGCTGCTTGTATATTTTGGAGGTCGAATGGGACCTCATGAAACTTAAAAGCTTTTGCACAGCAAAAGAAACCATAAACAAGACTAAAAGGCAACCCTCAGAATGGGAAAAAATAATTGCCTATGAAACAACGGACAAAGGATTAACAATAATCTTTTGAGGTTCTGATTACCTGTCCTTTGTTGCAAAATTCCTATATATCCTGGCTCCTCCCCTCGCCTCTCCAGTGCAGTTTCTCAGAGCTTTTTGAAATGCTTTCTCCCTGGCTGCAGTCCTCATTTTGCCCCAAATAAAACTTAACTTGCAACTCTCACACTGTGCTTTTTCTTAAGTCAACAAACCTAAATGTGTTCAATACTGTTTGAGGGTAAATAATAAGAGGCACAGTGGATGGTCTCTGCCTTCATGTAACCTTTGTTTATTTTAAAAGGACCACATTAAAGTTATATGCTGTCTGAGGTTTGCTTTAAAATACTCTAGAAAAAAAATAGTTGTGAAATAGATTAAATAAGTTTGGCCAATCCTTTAAAATTATTCAAGTTGGGTGAAAGAATTACATGAGGATTTATTATATCCTTTTCTCTTTTTTGTGTATGTTTTTAAATTATATAATAAAAAAATTGTGTTTTAGCCCAGAAAATGGGGCTGTCTCTGATTTTTCTACATTGAACTAGAAGAAACTGTGTTCAGTATGCAGTTTTTGTATTTTTTCTTCTATGATTTGGGGGTTAAATTTCCTAGTTAACCCTGATTTCTCAGTAAAGCCTTATAAACTTGTAGCCTTTGATGGGGGAATACAGCAAGATTTGACCTTTTGCATATCAATATTTCTGTTGAAAATATTGTAGCATTGTCCTGGGGAGGGAATGGTCCTGAAACTTTAGACCGTAATCAGCAAAGAAGTTGCAGTGAGTGGGAGTCCATTTTAGAAATGGGAGAAAGTAATTGGTACATACACACAGACACACGCACAGACACACACACACACACACAAACACACAGCATGCTTAGGAAAACATGCATAACTGCTATAGTGCTTATTTCTGTAATAAACCATGAAGTCATAGTTCATGTCAGGACCTGACTTGTAGCATTTGCTGATTTTTGTGCTGTATATATTTCCAAAGGCTGATTTCCAGCTTCCAAGGTGATGTCACAGAGGCAGAGCTGAGAAATGAAGCACATGGTTCTCGAGCGCCCACATGCTCTTGCTGCAGCACACCTCTCCTTTCACAGTACCAGAAGTTGAAACTATACCTTGCTAGTTTGCACTGGGCCGTTTTGTATTCCCCATGCCACTCAAGCAAAAGGCAAAGGGGATAGGATCCTGGCCGGAGTGTTAACTCCTGATTAACAAGGATAAACTGTTGTTGCTACACAGGAGAGGATAGCTGTAGGGAACCTCTGGGATTCACCAAGAGCTTCTCTCATCACTTCCATCCCAATCAGGAAAGCTGATGGAAAATTAGGGCAAAACAACCATATAAGCAAGCAAGTCAGCAAATCAACAGATAGGTGATGCAAGTCCATTCATGATTTAGACCCCTTAGGAACAAACCTTTAGATCACTACCAGGTAAAGAACTTCAACTAGCTCAGATTCTGACAATAAGAAAAGGGCAGTGGAATGTGTAGTGGGTCAAAATCATTGAGTATTTTTTTAATGAATTTATTTGTTTATTTTTATTTGCTCTGTTGGGTCTTTGTTGCTGTGCATGGGCTTTCTCTAGCTGTGGGGAGCAGGGGCTACTCTTCATTGTGGTGCATGGGCTTCTCATTGTGGTGGCTTCTCTTGTTGCAGAGCAAGGGCTCTAGGTACTCAGGTTTCAGAAGTTGTGGCACACAGGCTGAGTAGTTGTGGCACTTGGGCTTAGTTGCTCTGTGGCATGTAGGATCTTCCCAGACCAGGGACTGAATCCATGTCCCCTGCATTGGCAGGTGCACTCTTAACCACTGCACCACCAGGGAAGTCCCAAGATCATTGACTATTAATTTTTGTGTCCCCAAACCTAATAGAGTTTCTGACATTTTAAGTACTCCATACATATTTGACAATGAATAAAATTTATCTACCTGGTTAATTATATAAATTGTCTTTAAACCAAGTACAGTTTCTGAACTAAATTATCAAATATATTAATTACTTTGAATTTGAAATTCCATTGTTTGTTCCCTATAAATGATGCTGAAGGATAACAAAATTGACCAAATTAACTTTGCCATCTTGATAAAAATCTGGGTAACCCTGCTTAGAGATTCCCAAATTCCTCACTTTGCTTTTCAATATATTGATATAAGGAATTCTGGAGAACTAAAGGCAAAATACTCTCCCTCAACTGACTTTAATAGCAGGTGCAGAGAAATAACAAACCATCAATTTGGATACTGACATCAAAGAAAGAAAAATATCAATCCACCCATGATAGATATGATTTGCTGGTTCTCAGTATTATCCCTGCCCTTCAAACCTCTCTCAAAGACTGCAGGGGAAGAAAACTAAAAACCATTTTTCCCAGACTCCCTCACCACCTGGGAGGTAAGGAAGGAGAGGAAGAGAAGTGAGTATCCCATGGCAGCTGCCAACAGACATGGGGGCCTGGGCTGGCGAGCAGCAGGTGAAGGGTATTGCCGGCAGCCACTGGAATTTCTCTTGAGTATATCCCTTTTAGTGTTCTATGCCTTTAAGATCATTATTGGAAGCTTCCCAAGGCTTTCCTGAGCCATCCTGAAAAGAAACCACTGGTACTCTGCAGGCAGCTGAGGTCACTTGTGTTGATTTCCCTGTTCTACCTTCATTTCTCCCTTTCCTAAAAGTGTCTTTCCTGACTGTCACATCCTCTGCCCTTGCAATGGTTTGAAAAGCCTCTAGTTACTCATTTAAATAATGCCTTTCCTGTATCACACTAATGTAGAGTCACCTCTGAATAATACACCATCCTTTCCCACACCTTTTTCTTCTTAAGTGGCATGATGGAGAAGGATGAAACAGAAAGAAGAAGCAAAAGAGAAGGCAGCAGAGATCAATATTTGTTGATTTGTCTTTGAAACTAATGTAAAGATTTCCTAGGCCCAGGGATCCTTAGAGAAGTGTTAAATGAACTTTTGTCAGAAAATACTGAAATAGAGTATTTCTTTAGGAGTCTAGTAGTCACTTCTAAAATTACTTTTAATGCTACAATGTTGCCTAATAGTCACTTCTGAGATAACTTTTAATGCTACAATATTGTAATTCTATGAACTATCAGTTAGCAACCAAGGAATGGGAGTTCTGAATCATTATGGAATAGTTATCAAATTATCTAAAATGTGATAGAATAATAGCAGTAATCACACTAAGAGCTTATATTATCACTTAAAAATGCTTCAAGCTACAAGCCTGCATAACGTCCTCATTAAAACATTCATTATGGAAGCTTTATTCTATAATTATGTCCACCTTTCTAATAATTTTCAAATGATATAAAAATTATCAATCAATATATATACACTATACATTGCATATTTCATATATGCAAGACCCTATGCTACGCATGTACTTTGTGACATACCAAAAAGTATAGTTTACATACTCCCTGATTTTACAGGGAACCTGAGTCATCCTTAATCCCTTCATTCAGTCCATCAGTCTGTAGCTGTAGGTTCTAACTCCAAAATACATCTCAAATGTATCTACTCCTTTTCATCTAGGTTATAGTCACAGGGGCTAAGCACACAATGTAGCTTTTAAAACATAAATCAGGTCACATCAATTACCTGTTATACAACTTTCAGGACTTTTTCTTTCTTTTACAATAAAAACTAAATGCCTTTGGACAGTGAAGGACAGCCCTGCAAGATACAGCTCCTACATCTGGTGCATAATACACCCCTTCCCTTGCTGTGCTCAGCCACCCAGCCCTTTTGTCTCTCACACCGTCTCCGTTTTAGTGCCTTAGCATTTGCTGTTTTCTGTCCCTGGTATGCTCTTCCCTAGCAGGTTTTTTTTCCTTTTGATTTTAAAATAATTTCAAATATGCATAAAAGTTGTTGGATAGTATTAAGAGCTTCCATGTACACTTTTTCCAGATTAGTACTCTTGCTTTCATAAACACAGTAAAATGATCACAATCAGGAAATTTCACTGATCAAATATTGATTAAATATTGCTATCTAATCTACAAACCTCATTCAAATGTCACTGATTGACCTAATAATATGTTGTAAAGAACTAAGATCCAACACAGAACTTTATGAAGCACTTAATTGATATGTTTCATTAGCCTTTTTTAATCGAGAACATTTCCTCAGGTTCTTCTTGTCTGTAACAGGTTTAAAGTAGAGAGGACAGTTACTTCATGGAACGTTTTACATTAATTGTGTTCTCCTCAATACATTGTATTAGGGAGTACCCCAGGGATAATTTCTGTATTACTGGTGACATTGACTGTCATCATTCGATTAAGATGGTGCCAGTTTTCTTCACTACAGAGTTAATTACTTAATGTATTTATTAATAATAACTTTAAAGTGTTTTGTAGAAATATACTTTGACTCTTCATGTTAATATTATCATTAGCACTCTTCAGGTTTATGCTCTTCAACAATTTATGCATCCCCCAAATGATTAACTACCTGAAGATTTAAAAAAACTATAAACTTACAGCACTGGAAAATATTGCACACTTGTGAGCAGATTATACAAAATAATGTGAGTAAATTTATTTTACTAGACTATTTCAAAAATGTACGATATATTTTTTTAAATAATTCATGGAATTCTGCACACACTAATACACACAGGGAAAAAAATTCTAAATAATGATGGAAAAATTGGCTAATATATTTTAACTATTTTTATTTTAATAAAAGAAAAATATTTTACTAAAGTCCAAAATTGTTAGTGGACAATCAATATACAATTTTCTTGATAGTTGCTTTCATTTAGGAAAACAAGATTTTTAATGATTGTTTATATGTATTTTGTTTTGAAGAATCAATTATCTAGGTCTTTTTATATTTTTATAAAAGTTTTATTTCTATAATTTTTTAAAAATTTACATGGTAATAGAGGTATAAAAAAGAAAGCTTTAAGCCATAAAAAGAAGATTTTTAACATAAAAATACATCTTCCAAACCACCAGTTATGACTGTCAATTTACTTGGAAATAATGTGAATGAAAACAGTTGAAAACCTTCTACTGATATAGAAATGTACTACTGCCCCCTTACGGAAGATACTTTATTGGCACTCAGTGATTTTACAGGTCTCTTGAAGTGGAGAGAAATAATAAGATTTTTAAAATATGATTCAATTCACAACACAAATTTTTTTATTTGTATAATTTTTCCCCTAAGCTAATTAATATAGAATTGCTACAAATTCCCTTCTCATATAGTGTCCTTTGAATTTGTATCAGAACGACAGTAGTAGTATATTTAATGGAAAACTAAAATATAATAATTGAGCATTTAATTTTGAGGGTGCATAAAATATTTTAATATTTAAACTACTACTGGTTAACATGTCTCTTTAATCTAGATGGAAAAACTGGATAAAATAAGAAAATGTGAAAATAGTAGTTAACGCTAAGTCACGGACTATTTAATATGCATTAGTCTAGGTACAAAGCATTCTACATGTGTTAACTCACTGTATTCTCACATCAACATTATGAGTTAGGAACTGTTATCATCCCTCATTTACAGATAAGAAAAAGGAGGCATGGAGAAGTATGTGAATTACTCAGTCACTTGGATACTAAGTAGCAGAGCTGGTATTTGAACCAGGTAAACTGGTTCCTTGTTTTGATACCAAGCAGGGCCCTGTGGGGCTCCTGGGCACAAAGCCTTTCTGTGTCCCCTGTTTCTTTGATTATAGGAAAAGAGCCTTCATTCAGCCTCCATGACCTTCCCTGAGTTCCAGTGGGCAGATTCAAGCAGTTGTTAATTAATGAAGAGAGGGGATGCATGAGACCTGGGAGAAACAGTCAAGCAGCCTTGGGGCAAGGTCCTGTTTCCCCAGCAACACTACACACAACAATATCTTTGAGCTATTTTGCAGATGTTGACCCCCCCCCAGGTAGGAGAAGTTAATGATTAACGATGGTCTGCTGCCCACAAGCATGCAGACCCCAGATCAGTTGGACCTGAAGGTTGATGATACTGACTCCTACTTATCTCACCACCAACCCAACAGAAGAATGCAAGATGTTACCCCCTTGATCCTTATCGCCTACCCCGACCATGCACCCCAACTATAAGACCGCTCCCTATTCCCCAGAGAGGGGGGCACACTTCTTGAGGCGCTAGCCACTGTGTTCCCCCTTTGCCTGGCAAGGTAATAAAGCTCTTCCTTTCTACTCCTCCAAAGCTCTGTCTCCTTATTTGTATTCAGCATCGGTGAACAGAGGCCAGCTTTTTCTCGACAACAGTTTTTAACTCCAAAACTCTACTGGTCTCTATGATCAAGAAAATTTATTAAAAGATTTTATATATTTATCCATGATCCCTGGAAGAAACGCAGAAATTGTCAGCTCATTATCAGCTGGATCATTTTAGCAAATGGAATGGCTAGACCAGTTTGATCCTATTTAATAAGAGTATGGTGTTCAGATACGGCCTTGTTTATTCTCCTCTAATGCGTCTTCCTCCTTCACTATCTCTTTCTAACCTATTTTTCCTTCCTTAAAAAAGGGGGTGGGGAGAAGGAGGACACAGAGAAGGAGAGAAAGAAGAAAAAAACTGCATGTCTATATGTGCCAAGCACTATGTAAGTCCTGGAAATACAGTTCTGAGTAAAACAAAACATCTAACATTTGGGAGTGTATAAGCTAAGGTGGAAAACAGAGAATTTGAATATAGTGTGATGATACTATTCCAGAGATGGCAGAGCACATGAACAGGGCAAACAGCTCCACAAAGGAAAATGCCTTCTAAACTGAGAACTGAAAGATGTGTTGATTCTAGCCAAAGATAAAGTGGAAAATGGGGACCGATGGAGAGCAACCTGGACACACGGAACAGTGTGTGGAAAGAAATGGATTAGAAGTGATTCAGAGCATTTGATGTGCAAATACATCAATTACATGTGGCTGGGCTGTAGAACGTACTAAGAAAAAGATGAACCAGAGGTGAGGCAGAGACATTGTAAAAAACCAGATCTATCTACCATCTTAAGCAGTTTGAACTCTATCCTGAGGGAAATGCAGAGCCTTAGACAGATTTTTAAGAGAGTAATCAGAGCAGAATTACGCTTTTAAGTGCTCCAATTATCTGCCTTTTTCTCTAGAAATGAAGGAAAATAGTGAAGTCTATACTTTGTCATTATTCTTAGCAGCATTAGATTTATATTCACCAGGGAAGCCGAAGGTAAATGAACACAGCTTTAACCACCTTCATTGTGCACTGAAGTGTATTCTTCTGAAGGGTATGGTAAAGTCCTGGCACCTGTGAATGTGGCCTCTCCTGGAAATAGGGCTTCTGCAGATCAACTTAAGATGAGGTCATACTGGACTGCCATCCTTATTTAAAAAAAAAAAAGAAGAAGAGACACAGACAGGTGAAGGGAGAACATCATGGGATGATGAAGGCAGAGATTGGAGTGAGTCATCTTTGCCCAGCACCACTGGAACCAAGAAAAAGGCATGGAAAAGCACTCCTCTAGGACCGTCAAAGAACGCATGGCTTGATTTTTAGACTTGTAGCTTTCGGAACTGTGAGAGAATAGATTTCTGATGTTTTAAGCCACTTAGTCTGTAGCTCTTTGTTATGGCAGTCCTAGAAAAGTAATACACCATTCCTCCTAGTTCTGCCCTTAGGCTTCATATGGGGGCGCTACAGAGCACTACAGAAGTCACCAAGTGGAAGGCAGCTGGCTCATGAGAAAAGGCCATCGTTGTATTTGGCAAGACATTTTTACATATTTCTTCTCTCTGAATTTTCTATATGTATATGTGTTTAGGTAAATGCAATTGTCTAAGTACACAAGTTTCCTAAGTTAAGTCTAGTGTCTTCTCAGGATAATAGTGTCTGAAGAAATACTCCCTGGCTGGGTCATTCCCAAGATTTTATACGGATGCCATGATGGCAGTAAGAATAAATGAGATATTGCATGTGAAAGTGGTCATAGACTGGCAGCCTGTTAAGAATCTGGCCCCTAGAATGTGTTATTTCATTAGAAAATATGTTTCCTAATTTTTTAACAATCATTTTGAATGAATTTAGATGTGGAGCCCAGTTTCTAACATTCCCTCTTGCTCTCCAGATTCTCAAATGTGTTTAACTTGAAGGATCTGAGTTTGTCACTATACAATGTCCACCTTGCTTTGTGTATACGTACATGTCGTCTGGCTATAATATGCTTATAGAGGGCAAGAAGGGTCTACACTGATCTGGTTCCTCTAAGCCAATAACACAACCATTGCTACCCCCATATGAAGGAGATTGGGGTATCTCCGTTCACAAAGTTCTGGTCCCTCAGGCTCCATTCTTTCCTCTGCTTCTTAGTTCCCATTTCTTCCCTGGGTCCCTGACTCTTGACTTTTGGGCTACGCTATCTTCAGCCCTGCATTCACTGGTTGGATCTCTTATTTGGCATCTCTAATTTGGCTGTAATTTACATGAGGCATAGGCTTGGTAAGTATATGTGGAATAGAACAGAAGTATATAATGCCTTGGCCATTTCTAAATCAAGAAGCTTAATTTGTCTTGGTATCTCAGGGCCAGTCTTACACACAGGAAAAATAGAAAGCACTTATATATGGTTTGATTTTTATGGGTTCTGGAAAGCCTCAAGCTGGTAAAGAATCATCTTCACCTTTGGGAAATGCCTGAATATAATGGCCACTTAATATGGGCCAGCACCTGTGCTTGGTATTTTATCTCACTATCTTCTTTAATTCTCATAATAGCTCTATATGGTAGATATTGTTATTAATCCTACTTTTCAGATAAGGAAACTGAGCTCAGATTAGCTTGATAAATTATCTACACTCACATAGTATTAACTGGTAGAGTGCATATGATAAAAAAAAATAAATCTGATTCCAGGACCAAAGTCTTCTTTTATATACATAAAATGAGAACATTTGCATATAGCTCCTTATAAACATAGAATTCATTTTTTAATGAAATGTTACACAACCTAAAACCAGAAAAAAGTGCTGCTGCTTTAGTTGAATAAAAAGGAGTGTGGAGTAGGTGAAAACCTAATCCATTCCCTCCCCCACATACTAGGGCTCTGTGGATTGGGAGGAAGGAAGGAAGGGAGGAAAGGATTGAAGGCTGTACTCTATTAAACAGTAGCTTCTGCAGAGAGTGGAGCTAAAGCCTAAAACTTTTACTAGTCATTTATTCCTTGACTAATGGATTTGAATGAAGGAGAAGAGCATGGAGAAGAGCAGAATACTGCAGCCAGAAATGGGCAGGGAGGGAGGAAAGGGCCGAGAGAAACTGGTTGACGTGACGTTTAAGGCTAGCCACGTAAAACGTACAACAGCCAGCTTGAAGGGTGTTAATAAAGAGCAGGGATGCTGTAGATAAGTTCTCTATACCTAGCCTCCCAGACCTCAATAATGGCGCTCTTCAGAGAAATGATAACATTTCACTGTTTCAAAAGCTTGGACTCTAATTTTCAGTAGTGGAGTCTCCAGATTTTCAAATCCATATTACCTGAAACATACTGTGCTTCTTAAAACATGAGTAATGTGTGGAAACTACCTTTCTTTTCTTTTCTTTTTTTAAATTTATTTATTTATTTTTGGCTGTGCCATGTGGCATGTGGGAATCTTAGTTCCCAGACCAGCGATCAAACCCCATCCTGCGAACTGAAAGCAGAGTCTCAAACACTAGACTGCCAGGGGAGTCCCTAGAAGCTAATTTTCTAAATTTTCCATAGGTTATGCTAAGCAATAACTCTCTCCCAATTAGTTCCTTTGTGTTTTTTAAGATGGGGCTACTGCTAGAGCTACAATCTAAGGTGACAGCTCCTAGTGTTTCCTTCGTATGAGACAAATCTGAAACCTGGACAGCACAAGGTTCCAAGCCAGCCTTGAAAGGTAATCAATAAGAACAGATGAGGCTACCACGCCTGGCTGATCAGTGAAGGGTATCACAGCCTGGGAAAGGAAGGCAAGGTGCCACAGTCCACTCCTCTATCTAGTGCACACAGGTAAGCTCTTTTGCCAGAAACATCTCCCTATTTTTTTCTGAACAGACCAGAACTTTGTCTTTCTTTAATGATATTACACAGGCAATGTTTTTTTTTTTTCTCTGTTAAAAGACAAAGACTCATTCACATATAAATTAATTTCCTCTCTGATGACTAGGGTGATGATGTAAAGACAAAGATTTAGTTTTATTCAGGCTATTGTTAAATTATTATCATTATTTTCATTCAAAAATAGGGTCATTTAATGACAAAAATATTTTCTCTCTATCCCAAAAGTGTTCTTAATGGCCTTGACATTACCTGAAATTATTTGATCATAGTAAAGAAATACATATGCCATAATCATATACAACTATTGAATTCCTGTGAAACAAACTACATGTGAAATTTCAAGAACTTTTTCATTTAATCATGACAAAATCCAGGCAAAATCTCAGAACTAGTGCTTGTCATCACTATATGCATTATAAAGTTTAGTTTTGTGATAAGAATACCAAAAAATGACCCTTCTATCCATCACCCCCGTCCTAGAGGTGTTATGCTCATTCATCTGCCTGAAAATAGAGGACCAGTTTTAAAAGTCTTACTTGAAAAAGTTGGAAATGTGAACAATTAAAACCTTTGAAAAGTTCAAGTTTAGAATATGGACTACTGTATTTTTAAAAGAACACAGAAAGTTGTTCTAAAAGAATACCACAAAGTGATGACAAAAAGTGTGTTTCTTTTGCTATTGAAATTCATCTGTAAAATTCAACAAGGAGGTAGCTTAAGCTCATATATATGGAATCTAAAAAATGGTACTGATGAACCCAGTGACAGGGCAAGAATACCGACGCAGATGTAGAGAAGGACTTGAGGACACGGGAGGGGCGGAGGCCCGGGCGGGGGGGTGGGGGGGTGGGAGGAGAAGCTGGGACAAAGTGAGAGAGTAGCATTGACATATACACACTACCAAATGTAAAATACCTTGTGGGAACCTGCTGCGTAACACAGGGTGATCAACTCAATGATGGGTGATGACTTAGAGGGCTGGGATAGGAAGGGAGGGAGTCGCCAGAGGGAGGGGATATGGGGATATATGTATAAATACAGCTGATTCACTTTGTTGTACGGCAAAAACCGGCACAACAGTGTAAAGCAATTATATTCCAATAAAGAGCTTAAAAAAAAGAAGGTAGCTTAATCTACTTGTTGGGGTTGGGATTTGTTTGAATATAAATATTTTATGAAGAGGTGGCAATAAAATAAAAGTGAAAAAGTTTTGGATGAAAAAATGTTCTCTGTTTAGTGGATATGAGCTATGAGTATGAGTTGAAAAGTAAAAGACAAAATAGTAAATTTCGTATCATGATAAAATGTATACTACGTAAATAAGTAGATTTATTCTACTGAATCTAAGTCCTAGAACCAGCTTATCAGTGACCTCATTTGGCTAAAGAAATGAGGAGTAGACATTTCTATTTAGAATGGCTTGTTGGTGGTTCCTTTAGTTGTGTACATCGACATTGCATTACTTCGTACAGTACCTCAGGAAAAAAGGGTTGAGATGATTAAATCTCATAGGATTGTTTACAAAAGGGCTAACTAGAAATAATTCTACTTAAAAGTGTATTAAGAAAGTATGTGGTGAATAAACTTCTAATTGATTTGTTTAGCAGAGAGATTGGGCCATCCAGATCCCCTCCTGCTCAGAGAAGATAT
The DNA here is from genome assembly GCF_030028045.1 of Hippopotamus amphibius kiboko. NCBI lineage: Eukaryota > Metazoa > Chordata > Mammalia > Artiodactyla > Hippopotamidae > Hippopotamus > Hippopotamus amphibius. The sequence goes on along the minus strand of NC_080192.1, from coordinate 34,398,580 downwards.
CTTCTTTGTTTAGTCCTATCAGATATTGATATAACTGATCTCAAATGATGCCATATTGGTCCTTTTAATATTTCCTCAAATTAAAGCAAAGCTATAAAATGAAGGAGGGGGAAAGACGTATTCCTGACAAAAGAAACAGAGATTGTTCTAGGGGAATGAATATAAACCAGGCATCTGCATCTATGAATTCTGTTGACCTCGTCAATAATGTGGGTAAATGCTAGTGATGAGCAGATCACATGAATGCCACATTGCTACCATGCTTGAAAATTTTCAGGTTTACTCCATCTTTTCAGATTGGAGTACAGTGCTGTATAGTGTTCTGCTTTTTTGCTTCTTATAAGCATTCCTTCAGCAAATGGTGAAATGACATATTGTTGCAACTCTTTTAATGACTTTTTTCTGAGAAAATTGTATTCTCAGAAATATAAATGTCAGTCTCTTCTAAAAAACTTTTATCTTCCTTACTATGCAACTGACTATCCCCTGAAAATGTCATAAATAGGAAAGGAATAGCAGCTGAGATATCATCATTAATCTACAAGGCATGGTTTCTTTTATTTACATGGCACCAAATATAGTATTGCATAGGCACCACAGGGCATGTTTCTTTTGCTGTTCATATAGATCAGGTGGTTTTTTTGATGGTGGTGGTGGTGTGTGTGTGTGTGTGTGTGTGTGTGTGTGTGTGTGTTTTGATAGTGGTGCTGGGAATGACGATGTCTTAAAGTAATGGTAGACTCCAAAGGGCTTTGAATTTAGGACAAGATACTGCCCCAGTTCCTTTTCTCTTTTCACCTCCACAAGAGAGACATTCTGAAGGCAGTGTTTTAGATGAGAATTATATTAGGATAACTAGAAGATCAGCCATTTTGCCGTCAGTCATTCAAGGCAAAATAACATATGAAAGATTTTACATCAGTCCTAAGTTATGAAGGTAAAAATATTCTATACTCAGTAATGGATAGCGTATACGAAACATTATCTTTAATAGTTCCAATAATTACCTAGAGGTTTTTTTTCCATTTTTGTCAAAGCTTTTTGTCTCAAAAACCTCCAACTAAAATTTACGGAAAACTATGTAACTGCTATAATTAATATTGATTCTATTCATATTCAATTAACATAGATATGTATCTCTTTTGGATGTATTCAGAAAACACAGTGACCAGAAAAATGTCAAAAGGATAAAGATATTTTACTTTTTAAAGAATTTTTTAAATTGTGAATTCCAAATTCTATCTACGCAAATTACTTTCCTCCCTAGATAATAGTATAATAGTTAATAACAGATAGTTTTTATTCTGTTTGAAGACAATTAGAATTCATATTTTAATTGATTTCCTTTTAACCTTCTTCGTACTCATGGTTCCTAACCAAGAATGCACATTAGAATAAGTTTTTAAAGAAATACTCATGTCTTGCATCCAATCTTGAGAGGATTCAGATTCATTAAAAGTTAGAAATAGGGTCACAAGTGACTCAAATTCATAATTACAGTTAAGAAGCACTATATCTTGTTTTTTCTCATCTTTATTGGAGTGTAATTGCTTTACAATGTTGTGTTAGTTTCTGCTGTACAACAAAGTGGATCAGTTATATGCATACATATATCCCCATATCCCCTCCCTCCCGAGCTTCCCTCCCACCATCCCTATCCCACCCCTCTAGGTCTTCACAAATCATGGAGCTGATCTCCCTGTGCTCTGCAGCAGTTTCCCAGTAGCTATCTATTTTACATTTGGTAGAGAAGTACTATGTCTAGATCTTAAACATTCTGGAATCGAATACCAATTTGAAGAGCCAATGAAAAAGGAAACAAAAACATCTTCCTAAAATAATGCACATAAACACAAACACATGGAAATGCAAATATACTTTCATAAATTATACCCTAAGATGTGATTTCACCAAGATATTAGACTTCCTCATTATGACTCTAACACCTAAAAGTGAGTACATTTTCTCCCTCTTCCTTTTATTCCACTCTAGACACTTTACTAGCCCTCCTGTCACACTCCCCAGACTGCTTTCCACTTGAATATAGACAGTCTTTGGCTATGTCACATCTAGGTGTGAGTTTAGGCCAGAGTTTACAGAAATGATGGAAAGTAATGCAAAAGCAAAAAACCTCAAATTTTGGAGTATAGGCAAAGATACTTCATACTACTATTTATTGATTAAATACTACACTTCCTGAGGAAAAGCAGGTAAGGGGGCTCCCAGACAAATGTGAGAAAGTTGGGAAAAGAGGAAGAGTTTACACCTTAAATGCAATGGTGTCTGGGCTTATTACTAAGAATAAGGCAGATTCTTGGTGAATAGGTGCTAAAAGAATGGGTGAATAAATAAATGAACAGCTGAACTGACATAGCAAAAAAAGCAGAAAAGAAATAATGAGAAAAGCAGAAAGGAAAGATTGTTCATTTCACTTTCACTTCCGTGGTCTTAGTTTCCTCATCTGCCACATGAGGGCATTAGAAGCTGTTCAGATTCTCTCCCATCTCAGAGGATTCCTGCATTTTTTGTATTACTCTGTGAATAGAAGGGTGGAGACCTATTCCCTAGCGCAAGGCAGGTATCCAAACTGTAGATTAACAGCCCTCGTAGCAAGAGAGGAAGTGTAGAGGGATGATGCTATTTGGCAATGTATTATGTTAAGCTAAAAGTTGGCAGGTAAAGTAAGTATTTGCTACAAACTTTCTAACATTGGGTAGCTTATGGAAGAAAATACTGCTTCAAAACAAAAATAAATAAAATTTATATTACCTCAACTTCTGGAATAAAGAGGCAGATTTATGTGCCTTCATGTGAAACATGGTCCAAAATAAATTATTTCTTGAAATAAGTAAGATTCAGAGGAGAGAAAACCGAATGCTGTTATTATGTAGTGTGTATACATGGAGCATCTCTATAAAGACACATGAGAAACTGGTAATGGTGGTTGCCTTCAAGGATGGGAAATGGGTGGCTAGGAGAAATTTTGAAAGGAAAATTTAATTTACATTGAATTGGGATAATTTTTGAGTTTGTATAGTGTGCATATATTGCCTACCTATAAAATGTTCTTAAACTTTAAAGTGTTACAAAATATAATATTAGTGAAGACACACACACACAAAAAAAAAAGCCTGAAAGGTTTAGTCACCAGGGGAATTATATTTTAAATGCTCCGATGCAGTCTGTTAATATATGTCCATAGCAGATGAAGAATATTTGGCCAAAATAAATCAATGGATACAGAATATACTATCTTCCAATATTTTGCTGCTTCATCCATCAGTATTTTTAAAATGTGACCTATATAGTGGTAGGACAGTTAAATAAAAGCTTTTCAACTAGATGGACTCAATGGAGTCCTGCTTCATCCAACTTCATATATAGAACAGTTTCATAGAAATCATCATAATTTTTTGCACTTCAGAGACAGTACTGACCCAGGAAGCAGTCATCTCTACATATGGTTTCCTGGGAGACTATAAGTATTTTTCCAAGAATTGTAGGACTACATTAGAAAACTATTTAACCATAATACTTTTTCCTTTATCTCTAAAGTGGTGGTAACTCTATTAATCAATATTAATCCCTCTTGGAATGTGATGATTAATTATAATGAAATGCCCAAGTGCTGACAGAAGTGCAAGATAATCCAAGTTAGGTGGCACAAGAAAAATCAATGTGGAAAACAAACATGATTTTTTAACTTTATTTGTAGCTTAAAATGTAATGCCATACAATTTTAACAATCACTTAAAAAAGGATTTATATTTGCATAAAACAGAAGCAAAACAGAAAGATATGAAATAAAATGCCATCTTGCTTCAAATTTTCATATCAGTACTTAAGAGTACTAATATACATCTTTATACATTGCAAGTATATTATATAAATATACTATGAGTAATCTTCAAACCACAATAAATATCAAGTAGGTTTTTAGGCACACGGCATAGAAAAATGCAGAATCTGCATAATTCTTGAGAGTGCTGAGTGACTCATTCTTAGATCATTTTCGCGTATATATTTTACACAAAATATACATCCATCACGCACATGATCCCCAGTCACCTCTGAATCTCACCTTTCATCCCAGCATTTAGTGCCTTCTTATTCTTTGATTCTATTGCTCTATACAGCTATTACATAAGAAAATATTTTGCAGTTTTCTTCAACTAATTGCCTAAGAAGGTATCAATGCTACCAAAATAAGTACAGCCTATCTACACAATATATTCATGGAAATGTGCTGAGCGGCACCAACTTACAGAACTGGTCATCGTAATCCTGGGGGTTATCCTGAAGGCAAACATAAATTTTGAAGTATACCATTTTTGAGTTGCCCATACCATGACATCCAGAAATTATTAGAAACTGAGGTAACACCTGTGGTTTTTAGAGATAGGAATCCTTGAAAAAACACCAAAAGTAGTTTTGAAAATTCTGACCAACATGGAGCCCAGTTATTGTACACTTTGTCTGTGACTCTTTCTGTGCAAATGCAAACCAAAGACTCCAAAGGAATGCTCGAGTTGAATTTAGATACACCGTTAGGATTAAAGATCACAGCCATGGAACACCTGAGATCGCCCTCTGATAAGCGAAGTCTAACGCTTCTCTTAGTAGAGCCAATGTTCATTGATAAAAATGAACCAAATAAAACCCACTGTTTTTGCCCTTCAGCTACAAGTCAGATTCTGGCATATCTGGCATATCTGCCATCAAGTACCCTATCCCATATCGTCCGTTGGGAGCGGTATCCAGAGTTGGTGATCCACTCTGTTTTCGATAAATATTTTTACCAAAATTTGGAGAGGACATCTCGCTTGATATCTTTCCATGAATGAGGCTTGCATTGTCTCCCTCTAAGTTTATAGGCTCCTTCAGGACCCTTCCTCTTTTATAGGTCACAGATGCTAAATTACCAGAACTATCATCTATAAGATTACAGCGACGAATGATGAAGACAACAGGGACGGGCAGTATTGCCAGGACCATTAGAGAGATACAGACGACCATTCCCCACGTTGGGTAGCTCAGAAATTCCTCCGATGCCTGTTGAAGCCAAAAAATAATTATTAATAACCTATCTTTCTCTGTAGGGACGTGAAAAAATTATATTTGTCTCAGGCTTATAAGCAAAGAATCTGGGCTAGTCTTATGATTTTGACTATTAAATTCCTGTGGAAGTGACAGCAAGCAACTTCCAGAGCAAAGCCTTAAAGGCCTTGCTATTTCTGTCTCTGTCTTAGAATGCTGCCCGGAGTCCATAAGGCCTGAAAGAAGCCAAGAATGAGAGCTCACATAGACAGAGCCCAGCTCTCCGAGTTTAATCAGCTGCATGAGTTAGCTCACACCAGACCCAGAGAAGAATCAACCAGCTCATCCACAGAATCCTAAGAAATAATAAATCATCATTGCTTTCCGTCATTAAATTTGGGGGTCGTTTGTTACTAAGCAATAGTCACGTGTTATATGTGCCACATTATCTTTCTAAAATCTGAAATTAAATTTTGAACTACATCTGGCCCCAAGGGTTTTGGTAAGGGATAACAGACTTATTTGTTTAGAATAGTCATGAATTTTTTTGTTATTATATAGAGTTATTGACCATAGGATAAAGGTCAGAGGTATCTGAAAAATAAGCATTCTGATTTTCTAACAGCTAATATGTATCTTATGATTGCATTACTATGTAGCTAAAGCAGCATTAGAACAGAAATTGAAACAGTCATGGCTAATATGACAGTTATAGCAAAATTTTACTTCAATATTTACTTAAATTATGTATACATGGCTAATGCATATTTTCATTGTTAGGGTATCTCAGATATGATTTAATAAATCTATACAGGAAAAAATATTTATGGTGGTTTGATCAATATGTTTTCTGAAGTTAAAGGCCCAATAATTATTGGTTCATCTATGGCGACATGAATAAAATTACTTTAACAAGGACCAAGTCAGTGTCTCTCATGTACTAAAAACTCTACAATGTATTAAAAAATCATACATATTTGGAGCCAAACAATACATAAAAATCTCAAGATCCTTGCATAAAAGCAATACCATTCATTAAACAGCAAACTATACTGTGAAAAAAGCAAAAGACAAAAACCTCTAAAATGACATTTTATGTATATTTTTATCTAACTTCCTTATTTTGCATTTTACCTTATCTTCAATCCATGCATTATAGCCAGGGGGACTTAATCCCATATTCACAATGCTAGCAATTAGCAGTGATAATAGCATTAGAGGAGAAATATATTTCCACATATAGTAGTAATATCTGTTGGGAGCAAAGCCCAGCATATCCTTTAGGTCTTCCATAAACCTAAACAGAACAAAAGAATTTAATTATTCCTTGAGTTGATATAGCTATATTAAAATATTGTACATTAAATGTCCTTTAAAATATGCATTATATCAAAGCTTTGATGGGGGGTTTAACCATGATATACTATGACATTTTATACTGAGTCCAAAAGTCATATTGGAAGATGACTTATAAATTAAGAACATTTGTAAAGTAAAATGGAACTAGCTAACTGTAATTTTCATTTGGAGAAAGTCCCCTTAAGTCAATTACTGGAAAGTCTCCTCCAACTGATGACTTCCCACTCTATGAACACAATATTTGCAATGCATTAAAATTTCCTTGTTTCTTTTTTTTTAATTAGCCATAATTAATATCATCCAATCCAATTGGTGTTTATATTATTTGACCTCTCATTTCTTTTTGTAGTCTGGTTTTTTTTTAATTGAAAGAAGGTCCACACATTGCAATTGATTTGTGTGTTTCTCAAGTCCCTTTTTCATCTCTAAGTTCCTCCTGCATTTCTTTATTGTTTCCTCCAATTTTTTGTTGAATCAGCTGGGCACTCTGTCCTGTAGTTTCCCACAGTCTGGATTTTGCGGATTGCATCCACACAGTGTTGCTTCACAAGTGCATCTGATCTTCCTATTTCCTGTGAATGAGCACTTAGACCTAGTAATGATTAGACTTATTTATTTATTTATTTATTAAGATTCAGGTTATTGCGGTATTATTTACCTGAAATGAAATTCACCCTTTTTAATTGTAGATGTTAACACTGTCAGGAGCATTTAGCCATTACATACTAGTCTACATCCCTTAATGTTTATCTCGAGATAAATATTTACTGCCCACTCACTAGTCCTTGTATTAATGTTTCTGCCGACTTTTTGGTTGTCTAAACCTAGTTCTCTCATAGATTTTTCAAAAAGGGGTCATAGTAACTATATTTCCTAATTTCTTGCATGTTTCTAATTGTTGGTCTGTGGTCACTATACCTGAATGTTAGTTCAGCTCAATTTAAAACTGTGGCTTACGTTTTCTTTCCTTGAGAATCATACATATGTCTAACTACATAATATTGTTACAAAAATTTTGTTGACTATTAGATTTTCCTCTTATAAATAATCTTGTTTTGTTTTGTATTGTTTTTACCTGGATGCCTTTTCAGTTTGGTTTGGTTTGGTTTCGTTTGTCTTGAAGTAGCATCCTAGGATCCTAGGCTATGTCTTGTTGTTGGCCTTTATGTCTACTTTTCCAAGTACTATATCTTGTTTGCCCTTTCAACATTCAAGTTATTTGGGGTAAGTTTCTTCAATTATAGTTTTTAGCATTTTAGAGGCCTTCATTGTACATATGTTGAATCATCTTTGCTTAACTACTATTTTTATTTTTCTTAAATCCTTTGTTTTCAAGTCTTCCTCCTTTCTAGCTTCTAATTCTTCTGAAATTAGCCATTGTACTTATTGTTCTTGTTATCTTTTTAATTAGATCTTCATTCCTGTGTTTCTCTTTTATTTACAATTATTTCCTGAGTTCTATCACCTCTGTTTTCAAATCTTCCTTTTCTCTAATTATTATATTTCTCAATTTTAAAATAACTGATGTCTGCTATTCTTTTGTGGCTTCTATCATTTTTAAACATTTATTTCAACTCATTTTGAAGTATTGTTAGCTTTCCATCTATTTTGCTTGTGTGCTTTTGTTGTCTGCAGGGATTTTACTCTACTTCTTCCCTATTTTTTTATTATTTACTTATTGGTTGCATTGGGTCTTTGTTGCTGCACGTGGACTTTCTGTAGTTGCGGCGAGCTGGGGCTACCCTTCATTGTGGTGCTCAGGCTTCTCATTGTGGTGGCTTCTCTTGTTGCAGAGCACAGGCTCTAGGCTTCAGTAGTTGTGGCACTTGGACTCAGTAGTTATGGCTCTTGGGCTCTAGAGTGCAGGCTCAGTAGTTGTGGCACAGGGGCTTAATTGCTCCGTGGCATGTGGGATCTTCCTGGACCAGGGCTTGAACCCATGTCCCCTGCATTGGCAGGCAGATTCTTAACCACTGCGCCACTAGGGAAGTCACCCTCTTTTTAAAAAAAAAAAAAAAAAAAATCAACTTAAGATTTGGCCACATTTAAGTGAAATGAATTTTCCTGTGTTTTTTAGGAGGTAGGGATGGGTCTTTCCTCTCTATATTTGCAAAGTAATCAAAAAAGGTGGCCTCAGAATTTCTCAGTTCTATTTACCTCTGCTCTCCTCCTCATATTTACCTGAGCTTTCTTTTCCATGGCCCCTACTGCCTCTCTCCTGCTCAGTTCAGGTTTTGCTCCCATCACTTTTTCTTCAGTGCAGAGCTTTATCTTGGAAGAGAACTTTGGGTTTTTCATTTCAAGAGTTTGCTGAGACCACATTGCTCCACCACTGATGATCTTATTATATTTTGATCCCTCTGCATTCTGCAAAATGAGGGCAAAGATCCTATAAAATTTCTCCCAGTTTAGCTCACTGTCTTTAGATCAGCCTGCCACACATTGCAGGGAGGACCTGGGGGTGACTGGAAAGCTGTCAGAAGCCCAGCTGCATATTCTCTACCATCTCTCACATGGATGTGATACCACACAGGTCTTGCAGCTGCCAGTGGTTTGTCCCAGCCTTTCATGTTTGAGGGTTCATGGGAATATCTTCTTGCCAGTGTTTATGGGTATTTAGTTTTGCTTTCTAGTCATTCTTTTTTTCTTTCATTTTTAAAATGAAATACGATCTACACAGCCATCACTTTCAGCTTCACAGAATCCTCCTTTTCATTTTTTCTCATTCATATTTCTTCCTAACCCCTAACTTGCTATGCTCCAATATTTCTTTTTCTGTATTTGAATTTGCTGTCTCAAAAGTTTAAGTTTTGAAAGCCTTCTTTCTCTCAACACTGTCTCTGGAAATGTAGGTAAACGTGGCAGAAGACAGAGCAGAACTGAGCTCATGACACTGTTGAAGGTGAACAGGAAGAATATAAGGTTGCTACCAACATTTTAAGGAAGGGAAAGTAACTAAGTGAGAGCACTTTAGACAGAAGAATTCTAATTCTGCTCCTAGGACAAGGTATGAGCTTTAGAGACCAACAGACCTGGTTGCAAATCATAGCTCTGTCATCTTTTAATGTAAACCTTAGTCCTTCTGAGCTTCATTTTTGGCATTTTCAAAAAAGTTAATACCTATCTTGGAGGGTTATTGTTAGGCTTATAGACAACATATGTGGATCACACTACCTCACATACAGCAGAAATTTATAGACGCAAGTATTATTAGTAGTAGTATTCTTCCTGTTGTTATAATGATTATTATTTAGGAACTACTAAGAAATATCTACTACTGTGCCTATTGTAAATGATGAACTGTCTAAATGGAAATATAAATTATGATCTTATTGATGCACAGATCAGTCTAATAACAACATCAAATTCCCACACAGTGCAGGTTAGGAGTTGTGGATAGCTTAGTAGAGTGTAGAAATATCTGGTTTTAAAATTAAAGTCCTAGCTCTACAACTAACGTACTGTGTCCTCCTGTACAAGTAGGGCCAATTTTCCATCCATGATATGGGTAATATTAGTTACCACAGGTTGTTATAAGGACTAAAATTTAATACATGTCAAACACTATAAAACTCTTAGAGGAAAATATAGGTAGATTACTCTTTGACATAAGTCACAGCAAGATCTTTTCTGACCCACCTCCTAGAGTAATGGTAATGAAAACAAAAATACACAAGCGGGACCCAATGAAACCTAAAATCTTTGCACAGCAAAAGAAACTATAAACAAGATGAAAAGACAACCCTCAGAAGGGGGAAGAATACTTGCAAACACATCAACAGATAAAGGATTAATCTCCAAAATATATAAACAGTTCATGCAGCTCAATATCAAAAAAACAAACAACCCAATCAAAAAATGGGTAGAAGACCTAAATAGGCATTTCTCCAAAGAAGACATACAGATGGCCAAGAAGCACATGAAAAGCTGCTCAACATCACTAATTATTAGAGAAATGCATATCAAAACTGCAATGAGGTATCACCTCACACCAGTTAGAATAGGCATCATCATAAAATCTATAAACAATAAATGCTGGGGAGGGTGTGGAGAAAAGGGAACCCTCTTGCACTGTTGGTGGGAATGTAAATTGATACATCCATTATGGAGAACAGTATAGAGGTTCCTTGAAAAACTAAAAATGGAATTACCATATGACCCAGCAATCCCACTACTGGGCATATATCCAGAGAAAACCATAATTCAAAAAGACACATGCACCCCAGTGTTCATTGCAGCACTATTTACAATAGCCAGGTAATGGAAGCAACCTAAATGTCCCTCAATAGATGAATGGATAAAGAAGATGTGGTATGTATGTACAATGGAATATTACTCAGCCATAAAAAGGAATGAAACTGGGACATTTGTAGAGACATGGATGGACCCAGAGACTGCCATACAGAGTGAAGTAAGTTAGAAAGAGAAAAACAAATATCGTATATCAATGCATATATGTGGAATCTAGGAAAATGGCACAAATCAACTGGTTTGCAAGACAGAAATAGAGACACAGACATAGAGAACAAACATATGGACACCAAGGGGGTAAGTGGAGGCGTGGGGGGGTTGGGTGGGATGAAATGGGAGATTAGGATTGCCATACATACATTACAAATAAGAAAAATATATCAAATTATACACTTTAAATATATGCAGTTTATTGTATGTCAATTGTATCTCAATAAAAGTTCTCAGAGAAAAAAAAGTTTAATGGATGTCATATAACTATTACTACTATTTCTATATAGTACATGATCGTTAAATGTAAGTTTCCCCACCTTTCCTTGCCCAGAGCTTTTGCCAGTAATAAAAACATTCTTTAAGCTTTGTGACAAAGCTCGCTCAATACCAATAATGTTCTTTATGTTGTTTAAGAGAACTATGGTTCTCAATGAACTTATTCCTACTTCACAGAGACTTCTAATAAGTTTGATGGTCTTATTGCCTTAATCCACATATCTTAACTAAAGACAACTTTAAAAAATATTGGACAAGACCTCCAGAAACTTTTTTTCTTCTGAGATTAATGTTTCATTTCACACCAGGTAGACACATTTTTCAAACATAGCAGGTATATAATTCAGGGGTTTGGGCATCTAGTGAGTGCAAGTCATGACTCCATATAGATATGAAGTTTATGTATAGCAAATGCCATATATATCTCGGAGCAGTGAGATATATATATATATCACTTCCCAAAATTGTATAAAACATTGTGTAACATGGTAAAATAAGGCATTTTATAGCATAGCAAAATAAAATTTCTCTCATAAAACAGGTTAGCAACATAATTAGAAGTACAGTCCTTGGAGTTAAGCGAAAATGGCTATGAATCCCAGGTCTGCCTCTGTTCAGGTATGATGAGCAAGTCACTTGGCGTCTCACTAAGCTTATGTTTTCCTATCTGTAACAACAGCTCAAAACAGCAAGGTTCTTAGAACTTAGCCAATACAAATTAGATCTTGGAAGTTCCTATTTGATAACCAGAATTAAATCAAAGCTCCAGAATCCTAAACTACATTACCATCTACACCATTTTAACTAATCGCCTAATAAGGGGATAAACTTTGTTAAAAGTGTTTAATGAAGAAGAGCCTGCAAAAGAATTTTGACTTTTGTGGCAAGAAATTTTCCCCTCTAGCCACTTCCCTCCTCTTCTAAATGAGATAGATATTAACAATTGGTCTTTCCAAAACAGAGATGAAAAATGAATGCATGAGAGAGAATATACTTACTTATCTATGCCATACACAAAGGATACAGCAATATTCTCCAAGATGACCACAATTAGCAGAGGCAGGGTAGCAGAATAATCATCAAACATTGTAACAAAGTAATTTCCAGAGCGCTGCACAAATATCAGGCCAATACAAAATGCCAGAAGACAACAGATAACTGGACAAAAGGAATAAATTTTAAAAATTAAGCCCTATTCAGAGTCAAGTCTTTCAAACCTCATTATAAGTTATTATATGCAAACAATAATTTTATTTCCGCTCATGTTAATGATATAAATAGTATACCTTTCCTGATACCATGGAATATAAAATATTGGGAATTAGTTACCTGGATTTAGCCCCAGATTTAATATGACTTCTTTGTGAGACAGTAACAACTCATCTCCCTGAGTCTGTGGAAACTTACTTACTGAGCACAAATAACAAATGAGGCAAAACTGAGAATATATTAAAAATCTAAATCTCCATACCCTTCTTCTCATTATTAATAGCAAAGTGACTTTTTCAGGCAGCAAATATTCATAGGTCATTTCTACTTTTAATAATGTTTTATAATTTTGGAAACAATATTGAAATTTTAAATTAATAATGAGGTTAATGTGGCTTATAATAAGACTATGATGACATATTTTTATATTTGATTGAAATATGGTTATTGTTAAAGCATAACTGAAAAAAATCTGATGAGACCTTGCCTTAGCAGCAACCCACATCTCTATCTTGATATTGCCTGAACAGACTAATCCTGGAATCCATATTTTTGTTAGACTCTTTATTTTCTCATGCACATTAGTAGAGAGGCCCTCAAAAATAAAAGATGACTGTGTTCTCTTTCTCAACCAGCTTTTAGCAGAGGTGAGTAAAAATGAAAGAAGTGGAGCACGTAAGAGCAGTTCAGAAGGGAAGAAAACTGGTATCCCCGGGTTCCATCCGATGGAGGTTCACTAACAGTCTCAATAAGTATGGGTTAAATTAAGCCATTTCCTCCATCTCCTAAGCGCTATGCTAGTGGTATGAGTTACATCATACATAAGTGAATATTATATATAAACATATCATGTAGAAATGGAAAAGTAGCTTTCACTTGTAGTCTAACGCGTATTGAAATATTTGAACGCTTGTCACAGAAAATTGTACTCAGTCTCAGGATCAAAGTAGCAGAGCTTGGATTTGAACCACAGCCTATGTCACTCTCACTCTCCTAATTACATCATAGTATAAGGTAGATAAGAAGAGAGTGTATTCTAGGTGGTACAGACACAGAGTTTTGCTGACCATGTGAGAGGAAGAGATAATGAGTAAGTCACTTATCTAAATCCCTCTGTCCTATCAGAGGAGACGAAAACATCTGACAAAGATGATGGAAGAACATTTCATCTAAATATATAAAACATGACTCAAAGTAAAAGTATGATCCCAAAATACAGGTAACGGGGGTAGAAAGTATATTCCTCTTTACTCTGACCTACACTGTTGCTTTTCCCCTTCATTTTGCAAACCCTCTTACCATAGGAGGGTTGGGATATGGGGCAAAGATGAGAAAAGCAGCAAAGATGACTTATTTAGTCTGCATGCCAGGCAGGGTATTGATAGCCTTAAAATAAATAGAAACTGCAGAAGTAGAGACTGCCTTTCAGGAAAAGATAGAGAAATTTCTCATTTATGTTCAGCTGAATTAAAGACAGATGTAAATATCTGACAAACTGCTGAAATTGTTTTACACACACTTAGCAGAGCAGTGAGTGATAAAGATATATATGTATTTGAGAGTTATTTACACGTAAATTATTACTAAATCTTTCAGAGCTAAAAACAGAGCCTTGGGGAGCTTGTGCACCACTGCCCGGCATTTCAGATCATCTATATATTTTTTCCAATTAATTTTTGCATCACTTACCAACACTGTTGCTGCACTCTGGTCTGGCTGGCTTCCTCGCTGCTTCCTTTGTCTCTATTTGGGTATGCTTACTAACGCTATCATCTGACCCCTGAGAAGACCCTTCCCCTTTCTAAATGAATTTCCACTGACTTTCACTGACAGTCCCCTCATATATTTAGATGACCTTTTCTGCGTCTTAATTTGTAGAACATGTAAAGTCTCTATCATGCTAGCAGTATGTTACATGGTACAAGTCTTATCTCCTCACCTTGATTTTAATTATCAGTCCTATTCTCTTTAGAGGAGAGGCTCTCCTATATCTCTGTATCTCTGTTGTAATTTCTCTTATATCCTTGATATCCCTCAAATGCAAGGAGGATGCAATACATAACTGGTACTTTAATAACTACTTGCAGATTGGACTTTTAATAACCATCAATATCAATAAATTGTGTTACTATCTTTCCTACTAGATATATTAACTTCCATCAGGCTACAATCACTCTTTTATATGAGAACTAAATCTAGGTTTATCAATTTCAGTTATGCACTTTTGGAAAATCCAATGATCTGAAACCCTTTTTTTAATAATTATTTGACTTAAATACAAAATTATACAAGAACATTCTATGACTTTGTTCTAGCACCAGTAATTCATGATAATGACATTACTACTAATAAAGAATATGTCACTAATAATTAATATAATCTATATTTAAAATGTCATTTGCGTGTTACATAAATAAATCCCTAAATAACAAATACTAGTAACACTTATTAATAAGTAGACATTAATAATAAACACTTTGCTATTTCCATCTCTGATCTCTTACCAAGGGTAAAATGGATAGTATCAGTTCAATGAAAAGTCAAATACATAAAAACTCACCAGTGAGAATTTCTTTCCTCACTTTGAAAGTGTCCACAATGGGTGTGATGATCCCTTCAATGGTTCCAAACATGCTGCCAAGCCCAAGATTTACCAGCATGAGGAAGAACATCACTGACCAGAAGGGAGATGCAGGGAAATGTGTCATCGCTTCTGTAAATGCAATAAAAGCTAAACCAGTCCCCTGAACAGCCTGTAAGATATACAAAACAGCCACATTAACACAGAGCAATATGAAGTCCTGGCTATATACATCAGTCACAAAGGGCAAGAGAACTCTGAATAATGCAGGGGAGTTACTGGAAATAAACATGCTGAAATCGTGTTGCCGCCTAAGAAACCGTGCTTTTAAACAAAATTCAAGGTGATCATGTTATCTCATAAAGACAACAGATAGACCAAAATTTAAAAAGAAATTTGAGTAAGTAATTAAATCTTTCCTTACAGAATTCAAGATTTTTATGCTAACAATGGCTTTATCTGTAATTTCCTGCACGTGATTCTTTATGTTTAATCTCAAGTACAGTTAGCTATCTTAAAGCAAGAGATTAATGGCCAATTTCTCCATTATATTTTCCTTTTTGGCAATGTAAAGAGAGGGTGACAATTAATGCAAGGCTATTTATTCATATTCACCTATGCTGTGTTTATTAAAATATATGACAGTGGCTAGAAAAAGGATTTAATCATGACTTATGGAACAGAATTGTTAAGATGGGCAAATATCATTCATGTGTTCAAACAACCATGCAATATGTAAATAATAATAATAATTCAAGTTTTGTATTACATATTATACCAGGAAAGGTACCAGACTAATTTCATTATCTGGGATGAAAATCACCTAATCTATATTCCTATTTTAAATTATTGTGTCTTAATCAGTGAAACTACTTTTTGAAGTAAAGTGAAATTTTTTGATTTAAGATAATGCGTTCTCTGAAATAAAGAATGGGAATTCTGAAACAGCGTGATCTTCAGCAGGCATTTTAAAGGTCATTTGACTAAAAGCAGTCTTCTGGATAATGCATATTTTAAGTTAACGAGAATTATTTTATTGCTTAAACGTAGCCTACTAACTTTGTTTAGCTCATCTTCAATTTGACAGGAATTGAGATGGAGAGCAGGAAACTCTTCTTCTTTCACTTTTTGAATGATGTCGTAAACTAAATGATAATCTTGCACAGAAACAGCTGAAAAGTTGATATGATGAGGAATAATATCTTGACTAATGTTGCCCATTTTCACAAGTTTGATGATCATTTCCGAATTTCTGAAAAGTGAAACAATATTAATGAACACATGGGTTTGGGAAGGAGATGTTTTTAAATATAATTATGCCATCAGAAGCTAAAGGAAATTAATAACCTACTCTGCAATGCATTTCTCATTTATGACATTTGCTTTGAAGCCCAGAACTGCAAACACCACCAATGTTGCCAGGATAGAAGTAAAAAAATTGATGAAGGACACCAGGACAGCATCAAAGTGGCAGTTGTTGTCTCTCTTGTTGTAGCTTGAAAAGGCAATGACACCACCAAATCCCAGACCTAAGGCAAAGAACACCTGAGCTGCAGCTTCTCTCCAGACCTTGGGCTCCAGCATTATTTCAAGCTGTTTAAAATTAAACATAATAGAAGTCAGACACAAAACAATAGTTCAGAATAACCTACAAGGAGTCGGTTCTGTTGTTTAAATATATCATAATGACACATGCACCGAAAGATTATTTAAAACGGGGAGTAATCTGTTCTTAAGTAGAAAGAACAAATTTTTCATTTAAGAATAATACAAGGAATATAAATAAGAAAGGCATAGACTATAGAAACTTTAGACAGAATGTTGCATGGAGAAAATGCTTATATAGGAATTTTTAAATATCTTTAAGACAAACCATCAAAGAACTATTTGCGAGAGAAATGAACTATCTTCAGTTATTCCTCTTTTTCTTTGTTTTCTTTCTAAAGCAAAATAAATGTTAGCCATAAAAGTTAAATAATTATTTAACTAATACCCTAAGTTTTATGTTTTCTGGTGAAGTCTAACAGCCAAAGCAGATAATAATTATAAGCTGCATAGAGCTGAACTATTTGTACTTTGCAATATTTACATAGGTATTATTCATTCATTCAGTAGTTTCATTCAGTAGTTTCCTGAAAGCCTTTTCTTTGAAAACTGAAGAAGTTGGACCATATCATCTCTAAGACCCTTTAGGATACAAAGTTCTAAAGTTTGGAATCTGTGCTGAACACATATTTCAAGTAACTCTGCTTCACTTCTTAAACAATTATCACTGTATATAACCAAACCTTTTAAATGGAACAATTAATATTAGCCATATCTGGCATAGACCTCAAGAAACAGTTAAGTTTGATTTCAGTAATAGTAGTGTTTAAATTTGTATTTTATCTCTTTTCACCATTGCAATGAAATTGCCTTTATTGGGAACAGTGCCAAATGTGGTAAAGAACATGAGTTTCACAGACGGTTTCAGATCCTGATTCTGCCATTTAATAATCTAAAAATAGTGCAACCAAGTGGCCTGTCCACTCTGAGTTTAAGCTTTCTCAACAGAAAGATGAGAGTAACAAGACATGTACTACTTATCACATTGCCTGCTGCATTCTAAGTCCTCAATAACTGCTAACATATGCATTACAGTGGCAGACACACCGATAAGACTATATATGCATCATCTCGTTCAATATTCACAGCAACCCATGAAATTGTGGCTAATAGTATCTGAATCTTAGAAAAGTTAACTGCCTCAGGCTACACAGCACTTCTGGGGTAGAGCTGAAATATGAACAGAGGTAGATTTCAAAATGCATAAGCTCTCAAATATTAGGATATGCTGTTCAATTAATTTTAGTGATTATTATTGAAATTTATGCAGTGTTGTCAAAATGACACCTAATCATGATTATATATATAATTTATTTGCAATTGACTAAAAATGCATACTATTTATTGACTATTGCTGCTACATTAACATTCTATGGTTGATACGGATCTACTAAAATGCACTCATTCAACTGTCTATCTCTACTTTGCCCACTAGATGGCAGATAACACCTATTATACTAAAGACATTCTGCTTCCTTCCAATTCGGGACCTAAATCTCCATTCTCTGGGAATATTTTCATGTGCTTAAGTACTTTCTCCCTTACATAAACAATGTAAATTAAAAAGTAATCGACAACTTCTCATCATTATGATATTAACTATCACATCCTACAGTGGCCTACTACAGAATCTTATCAACAGTCCATGAAAAGTGAGCTGAAGATATAATTAACTATATGGTAATAGTTATCTTCAGTTCTGGTTTAAAATGTTAATAGTGCTGCAGTTTTAAATACGGTGACCATGTAAAAGTGTCATATCAAAGTATTTAGATTCTAAAATATCTATTTAAATCAAATATTTAGAATTATATCACAAACAATTGCGAACTTAGAGAAAGATGATATTCCAGGAATTCACACCAAAGCTAGTTGTTTTAAATTCAGAAAACTTTCTTTCAATATTACAAATATAAATATTTTGGTCACTAAGTATGGCCCATTTGAGGCTGATTTAAATTATAATGTAGCTGAAATTCATAAATCTGAACTAATGATAAACTAAGGAGTTCCAACAACTCTAAATGATAAACACAACTTTTGAACTATTCGAGAAACCAGATCACAGTGTCAATGTTTTTGCTACTCAAGATTGAACACCAAGTTGGAACCAAATACACAAAGAACACAGCCTCTTTGACACAGTACCAAGGTAGCTGCCAGGAGTGACAGTTCCAGGGAGGCTGAAATCTTCTGCCCAAGTCCCTCAGCAGGATGCTTGGCTGCACAGTCATTCTTCAGACAACTTCCAAATTCTGAACTAATTTTGAAATTGTGTTTTTATAACTCGTTGTCTGCCTATGATAGAGTTAGCAAACTAATGTGACGTATAACTTCAGTGGATAACCAAAATATGAAGGTGAGTCAAAAATTATCTGCACTCCACCTGTAGAATTTATTTTCATTAACTTTTAGAAAAGACAAATACATCATTTTTCCACATAATCTCCTTGCTTTTCAATACACTTTGTCCATCTGTCCACGAGCTTTTGTATTCCCTCATTAAAAAAATGTTTTAGGCTGAGCTGCGAGCCATGAATGCACCACTGTCTTCACTTCTTCATCAGAAGTGAATCCAGCTCCTTTTTGATGGCTAACACTTGTGCAACCTTCCTTGAACTTCTCTACCCATTCATAAACACTTCTTCGCGACAAAACACCTTCTCCATACTGCATACAAAGTCTTCTATAAATAACGGCACCAGGTACACCCTCACCCTCAGACCACAGAAAAAAAGAATCACTGCACGCTGCTCTTCTTTCGTGCACATCACACGTGGGGCATCCATTTTTGCTGGTACTGCAGTTTCAAATGAACTGATGTAACACGTTCATACCTGCACAGCAGTGGCTGGGGAAACAGTAGCCTTGAATGGAAAGCATTGATAAGACAGTACAGCCAAAAGAAGTTTTAGTAGAACCAGAGTGCAGATAGTTTTTGACTCACCCTCATATATATACACCTCAAACTTGTTTTTGTTTTTTTTTCTTGTCAAATCAATATAACAAGTCCACAGGGACTGATTAATGAGGACAGCTCTAAGTTAAACAACAGAGTCTAAGTTCCGAGCCTTTTAGGAAACCTAATGAGAATTTTCCTAAAATGTATATGCATTTATAAAAGTTACAGAGCTTCCAAAATGCACTAATGTAAGTACTATTCCAGAAAATAAAAATCCTTGAAACAAAACAAAACAAGAAATCTTGAATTTCTCTGAGACAGGATTTAGAGGGCAATAGGGTTCTTAACCTGGGTCTGTGGATTTCAGGTTATCTGTCAACCTCCTGAGACACTAAGCAAATTAATATGTTCATTATTTTTTTCTGGTAAGAAGATCCCATTATCAGCTTTTTTTCAAAGCGGTCTATGTCACAAAAGGTTAAGGACCACTGAAATAGAGGAGGAAGAGTAAAGATTGAAAAGTTCTAAAATGTGCCAGTGTAAAACTGGGAAGTTAATTTATTATAAAATAGAAACTTTTGAAGTTTAAATAGTGAAACTTACGAATGGGGTCTTTAAAATTGGAGAGAGAGATGGATATAATTATAGATATTCAAAAGCTCTGGTTTTACAAGGCTGGTTAATATAACAGCTATAATTTAATAGTCTAGTGCACATAGGTTAGAACAATTATCCCTTAAATCTAACTGTGGGAACATTTTAACAATAAATATAAGGCTTTTGTGATTAGAAGCCTTAACTAGAAATACAATACATACCTCAGGGGTAAACATGTGACGGATGCCATCAATTGAACCATTTAAAAGGAGTGCTCTGATTAGGAAGCATATAAGTACCACATACGGGAACAGAGAACTAAAATACATGATCTGCAAAGAAAGAAAGACAAAAATAGGTGAGACACACTAATGACTATTTCCTTTCTCATAGTTAAGATTATGTGTTTTGTTCTATACTGTGAAAGTGACCCTTTTATTATATGATAAATAATGGCATAGCCATCATATTAGAATGGCTTATTAGCCTTGATTTGACGTGGAGTGAAGATCCTATTTGAGATATGACAAAAAATAAGAAATCTTCCTTATATTTAAACTCCTTTTAAATAAGCCATAGGTATGATATAACTTGAATAAACAGTGTTGATTCCTAACAGTTCGCATAGTTCACAAAATAAGCAATATTTAAGAAAAATGAATAAACACTAAACAGTAACTCCTTAACAAATTCCTATTTTATTGTTTCAATTAGCCAAAAAAAAAAAGTCTTTTTTTAAAAAGAAAATAAGCAAAATTCCATTATAATTCTGTAAAATTTCTGGAATAGAGAGTGGTCCCTGTTAAGGCTCCTACGGAACTTGAATAATAATGTAAAGGTTTTACTTTCTACTTCAGAAGTTTTCATCATGAAAGTGAAGCAAATGTTTATCATAGAAAAGCAATTGTCCTAACCAGACACGTACTGCCTCCTTGACATCGCCACGTGGTATCTAAAACTCCCCTGAATTTCCGCCAAAGCTGCCCCCACCCATCTCCATCTCCCAGCACCCATCCAGTTGCTGAAGTCAAACATCCAGAAGTAGTTCTGCACTATTTATAATATCCTCCTAGTTTCCTGGCTGCCACTTGGGTTATCTCATTACCTGCTTAACATACTTCAGGGATCTCTAATACAGTTGGAATAAAATGCAAATTTCTCCCCCTGGCCTGCAAAGCCTTCCCCTAGGCTGCCTACCTGCCTGCCCCACCACTCTTCCCCCAGCTGAGCTTCAGCCCGCCGGGAAACCAGCTCTTCAGTTTCAGGACCAGAGCAGGTTGCACCCTCAGTCTGAAGCACTCATCTCCCTCATCTCACAAGACTCCCTCCTCTTTGCTATTTTACGTCTCATCTTTACTTTCTCGAGTCTTTCTAGAACACCCAGAACAAGGCTATGCCTTTTTCCCAACTAATATGCCCCCATTTGCCCTTCCCTATGCCCCGTGAACCTTCAATGATATTAGTTTATTCTGTCTCAGCAGCACTAACACTGTTGAAATTATCTTGTGTTTGTTAGTTTTGAGTCTCCCTTACTGGAATATAAGGTCTGTGAAGACAAGGGTCTTTTCTCTCCTGTTCACTACCAAATCCCAAACACCTAACACAGTTGCTAACACATAGTAGGTATATATTATGTATCTGTTGAAGAAGGTATGGAGAGAGGGTGGGAAGAATGGAGAAAAAAACTGCTGTAGCAGAGGATGGCTCAGGCAGGTCGGAGACATTGAACCCTATAATAACCAGAGACGAACAACAGGCAAGTCAACACAGTGACTTTCACTTCTTCTATTGTACTGCACACTTAGTAATTAAGCATTCTAAGAAAAAAAAAAATGTTGCAAATAAAATCTCAGCATAATTAGCCTATTTTTCTAAAAATAATTATATTTTAATTTATTTAGTTATAAATAAGTATAATTTTTCAATCATTTCAAAATGGCGTAATTTTTAAATTGCATCCTTTCATCCACATTTTTTAATTTCTTTTTATCAGAATACTTTTAGATGGAGTACTTTTTTTTTTTCAGTCTTTCTGCCTACTTTTAACATTCTTTGAATTTGTTGGCCTACTATGTATCTATGCAAATAGACTTGATCTCACTTGAATTACAGCTATTCCTTTTATGATTCTTTTTCACAAAACTTGAGGCTAACCAGAAGCATGGATTCACTTTTGCACAATAGCTTTATTTTGTTTTTTTTTTTAACAGAACTCAAATGTGCTGCCTTATAAGTGACTTAAAGGAATTCCATTAACCCATTTATTTTAAAAGTGAAAATGAAGGCTGCACACTAATATTATCTGGATAGTTTGATAATGATTTTTTCCAATAAATAGGATATACCCTCAGTATATTTTTAATATAATTTCAAATTAGAAGCTAAAGGAAGGAATGATTCTTCCTGTTACCTGTATTTGCCCAAGGCTAAACAACTCTAACATCCCCGAATACGGTTCTCTTCCCCACATCCCATACCCAACTGATCAATAAGTCCAGCCTGACTTCATACTTGTCCCTCCATTTTCATTCTCAGTGATGTGTCACTTTTCACTATTAGCTTCCTCCTCATTTTGCCTCTAGCTTTTCCCTGCCAGCTCTACTCTTCAGCCCTGGAATTCACCACCCACACTACTGGTACCAGAATGATCTTTCAGAAGATCTGGTGGTGTTAATGAACTGCTAAAAACCTCAAACATTTCACACTGTTTAAGTAACACCCAGTCATTTTACCAGTGTCCACAGATACTTTAATACTTGCAATCAAATTACATTTCAAGACTCACCTCCCACAAGCTGCACAAACTTTATGTAAAAGTCACACAGGTTACTCAGCAGTCTTTGGGCTTTGCACATGCTGTTCTCCATGCCTCCAATACTCTCTCACTGAACTTTCTGGTGAACTCTTCTTCAACCATCAAACTCTAGCCCAAAAGTTACATCCTTTGTGAAGCCCGCTCCCAAATCCAGGTTTAATCTCAGTGGCTGCCTCTATGCTGTCTTGTACTTTTTATTTGCACCTCTTATTGCATGTTTTCTGTTGTAATTATTTGTTTCACCCATTAAATTGTGGGTTCTATGAGGATAAAGATCATGGCCTATTAACCTTTGCACATTCTTTGATGTTAAAAAAATATTGTACATTAAGAGAGAATTCATAGGAAGTTTTCCTTTCTGTACACATTCCCTAAAAAAAAAAAAAAAGGAAAGAAACAACAAAAAAACCCTCATCTTTATTCTACAGTATTTTTAAAATTATGTACTAATTACATGATCAGACATTTCAAATTTCACTTATTAATTCAACAAGTATTTGAGTTCTTAAAGATATTCATCTGGCTTCAGAGATAAGACTCTAGCATAGCTTCTTCCAAAAAGGAACAGGGAAATTTCATGTTGCATATAACAGAGAAAAGTAATCTTGACTGATTTTAAACACAAACACTTAAGTAACATTAGGTAGGTCACACCCAAATTTTCTTCTCCTGTGAGTAGGTAAAAGGACAAAATATTTATTAAATTCTGAGATTCAACGATCTGTCTTAAGTAGGCATTTTACAGAGGTATCCATGCTGTAAACACAAATTCTTTGCATTTAATCATATGGGTCTTATCATACAATACTAAAGGTGTCAGTTGCACAATATTATTAAAAATAGTTTAAATTCTACCTGACTGTGTAAAATGCTACCCCCCACTTTTGCCTTATTTTGTTTTTTGCATTGCTACCTGATACTATTTTATGATTTGTTTATTGTCTGCATCTGCCACTAGAATGGACATTCCATGAAGGCAGGTATTTCATCTGCCTTGTTCACTGCTGTACTTCCAGAGCGAGATCAGTGCCTGGCATGTAGTAGGTGCTCAGTAAATATGTTTTCAGTGAGTGGATGAATGATCCTTAAGTATTATTCTTAAGAACTTGTAAGTGAAACAATGAAATATGTTTCTTTGGCTGATTTTAAGACACCCTGGGCCTTAATAACTGAAATGCCTTTCACAGCAAGTACATTCAATAAGAGAGATAAGTTTATCAATCAAGACGTTGTACAAAAATATTTTCATTCTACTCACTTATTGAAAAACAGAAAAGATACGAAATCATTTAGCTGTTTTTTCTCTCTCACATATTAAAATGTTTCTTTTAAACATACCTTTAGAAAGAGTCACTCTCTCCGAGGATTTCATAGCCTAGTTCTAGCTCTGCCACTTATCAGTTGTTTAATTCTGACTAATTATTGATATTTATTCTTCCTAAGCTTAACTTTACAGTAAAATGGGGTAAGAACATGCAAATCATCTGGATGATAGAAAGATTAAACAAGCTAATGTATGCAGAGTAGTTCCTTAGCACGGCAGTAGCACTAATGGCAAAGTAGTACTAGTAGAAAATATTACCTTAGAGTTAGAAGACAGCCTAGGGCTTCTCATTTCTATCCTTCCCCTTGGGGGCAGGCATCCGCTTCATAGAGGCTCTAACAAAGGGACATGTCACCATACAACCTCTGTTGGACCACCACCAATAGTGCTGAGCTCTCTACCACTGAGACAACCAGTTTCATTGTTACCAGGCTTCCTTCCTGAAAGGTCTTCCTTTCCTTGAAGATTTACCACCACCCCACAACTTTCTATAATCCCCAATATTTGACCATGCTCCTGTTCTCTGTGACCACACAGAATAAGGCTTATTCCTCTTTTTAGTCAACCATTTGAAGATTGTGATCACAAAGTTGAGATATCTCTTTTCCATAAAAAAGGAGAAAATAAAGATTTCAGTAAAATATAGTATTACAGGTGTGGTTCAACTGACGTGTGCCTACCTGACCTAAAGGAGAATGACACTGTCACACTCCTCTCTAAATTCATGCAGTTTCCAATTAGTGTGTGTGTGTGTGTGTGTGTGTGTGTGTGTGTATTGGCCACACATATCACAAGCTGACTTTTCTTTTAGCTGTTAAATCCTCTAAGTTTTATTTTTTCACATACTACCCTTAAACTTCATTACCCTTAAACCACATTTCTCTATGCTGCACTTGTGTGATTGTTTATTTGGAGGCTTTTTTGTTTGGCAGGCAAACAGAGCTTCACATGTATTCCTAATAAATGTCTTATTATATTTAGCTCACTGTTTCAGAATGAGGAATTGTGACAATTTAGACTTTCATAACTTTGTTCATGTTACTTACAGCTTTCTCCGCATCTTGCTTACTAAATTTTTTTCTTAAGTCTGCTGAAACCCAACCCTTTCCCTGAAGCCTTCTCATGAAGTAATAAATTATACGTAGTCTATAAATTGTATTAAATTTTTCTAGATAAAGTTATATTACATGACATAG
Source organism: Hippopotamus amphibius kiboko (assembly GCF_030028045.1). Lineage (NCBI taxonomy): Eukaryota > Metazoa > Chordata > Mammalia > Artiodactyla > Hippopotamidae > Hippopotamus > Hippopotamus amphibius. The sequence continues at coordinate 34,373,215 of NC_080192.1, read as the reverse complement.
AAAAATATACCAAATGCTGTGAAAAGAAAAGATGGATATTTCTTTAAATGATAAGACACACACTCAGACACAGAAATAACATGTGGTGGTAAGACCTGAGCAGAGGGATTTTTGGACTTCTCTGGCTGACCACAGTTGGTTCTCATTCTATCAAATGGCATTACCTTAGGAAGCACATAAATGTGGTCAGATTTGCCTTAGGAATTTTCCTTTATTTATAACCTGATTGTAATGGGGCTCTGACATCATAGAAGACACGCCAAATGGAACCAATTAATTGAACATATTTAACCACAGAATACACTAACATGTACAAAAGATTGAAAAATACTCAGATGTATTATCTACCATATTCATTTCTGCAAAGGAGAAATAGTATGGAAGTTCCATCAGGAAGGTAAATGTAAAATCAGCTGCAATTTACAAAGTTTAAAAAAAGCCAAACATTTCTAATTAAATATGAAGTAACAGGAAGCAAAGATGAATTAGACTTCTCTTTGTTTACTATTCGGTGGGGAAAAAAAAACCCACAGTGAGAGACGTTACAGTGTTGCAATTAAAGAATATGGGCTTTAGATTTAGACAGAGCTGGGTTTGACTCCAGGTACTAGCACTTATTAACCATGATTCTTTGGGCAAGTTTACCTGTTTTCTCAAATTTGTTTTTTATCTGTAAAGCAGGTCTGAGAGTAACAATTACTTCTTAGAGTTTTGTTTGTTTGTTTAAGATTTAAATGAGATAAAGTATATAAAGCACTTATCACAGTACCTAGAGCAAAGTAAATGTGTCATAAATATTGGCTTCTGTTACAGTTCTTGCTCTGATCACTGTCAGAATCATCTCCATAATCATCATTTATTACCACTACTACTGCTGCTACCACTGCTATTCCCACTCTTATTAGTACGTGACGATAAGCTGCAATAGATCAGCCTGGAAAGATATATGGGCAGATCTATGCTTCGGAAAGAGAAAAACAGTAGAGGTGGATTGTTGAAAGGCAGAGAAGAAAAACCAAAATTAATTCCTGCTATGGTCCAGACAAAAGAAGTAAAGAGCTTTAAAACAATGGCAATAATGGGAAAAAGTGTAATATGAAAGCAAAATAGTGAATAACAATTACTTTCCTAATGCATCCTTTTAAAAAAAAGTATCTGATTGATTTCCTGGGGTATCTAGAATTTACTTAATGTCTTTCTCAACTACAGCCTTATAAAAATTTCTATTTTCCCTGACAGGCATGCCCTTTAGTCTTTCATATTACTCTGAGTTCCCGGTCGAGATTATCATAACTACCTAATGATCAGATCTTTAGGAAACACTCCACGCTAGACGATTTAAAAAATTTTTATGCAACTATTCCCTGGAGCACCTATAGTAGAGAAAAATGAATGATATAACACAAAGAAAATAAACAAATTCTTTATTCTACCACTTTTGCCAATTTCCATGACTTAGAGAACTAAAACATTAAGGTCAGCTGAATACCAGCAACAAGAAAGAACTTTTAGGTATTGACAAAAAAGCTCAAAACAGATCTTAATAAGGAAAGATTATAAATGATTTTAGATTTCATTATAAAACTTATCTTTATTTATGTAATTTCCTTGATTTAAACATTTTTTTTCTTATTTTTTCTTTTTTTTTATTTATTATTTTTTGGGGGGTACACCAGGTTCAAGCATCTGTTTTTATACACATATCCCCATATTCCCAAAAATATGGAACGCTTCACGAATTTGCGTGTCATCCTTGCGCAGGGGCCATGCTAATCTTCTCTGTATTGTCCCAATTTTTAGTATATGTGCTGCCGAAGCGAGCACTAAACATATTTTTTAAAGCACTACTTTTTACCAATCTTCAATTAACTGCCCAGAATGAAGTGCCACTTGCACTTTACCCACACAGATTTATGGGGGGAGTGGGGGGTAGGAATAGTTCCCAGGAATGGTGATTAGGTGTTTAGCAGCAGCAGGAGGGGCTCCAACATACTAACTTTTCCAGAAGACTGAATGCCTTTGATCATAGCCAAGCACACCACAACCCAGGCAGCCAGTAAGCAGACGGTCATCTTCCAGTTTAAGCCCCCACTTTCAGAAATGGAACTGGAAATATTCAGCGCTTCTCTGTACCAATAATAGGTAGTGGCAGAACTTTTTTCACATTCTGGCTCTACCACTGTAGAAAGAAAGTTAACACAAACATTTCAGACTATAAAGAGTAATGAGGCCATTTTATCCCCATAAGCCTGTAAATCAATTCTTAACTTTTCCTAGAAAAGTACTACTATCCTACAGAAACATTTAAATCCACGATGAAACCTCAATTGTGCAAAAATGTGAAAAAATCAACAAACGTGAATTCTCTTTGATATTTCTTGTACACATCTCTAAAATAGGAATATGTGAGCTTTTTATCAAGGTGATTAAAACATATCAGGTTTATAGTCCCTTCTGCCCCCTGAATTATCTGATTAACTTCCTGGGGTCAGAGCTGTCAAAAATGCTAGTTTCTAGCCATATGTGACTTTTTAAATGAAGCTGGTCTAGAGTGACTTGTGCTGTAAATATAAAATACAAAGGGGTCTTTGGAGACTTAACATAAGGAAAACAATGTAAATTATTACATTACTAATTTTTGTATTAATTATATGTTGGAATGTTAAAATTCTGGATATACTGGATTAAATAAAATATTTCACCTGTATCTTTGTACTTTTTGTAAATATGGCTACTAGGACATTTTAGATTACATATGTGAGTTGCATTCTATATTTACTGGGCAGCGCTAGGGAAGTGTTCTTTATATTCTAGGATATAAAAATAAATGATAGGAAATCCACAGAACAACAGAACCTAAGACATGAAAACATTCCTTCAATCTAAATTCTTCTTTTTGTCCTCTTTTTTAATGAAAATTAAGGCATCAAGAAAGGTGTACAAAATAAAATATTGTCAAAGTTTACAACTGAAAGCTTATAATTTTTTACCCTAACATCATGGGGCCCAATAAAATAACTTGGAAAGAGCTAGATAAATTAAATGATGCCAAACATCTATCTTTCTGAGTATGTTAAGGAAAATTTGTTATAATAACAATGTTGAAAGATTTTTCCACATTATTTTTAAAAAGAAAAAATATGTTGAAACTGCTGCCTTTACCAACTTTATGATCTTTCGATACAAAAACATTAAATTGTACACGACTTACAAGTGTGTGAAGCATTTTTCACCAAAGGACACTGATCCCAAGGTAGAGGTTGCTGAAAAGACTGAGAAAAATAAAACAAACTCCAGCCAATGATGACATTGTAATAGAGAGCCACAAAAAAGCATACCTGCAAAATAAAATAGTGTGATTACATTAAACCTCTCATGCCCCTTCCTTTGAAGCAATGAGAAGAAATGCATAAAAGCCCATTTAATACTTTAAAAAGCCTCCTCATTTTATTTTTATTTGAAACACATTTTTTCTAAAATGATGACTCATAGTCCTTAAAAACATGCATTAACAAGATTGAACTACATTAATATATACAGTTTGTTTTGTGTATTAGTGCAAGCTCCAGCAGTGTTTTTTAAAACGTGATTAAAGAATTGAGTAGAAATACACACCCAAAGCTTTCACTTAAATGCAAACTATATAATTATAAACCCTGTAAAAAATTATATGGCATGTACCATACCAGGAAACTTACTACACAACTTGCAAATCCAATCCCTCCCAGTTTAGGGCTTATGTAATTCCACACACCAATGCTTCCTCGCCGAATTCTTTGACCCACAGAAAGTTCCAGGAAAAAAAGGGGAATACCTATTACCAGAAGCAGTATTAAATATGGCAAAAGATAGGCACCTACAGAGACAAGAACAAATAAAACAGATTATATTTTCAACAGTCACAGTAGAGAATACACTAATTCTGATTATCTCATGAAAGATGACATTTATACTTCCATATAGCATAATTATAAAGGACTTTAAGGAAAATGCAATTTCATAACTTTTAAGCTTTCTGGTATTTGCAACCTGAATTTGACTGCTCAGAGTTTTTGATTAAAAAATAATTATGAAAAAAGTAAGGATATCGATGAATTTTTGCTTCACTTTATTGAAAGGGTAAAACAACTTTATCTTTCATAAAAATAATCGATTCCTTAAAATTAATTATTTTCTCAAACAGGTTTCACAAACTCCTGGCAATCTTATTCACATGATGTTAATTAAGTCATTTATTAAATTTTATTCAACCTCATCTAAATCATGCATTTCAAATCTGATAAATCAAAATGAATGAGATGTTGTGGTATTAAAACTGACTCTTCCTAAATAACAACAAGAAAGAAGAACTGGCTGCTTAGACTGAAAGAGAAAGAAAAAAGAGAAAGAACTTCTACCATAGACAAATGTCATTTTTTCCCCATATATACATCATATAAAAAGTTCACTTCAGGAAATATGTAATTTTTTGTCTTTCAAAATTCTGTTAAGGGGTAGAGGGGACTGACTGAAAAACAGATATTTAATAGCTATTGTAAAATACATGTGCTTGTAGTATTGTTTTCATACTTAAAAATATATATATTATTTTACAGCTAAATTTTCACTTAAGACATATGACTAGTGATTTTAAAATGCACTGAATAGTTTGACAATGTTAATATTAGACTCTATTAATTGATAAAGTCAAATATGAAACCTGTACTCATTTCTACATAAGAATACATATGCAAATGTTTCATTAAATAACCTTTAAAATGGACTTGCTACATTCAAATTTCATACCTGGAGTTTTGCTCAACCAGATACTGCCAAGTGGGTCACATAATCGATGGCACTAATTCCCTTTTAAAAGAGGAGGCCATTTATTATATTTTCTCATTTTAAAAAAGTGTTTAATGGTATTGAATAGATTTTGGAAGCTATTCAAATTGTTCTGGTACCTATTCTGCTGAAGAAGTATATGTTAACGATTTTTTTTCAAATCATTTATCTCAGTATGTATATATCTCTGAAATAATTACCATATACAAGAATATCCCTGAACATGGTGGTTGGCAGAAAATCTCTACTCTCTTCCAGCTGATTTTCAGTCTTTGAGGCATGAGTTGACTCTGCAAAGGGGTATGCAATGTAAAGCACCGATGCACGAAATTATAAAACAGAATTATCAAAATTCAAATTCTAAAATGATTAATAACATTCAGGCACTAATAACCTGAAAATGTTTCCTGAAGGACTGAAAATGCATTTTAACACCTGCCTCAAATCCGGGGGTGTCAATAGGTTTATGTGTGTGTGAATGACTAGAAGAAAAAGAGAGAATGGGTTAAGATTGAACTCTTTGGGGACGTCTTCTCAGTTATGTGTACATGATATATTATTAGATACCTAGCCTTTCCTTCTAACTCAAATCACTCTAACAAGAGCCCCCCGTAACAAAACTAGTCATCGCTAAAATACAACGGAGCATTTACTATTTGCCAGGCACATTTCTATCCGTGTTATGTGTAGTTTTTCATTTATTCCTCATTTATCCCTCAAAAATCCAGTGCGGTAAGTACCATTATTTTCCTCATTTTACAGGTGTGGGAATTAAGACAGAAGAGGTAAGTTAATTGCAAAAGGTCACCTGGATAGTGTGGGAAAGAGCCAGGCTTCATAGTCAAATTGACTTCAGAACTTGAGCTGGTAGCTTCTATATTATAACACTTACTAAGCTTAATCATTGTGCTTTAAGTAATATCTTCAGACAAACTTATATTGGTCTATTACTTTTTATTCTGTTATTCATAAAGTGCCTCAAATGGTAAATCAGATTTAGGTAACCTGAGACTTACTAAACAAATACCTAGATGGCTCAATCAATACTGCATGCTGAGTATTACCTTTTGAACTCCAACAGCCCATCTCGAAATGATAAAGTCCATTGGTGTTTTATAATATCACTCTCTAGCATTTGAGGAAACAATACTAGGAAGGGCATCTTGACTCTCTTTACATATGAAAGTAGGGAGGAGGAGCCATTTTTACTAACAACTGATTATGAACTATGAGCTCCTTTACAGCTCTCCACCAAGACAAATACTGCGTTAGCTGGCAGAGCAACCTGAGTTTTCAGCCAAGACAGCTGTCTTCCTTAATGGTATGGCCAGTAAGGCTCATAAGGAGAAAGGTCTGAAAATGAGAATTCATCTTCTGCCAGTCTTGCAAATGGGATGATTTGTGAGAAACAAAAAGCAGGGTAATACATACCTGCTTGTAGCTGATTTGATAAATAATTCGTCTCTGATGTTAAAAACTAGCTAAGGAGCTTGCAGTTTCAGTGGAGTGATGGATAGTGCGTCACCAGCTTCGTGTGCTGATTCTTACCTCTCAGGCAGATTTGTCAAACAGGCTACTTTTCCCTAGTTGAATTAACTAAGCAAGACCTTAAACATATTTTGTCACCACGACACCTTAGCTTTTTATCTCTTAGTGACTAAAAGGAAACCATTTCACATATGAATGGTTGTATTATTTCATTTGATTTATAGGTTGTAACTACATTAAAAATAAAATAAAGCCATGGTTTTGTCCAGTCGACAAAGCTATCACAAACTGGAATCAAATACCAAAATATTCATTCTTTCCTTTATGTGCTGAAATGCCACTTACAGAATATTTAGTGTTTCACCACACTTGTTTTAACAGGTTCCATACATGTATAAAGATAGTAATGGTAAAGAAAGTAAAGCTTAATATTAATGTTATTTTAATTCAATAACCCCACATTTAATCTTCAGTTTGACTTCAGTGTGCTATTGAGCTTGTATCCTATGTGAACAATCTATTCTTTTGTATGTTTTTGTTTTCTTGATTTAAGACAGTTTTCACTAAGTAACACTTGGTAATTATATGCATAAATACAAAAAACTACATGTCATGTTGATGTAAATAATTTGTTTAAAATTAAGAATGCTAACTGCTTTATGGCATCTTAAGGATGCTAATATCTAAGGAAGAAGACTATCCGGCATTATATTAAGTATCTGGTTAAATTCCTTCTACTGGGATCTACAAAGTTCTGGTCGGCATTTGAAGACTGTAATCATTCTAAATTATATGTAATTTTGGCCCTTTTGAAGAGTGAAACAACTTAAAATTCAGAGTTAATACATTGTGGACAGAAAATTCTCTCTGTCTTGTTCATCAATATCGTCTTATATCAGAAACTTGAGGATTTTCTCCAAAGTGAGTAACTGAGAGGCACAAAGAATGGAACATTGGTTAGAAAAGTCAGTAACTTAGAGATGTTAATAGCATCCACAGAGAGAATTTGAGAATTTGTGACCTTAAGCGATCCTTGAGTATTCATAGCAAGCCATCTGCTCCTATGGAAACCCAATCTGAAAACAGAGCTGAACTCACTTCCAACAAAGGCACCTCCCTGGTTTTACAGAGGAATTCATAGTTTCTAAAGTAGTGAGACTGCAGCAACAACAGGGGCTATTTGACATAAGCAGCTGCAATTTACTCAGCAAGGTATCACTCGAAAAAAAGCACAAAACAGAAACTTACCACCCCCATTCTTCTGACAGAGGTATGGGAATCGCCACACGTTCCCTAATCCTACAGAAAATCCAACCTGGGCCAGAATGTATTGTAGTTTACTGTTCCATGCTGGTCTTTCATCTTCAACTTCAGATTCTTCTTCAACATCTGTGTCTTTCTCTTCTCGGACGTCAACAATTAGTTCACTTTTCTTAAAAGCATCATCAGCTGAGTCTTCATTGGAAAGAAGGTCTTTGACAGACTCAATAACCTCATCATCTAATTCTCTTTTTACCACCTTGCTGTTCTTAGGCATTGGAAAGCGCGGGTAGTGGTATTTTTTAAAATTCCCTTTTGGCAGATTTATTAATTCTTTTTAAAAATATGTTAGTTGATATAAATAAAAGGTGGAGGAGGAGAGCAAAGAAATCCTTGATTCAAGGTGATAAAGTCTTATAGATCCTAGATCTGTATGTCCAGTATTCTGTAAGTACCTGTAAAATTTTAAGTTGAAAAACAATAATATTTAATGAGGAAAAATATTTAAAATACCAAAGACCCTTTCTTATTTTTACTATGAAAATGCTACAGAGTACAAAACATATGACTGTCTTTGACCTTTCAGAGTTTAATCTTTCCGGAAGTATGAGAATTATAAAGTACACAAGGGCTTCACACACATTTTCTTTTAGCTAACTTCTTCCTTCTTGCAAAAATCTACTTTGATGTCAGATATACTCCGTTGCATAATGTATACTCGGTTCATTCGTAAGTAGAATTTTGAGACCCTTTTCCTTAATTCTTCCTTTTTCCCTCTGTGACTAAAGTACATCCCTTATTTTATTACTTATAGAATTATGTAACCAATTGCATGCCATCCCTGTAAATGTGTCTTATAGAGAATTTCTTCTGTTGGCATATTTATCTACTCATTCATTTGATATTAGGGGAAAAGACATTAAGGGATACATTGGGGCAGGGGAAATTTCACCTCCTTCCCTGCTTAGTTCTTTTGTTTGGTAATTAAAATGACATAAGGCAGATTAACAGGAAAAAAAAATTATTATTTGCACACAGGAAATCCACATAAGAATTCCAAAGACAACAAGACAAAGAAAGGTATATATATTATTCTGGACTAAGAAGGAGGTTGGGGATGCTTCAAGGGGAAGTAAAAGAATTCAAAGGAAGATAAAAAGGGTTAATGTTTGGTAAACAAATGTTTGCTTCATGATCCAAAGACAATGGGACACAAAGAGAACTTTGATCAAATGGGATTTGCTAGGTTCCTTCCTGTCTACTACACCTAATACTTGACTATAGTTATCAATGGTGATAGCACCTTCCTGGGGGAGGCCACCTATCTCAAATTCCTTTAGGCAGTAAGGGGGGAATTCAAAGGTTCCTTCTGAGTCTTTAGGGCTTTGATTGTTTTCAGCTCAAAGTAATTTGCGTGCCAGAGTGGCACATCTTGGGGTGACCTGCCCTGAACACCATCAGATACAAACATTAATGAAACATACGATATCTGCTTTTAAGGAGTTATATCTAATACAGAGAAAGGCACATCCTAAATAACTACACCACCCTGCACAATTTAAGTGACCCAACACCACTGCAATAGGAGAGACCAGGAACGTTGGATAAAAGTGAACTTAAGAGTTGAGCAGAAATGGAGTGGGCCACACCAATCATAAGGAAAAGCATAAACAGATTCAGGAAGTGGTAAAAATTTGTGATATTTGTGTGTACACTCTCTCACACGACTGAAGAAAAACAATGCCATCACCTTGGCATTTTTCCCTTTCTCTATTTCTGTTTGCATTATATTGCATATCCTTTCTCCATTCAGATACAGACCAAGTTTAAGTATACAAGGCATGTCTACAAACCAAGGAGACTGTTCATTTTTTTTATTGAAGTAGAAATGATTTACAATATTGTGCTAGTTTCGGGTGTACAGCACAGCCGTTTGTTTTGGTTTGGTTTTGCAGATTCCATTATAGGTTATTACAAGATATTGAGTATAATTCCCTGTGCTATACAGTAAACCCTTGTTGCTTACCTACTTTATATGTAGTAGTTTGTATCTGTGAATCCCATATGCCCGATTTGTCTCCCCCACTCCCCTTTGGTAACCGTAAGTCTGTTTTCTATGTTTGTGACTCTGTTTCTATTTTGTATTCATTTGTATTATTTTTCATATTCCGCATATAAGTGATATCATTTGGTATTTGATATCATCTTTCTCTGACTGACATATTTCACTAACCATAATATTCTCTAGGTCCATCCATGTTGCTGCAAATGGCAATATTTCATTTCTTTTAATGGCTGAGTAGTATTCCAATATATATTGGTATATATGGCATATATATATATATATATGCCAATATATATATAGGCTCTTCTTAAGCCAATTGTCTGTTGATGGGCACTTGGCTTTCTTCCATGTCTTGGCTATTGTAAATAGTACTTCTTTGAACATTGGGGTTCATGTATCTTTTTGAAGTAGAGTTTTCCATTTTTCTAGATATATACCCGGGAGTAGAATTATTGACCCTATGTTAGCTCTATTTTTAGTTATTTTAAGGAGCATCAATACTGCTTTCCACAGTGGCTGCACCAATTTACATTCCCACCAACAGAGTACAAGGGTTCCCTCCCTTTTTTAACACATGCTCTCCAGTATTTATTATTTGTAGACTTTTTGATAATAGTCATTCTGTCCAGTGTGAATTTGTCTACTTTAAAAAGCGACTAAACACATGAGAGCTTCTCCTCAAAATTGAATCAGGAAGCTTTAAAAATGATATCCCAAGAATTCTGCCATTCATTGCTAGAAGAAAAAATGGAATTCTTTGATGGAATTGCTGTTAGATTTACATGAAAAGTCAGAGAAACAGTCTGTCATACTTTATCTTATAATCTTAATGAAAAAGACAGGGTGCTGGGTAATGCAATGAAAAGAAAAATTCTTTAACTTGACCATATAACTATTTGTCATTTTTACATTTGTGTGTTTCATTGTTTCCAAAATTAAAATATATATCCTAAGAAAAAACACTCATTAAGATTTGGTGAAGATTAACAGGAAGACTATGAAGGAAATTCTGAAAGAGAAGCAATTCTCAGAATATTCCGAATAACAGACACATCTCTAGGATAACTGAAAAACTTCTCATGGTGACTATTTTAAAGAGGCCAACAAGGTTTGGCTATGGGAATAGTTTCATGAGGTTAGGGATTATGTCTGTTTAATTTGTATTATTTCCTCCTAGAGTACAACAAGTATTAGTGGAATAAAAGAATAAATATAACCATTGAAAAACTGAAATAAGCTAATTTTCCAAATAGTTTTTGCTGGAAGAAAACAAGCTGACATATAAGAAATTGTGATTTGTAAGACATGAATTATCTAAAGGTCCACATTTTTTGGATCATCTAATGATAAACTCCATAGTAACTTCATTGATACATGGATAACAGCATTTGTTTCAATCTGACGAGCTTGGAGTTACGTCTTAGCTCTTTTACTTAGTTATGTAACTTCTCATAGTTATATGACTCTTAACTTAGTTTCCTCAATAAACATTGGTCTGTTATTCCTTTTGCTTTTTTCCATACAAGTAGAAAAGAAAGGGCTGTATTGAAGTTTAAAGATAATATTACAGTGAAAACACCTACCAAATTTTAAAGACAGTGTCACTCATGAACCTTCCTCAAATTAATTATCTCAGAATTGTCGTATTTCTTCTATATATTTCTAGTCTTTGAAGGAAAGAAATGAACGATAACAACTTTGGACACTGTTGCATGTTTTTATATATCCAATGAATAACCATACCAATTATATAGGATCTTTTGGCTAAGTTTAGCTTAAAAATTCCTACCGACTACCCCAAGTTCATATTCTTATAAAAAAAAAAAATCAGTATCTAATGGAAACAAAATTTAAATGCAACTTTCTATTTTAAGTGCCTAAAATATACTTAACTACATATACAGATTTATAATGCAATAATCTTAGGTAACCTTTATGAAACTTAAAACTTTTAAAAAGAGATGTTAAATATTTATTTGCATACATTTAAGTTCCTTTTCTATTATAAGCAAAAAAAAAGTGATAGTACATGAATAATATCACAAGTAAAATAACTTACACTCTCTTATCTCACTCTGTTTCTTACCTTCTCCCACTTCCTGCTCCTATCTGGGATGGCTATAGGAAAATATTGGATGGGGTTGCAGTTAACATTGAAATTTCCACAATAACACGTAAGTGTTGGGGAAAAAAGTGTATCTCTTCTTCAATAGGCCATAAGCTCTACTTGGAGAATGACTTTATCTTACCAATCTCGCATTCTCAATGTTTAAATTTGTCTGTCAAATAAATGAAGTATGACAGAATAATATTATATAATAATTACAAGTATTTCACATTATTACACATTTGGTTTTTGTTTTTGTTTTTTGCCTTTTACCCCAAGTCCATATCTTTACTGATTGAGAGGGATTTCTTTCTTATATAGTGGCTGCATATAGCCAAAAGATATAAATTGAGTTTCTGAGTGGGTTTGTAAAAACTTAGTATATGAGACAACAATTTGGAGGGCAAATTAACTTCAAATTTTCAACACCTGACTTTTTTGAAAGAGAAATTTTTTAGGAATGCCAAAAGCTTGCCTGAAGAACTTATTCCAGAAAAGTATGCCATAAACAAAGATTTAAAAGTGTTATTGACTATTGCCAAAAGTGTGTTACTGTTGCTACGAAGCAGGAATGTCCAGGAAGGATGTGAAGTAGTGGGTGACAGAGTATTGGTAGTCTACAGGTCATGCATGCAGTAGGATAATCAGAATCAAGTACTGTAACTGCACAGTCTCTGCCAGATTAGCACCATCCACTCCTAGGGGAGTCCACTCCTAGGACAACAAGCTATGGTACTGCTCTTCATCTGTATCTAGGAGTTGCATTAGCTGCCCTCAACATTACCAGGTAAGATCCTCCTATCTACAATGGAGTAACAGACAGGTAAGAGCAGGGGTCAAGAAAATACTGTGCATGAGTCCAATACAACCCATGGTCTGATTTCATAAATAAAATTATATTGGGACATAGTTACGCCCACACATTTACTTATCTCCGATGGTCAATTTTGTGCTGCAGCAACTGAATTACTTTGTATGGATTGCAAAGCCTTAAATATTTACTACTGAAAAAATTTGACAACCGCTGTTCTAGAGATTACATCTGAACTGAAGATGCAGAGTACCCCAGATCACTCCATGCTTCATTTGCATGGCTCTATTTTTTTTTTATCATATAGTGTGACAAGATAGAAATCTCCCCATTCAAAGATGAGATTATTTACTAAGTAATTATGAGATTATAAATAATTATGAGTTTAATTCCTAAGAATGACAAAGAGTTTTACATAGAAACAGGGAGATGGAGGGGTAGTAGTTTAGGGGGAAACAAAAACAAAAGATAAATGTAGAATATGTTAGGAAACAGAATAGAATTAATAAAACATAAAATACTAAAAGATAAAATAACAGAGTTTTGCTAAGACCTGTATTATCTAGTAATAATAATGTAGAAGGGTCAACACTGAGAAATTACTGGGATAACGATTCCTAGGGATTTCAAGCAGAAGTAGAAAGGAGAAATAAAGAGATTTCTCAGAATATTCAATCACCTCTATTAAAAACAAACAGAAAAAAAATACTTGGTCTCCAATTTTTATACTCAACTACTTTGTATTCCGATGATAAATGTCACAGGCAAATATTCTCATCTGATGAGAGATCTGATGAGCCCTTTTGGGGAAGAAGAGGGACATGCTTCATGATCATGATATTTAGCCAATCGAGACAGAGACCCATGCTAAACGATAGACGTGAATATTAATTTAAACAAGGAAATAAGGTTCAAAATCTACAGGAATCATGTTGACGAGAAAAATATAAATTAAAATCCAAAAAGAACCTAACAAAATTAGGAATTTAAATGGGAGAAAGAAAGAAATAAAGGTATGAGAATGTCCTCATCTTTCATAGCAGAAAGCAATTTAGGATACTGTCTGAATATGAAACTCATAATCCAAAAAAGGATAATGACCCTACCTCTTCATGTTTTCGTATAATCCTTATTTATTTTTAATGAGATCTTGCAGGAATTAATATTTATTGCTGTGAAAAGACATGTATTGGTGCCAAACATTTATATCTAGGTTCTAGAGACAGACTGAGTTCAAATCCGAACTCTATCACTTACGGTTTTTATGACCTTGGCTAAATTACTTAGTTATCTAATAATAAAGTGCTTGAATAAAGGCCAACACATTGAGAGTACTCAATATGTTTTCTTTTATTACTATGATTATTTTCTCTCTTACATTTGTATTATGGTATAACTTTATTCTATTAAGGATAATGTGAGTCCAGAGCCAATGCTACATGCTTCAGGTGTCTTAACACCACATTTAAAAAAAAAAAAAACAGTTTTCTATCTCTGCATAATGAATTACCTCAAAATTTAATAGCTTAACAAACAAAAACTGTATTTGCTCATGATTTTGTGGATTAGCAATGTGAGCTAGGCTTAGATGATCACTTGTTTTGCTTCTCTTGGCTTGGGTCACTTCTGCACCACAGTCACCTGTCAACTCGAGCAGGGGAGGATGGTTTAAGAGGGTCTCAATCACATTCTGGCAGGGGCAGCCTATCAGCCAGAGCACTTTGGTCCTACACGTAGTCTCTGCAAAATGCTAGCTCCAGCTTGTTCACATTACAAGCTTAGAGTTCCAACTCTAGCCAAAAGCATAAGCCCAATACACAAGTGAAGTAAAGCCTGTTTGTGTCACATTTGCTGATGTCTCACTGACCAAAGCAAGTCACACAGCTAAGTCCAGATGACTCAAGAGTAAATGAACTCCATGTTTTCATGGAAGGAGCGGCAAAGTCAATTTGCTAAAGGTATGAGTAGAGAGAAGAGAGAAATATTGCCACTATCTTCAAAAACAATCCTCTGCATTTGTCCTGTTAGATTTCCCCTCCCTAGATTTTGAACACTGAGGAGAGGAACAAAGAGATCAAAAACTTGGCATCTCATTTAATTCCAAAGGCATTATGCCCAGGCTGTAACTACTACTGTAGTCATGGATCCTGGTTCCTAGTTTTCAGAACTGTCTTCATTCTTGTCCCTTTCCATCTTATTGCCAAGCACCCCATTGTTTTCTTTGAGCCCCTATGACCCTGCCAACATTTCTTTTTTCTTTTTCCTCTTAACCAGCATCAGTTTCTGCAGCTTGCAAACAAAGAACCTTATTATACACCTATTATAAATACATCTATTATAAATGTAAACAATACACCTATTATAATAATACACCTATTATAAATATAAAACAATTGATGTCTTCCCATTTATCTATTCTATTTGGGACTTACATACATTAAAAATGTTGAGAATGTTACATTATTTAAATTTGGACTTATCTTTACATTTTTCTCATTCTCCCACTTTTCTATTGCTTTAATATCTTCATGTGTAACTTTTCAGAAAAAAAATCTACTTTGAACACTTAAAATAGATTCAAAACCTTTTAAAATCAGCATCATAAAGTTTTAACTTGTGATTCTCAACTCTAACCATTTTTTTAACGTGTTTTTCCTGTCTTAAGATTGGTTCATTGCCTCTCCACATAAATTTCAAAATCAGCTTGTCAATTTCTACCCAAAAGGAAAAAAAAAAAGCCTGCTGGAATTTTGAATGGTATTACATTGATTCTATAGACCCATTTGGGGAGCACTGACATCTTAAAAAATTGAGTTTTCCAATCTATGAACTTGGTATATCTTTCCCTTTATTTGTATCTGCCTTAATTTCTCTCCAGAAAAAAAAGGAAAAATTGATTTTTTTTAAAATACAAGCTTTCTATCCTGCAACAATGCTAAATCAAGTTGTTATTTTTTAAAGATCCCTTAGGATTTGTATATACACAATATATCACTGGTAAATAAAGATAGTTTATCTTTCTCTAATTGTTTGCCTTTAATTTCTTTTTCTTGAGTTATTTTCTGGCTAGGACATCCACCAAAATTTTGAACAGAAGTTTTAAGAGCAGACTTCTTCATCTGTGCCCCAGTGTTAGTGAGGAAGTACTCAATATTTTACTGTTAGGTACAAATTTAGTTATGGATTCTTTTCATCAGGTCCTTTTTATCTGTTTAGAAGTTTCTTTTTATTCCTAGTCCAGTGATTTTTTTTTTTTAAATCACAAATACCTGCTGAATTTTGTCAGATAATTTGCTGCTTTTGTTAAGATAACATAACTTCCTAATCTGGTAATACAGAGTATCATATTGATTGGTTCTGTATCTTTCATTATGGGTTAAACCCCACTCAGTCCAGATGTACTACCCTTTTAATATATCACTGAATTAATTCACTAATATTTTGATAAGGCTCTTTTCCCAGCTATATTCATGGGAACATGGATCTGTAATTTTTTATTTCTTATATTTTACTTCTCTGGTTTTGGTGGACTCCTAAACAGTTTTGAAATGGCCTCTCCTTTATTTTCTGAGAGAACATATGTAGGATTAGTTTTTTTCTTCCTAAAATGTTTGGCAGCACTCACCAATAAAGCCATCTGGGCCTGGAGTTTTCTTTTTTGTAATATTTTAAATTAAAAATTCAATTTATTTTATTGATATACAGCTATTTAGGTTTTCTTTTTCTCGCTGTGTTACTTTTGGTAGCTTGTGTTTTTCAAGGAATTTATATTATCTAAATTGTCAACTTTATTGGCACAAAGTGATTCATAATATTCCCTAGTGTTTGTATTTTTTTTAATTAATTAATTAATTTATTTCATTGGCTGTGTTGGGTCTTTTTTGTTGTGTGCAGGCTTTCTTTTAGTTGCGGTGAGTGGGGGCCCCTCTTCGTTCTGGTGCGTGGGCTCCTCCTTGCCATGGCTTCTCTTGTTGCGGAGCACAGGCTCTAGGTGCATGGGCTTCAGTAGCTGCAGCACACGGGCTCAATAGTTGTGGCTCACGGGCTCTAAAGCACAGGCTCAGTAGTTGTGGTGCACGGGCTTAGCTGCTCCACGGCATGTGGGATCTTCCTGGAGCAGGGATCAAACCCGTATCCCCCGCATTGGCAGGTGGATTCTTTACCACTGCACCACCTAGGAAGCCCCTTCCCTAGTGTTTTTTAACACCTGTAGGATTTGTAGTCTTAGCTCATTTTTTATCCCTGTTATTGGTAATAGGTGTTTTCTCTGCTTTTGTTTTTATCAGTCTTGCTAAAAATTTCACTATAGAATTAACTCAAAATAGAAATAACTCACTATAGAACTAACACAGTTCTTACTCCATAGTTCAAGACTTTTTAATTAATATTGTTATAATATCTTTTGAAATTATGTTATATTAGACATTAAATTTCCAGTGAAAATATGCAAAACCCTAAAACAGCAGGCAGGCACTTGCATCTTAGATATGAGAGATGACTCAAACAGACATGCCTGCACTGGCTAATTATTGACATTTGACACAATCTTAAAATTCTATAATAAAGAACTCGAACAACAGTAAAGTATCTCCCTGACTCGGACAAATTCAGATTTTACTGAATAAGGTTTTCTTTAAATACAAAACAATTCTAAATATTGAATCTGAAATCGCTGTGAATTCAAATGAAATATATTTTCATTTCTGAACTACAAGATAAAAAGTAAAGACTATTTGAACAAAAATAAAATGCTGAGCCATACTGAAATACCCAAGAAAAAAATGGCACATGTTGAGAACTTTGTAGTTATGAAATAATTGCCATAGGAAAAAGACAAGATTTGATAACATAATGAAATAATGATTTTGACAAATACAAAAAACTTTCAACAGAAAGAGCCTTTGAATTTAACCTAAGCATTTATTTTGCAAATTATATCCCTCTTTACCTGAAATGTTTGCATTAAGCAAAAATTAAAAAAATCACAGAATCAATCAAAAGCAGGAGAATATTTCTACAAGTAAAATACAAAGTCTCAATTTACACTTTCTAATATATGTTTTGCCCAAAAAGGTGAACTATAACACACCTATCAGAAGGCTAAAATAAAATAAATAAATGATGACACCAAAACTTGGTGAGGATGTGAAGAAAGTAGATGAATCATATATTGCTGATAGAAATTAAAATAGTATAGCCACTCTAAAAAATAGTTGGCAGTTCCTTTTAACACTAATAATAGAGTTACCATGGTGACCACCATTTTGCACTCTTAGGCATACATCCCAGAGAAATAAAAACTTATTTTCAAGCAGAAACTTGTACATAAATGTTCATAAAAGCTTTACTCATAATAGCCCCAAACTGAAAACTACCCAAATGTCCTTCAACAGGTGAATGGTTAAAAAAACCAGAGTACATCCTTATCATGCAATATCAGCCCTAAAAAGGAAAGAACTATTGATACATGTAACAACTTGGATGAACTTCAAGGAAATGATGCTGATTGCCTGGGGCCCGAGTCAATTTGAAAAGGATACATACTTCACGATTCCATTTGTATTACATCTGTGAAATTAGATAATGACAGAGATAAGCCACAGAACAGTAGTTGCTGGGAGTTAGGGTAGGGAAGGGCAGGTGAATGTGCTATAAAGGGTGGCACAAGGGAATCTTGTGAGATGGTACCATTTAGTATCTTCATTGTGGTAAGGGTTACATGAGGATATACATGTGATAAAATTGCAAAGAACTATACATACATATACACACACATACAGAAAAATAACTACATAATCTGGAAAAGCTCTATGAATTATACCCATATCAACATGTTGGTTTTGCTATTGGAATGTACTTTTATATAAGATTATAAAGTGGAGGAGGCTAGGTGAAGGTTACACAGGACCTCCCTTTGCACCTTCCTGTGAACTTGCAATTATTTCAGAGTTAATTATAAAGTAGTTCCCAGAAATTGAAGTGTATTTTTATTGACTTCTACGAACCAAGGACAGATCTTAAATCTTAAGTCTTTCAAAAAGTCTTTTAAACATTTTAAATATACACAAAAAGTCTTCTGAATACTTAAAATTTTATTAACATACTGAGAACACCTCAGATTTAGGCACGGTATTCATTTCCTGAGGCTGCTGTAACAAATTCAAATTTAGTGGCTTGAAACAAAAGAAATCTAATTTTTCAAAGCTCTGGAAGCCAGAAATTCAAAATCAGTTTCAATGAACCAAAATCAAGGTGTTGGTCGTGTCTGCACTCCCTCAGGAGGCTCTAGGGGAAAGTCTGCTCTTAGCCACTTCTAGATTCTGGGGCTACCGACATTCCTTCACTCACAGCCACGTGCCACATAACTCCAATCTATACTCCATATTCACATTGCCTCCTCCTCTTCTATGCATGTCTAATCTCCTTCTGCCTCTTTCATATAAGGACATTTGTGATGGCATGGCATGTAGGGCCCACCTGGACATTCTAGGATAATCTCTTCATCTGAAGATAATTTCTGGAATGACTCTTTTTCTAACTAAGGTAACGGTCACAAGTGCCAGGAATTAAGAGGTATACATATCTTTAGGAGCTATTATTAGCCTAATATAGGCATATGCTATTGTATTACACTTATATATTTGTATTATCATGCCTATGGAAAAAAGTGAATTTGAAAGCATTTAACATGTTTTATTCTCATCATCATAGAATGTCAAGTATGATCTTTCTTAGGTATTTCTTATAATAGATTGCGAACACAAATGTTAACAATTCCTCTCATCAATGCTGTATTATCTCTGTTTCTCATCTCATTAAAAGATGGAGTCTCCCCTTCTTTTAATTCTGAGCTGGGCTTGAACTTACTGTAACCATTAGAATGCAGAAGTGACACTATGCAAGTTCCAAGGCTAGGCCTGAAGAAGCCTGGCAGTTTCTGCCTTGACTCTTTTGGAAGCCAAACACAATATAAAAAAAGTTCACCTGTCCTGTTAGAAATCCCCCCTCCACACACAGGGAGAGAGAGGGAGAGAGAGAGAGAGAGACTCAATCAGCCACCAATTGTACCAGCCATCTGAACTAAACCCACAGGCACAAGAACAAAGATGTTCACACTCTAGCCCATAGTAGTTAAATTGCCAGCTAATATCATCTAGGACAGATGAAGCACCTAGCTGAGCCCAACCAACATAGAGAATACTGAAAATTAATAAATCATTATTGATTTAAGTCACTACAATTCCAGGAAGGTAACAGAGGGTGAATGCTTCAATAAAACAGTGTTTCAAATCTCCAAAAAAAAAAAACAGGATAGTTTGTTATGTAGTATATGTACTAACTGCTTATTGGGGGAGATAAATTGAATAGTCATTGAATTTATTTTTTTTAATATTTATTTATTATTTATTTGGCCACACTGGGTCTTAGTTGCAGCATGCACGATCTTCATTGCTGCATGCAGGATCTTTAGCTGCAACATGAGGGATCTAGCTCCCCGACAAGGGATTGAATCCTGGTCCCCTGCTTCGGGAGTGCAGAGTCTTAACCACTGGACCACCAAGGACGTCCCTATTCATTGAATTTAACTGACAGTAAAAATACTTAACTAAATTTAAAATACTGTCCAAGGAACCATTCATAGTGGGGCTAGACCTATGTGAAAAGGGTGTGGTTTAGGTTTTTAAATCCATGCAGTGGTTTTCTTTTAACCACAAGATAAACATTAGCCTTGAAATGCTTTTGTGTATCTTTTGCTTTTGTGTATCATTTTATATATCAGAAATGAAATGTGGATTATAACAAAACCTGCAGACATCAAAATGATCATAAGGAAATACTAGCAAAAACTCTACACACGTAAATATTGACAACTTACTTGAAATAGACTAATTCCTTAAAAAACACAAAGTACCACAAATTACCTAATATAACACAGATCATTTAATATCCCTATAACTATTTAGAAACATGAATGCATTATTTTAAAACTCTCACAAAAGAAATCTCTAGGCCCAGATGGTTTCACTGGAGAATCCTCCCTAACATTTAAGAAACAATTAACACCAACTCTGCACAATCTCTTCCAGACAATAGAAGATAATAGAACACTTCACAATTCATCTTATGAAGTCAGTATTATTCTGATACCAAACCATACAAAGACAGTAGCAGAATAAAACAAACAAAAAACTATATATCTATATCCCTCAAGAATAAAGACAAAAACTTCCTTAACACACTATTAGAAAACAGAATTCAGCGCTACATAATAAGAATTATACCCCATGACCAAGTGGAGCTTATTCTAGGTATACAGGCTTGTTCACTATTCAAAAACTAATAATGTAATGATTTCCCTGAAGCTCAGGAACAAGACAAGAACATCCATTCACATACTTTTATTCAGTGTAGTACTGGAAGTTCTGGCCAGTGCAAGAAGGCAAGAAAAGGAAATATAAAGCATATAAATTGGAAAGGAAGAAAGAAAATTTTCCATATGTGCAGACATTCTGATTGTCTATAATGAAAATCCCAAGGAATCTACAAAATATGAACAGTACTTTTATACTGAATACTATAAGCCAATAAAAGAAATCTAAAAAGATCTAAATATATGGACAGACATACCATGTTCATGGACTGAAAAACACAACACAGTAAATATGTCAATTCTCCCTAAATTGATATACAGGTTTAAGGCAATTCCTATAAAATCCCAGCAAAAAGTTTTGTAGATATAGATTAGATTATTCTAAAATTTATACAAAAAGTCAAAAAACCAAAACAGCTACAATTTCAAAATGGAAGAATGAAGTAGAGGGAATATTTCTACCTTATTTCAAGATTTATTTAGCTACAATAATAAAGACTGTGTGAGGTTTAAAGAAGGACAAATAGATCAATGAAACAGAGGGGAGTACCCATAAGTAGACCCACACAAATACATCCATTTTTGAGAAAGATGGAAAAGCAATTTCAGTGGAGAAAGGATAGCCCTTTCAACAAATACTTCTGGAACAACTGGACATTCCCAGGTAAATATAGCCTGGACCTAAATTTCATACCTTATACAAAAACAAACTCAAAACATATCACGGACTTAAATGAAGCTATAACCATCTCAATTAAAAAAAAAAAACCTTAGCTCACTAAAAAATATGCATTTTTATGCTGATATAACCAGTAAATTTTAGTGAATCCACTAAATCCCATCTGCTGCTCTAATACAATTTTATTACTAAGAATACTGAATATAGGAAACTTTCCTATAAATTCAGAAGGTACAAAAATTATGGAGCCAAAATACCCACTAACTTTTATACTTTACTCATTTGATGGCATCTGATGCCTGGATACTATTCTCCCAAGAGTATTTTTTTATTTGCTACTGTTTTCACTTTAGAATATGCTTAAATCTAAGTAATATGGTGGGCATAGAGTGAAAAATATCTTCCCACTCTTTTCCCCCAGCACATTTAATCCCACCCCTATCTCTCTATAAGTCACCAAAGTCCTCCACAGATATTTAGTATATATACCAAGCTAATATGCATATTCAGGCTAATATGTGTTTTCTTTCCATCTATCCCACACCACTCTTATTATATACTATATGCATAATTCTGCATCTTGGTTTTTCATTTTAAAAATCTTTAAAAACTTTTGCTCTCAATACAATAGTTTACTATGTTTTTTTTTTTAATGATTGTATGAGTATATCATATATAGGTCATTTCTGACAGTTTGCTCCAGTGTTCAAGCAAATCACTTTGTATATCTGACATTTACATATCTATAGAACAAATTCCTAGACGCAAAACTGCTTGATCAAAAGATATGTGCTTTTATAATTTTGGTAAATATTTACAAGTGATCCTTTATAAAAGCTGTCTCAATTTGCACTACCACAAGCAAAGTATGAGAGTGCCTGGTTCCCTCTGCCTTCTTCAATACAGCGAGTAATCTCTTTGATTTTTGCCAATCTGATAGGTGAAAAAGCTCTAGGGTTAAGCATTCTACTCAAAGACAGCAATCAATTAATCTTATGTGAAAGGACAGCTTAGCCCAGTAAGAAAATAAACGGATCTTCAAGACTGAAAACAGCTCTATCCTATAACAACTCTATCCTATATCAAGGGGTATTGTGCATTTAAAACCACCCTGTAGCCCAGTCTCTAGGGTTTGCTGTTCACTGAGAAATATGAGACAATCACTATTGGTCAAAGTTAATGTATAAGCAGATAAACTTGTTTACAAACAAAATTATTTACTCAATACATCCAGAAGAGTAGTTAGGATTTGTTTTAAATTATAGGGCAAAATGGAAACAAATCTAAAGATTCCTGCTATGTAACCTTGAATGTTTTCACACATCAGACTACACCCATGGATTTTTGTTAATAATGCCATCTGCTCAGAAACTATTTTAAAATCTACTCTGCATAGGAATATATTAACATAGCCAATCATGCATATGTATACAGTAATAAAAGGGTTAACATACTCTCCAAAAGAAGTTGAGAAGCAAATTGAGAAGTAAAAGCTTTTGGCACTTTTTATCACCAACAGTGTCTTACAGGTCTATCATTCTAAGTCAATGATTTTTTAGTTACCTGGATGATAATCCCAGAGTTCAAACAAATATTTTATGTCATGACAGGACAAACATATTTTCTAACATGAACACAGTAAAATTTGAACTGTGATCACTGGGTAAACTCATGCTTATCAAAGTTTAGGTTTTAGTAATTATTCTAACTAATTTTAAAATTTCAATAACTGACAACTAAGTATTGTTAGGGCCTAGATGCAGACTCATTGTTAAAAACAACTCTTACAAGTTAGAGACAACGCAGGGTGATTAACTGCATTGCTCAGGAAGCATCCTAAACTCTCTCCCTATATAAGAAACCAGCCCAAAGGGAGGGGGCTGGCTCTTCTCAAGGGTCAGTCTCTTTCTCATTTTCCTTTAATAAACTTTCTTCATTATCTGCTTGCCTGCCTCACTCTTTTTTCTCCACACTCGCCTTACAAGTATCTCACCTGATTATTGGTATCTCAAACAGCTATTCTCCAATTTAAAAATTCTTTACTATTTGCTATGGTTTGAATGTTTGTGTCCTCCCCCCAACCCGTATAAATTGAAATTCTAATCCCAATGTGATGGTATTAGGAGATAAGGCCTTTGGGGTTAATATGAGATGCTAGAGAACTAACTAGCCCCTTCCACCATGTTAGGACACAGTGAGAAAGCACCCTCTATGAACCAGGAAGCAGGCTCCCATCAGGCACGCAATTTGCTGGCACCTTGATCTTAGACTAGCCTGAAGAACTGTGAGAAATAAATTTCTGTTGTTTATAAACCACCCAGTTTTTGGTAATTTGTTATAGCAACCTGAACTAGACTAAGACAGTATTTCTTGTTTACTTTATTAATTGGATGACAGAGCACTTATTTCCTAAAAACATATATAAATACTTTTCTTAACGCTATTAAAATACGGTATCTTGAGTTACATATATTGGAACATAAATT
Organism: Hippopotamus amphibius kiboko; assembly: GCF_030028045.1. Classification (NCBI taxonomy): domain Eukaryota; kingdom Metazoa; phylum Chordata; class Mammalia; order Artiodactyla; family Hippopotamidae; genus Hippopotamus; species Hippopotamus amphibius. The sequence continues at coordinate 34,349,124 of NC_080192.1, read as the reverse complement.
CTTGAATCAACTATATAACGTGCAATCAGAAAAAGAAAACTTGTCAACAAATGATGAGATTCTCTTCCTTTCAAAACAGCGTTAATCCCTTTCTGCAAAAAAGGAACACACTAAACGTTCTTTTCTTTTGGAGGAAAATGGTCAATGAATTCAGCAATATATTAATATATTTTACGCTAACAAATATACATGGATCATTGGTCATGTAAGACACAAAAAACACTCATTTTCCCAAAAATAAAAGACAATTTTGATGGTTGAACACTCCGAATTTAATGAGCGAAATACACACACTCTTTGGTCCATCATCAAGGATTTATTAAATACCTACTACAAGTCAAATCCAATGCTAGGCGTTGAAGACATAAGCAGGAGTGTGTCTCAGCACCGCTCTTGCAGAACTGAGGCTGGGCGGGGTAAGCAGCTCTTCACAAGGTTGCTCGTCACAGAATGATGTTTCTTAAAGCAAACACATTGTTCTCTGTGTTCCGGGAAAGCAACCAGGCAATGACAGGTATACAACAGCTTTAAAAACGGGGAGACGAGAAGCCCACATGTTGTAGCACAGAACGCAAACGCTTCGGTCCTCCTGCGTTTCTGGGCAATGAACCAAACAAACGATGCGGACTGAGACTGGGTCTGCCTTTAAGACCTGGAGGGGGAAACTGCCGGCGCGGGAGAAACGGTCGCAGGCTCATTTGCATAAGCACCCAAACACTGCTGACGTCACCGCACCCGAGTGCGGGCCCCGCCCCGTCTTACTCCACTATCTCCCTGAGAGGGAATGGAAAGGGGAAGAGAGCTCGGCGCTGGAGAGCGCGAGCCTGGGGGCTTCCCTCTCCGCGAACCCGCGGCAAAGGCCGCTTCTCTGCTTAACAGGAAAGAATTCCCGCCCCTGCGGCCTCCGAGACCGGGTGGGTCCTACCTGTGCCCAGCACAGCTCTGGCGTTTTTGCTCCGTTCGTGTTTACAAGGCGCGTTACGACGGAAAGTCTACCCCTTACACTCAAAACGGTCCTCTGTCCAGGCCACGCACAAACCACCAAGTTAATGAAACGTAGAAACGGGCCGGCGTTCCAGTCCCTCCCATCCTCTCCTTAAAACCCCGGCACTGACACCCTCACCGTCACCGTCTCAAATTCCTGGATGCGCAGAGACACACAGGCTGCGCTTTCTCCGGGAGGCACGTGCCTTGTGCGGGAGAAAGGCCACGCTTCAGGACCATTTAACGAAGGATACCTCAGGCAACAGGGAACTGGGGTCACGTGAAAACACACCGCCTCGGGTAGTCGCCTCCAGCGGTTGCAAAAGCAACCAGAAGCGAATGAAGAATGAGGTTGGCTCCACTCCCCGCCCCACCGCCCACCCGCACGAGGATCAGCTTCCAACTCATCTAGAACCTCGGAAGCGCCTCGCTGCGTCCCGACCCTCGCAACTTTCTGACTTGCGTCAGGCGGACCCCACCCTTCGGCCAACCCTGACTTGGAAACACTAGTCTCTCGGGGATGCTGTGGTCGCGACGAGAAGGAAGAAGGATGGCGGCACGTTTCGACCCATGTGCTTCCCGTTACACACCGCTTCTAGGCCCCCCGCTACAGTGCACAGGTGCAGGACGCAGAGCCCGAAGGGTCGCCCGCTGAGCTCAGCTTCGCACTCCCGGGGCTCTGGAGCTGCCCTACCTCCCCTCACCCCAGACCACAGCCTGAGTCTTTCCTGGGATCCATCCATCCATTCCGCTCCCTTCCCCGGTCCCAGGCTCCAGGGTGCCAGACGATGAGCCCCACCCTACCTCACCCGTGCCCTTAGCGGTAGGAGCGCGTCCTCCCCGTCAGGGTGTCTTGGCCGGGCGCCTCCTGCTTCTTCCACGGCCCGACAGTAGCAGCAGTGGCCAAAGGGTCGGGTCCAGGTGACGGACCGAGGCCGCGGGGAGCCGTCTGGAGACAGGCAGCTGCTGGCCGAGGGCAGGCCCTGGGGCTGAGTGGAGGGGGTCGCTGCCCTGCGCGCTGGCAAGGAGCGACTCGTGAGCGCCTGTGTGTCGGCCAGGGAAAGAGCACGGGATGCAGGCGCGCGGGTGTGTGTGAGTGTGTGAGTGAGGGTGTGACGGAGGCGCCCACGTGCCCGGCCCGCCCGAGCCGCGGCCGCCGACAGGCTGCGGGGGAGGGTGGGGAGGCTGCGGGCGCCAAGGGGGACGCGAGCCAGGTCTCCAGGTCGGGCGCCGCATCTCCCCGCCCCGCCGCCCCTTGACGCAGAGGCCGCTGCGGCTGCCTCTCCGCGTCCTCCTTGCGCTCCGGGCTGGGGGCGGGATGGACTCCGGGACGCCGGCTCCAAAGCAAAACAAAACAAATTCCCCCTGCCACCCCGTACGCCCCCAACCCACGCAACTGAAAAGATGGGCACCACTTGCCCGCCCCCACCACCGCCAACCCGCCTTTATCTCAGCCGGGATAACAATAGAAATGGTCCTACCTCACAGCCTTTGAATATTCTGCGAACGTCGGCGACCGGACCAGAAGCAGTGAGTGACCCAAAGAACCCTTTTCCCTAGCTTTCGCTCCCAGCCGGCCATTTACATCTCTCGCAAAAGGAAAGCACTCTGGGCATTTGCTTCTCCATCAAACGGTGGCCTGATAGCGCTCAGTGATTCTGGCAGAATTATGAAAGGCTCTTTTAAGGAGCTGGTCCTCACCCTATGTTGGTCCCTTAGCATCCTACTTGTATCCACGGGGTCTTATTACAAGATGAAGCCTGACTCACCTCTTGTAGCAGTGAAGGCATACTCATTAAGCCACGTGGAGAATTCCTAAAATATACGTCACTGAGCACAAAAGCTAGCCTACTTTTGAAAATGGCTGAATATTCCCCCAAACAGGGCATATGCTCTAGGGATTAAATTTTATATCCTTGAAACTTTAAAATTTGAAAGAAATGCAAAATGAACATAAAATATATTATAGTGGAAAGGTTTAGTGACTTGGTGAAGGACATTTTCACCTCTAGATGATTGGATATTACCATTAAAAAAATACCTTTGTGCACTTTTAGGCCTTCCAACAATCCCTCAGACTTTGATGGTTTGTATCCAATTAAGATTGAATTAAATAATAAGACCATTACAGACAGGTTTTTCATGCAGTGAAAAATCTCCTGGAAAGAAATCACAAGACCTAAATTTCAGGTCAGAACATTGCTACTAATCCTCAACTTTTAATGCAGCCAAGAGAGCTTTTTCTCAGTCTCTTCCAAACCCACCTTTAATTTTTTTTTTTTAAGAAAAAAACAAAAGAAAAAATTAAATTAGATTTGATCCTCTGGATGCCCTTCCCCTGACTTGGGTAAATAAATACTCTGATAGATGCCCCACAGGAAAAACTAAAAACAGTTACAATAAAAATCTTAATTTACTTTTACTTCAGATATTGGTGACAGGCAAATATTTATGTTGGTATATATCATTGTATATATATTGAAATTGAGATATAGTGCAAATAATACCAATAACAACTGAGAATAAATTAAGAAAATGAGTAGAGCTCTGTCCTCCATAATCAGGGTTAGGCTTATCTGTGGGAAACAAAGTTTACTGTATGCTTACAGGAATGGTTTATAGTAGCACTGGGAAAGCCTTCTTGCCTACCAGTGTTCCCCGCCTCACATTTTTCCACTGATGTTTGACACCTATCTCAAATGCACGTGCAGAGCTACAAGTCACAAATTATTTGTGGAGTAATACCCTCACAAATGATTGATATAGTTTATGTCTTGATGCCAGTGATGAGAAATAAGAGAAAGTAGCTATTGATTTTCCCTGTAAGCACCTGGGGCTTTAAAATAGCTTATTTATTCTTCTCAATTAATTAATGAGGTGATTTTCCTAGTTTAGAGATTAGACAGAGGTGATACCCAGGAAAAAAAATTGTAAAAAGTCACACAGTTAATAAAGTGCCAGAATGGAGATTTAAATCCAGATCTGGCTTTTTTTTTTTTTTTCATGCATTTTTGTAAGCCTTTAATGAATGTATAGATTTTTAACAGAGGGAAAGTGTAGAATTACCACAACAGCTAGGCACCTTAGAAAATAAGTGCAGTAGGGGTGCAAAGATCCCAAAAGGAGATCCTGGGAACTCCAGTCATAGAGGTAAACAGTACCATTTAAAAATTTTAACAACAAAATCTTTCAAAGGTTTATTGTTCAATTGCTAATATCTCTTAACTAACAATTAGCAAGTGCTTTCTCTTTCACACAGTAGGAAAATGACCGCCATATGGTGTTGGTGTGGGAGGAAGAGGCAGCACACAGAAGAGGAAGAGAAGAACTTAGAAGATTTCAACCTACAGGTAAAGGGAGATTCATCTTTATGACCACACTGTATTTTCACATATTAACAAGTACTGACTTGATGTTGAGTATGTACATGCCATTGCAAAGTGTGAAATAATATGTCTTAGTTTTCCTAACCGTTACACCAACCCTATGACATAGGTACACTGCAGAAGAAAAACCTGAGACTTTGGTTGTCTAAATTCACAGTCAGGACACATCTGTTAAATACAGTAAATAAATACTTGCCTGCATCTAAATCACCTGAATTTGACACCTGCTTTTAAGCAGTTAATATTATACTTTTCATTTTGAAAAAATAAAAAAATAAAAGGTCTGAAAGGGAAAACAGGTGAGTATTCTCTTAAGTGTGTGTGGGGTGTATGTGGGGGAAGGAATCTTGACTTGCCAATACTTTCTCCAGAGTTCAGGAGAACAATTCAAAGATTCTTTTAAAAAGTTTTAAAAGCATGATACTGAAGGAAAATATTGAAATCATTTCACATCATGAGAAAATATTAATTCATTTTCAGAATTCTGCCTTTTGGCACTTTGGCATGCCAGTTAACACAGGAACAATTGTTTAATTAATTCTTTAATTAAAATTTTAATAATTTAAAAGTCTTTCCAATCCAAAGAATCCATGCATTGTCTGGCCACTGATGAGTAGGATCTTAATAGCAACTCAAACCAATAAACCTTTTTATGGCCGAACTAAAGATATAAGAGGTGTCCCACAAGACAGTGCAAGGGATGAAGCTCTCACAAGATCCAGAAAGTTCACTCCCAAGGATAGTCTGAGAAAGTAAAGGTCTTCATTGTACAAGGGGAAACAACCGTTCATAGGAAAATGTTGAAATCAATTCACATCAAAAGATTATATTAATTCATTTTCCTGTTGTTGGGGAGAAAGACATTTTTCTCTACCCTTCTAGGTTCTTCTGGCTGGTCTAATAATGAAATCGACATGAGATAGCTTAACAAGAGAAAATCAAACAGATTTTACTAACATGCACATGAGAGTCCCAAGAAAACAGAGTAACTTTCCAAAATGGCCCAAGCCCTCACCTTAAGTACCATCTTCAGTTAAAGACAAAAGAGGATGTTGAGGATTCTGAGAGGTGTTATAGAAGGTTATCAGGAAAAGCATAGTAAACAAGGGTGATTGTGATGCAGACTTAAGTCATCACCTCCTCCATTGAAAAGAGTTTCTAGAGATTTGGTCATCGTCCTCTTCCACAGACAGAGTGGGAGACATACTTACAAATAGAGATGTCCCTTATAAATGTAAATGTTTCTTACAAAAGGGCAACTTGTATGTGGTTTTCAGAGCCCTTTCCATGCCTGCTATTTCTCAGGGAAAAACCAAACAAACAAAACAGCTTAAATTAAGTAATACGACAAAGAGACATGTTATAGGGTGGCAAATTCTGCTTCCGGACACCATAATACTCACCGTATTATGGAGATTCTAGTTTTCATTCTAATAAAAATTTTTATTGTATCACCCTCCATACCAAATCTTATTTGCTATATAACCTCAAAATGTTTATAAAGTCTGCACAGTCCTCAAGTACCTAGTGAATATTCTTTTGAGCCTGTATATTCGTGACTGATGAAGGACTGAGAGGTAAAAGCAAAGCAATTAACCAGGTCATCTGATCTATGTATAAGTAGAGGATGGGCTAACTGAATTGATAAATGTCAAAGCAATCAAATCAAATTTTTAAACAACTGGCTAAGATAGTGAAGCATTCAAAACAGTAGACATGGATTAAATTTGCTAGTGTTTCTGCATTTTGTAGATAAAGCCATAATGGCTCTGATATGTGAAAATATGAACGAAAGTGATAACTTTTTAAAATTTTTTGGCCACACCACGCGGCACGCAGGATCTAAGTTCCCGAACACCCTGCAGTGGAAGCACAGAGTCTTAACCACTGGACCACCAGGGAAGTCCCTTAGGTTACTTTTTGATTATGAATTTCTGTTATAAAAGAATAGATTATACTTCTAAAATACTTTACATATGTGGACAAAGAATGTCACCTGCCATTTTAGTAAACAAAGAATATTGCCTGCTAATTCAATAAACAACATAAGTTGCCCACCATCAAGCCATCAGCCACTGCAGCAGCCCCACAGTGGTGCATCCTGAGGGGAATTCAGGATGGAGAAAAACAGGAAACATTCTGTGCTAGATCTGGCTCTAGTAATTAAGATGCATATCTAAGGAATAATTTCAGTGATCTCAGACTCTTGCATCTTCCCATACGTGGAAAAGCACTAAAACCGTTAATCTGAGATGTCTGTCTTTTGTGATTAGCCGTAATCTTCGATGCTTGATCACATGGTATTTTTTCAGTAAAACCTCCTGTATATCCTGGCTCCTCCCTTACCCCTTTGAAACAGTTTTTCAGAGGCTATAGTGCTCTGTAAGATCCCTGAATAAAACATAACTCACAATTTTTAGGTTGTGAATTTTTCTTCAGTTGACATATATATCAAGTACTGTGCCCAAGCATTAATCTAGGTCTACAGCTACATAGACATCTAAGACCAAAATGTTTTATAGTATTTGTTTTGCATGTGATTCCTTTTCTGCTTTTTCTTTGATTCATTTCAAAATCTCATTACCGATTTATTCAAATTCCATACACTCCATAATCTAGTCTAAATTCTAAATTATTATTTTAATACAGCAATGATACCTGCTCATTGAATAAATGTCAAAGTATGGACTTGTACATGGTAAGAAGTTAAAAAGTTAAAGCCCCTGTGTTTAAGTTTCTTTGCCTTTCTGTCAGTTCTACAAGCTAGTAGTAAATATTGTTAACTATTTGATATGTATTCTTACAGAATTTCCTTTCCTTCTCTCTCTCTTTCTCCCTCTCTGTCTCTCTCTCTCTCTCTCTTTGTGTATATATATATATATGTCTGTATATACATACGATATACAAATATATAGTTTTGTTTGTTTTTATTAGTGTTGTTGTTTTATAAAATGTTACAAATGACTGCTTTTCTCATTGAAGCATAACCAGAACAACTCAAGAAAACTAGGTTGATGCCAGGGTTCTATTACATTAAGATGACAGTTAAGTGCTTAGGGCACCTCTAGGCCTTCTATACTGCAATCAGTGGTTCTCTTTTATAAAAGTAAATGCTTACAATTTTCTTCTGAGATCTTAGCAACCCCTTATCCATCTTCTTTATAGTCTCTTCTTTATAAATGTTGATAGCTTTAGGGCTCTGTCCTTGGTCCTTATATCTTTTTTCTTTCCATACTCTCCCTGAGTGATTTCATTCACCTACATTTTCTTTCATTTTTGATTCAAATAATGGTGATATTAAAATATATAATTTTCTGTAAGTAATAATCTATAATTGGCATGACCAAAGGAAATTGGTCATAGAGAGAGCCAGGGTTCCATGAAGGGAGTAAGCATGGCTGAAGTAGCAGAAAGGAGGCACTTGGGGGACTCAGGGCACAAGTATTTGTCCAGCAGTAAGAAAATACTTCAGTATACCTTCAACTGATACAGCTGAATAATGTGTGATAAGCGCAAACTATTCTGTACATTGAAGTGGTTTTTTGGACCTATACTCTTTGTTATGTTAAATTCCTTTCATTACTAAGTTTTTAAATCCTGAATTATTTCATTCAATGAATATTTATTGGGCATATACTAAATAGCAGGCACATATCTCAGTGCTTGAAATACATCAGTAACCAAAACAGACAAAGATCTCTGCCCTCATAGAATTTATACCCTAGTGGGATAGGAGGAGGGAAGACAAACAATTCACAATAAACATAATAAATAATTAAATCATGTGGTATGTTAGAAAGTAAGTGCTATATAATAAAAAAGAGAAACTAAACTAGGCTAAAGGAGTTGGGAGGGTCAGGGGACGGAAAGTGGCTTTCAGTTTTAAGTAGAGTGGTCAGGACAGGTCTCACTGAAGTTTTATTGGAACAAGCACTTGAAGGACTTGCAGGCGTCCACACTGTGAATGTTGGGAGGTGGGTGTGTTATAGGTGGAGGAGTCAGTCAGTGAAAAGACACTAAGAGAAGTTCACCTGGCATGTTTGAGGAAAAGAGAGGAGACCCAGATATATCAAGTGCTTGTTACTTTATAAAGTCAAGCTTATAGTTTTTAAACTTTAAATTGTTATATAAAATTTATACTCATAGATTTTCTGTTGCTTAACCATCCTTGCATTCCTGGAATAATTTTTTTCTTGACTATGATATAATATTATTCTCTATATAAATTAATGGATCCAACTTTTCCATTTTTTATTTTGAGTTTTTTTAATCTAGATACACAAACAAAATTAATCTGTGATTTGTTTATATTCCCCTCACAAAACTGTTTATTTCTCAAGGTTACCCTAGCATCATGAAATGACCCATAATTTACACTTCTATTCTAGTCTCTCAAATACTCTTTTATAAGATAGAAAGAGTTTACCACTTGCCTAGGAAATTGAGAAAAGTAGGAAGGGGATGGTAAATAGAGATACTTTATTATTAATTCACTTTTTCTGTTGTTTATTTAAGTTAACTTTTTCTTTCTTTTGTTGACACTATATAAATATTTTTTTAATTTTTTTCCAATTGTATTGAGAAATTATTGGCATATATCACTGTATAAGTTTAAGGCATGCAGCATGATGGTTTGATTTGCATATATTGTGAAATGATTACCACAATAGGTTCAGCTAACATCCATCTTCTCATATAGATACAATAAAAAGAAAAGAATTTTCCTGTGGTGAGAACTCTTAGGATTTACTCTCCTAACAACTTTTCCATATATCATGCAGCAGTATTAGCTACAGTCATCACGTTGTACATTACATTCCCTAGTGCTTATTTGTCTTCTAACTCAAAGTTTGTACCTTTTAATCATCTTCCTCCAACTCCCCCTCTTGTGCCTCTGCTAAGCACAAGTCTGATCTCTTTTTCTATGTGTTTGGTTTTGTTTTTTTGTTTTTAGATCCCACAGGCAAGTGAGGTCATACAGTCTTTCTCCGTCTATTTCACTTAGCATAATGCCTTCAGGGTCTATCCATGTTGTTGCAGATGGCAAAATTTCATTTTTTTATGGTTGAGTAATATAGTACCATATATTAATATGCTTTGACGTCTTTTATGTGCTTACTACAAGGTTTCCCACGGGGTTACCATGAGGTTTACATAAAATATCTTAAACTTATAATACCCTATTTTATTATTATTTTATTTTATTTTTTGGGGGGTACACCAGGTTCAATCAACTGTTTTTATACACATATCCCCCTATTCCCTCCCTTCCTTGACGCCCCCCCCTCGATTCCCCCCCACCCTCCCTGCCCCAGTCCTCTAAGGCATCTTCCATCCTCGAGTTGGACTCCCTTTGTTATACAACAACTTCCCACTGACTATTTTACAGTTGGTAGTATATATATGTCTGTACTACTCTCCCGCTTCTTCTCAGTTTCCCCTTCACCCCCCACCCCCTCCCATACCTCGAGTTCTCCAGTCCATTCTCTGTATCTGCTTCCCTGTTCTTGTCACTGAGTTCATCAGTACCATTTTTAGATTCCGTATATGTGAGTTAGCATACAATATTTGTCTTTCTCTTTCTGACTTACTTCACTCTGTATGACAGATTGTAGTTCTATCCACCTCATTACATATAGCTCCATCTCATCCCTTTTTATAGCTGAGTAATATTCCATTGTATATATATGCCACATCTTCTGTATCCATTCATTTGTTGATGGGCATTTAGGTTGCTTCCATGTCCTGGCTATTGTAAAGAGTGCTGCAATAAACAATATGGTACAAGTTTCTTTTGGGATTATGGTTTTCTTTGGGTATATGCCCAGGAGTGGGATTACTGGATCATATGGTAGTTCTATTTGTAGTTTTTTAAGGAACCTCCAAATTGTTTTCCATAGTGGCTGTACCAACTTACAGTCCCACCAACAGTGCAGAAGAGTTCCCTTTTCTCCACACCCTCTCCAACATTTGTTGTTTCCAGACTTTGTGATGATGGCCATTCTGATTGGTGTGAGGTGATACCTCATTGTGGCTTTGACTTGCATTTCTCTGATGATGAGTGATGTTGAGCATCTTTTCATGTGTTTGTTGGCCATCTGTATGTCTTCTTTGGAGAAATGTCTATTTAGGTCTTCTGCCCATTTGTGGATTGGGTTATTTGCTTTTTTGGTATGAAGCTGCATGAGCTGCTTGTATATTTTGGAGGTTAATCCTTTGTCCGTTGTTTCATAGGCAATTATTTTTTCCCATTCTGAGGGTTGCCTTTTAGTCTTGTTTATGGTTTCTTTTGCTGTGCAAAAGCTTTTAAGTTTCATGAGGTCCCATTCGTTTATTCTTGATTTTATTTCCATGATTCTAGGAGGTGGGTCAAAAAGGATGTTGCTTTGATGTATGTCAAAGAGTGTTCTGCCTATGTTTTCCTCTAGGAGTTTGATAGTGTCTGGCCTTACATGTAGGTCTTTAATCCATTTGGAGTTTGTTTTTGTGTATGGTGTTAGGAAGTGTTCGAATTTCATTCTTTTACATGTTGCTATCCAATTTTCCCAGCACCACTTATTGAAGAGGCTGTCTTTTTTCCATTGTATACTCGTGCCTCCTTTGTCAAAGATAAGGTGCCCATATGTGTTTGGGCTCACTTCTGAGTTCTCTATTCTGTTCCATTGATCTTCCTTTCTATTTTTGTGCCAGTACCATACTGTCTTGATCACTATGGCCTTGTAGTATAGTTTGAAGTCAGGAAGCCTGATTCCACCCACTCCATTTTTCCTTCTCAAGATTGCTTTGGCTATTCGGGGTCTTTTGCGTTTCCATACAAATCGTAAGATTTCTTGCTCTAGTTCTGTGAAAAATGCCATTGGTAATCTGATCGGGATTGCATTAAATCTGTAAATTGCTTTGGGTAGTACAGTCATTTTCACGATGTTGATTCTTCCAATCCAGGAACATGGTATGTCCCTCCATCTGTTTATGTCATCTTTGATTTCTTTCATCAATGTCTTAAAGTTTTCTGCATACAGATCTTTTGCCTCCTTAGGCAGGTTTATTCCTAGGTATTTTATTCTTTTTGTTGCAATGGTGAATGGGAGAGTTTCCTTAATTTCTCTTTCTGCTCTTCCGTTGTTAGTGTATAGGAATGCAAGACATTTCTGTGCATTAATTTTGTATCCTGCTACTTTACTAAACTCATCAATGAGTGCTAGCAGTTTTCTGGTAGAGTCTTTAGGGTTTTCTATATATAGTATCATGTCATCTGCAAAGAGTGATAATTTTACTTCTTCTTTTCCAATTTGGATTCCTTTAATTTCTTTTTCTTCTCTGATTGCTGTGGCTAACACTTCCAAAACTATGTTGAATAACAGTGGTGAGAGTGGACACCCTTGTCTTGTTCCTGTTCTTAGAGGGAATTCTTCCAGTTTTTCTCCATTGAGAACAATGTTGGCTTTTGGTTTGTCATATATGGCTTTTATGATGTTGAGGTAATTTCCTTCTATGCCCATTTTCTGGAGAGCTTTTATCATAAATGGATGTTGAACTTTGTCAAAAGCTTTTTCTGCATCTATTGAAATGATCATATGGTTTTTATCCTTCAATTTGTTGATATGATGTATCACGTTGATTGATTTGCGTATATTGAAGAATCCTTGCATCCCAGGGATAAACCCCACTTGATCGTGGTGTATGATTTTTTTAATGTGCTGTTGCAGTCTGTTAGCTAGTATTTTGTTGAGGATTTTTGCATCTATATTCATCAGTGATATTGGTCTGTAGTTTTCTTTTTTTGTGACATCTTTGCCTGGTTTTGGTATCAGGGTGATGGTAGCCTCATAGAATGAGTTTGGGAGTGCTCCGCCTTCTGCAATATTTTGGAAGAGTTTGAGAAGGATAGGTGTTAACTCTTCTCGAAATGTTTGATAGAATTCGCCTGTGAATCCATCTGGTCCTGGGCTTTTGTGTGTTGGGAGATTTTTAATCACTGCCTCAATTTCTGTACTTGTGATTGCTCTGTTCATGGTTTCTATTTCTTCCTGGTTCAGTCTTGGAAGATTGTATTTTTCTAAGAATGTATCCATTTCTTCCAGGTTATCCAATTGATTGGCATATAGTTGCTTGTAGTAGTCTCTCATGATGTTTTGTATTTCTGAGGTGTCTGTTGTTATTTCTCCTTTTTCATTTCTAATTCTGTTGATTTGCATCTTCTCTCTTTTTTTCTTGATGAGTCTGGCTAATGGTTTATCAATTTTGTTAATCTTCTCAAAGAACCAGCTTTTAGTTTTATTTATTTTTCTTATGGTTTCTTTCCTTTCTTTTTCATTTATTTCTGCTCTGATCTTTACAATTTCTTTCCTTCTGCTCACTTTGGGGTTTCTTTGTTCTTCTTTCTCTAGTTGTTTGAGGTGTAAGGTTAGGTTGTTTATTCGATCATTTTCTTGTTTCTTAAGGTAGGACTGTATTGCTATAAACTTCCCTCTTAGAACTGCTTTTGCTGCGTCCCATAGGTTTTGGGTTGTTGTGTTTTCACTGTCATTTGTTTCTAGATACTTTTTGATTTCCTCTTTGATTTCTGTAGTGATTCCTTGGTTGTTTAAGAGTGAATTGTTTAGCCTCCATGTGTTTGTATTTTTTGCAGTTTTTTTCCTGTAATTGATATCTAGTCTCATGGCGTTGTGGTCTGAGAAGATGCTTGATATGATTTCAATTTTCTTGAATTGGCTGAGGTTTGATTTGTGACCCAAGATGTGATCTATCCTGGAAAATGTTCCGTGTGCACTTGAGAAGAAAGTGTAGTCTGTCGTTTTTGGATGGAATGTCCTATAAATATCAATTAAGTCGAGATGGTCTAATGTGTCATTTAAAGCTTGTGTGTCTTTATTTATTTTCTGTTTGGATGATCTGTCCATTGATGTAAGTGGGGTGTTCAAGTCTCCCACTATAATTGTGTTACTGTCGATATCCCCTTTTATAGCTGTTAGCATTTGCCTTATGTATTGAGATGCTCCTATATTGGGGGCATAGATATTTACCATTGTGATATGTTCTTCTTGGATGGATCCCTTGATCATTATGTAGTGCCCTTCCTTGTCTCTTTTAATAGTCTTTACTTTCAAGTCTAATTTGTCTGATATGAGTATTGCTACTCCAGCTTTCTTTTGACTTCCATTTGCATGGAATATCTTTTTCCATCCCTTCACTTTCAGTCTATATGTATCCCTTGGTCTGAAGTGGGTTTCTTGTAGGCAGCATATAGAAGGGTCTTGTTTTTGTATCCATTCAGCCAGTCTGTGTCTTTTGGTTGGAGCATTTAATCCATTTACATTTAAAGTGATTATTGACATGTGTGTTCCAATGACCATTTTCTTAATTGTTTTGGGTTTGTATTTGTAGGTGTTTTCCTTTTCTTGTGTTTCCTACTTAGAGAAGTTCCTTTAGCACTTGTTGTAAGGCTGGTTTGGTGGTGCTGAATTCTCTTAACTTTTGCTTGTCTGGAAAGCTTTTGATTTCTCCCTCAAATCTGAATGAGATTCTTGCTGGGTAAAGTATTCTTGGCTGTAGGTTTCTCTCTTTCAGGACTTTCAGTATATCCTGCCATTCCCTTCTGGCCTGCAGAGTTTCTGTAGAAAGGTCAGCTGTTATCCTGATGGGTTTTCCCTTATATGTTGTTTGTTGCTTTTCTCTTGCTGCTTTTAATATTTTTTCTTTGTGTTGAATTGTCGTTAGTTTGATTAATATGTGTCTTGGTGTATTTCTCCTTGGGTTTATTCTGTATGGGACTGTCTGTGCTTCTTGGCCTTGGTTCATTATTTCCTTTCCCATGTTGGGGAAGTTTTCCACTAGAACCTCTTCAAATATTTTCACAGACCCTTTCTTGTTTTCTTCTTCTTCTGGGATGCCTATAATTCGAATGTTGGTACGTTTAAGGTTATCACTGAGGTCTCTGAGGCTGTCTTCTAGTCTTTTTATTTTTTTATCTTTTTCCTGCTCTGTGGCGTTTATTTCTTCCATTCTATCTTCCAACTCACTTATTCGTTCTTCTGCCTCAGTCATTCTGCTGGTTATAGCATCTAGAGTATTTTTAATTTCAGTTATTTTGTTATCCATTGCTGTTTGTTTTTCTGAGTTCTTATGAACTGTTTCTTGTACTTTCTCTAATTTGTTATCGAGATTTTGTATCATTTTTACTATCATTACTCTAAATTCTTTTTCAGGCATTTTTCCTATTTCCTCCTCATTTATTTGATCTTGTGGGTTTTTTTCCTGCTCCTTTGCCTGCATGGTGTTTCTTTGTTTCCTCATGGTTGTCCAAGCTTTTGGGGTTGCTTGTCCTGGTGATAGAGGTGTTTATAGAAGACTGTCCAAGCCTCAGACTAATGTCCAAGTATTGGATTAGACGAATATTCAGTCTAGGAAACACATACATGTATAAGACACACAATTATTGAATCCGTTAGGACATAAGGCTCTAGAAAGACCTGACAGAACCCCAGTGTGCTATCAGATATTCAGAGAGAAACCCAGCAGAAATTGACAACTGAAACAGAACAAATCAGAGACAAAAGCAAAAGCAAACAAACAACAAATAACACCCTACACATACAAACATCAATCCAGGGAGATTTTGTAAGCTAGGATCAAATATAGAAATGAGCTGGAGTACCACCAGAGAGAATGGAGATTCTCAGAATGTAATTAGACAACTGTACTAAGAACTAAGATAAAGACAAAAGCCTAATATTAATACCAAGGCAGTGCATCATCTGGAGAATAGAGCAAGGAGTCTGAGCAGACCGATAGTGTTGCTTATAAGTATGTTAAGATAAAATACACTTAAAATGGCTGGAAGAAAGGGGAACAGAAGAGCGTAATGTGGTTGGAAATATGCAAAGAAAAAGAAAGGAATAGAAGTGTATAAAAGAAAGGGATGAAAGGAAAGTATGAAAGATATTTTGTCCGTACTACCAAAAACTTAGCTAGATATAGAAGTATTTTAAAAGGCAAAAAAAAAAAAAAAAGAAAAAAAAGAGTAAAAAATATCCTTATAAAATTATGTTGTAAAACTTGTAGATCCCTTAGGGCTAAGATCGTATTTAATAAATCAAAAAAAAAAAAAAAAAAAAAAAGAGAAAGGAAAAAAAAAAAAAAAAAAATCCAGAACTGATCCCCGAATGGACCAGTTCAATAGGTGTTGATACTACTATTTCTGTTTCCTTAGCGTCTCAGCTGTAAGTGTCCTTTTCCTTGCCTTGGGTTTTTTTTTTTTTGCGTTATTCTGTGACCAGCAGAGGTTCCTTTATTGTTCGTCTGTAAGCCTCGGTGTCTGGGGAGGGAGAGGGTGCAATAGTGGCTCCTTCTCCTGGGAGGGAGTGAGCAGTGGCGCACTGTTGCTTCAGTCAGGCTTGGAGGTGCCTGTTGCAGAGAGCGCTGGTGGCTCAGGTGTACACAGAAAGTCTTAGAGTTGGGCCTCTCTCGGGGTTTTTTCTTTTTGATGCTGGTTTTTTTTTTTTTTTTTTTCTCTTGGCAGCCTCCCTGCTGCTGGCGTTGCAAGGAGTTTTAATCTAGCCCCGCCCGAGCGCCTGAGGGTGCTTGTTATCCCTGAGCGCCTTATGTGGCCCCGCAGGGCGTCTCTCCGCTGCCTGTTGCAGAGGCGCAGAAAGAGAGAGAGAGGCTATGCGCGCGGCTCCTCCCCCCCGCCCGGGAGCCTGCAGCCTCCAGCCGCCATCATGGCCGGGCAGCTCTCAGGGATCGGCACTCCTCTCCGCGGACCTCCTCCCTCCTGTCCTCTCGGTCCGTCACCCTACCGGCAACAATGTTTCTCCCCCTGAACCAGCTCTCCGGTTCCCACGCTCCCGCTCCTGGACCCTCCGTTCAGCCGCGGATCGATGTCTGGGTCCGGGAACGCTGAGCTGCGCTGCGGACCCTCCGTATGTTTCTCACTCCCTCCAGTCTGCCACAGCTCCGCCGCTTCACCCTCTTTGAGCCCTCGTAGATGCCTCCCTACCGGCTATGTCAGGTTCTCCGCAGCCCTTTCCGGTGTCCGAGGCCGTCTGCTGGTGTTCAGCTGGTTCTCTGTGGGAATGACTGCGTCCTTCCGTGCATTCCCAATGCATCTGTGGAGAGGGATGCACTCCACGTCTCTCTACTTCGCCGCCATCTTTTTCTCTCTAATACCCTATTTTAACTTCAATAGAATGTGTACACTTTACACTTTTACTTGGTTTCCTCTTTACATTTTAGGTTATTGTTGTTACAATTTACATGTTTTTTATATTGTATAACTAATAACAGGTTATTGTATTTATGGTTATTTTTGCTACATTCATTTTTTAAAAAACTTTCAGAGTTGTGAGTTATGCATCACAGGGTCTGTATTGTTTCAGGACCTGATCAGGCCTGAGGGTGCATTGAATTCCCTAGTCCAGTGAGGCCACTGGTTTTGCTCTGCAGAAGGGGGAAGCCACAGGCTGTTTTCTTTCTCAAGTGCCACTGTATGTAGGGCTATTAAATGGGCTATATGGCTTCTCTGATTGAACAGGCTGAAGGCTATGTTCAGAGATGAGTGGTGCTATGAATTAGATACCCTGCTGAGGCACAGTGGGAAAAGCATCTCTAAAACTGGTAATGCTCTTTGTCTGTTGTTTTAACTCAAGCCAACCCACATCCCAAGTTACCTGGCCAAACAGGGCCACTAGTGTTGTTCTGCAAACTATCAGCTCTGTCTGCTCTTCTCTTTTCTTGAGCACTGCTAAGCTGCACAGCTTTCAAGTGTTTTCGCCGTCCTTTCTCTCAGATGGGGCCAGAAAACACTCTCCACAGTGGGTGAGGATGTTTCTTGGCCCCCTTGCCTGAATAGGAGTGGGAGGGCCACTGCAGGCTGTTCAATTTCCCAAACCATCTCTCCAGTTAAGAGGGGCCAGAAGGTACCCTCAGCTTTGGCTATGAATGAATCCCCCAGCTATGTGTACACCAAAAGCCTCCATGCCTGGCACTGCCTTTGTTTTGGGGGTAATTAGCTCTGCCCACCCTCCTCTTGGCGTGAGTGCCACTGGGTCACACAGCTTCTAGGAGTTGTCACCAGTCCTTCTGGTCAGATGGGGCTGGGAGGCACTCTCCAAAGGGGATGGGATTGTGACTCAACACCTTGCCCGGGGGATGGGCAAACGAGGCTCTGGGTCTGACAAAACTCCTTGTTTGAGGATCCAAATCAGGTAGATCTGCACCCCACTGAGTTCCTCCAGAGCATCCCCTGATTAGTTCTGCAGATGAGCAAAGCCACTGGTTGGAATTACTGCTTGGGCCCTGCAGGTATGAACTCAGTCTGCCAAGATCTGTCTGATGGTTGTTGCAAGCCTTCTTCATCACTGTCAGATTCCCAATGACTGAGCCCTCATAGTGTAAGGTCAGAGTAGGGCCTTCTGCAAGGCGACCCATAATGGAGAAGGGGAGTTGGTTGTACCTCCTGGATTCTCTTCTGGCACAGAACAAGTGGCTCAGGGGAGACCTTTTCTGTGTGATGCTGTGCTGTCCTGGGGGAGGGGAAATGCAGTCAACATGTAGCTGCTTCTGTTACCCTTCTAATGCAGGCTGTCTTAGCCTCTGGGGATGGGGGCTTACTCTTATTCTAGGATTCTCTCAGTGGTTTGTTCTTGAGTAGATGTTAGTTGTTCTTCTTGTGAGGGTGAATGAAGTCAGGAATGACTTATGTTGGCATCTCAGTGTCATAATTCTCCTAAGTTAACTGTTTCTTATTGAGTAAATTTTAGTAATTCATTTCATTTAGATTGTTCATTTTTCTAATTTTTTAGTGTGTTGCAATAAATTTGTTAGTATTATTTTTTATTTTAAATTTTAGATTATACTTGTAGATATATATACTTCTCCATGATATTGTTTATTTCAACCTTTTCTCTGTCTTTTCTAATCAGTTTTGTTAAACACTTGTCTACTAGTCCTTTCAAAGAATCAACTTTTGATATTGTTGGTGATGTATTTTTTGCTTTTTTGCAAATTTTCTTTTCCCATGTTATTTATATATTTTTCTACTTGTCTTTTTCTAGCTTTTGTATATATTTATTTATTTATTTATTTTATTGGCTGTGTTGGGTGTTTTTTGCTGTGCGCGGGCTTTCTTTTTAGTTGCGGTGAGTGGGGGCTACTCTTCGCTGTGGTGCGTGGGCTCCTCATTGCCATGGCTTCTCTTGTTGCGGAGCACGGGCTCTAGGCATGTGGGCTTCAGTAGTTGCAGCACACGGGCTCAATAGTTGTGGCACATGGGCTTAGTTGCTCTGCAGCATGTGGGATCTTCCTGGAGCAGGGATTGAACCCATGTCCCCTGCATCGGCAGGCGGATTCTCAATCACTGCGCCACCTAGGAAGCCCTCTAGCTTTTGGATTTGAATAACTGTGATTATATTTTAGTTTGTAAATTGCTTCAAGATTATAATTTATAAGTACAGCCTTAGGTGCAAACTACTAACAACTTCAGTCTCAAGCAAAATAGCAGGTAGAGATTCCCAAGCTCACAGAGAATTCCAAGAGGCCACTGCATTGTCTGTATGACCTTCTGAGAGCTGTGACTTCCACTTTACTCTGTCTTCAGATTACATGTATGTCCCTCTTATTGGCAAACTCTCAGAATCTACAAGGAAGGCAATTCTTGGAAATGCAGTGCTCACCCTTGCAAAGAAGCGATAGTGATATCATATTGGAAACAGCCAATCCAGCATTCCTATCCATAATTGAATTTTCATGAGTTCCTTTTTGTGTGTGTGATATTTTTGTTAGGTGTTGCCATTATGGCTTCACTGATTTTACAAAGTGAATTGGGAAGATTTTATGTTTTACTAAATTGTTGACTAGTATGAATATATCTCCTTAGACGTATCCCTTCTTTGAAAGATTGAAATGAATTAGCTTGTAAAGCCATCTGGGCCCAATAATCATTCAGAGGTAATTCTTTCACATTATTTCCAAGAGCTTCTAAAAAATCTTCCTATATAGGTTTTCTTCATCTTTACTTGCTTTGGAAAACAATTTTTTTTTATTTTAATCAAATTTTAAACCAGAGTTGTGCATACTAAAGCTGTATTTATAGAGTACTTTAAAAATCTGTTTTCTAGCTATGCTTGTAATAAACAGCCTTGCTGCACAACTAACCATCCCATAACCTTGGTTGCTTACAACAGCGTTTATTTCTCACTCATAATACACTTCAGCAATTGCGGTTTGCTCCAGTCTACTTGAATCTGTTCAACTTTGCTCCCTGTGTCTTCTCATTCTGGGACCTTGCCTAAAGGAGCAAACTTATATGGAACACACCCGTTCTCTTTGAAAAAGGGAAGACAAGAGGCCAACGCAATTGCAAATAAAACTTCTGTTTAGATGTGGTGTGTGTCACATCATTTACTTTTCATTGTCCAAAACAAATCAAACGCAGGTATGGCTTTTCTTGATCTGAAGATCTGTCAGAGAGGAGGTGGGAACCCAACCTTCCCCACATGCCCACAACACAAATCCAACACATGTTGGTGGAATAGGAACAAGACAACTGTAATAAACAATGTCATTCAGAGTAGTCAGTAGTCCAAAGCACTTCTGAAATCTCACTGAACCAACTTTGTAACATGTTCCTACGCTCAGTGAGGAAATGTTAGTTAGAGGTCATAGTTCTCCTTAAAAGTAATGCCCTTGTCATTTGTTCTCCATGGCTTCTGAATCCCCCACTCTTTAATTAATGTTTCCTTTTTCAGTATCACTGTTGGCCACATATGCATTGGAAATTTTGGTGCCTAAAATAGTCTGTCAGTTTAATCAGACTGGTGGTACTTCTAGAAGTACAACTCTTAAAACAGTTTAAAAAATTATTTGCTTCCAGTCCACTCTATGTATTAATAGTCACATGCACAATTCTTTTCAGGACATGCTTTTCTCTTTAGATTTAATCATAGGTATTTGAGCAAACCTGTGAGATTGTGTCTTTGGTCTCTTTCCCCAGAGATATTTTGTCCAACTTAAAGGATCTGATGGGGGACAGGCAAATTAATTAAATCTGAGTTTAAAACAAAAGATGTGATGGCCATGCTCTCATCTTGTTCACTGAAGCTGCTCAAAACATTTTTTGTTTTGTTTTGTTTTGTTGCTCCCATTTACCAATTAGAGAAGGAAAAACACTATATCTCTAAATCCTGCAAGTTCTGAGTTATTTTGTTATTGTTTTTTTTTTTTTTTTGTCTCTTCTTGAAAATGAGTCGGTTCTCTCCTAACTCAACTCTTCCTTAGCATAGAGCTTATAAGATACAGCTAATACCAACAAACTCATATTAATAACATTCTATTTAAAAAACACTCTCCCAGAACCACAGGCTCATTAGATACATTATCTGTTTTTAAATGATTGCAGGTGACAGTTTTATCAAATATTTCACCACTGTATGATGTCAGCTGTATTTTCCAGTCTCTCCTAACGTTTTTACTCTTCACCCACTTATCTGATCCCAAGCCAATGCCGTATATGTTAGTTTTTTGTTGGTGGTGGTGGTTTTTTTAAATGACAGAACCCACTTGTATCAATTTCTCTAGTAGGTAGCCTTGTGTCATAACAAGCCTGTGTCATGTAGCTTCTCATTCTGGAAGCTAGACTGAAGGAGCAGACCCTATGCAGAACATGCACATTTTCAAAGCAAAGGGAAGGGTCAAGAGTATAAATCAAACCAAACAATTATATTTAAAACTGTTGTTCAGACGTGGAGAATGGTTTACTTTGTGAAAGACCCAGCTCTTAAACTTATTTATATATTCTATTGATTTTTTCCTGTTTCTTAGTTTGCTAAATTTGATGTTAACTGTTATATTCTTCTCCTGCATTTATCGATTTGCTTTGTTTTTCTATTTCTACCTTTTAAAATTAATGCTCAATTAATATTTCCCCCTTTTTTGAATAAGCAAAGAACCTGACTAGTAACAAAATGATATATTCAGCCTCTTTCCTAGAGTTGCTCTTCAGTGTTAGGAATTTTCCGCAGTTGCTCCTTAGCTTTCTGAAAGTTGCTATCTGTTTTCTATGTGACTTCCAGTCCAGCTGCTTTATGCTGTTTCACAATGTTTAAAAAAAAAGAGTGATAAGCTCTATCCCAGTTCACTGAGGACTTTACTCCTTGCTCTACAAGTTAGGGTGCATTTAAGATGCTCTGAAAAGGTATAGCTTTATTATTTTGAAGTGATGCAACGTTTTCAAAGAGAAAAAAAGAATATCCTTTGTGTCTTCCTTCATTATGTCTAGTTAAAATTCTTGAGTTTTTTAAAAGCATCTTTCTTTAGTTTTCAATTCATGTCCAGAAACTCCCTCTTTGAGATTCCCTTTGATAATTGCAGTGGGATTCAAAAAGGAGGAGTTAATTGCCTGTGTTCACATCATCATCTATCCACGCATCCTCCGTTCAGGATACTATACATGTATAGTATATGGCAGGATTTGAGCTATGTGTAATATATTGATGTTTTGGGGAGGCAGAGTCTTCACTGGTTGGAGAGGGTGATACAAATATGCAGTGTTGGAAGTCAAAGAAGTTAAAAAATGCAAAGAGAACACCCTAATGTTGCAGGGAAATTAGAGGTATCAGAATTAGCTCATTTTAAAAATATGTAATTTAAATATATGTACATATTAAATTCATGAAATTCTACTGAAAGGGCCTAGAAGCAAAGACACACATAGCAATGAGCACATCTAGGAATAAAGTCTCAGTTTCTAAATATCATTCTGCACTGAAAAGAATCAGTGTTTCTGAAATGGCTAAATCTAGGTCTGAGACAAAGAAAATACAAGATGAACTTGGAAATATCTTCTGCCAGAAGTGATCAAAAAGAGATAGGGACCTAGCAAAAGGAAATAGCTAGCTTAAAAGACTTCCAACTTGGTAAATATGGGGAATTTCAGACTTGAAAATTAATAATGACAGTAATGTAGTATAACAGTAAATAGAATAAGAATACATAACTCCATACTCATAATAAATAAAGCAATAGATATGAAAGAAGAAAAAGCTCTTTCTTATAGTAAAAGGCCAAATGCTGAATATACATGGAATGGGGACTTATAAAATTACCATCTTGCAAATAGCAGAGTAATAATTAATTTGAGTAATATAATCTCTGGTTTCTAAAAGTAGTAGTTAAATTTTTTTCCAGTATTTCTTATGAAAAATTTCAAACACACAGGAAAGTTTCAGGAATTTTCTGGTGATTGCTCATTTACTCACTATTTAGATTCAACCATTAACATTTTACTACACTTGTTTTATCACAGATCAACACCTTTCCACCATTCTACTTGTCCATAAATCCATCTTATTTTTTTGAAACATTTCAAAATAAATTTTGTACATCAGTGCATTTTCCCCCTAAACACTTCAACATACATATAATTCATTGGAATTCAAAATATATTAATAGTTCTTTTCTGTTCTTTTGAGTAAAATTTACATAAAATAAAATTAACAAGTCTTAGATATATCATTTGATGAGTTTTGAAACAATTGTGTAACCCAGCGACCTGCCAAGATACAAAACATTACCAGAAAACATTACTCCAGAAAATTGCCTCTTCCCAGGTAATACCTGCATCACCCCTCCAAGGCAACCATTGTTCTTATTTTTTCCAGTATACATCAATTTTTACTTCTCTAAAACTTTATATGAATTAAATCATACAGTAGTACTCTTTTATTAAGGCTTCTTTCACTCAGACTAATGCATTTAAAATTCATCCATGTTACAGGAGTAGTTCATTTCTTTTTATTACTGAGTAGGAATCTTTTGTATGAATATAGGTATATAATGATTATCATTACTATTGTTGGATACTTGGGTTATTTCTAGTTTTGACTATTATGAATACCTTTGCTATAAACATTATTTTGCACTTACTTTTATTGATATATCTTTTCATTTCTCTTGGGTAAATTTTTAGGAATAGAATTCCTCCACCACATAGTAGGCATATGCTTAGTTTTATAGGAAACTGAATAACATTTTCCGAACGGATCTGGTGTCAAAGTCTGTGCACTTAAATGCTATGCTGTAAAGCTGAAATGGGCCTTGCAGGAAAAATGAGATTTTTTTCCAAATAGAAAATTGAAGGAAAGATATTTTCATTTAAGAGAGCAAAGCATATGCTTATGAAGTGAATTTTACTCATGAGAGGAAATTGAGGTATGTGATACAGTAAGAGATGAGATTGGGAAGGTAATTGTTATGTCCTGGAGATCTGCTTGATCACGATGATAAAGATTTATGGCTTAATACCATAAAAGGTGGTAACTCATAGCGGTTTGGTGGGGGGAGCAGTATCATTCATTCATTCATTCATTCATTCTCTACAGTAAATATTTGCTGAATACTAAGCATGTGCAAGCACCTCAGTGGTCTCTGCAGTGTTTTAAGAAGGTGTGCTAAAGTTTTGAGACAGCACAATGTCAGAAAAGGAAAGAACATCTTTGAGAAACACTGAAAAGACAATCCAAAGGATTTTTTAGTTAATTGAATTTAGCTTCCTGAAAGAGAGTAAGAGTTTAACAGTCATCAAAGCCTGAATAATTGGGAATTTTCTATTGCTTTTAGCCACAGTAGGAAAGTTAAAAGACAATCAAGTTAGGGCTATGAAGCTGGAAGCAGAACATTTTTGAAGGCACACCTTCTAGGGAAGACAGTACTTCTGTTATAATGCCAAGTACAAAGTTTTAAATGTAACAGAATTTTTGTGTTCTTGGCTTTTACATTGAAAAAAACTTAAACTACTCTGTAATAAACATAGGACTATTTTAATTCTAAGTTGGTATGCCATATTTTAATTGTAAGTTCTGTCAAATAATTTCTTAGAATAGTTTTGTTTGTTGTAAGAAATACAGCCAAGAAGTGCATATTTCCTTTGAAACTAACAATATTTAGGGATTTAAACATTGATTTCAGGGCTTTTTAAATTTAATAATGCATAAGTATTGGTGCTTTTTTGGATTTAAGCCAAACTAATTTGCAGAACTTAAAGGTAGAGGGAGATATAATAGTGTATCTTTCAAGGAAAAGCAGTGTACAGTCATATTTAATAATATAAGTTACTTTAATGTTATGCCATTAAAGCATTTAGGGGTATGTGTAAAACATGAGAATTCAGAGTGAGTCAGAAAAGAATCTATAGTCTTAGAAAAGCCCTACCAGCAATCTTTCTCTTCCATTATTTTCATACAACCTTACCCTGAGTCTAATTGTCACATTGTAATCTCTTAGTTATTTGCACACAATTCTCTTATGAGTAATATTTGAGCATTATATTTCCAGGCCAGCTAAGTAGATTCTCATATTAAATTAAATTCTGCTCTTTTTCATCATTTAGATTCTCTTTATATTTGGTAACACTGGGAGTCACTATTTAATGGTCCCTCTCCACCTCTCTGCACAGCTCTGTCAATTTCTGATTATGAAAGGTATGATAAAAGTCACAATGTGAAATAATAGTATGATAGAAATAAATGGGAGGTCCAGGGGAGATTCAATTGGAAGATAGCGCTAATTCAAGAATAAAATGAGGAACACTGAGTAAGTCAGTTTCTGCCACAAAAATGATGTAAAACCAAAGCATTCCCAAGCTCAATGGCTTAAAACTACAATTCTGTCCTCATCACATATCTATGGAGTGGTCAGGAATTACCTTATCTGAACTGCCTTGGCTCTGTTGGTTCTAAACTTCATTCAGAGCTCTTCCACATGTCTCTCACCTACCTTGGATCATTCACTTGCAAGGCATGTTCTTTTCCTGGCAAAAGGGCTAAAAGAAACTTGATGCCTCTTAAGGACAGAATTAGAACTGGTACATTATCACAACTGCCCACATTCTATCAGTCAAAGCAAGTCACTTGGCTAAACCCCATATACTGAGGCAAGGATATTTATTTCTCCCATAAGGTTGGGGAAAGAATTAAATATCATGAAAAATAATCTAATACAACCCAAGCACTTAAGTAATCTAAAATATTTTCTGTAACTAGACTTCTCTGTTTTGAGTTTCACACCTATATATTTCCCTACCTAGCTGTCCCCCAGGTACCTCAACCTCTCAGTCTTTGACAATTCCAGTCTTGCCCAATGGCATGTCTTAAATACCTTTTATGTATAAGCACAGCCTCACCCAGTCCCTGAGTCACCAGTAATGAAGAAGGCAATTTTATTAGTCATTCCATTTATGTTAAGTCTTGATGTAGAAAGTAAATATCATTGTGCCTGGGCTGGGACCCATAGACTTGCTAAGTATTGACCTTCTTTTCTCCAAAAAATGTTTGCAGAGAAGTGTGTAGCTTTTAAACTAGGATTCTGTATCAGTTTTCCTAAGTTCCAGAAAAGAGGTAGCAATAATTTATTATAAAGAATGCATTGTATAATATGGATATTTTAACAAGAATAATTTAAATCCATGTACATGGAATACCTTTTCATTTATTTATGACTTCTTCAATTTCTTTCAACAATGTCTCATAGGTTTTCGGTGTACAGATCTTTCACTCCCTTGATTATATTTATTCTTAAGTATTTTATTCTTTTCGATGCTATTGTAAATGGGATTTTTAAAAATTTCTGTTTTGGAGAAAATAAATAAGGACACACAAGCTTTAAATGACACATTAGACCATCTTGATTTAATTGATATTTATAGGACATTTCATCCCAAAACTACAGAATATACTTTCTTCTCAAGTGCACATGGAACATTCTCCAGGATAGATCACATCTTGGGTCACAAATCAAGCCTTGGTAAATTCAAGAAAATGGAAATCATATCAAGCATCTTCTCTGACCACAATGCTATGAGACTAGATATCAATTACAGGAAAAAAACTGTAAAAAATACAACCACATGGAGGCTAAACAATACGCTATTAAACAACCAAGAAATCACTAAAGAAATCAAAGAGGAAATCAAAAAATATCAAGAAAGAAATGACAATGAAAACACAACAACCCAAAACCTATGGGACGCAGCAAAAGCAGTTCTAAGAGGGAAGTGGATAGCAATGCAGTCCTACCTCAAGAAACAAGAAAAATATCAATTAAACAACCTAACCTTATACCTAAAACAATTAGAGAAAGAAGAACCAAAAAACCCCAAAGTGAGGAGAAGGAAAGAAATCATAAAGATCAGAGCAGAAATAAATGAAAAAGAAAGGAAGGAAACAGTAGCAAAGATTAATGAAACTAAAAGCTGGTTCTTTGAGAAGATAAACAAAATTGATAAACCATTAGCCAGACTCATCAGGAAAAAAAAGGAGAAGATGCAAATCAACAGAATTAGAAATGAAAAAGGAGAAGTAACAACTGACACCACAGAAATACAAAAGATCATGAGAGACTACTACAAGCAACTATATGCCAATCAATTGGATAACCTGGAAGAAATGGATAAATTCTTAGAAAAATACAATCTTCCAAGACTTAACCAGGAAGAAATAGAAAATATGAACAAACCAATCACAAGCACTGAAATTGAGACTGTGATTAAAAATCTCCCAAGAAACAAAAGACCAGGGCCAGATGGCTTCACAGGCGAATTCTATCAAACATTTTGAGACAAGCTAATACCTATCCTCAGACTCTTCCAAAACAGCAGAAGGAGGAACACTCCCAAACTCATTCTACGAGGCCACCATCACCCTGATACCAAAACCAGGCAAAGATGTCACACAAAAAAAATTACAGGCCAATATCACTGATGAATATAGATGCAAAAATCCTCAACACAATACTAGCTAACAGAATCCAACAGCACATTAAAAAGATCATGCACCATGATCAAGTGGGGTTTCTTCCTGGGATGCAAGGATTGTTCAATATACGCAGGTCAATCAATGTAATACACCATATCAACAAATTGAAGGATAAAAACCATATGATCATCTCAATAGATGCAGAAAAAGTTTTTGACAAAATTCAACCTCCATTTATGATAAAAACTCTCCAGAAAATGGGCATAGAAGGAAATTACCTCAACATAATAAAAGCCATATATGAAAAACCAAAAACCAACATCGTTCTAAATGGTGAAAAACTGAAAGCATTCCCTCTAAGAACAGGAACAAGACAAGGGTGCCCACTCTCACTAATATTATTCAACATAGTTTTGGAAGTGTTAGCCACAACAATCAGAGTAGAAAATGAAATAAAAGGAATCCAAATTGGAAAAGAAGTAAAATTGTCACTCTTTGCAGATGACATGATATTAGACATAGAAAACCCTAAAGACTCTACCAGAAAACTGCTAGCACTAATCGATGAATTTAGTAAAGCAGCAGGATACAAAATTAATGCATAGAAATCTCTTGCTTCCTATACACTAACAACGAAAGAGCAGAAAGAGAAATTAAGGAAACTTTCCCATTTACCATTGCAACAAAGAGAATAAAATACCTAGGAATAAACCTGCCTAAGGAGGCAAAAGATCTGTATGCAGAAAACTATAAGACACTGATGAAAGAAATCAAAGACGATACAAACAGATGGAGGGACATACCATGTTCTTGGATTGGAAGAATCAACATTGTGAACATGACTGTACTACCCAAAGCAATTTGCAGATTCAATGCAATCCCTATCAAATTACCAATGACATTTTTCACAGAACTAGAACAAGAAATCTTACAATTTGTGTAGAAATGCAAACGAACCCGAATAGCCAAAAAAATCTTGAGAAGGAAAGATGGAGTTGGTGGAATTAGGCTTCCTGACTTCAAATGATACTACAAGGCTACAGTAATCAAGACAGTATGGTACTGGCACAAAAATAGCAAGGAAATCAATGGAACAGGATAGAGAACTCAGAGGTAAACCCAAGCACATATGGGCACCTTATCTTTGACAAAGGAGGCAAGAATACCCAATGGCAAAAAGACAGCCTCTTCAACAAGTGGTGCTAGGAAAATTGGACAGCAAAATGTCAAAGGATGAAATTAACACTTCCTAACACCATATACAAAAATAAACTCCAAATGGATTAAAGATCTAAATGTAAGGCCAGACACTATGAAACTCCTAGAGGAAAACATAGGCAGAACACTGTATGACATACATCAAAGCAAGATCCTTTTTGACTCACCTCCTAGAATAATGGAAATAAAATCAAGAATAAACAAATGGGACCTCATGAAACTTAAAAGCTTTTGCACAGCAAAAGAAACTGTAAACAAAACAAGAAGACAACCCTCAGAGTGGGAGAAGATACTTGCCAATGAAGCAACGGACAAAGGATTAATCTCCAAAATATACAAGCAGCTCATGCAGCTTAATACCAAAAAAGCAAATAACCCAATCCACAAATGGGCGGAAAACCTAAATAGACATTTCTCCAAAGAAGACATACAGATGGCCAACAAACACATGAAAAGATGCTCAACGTCACTCATCATTAGAGAAATGCAAGTCAAAGCCACAATGAGGTATCACCTCACACTGGTCAGAATGGCCATCATCACAAAATCTAGAAACAAATGTTGGAGAAGGTGTGGAGAAAAAGGAACTCTCCTGCACTGTTGGTGGGACTGTAAGTTGGTACAGCCACTATGGAAAATAATTTGGAGGTGCCTTAAAAAACTAAAAATAGATCTACCATGTGATCCAGTAATCACACTCCTGGGCATACCATAATCCAAAAAGAAACGGGTACCATAATGTTCACTGCAGCACTATTTACAATAGCCAGGACATGGAAGCATCCTAAATGCCCATCAAAAGATCAATGGATAAAGAAGATGTGGCATATATATACAGTGGAATATTACTCAGCCATAAAAAGGAATGAAATGGAGCTATATGTAATGAGGTGGATAGACCTAGAGTCTGTCATACAGAGTGTAGTAAGCCAGAAAGATAAGAACAAATCGTGTATGCTAACTCATATATACGGAACCTAAAAAAAAAAAAAAGGATACTGATGAACCCAGTGAAAGGGCAAGAATAAGGATGCAGATGCAGAGAATGGACTGGAGGACACAGGGTTGGGGGTCCAGGGGGTGAAGGGGAAGCTGGGATGAAGTGAGAGAGTAGCATAGACGTATATATACTACCAACCGTAAAATAGATAGCTAGTGGGAAGTTGCTGTATAACAAAGGGAGATCAACTCGATGATGGGTGATGCCTTGGAGGGCCGGGATGGGGAGAGTTGGGTGAGTCGCGGGAGGGAGGGGATATGGGGATATATGTCTAAATACAGATGATTCACTGTGGTGTACCTCATAAGCTGGTAGAAGAGTGTAAAGCAATTATATTCCAATAAAGAACTTAAAAAAATTTTTTCTTTTTTGAATTGTTGATAGTATATATAAATGCAACTGATTTTTGTATGTGAATTTTGTATCCTGCAACTTTATTAAGTTCATTTATTAGTTCTCATATATTTTGGTGGAATCTTTAGGGTTTTCTATATAAGATCATGTCGTCTGAAAACAGAGACAGTTGAATTTCTTCCTTTCTTATTTGGATGATTTTTATTTCTTTTTCTTGCCTGATTGCTATGATCTGAACTTCCAGTACCATATCGAATAGGAGTGGTAAGAGAAGGTATCTTTGCCTTGTTTATTATCTTAGATAAAAAGATTTCTTCTTTTTACCATTGAATATGATGTTAGCTGTTTGTTATATATCGCCTTTATTATGTTGAGATATATTTCTTCTGTACCTAATTTATTGAGAATTTTTATCATGAATGGATGTTGAATTTTGGCAAATGCTTTTTCTGCATATATTGAGATAATCATATGATTTCTATTCTTCATTCTGTTAATGTAGTGTATCACATGTATTGATTTGCATATTTTGAAACATCCTTGTATCTCAGGTATAAATCAGTCTTAATTATGATGTATGATTTTTCAAATGTACTGTTGGATTCAATTTGCTAGTATTTTGTTGAGAATTTTTGCATCTGTGTTCATCAGGGTCTCAAGAAAGCTGTAATGAAAATCTAGCTTGTGCTAGGCACTCTTCTAAATTCTAGATTTCAGAGGGCTAAGAAAGAAACATTTGGACGAGAAGTGGACCTTGAACGTGGGAACAAAAGGAAAAACAATTGATAGTGTTAGTAGTAAAATAATTATTTGTTTTGATTTTTCAACTCTCACACATCTGCTGTGCAGCGGGCTATATATTATTCCATATCCAAGTCTACAGCGTCTAAGTGCAGATTAGAAAAAAATAATATCTATTAAAAATATCAGTCAAGGGACTTCCCTGGTGGCCCAGAGGTTAAGAATCTGCCTGCCAGTACAGGGGACACGGATTTGAGCCCTGGTTCGGGAAGATTCCACATGCTGCAGAGCAACTAACCCCGTGCACCACAACTACTGAGCCTGCGCTCTAGATCCCCGAGCCACAACTACTGAGCCCATGTGCCACACTACTGAAGCCCACGTGCCTTGAGCCTGTGCTCCACAACAAGAGAAGCCACCACAATGAGAAGTCCACGCACCGCAACAAAAAGTAGCCCCCACTTGCCGAAACTAGAGGAAGCCCTCATGCAGCAATGAAGGCCCAGTATAGCCAATAAAAATAAATCTATTAATTAATTTAAAAAAAAATCAGTCAAATGCATGCTCATCTTTGAATATTAAGGATTTATTTCATTATTTAAATTGTCCAGAATAAAATGTTCCTGTATACTTTAACTTAGAATATTGGTGTTTTATAATATGCTCAATGCATATTTGAAATGTCTGTTTATTAAATCATAGGTAAATCTTGTTTTATCTTTCCATTTTTAAGTCAAAAGTTATCTCTGATTGCTTTAGAAGTAACTGAACTCAAAGGTACAAACAATTGTGTTTAGAAAAATGTATACTGTTCAGATAAAAAGTAAATACTACAATATACTTTATTCCCTGTTTTAAACATTATGCTTAAGGTTGGGTACATTTTCCTCTTCATCCTTAAGGATGCGTTACTATACTCCAGGGCATAAAATTGGGAAAGTAGGTCCATATACACATAAATACAGTCATAGACCAATAAGCCCACCAGTAATAAGAATTACCCTTTACTCTCAAAAGAACAGTCATTCATGGAATAAAAATAAAGTAACTTGAACTCTGTAAATAACTGGAAACACTTAATAGTTGCTTAGCTTGTGGTGTGCAAAAGGTTGGCTTAGGCAATTAGAAGGAATAATTAACTGCAGCATCAAAAGTAGAGTTTTTACCTTTGTCTTTCTAAAGAAATGAAGAGGGCTTCCTTGGTGGCGCGGTGGTTGAGAATCTGCCTGCCAACGCAGGGGACACGGGTTGGATCCCTGTTCCAGGAGGATCCCACATGCTGCAGAGCAACTAAGCCCATGTGCCACAACTACTGAGCCTGCGCTATAGAGCCCGTGAGCCACAACTATTGAGCCCGTGTGCTGCAACTACTGAAGCACACGCACCTAGAGCCCATGCTCCACAACAAGAGAAGCCACGGCAATGAGGAGCCTGCGCACCACACCAAAGAGTAGCCCCCACTCACCGCAACTAAAAAGAAAGCCCGCGCACAGCAAAAAAGACCCAACACAGCCAATAAAATAAATAAATAAATATATAGGAAGAAATGAAGATATATTGCATTTAGAGTGGTAGTGCAAAAATATGCCAAGCTCACTATACTTAATTAGTAAAAATGTATTATTTTAAAATAATATCAGTTTAAAAAGTAAAATGTACTTTTCAATATAGCACATAATTAAAAACTACAGTTCTAGCAGAAAACTTTTTCTGCTTCATAGAAATAGTTCTTTAAATACAGTTCTTTAATATAATGGGAAGTGAGCTAAATAAATAAATTTGATAAAGCATTTCACTGTTTAAAAATAATTTACTCAAAAATTTAAAATTTTAATTTTGTAGTTAAAAATTGATTAGGACGATCACTAATTTGCATAAAAATTGGCTCATTATCATACCAGCTGCTGAAAAATTTGTGAAACAAGTTTCATGTTGGCAAGCAGAACTGCAGACTGTCTTAGATGTAAAAATATCTGCAGGCTTGAAAGATGTTCTGTGCAATTAGAGGAAAAGTACAGACCCAAATTTCTGAGGATTTCTCTTTTGGATGATTTTCATTCTCATTGAAGATGGGAAGTTATAAGGAAAGATTGCCTGGCAAAGGTGGACATCCTGCAGCTAAACTGACCTATTCCCAAATAAAAGTCGTATTATAGTTAAGGGTACAGTATCATATAAGCTTAATAAATTGGCTTGCTCCCAGATGTAGATATGCATTAAGCACTTTTCATAATAAACTGGAATCAATGGGCATTTCAGAATTTATTTCTAAATCTTTCTATTATTTATTTCTGAGAGAGGCAAGAATTTTGAAAAATCTCCATGTGGTTCCACTTGAATCATTTTCCATAAGACAGTGAAATAGTCAAAGATTAAAATATCTTTATGTACAAAACTTCTCAGTTTTTTTATTTTTTATTTTTTAAAATTTTTTAACTTTTTGCTTTCAGATTTTGACAGGCCAAAAACAAACAAACAAACCCACAAGGATGTTGCTGAAATAGTTTTGTGGTGGCACCTTATTATCAATTTTGTGCAGGCTACTAAAGGTGATTTTTTTAGAAGAAAAAAATATATAAAATTATCCAACAAACTCAAATTTTGGAAGAGCAAATACTTCAAAAGTATTTTTAAACTGGACTACTTAACGTTACATGAGGTCCTACAAAAATTTATCACTAATCGTTTTGTCCTATGTCCTAAATATCTCCAATCTATCATGTATAGTTGCTAATGTGCTTATTTTTTTTAGCTAGAAAAACTCTGGTTTCAATTGCATTGAGACAAATATTAATGTAAAGGTGTGTGTAAGCTGAGCTTTATATAGGCAAAGTATGGTTATCTCAATAATGCAAGCAAGATTCTTTGCTTCTCTGTCAGACATGTTAGTCAGAGTACTTTCTGCATAATTCCTTACCCTTTTCAATTTCCTGGATTATGTACCTTCACTAATATTATGAACTTTAGATCAAAATAACAAAAAAGAAAAATTAGGCTTAACATAATTAAATGAATTTTCATTTTATAAATACAAATCATAATTTGTGTTGAATATTTTCATTTTCTTTACTTTAGGACAATGTGTATTCCCCCAGATCAATGTTGAAATGCATATTGCCCTCTATAGAAAGTAAAAACAGGGTACATATTTTCAACTTGTTTTCAGATTTGGAAGCTATTATTACTTGGCTTATTTCACTATGGCTTAAATTATAGAGGTTATTGGATATTTCTATTTTATATGAAAGAGTCACATAAACTTTAAAAACTGTAAAGACCAAAGTAATTATATTTATTGTACTACTTTTCGTGTCTTTATGAAAAAAAAACACTGTTTCCAGGAATATCTCATTAACTTAAATTCTTCTCTCTTTCATGGGGCTGATTTAGACTTTAATATTTCACTCTTTCCTTCTTTTTTTCACATTTCTTTTTCACTGGTAGTATCTTTTTTTTAATTGCATATTTGCATCAAGAATGCAAAGAATATTCTCTCAACACAACATTATAATTGATGAAAACATTAAGTGAATTAACATTTGTCATGTTATTTTATTAAAATAATCATTAGCATTTATTGTCATAATATATGTTAGATCTTGTAAGTTTGTAGTCACAGAAGACTTAATAAACAAGAGAAGTAAACAAAATTGGACATTTTCAGAAAGCTTTCTCAAATCTTCACTTAAGAAAACTAATCCAAGGAATGTTTACTAAGTATTTTGTACAGTTAAGGCAGAGTGATATATGAAATTTGCACCCTATACTCAAGCAAGTCACCATCCACTTGCAAGATAATACAAATATACCTGAAAGGAACAGTAAATGCAACGTTTTGAGTAAGTGTTTTAGCATTACATGACTATTTTGACTGTCACCTCTCTCAGTCCACCTCCCTGATGTAAACTACCATCTATCTCTCACCTGCATTATTCCCATTGCCTCCTAACTGGTTGACCTAATTCTGGCCTTGTCACTCTACACTTCATTTCTAATAGTAGCCAAAATAATACTTTGAGAATGGAAGTCAGATCCTGTCACGCCCATGCTTAAAAAAACTGAGATGGCTCCCCATTTCCTTCACAGTAGTGTCAGATTCCATAAAATAGCCTACAAAGCCTTCCATGATCTGTTCTCCACCCTTTAACAGACTGCATAAGCTTATATATAATGCTCCCTTGTCCATTCCCTTTGCTCATTCAGATCCTGCCATGCAGGTTTCCTTCTTGCCTCAAATATCCCTGGCATGCTCCACGCTTAGTAGTGACTTTGCAGTGGCTGTACCCTCTGCCTGGAACAAATATCTGCAAGTCAAATGTCCTAATCTCCAACTCTGCTCAAGTATCCTTGACCATTCTCTTTTAAATTTCACCCTACTCCTCGGCCCTGGCACTCTCAAGTCTCTTTACCTTGCTCTAGTTATCATTATTACATTCTGATAAACTATAATTATTTAGTTATTTATTATGTTTATTTTTTTTTTATTTTTATGCCCATTAACCTAAGATTCTTTGTATTCCTCACTGATGTATCTGAAACATGAAAAGTGATGCAGGATTCATAGTGGGCGCTTAATAAAAATGTGTGATGTAAATGAATGATGATGTAAACAAATAGCAAATGCTAGGGTCTTATTTTTCTATTTCTATTAAAATGAAAGCTAGTTATATTGTGTTTAGATTTTCATTTAATTTTTATTCTCTTGTTTCCAATCATGAGCTTTTACTAGAAAGACTGAAACACCACCACCAATGCATGTAAAAGAAGCAAAAAGTAATGATAGAAAAATCATCAAGGAGCTTCTCTTTGTTATTATTGATCAAATATAGAAATTCAAAGTCCAATTATTTGGGGCACTTGCTATTCAAAAGGAAATATCTCTTGTCATAATAAATTATTAGTCTGATCTTCCAACAGGCAGATCAAAGTCTGGACTTTGGGCTACTTTCAGAGAGGGGACATCTTATGCAGGTTTATGGAAAAAAAAAAAAAAAAACAGCCTAAATAGCTTCTCCCCTTTGATGAAATCAGACCTCTGCACACCTGCTTTGTTCCCATTCCCCTTTCCTTGGTGCTGGTACTCATTTCCCTGCCAGGACATACACCATGGATATATGCTTAAGGGTATAAACAGAATTATGTGAAATTTCATCCCTATGTTAACTAAAGCTCTACTTCTCGTCTATGAAAAAAGAGCATATTGGAATGCTAATGTGGTGAATAATTTTATATCTAATCTCATTTGTTTTCATACAAATATTTTAAAGTTCAAAACACTGGTTCTCTACCTACCTATAACTACAAGGTAGTAATATAGGATAGATGAAAAAACATCACTCAGTTTTGACACAGTAAAGATTCACTAATTGGTCAAATTCTAAGCATGTTTTTAGAAGAACAGAGGAAGGTGTTGGATTCAACTGCTACATACTGGCAGCTGGCTTGAACTTTTATTGATTGATTAACTCATTAATTTGTTCAACATTACTGAACCCCATGACTCAGACAGTATATTGATCATATAACAGAGTTCAAAGATAAGACATGGTCCTTGCTTTAAAATGGAACAAAATCATCAACAAGAGAGGGAGAGCTAAAAAGCAATTAGAGTACAATATACTAATTTCCCTAGAGAGCCAAGTGTAAGCAAAAATTCCATAGAATAAATAGGTTGAATATTTCTCCCCTCTGAAACTAAAGAGCCAATATTCATTAAAATTTAATCAGTTTTATTTTGAGCAGTCTATGATTTTGATTGTGTGATAACTTTTTTTGCCCTAAAACTACACAATAATATGCATTTATCAATGAAACCCCCCATGCTGATATCAACATGGCATTTCTGGAATATACATCTAATTTTGTCTCTGTGCTTAAAGCCCCCCGTTACCCTCTCCCCCTGACACTGACTACAAAGCCTTTCATAGCTCAAGCCCTAGTCTTTACTTTCTCATGTTCTGCCTCCACAATTTTGCTTTTCTAAAGTCAACCTTCTCACTTTTCCCCGCACTATACTACTTTTTGATTCTGCAATATGGAACCTCTTATATCTTCTTCAAAAACAAACCATGATTTTTCATGCTTCTGAATCTTTTTTCATGCTGTTTTCCATGTGTAGAATACCTTCACAACTTTCGCCCCTAGTAAACGCTACCTGTCCTTTAAAACTTTCTTATATCCACATTCTGTGAAGCCTACCCTGAGGCCACAGTTACTCACTCCTAATTGTACCCTCAGAATTGCATTTAAGTTTTCCTATTTTTATTTTTATTTTTTTGGTGGTGTGCAAACTAGTGTATAGAAAAGTAGAAATAGAATGTTGTACACATGAAACTTTCATAATGTTACCAAGCAATGTTACCTCAATACAAAATAAAAATTTTTTAAGTTTTCCTTTTGTATTTCCTTTTGTATTACATTTTAAATGTTTGTTGATTTCCTTCTGTCTCTACCTGGCTGGAGCACTTTGAGAATAAGAAACATAACATTTATATTTCCATTATTTCTCACAGTATTGGTATACAGTAGTTGTTCAATAAATATTAATTAATTAATTAAAATGAGTTTAATCTGACCATTTTATGTTACTGTTGTTTTTTGTTTGTGACAATGGAAATGTTTTTTAAGCATTTACTTTACCATTCGCCTCTCAATAAGAACTAATTTGTCAAATTCTCCTAGCCTAAACTAGTACATGATTTTATGTTAGACTTATATTAAAAACTACATTAATACATTAAGGTTA
Source organism: Hippopotamus amphibius kiboko (assembly GCF_030028045.1). NCBI lineage: Eukaryota > Metazoa > Chordata > Mammalia > Artiodactyla > Hippopotamidae > Hippopotamus > Hippopotamus amphibius. Next base: position 34,311,954 of record NC_080192.1, on the reverse strand, counting down.
CTCTTCAAAACAGGAAGTACACCTCAGAGAATGTGATCTCTGTATAGCTAACTTATTTTTTAAGCTCACAACCTTGAAATATGTTGTAGACAGCTGACTCTCTTTTGCTATATCTTCATTTAGAACCACTTTTTTAAACTATCAACATTTATCTACTTTCATTCACAACTCCAAGTCAGGGAACTATGTATCCTTGTTTCTTAGTAAAGTAACTACTAGGTACTCCTTGAAACATACATTTTTCAAATGGTGGAGACTCAATCTGACAAAGAAAATCTGTTACTCTAAAAGGGAAATATTAATATTTCTATTTATTAGAAGTGATATTGATACCTGAAATGTCATCTCAGGTCAGGTATCAATTATGTCAAATGAGAAAGGAAACAAAAAATTCAATAATATTACAATGAAAGTTCATCCTAGTACTCCCTGTGAATTGGCTTATCTCAGTGTGTCACATTTCTGTCTCACTGAATTAACACATTGGTCCAGGTTTGTGTATCTTGAATTTTTGAGAAATGGTCCCATATTGGTTGCTGGATATTATTTGAACCATTTCTTAATATTAGGTTAATTTGCCAGTCATTGAGAAATATTTTTATTCTCATCAGATCACACAGGTAAATAACATAATTAAATTGGAATATTTATTTATATGCCAGAAGGTTTCCATAGTCATTGCAGTGATTTGTCTGGGTGGGAATGGGGAAGATAAATTTTAAGGAAGAATTATGACCTTAATGTCCACATATTTTAAAATTGGGGGAAAAAATCCTAATGTTCCTCAATCCTAGGCTGATATTAATTCAAATAAATAAAATTAAGATACTAATAAGTAACATACAAAATCTATACCTGAATAATAATGTCACCAACACCAAAACATAAAGACAGAGGAGTTAGCTCTAGAATAAAACTTTGAGGTGATTTATTCTACACTAGTTTGAAAACTTATTTATAAAGTGGGTAGAAATTATGGCTTTTAACCTACTTTTAATTTACCAAAGGACACATATGGATTTGTGATAAAGGAACAGCAAATATTAGGACATCTTTTACCCTTAAAAGTAGTCACCTTCGTTCTTGGAACTGAAAGCAATGTTTTGTGATGGTGGACTTGTGGCTGGAAGTGTGGAGGACTCTTAAAAAGCCAGTTTCACTGATCAACATAATAGTACTAAATAAATCTGGATCCTGTGATCCTTGTATGGTGTTAATATCATGATCTCTAAAGCTTCCTTCATTTGCATCTGTAATTCTCATCCTTTGCCACCCAATTCCAAAAGGATTCTCTGCATACTCTGTGTTCCTAACCTCGTGTTCTAAACCCCAAGACTAGAGTGACTTTATCATCTCATTCCCAACGCGCTTTCTGCCTAAAACTGGGCACCGAACAATTTGATATACAGATATTTGTAGATAGTACAACATGGAGGTATTATTTATCTGGACAGTACAGCAGTAAAAGATTGATATTCTAAAATCCAGCCTTTTAAGTCAGTGTTAGAAAATTAAACATGTCTTCTCATATACCCAACACAGGTCTCCATATCCATTGCTGCAAATACATAGAAGTCACTCTGGTAGGAATACGTATTGTCTGTTAGAAATAAAACCTTGTGAATGATATTTGATGAAAACAAATTAGGTGATTAATAATCACCCAGGGATAAGGGGTGGGGGGAAATATTGTTACAAATTTGTTGCCAAGTCCAGTATCCCTCTAAAGGATAGATTTATTAACAGTGCTACTACCTAGTGCTTTTTGCCATAGTTATTTATAGCCAAGATCTCCAAACATATTTAAATGACTTACTCTTGGCACCTTAATCCAGCAGCCAAATGTGTGTTCTGTCTATACACAGATGCCAGAAATACAGAAAGCATGGAAACATTGGTGGAAGTATAATAACCTTACTGATACAACATCAAAAGATTGACAAAGTGTTGTAATTTTCATTTTGAAAATCAGGCCACTCTTTAATAGTGTTAGTTAAAATCCATCGCTAAGAATGTTAGGGTTTATAGAATACTTTGTATAATCAAAAAATGCAAACTGATCAAATGAGCACACATAAAACCAAATAAAGCAGTCTACCCATACAGTAACTTTCCATGTTTATACCATTTATATTGTACATAAATTTGAAATGATTTACCACATGAGGAAGTGAAAAATAACACTACAGTAGACTTAATGTAGACTTAAAATGGAGCATTATTGTGTTTGTCAGATTGTGCTGATGTGTTTTTTCATTTTATAAATATCTTTAAAAATTTTTTTAATTAAGACATAAACCCAACCCAACAAATCTGGTACACATTTATTTTAAAATACAAATCATGCTTCCAGGCAAATTTGTACAAGTTCAAAAAGTTCAACCAAATGTTAGAAAGGATTAAGAAAGCCATAGTTGAGTAAAATTAGTTTAATACCCATATCCTATTATAAGGCATTTACATGAAACAAAATTAAGATTTCTAAATGGATTGAAATGTTCAAACATTCTTATGATATGGTTTACTTTCTTCTAAGATATGCATCCTTTTCAGCTTAATGTATGCTTGATATTATGAAACAATTATTTATAGTAATAGAAATGCATTCCTTTATTCATTTTTAAGATCAGATTTATTCGTTGCCTTCTTATGCCCTATATTGAATTGTTTTTAGGAATGTAATATATAGTGGGTATCTGACTTTTTTTCTCTGGACGGTATAAATTTCTTTGAGAGAAATGACCATTTCTTATATCATGTGATTCTGGTACTACAGAGTTTGAGTGCAGGATCCAGGTCAGCAACAACAAAAAGACTTCATTCCTCTAGCTAGCTGATTGATTTTTAGGGTTTGATATAGATGCTGAGACAGAGTACATCTCTTTCTCTTTCCCCCTCCCCCCACCCCAGGAATAAAAGCTCCATAGGTATTGTAAACTTGAGGTTGCTGGTAGCTGAGAGACACTGCCTTGGAATGAAGTCTACCTACACAGAGGTTAGCTTAGACAAGATGTGCAAAAAGCAATTACATCCACTTGTGATCAGATGACTTAGAATTTAGTGTCAGATGACATAGAATTTAGTCAAATTTGAACCCAATCTTGAGCAATGAATGGGATACCAATAGTTGTAGATGGATGAGAATGGTATTTCATGCCTAGGGGAAGCATAGATACATGTGGAGAGATAATTAAATGACTGACTTCCTTCCTTCCTTCTTTCCTTCCTTCTCTTTTTTCTCCTTTCCTTTCTCCATTCCCTCCCTTTCTCTCTCCCTTTCTTCCTACCATAAGCATTTTGGGAACAACAACTATAAACCATAATGGATGCTGAGAATAGAAATAGAGTCCCTGTCCTCTGGGACCATCTGTCAAAATGTAATACCTTTACATTTGTTTGAGGGAAGTGTGAAAATGATCTAAACAAAAAAAAAAAAAATAAAACTTTTGTGTCCCTCCAAGGATTCAGATAAGAGAGCAATTTTATAAATATATATGTTTTTAAAAGAATACGTTTTATGGAAGGTGGTTTTAAATCCTTGAAATATGTCAAGAGAGCATAAATTATAAATTGCCCTAAATCTATTTATAACATGATACCTTAGCTAAAAAGTAGAAGATAAATAAGTTGCTTTTTACAGGAAATATCTAAATTTGTTCTTAACTGTATGATACAATTAATAAAATACTAAGTCTGACTCTACTGCTATGCTAAAGATATATATCTTGAAAATAATTGTTTTAGAACTTTATTAAAAAACCGTGTTGCTGATTGTTTTTCATATGGCTTAATAATTATCAAATGAAGCTTGTGAGTACAGAATCAATAGAAAGACATTTTGTTTCCAAAAAATGAATAATTTGATCAATAAAGGACTGAGAGATAATGTAAAATAAATTTTAAAATTGCACACACATACACACATAAAAACACACAGGGAAAGTGTTCTTATATTGTTAAGAGGGCAGTCTCACCTTAATGTGATAAAATTTAAATTTCAATTAATTTAATGATTCTGAGAAATTAAATTTATTCTTTAAAACAAGACTTCTTCAAAACAGTGGAATCATTTTTTTATATTGCCAACTACGAAACTGCTTACATTTTATAGCTAGAAAACACTGCTGACAGATAACTTAAAATGTTAATTTCATAACTCTAAGACAAAATGGAGACTGGCATTAAGATTTGAAATATTCAAAGTTATTTCTATTCAGTATGCTTTACTTTGCTGTTTTCCCAATTTGATGTTGGGCTATGGCCAAAAGTATTTTTTTTCTATTGTAAACTGTACTCTTAAAATAAGCATTTTATAATTTTTGCCTCTATAAAAATTGAAAAGAAAGTTTCTACATGTGTTACTCTAATTACTTAAATTACCTAAATTAGAGTAGTAAAATGAAAACTTTGCAATTATCCATTTTATTTAACATAGAATTTGCACAGTATTATTTTAACAAATGTTTTATTTCACTCTACACTGTCTGTTGAGACAACAGTAAAAAATTTTTTCAGGTTTGAACTGGGGCATTTTCTCTAAAGACAAGATAAAAATGGTAATGATTACAGTAGAAATAGGATTATTTATCACAACAGAAATAGAATTTATTATTTAATGGAGTGGGAGGGGGCAAGTTATAAAACTCTTTTTTTTTTTTTGAAGTTGAGTATGATGTTAGCTGCGGTTATCATGTAAGACCTTTTTTATGCTGAGGGAGGTTCCCGCTATACCCACTTTCTGGAGAGTTTTTATCATAAATGGATGTTGAATTTTGTCAAATGCTTTTCCTGCATCTATTGAGATGATCATATCGTTTTTACTCTTCAAGGTGTTAATGTGGTATATCAAAACTTGCCATCTTTAATCAAGATTCTAATTTCTTGAAGTCTGGAAATTCTTTGGTTAATTTCCACAATTCTGAAGAGGTGATTTTTAACAACCATTGATATTTTTCTCACAGCTCCTATGGTGAAATGGATTTTTATTGTCCTTACTGCATCATTCCAGAAATACTATTTTCAACCCACTTTGAAGGCCTGGTTTCTATTCTTTTTATAGACTTTACCTCCAGTGGAAATTTGATGTTAACACAGATGCTATCCCCTTAATTTAGATGCTTAGAGCCTTTCCTGTGGCCATAACTAGATCAAGATGGAAGATCTCTGTGTAGCTGCTGGGGTCAGTTACAAAGATTATTTTAAAGATTAAGGCATTAAATCTGTATATTATTGTATACAGACTGTATATTATTTAAAATCGCATTGGCAGAGAAGAATTCATTTCTTATCTCTTGATATTTTGGGGGAAAGAAGGAACTCAGATAAATGGGGGATGCTATTTGTCAGAGCACATACATGAATCAAGAATTCTAAATGACAGGATGCTGAACTCGAAAGCTAAAGAGTAAAATAAAACCCATATGGTGTCTTCAGAGCTCCATTTCTTCCAATCTTATGAGGATAAGCAGAAAAAATTTGTGGGGGGAGAGAGCCACTCTGTATCCATCATCTAGAATAGATAGTCAGAGTCTACCTACTGATTAACACAAACAATATAAAAAATCATACAGCTGTAGTAACATACAAGCTAGGAAGACAGTTATAATCAGAAAGCAATAAAAGCTTTCCCCAGGGAAATCCGAAGATTTGGACTAAAATAAATGATAGTAGCCCTATATATTAACCAAGGTCAGCTTCTGCAACAGACAAACCCCCACTATTAGAGGCTTGCTGAAAAAAGTGTATTTCTCATTCGCATCACATCCAGTGTGACTCAGGTGGCTCATCTACAAGAACTCTGTAGGTTCTTGATGACTGAAGAACCCAGGTTGTTTCCATCTTGCAACTCTTGTTCACGTTATTTCCAGCTCAAAGAGGAGAAAAGAAGATGAAGAGACCCACTCACCCTTGGCTGCCTTAAAGCAGACTGACTCATCACTTCACTTCCCCTTCCAATAAATTGATGATAAATCACCACCTTTACCCAGTTATACATGTGAGGTCTCTGAATTATACACTTGAATATTTGATGAACCCCAGCAATCTTTGCCAGACTTTCACAACCTGAAAACCAAAGAACAACCAACAGTGAAAGGAAGTCTGTTGTGTTCCTGATCTAATTCGATAGTTCCAACTTCCACCTTGTCATTTCTAGGAGTTAGGGTCAGTTTCTGGCAGCTTTCTCTTCTCAGTTAGGGACTGCTAAAACTTTTAAAATACCCACTTAATACAGCTTGATTTTTTTCTGTATAAATAATGGAAATGATCATAAATATAGGTCTAATTTTACTCTAGAAGAAAAGTTATAGGGAATCAGATATCATTTTAAAGTAAGGATGGAAGTAAAATAATACTGTAGGCATTTGATAATTTGCCACAGTTATCAGTGAGGCTGGGATTTTAATTTAGCCTGTCAGACTCCAAAATGTATATGCTAACACAGCGTCTAGCCACTGTTACGTTATGCTGCCTCGCCACTATGATGTGACTAAAAATGATTTACTTTCACAGTCAACATAACTCCCATTGGTGTAATAGGGCCTTTCCTTAAAGAAATACCTATAAATATAAAGAATTGATATTTATATTTCAAATTAATTGCCTTAGAAGTTAATGCCTATATATTAAAGTTATATTTTCCTTCTATGAAATTTGAAATCAGGCAAGTTTTAGATTTGCCTCATATCAAATATGCCTTTTTCAGTAAGTTACTTACTTTTACCTCTTATAGCACAATTTTTAAATCTGTGACATAGCTAACTCGTAGGACTGCTGTGATGTTAAATAAGACAAGCAAAAATGTTTTAAAGTATTAGCACAGTGCACAAAAGATAGCAGCCTTTCAATAAAGGTAAGTAGTAATAATAGTTATTTGGACTTCATCAACAGGTTTTGGTTTTACAATACTAGGTAGGGGAAGTGTTCCCCAGAATGACATAATATCCATTCCCATAAAGATTGTAACATAATAATTATTTCTGCAGTCGTCTTCCCATATTTAGTCAAGTTTTATGGTTCAATATCCTGAGTAGCCTATTGCTAAATCTCATGGTTAAATAAATGGATAGCATAAAAAGATTACCTATTGCTTTATTATTTAATTGCAGTGATGCACTTTTATTTCAAGGAAGATGAATAAAAGACCTCCGAGTAAGTTTATCTTTAGATATGAAATATTTACATGAATGCATAATATTGAGTACAGTAGATCATTTCAGTGGCTCCGTAAAAGTGGATATGCATCAACAGTGCACTTCTAGTTTTATTTCCATTGATAAGCTTATTTAATGTCAGATTTCTTCATATTTTTAAATTAAGAAAAAGGGCATAAAAAAGGCCTTAATTCCATTTTATACTCCAAAAAATGTCAACAAAAAAGCTGTGTAGTACAGGAAATAATACATGTTTAAATAATAAATGCCACAGGATTTATTTCAAAATTGTAGACTAATGTTCAGTTATGAATGTACACTTTGAGGATTAGCCTGTGGGTACAGGAAACAACATGTTCAAGAGATCTTTTCAGAACAATAAAATACCTAGAGCATTATGAGGCTTAATTGAATAAAAATTTCACCATATACACACATTTATAAGCTTACAACTCTTAACAAGTTAAAACTTCATCAAGAATTCAACATCAAATAAAAATTAATTTCTACCAGCAATGTTGCATGAAACTCTAATCCAGATAGGATGATATTACTAACACCTACATTCTTTGTCCAAGTCACAGTTGCCCCTAAGCTAATTTAAAAACACGTTTCTGTTTTCTTTGTTCTCGTTCTCTCTGGAGGAAGTATCATAAATAACTGGCATGACATTCTCAAAAGACTGTCTTCTAAAGGATAAAACTTTTAAAATTCTATTTTCCTGGAAGGGAACTTATCTTGATCCAAGAGTGTAAAACATATACATAAAGAGCTATAAAATATTCTTAGCTTTTCACAAATTAACAGTAGAAATGTAAGAAAAAATACACTAGCAATGTTAAAAAATATTTGTATTTATATAAATTTAGTGCCTATTCAAAATTTCCTTGAACAAAGCATGGCTTATGGCTTAGACAATCATTAAACATCAGTTATTTACCTAGTATGTGAAGTGCATATTACTTTCTTATTCATCAAAAATGAGAGGATGGATTAAAGCAGAACCTAGCAGAACCTAGTGAGTTTATTTGTTATAGATGATGATTTTGTAGATTAAGGTTTTAAAGACTAAGGTATTTTACTCAATTATGATTGACTTCAAAAAAGTATAATAACTATTTTAAGATGGATAATTATGAACTAAAACTAATGGTCAGTATGGTTTTAATAAGTGCATACTGTGTCACCCAGATTATCAATAAGACAGGTGATTTTAAATATATTCAGTTGTTTGTACCAAAGTGTTTTCCCCCTTCTATTTCTACTCTGTTTTGATTGTGTATTCAGCTTAAGATGATACATGCTGAGAGAATATAGTTATTGTGACTTTACTTGTCTAACTTGTCAAATGATTTGAAGCTGACTTTAGGTCAACAGCATTTAAAATTCCAATTGAATCGTGAACAGCTGAAGGAATTTTCCAAGGAGGATGGAAAGAAATGAATATACTTATCATAGATCCAAGCATGGAAAAAAGCAGGCTGTGAAAAAATCACTATCTTCCTCATACCTTTTTCTTTTTCTTCTTTTCCATTTTAGAAAATACAACTTTGAATTTCCATTCAAAAATACCACTCTTGCTTTGCTCCTTTGGTTATTAGAAAGAACAAGTCACTTAACCTCTCACTGCCTCAAGTTTCTCATCTGCAAAATAAAGGGGCAGGATCAGAATATGTGATCCACAAAGTTCGAGGTGAGTAAGAACCAATACGGGCACAATCTTAAAGAATCCCAAGACCTGCCTCAAAAATTCTCACTCGCTAGGACTGGGTAAACCTTCGAATTTGCTTTTTTTAAAACAAGCTCTTAGAGATTGTCGGAGCAGGTAGCCTGCAGACCCCACTGTGAAAGCCTGAACATATGACAGGTTCTCTCTAAGCTTCCTCCCACCTCTCATAAATCCCCCAGACATTATTTTCTTCAGACTCCATAAAAAGCATGAAAACTGATTTTCTGGTTTACAAAAGTGAAGTCGCAGAATTTTGACATCATTAAAATATTCCAATTCATCGTTCAGTTTTTTAACATCCATGTAGATGTGTTAAAACCTATGGAGAGGCTGTTCTGCAAGTCAACAGAGTATTGCAAGCGAAACATACCTCTGCACAGTGATTATATTGTAGTTTATGGAGTATTTCATTGAACATTACAAAACTATACACTATCAAAGCAGGCAGTCGTTTTTGAAAGTGTGCCAATCTCTTAATAGCTTCAAGGTTATGACAGAAATAAAATCAGTATACAGCTTGTCTTTTTCATTTTGAATTTCAGTATCTGTTGGAACATCAAGAGGAATCAAAATTACAAAGTTTTAGAGTCAAGTAGATTCTAGAGATTATTACGCACATTTCTGTTCCCTGTAAGGTGTTATGAGTCCTGTTATACAATAATCAGGATGCATTCATGTTTGCATTCTTACTGCACAGTGCCTGGCTCATTGTTAGGCACTCAAAAATGTTCACTAGTGAATAAGTGAATAAATGAATGGAACAGATGAATGAATCCCATTTATTGAAGTACTTACAGAGAGGCTAAGTAAGTTACCTAACATCACTTACTTGGTAAGTGGCAGAACTAGGTTTAGAGTTTATTCACATCTCCTGAATCCCTTTAAACATTTGTGCTGTGGTTCTATAGACAAAGAGCTCTTAAATTTTCAAATAATGGGTTGAAAGCTGCCTCTTGCTTCTCTTCACTCATCTCCATTCCCACTTTAGGCAACATAGCTTGAAATACTCAGGGTAGCAAATTTTATGTAAGAAATCTTGTCCCTCATAGCCTGCCTAATTGAAAACCCAGATAATCCCAGATGATTTTTTCTGATGACAGTAGGTCTTTGTAGCCCCATCCTGTGGCAATGATGTGAACTCAGTTTATAGATAATAGTCAGAAATTATGTGATTCTTAAGAGTTATTTTTATCTGTGGGATTTGTATCACAAAGTGAGACTTGGTATTTTATATCACACGAGCTCAAATTCGTATGATTCAAATCTGCACAAAATGCAACCACACAGTATCATCATTTTAATTCTGGCACAGAGTCTCGAAACAAGTGGGCTATAGCTTTCTTGGCTCTTTCTTATCAGGCCCCTGGCTTTGTACATGGCATTGTTTGATAGCAACGCAAGTAACTAGAGTGGGTATTTACTTACTTAACTTAGTCAAGGGGATATTGTAGTCTATTTTGTCATAGTGTATAAAAGATGAGATTTTTCATGTGGATACGCTTTAGGTAAATGAGATGCCATACGTGAGGTAAAAACTCAGGAGCCAATTAAAAATGTAATTGATACATAAGGCCTCAACAGAGGTAGATTTGCTTGTTTGTTTGATTGAAAAAAGAAACAGAAATTCAATACATTCAAGAGAAGGCAAGATTTAGGGATATTGTTTCAGTTATCTACTGCTCTGTAACAAACCACCTGAAATCTAGTGGCTTAAAACAGCAACCATTTAGTTGTATCTCAGACTCTGTGGGTTGGTGGGGCCCAGATGTGCACTTTCCCAACTGGTCTTACTTGGAGTCTTCACACAGGTACAGTCAAACGTTCACTGTGACTGGCTGTCTGGCTCCTCGATGCCCCTCTTCGTGGTTTCTCTTCCTCCAGTAGATCTGCCTGAACCTTTTTCATGTTGGGATCAGTGCTCTAAAAAATGAAAGGGGGATTTGCAAGGCAAGTTTTTTTAAATTTGGGGGTTCACTAGTCAGAGCATCCTTTCCTCCACACACTGTTGGTTAAAGTGTTTTTGACTCTGTGGGGGAGACCTTTCTTGCCTCTAGGTGAAAACGTGGGCAATCTCATGATTTTACACCTATCAGTAGGTAATTAAAATTGCCTTGGCCTATTTAAATCACAAAAGAGCATCAACTCAATATTTAGAACATCTGGCTCTATGTACTAGTAAAGGCTGCTGATTTCATTCACGGTTACAGCCAATCTCATTTTGCCTTAGGTGCCAGCTCTCCTTTTAATTACAGCTCTGATTCCTCAGGGTTGAAATAGAGTGAGGTGAGAAAGCTAGGTCTTACTTGGCTGGTATTCTTGTTTCCCAGATTCGTTCTTCACACATGTAGCAAATATTTAAAACTGACAATGTCCCATTTAGCTGTGTTTATGCATTTTTCAGAGGCTCCCTTGTTCATATGTAGTTCCCTCAGTCTGAGCAATTGCTTCTCTCTTCTCTTTTGTAGCTTCTAGCTCAATCTTGCAAGCGCTAGGGATATAGTGAAATCTACCACTGAATACTGAGGTTCTTTTGCTCCTCTAAAACTATCTTGTGGCCAGGGCCTAATATTATCTGCAAGCTAGCGTTCTTTTACATGTGGTCCACATGTGGCCCTCAAGAAATACTTAGACATCCTTTGCTCCTGTAAGTAATGAGGGGGAAAGTTGATCCTAACTAAGTGGCAAAATCCTTTTACCCTTGCTTTTGGAGCAGCTGCCCAGCCCATCTCTGCCAATTAGATTCACAGCTGAGAGCCTGGAAGAAATCTAATATACTTTCTTAATCTTAAGAGACAGATATCATACTTTCTGAGAGACTCATGAAAGCCTTTCCCTGTCTTGATTTGAAAGGGAGAGGGAACACCCCACCCAAGTCCCCTGGGGAAGGTTCTAGTCAGGATCTAGTCCCTCAGTTCTTTCATGTTTTTGTGCCCAAGTGAGTGAGGGGGGTTCAAGATTCAGAGAACTGATTTTTGATTATATTCCTTTTGAAATTCCTTAGCACCATTGACTTACTTTGGTATCTGAAAAACAGAATAGTATTAGCTAAAAACACAGACTCTGGAGCTAGATTTTCCAGCTTCAAATTCCAAATTACTTAACCTTGCTAGTTTGGTTTCCTCTTCTATAAAATATTCTTAGTCGACTGGTATTAATACTGCCTACTTCTTAAGTTCATTGTGATGATTAAATAATTTAATGACATAGGACTCTGAAAAGAGGGGCCCAGAAGTCAAGACAAGAAGAATCTTATTTTAACATCCTGTTAACATTCTCATTATCCCTGGAAATGTCAAACAAAAGCTAGAATATCAAACACATAAGAGAAGTTAGCTCTACAGAAGGTAGGAGGGTGAATACAAGGATACTCAAACTTTGACCTAAGATTCAATTAGCCAGGAGACCTGGTCAAAGGTTTGATACTACCACTGAGTAACTAGTATAATCTATGGTAAATCCTTTAGTAACTTTTGCTTGGTTTTCTCGTTTATATGTAGGAATCAAAGTTTTTCCCATTCCAGAACATGAGACTTCTTTGTCAAGAGCAATTTATTCATTCAACTAATACTTATTAAACATATACTATGTGCCAGGTACTCTAGGCACTGAGGATGCAACAGTGAACAAAAACTGAAAAAAAAAGTCTTTGCTATCATGGAGGTTATATGCTAGTGGCAAGATCTCAACAAGAAACAAAAAAAAAAAAATACGTGTTGTATCTTATAGTTGTCCCATTGCCCTTAGAACCACATGGGGACTTGAGATGAGAGGAGGAGGAATAAACTGGCTGTCCTCACCTCCTTGCTGTGACCGAACTATTATGTGTAAGGCATAATAAAAGGAGTTCTGATCATCTCTAGGCAGATGCTGCTGCTGTGGCTGTCAGCAGTGTTTGGAAAAGGGAAGGAGACTTCTGCCAGGAGCATGCAGAGACTGGGCTCCCCGTCTTTGCTGGACAGTGGTGATGTTGAGGCCAGCAAGGGGTGGTCTTACTTGTAGCACACAGGTCTTCTGGGCTCCCTCTTGAATCCTGATGGAGTCTAGAGGCTGAGGAGGGGAAGCCTTTGTGATTCTTAGTGCAAAAAAACCTCTAAGATTGTTTGTTGTAGCCTACACATGGGCGTATAAAGGAAGAGGAAAAAGAATCATTGGTTTCATAGGATTATGTGTCTTGGAATTCATTCTAACCAGAATGAAACACTGTTTCTATGACATATAAAAGAAGAATCTAGGAACACAGGAGTCACTTTTCAAATCTTACATCTATCAGAATATCTAAACACACACACACACACGAAAAGACTGACAACATCAAATGTGGGTAAGAATGTAGACCAAACTGAGCGCTCATACATTATTGGTGAGAGTAGAAAGTGGTACAATCACGTTGCAGAAAAGTCTGGCAATATTTGTAAAATTAAGCGTATACATACCTTGTGGTCCAGAATTTACCCAAGAGAAGTGAAAACATATGTTTGCACACACAAAAAAAATACAAGAATGTTTACAGCAACTTATTCATAATAGCTCAAAACTAGAAACAGCCCAAATGCTCACCAACAGAAAATAAGATGTGGCTTATTCATACAGTGGAATACTGCTCAGCAGTAAAAATAAATGAGCCACAAGAAGGAATCTCAAACACATACTGCTGAGTGAAAGAAATTGTACGCAAAAGAGTCCATACTGTACAATCTATATGAAGTTCTAAAACAGGAAAAACTAATCTATGGGGAGTGAAAAGAATAATGGCTGTTTCTGGGGTGGTAGGAGCAAGGATTGACTGAGGAGAATGAAGGACCTTCCTGGGGTTAAGGTCATCTTCTATGTCTTGATAGGAATTTGGGGTTGCACAAGAGTATGTACTGTGAATGGTTCCTAAGGTTACTGAATAGTACATTTAAGGTTTTTTGCACCTTGTATATAAATTTTACCTTAAAAGGAAAAAATAATTCTGTAAAATTGTAGTAAATTTGGGGGAACATTTATGCATGCTGAAATATTTGGGGAACATACTGATATCTGAACTTATTTGGAAAAGCATCACAAAATTAGATAGATGGATAGTGGGATGGTTAGATAATTATGTGATCAAATAAGCATACTAAGAAGTTAATCATATGAACTCAGTGACAAGAACAAGGACGCAGATACAGAGAATGGACTGGAGAACTCGAGGTATGGGAGGGGGCGGGGGGTGAAGGGGAAACTGAGATGAAGCGAGAGAGTAGCACAGACATATATATACTACCAACTGTAAAATAGTCAGTGGGAAGTTGTTGTATAACAAAGGGAGCCCAACTCGAGGATGGAAGATGCCTTAGAGGACTGGGGCGGGGAGGGTGGGGGGGACTCGAGTGGGGGGGAGTCAAGGAAGGGAGGGAATATGGGGATATGTGTATAAAAACAGATGATTGAACCTGGTGTACCCCCCCCCAAAATAAATAAATAAATAAATAAATAAAATAAAAAAAAGAAGTTAATCATAGAATCTAGGTGGTAGGCATATGTTTATTTACTATAAAATTCTTTACTTTTCTGTAAGCTTGATAATTTTCAAAATAAAGTTTCACGGAAAAAAGTCTAGTTTGAGATGGAAATGCAATCTTTCATTATCATAGCTCACATATTGTGAAAATTCCAAAAAAATGAGTATCAGATAGCTTTATGTGCTTTTATTGAGGCAATAAAGATGATAAAAGATGCATTCATTTACTCAATTATTGTTTAATGAGCAACTCGTTAGTCTCTAATAAAAACAGGCACAAGTGTCTGTTCCTGCTTTTATATTCTAATGGAGGGAGAAAAGATTTATGTTTTCTGCTAACAATATATTGCATTGGTAACAATAATTTTGAACAAAATAATTTTCTTTTAAAATTCTGAACACTGCTTGGATATTTTACTCTACTTTATTTGAAATACGTTCAATAAAGAATAATGAATTCCTATGAAGATAAGCTCTAGAAATAGGTTTTATTGTGTGCTTCCCATATTGAGCCAATAGTTAGCAAATTATGTCCAATTAACAATCTTCATGTCTTTCATGTATAGTATAGTCATAAGATATTAGGTTTTGAAATTAATTAATCCAAAATAAAACCAAGTTGAACAAGTAATCATTAAGAAGCATAATTTAGGAATTTTTTTAAAAATCAAAAAAAATTTTTTTTGAAACATAAGCCAACAACATCACAAGATTTGCCCTTAATACCTACATAATGTAAATTATATCTGGCATGTCTCCTCACTAAAACCACAATGCCCAGAAATAACTAAAGTAAATAGCTTTAAGCAATTTAATTTATAATCTCATCTACTGAGTGTATATGCAGCTGTCAAAAAACATTAGCTTTCTAGTTACTGACTTTAAATACAAATCCTATTATCTCTATTATTGAAAATGCTAAAAGCCAGTTTTGAACCAGTAGGACCTTAAGTCTAGTTCTCAAGTCTTCTATTCTTTCTCAACTTTTTATCTGGAAATTTACTCACCTGACATTTTCCTTAAGCTCAAGTCTTATTTCTCCTATAGAATATTGAATATTTTTTCTTTAAACATTTCCAAAACTGAACTTTTCATCTTCCTCCCCAAAATCATGCAACTTCCTGCTTTAATCGTAGCTGTACTATTTTTTCATCACCCAGATGCTAAGTCTACTCCATTCTTCTCTTAATCTAGTATAATAAGTCACTGAATTTTTTGTTAGTTTTTTCCTCAAAACTGTTCTCATCCCTCTTTTTTCCTCTTTATTCTCATTGCCACCAGCCTGGTTCACTGATCTCACACTGAACTACCGCAATTACTTATAAAAGTAGAATTTATTGTTGCTTCTTTTCCAGTTATTAAGAAATCAGAAAATAGAAAACTTTAAAACATAGAGAATGTAATGCATGTAATTTTGGTGCTGCTGTGAGCTAGTTAAAGCAGCTATTCACATTTTGTTGTAAATTCTTCTAGTTGCTTCTCACTTTTCTTTGAACATGATTCTTAATTGCATTATATTATTTTCTCACAAATACACCAAAATTTGTGTATTTAATCCCCATATTTGCATATTTATTTCATTACTGATTTCTCCTTATTATAAATAACACTGATATGGACATCTGCATATATACATGTTTATGTGAATCTGATTATTTCCTAAAGATAAATGCCAAGAAGTAGAAATAGTGAGTTAAAAAACATGAATTACCAAAACTTTAAAAATAATCTTGCCAAATATCCTTCCAAACCTACTACCAGCAATGTATGAGTATCTGTTATGTCACCCTTCAAAAAAATTAGCATTATCATTAAAAAGAATTATCAATTTTATAGCTTGAAATGGTATCTTGTTTTAGTTCTCAGCCATACAAGTACTGATAATCATTTTTTTAATGTTTATTGGCCATTTATACTTCTCCTGTGAATTACTAATTCATGTCTTTGCTCCATTTTCTTTCTTTTTTCTTTCTTTTATTGAAGTATAGTTAATTTACAATAATATTTAGTCCATTTTCTTTTCAGAGGTTTTGTCTTTTGCCTATTTACTTCACAATAGTTTTACAATGAGTACGTTTGTCTCCACTGTCTCAAAATTCTAAATATCTTGTGCTTTATTTCAAAAGAAATATACCTAGTACACCATTTGCTTATCCAAATGGTGAATGGCTCTCCATTCCCTGCAGAACCAAGACTTTAATGTTCAAGAATTCTAATTTCTCTGTCTACCTAAGCCTGTCAATAAGTACCACCAATGTTGTGTCCAACACCAGTGTTCACTGTCACCAAGCTGTGCAGATACTGTTCCCTAATGGCCCCTCTCTTCTCCAGCTAACCCCTAAGTCTCCTTCTGAATCATAACTCCTGCATAAACTTTAATCAGTTACTCCAACTCACGTGAATCTTTCCTTTTGTATTTTACTCTTCCATTATTCTACCTATGTGCTCCTGTCAGAAATCTGGAGCCCTTTGCTCATACTTTCCTCTCCTCCATCTCACATATTCAACCCATAACCAAGAACTCTTAATTCTACTTCATAAATGCAATTCCCTTACTTATCTCTACTAACACGGTCACTATTCCAACCATGTCTTCATTCTGCACTACATAGACTATGAATAGCCCCCTCCGCTGCCTATACTTCATTCCCTTTTAGTAGTCATAATGACATTTTAAAAGGCAAATTTGATCACAGTACTTACTCCTCTGCTTAAAGCTCTGTCAGTAGATTTTTACTGCACTTAGGCTCGAATCCAAAATCCTTTATGTGGCCTACAACACCCTGCAGAATCTGGCCACTCTTTCTCATCATCTTTCACTTCTTCCCTCACCCTCACCCCCATCATTATTCTACTCAAATGCCCTAAACTTCTTGGTCAGTACTTTCCCATAGCTTTCTTCTTCTGATTTACTCTCTTATCATCTCTTCTCTGCACCCACAACCTATTCCTCCTGCAGTTGCCAACTTACATGTAACTTTCTCATGGTACATTTCTCAGCTCTCTGGACTAGGCTTCTTTTTTGCTGAGGCTCACAGCATATGGCACTTAGCAGCACTTATGATAATTTTAATCACAGCCTAATTCTTGCAGCTATTTGTTTAATATTTATTCCCTTTCACAAGAGCAAGGACCATATCTATATGTTCCAACATTGTATCCCCAGTGTCAAGCAGAATGCCTTGTAAAAACGATGCTGTTTTGTGGCCTGGAAAAAACATGAAAGCCTGATTTATCCTACACATACAGTACATACTTGTTGTTCTCCAAATTGTTCTTGTGGTTAAATTTTATTTCCCTAATCATATTTTGTCTTTTTCAAGCCAAAGACCATGTTCTATACTTCTCTATAATATGCCCATAGCAAAGAACAGTTCTGCAAAACAGCAGACATTAAATATACAGCAGTTGAGATAAATGTGCAGTTGAATAGTTACAACACTGACCTTTTGAAAAGAAATTGAGGAACAGATGGTCAAAACAAAATTTAGTATTGAGAGAAAACAGAAGAGGGGGATCAAACATCATGACTGAGGGTTGATTAATAATCAAATTATTAAATTGAGGATGTTCTTAGCTCTCCAGTTGTATGTTTATTTTGCTCTTCACTGACACAAGGAAATCTGTTAATACAGAAAAATTAAATTTTCCTGAATGCAATTCAAATGAGGTTGAATTCATTTTCAAAAATTGCCTTTTCCTTATACATAATAATAAGTATTAGTAGCTATTTTTTATTATCCCATCAACTGATTCTTTTAAGGATTAATTCAATCAAGTAAAGAGGCATTAAGGAGTGGGTGATAAGGTCAAGGAAATAATAATACTGTATTGCATGCTTAAAAGTTGCTAAGAGAGTAAATCTTAAAAGTTCTCTTGACAAAAAGAAATTGGTAACTCTATATGGTGATGGACGGTAACCAGACTTATTGTGGTGATCATTTCACAGTGTATATTAATATTGAATCATGTTGTACAACTAAACCAATATAATGCTCTGTCAATTATACCTCAATTAAAAATCAAGTTTAAAAACAAAAATATAACGAAGTCTGAATTATTTAGTGGCAGCTTAATTCAGTTAGGACACGGGGCAGATTCAGTACCTTCCTATTGCCGTAATTAAGCACAGGCAGCAGCCAATGAATGCTGATGGACAACACTCCACAACCCAGACCAGAGAGTAAAATCTAGCTTTGGGATTCAAGTGGAGATGTGACTAGTGAGAGAAATCCCAAGATGTGGAGCCCAGAGCATAATCTTCATGTAGAGCAGAAATTCCAGAGGCTAGCCTCCTCTCCTAAGATCCTGAGTGGAGCCTACATAAGCATCAGTTAACTATAGCCAAAATAGTCAATGTTTCTGGGGTGTGCTTTTCCCAGGGTCTATTGTGTCTCAGATTGCAACTCGTCCTTTCTTCTTGCCCTCCACATCTACGCATGAGCAAAAGTTTTTGTTGTTTTTTGTTTTTGTTTGTTTTGTTTTTTAATATACAGATACACTACAAATTCTTCTTTTGAGGCAGCGTAGTCATATGTACCCCTGGTCCTAGATGCTGAGTTCCTTGGTGGGTTTCAAAATGCAAACTTGAGTTTACGGCCAAAAGGAACCAATATGCTCTTCGGGACTGAAAGAGAATCACACATTCTGGGAGGGAACTTCAGGGATAAGAGATAGAAGCCAAACTAGGACTCCGGAGGGAACAGAGTGCAGCTGGGGGGAATGGCATGGAAGAATGCCACCTGTTCCAATAATGACTCCTTCTCCCAAATCTCTAGTTGAGTGCACTGAAGCCCATAAAATATGTAGTCCAGGTGGACTATTTGTGCAAACTATTGAAGGGGCTAAGACATGCCTAAGTTAACCTAAGATAGAACAGGAAGGCAAAAGAGATAGCGTTCCTGGCAGAAGCCAGACTCTCTAAAGAGTGATTCCCAAAGAAGAGAGCGTTGTAAGATCTTTGAACTGTCATGATTTACATAGAGTTTAGGTGGCTGCACAGGGACCAGGTATCTAAAACTAACATCCCCAACTAAATCAATGTCTCATCTCTTCTGAGAGAAAGCAAGAACATTTCTTAAGGGAAACAGTGAAATTACATGTGAATGTTTAAATAACAAAGGGGCTCTGTAAGAGGAGCAAAAATAGAATCATCTAAATTATTTTCAAGGGAAAATTTTCTATAAAGTAAGTCAGCATGTCATTGAAAAATTATGCAAACTACAGAAATGTGAATTATAATCCTATTTCTTCCAAGTCGTTTCACAATCTTGTTTGATCTGTCTTACTTATAAATGTGACTGATAATATTTGCAGCATGTGACAAAGCTGGATGATCTCCTAAAACCATTATATCTCTCAGAAATATGACATTCTGAGTAACTGAATTGAATATTTAAATATATAATTTGTTCCCGTTATTTGCAATTCAGTTAGCTAAAACAAGCACATACTGATTAGTAAAATGAATGTCACTAAATAGTTCAATTTTCCTAGTTTCAGTTAAGGATTCTTATGGAAAATGATATATGGGTAGGCAAGGAAAAATAAAAGCATGGACTGTTAAGAGATTTCTAAACGATAGAATTATTCCCCATAAATTGATAATTGAGAAAATTATTCTATCTTTATTTTACATGCCTTTATTTGTTGCATTTTGAGACATATCCTTCAACTACATATAAAAACAAATAAATGTGAACATTTACCTGTAGATAATATTTCAAATTACGCTATTAGGCAATATTTTCATTTCATAACATAATGTGTTAATCTGTGGCTTTTTTTTTTTTAAGAACTTTTATTGAGATACAGTTAACAGAAAATAACCAGCATATATTTAGAGTGTACAATTTGATATCCCAATCTCCCAATTCATTCCCCCCCAACCCTCCCCGCTTTCCCCACTTGGTGTCCATATGTTTGTTCTCTACATCTGTGTCTCTATTTCTGCCTTGCATTTCCTCTTTCATAGTTGTTAGCATTTGCCTTATGTATTGAGGTGCTCCTATATTGGGTGCATATATATTTATAATTGTTATCTCCTCTTCTTGGATGGATTCCTTGATTTTTATATAATGTCCTTTCTTGACTCTTGTAACATTTTTTATTTTAAAATGTTTTATCTGATATGAGTATTGCTACTCCAGCTTTCTTTTGATTTCCATTTGCATGGAATTTCTTTTTCCATCCCCTCACTTTCAGTCTGTATGTGTCCCTAGGTCTGAAGTGGGTCTCTTCTAGACAGCATATATATGGGTCTTGTATTTGTATCCATTCAGACAGTCTGTGTCTTTTGGTTGGTGCATTTAGTCCATTTATATTCAAGGTAATTATCGAGATGTATGTTCTTAATACCATTTTCTTAATTGTTTTGTTTTTGTTTTTGTAGGTCCTTCTCTTATGTTTCCCGCTTAGAGAAGTTCCTTTAGCATTTGTTGCAGGGCTGGTTTGGTGGTGCTGAATTCTCTTAGCTGTTGCTTGTCTGTAAAGCTTTTGATTTCTCCATTGAATCTGAATGAGATCCTTGCTGGGTAGAGTATTCTTGGTTGTAGGTTCTCCCCTTTCGTCAGTTTAGATATATCGTGCCACTCCCTTCTGGCTTGCAGAGTTTCTGCTGAGAAATCAGCTGTTAACCTTATGGGAGTTCCCTTGTATATTATTTGTCATTTTTCCCTTGTTGCTTTTAATAACTTTTCTCTGTCTTCAATTTTTGTCAGTTTGACTGCTATATGTCTTGGCATGTTTCTCCTTGGGTTTATCCTGCCTGGGACTCTCTGCGCTTCCTGGACTTGGGTAGCTATTTCCTTTCCCATGTTAGGGAAGTTTTCAACTATAATCTCTTCCCATATTTTCTCGGGTCCTTTCTCTCTCTCGTCTCTTTCTGGGACCCCTATAATGTGAATGTTGGTGCATTTAACATTGTCCCAGAGGTCTCTTAAGCTGTCTTCAGTTCTTTTCATTCTTTTTTCTTTATTCTTTTCCACATCAGTGATTATCACCATTCTGTCTTCCAGGTCACTTCTTTGCCCTTCTGCCTCAGTTAATCTGCTATTGGTTCCTTCTAGTGTATTATTCATTTCAGTTATTGTGTTGCCTATCTCTGTTTGTTTGCTCTTTAATTCTTCTAGGTCTTTGGTAAACTTTTTGATCTTTGCATCCAATCTTTTTTCAAAGTCCTGAATCATCTTCACTATCATTATTCTGAATTCTTTTTCTGGAAGGGTGCCTATCTCCTCTTCATTTAGTTGTTTTTCTGGGGTTTTATCCTGTCCCTTCATCTGGTACAAAGTCCTCTGCTTTTTCATTTTCTCTATCTTTCTGTGGCTGTGGTTTTCAGTTCTGCAAGACGAAATACTGCTGATACTGCTTGATACTGCTGTCTGCCCTCTTGTGGAGGAACGAAAATCATTTTTGTGTCCCCAAATATTTAGAGGTTTCAGATGATTCTGTTTTTTAGTAATATTATTAATTTATGTCTGCA
The DNA here is from genome assembly GCF_030028045.1 of Hippopotamus amphibius kiboko. Lineage (NCBI taxonomy): Eukaryota > Metazoa > Chordata > Mammalia > Artiodactyla > Hippopotamidae > Hippopotamus > Hippopotamus amphibius. Next base: position 34,290,103 of record NC_080192.1, on the reverse strand, counting down.
ATAGTGATGTGAAAACCAGGCAATATCTCAGTGAGTTAGATTAGATGATGTTCTTCATCCTCTCTCTTTAATTAGCTGAATAATTGCTTCAGCTTTTCAATTCTCTTTGCCCATAGAGACTTAACTTGAGACTCCACTTTCCTTGCTAGAAAATCACATTCAGATTTTTCCAAGATAAGCTGTTTAATTTTGTTCACCTAAATGATTGATAGCTGTTCAGAAAGAACAAAAGCCAGACAAAGCCAAGCAGGAACTCTGACCCCTGAAGGAAGAGTTTTTCACTCTGTCAAAAAAACCCCACAGGTTTATAATTTAATAATATTTATATGATTTTATATATGTATATATGTATGTATTTATATAATACATACCATCTACTTACATATATTTATATTTTTGCAGATATATTTCTGGGTCTCCAGTAATAAGTATTTTTAAAAGAATGTGGGATCCCCAAGTCTGAAATATTTTATTGAAAGTAAAATCAAGAGAAAGATAGCATGCACAATACAACAAACTATTCAGAGATATAGAAATTAGAAATTCAAATGTAATGTAAACTTGACCATATCCTTTTTTTACAAATAATCTTGTATATTACATATTTTATGTTTCTTATTGTCTTTGAAATGAGGTTTAGCCTAGTCACAAAGGCAATTAATTGCTTTCATAATAACATAGAGTGGAAGTCATTTTATTTAACTTGATTCAGCATAGTATTTTAAAGGTCGTGTGATCACATGGCATATAAGATCTTGGTTTTTTTTTTTTTTTTTTTTTTTTGGCACACGGGCTTAGTTGCTCCGTGGCATGTGGGATCTTCCTGGAGCAGGGATCGAACCTGTGTCCCTTGCATTGGCAGGCAGATTCTTAACCACTGCGCCACCTAGGAAGCCCCGGCATATAAGATCTTAACACTTGGAGGTAACTGCCCTTGAATGGTTTAAGCTGTTTCAAACCATCATGTGTTTGTGTGTGTAACGTGACGTACAATAGCCAGTTTTTTTCCATCTGTAGTGTTGCCCTTAGCAACAGAAAAGCATGTGACAGTGCTTATGTGACTCTGCTGGCCTGCAACAGTGTGTAGAAGGATTTAAGCAAAATGAAACAGACAGAAATATTGATCTAGGCAACTGGAGTTTTCAAGTGTATTGCAGTGATCATGCAGACCATTAAGGGAAGAAAAGAAAGAAACAAAGAAAACAAGCAGAGAAAACTGGAGTGAGGCTATGGTAACACAAAGGGGTGTGTTTTCCAGAGGTTGTTATGGAGTTGAATTTTAAAATGTACATGTAGAACAGATGTGATCATTCTATTCCTTTGTCTCTGTCATTTTTTAGTTTATATTTAGTAAATAAGGCTAAACCCTTTTCTGCTGTGTGATATGGAAAAGGGTAATTCTATAATTACAAACACCTTCCTCTCATTTGAAGATAGCTTGAGAAATATGTTTTCAGAGGAGATTCTTTTTCTGGAGTCCACAGGACAGTTTAAATTGAGTAGAATTATAAGATCACATATATGGAATAGCATGATATAATCATGTCTACTATAAACCATACCATTTTTTCACATACAATGTTTTTATTTGAGTTTGGGAAACTTAATCAAACTAGGAGAGTGAAGATTCTATAGTACTCATTAGAAACAAACCCAATTTACTCACTCTGTTAAGAACTCTGTGTATACATATATCTTCAATCAGAAAGAAAAAAAATGCAGATGTGACAGCATAAGGACCATGGTTAGAATTGTATCATGTAGACAAATATGCTTCTGGGTCATGTAATCCTTCCATGTGAATTCCAGTGCATTTGGTAGTCTATTATGAAAAGAATGATACTGTGAAGAGAACTATGGCAAAGAGAACAAATCTCAAAAGGGAACATATCTCCACTATTACTATTTTATGTTTACTATGGTGAAGAAGAGAAGAAATAAATGAATTTTACACTACCAAATAGTTCAGTTGATTAGAGGACCAATGAATAGTGCATACTTGTGATATTTAAGTTCCTTTATATGGTTTCATTGCAAAAGCAGTATAAAGTACATGGTGTTATACCCATTTTACAGATGAGGAGCTTGAAGCTTTAATAGCTTAAGGTCCTCTCCCAAGACTACTACTTAGGAATTAAGTGTGTTTTTGCACCTAAGACTTATACCACACCCTTGCTTGCCACTAAGCCACTTAGACAGAAGAAAGTCTGTGTGCATGTACAATGCATTTCATAGGTCTTGTTCAACTACAAAAAATGGGCAGGATATTTTAACTCTGAACTTCCCCATAGTCAAACCAATAAGATAAATACATGATCAGTTATAATTCACTAATTTTTTCAATAGATATTTATTCTGTGCCTCCTCCATGTCAGACACTGTACTAGGCACTAGAAATACAATGGAGGGAAGACAGACATAGTTTTTGCCTTATGTATTAGTTAGGGTCCTCCAGAGTAACAGAGCCAATAGGAGAATATATATAAATATTCAAATGCTAATCTCTCTGTATACACATATAAATAAATGAGCTTTATTAAAACTGTATGGGTTCAGAACAGACCTCCCTAAAATATGCTAATTTGGCATTTGGATTATTTTGAACTAAAGGCAATGGAGACCCTATAGGCTCAAGAGAAATTATCATCCTTCCCTTAACTAATAGAAGAATTTAAACTGGGGCTTTTTCCCAGAAAAAGAGTTTTACCACAGATAAATTTTATCTACGTGGGCCCATCTATATGGCAGAGCAAACATTTAGTTACCAAATATCTGCTCTTCTTCTTATTGTCCTGTGAATGACCCTCCTGTCTTTGGAAGCCCCAGGCTCCTATCATAACTGAGAGGAGCTGAATTGGACTTCATGTTAGATCTGTTTCTTTGACTTTAAGAAGAAACCTTTGCTTTTTGTTACTTTTGTTATGATCATACATGATGGCCTGCCTCAGGGAACACTGCCCCTCTGCCTGAATGTTAAACTAAAGTGCCTCTGTTCAGCTCACAGGCAGACAGTCTGCCCTGCCCACCTGTGTGAATGGCTGAAATTAACATCCTGATCTTTTGCAAGACTGATGGCCCTTTCACTTTACTTCCTCACAGCCTCTCCCTTTCTGATTCTATAAAACAAACTGGCATCCAGGCCCAGATAAGATGGTTTTTAGGAGACACTAGTCTGCCATTGTCTCGGTCTGCCAGCTTTCTGAATAAAGTCTTATTCCTTGCCTCAACACCTTGTCTCCTATACATTGGCCTGTCGTGCGGTGAGCAGAGTGAGCTTGGACTCGGTAACACTATCCCATTCCTTAGCTGAGGATGGCATATACATCTCATTTTACCTTCTGCTTTTGAACCTCCTCATATTTGTGGAGTCTCTGATTCTCTCATGTATGTGGAGTTCCTGTTCATAAGAAACAAAATTTGATTTTTTTTCTCCTGTTAGTGTGTCTCATGTCAGTTTAATTCTTGGACCAGCCAGAAGAACCTAGAAGAGTAAAGGAAATTTTTCTTGTTCCTGACATAAGGAATTGGCTCATGTGTTATGGAAGCTAAAATGCCCCGTGATCTGCCATCTGCAAGCAGGAGGCCAGTAATGTAGACGCCAGTTCTAATCTGAAGACCTGAGAACCAGGAGCACTGAAGGCAGAAGACTGATGTCTCAGGTCATGATAGACAGAGCACATACACCCTTCCTCTGCCTTTTTGTTCTATTGGAGGATGGTCTCCCACATTGGGGGTGAACGGTGGGAATCTACTTTGTTCAGTTCACCAGTTCAAATGCTAATCTCTTCAAGAAATGCTCTCACAGACACACCCAGAAATAATGTTTAACCAGATATCTGTATCTGGTGGCCCAAACTGACAAATTAAATTAACCATCATACCTTACTGTGTTCTTGCCTTGCCTCTGTAATCATGACTTCATAGAATTACAATGCCCTACTTTCTTAGTCCTCATTGAAATGGCAAAAGAAAACATTAACCAAGTGTTATGTTTATTTTCTGTATCCCCAATGAGAGTACCATGGCTGTAATTCAGCCTCTAGAACTGTGACCTACTCCACAATTATGTTTCAATGAATGATTAAAGTCATCACACCTAAATATATAATTTATGTATTTAGTTTATAATCTATATAAACAATGGAAGGAGGTATTTGGTTTTATATAGTAGGAGGGAAAGGACGATCATCAGATAGCTTTAGGAATGAGAAAAAGACGGGAAATAGCACTTGAGAAAGTTTGATTATAAATGGGAAGAACGATGAGATAAGATAGTAGCTAGAAGGTAAAGAAGAAAAAAGGCAAGAGTTTTGATATGTTTAACTTTTGTGAGGGAGGAAGAAATTTTCCTGTACCCTTCTAGGTTCTTCTGGCTGGTCTAAGAATTAGATTGAAATGAGACAGATTAACAGGAAAAAAAATCACACAAAAATGAAATGGAGTCCCCCTAAAGCCAAATTTCTCTGCTGAGTTTAGATTAACCTCTCTATCCAAAACTGTGTTCTCTTTTTTGTCCTACCCCTGTTGCCCTCAGGATTGAAGAGTTTCAAAGAAAAGAGGGGATTGAAACCAAGTAGGACCCTGGGAACCTTCCTGGGTACAAAATATTCTGTGTTCCCTGTTTCTTGTTTATAGGAAAAAGACTAGTTTCCTAGACCTTCCTCAAGTTCCAAAGAGTAGCACAAGCAATTACTAATTAGGGAAGTGAGGGAATGCAGAAACAAAGGAAAAGCAGTTAGGCAAGAAAAGCAATGGCAATAGTTCAGCATAAAACGGAGTCCTAGTTCCTCCTCAAAGGATATGCATAACAATCTGACACAGAGCTTTGAGTGGTTCTGCAGGAACTAAGACCCCTCACCAGGTGGAGAATGGTGACTACATGCTGAACACAAGCACTATGGTTGGAACTGGAAGGCTGATGATTAAGATTCCTGAAACATCATCCTGTTACTTCACCACCAACCAATGAGAAGAGAGTCATGCACCCTGCAGCCCTCACTCCAAATGTTGCCTTTAAAAAACCCCGAAAGCCATTAGAAAGTTCAGGTCTTTTGAGCATAAGCTATCTGTTCTCCTTGCTTGGTGCCTGCAGTAAATACTGTACTTTCCTTTACCACAACCCAGTGTCAGTAAATGGGCTTTGTTGTGCAGTGAGTGAATGGACTCAAGTTCCATTTGGTAACAAAAATTTAATAACATGTACATACATGGGAGGGACCCAGGAGAATTGAGCAACCCACCAAAGTGGCAGAAACCCAACTTTAAATACCATCTTCAGCTAAAGAAAAAAGGGGATTTGGGAGGTAGTGATTAGGGACTTCAAAGGGGAGGAAATCAATTCACATGAAAATGGAAAAGCACTTGTATGATAAGTGTTTTCTGGGCCATACAGAGACAATGGGACAGAGAAGGAAATTTTAACGAGCAGATTTTCCTAGGTTCCTCTCTGCACATCTAGTTTGTATTATAGTTATCTACGGTGATAGTACACTTTCCGGAATAGACCCTCTATTTACAATCTTCTAGGCAGTTAGGGGGAAGATTAAAGTCTCTTCCTGAGTCTTTTGGGCCTTGATTGTTTTCGAAATAATCCCCATGCCAGATACATTTTGGAATGGCAAGTTTTGTTCCCCGACACTTTGCTTCATTGTATTTTTTTAAGATAGAAGAAACTTGAATAGACCTAGGTGTTGATGAGAAGTGTGGCAGACTGCTAATTGGCCCCTAAAGATTTTTCTCTTTTCCCACAGAAAAGGAGTTGTAGCTGAGCACAGAGCCACTCAGTTGGAGACTACATTTCTCAACTTCCCTTGCAGCTAAGGGAAGTTAGACTGACTATGACTGACTAAGCTGTAGCCAATGGTATGTGAATGGAAGTGATCTTTGCAACCTCTGTAAGTCTCAAAATGGAATTTTGTGCCCTCCACTTCTGCCTTCCCCTTCTTCTTACAGGCTGGAATGTGGAAGTTGTGGTGACTTAATTCAACTTCATGGAAGAGCAACAAGATGAAGGGAAATTGGTCCTGTGAAGGGATTAGAAACCCCTGCAGCTCGTGTCCAGACAAAATAGTTAAGTGAGAAGTAGCATGTATCTCATTATGTCTGTTTATTTTGGAGTCTCTTCTCTAATGGCTTACCCTATACTTAACTAATATAAGAGGGATCCAGAGAGAGGGAGAAGTTAGAGGTACCATAGTAAAAAGAAATAGATAAGATTCATTAGAAGCTGTAAGAATTAAGAATTTAAAATTTAAAATGGCACTGTATATTACATATGAGTATGCGTACACATGTGAGTATACAATAATATATAAAATCAACGAAAAAAAATAATGCAGGAGTCTGCAAGGGAAAGATCTTTTAAGAATATGTTTTGGATCTGGCTCAGCATGAGGTGCTTTTGAAACTGCACCTCTGATGGGACTTGAACCCACAATCTTCCAACTGAAACTGCACAACTCATCTCAGATTCTAATGAAGCTCAGGTTCTGGATGTCTCCTGCAGAAGGAATTCAGCGAGAGGCAAAGTGATGGGTAAGAAGTAGATTTATTAATATAGGACATTTGTGAAGGATACAAGCTGGCGGGCAAGAGGGCTCTGTCCTGAGAACTAAGTAAGCTACATTTTTATAATCAAAGGAAAAGTGGGGAGGGAGAGAAGACCACCTTCTTCCTCATTTTTTGAGTAGACATCAGGCTTAACATCATTAGCTCCTCCTTCATGTTGGGTGGGAGACTTTTTGACCCTATATGGTCAAACCACAACTGCCATGGCTCTGTTCAAATCAGCAGAAGGGTGGTAACATTTACTAAAATATGTTAAATCAGCTCAGCTTTCAGTATAATGATGGTCTTCTACTTTGGAATGTCACCTTTCCCTTATGTTCCCTTATATTCCTGTCCCTGGTTTGTGTAGAGGTGCATGTCCTAAGGATCATTATCTGCTGACCTCCACCAACAGGATGCAAGCCTCATTTTTTCACTTAATGGCCTGGGGCAAATCGTGTACTTTTATTTATGGCTTTATTGTTAAGCAAGCCTGCTTCATTTCCCACCATTCTGATAGCTTTCCTGACTGATCATTAACTTATGGTGGTCTCCCAAATTTCCCTCAAGTTCCTTCTCTATCTATAATCCCCTAGTGGGATTTCTAAAACTACCTGTGTAACTATCCTACTCTATCCTTATCACTTTTACATAATTTTATCTCACTTAATATTAATATTGATCCTAAGAGTAGTAGGTATTATAAAATTAGGTTTTTAGAAACAGAGAGACAAAAAGCCCTTTTTTTGGTCTATGTCTCACAACTATTAAGTGGCTTATTTAGGGTCCAAAGATAAAGTGTCTAATTCCTAAGTCCTTGCACATTTTATTACTCTTTTGATGAGATAATTGAATTTTTATTTGCATACTAATTCAAATATCTATCTACTTAAATATCTATCCAACTCAAATATCTAATATACTGCCAAGAAATAGTTTAAAGGAATATATGAATGGAATACTAGCATATAAAGGATTACTTATGCTATTTCATGCTTGTGATTAAGGGGAATTCTAATTAAATATGATTCTGCCCCAAGTCCGAGTCCTAAATCTAATTGCCTTTGTTTGCCTGACAGGTTGTTCTAGCCAATCAGTCTCTACTTTGTTCTTTAAAAAAAGTCATAATCAGAGGCTCCTCCTTTTATAGACTTCTCCAAATTGCAAACTTTCATAGATTTGAACATACTTTTCAGACAAAAGTATGTTCGCCTCTGCCTGTTCCCAGTAAATAGCACTAACCTTTACTAGTACAATATTGTTAATTTTATAAGTATATAAAATTTAGATATATATTTACATATAAGCATATAAAATTTAGATGTAGCCTTTCATTATTTACCTTGTTCATAAGAAGAGGAGCTTTTGTAAACTTGATAGTTTGCTCCAGTGTTTCTCAAATCTTACTTCGCAAAAAGTCTCATGACCAGTGGCTGGCTGGATGCAAGCCTCAGGATGTAGAAGAAGCAGAGCTTACTCTGTAGCCAGATTACTTGTTTAAATCCCAGATCTTCTTATTTCCTAAATTCAGGTTGTGTTGCAAGTTACTTCAGGGCTTTCCACATTAGTTTTCTCATCTGTGGATATGGTACCCACCAGAAAACTTTGTTGTGAAGATTAAAGGAGATAACTTATGTAATTATAGTTGAAGAATATTCAAGATATAGATTGTTACAGATATCCTAAACTTTTTGAACCTCATTCACACACAGTCAGTTATTATTCAGTCTAGACGTTTGCTATTTTCCTTAAGAACAAGTATTAACTCACACTACACAGTTATTAACAAAATTTGCAAATTAGGAAGCGCTGTTAAAAACCCCTTTTTAAATGTGAAATACACTCCTAAAATCCTAGGAACAGATTTGAAAATGTGTAGGAAGTTGAAAGCTCACATATAAAATGATATTTCTGTACTAAACTTTAGCACTATAGTTATCCTTTTCATAACAAACTTTTAAAATAATAATTCTGAGAATTATAAATATATATACACATATGCTCATAAACACACACATACACAGAGTGTGCATGAAACTGGAATTTTAGTTCAGTTCTCATTTATGTTCATTAATATTACCCATTGCTGCTGTAGGTTGAAACAGACAGTGCTTATGTGTGCAACTTTCTCATTTCAGCACCTCCCAACAAACATTAACACACCAAATTTGGGGGTAAGTTATAGGTGATGGTTAGAATAAAGACTAAGCTCTGTAATAAGAGACTAAAAACCAAAGTATCTTTAAAAAGTTTTTTATTTCTCTTTTAATTGGTAATCTGTGTCTCTGTTCCAGGGCTGGCATGCCATCTCCACTGTGTTAGAGACGCAGGTACTTTCTATTTTGCTACTCTTCCACTCCAAAAATATTGCCTGTATCCACAGAGCAAAAGGTAGTTCCACCCCCTCATCCACATTTCATCCCTGGAAAGGGGAAATGAGAGATAGGGAGGGCGTGAACTTTTCATTGTTATGGGCATTGCCTAGTTGTTGGAAACATCACTTCCATTCATCTTCATTGACCAGAAACTAGTTACATCACCACCTTAGCTTCAAGAGAGGTGAGAAAATTTAATCTTAGCTGGGTGGACATGAATCCAGCTAAGAATTATATAGAAGTGGAGAAAAGAATTGGAGGTACCAACATTGGTCTTGACCAGTTTGCCTAAGCCCAGTCCACTCGAATCCAAAGGTTCTAAAGTCACTAACCATCTGCTTGCCAACCTTCTTTACTTACTCTGAAAACTGTGGGTTCATGCACAGAATGATGAATTATGACTCTGAGAAAAATATTTGGAATTTATTCTTTCAGATATCTTTTAATGCCATATACTGAGTTTTCATTGTGAAGGGAAAATAAAGCATAAAGCTCAGTTTGGGGGTTCAGTGTGGGAACGTCTGGGTAGGGACAGCAAGATGTTACTGTGGGCTTAAGGAAGAAGAAGTAAGAATTGTCAATGTCTTTTCAGTATTGGTAAGAATCCACAAAGGATGTGTTGTGTTTGACCTCTTGCTCTCTTTCCTCTATTGAGAACAATGTGCCAAGTGAAACATAGAAAAAAATAAAATAGATAATAAGATGCAAAAGAATATGGACAGATACAAATATAATAGATAACATGATTTTTTTTTTCTGTTGAGGAAAATACAAGCCATTTTTTCTTTCTGTTAAAAAAAAAATACTGTGCTTTTGAAAATCAGCATGTGACTTTTGATTAACAGAGTTTCAAACATCAATCCAGATCCTGAAGCTCTAATATTTGATAGAATAAAAAAAAAAAATAAGGTTAACCATTTTAGAGTCTAATACCTTTATTGAAAAAGGTGTCGTGTTTGTTTAGGACTTAGATGTTACAAATAATTTTATAATTGATTTTAATTTTAATTCCTTTTTATGAATTTTAATTTCTTAATCAAAGTTTGATTCAAAAAAACATTTAGTGCCTGACAGCCTCTGCAGTCAGTCTAAGTTCTGGCTGCACTATCTGAAGAAGGAGCACCTGTGTGGCTGCTCCAAAATGCACCTTTCTCCTGGCTTCTGAGGAAGTAACAGCTCATGCTGTGGAGGCAATGGGCTTCCTCCTCCTTGTAAAATGTGTGGGCACAGGGAAGTACAGAACTGGTAATCAAAATGACAAAATACAATGAGTGAGAAAAATAAGAGATTAGATACAGCTCAAGAAGGAATTAGTGAGTTGGAATGTCAGATTGAAAAATTATTTCAGAGGCATCAAGAAACAGTAATGTAATATCTTTTAAAAATAATTTAAAAACTAAAAGACATATAAGATAGAAATAGAAGTGCATGGGATTTAGTATGGATGAACTATTTAGCTCATTTGCAGGTAAGCCAAGCATATCTAAATGTATCTCAGAGTATACTTTAACTCATGTGAAATTATAAAGCTGTATTTGTTTATAGAAAAAAAAGGACAGGAAAAGAAGACAATTTCTAAGGTTAGTGATAAACATAAAATGAAAGTCAAGAGATCAAAGAAGCTGATGCTTTTAAGCCAGAAAATATGTTTAAAGAATGGTATATCAAATGTCACTTCATTTGCAAAGGTCCATAACACTTTTTCAGAGAGGGTTTCCTTCTGGCAAAAGATAGTTATCACACAAGAGATAGAACATTCGTGAAATTTGAAATGTGGTTGACTTTCCACATGAGGCTACAATTAAATTTAAAAGAAATTCAAGAGTTTCTACAAATAATTTCATGAGGCAACAGGATGCTGAAGTCACTTGTACTGCCACTGAAATTCACTGTAAGTTGGTTTGGAAATTATATTTACTTCTGAATAGATAATCGAAGCCATGAAGAGGTGGCAGCAGCTGACATGTTGCCATGGTAGCATTTCCTCCCCAGCTGAGGAAGCTATACAGAAGAAAGAATATAGGTCAGAAAGTGTTTACACTGACAAAACAACTGCATATTAAAATCAAATGCTTTTGTAGACATCATATGCCAAAGGAGAGTTGTGAATCCTAGTTTCAGGCTATTAAAAACAGATTGATTCATCTTTGGGATGATGTAGCAAGCTGCATGCACAGTGAGACAAGGGACATTCAAGGTCAAGAATACCCTCTTCCCTGCATATTGACATCTCAATTTAAAAAATGGGGTCATGATAAAACTTTTTCCTTTGGGTTTCATCTGAGTTCCTTGAAATAGAGGTATATTCAACTGAAGGATTCTCTCAGAAGGCAATTCATTTCACAATGAATTACCCCAGGGTAAGAAGGATATAAATAAATATAATAAATATCTGTGGGTTGTTAATTCTATACCCTCATTAATGACCAAAATTTCTGAAATGTGATTGAAGTCAGATATAACTAAAGAGATGAAGAAAATAAGGGTGAGAAATGAAGGGATGAAGTAATTAATCAATAGACCAGATATAGAAAGAGTGAAAGAAGAAATAAAAGTAGAAAAGAAGAATGGAAGAAAAGATGGAAGGAGAAAAGAAAAAGGCAGGAAGGAAGGGAGGGAGGGAAGGAGGGAGGGAGAGAGGAAGGAAGGGGGGAAGTAAGCAGGGAAGGAAGGGGAGAAGGAAAGGGGAGAAGGAAAGTGGAAAGGAAGGGGAGAGGAAGAGGGGAGGAAGGGGGGGGAGGGCGGAAAGGGAGGAAAGAAAAACATTGGGAAGTATCATAGTGTCCCTGATGAAGGATGAAGGTGGCATTTACAAGACAGTGGCTGAAATGGAAATTTGTAGTTTGCCTTGAACATATCCATCAGTCCCCAAGCCATCAGACAACCCTAACTTTTCTCATCTGGGGAATTCACACTTTGCATTTTTATTAACTTTGGTTTGGATGGGGTTAATAGTATGCCCAGTTCTAATGGTAGAATATGATAGGCTTAAGCTGATAATATGTCTCATTATTCACTGAACAAAGTGATTAGTTCAGAGGTAGGCAGATGATCCAATCTGAGCCAGTACTTACATGTTCTTTGGAGTTTCTAAAAACGAAAAACTCTTTCAATCTTCTCCTGGAGTGGCAGTATGAAGATCTGAGGTCTCTCTGCAGCCATTTTGGGACCACTAGGAAAAAGCTCGAAGCTAATAGAAGCCATCATTTGAAACTGGGGATAGAGATACCCCAGGGAAAAATGAACCAAGATATGGATTGAGTGACATTTCATCCTTGAAGCAAACCGCACCATAAGGCAGAGATGCCCATGGACTGTTGTTTAGTTGCAGGGACAATTACATTCTTGATTTTGCCTAAGCCAGTTTGAGTTCGGTTTTTCATTTCTTGATTTGGGAAAGAATTCTGATAAAATTCCCCTTATTTCCAAAATCCTCTCCCTTTTTTGAGCCAAAAGAAAATAACCGAAGTAACTGAGGCACAAAATAATGGTTGTATCCTTGGGTTCAGAATCCATGAAAATCCCTGGAACATGCATTTGTGAATTCCCATGTGCAAGGCACTAGAAAGGATATGAATATGAGCAAGACAAAGTCTGTGACATTAAATGCACAGAAATGAGCAGGAGACTATATATACCTTCTGTTTACTGTTATATCTATTAGTAATAAAAACTGCATAACTGTTGTTACCGTTAAGAACTTGATTAGCTTTTGTCTCTGTTTCCTAAGACAGAAACTAAATCCCTTGGGTTTCCTAAGTGACAGGAATTTTTTGTTAGTTATAGTGCATCCTGATAGTTTATACTAAGGTGATTCAAGGTGGGCCCCTAGTGAGCTTACACTAAAAGATGATTTAGGATGATGTAGGCCACTGCAGAAAGACCAATCTCAATCATGTTATTAAAGGGTTGGGGCTTTGATATCACCAAATTCCTGACCTCCAGGGAGGGGAGGAGGTTGGTGATTGAGTTCAATTATGTGGTCAATGATTTAATCAATTGTGCCTATATAATGAGATTTGCATGAAAATTCTAGGCATGGAAACTCAGTGAAGCTTCCCAGTTTGTGAATTCACTGATGTGATGGGAGAGTGAGGTGCCCTGATTCCACGGGGGAGAGGATATAGAAGCTCGCTGTTCCTTCCCAGAACTCACCCTCTGTGCCTCTTCACTTGAATGGTCGGTCCTCTTGGTTTGAAGTCTTTATAATAAGACCATAATAAGAACAGCATTTTTTCTGAGTTCTCTGAGTTATTCTAGAAAATTATCAAACCTGAGGGGGTCATAGGAACCTCCAAATTTATAGCGAGTCATGGCTATACTTATGACTGTAAGTACAGGTGGCCCCATGACCCCTTAGTTGTGGCTGGCATCTGAAGTAAGATCAATCTTTTGGGGGACTGTGTCCTTTAACTTATAGGATTTTTGCAAACTCCAGGTGGTTAGTGCCAGAATTGAGTTGTAGTACACCCGGTTAGTTTTGGTTTGAAATGAAATAATAATGTAATACCATAATGAAATTTCTGGGCGTTTACAAAAGCTAAGAAAAAACACTGCACCTTAAATCCAAGTTTAGTACAATGGTATTTAAGGAAAAATATAAATGTTCCCTTGGTCTTTTCTCCAGTAAGTCATCCCCGGGCTTCCAGAGAGTTTTAGGGAATGGCTGGAAATTTTGGGAGACAGTTTGATGAAAGACTTGTGAAAGGGGTTATTCTTCAACAGCTTCTAAATTAGAACTACTGTTGTTCACAAGCTCATAACTGGAGGATGAAAACAAACACAAAATTCGGTTTCACATGAAGGCAGCCAGATATGAATTCCCTTCCGCACCTTGTTTTGTAATACGGATGGACAGAATGCTTTCAAGAAATTTCGCTTGCTGTCAACATCAGCTGAGGTAAGTTGGTGGGAAGGAGCTTCTGAGGCTCAAGTGATCATGTGACTCCAGAGTCTATACAAAGTGGATCCAGAGTTCAACTTCAGTTATTTAGTTCTTAACTCAGTTTTATCAGCCACAACATGCTAGTCTAAGGATTAATGTGAGCTTTTGCTAAATCCATAAACAGGGAACATGTATTTACATATTCATTATTTATGATCATTTTTATGGTTCTTGAAAGAGTACTTCCTCACTTCTCCTCCACTCCATAATACCCTGCCCACAATACCTCTTATTTCCCATGAGAAAGGGAACTTTCCAGAAATGTTTCTGATGTTTCTGAAAAAGCTGCATTTTCTGATGAGAAATCCACTTCTGGTACAGTGTCTATAGACTGAACAAAAATATCAGGAATACTATAGAGAAAAGATTGGTTGACTTTAAAATAGACCAATAAATTGGTATGATGGGATGCAAGGTTATCTATTTCTTGTGTTTAGTAAAAATTACGAATTAAACACACAGTTTCAGATATCCAATAAGCCCAGGCAGGTTGGATTTGAAAGAAAATTTTTATAACAGAAAGTCAAACATCAATAGACACAAAAGTATACACTAAAACTCAGTATCTTTATCTCACAGAGACTTGAAAAATAACCCTCTCAGTGTTGTGACTGGTTTTTTTTTTTTAATCTTTATTAGAGTATAATTGCTCTACAGTATTGTGTTAATCTCTGATGCACAACAAAGCGAATAAGCTATATGTATACATATATCCCCATATCCCCTCCCCCTTGAGCCTCCCTCCCAACCTCCCTATCCCATCCCTTTAGGTCTTCAGAAAGCATCAAGCTGATCTCCCTATGCTCTGTAGTAGCTTCCCACTAGTCATCTATTTTACATTCGGTAATGTGTATATGTCAATGCTACTCTCTCACTACGTCCCAGCTTTCCCTCTCCCTGGTGTCCTCAAGTCTGTTCTCTATGTCTGTATCTCTATTCCTGCCCTGCCACTAGGTTCATCAGTACCATTTGTCTAGATTCCATATATATGAGTTAGCATATGGTATTTGTTTTTCTCTTTCTGGTTTACTTCACTCTGTAAGACAGACTCTAGGTCCATCCACCTCACTATAAATAGCTCAATTTCATTCCTTTTTATGGCTGAGTAATATTCCACTGTATATATGTGCCACATCTTCTTTATCCATTCATCCGTCAATGGACATTTAGGTTGCTTCCATGTCCTGGCTATTGTAAATAATGCTGCAGTGAACATTGTGGTACATATATCTTTTTGAATTATGTTTTTTTCTGGGTATATGCCCAGTAGTGGGATTTCTGGGTCATATGGTAGCTGGATTTTTAGTTTTTTAATGAACCTCCATACTGTTTTCCATAGTGGCTGTATCAATTTACATTCCCACCAACAGTGCGGGAGGGTTCCTTTTTCTCTGCATGCTCTCCAGCATTTATTGTTTCTAGATTTTTTGATGATGGCCATTCTGACTGGTGTGAGGTGATACCTCATTGTGGTTTTGATTTGCATTTCTCTAATGATGAGTGATGCTGAGCATCTTTTCATGTGTTTGTTGGCCAACTGTATATCTTCCTTGGAGAAATGTGTATTTAGGTCTTCTGCCCATTTTTGGATTGTGTTGTTTGTTTTTTTGATATTGAGCTGCATGAGCTGCTTGTATATTTTGGAGATTAGTCCTTTGTCGGTTGCTTCATTTACAAATATTTTCTCCCATTCTGAGAGTTGTCTTTTTGTCTTGTTTATGGTTTCCTTTGCTGTGCAAAAGCTTTTAAGTTTCATTCGGTCCCATTTGTTTATTTTTGTTTTTATATTAGTTTTGAGGTTGTTAGTAATGTTTACCAAATTTTCTTGTAAAAGTATTCAAGACCTTTCAAAACGTATTTTTTTAACACAGAAGAAATTCTTATAATGTCAATTGATTTAAATTTGTGGCCCCATGACATGCTGCCCAATTTTCATTCAGTGGTATTGAGACACACTAGATAGTGATATACTTAATACAACATGAAAATTGCTGATTTTGTTGTTAAATTTGATTTTGTTGTTTAACTCTTTCCCGATACTTTCTGTTATCTGGAGTTTCAATAGTAATAAAATACATTTCAAAATGAAAAATTAGCATTTCCTTCTGAGTGAAATAAAATAAATGAATAAATAGTAAACAACTTACACTGGAATGTCAGTTATAAAATATGATTTACCCACACTATAATGTGTCTATATCCTAGAAAATTATCATGAAATGACTGATTTTTTTTCATGTATCTTCTTTCTAATTCCACTAGATATAATAATTTAAATGCTATTTATACTCATACATTTACACACATATTAAACGAATTTTCTGATTAAGAAAAACTGTAGAGATTCTTATAAACATATTCTATGGTCCAATACTTTTTCCCTGAAATAAAATGTGCAACTGAGATGAACTATTAATTAAAGAGGTGAGCAGTTCTGCATGTTTCATTCCATAAATATTCAGACATTCAGTAGAATGTTTACTGTATTTGAATGCAATTAGTAATAAGCTTTATTAATTTTCAACAGTTGATTACACACTTTATTTTCACATTACAAATGCTCTTGCACAAAAATGTTACCTTTTACTTTGTTTCAAATATTCAGAATACTAGCAAAGCCTTAATCTTAAAATAATTTGATTTGTCAAGGAATAGCTTCTGCTTTCCTTGGTTTTATCATTTATACAGTGTTAAAACCCATTATCATTCAATAAATATTTATAGATTTACTGGAAATATGCCATTATCCTCTTTCGTTTAATGAGTGACTTCAAAAGAAAAAGGAATAGAGGAGAAAAATAAATGAAAGAGGTTAAACAGTGAAGCATAACAGGTAGTGTAAAAAATAAAAGCATTTTTTTTTTTTTCTTTTGTAGCCTTATATCATGGCAGAGAAAACATTCGGTTTTTGTTTTCTTTTTGCCAGGGGCTCTTATGTACCTGAAGAATTATTCCCCTAAGTTCAGAAAGAGAAAATAAAGGCATACACATATTTAAAAAATGTTGCAAACATTAAACAAGCAGGACTGTCTGACAGTATTTCTTTTGTATTCTTTTAAAATTTTGTTTGAATGAAATCCTCTTAAAGAAGTTTTTGTTTTGCCAACATCTCTCATTCAGGTGCTGGAGAAAGATGTGGGTGGCAGTGACTAACTGAACTAGCAGCTATTGTTTACCAAACAAATTTTGACAGATTATATTTGTAATAGCCTAACGGAATCAAAATCATTAAATATAGAGAGAGACAACCTAAGAGGGCAATAGGTTTTTTTTGTTCATTTGTTTTATTTTTTGGTTCGGGTTTTTTTGTTGTTGTTTTGTTTTTGGTTTTGGTTTTTTTGCCACACCTTGCAGCTTGTGGGATCTTAGTTCGCTGACCAGGGATCAAACCTGTGTGCCCTACAGTGGAAGCAAGGGGTCCTAACCCACTGGACTGCCAAGGAATTCCTGGCTATAATAGGGTTTTATAACTGATGGCATACTGAGTAATTGGGCCTATTAAAGATCATTAACATTTATTGGCCACCTACATTGTGAAGTACTGAGCAAGGCTTTAGAGTTTCAAAGACACTCAGAATATCCCTAGACTTGAGTTTCTTACAGACTAGTGGGGTCTGCAGACATGTAACACATCACTTCAGTGGATTTTTCAAGTGTTAAGTGTTAAAATAACATTGCTTCTCCCACAGTCTTTCCCATCTCTATATATGATAACTCTATCCTTCCACTTAAGTCATCTTTGACTCCTCTTTTTCTCTCCTATCTCTGCATTCAAGTTATGGGCACATTCTGCTGACTCTACCACAAAACATACACAGAATCTGATCACCTCTCACCAACTCCACCTCTACTCTCTGGCCAAATCCACTATCCTCTCTTACGTGGATTATTAAATAAAATCTGATCCATTCTCCCTGCTTCCATTCTTGGGCCTTTTATGTATATTTTCAACATGACAGCAAGATTGCTCCAATTAAAATCTAAGCCTAATCATGTTACTTGTACAAAACCTGCTAATTGCTTTCCATTTCACTCAATAAAAACTGAAGCCCTGCGAGTGGCTGACACATCCCTATAAGACCTGTTCCCTCTCTGAACCTCCCTACATTCCTCCCCAGCCTCCCAGTCCCCCTACTCAGTCCACTCTCCCCATACCCGCTTCCTTGCCCTTTCTTTAACATGCTCACTCTTGTCTCAGGTCCTTTCTTCTTTCCTACTTGCTGTTTCCTCTTGCGTGCAGTGCTCTTTCCCCTTACCCTGTCATCTCCTTTGGTTCTTCATTCAAAACTCATTTTCTCCATGAGGCCATCTTTGTACAGCCTGTTTCAAACTGCAATCTTCCTAATTCCCCAACACTCCTTATTCTACTTATTTTTTCCCTTTAGCACTTCCTACCATCTGATGTAATAATTTTGTTTATGTGTTGTTGTTTGGTTCTGCCGAATTGAATGTAACCTTCATGATTTTTTGTTTGTTTTGTTTTATTCACTATTCTTTCTCTAGCACTTAGTGCCCAACACATAGCAGTTGCTCAATAAATAGCTGTTGAAAGAGTGACTTTCCTTTTTGGAGTGCCCTCTCATTTTCTAAAGCAAACTTAGGCATTTTCTTTCCAGATGTCCATAAAAATTATAACATACATACAATTTATTTGTTCACATGTCAGGATGTGTAACTGACTCTGAGTTTCACTACAGGGACAGGGCTGGTTACCTAATTTCGAGAGCCCAGTACAAAATGTAAATATGAGGTCCCTTGTTCAAAAGTTAAGAATTTCAAGATGGCAACTGACAAGTATTAAGCCAAGTGTGGAGCTCTTGTAAAGATAGGTTGAATGCCCTTGAAGCTAGCCCTGAAGAGGAACTATACATGTATCTAATAATCTTCATATCTCATAAGTCAGCAATGTCCCTGGCACATGGTAGGTTCTCCATAATGCTTGTTAACTGAATGCATGCATCTTTATCTGGAAGAAGAAGATAAAAGGAATTTGAAAGTAGTTCACTTATATAGCACCATCACAAAATAGTCCTGATTTTTGGAAAAGTAATTAAAATGGGGAGACTGAAGTAAGCTAAATGTGTTTTTGCAAGTGATATGACAACTTGAAGGGGAAGTCAGGACTATGTGTTGCCCTTAATGTTAATTCACTGGTTCACTTCTGATCCAGATTGATTTTCAGAACTTTCTAAGTTTTCTATTTCAGAAATTAAAAAAAAAGATTGAGAGATGTGATCCTGATATACTCTATCTTAGCAAATGTCTTTATTTTATTCAAGGTGTAAAGCAACATCTGTTAAGACAATGTTTCCCAAAATCATAAAGGTGATAGATTTGATCAGTGGTGCATATATTTTGTGATTTAACTGTAGTAACTGAAAATGGACAATCTAGTATCTAGATATCTTTTTTGTTTCATTGACACAAAAAACAAATATATCAGAATTTATTTCTATAATATTCATTTGATTACAATTAAGTTGGTTCTCAACTCCCAAGTAGGAGAGAGATTTTTGCTATTAGTGTGTTCCTGTGGCATATGTTAGAGAAAATAGAAATTTGAAAATGAGCTTTAAATCCCAAGAGAATTTCCCTTAAATTTAGAAGGCATGTCTATTTACAGGTCACTTTGGAGAAAATGGTTATTCTATTTCTTTTGTGCTGACTTAAAAAAAAAAGTCCACAGGCCTCTGAAATCTACAATGTACTGAACAGACAGATGAAAAGAGATATGATTGAATTAGTAAATGAGAATGAGCTTTCTATAGGAGAGGAAATGCAGGATCTTCAGTTAATCTATTCTTTCTTCATTTCCTCAAGGTCAAGGCAGTCTTCCTATAAAGGACAACAATGATATGATAATACCTATCTGTATAGCAGTTTTTATTTTTTCAAAGGACATTTCTTTTTCTGTTCTCACAGTATCATTGTTAGGAAAATAAAACAGGTAGTTTATTTTTATATCCTTCAGAGAATTGTGCACGCAAGTACAGAACTAAACTTACAAAAAAAGGGAAAAAATGAGGAGAAAGTAATGAGTATGAGAATTCAGAGAGTATTTAGATTATTTTTGTATAGTTAAAAATTCATTGCTATTTTAATATTTTATTATTGCCACTAAAGTATATCCAAATCTGTAAAATTTTAAATTTATTATCCACTTGCAAGCATTAGAAGAAGAGAGAAATAA
Source organism: Hippopotamus amphibius kiboko (assembly GCF_030028045.1). Taxonomy (NCBI): domain Eukaryota; kingdom Metazoa; phylum Chordata; class Mammalia; order Artiodactyla; family Hippopotamidae; genus Hippopotamus; species Hippopotamus amphibius. The sequence goes on along the minus strand of NC_080192.1, from coordinate 34,270,047 downwards.
ATGATTAATTCAATGTTGAGGTAGTGTCATGAAGATTTTTCAATCTTTCTTTTAAATCTGTTATAAATCATTACTGTTTCCTTAAATTTGCAAATGTAAAGTACATGTTACAACTGGTACTTTCTGAACATCATATAGGTATTTTTTCTATATAAGAAACTCAAAACGTGATAATTTGCCATATTTTGAAATTATTATATATGATGATATCCTCTGAATTCATAAAGTAAGTCAAGGTAAAGTTATGAACTGCAGAATTTGATATTTTTTAAATTAATTTTTATTGGAGTATAGTTGCTTTACAATGTTGTGTTAGTTTCTACTATACAGCAAAGTGAATCAGCTATACGTATACATATATCCTCTCTTTTTTGGATTTCCTTCCCATTTAGGTCACCACAGAGCACTGCATAGAGTTTCCTGTGCTATACAGTAGGTTCTCATTAGTTATTTATTTTATACATAGTATCAATATGTATATATGTCAATTCTAGTCTCCCCAGAATTTGAGATTTTGAAAAACCAAATTAATAAAAATTTCATAGGGTGAATATATTATAATATTCAATAATTATAATATCCAATTATAATTCTATGTTATTATTTTAATATCTAATAATTCTATGTTACATATAACCAATGACTTGAATAAATCTTATGCTTAATGAAAGTAATTCAAAACTTTTTTTTTTTTGGACTAGAAAAATACAATGTGATTATTTTGAGAATTAACTGGTTTCTTCTGGACAAATTAAATCCAAAGATCACTTTTCTGCATATATTCTATTCTTGATGTGTCTGAAGAAAGAAACAGTTAATGAGAATTGCAAAACCTAGAAAAAAAAGAAACGAGATCAAAATGTAATCAATAAGAATAATTGGTAAAGCTAATACTATATAATCACCCAAATGTATTCTGTAAAGGGAAAAGGGATCAAGGAGAGTGAGAAAATTTCAGAGTAAGGTACATAGGGTTGTGAATAAGAAGTCTGCAGAGTGAGTTTTATATGGTAATCCAGCTGTCACTAAGTTCATTTATAGAGGGGGCTAAGGAATAGACTGTTCAGTTTTAATTACATGGAATATTATTGGGCTAGATGCCTCGATGAACTGCTGATGTTTTGTTCTCATCATATTTCTAACTTTGTCATCACTCCTACAAACTGTCTCTTTTTGTTACATGATCACGAAAGATGGTCTGCAAAGGGGAGACATAAACTAGAGCACAGATAATATTCCCCATTCAGTCTTATCTTAAATACCTCAGCATGAATAAATAGAGAATAAACATTTAAAAAGAATGATATCAATGCTTATAAAAATGTCTTGTTTACTCCCATCCTGAGACTAACACTGTTACCAGTCGAAGAGAATTTGTGGAACTTTAGGTCAGTGCCTTTGCAGATCAACATAAAATGAAACTCGGTACCCTATTTTGGCCAAACCATGCATTATATATTTATTCCAAAGTGTTAGTCTACACAATAATAATCTATCCATGCTCACAGTTTCTTTGAATCCATAGCTTTCATTAGCTTTCATCATTCTTCATTGAGACTGGAGAATGAAATACTATTTCTGAACCTTGATTCTGCAGTTGGCACCCTGGAGGTCAAGGAATATGTAGATTTTGCTTCCCATTGTATCTCTAACATCTAGTACAATATCTGACACACAGTAGATGTTCTTCCCCCCTCCAGATTTATTGAATGAATGAATGAGGCAATGAATGAGTAATTGAGTGAATACATTTACTAATGTCAAACATCTACCTAGATTTATGAAATTTGCCAGATTGTAGACTGCCAAACATGGTCCTCTCACTGCCGAGATATGAAGTATTGATATTTTTTTAAAAAATCACAAAGCAATGAAATCACTATCTCCCAGGATGATAACTTATTAGGCTCCACTCAGGCTGATTTAGGGATATCACCTTCAGTTGGGACCTGTTCCTCTCCTGGCTGTAAGTAGTCTCAGTGTCCTGGCTCCTACTAGATTAATTTGTCTAATTAGGTCTCCATCTGGTTATTCTACAGTTTATCTTATATAGTTTATACTTAATTTTTTATATAATTTATTATTAAATTTTATATAAATTTAAAAATTTTTTTATACAGTTTATACTTTAAACATATAAACAAAAGCTTACCTCTGAAGCCAAAAGTCCAAAGTTAATTCCAATTAATGTTAAAGCATTAGCATGGTACCATGTGTTGATTTTATTTTCACAACCCTAAGGAAAAGAACTTACTTAGACTGACTTGGAGATGAAGTGTTTTTATACATAATTCCATTACAAAGAAGGAGAGACACAGAGATTAGTAACTTACCAAAGTCTAAAAAGCAAGTCAGTGTCTAACTGAAGACTGGACTTATTAGCCCAGAAGGCTTCATATAATTGCGGGACGCCTCAGTTGCTACTGTTAAAGTCGCTAAGATGTTGTCATGTAGTTGAAATCAGAAATTTAGTAAATTTTGAGAGGGATTTGATTTTCTGCACACTACTGTAATTCAGCATACTACTGCCTAGAGTGATATTTCCCAAACAGGAGAACCTTTTAAGAAACATAATGCTCCATTTATCCATGAATGAATTATGTTATTGAAAGATACATTTTAAAATTAGAATAACATCAGTATATGAACTACACAAAGTATTAGAAGTTCTTGGGATGGAAATCCCTAGTTTATCAATATTCCATATCTGTAAATAGCAGTTGCTACAGATGAACCTCTACTCTTGCTTCTGCCACCTTTACCTAAACACCATTTTTGTCACTGCTGGTGTTTCCACCCTCAGTTTTTGCCAAACCTCATGCCTCTTTACTTCTGCTACTGCAACTCCTTTACCAGCTTGTACAATAGACTTGCCAAAAGGGCCTCCTCCATCAAATGATGGCTGAGGAGAAAGTTGATGGTATCCCAAGTTCTAGGAGAACTTATATCACATGCTCCAGAAAGTCTAATTCATTTGTTATGTAACTGAAATAGTACAGTTGACCTCGCTAAGGTTTCTTCCATTTTAGCGAAGTTGCTTAAGAACCTAATAACTATGAATGACATTGTTTTTAATATAAAAATTTGCTCAGAATTCTAAAATGACTTGCAGAAAATAAAAAGTACCGTAAACACTGGGAGAAGGCTTGACTTATATTTATTTACCTCTAGGTAAGTTGCATTCAGTGGCTCATCACAAAACCACTTTCTTAATGTAGAATTTGTGCAAGAACATGGCACCTGTTCTGAATTTTCTTTATGCTTATTCTTTATCCAATCCGTGTAATTTTTTTGGCCACAACACTGTAACTAGGAAAAAGATTTTGTAAGTTTTACTATAAAATATTCAAAATTCAGTTAATTATATAAATCCTATGCATATTAAAGTGTTTTGTGATAAATTTATTAATTTATTCTCCATTGACATGTAGGGAATTAAAACAATAAGTATATTTTTGTTTGTTTAATCCATTACTTTGTTGCTGCTATGGTTGATGTTAACCAGAGCTAAAGATCTCTACTCATATAAGTGGGCTATGCTTGAATGAAATTGTTCTATCTGAATTTACCTTATAGCAGCTCAGGATGAAAGATATACTTGATTTACTAAACCATGTTTAAAGCCAGAACATGGAAGAGAGGATCACCTTAGCCATCTCTTCTCCTAACTATAACAGTTTTCTTCATAATTTATCCAAAATATGCTGCCATATGTGTTTAACATACATAGAGACTCAAGGCTATTTCTACTTTCTTAGGATTAATATGAGACATTAACCTTATATTTTGTATTGTGTGAAAAGTTGCCACAAAAAAACTAAGAAGATAATAGTGAAAATAGTCAAAGAAATGAGCAAACATCTATGAAATGTCTCATTTCCAATCCTGTCAAGTTGAGTTGGGACAATATGAAAGAATCAGCTTATATATGAGGGTGAGTCAAAAATTATCTGCACTCTGGCTGTAGAAATTATGGTAATTAACTTTTAGAAAAGACAAATATATCATTGCTTTTCAATACACTCTGTCCATCTGTCAACAAGCTTTCGCATTCCCTCATTAAAAAATATTTTAGGCTGAGCTGTGACCATGAATGCACCGTTGTCTTCACTTCTTTATCAGAAGTGAAACTTCGTCCTCGTAGAGCTGCTTCAAACAGGTGAAAGTCTAATGAAGCAAGATCAGGACTACAGGGAGGATACTTTAACACCTCAAAATGAAGTTTTGCAGAGTGTTGACAGTGTGGGCAGAAGTGTGCGAACGTACACACCCTCAGACCACAAAAAAAGGAATCTGCACGCTGCTCTTCTTTCGTGCAAATCACAAGTGGGGCATCCAATTTTGCTCACACCACAGTTACAAATGAACTGATGTAACATGTTCACACCTGCACAGACGTGACTGGGGAGACAGCAGCCTTGAACAGAAAGCACTGTTAAGACAGTGCGGCCAACAGTTTTAACATAACCTGAGTGCGGATAATTTTTGTCTCACCCTCATATTTGTCACCTAGAAATAAGAGAAAGTTGGAGTAGTTAATTATTTTCTAAACTTGTTATTGAAAGTTGTAATATCAGTACTGCCTATGCCTAATATATACCAACAGCCTTGTCACAGTCTTGGAAATGTCAAATGACTAAAATAATGCTTTAGAGTTTGGGTATTGAAAGTTAGTTTTAACAATCAAACGTACATCTACTATCTCAATGATATTCATGGCTAGGAACTGTAACCTGGATTCTCATTAATAATAGTGATGTCATACATATAGAACTGTTTTCCTAATTATCAGTTTATGACCTTAGGAAGGTTTGATACCCTGCTCTCAGTCATAATGCAATCTGAAAATGCAATACATGTTCAGATCACATACACCAGAGAAAAAATACAATGAATAGAATCATTTATATTACATTTAAATTCTCCTAAAAAGCATTTATTATTAAATGGACTAAAAATAATTGTTTATGTGAGGCTCTGGTGTAGTAGTTGAGTACAAAATCTAGTGCTAGATAGTCTGGGATTGAATCTTGACTCTGCCACTCATTAGCCATGTGGCAGAGAAACTTAGTAACTGGCTAAGTTACTCAATTTCTCTGACCTTCATTAATAAAATGAAGATAATAGTTCTTACCTCGTTGGGTTGGGAGGACTAAATGAGTTAATATATGAAAAGCACCTATAAAAAAGCCTGGTGCTATTAAATGTTTGTTTGTTTTTCTTTGTATGAAGTACTTTCTATGTTCCCGTGCTGACTATTCTTGTAAACCATTTAGCTGACTACATACATTCCCTTACCTTGCTGAGAAAAATCTGAATTGTGAAATAATAATCCTAACGACATTAGCTAACAAATATTAGTTGCTTACTATGTCCCAGATCCAAAGTTTTCTCTATATCCCCTATGTTACTTCCTTTATTCTTTTTTTAATTAAATTTATTTATTTATTGGCTGCATTGGGTCTTTGTTGCTGTGAGAGGGCCTTTTCTAGCTGCGGCGAGTGGGGGCTACTCTTTGTTGTGGTGTGCGGGCTTCTCATTGCAGTGGCTTCTCTTGTTGCGGAGCACGAGCTCTAGGCACGTGGGCTTCAGTAGTTGTGGCAAGTGGGCTCAATAGTTGTGGTTCACGGGCTTTAGAGTGCAGGCTCAGTAGTTGTGGCACATGGGCTTATTTGCTCTGTGGCATGTGGGATCCTCCTGGACCAGGGCTCGAACCTGTGTCCCCAGCATTGGCAGGTGGATTCTTAACCACTGCGCTGGCAGGGAAGTCCCCCTTGCTTTATTCTTAACAACCAGAGGTAGGGGTTATTCTGCCTATTTTGTTAATAGGGTACCTGAAGTTAAGAAGGTTTCTTATCCAGGATTACAAGGTTACCTCAAATGATAATCACCAAGATACCCTGCTACCAGGACTGTGCTTAGACCTTACCTCCCCATGGGTGCAACAGGGAAGATTACTCCACTTGGCAGAAGACTCTCAACACTTTTACAGATGATATACATTAAAATGCATATCAGTTAACCCAGAAAAGGAGATACACATTACAAAAGAAGAATAAAACTCAAGATCTGTAAATTTAGACAGTCCTATCCCACCTTGTTGGTTTAGATGAAATACAAGAGCCTCTCATTCCTGTGCCCAATCTGCTGTCCTTCCTTGTCTCCCCACTTCTCAGCAGTGATCACCTTTGGCATCTAATTTTTAGTTTTATGCTAATTTCATCTTACTGTTTTCTGCAGAACATTCAGAATTTTCCACTTCGGTATGTCTTCAGGCAAATCCTTAGATCCATACTCAGAAATGACTGAATCAATTTTATCATGCCATACTTGGCGAACCTGTTGAAAATTTTGTTAAAAGTGAAAATTTGATAGAAACTATCCTTATGGTTCCTCACAAAAAGTATTCAAAGTCAGTTTGTTTTTTTTCTACTTATTTCTAGGTGTTTCTTTCTTCCTTATCACTATTTTTAGCAATCAGTGAGTGTGCAGGCCTTCGGTCTTTCACATTGTGATCTATAGGAAGACTACATTAGACATTTTATAATTAGGGAGAAAGTTATGTGCTGTTCTCCTGAATGTCGAAGGGTTCTACATGTCTTCTTATACCTTCAAGAAAAACTGTAAAAGGCTTTTAAATGGGCGGAAAAAGATGACTGAGGATGTTTTCAATGAAAACTAGGCTTTCTCTAATATACCTTCAGGGTCCTCTGATTCTGTACCTTTTCTAGTTTTTAATTTATTTTAGAACTTTGTTAAGTTGTAGAAAACTACAGTTAAGCAAATGATTCTTTGTCAGAGAAATGCAGATGAATTTTTCCTGGTGGGGATGGAACTGATCTGTCCCCTTTCCAAGCCTGTTTTGTGTTGATTTTGTATCTACATAAGTGTCTTCTCTTTGGACTTGTGTTTGAATTGATTTTTATATCTTAACTGGTTCCTGAATTAATCAAGATGTTAAACAAATTACTGACCTGTGTCTATTGTATATTTTTTTAAAGAATTATGATTTTTAATTAAAAAAATTATCTTTTCACAATGCTAAAACAAAAACAATCATATCTGAAAGTTTGGGGTAAAACTGCTATTTTGAAATCTAGCTATTGCAGAGGTAGTTTTTAATAGGAACTTACTTAAGCATTTAAAAGTTTATATGACTTTCATAACTAATTCCTAATTTGATCCTGTAAAATAGCAAAAGGTAGAAAGGCCAGGGACTTCCCTGGTGGACCAGTGGTTAGGACTCTGTTCTTCCACTGCAGGGGCATGGGTTTGATCCCTGGTCAGGGAATGAGGATTCCTTATGCCACGCAGAGCAGCCAAAAAAAAAAGAAGGTAGAAAGGTGAGATATTATTTGCATTTTATGAACAAGGATATACATACTCAGAGAATATGATATCTGCTTTGTTTACATGAATAAAGAAGAGCTGAGACTTCTAAATATAATTCATTTGAATTCTAGTCTAATAATTTCTCGTAAATGCTGTCTGAATAATGAAAATTAAATAACTTGTGGGAATACTACAATAATTAAGACATCTGCACAAGTTAAACTCTTACAAACTTACATATCTATGCTTTCATACATTTAAAAAGATTGGAATAAAATACATGTTATTTAGATCTGTAGGTAATCTATTTAACTTATTCTCTAAGTTAATTTTTATTTAGAATAGAAAGTGATGTTTTCCACTTTATATTGTTGTAGAGAGGGGGCAGACTTATGTCCTCATTTATCTTCTAAAGCATTATTTGGGAGACTCAAGAGTGCATATGAACCACACCTTACGTAAGAGTAAAAATGATTTTCACATATCATCTAGGGGACTACTATATAAATAAAACTCCCTCACACATATTCAATTTGACAAACAACCGGTGAAGACCTAGCGCATCTCCAACGCTGAGTTAGGCACTGTAAATGACATAAAATATTTGGAGGCTCATGAGAGCTCAATCCAGTTTGAATGTAGAAAGCAAGTGATATAAACAAAGCTGTCATCTCTGGGATCAGTTAACGAGTGTTAGAGTGCAGACCCCGTCATTTGGCTATGATATATTTTAGCATGTATTTCTCCTTTCAAAGCCTCAGTTTCCTGTTCTAAAAAGTAAGACTTATAGTACATCTCTAGGAGCTGTTGTGAGGATAATTAATATAGTGCCAATAGAGTGCTTATTAGTCTCTGGCACATGGTAGTTATTATTAAATGATAGTTCTTATTCTTAAACTAGGTGTATGTGAATAATACTTAAATAAAATATGGGTGGCACTGATTAACTGTATTTATGTGTTAAAGGTTCTTAAGTGTGATATTCAGCTTCCATTACCAGGCCCAAAAGTTAGAGGCTGGTTTGTTGGGATCCGGTGCTTTGCCGCCAAAACAGCTTTATAGGACTCACTTGAGTGTGTGTGCATATGTGCATGCATTCATACAAAATATATGAATTCTTCAATAATATTATTTAAATGAAATTGCTAAATTTAAAATTAGTACAAGTCTAAAGATATTTCTTTACAAAAACAGAATATAGTACAGGGATGGGGTCAGTAGTGGTAGCCAGGGTTGGCGAGGGGGGCCTATTTTGGATTCCCCACATTCTTTGTTATTTACAACATTCTTAATCTTCTGCAGACAGCGTTAAAGATGAGTTCTCCTAGCTCACCATTCCAATCTGACCCCTGTCCCTTTCCTATGTGGAATTCTAGTACTTCCACTGAATCTTTTTTTCCCCTCAAAGACATTTACCTTTAGCTTTTAATATAGGTTTAGGTCTCAATAATATAAAGTATCTGCTTTTCTTTTTCAAATAAAAGGATGATGTTTCCATACCTCCTCTTTCTTTGCGAAGATGAGTGCTGAAAGTACAACTTGAACACCAAAGGCCCACGTTAACAGTACTGCATACTGAAGAAAAGGAAACGCAGAGATGAGAATTATGCTCCTGATATGTTTTTAGATGCTACAATGATGGGAAAATGCACATTACATGAAATGTACAGTCTTTAGATATACATAGGTATTGCTTTAGTTTCCTGTTCTCATACACATGAGTGAAATTACTGAAATAAAAGCCAAAGAAAAAAAATCAATGAACATTTGGATAAGAGTGAGACAGAAAGAAGTGATAGTGTTTCATGAGAACCCTAACAGACTACTTGGTCTAATGGAGTTGCTGATGATACCCTCTTCATTCAGATCTAAAACTGTCATAGGGGGGATCTTAAATATCTGGGCCTTCACTTACACCATTCTGCTAACACTGGAGAACTCACTAAATTGTGACCTACCATGTAAACTATTCCATCACGCACAAAGTAACAACAGCAACAACAATAAAAATAATGAGAAAGTAACAAAAGCAATGGCAATAGTAAAGTTAAGTCTGTATGCACATTGGACTATTTCTTTGGAAACTGAAAATACTTCTTTCCAAAGCCAAACAAAATGATTTTCACATTATTTGACTATTTTCTTTTCTTTAAACTTATGGCCACTTCAATCTTCTTCATCATAGCAGTGCATAGTGATACATATTATCTAGAATTCAAAATAATTTTAAAAGTTACCACTCTGAATATTTTACTAACTACAATATCAATATAAGAAGGATGATTTACTGTTAGCATTCTTAGTTTCACATATTTTAAACATTTAACACTTTAAAATAGTCCATTAAAATTGCTTACTTGACAGATATATTTCCTATTTTCAGAGACCAAAATGTGGTGCTTAGATCTGTTTAGAAGTTTAGATTTTTAACACTTCTACACATAATACCTTACTTAATCTTCACTGCCAATGGATAATAGTAAAGACAGATAGAGAAAGGGAAAATTGCACAAAACAATTAAAAAAAAAAAAAGTCACTGGGTTTCTTTTCAATGGCAAGCTGGTTATTGTCTAGTGGACCCTCCCAGGTTTCTGATTCAGTGGGGGTATGAAATGTTCTTTGACTAAACTATTATTCAACTCTGTGGAGAGTTAACTTACAGAACTCTGATAGTACTACAAAAGTTTCCATAGCAATGCAAATGATTACTATTCATGCAAATGCAAATGAACAGTCTATAGAAAATATAAATCTCCATAAGTCTAATTCTCATTTAAACCAGTTGTTACTTCTCACTGGTTCCCCTATTAATTATTTAAAGTCTCTGATACATGCTCATTTTCATATAGGTGATTCATGATTTTACCTTTGAAAATTATCTTTTAACAGCAGTTAACTGTCTACAGAAGGAGGAAATATTCAGTGTATTTATATGTTATTAGCACTTAGCACAGTGAGAGACTGCCCGAGAACTTTTAACAGGGAAGTAAAACTGTACCAAAGAGTTAAAGTGCAAAAGTAGTATCTACGTGATTAAAGGATTAAAATGCAAAATCATTTTAAAGTCAGAGAATAGTGTTTAGCCCTATATAAGATTTACCCATCGCTTGACTACGTGAATTAACATGGTTAAAGAAAAAAATGTGTCCATGAAAACAGTATTGGTAAATTCAAAGGAGAGTAGCAAAAGTGTCATGATTGCAAAATGTTGCAATACCTTTCCATGGACTGTCCAGGAGGGAGAATGGTGTCTTGGCTCCAGGATCTAAGTAGTATCCTAGTATCCTATATACTCCTTATGATGGGGTCTGTCAGGCTTTCTCAGTCAGAGGCCATTAATACTTAAATTACACAAGGCAGAAACTTATAAGATGTTTATGTTTTTCTCCCTCTAGTTGCCCCCTTCCTTTCCCATCCTCAACCCCCAACATTATATTAACAGTAGGTTCTGTGTCTCCTTTACCTAAATGGAAATTTGTGGCAAGGAGAAAATTAAAATTTTCCTGCAAATCATTTCTGTCCTGGTTTCCATATCCAGAATCAGAAGCCCCATGAGAAAATCATGCTATAGGCTGTGCCTTTGAAAAGAATAAGAAGAGAGAATGAGGTATTTTTTTGGACTAAAAAGATGCTGAGACTGATCCTAGAGTCTGCAGATTCCCAAAGCAACAGGGGCTAGCACTTGGCTTCTCAGCATTGCCATGGTCAGGTGGCAAGATCCCAGAGGGAAATTAAGGTGTGGTTTCCAGTTTTGCCTAAAATACCTCTGCCATGGGTAATATTCAAATAACATTAGGTGCCAATTATTAACAATAGGCAGCAACTAATTCCGCTGTCAGGCATGACTCCTTTAATTGCTGTGTCATTGGCAGCGTTGAATGTCTCAGGTCGCAGGGAAGGAAAACTGCAGGAAAGGAACGGAGGTGATGGTTACTTACCAATTCTCCAGAAAAGAATTTCACTGATATGCCTGTACTGCTGTTGCTATCGCAAGCTCGCTCTGCTTGCCGGAACGACAGGCCAATAAATGGGGAGACAAGGTGTAGAGGCAATAAATAGTGACCTTACTCAGAAAGCCAGCAGACCAAGAAGATGGGGGACTAGGGTCCCCCAAAAAACATCTTATCGGGGTCTGGATGCCAATTTCTTTTACTGAACAGAGAGGAGGAGATGAGGAGGTCAAGTAAAAAGGCCATTTATCTTGCAAAATAGGAAGGGATGTGTCAATTTCTTCTTTTCTGCCGCCTTTCACAGGTGGGCAGGGTCAGAACGTCTCTTTGTGAGCTGAACAAAGGCACTTTAGTTTAACAGTCAGGCAGAGGGGCAGGGTTCCCTGTGGCAGGCCATTATGTATGTTTACAGCTATAGACAGCAATTATAATAACAAAAGCAACGAAAAGCAAAGGTTAAAATAAAAGAAACAGATCCACCACGGAGTCAGAATTGGCTCTTCCCTGTTACAGTATATACTGGATGAAGAGCAGCCGTGCCTTTGCTGCCCTAGGCCATTCGAACAGCAGAAGGCCTACACAGTCCTGAAGGAACCACATCAGCTGGGAAAGTGAGCGCTTTCATGGTAACTAGTGTAGACTGATAACCAGAATCCAGAGTGACCACCCAGACTTTCAGTACTACAGGAAAGTTATGTATCTCTGCATTCTTCCTGGCAAGAGGCACACTTGGCTACATTTGAATTTCCTATCTGCCTCACAGGAAAGTGCCTGTGAATTAAAACCAATTTGATTTAAAGAAAATGTTAGAGGCTATATTTCACCTCAATCTGTGGATTGTCATTCATACCTGTAACCGGGAAGAGCTAAATCAGACTCCACGTTAGATCTGTTTCTTTGACTATAACCTTTGCTTTTCATTACTTCTGTTATTATGATCACACATGATGGTCTGCTTCAGGGAACCCTGCCCCTCTGCCTGAAAGTTAAACTAAAGTGCCTCTGTTCAGCTCACAGGCAGACAATCTGCCCTGCCCTCCTGTGTGAATGGCTGAAATTAACATATCCCCTCACCTAGGCTCGTTGTTCCCGGAGATCTTTTGCAAGACTGATGGCCCTTTCACTTTACTTCCTCACAGCCTCTCCCTCTCTGATTCTATAAAACAAACTGGCATCCAGACCCCAATAAGGATGGTTTCTAGGAGACACTAGTCTTCCATCTTCTCAGTCTGCCAGCTCTCCGAATAAACTCGTATTCCTTGCCTCAACACCACATCTGCGATTCACTGGCCTGTCATGCGGAGAGCAGAACGAACTTGGACTCGGTAACACAGCTATCCAGTGTATGGTAAATGGCTCATGTTCAGGTCTATATTCCTGATTATAATTTATCTTTTCATGTTATATGCTTGGGGAGAGAGTGTGCTAGCCAGATGCCACAGTCTGGCCGTTGTTAAATTATAAATTGTGATCTCAGTTACAAGTCAGTTTCCCACATGGCACACCTGCAGGGAGAAAATGTGCTGACTACAGGCCATGTTTCCTTTTCCCTGCTAAGCTTCATTGTTCGTTGCCTTTAACATACTTTATTCTGATTTTAGTCTTCAGATTTAAGTTTGGTTAATTGTAGTTCACCCTAGGAGATGGATTCCTGTTGACTCTGTTGAAAATTAAAATCTAAGTGTGTAAGTGCTGAGGTCCAGATTTGGTCCATGGAAAACTCACTGAGAAAATTCTACCTAGAAGAGCTTCTTGGAGGGGGCACTTCATTGCCTTACTCCCAAGAGCACATTATACTGCAGTGTTACAGTCACATAAATCATTCTTTCTCACTTGTGTGACTTGAACACTGAAAATCAAGAATACAAATTCAGGCCTTTGAAATGAAATACGTACCAGAATTAGGAGACATCTGATTTCATTGTGAATTCCCAAAAAACCCAAGAGACAAAGAAGAATAGTAGCAGATCCAGTTCCAATCAAAATTTGAAAAATGTATACTATCAAGTGATTATTTTCATCTGTGGAAACCACAAAATAGCTATTATTAAGTGATCTTTTTTTCTATTTAATAATAAATGCAGCAACCCAAAGTTTCCCTAAGCAGCTGTTAACAAATCACTAGGATTCTTTCTCTCTTTTTTAACCTCATTCTAGCACCTCTTACTTGCTCTTAACAACTTTTCTTCCTTTATGACATGATAGAGAATTTCTTCAACCTCAGAAGATCCCTTTAACTTTACCTTATCTTTATTGTCTTCTACAAAGGAAGATGACTTTTTCTAGGGTTAATTCTTCTATGTCTAATGTACCTCCAAACATTTATATATCCATTCATTCATTCATTCATCAAAAATATTTTGAGTACCTAACATACATGGGTTACGTTTCCCTTGTATGAAACCCTGAGTTTATGGTGTCAACTATAAATTGGCTCTTGCCATGGGCACTTGCCATCTGCCTCTACTAGGATGATTAAATCTCACGTGCTGCTGCAGCTGCTGACCATCAATATTCCCTGAAGGGAATACAGGGTGGAGACCAGGAATGAGGCATTCTGTGCTTTGGAAAATGGGCGGAACAGGTCTTCAGATAGTTACATGTTTTCAGGAGCTGATTTTATGAGCCCAACCCTTGCATCTCCTTAATCTAGAAAAGCACTAAATCTGTACATGGTGACGTCTGCTCCTTGTGACTAGCAGAAACCCCCTACAAAAAAAATGTATTTGATTGCATGTACTCCTCCTTTACCAAGAATACATATATACTAATCTTCCCCCCTGCCTCTTTGGAACAGTTTCTCAGAGCTATCTGGGATGCCATCTCCTGGGCTGCAGTCTTCATTTTACCTCAAATAAACTCAACTCACAACTCGCACATTGTGCATTTTTTTTTAAGTCGACAGTGGCTAATATGGCCCCATTAAAACTGTATTTTATTCTCTCCCCATCTAGACTGAGCTCTCTGTGCTAGAGGCTGTATATATTCATATAGTCAACAGATGAAATGGTAAATGCTTAGTGCTATGGCACAGCTATAGTGCATAAAAAATATTTTTTTTTTAAAGGGAGGATAAATAAATTAGATATGTCTAGGTTTTATGGTAGAAGAGTAGAGGCAGTGGGCAGTGGTGTGCTAGAGCCAGACTGTTCTGGCACATCAAGGCCAACTGTTAAATTTTCACAGAATCTGTAAGCCAACTCAGTCCACACTGGCACCTTGTAATTGGTCACCTTGGGATTATTTAAACCACAGAAATCAGCAAATACTGTAAACCAAGACTCCATCCCAGAACATTTACTGACACACCACTGGGTATAAAAGCACCTAATCTAGTAGGTGGAGAAGGTGGAAGTAGACAAGATTACTGGAGAAGGTAACACCTGAGCTTACGCTTTAAATTATAATTGGAAATCTCTAGGTTGGAATGGTTGAAGCATTCTGAGACACAGAGAAGTACAGTGTGTGTAGGAAACACAGCTTTGCTGGCATTTACAGTTTCAGGCAGGTGAGACTGGGAAAGTTTGCAGGGGTCAAATTAGGAGCATTCCATGTGCTGTTTTCCAGTCTTCTTTGCTGGCATTAAGCTCCATGAGGACAGGCCCTTTATCTTTCTGTGTACTACTGTATCCTCAGCTCATGGGACAGTGCCTAACATGTATATTTGTGTGTGTGTGTGTGTGTGTGTGTGTGTAATCTTTTTTATCCATTCATCCATTGATGTACATTTAAGTTGTTTCCATAGGGAATATTTTATTTCTAACTATGTGATGGTGACAGGATATGGTAACTGAGTTTTAAAAGAGATTATTTAACTTCGGGCAGTGAAACTGTGTTGATCTCCATTATCTTTTCAAGTGTCTACAAATCTGTAAAAGTCCAGAGTTAGCAGAACAACCACAATCTTCCATTTCTCTCATCTCTCTTGTCCAAAGTTCCTAGGTGTCTCTCTCAAATTCTCTCTCCTTTATGGTCTTGGATTTAAGGCTTATTATTTAGTAAGGTGTTTTTAGAACCAACTGACAAAGACCTTCTGAGGAGATACTGGACAGTACTTATTGAAGTTTAGAGAAATACTGCCACCTGCTGAATAAATCATGTATGCAATTGTTTAACATTGAATGCCTTGTCTGATTTAGAGAAAGGAAAATACATACCCAAAGCTGTGAAAAAATTAGTTCTATCTGATAAAAGCCATGTACCGAATCCCATGAGTAAAAGTCCAAGAACCTACAAAAAAGACGGCCAATACTTATTTTTTAACTAATTGCCAATAAAAAATACATTTTCTTTATTAAATAATTATGAAGAAACTTACCAAGAAAGCTCCATTTATAAGATTAAGAAAGTATTTAAAAATTAATGTTTTGTTTTTCCTTAACATTCTTTTTCTCCCCATGTACTGATGATTCTGAAAAGGTAAGCACAACTTTTACTATAAACACTCTCCACAGTAATAACTTTAAATAATTCTGCCTACTCACATCCTTTATTTACATATTTTTCTTCTCATACCAGCAGTCAGTATAGCATTCCCTGTTGCTCTCCTGAATGTAAGGAAACATTGAAGATGTCTTGAAACGGTACCTGTCTTTCTTTATCTGCATTTTTTGGCCAGGCAGTGGAGACCAAGAGGGCATTTGTAATATAACATGTCAATAGCTGCATTACTGAACTTCTTGCAGTTTTCAGAAAGTAAAATATTTTATTTTGCTTCCAGTCATAACACACCTTGTTCTCCTTGCTAGAAACCTTTCCTTTACATCTGACTGTCCTCCTCTTTCCCAGAATAATGTTAACTCCTCACTGAGGTCTTGCCTTTAACTCCTCGCTGAGGTCTCGCCTTGGAAGCCTTTCCCTAATTGCTATCTGTTGCCTATTTTCATCTTTACTTGTCTTTCTTCCCATGTAAATTCGGAGGTCTTTAAACGGAGAGAGTAGATCTTGTATACCATTACAACCCTGAGTGTAACACACAGTGGGTACAAGAGCGGATAGATATTTGTTGGATGAATGAATTAATGAATAGGTGAATTAAATTATTTAATTAGCTTACAATTTACTTTGGTATACACTGTTAAGGAGAAGAACTAACTTAAGGTGGTTTTAAATAAGTTATTTTCCAGATAGCCAATTTTCCTAAAACATTTATGGAAAAATCAACACTTACCTTATTGGTTTTGGGTGCTTGGGTTTATTAGATATGGAGGCTTTACATTTTCTTGGGTATATTTCTGGGCTTTCTTTTTTCCTTCGTTGTTTCAATTCTAGCTGGTTCCAGATTTTTAAAAGTATTGTAGTTTACAATGTTTCAACATATGCAGTGCATAACTGACATGGTGAAAGTGAAACCCCATACAAACCCCTGTGTCCCTGTCCTTTGAAGTAAAAGGCTTTTGCTTTAGTCTCCCAGTCCTCCCTTGAGTCTCAAAAGGCTGACTCAACAGTTAATGATTAGGACATGTGAAGATGTAGAAACAAAGAATAGCTGTTGGGCTGGGAAACTGGTAACAATTTAGACTATAAATCTGCCACATAGTAGAATCACTGAGCTCACAGTTCCCTGAAAGATACAGATAAAGGCCTGACACACATTCCTAAATCATTTTTATAGGAAGCAAACCCCCACCAGATGAAAACTGCTGACCATAAAAACATAGATCCTAGACTGGTTTAAACCATAAGGCTGATGATGCTTGAAACTTCACCTTGATGCCAACCAAGCAGAGAATTGTGCACAAGGTGATCACACACCCTGCAGCCCCCTCCCGCACACTGTCTTTAAAACCCTTTCCCTGAAAGCCATTGAGGAGTTTGGGTCTTTTAAGCATGAGTTGCCTGTTCTCCTTGCTTGGCACCCGGCAATAAATGCTGCACTTTCCTTCAGCACAGTGTCAGTAGATTGGCTTTACTGCGTGTGGCTGAGTGGACCCAAGTTTGGTCCAGTAACAAAAGCATTTAGTAAGACTAATTTGAAGTTGTTTGTCCCTAGTTAGGGAGAAACCAATCCATCTGTTGAAC
Organism: Hippopotamus amphibius kiboko; assembly: GCF_030028045.1. Taxonomy (NCBI): domain Eukaryota; kingdom Metazoa; phylum Chordata; class Mammalia; order Artiodactyla; family Hippopotamidae; genus Hippopotamus; species Hippopotamus amphibius. Next base: position 34,252,743 of record NC_080192.1, on the reverse strand, counting down.
TCAAAGATGCCTTAGAAAGTGGACAAGTAAGAGATGTCTAGGTTAGCATCCATGCACTTCCCTCCCTACTTCCATCCAAGGCTATATTCCTCCTAAAAATTTCCAAGGTACTTCTTCCCAGCTTCAGGAATCTCTCCAGGCTTTATCTCCCACCTTCTGCCTCGAACTCTCCTACTGCCATTTGGTTTCTCCAGTTTCTGTCCTATAGTCTTATTATTGGATTCCTCCAGTGCCTGGACTATTTGGATGGGACATTCAGTTGGAAAGACTGCCTGATATTTATTTCAATTTCTTTCCAAGATGCCGTACATCTACATTTTTAGCTTCAATTCTATTTATTGCAACATTCAAGAAAGCTGTGATCCTCTCCTACAGTCTGAACGAGAATTTAAGCCCAAAGTCCTGGCCTCTGCTTCTCTATGAATGAGAAAGAGAAAGAAGACTAATGAATGAGAACTCTGCAGTGACGCTGGTATGAAATGTTGAAGACAGAGGCTTGACTGTTGATTTGATAATAATTAGCAGGTTATAGTCAAGGCTAAAATGTTTTATCAAAGGACCCAAATAAAAAACTAAACTGAAGGTTACTCTCTCAGTCCAAGATGGGTAATTGGTTCTCTACCGGGAAAACATCCTAGGAACATGGGGCTTGCTCCAGCCTGTTGAATATATAGCTCCCAAATCTGCTCAAAGTGTAATGCTTTACAGTCAGCAGAAAAAAAAGAGGATGAGTAAACTCAGCGCGCATCTTTTAAGCAAGTGAGGTGGAAGTTGCATACTTCTCTTCTGCTCATATTCCACTGGCACATAGCAATTAGTCACGTGGCAATTCTCAGCTGGAGGCAGAGGTAACTATGTGCCCAAGATGAAGGAAAGAAGTGAATTAGGGTGGAAAAAGCCAAACAAAATGCCTGACAGATAGGAAAGGGCAGTAAAAAGTTAATTACAGGGAGAAAAAGAGGGCTTTGATATATTTCAATATGCTTTACTACGAACAAGAAAGAATCAAAGATGATCAGAAAAAATTTTTATGATGGGAAAATAAAATAATAATGATAATCACTAGGATTGTTTGAAAACATTTCATAAGTTCCATAAATTTAATATTTATTGGGTTTAAACTGGTAAAAGATGCCCTTGCGGTTAAGCACTGGAAATGGAGTGCACATAAGTTTAAGGCATAGGCTGTGCAGAACTGGGAGTCATCCATACAGAGCTGATATTTTGGGAATAAATGAAAGAGATGAGGGATTAACTATAGATAAAAATGAGAAGAGGTTTGATGGTAGAGAATGATATAATTAGGAATTTGGATTTCTTAAAAAGTAGACTTTACAAAATGAGAAAATAAAGTGTGATTTCAGGGAAACCAAAAGAGGAAGAAATTTCTAAAATAGTGTTATGTGAGACAGATGTCGAAAAAGGAGAGAAGTCTGTACTTCAAAGTCAGCTGACTCGGTCAAAGAGGATGTTCATGCTAACTTCATAATAGTAGGGTTTTAGTCCATTTGGGCTGCTATAACAAAATACAACAGACTAGGCAGTCTATAAACAACAGACATTTATTTCTCAGAGTTATGGAAGCTGGAGGTCTAAGATAAAGGTGCAGAGTTTCAGACTTCTTTTCTCCTCCTATGGCAAAAGTGGCTTTGGAGCTCTGTGGGATCTCTTCCATAAAAGCACTATGAAGGATCCACGTTCATAAACTAATCGCCTCCTCTTAAAGATCTCATCTTCCAACACCATCATACGGGGTGTAAGGATTTCAACATGTGAATTTTCAGGGGACACAAACATTCAGACCATAGCAAACAGTTCAAGTTAAAGAGTTAGAATACAACAAACAAGGTGACTTAGCAACGAGCCAAGGAAGCCCATAGCCATGTTTGCACAGAATGGTAAGAGATGGTCATGTGCTGATCTTTTCAGCCACAAGCCTCACATACTAAAGACAACATCAATGAAAATGAAGATTTGCTAACACAAAGATACACAAGTTAGTGCAGCTCCTATGTAAATATTTGTAGTGTTGTAGACTTTTATTTTGCTATACATAAAGAATTTATTTTTAACAATCAAATAAGGTCTGGTATGGTATTTCTTTGATTCATTTCCTGATTAGTTAATTAATGGTCCAACAGCAGAAATATTTTTTAATAGTATAAACGCTATAGGGAAGGACAATTTACAATTCACCTATTCATAGGTGTCATTTTTCACTAGTTAAATAATACTCTAAAGCTGTTTTTAAGTTCCTTCTAAGTGCCAGGAGATGGGAACAGAAAAAATGAATAAGTAAGACAAACTGTTAGGGAATCAAATGTTAAAACCTGTGGCCAACTCTGAACTTTGTGTTGAGGGTGTGGGTCTGGGAATAATGGAACTGGTAGGTTTCAGAAAGGGGATGAATTTTAGATAATCCTTGAAGGATGACTAAGCGGGTCCCAGTCAGACAAACATAGGATAGAGTCAGGAAGTTTTCAAGACAAGTGGAACCCTGTGTTCACATGCTTTATAGTGAAGTGCATGCAGGCATGGGTAGAGTGGCAAGAGATGAAAGATAAGACTGGAGAAGCAGACTCAGTAAAGATTGAGAGGCATCATGTCTGCTTTGCTAAGAATTTGCAAGTAGTCATAGACTGTAAATCAATCAACCTGAAACTATTGTTTAGCAAAAATAAATTTAATTGCACCCTTCTTAGAAATTACAGCCTGAAGTGGATTATGTAACTTTGTCTACAATCCTTTATCCTGAGTAGGTTTCTTTTTTTTTTCCTTTTTAATAAGTAACTTGAAAGTATGAGTTGTAGAAACATGCACCATGGTTTAATTTATCTTCATAAGAACTTCCAATTTTTTTTTTGGTTATCAATTTGTTTGACAAGGTAAGCATTAAGAAGGAAAGCAATTTAGACAATATCTTCAAATTAGTTGTTTAAAATTAGTTTTAGAAATTAATTGATTACTAATGGATTTGCTATTCTTTAGGAAAAGTATGAATAGTTTCATAATTACAAATAAAATTTTAAGAGATTTTAATGTGAATTTTAACATGTTAGTCTAAGCATTTTAAATGATAGTTTATAAATCTGCAACAAAACTAAACCAAAATAAGAAAAAATGTTACTTAAGCATGAGTTACTTTAATAATGAAAATATCCAAAATTTAATTCTGAAACCAGCAGTAGTTTATTTTTGAAAATCATTATCTTTCTTGAATGAGGAAGTAATGTGTTTTTTTAATATCAAAAGTCTACTGATTTCTCACTCTATATTATTATAACTCTAGTTGACACAATACATTTTATTATTCAGTTGTTACCAGGAAATATAGTCTATTTTCTTTCAAAGGCTCAATGAAATTGTTTGCTTTTAGCTTATTGTATATCAGATATCTTCTACAATTATGCTTAACTACTTCCTCTTGGAATTTAATGCTTAATTTGCAAACTTAGAAACAATTAGAATCAAGGATATCTGCTATTAATTGCAATGAAATTTTGCATTTTGTACATGATATATTTTCTTCACTAAAAAAAGAAACTGATGAATTTTTAAGTTAAAATTAAATATTATGATATATACATAAACTTCAGGTTTTATATTAAAAGTGTGTGTCACCGTCAATATTTTACAATACAATATATCCCAGAAAATAGTTTTTCAAATTTCTCACCCCACACATTCATTCACTTAGAAAGTTTTGATAGGCATTGTGTGTTAATTGATTGATTTTTTTTCTTTTTTTAAAGAAACTGCTGTCACGGAAGGAAAACAATTTATTGGCATCTCTTCCATATTTCCAGGCCCCACAAACACTCTTCAGGATTAAGGTTTTGTGGAATGTACAATTTATACAAGGGCAACTCAACATTCACTAGATGCACGTAATAAATATAGATAGGTCAGAAGCAGCTTAAAGGTCAGGCTACCTCTACTTGGGTAATTGTAACAAAGTGTCATTTCTTTATAAATATTTTCCAAAATTATTTAAATATTAAAACCTACCTGATAGAAATTTCAAGTTCCTCATCCAGCTCCGGAGGTAAAGCGTTTGTTCTGTTTTCGAATAGAGGTAGTTTGCCCCACTTGGGCACCCGTAAGGTCCATCTTCCTTGGGATTGGCGGTTGCCGTGGTTACTCTTTGTTTGGAGGCTTCGGGCGCTGTTTTCCAACCAAGCCGAAGGATTTCGCCTCTGCTGGGTGAGCCGGAACCCCTCAAGGCCGGAGCTGTTGTAGCGTGAAGCGAGGCAGAGCTGCGGGAGCGCAGGTGGAGCCAGGCCCCTCTCCGCCGCGGCCAGGCTTTAGGGCGAAGAGGGTACCGCGCGCCCGGGGGGTGGCTGAGCGGGGCTGTGGAGCGAGCGGCTTCTTTCAGTTTTGAAGATTTTTGGTAGTTCACACAGAACTTGAAAAACTACAGTTGAAGGGTAGAGTTCCTTAAAATTCCCCGTTTTGGGCAGCTTCAGCTAACTCCTAGTGAGTTATCAACTTGACGTAGTTTACTGTAGCCAGTTTGCAGTGGGATCCATCTGGGGCTGCCTTGTCCTGTCCTGTAACCACTGGCTACAGGTGGCTATTAAGGGCTCAAATGCAGCGAGTCCGAATTGAAGTGTGCTGTAGGTGTAAAATACACATCGAATTTGAAGAATTAGTATACAGAACAAGGAGGTAAACTTTGTAATTACATTAGCCTTATACTTAATAATTTTCTACTGATTGTATGTTGAAATAATATTTTGGATATGTTGGACTGAATAAAATTTTCACCCGTTTCTCTTTACATTTAAAAAGTTGCTACTACAACATTTAAACTCAAATATGTTGCTCAAATATGAAATTGGTGGTCTAAGGAGCCAGTAGATGACAGAGAGGGCCATGTAATGGAAATGTCTCTTTCCTTTACCCTTCTCCTGCCTTTCTTTCTACATAAAGTTTTATGTATCTGTGCATTTTGCGTTATAGCCATGTCTTTAAAAAAAATCTAGTTTTTCACCTAGCAAAGGTTTTGAATCACATTTTATTTATTTTTTTAACAACTATATGTTTTTTTAAAATTAATTAATTAATTAATTAATTGGCTGCATTGGGTCTTTGTTTCTGCACACGGGCTTTCTCTAGTTGTGGGGAGGGGGGTCTACTCTTTGTTGCCGTGGGCGGGCTTCCCTTCTCGTTGCAGTGGCTTCTCTTGTTGAGAAGCACAGGCTCCAGGCACTCGGGCTTCAGCAGTTGTGGCCCATGAGCTCAATCGTTGTGGCGCACGGGCTTAGTTGTTTCCCGGCATGTGGGATCTTCCCTGCCCAGGGATCGAACCCGTGTCCCCTGCATTGGCAGGCGGATTCTTAACCACTGTGCCACCAGGAAGCCCTTGAATCACATTTTAAGTAAGCTTGATTATGGGGTAGCATTTTGCACTGATTCTGGTTTTGCTTTCTTTTGAAAGAGGGAGGTTATGAATAAAATTGAATATTTTAAAATTGTAAAAGTAGTACATATTCTTGATAAAAAAAATCACTCAGCATAAAGGTATAAGAATTAAAAGTTCCTCAATTTCTTTCAGAAACTTTCTATGTCTAAAAAAAGTGTGTGTGTACGTGCGTGTAGTTACACAGACGAGATGTTCTCCATTGCTTTCTGCCACTTGCCTTTGTTCAATGAGTTCTTCTTGGCTACTTTTCCACAGGAGTATAGTAAATGTACCCATTTTTTTAAAGAACTTGTACAGTATTACATTCTATGAATTTATCATAATTTATTTAACTGTTCTCTTAGTGAGCACTTAGAATATTTAAAAATAAATTTTTATTGAGGTAATTGTAGATTCACATACAGTTTAAAGAAATAATGCAGAAATAGCTCTTGTACAATCTGTCCAGTGTCTCCCTATGGTAATGTGTTATTAACTATAGTACAATATTATGACCAGGATATTGATATTAAATAGTACAATCTGCTAATCTTATTCAGATTGCCTCATTTTTATTTGTACTCATTTGTGTGTGTATCATGTTATATACAGTATTTATCATCTGAATATGCTCACTTACTAACAGCCACAATCGAAATATTGAGTAGTTCCAACACTACAAAGATCTCTCATATTGCCCTTTTATCACCATAACCACCTTCCTCCAACCTCATCCACCCCATTAGTGGCAATCACTGATATGTCCTCATTTTTATAAAATTTTGGTATTTCAAAAGTGTTATATAAATGATATCATATAGTCTGTTACCTTTTTTTGTGGGCTTTTTACTCAGCATAGTTCCCTGGAGATTCATTGGTATTGTGGTGTATATCAATGGTTCCTGCCTTTTATTGTTGAGTAGTATTCCATGGTATGAATGTGTTAGACGGTTTAACTATTCACCTACTGAGGGCCATTTTCTATTCGCCTACTGAGGGCCGTTTTGATTGCTTCCGGTTTTGGACTATTATGAATAAAACTGTTGTGAATATTTGTTTTGGGGTGACCATAAATTTTCATTTCTTTGTGATAAATGCCCAAAAGTGTATGCAATACATGGAGACCAGTCAAGTTAAATCATTTACATGTGAAAAAAAGATATGTGATATCTATAGCTAGAAAGCTAGAGGAAGGACAGGCACAGGTATTGTGTGTGTGGATTTTTTGTTTTTTGTGTGTGTTTTGGTAGGAATGAATTGATTGTGTTTTCTAGGGGGTGGCAGTGGAATACAAATGTATGACAATGTAGTGAACAGAAGGAATAGTGGATGGAGCACAGTTAAGTAGGTGGGTAGTTGTCAGATTCAGAGCATAAGTACAGGATTACACTTTATTAGGAAGAGGGCTTCTCTCCTAATAAGATTAGAGTGAGAAGAGACTTCAGGAAGAGAGAGAGGAAAATGAGGATGTTTCATTTTCTTTGTTAACTAGACTGTAAACTCTATGAAACAGGTTACTTTTCTTATTTAATCAATGTATTTGTAGCACTTAGCACTGTTTTGGGTCCATCTTGTAGGCTCCCAAAAAGTTGGTTTTGAGATAAATGAGGAAAAGAAGGAAAAGAAAGAGGAAGGGAGGGGAAGGAAGGATGGAAGAAGAGAGAGCATGGAGGAGAGGGAGGGAGGAATGAGGAAAGAAAAAAGGAAGGAAGGGCCAGGAAGAAAATAGCAGTGGAAAGGCCAGGGACTGGAGGAAGGAATGAAAGTTTGGAATAGTCTGGAAAATAAAATAAAAGCTGACTAGTATTTTTCAAACCTTTTTTTTTTTAACCAAGACCCACAATAAAATAAAACAACAAAAATTTATGTTGCAGTTCATGCACACATGCATACATACATATACATGTACTTATAATTGAAACACAAGTTTTTTTAAGCAATTTTTACCTGTAGTATATGTAGGGCACTTATAGTGTCTTTTCTGACCTATCCCAACTTTTCCTGTCCTATCCTATCATTTAAACTAGACGATCAAGAGCCACTAAATTGATTTCTTTCTTAAAAAATTAATTAATTAATTGGCTGCATTAGGTCTTTATTGCTGCACACAGGCTTTAGTTGTGGCGAGCAGGGGCTACTCTTCATTGTGGTGCACAGGCTCCTCACTGCGGTAGCTTCTCATGTTGTGGTGCACGGGCTTAGCTGCTCCGCAGCATGTGGGATCTTCCTGGAGCAGGGATCAAACCTGTGTCCCCTGCATTGGCAGGTGGACTCTTAACCACTGCGCCACCTAGGAAGTCTCCTAAATTAATTTCTTGATCCACAAATGGGTTACCATCTGCAACTTGAAGACTATTGGACTAGAGGTTGTTTGAGGGATTGCTGGCCAGAGCTTGACTGAGTTTGGATATCAATTGATAGTGGGAAAGCACTGGCTTTGGATTTAGGATCTCTGAATTAGGACCCAGCTCCCATTACTTATTGGCGTCATGTTATGGGCAGTTAAATAACCTCTTCCAACCTTGGTTTTCTCATCTATATAATGACTGTAATGACCTTTAACTTATTAATCACTCAAGTGTCTTCTAGTGCCTGGTTTGTCACAGATAATTAATACAATGAAGCTGATGATGGTGGTTAACAATGATCGTGTGAAGACATACTGCAATGTACTGCTTGGCCCATATCCATTGCAAGCATTAAAGATTCAAATGGAATAAATATTGAACTTATAAGCCATATATTATCCATTATTGCAACATGTTATTGTTGGTAAAAACGTGTGGCTATCTGGTAGAATTAACAACTCTGATTTAATGCGTAGAAACTAGCCAAATGTTTCCCCATATATAGACATAGGTTGTTCTCGTATAAATATTTTAATCTCTGAATACTCAAGCTGTTCAGAGGTATTTTGCCATTAATTATTACCATGAAAGTGAATTTTAGTGTGAAGCTTTTTGGGTCAGAAAGATAAGCCAATCCATTTAGTTACTCTAACTTTTCTTTAGAGAATATAAAGAGTATTATTAGAGTTGATCATTTTATAGTCAACATTAAAGAAATAATGAATGAATGTAGGGAGAAAACATTTTCTTTAATGTATAATACAGCCATAATAAGGTATGATAAAAGTTTGTTAAACTAAAACTATGTTAAACTAAATTTTTACATAGAACATGTTGAACTGGTATGGCACATTAAAGAACCTATAGGGTTTTTTTTGGAGGGTGGGTATTTATTTATTTATTTATTTATTTATTTATTTATTGGCTGCATTGGGTCTTTGTTTTTGTGTGCGGGCTTTCTCTAGTGGTGAGGGGGCTTTCTCTAGTGGTGAGCGGGGACTACTCTTCATTGCGGTGCACAGGCTTCTCATTGTGGTAGCTTCTTTTGTTGTGGAGCATAGGCTCTGTGTGCACGGGCTTCAGTAGTTGTGGCACGAGGGCTCAGTAGCGTGGCTCTCGGGCTCTAGAGTGCAGACTTAGAAGTTGTGGTGCGCAGGCTTAGTAGTTGTGGCGCACGGGCTTAGTTGCTCTGCAGCATGTGGGATCTTCCCGGACCAGGGCTCAAACCTGTGTCCCCTACATTGGCAGATGGATTCTTAACCACTGCGCCACCAGGGAAGTCCCAGAACCTATAGTTTTTACTGGCATTTGGTCTCTTCAATTTTCTTTAAATGGTTTCTTGTTTTATTATGAAGGATGATGGAAGACGATGATGATGATATAAAGCTCAAAGAAGAAATAGAAGCTGAATTGGATAAAATCAGCATTTCTTCCTTGGAAAAAGATGATTTTGATAGTGATTCAAAATCAGAAACCCAGAGTGATAATAGTGATACAGTAAGTGTTGTGTTGTACTTTTGAGCCTTTTAACTGGAGTAAGCATTTTAGGAGAAATATTACATTTCTCAGTGTGTTTTGTATACTTATCTCATTTTTTCCTTAGGGTCATCTTTAAGTGATATATGTTAGTAAATATTTAAATATAAAAGGTATACTGAAGGTAGAAATTACCTATAATTTCAAGTGTATATGTGTGCATTTTTCACAAAATTGGGATTGTACTATACATTTAATTATGTATATGCATATATACATGTATATACACACATAGATATTTATATCTTGCTTTTTTTACTTAATCATGAGCATTCTAATGTGATTACCTATGCATAAAAAGCAAAATGTATATGAAATCTTTAGACCAAAGAATAGTTACTTTTTTGGAAATTAAAAATATTTTCTTTTCATTTGTATTTTTTCTCCAGTGTTTATATGCCTAGAAAAGTTATTCATGGATTTATTCTTTTATAGCAAAAGCCTTAATCCAATGGAAACTTATTTTCAGCTGTTATAAAAAGATCTAATTAAAATCTTCCTGCACATATTTAGCAAATATTCCCAGTGTCACTTGTGGAATAATCCACCTCTTCTCAATTGATTTGTCATACCTGTTGTATATATTTAGTTGTTATACATATAATCTATCCAAGGCTATCTATTTTTTTCATTATTCTGTTAATTTTTGCCCTATAGTGGTTTTATATTTTTAAATATAAAATGGATCAAATTCCTTTTGTAGTTTTGCTATTTCAAAATCTTTTCAACTAAGCATTTCCCAGAAAACTCATTTGTCAAGTTTTAAAAAATAATTACACTTTGACTTTTAATTAGGATTGCAATAACCTACATAATACTTTTGGAAAAGATAATATTTTAATATTATTATGTCTTTTTATCCACAGCTAATTTAAGTGTGAAAAAAGTTCTGAAATTATTCATTTGGATATGAGACCAACAGAATCATAGTTGTAATTTATGACCACCTGCAAATGAAAAGCAAATTTTAACCAAATATATTTGTTTGGATTATGCTCTTTTATACAGAGCAGTTTTACCTTATTTATACATTTTACTCAAATTTTTGGCATATAAAAACAAATTTTGATATATAGGTTTAGTAAAAATTTTACAGTTTCTTCCATTATTTACATTTTTAGGATTTAGATGAATTACCTGAGTCAGTTCTTCACTGTATTAACGTCATAAAGAATAAGAGTAAAACTGCTGAAGAGCTCATTCTTCAGGACTTGGAAGATACTGATGTTTTAAGTAAGTACAGTTTTCATCTGCTTGGCAGATAAGTTTTCTATAAGTATGAATAATTTATAATTTAGAAAATTAAACTGCTTGAAGTTATCTCTTGTCATATACAGGTATGTGCATTTATCTCTAATAAAATGTCTACAGTATATTGGTCTGTTTAATTTAGTTCATTTGTTTTACTTACTACCTTCCAATAAATACTAGCCACTAACAATTTGTTTTATCAGTCCTAATTAAAAGCAGGCATTCTATTACTTTATGTTAAAGAAAAGGAAACTAATTGTGGGACTATTTGAGAAGTATCAGTTTATACATATTTTTAGAGAAAAATATAATTTATATCAAAGCCTCACAATCTCTATTTGCTTCAACTAGCAAATTTACTGCTTGCAATCATTCTAAGAATAATAGAATGAAGAAAGATTTAATTAGAATTAATCCTGGCTTAGTGTATAATGAAAAATAGCAACAACCTAAATGTTCAACAGGACATTGATATGTCTAACAATACACTCATTAAAAAAGATGACTTAGACAATATTTAATAACATAAAGAGTTTTATGATATACCATTAAAATTTTAAGAAATTTAATGTCATTTATGAAAATATTAGTATAAATTGTAGTGTGGATACTCATAGATATTCGTACCAAAAATATTACTGTGTGAAATGATCTGTTCTAGCCACTGAGAGTACAGCAGGGAACAAAATAGGCAAAGGTCCTGCTCTATTAATCTAATGTTCTGGTGTGGGGAGAACACCGTAATAAATACATATGTAATATTTCAATAATGCTAACTTCTATGAAGGAAGAATTTCAAGATAAGGGGATAGAGATTGAAGGTTGCTATTTTAGAAAGGGTAAGTCAGGGAAGGCCTCTCTGAGGAGATGATATTTCAGTAGTGACTGATATGAGATGGTAAGCCACATGGAATAGCTCCATGAAGGAGAAGTGAGTCACACGGATGTCTAGAGAGCAGGTGTTTCAGAAAGAGGGAATCGTAAAGGCCAAGGCACACTGAGTGGGTGTAATATGTTAGAAGAATAGTAAACCTTTGTGGTTGTATCCAAAAAAACAAGGGGTCAGGTCATATACAGCTCTTATCAATCCAAAGTGTGGACTTTGGATTCTGTCCTGAGTATGTGAAGTCTTTTGAGTAAGGAGTGACGGAATCTGACATATTTTGAGGCAATCGTTCTGGGGACTGTGTAGAGATGATGACTTGAGGTAGCAAGAGTCTACTACAAGACTATCACAAGAGTATGGTTAGAGATGAGAGTGAATTCTGTAGAAATGATGAAAAATGGTCATATTCTAGAAACCATTTTTAAGGTAGAAAGAACCAAAAATATTTATTGATGGATTGGTATGAAAGGAAGAGAGGAACTTGGCTCCAAGATTTTTGTCCTGAGTACCTGTGTGAAACAATATGTAAAGACTTACTGCATGTAGACCCTTCGGATTTTAGCAGTGATTATCTGTAGTTGGGTTATGGGGGATTTTAATGGTCTTCTTATTTATATTTATTAAGGTTTATACAATGAAAATGTATTTTAAGTATATTGGCAAGTATAGAGCCTAATTATAAATAAAATAAAAGGAAATATAATTATAGAAAATTAGTTACATGAAAGATTATATAATTACAGTTATAGCAGTGGTTTAGAAAATTATAAGATCCCATGTATGTAGCTCTAATCAAATAGGTTTGATAGTCTCAATGAATAGAATAATTTTCCAAGAAAATTCAAATGATCAAAATTGCTTGCAAAAGCAGAAAGCATGATTAAATCAATAATTTGGCAAGAAGATGGAAAGAGATTTCTTCTCAAATGTTATTAGGTGCTAGGGAAAATTTCGCAATTGAATTATTCCAATCCATCAAGGAGCAAAAAATCTGCAGATTATATAATATTTCATTTATAAAAGACTGCATGTTTTAAATACAAAACTGTGCAAACAGCGCACACACATACATAAGAAAAACTAGAGGCCAATTTTATTTATGAATATTTATGTATCGATTAGGGCTCTCATTTGTAGACAGAAGCTATTTTAGCTACTTTAATCAGTAAGGTTTGGGAGGTTATTTGTTTGTATAAAACAAACTTAGTGGCTTACAATAACAATATGTTGTTTTCTTTTATAGTTCTGTGGGTTGACTGGGCTTAGGCAGTTCTTGCTTGAATTTGTTATGCATTTGCAGTCAGTTGTCGATTAGGGCCGCAGTCATCTGAAGTCTTTACTGGATTGGGATTCTAAGATGACTCACTCAGATAGCTGGCAGTTGATGCTAATTGTTGGCTGGGAGTTCAGTTCGGGCTGTCCGCTGGAGGCACCTATGTGTGGTCTCTCCCTATGGCTTGCGTGGCACCTGGATTCTGAGAAAAAGCATCCCATGAGCAAAATATCAAGAAACTAAGGTGGAACCCTGTAAACTTCAAGTGACTTGTTCTCAGAAGTCATGCAACATCATTTCTACTCCATCCTGATGGTTACACAGGGTCAGCACAGATTCTGTGTGGGAGGGGACTACACAGGTTATGCATACCAGGAAGTGTGGGAGTGACATCTTTGGAGACTAGCTGTTACAATAAATAATAGAACTGTTAACAGAACTGAAGAAACAGATTCTAGGCTGAACATCCAAAGTGTAGAAAATATACATGCATGTACATTGTAGAACTAGGCTGCAACAGGAGCTGCTGATATAATGAGGAAATTCAGAGACATTAATTCTCTACTGTACACTCCTATCTCCAACCCAGAGCTCCCTCTATCATTGTCTGAGCTAGAAAAATGAAAATATCTCTCTCTGCCTTTCTTCACACATAATATTTTTATGAAAATAAAGATTTACCCAAATGTATCAATTGGCAGAACCTAAATCACCCTCAGAAACCTAGCTTCAAAGGAATCCGGAGAATGTTATTTTTTGCTTTTCAGCTCTCACATAGGAAGACATGCCAGAGAGACTGTGAATAGGTGTTGGAAAAGAAAATCTATAACAATAGACAAAAATAGGTGTAAATAGTCAGTTAATTGGCAGAATGGTCATCCGTAAAAATAGTTTACTACTGAGGAACATTACCATAATAAAACACGTTAATTGAATAAGGAAAAGAAACGTAACTACATCTACACAGATGATAAAAAGAAAATAGAATTCAACAAAAACTCACAAAATGATTGGGAATGAAAGTTTACTTCATTCACATGTTAGTAGTTATAATCTTTTAAATTAAGACTTTTATTAAAGCATTTTTAGTTTCTTATGCTGCAAGATTATATTGCTAGTCTGTAGCAGGTAGAATTGAGCCATTGTTGATTTCTAATCAAGGTCTCATTGCAATATTAAACACAGCATTATTCTGTGTACATGGAAAATGAACTTCAGTCTAGAATATGAGAGGTGATGAAGAGAGTGCTCTAAAAATCTGTTACTTTTATTTTTGAATAAAGGTTACAGATTTCCTATGTTCTTTGTTCTTCAATATTTTTCTGTTGTTTTGAGTTACTGGTCAAGAATATACAGTGGTAGAATTTGAGATTAAAGAATGATGAAATAGTTTGGGAGTTTAGCATGTTGTGTCCTACTCTAATATTTAAAGTTATAATATTATTTTCTCTTTATAGGCTATGATTACAGAGCAGTTTCTAATAATCATATGCATTTAAGGATAGAATTATCAACTGAATGTAAAGAAAATCCAGAACAATTAATGCAGGTATATATGTTTAACTGAAAGTACTCAATATTACAGTTAGAAATTTACCTTTTCCTCTCATGTGGGATTTAAAGTTCACTGGCTTAAAAATTAAAAATTAAATTACTTTAAGTAAATAATTTTTGGTATTATTTTCTCCTCTCGCATATAATATAAAACACTGCAAATTTCAATCTTTAAAAGTATTAGGAATAGTGATTTGAACCATCAGTACTTGGGAATTTAATGTAGATAAGACAGCAGAACTATATTGAATTGTATTTTTTTCCCTAAAAAATCCAAGGAAAACAATGAAGTATGCTCTAATATTGTAATCTTGCTTAGGAATGTACTATGATCCAAGGGAGACTTTAAATACCCCATGGAAACTTTAAATGTAGAATTGATTAAAAAAAAAAAGATAAAATAAAAACATCCATAAAAAAGTAAGAGTAAAGAAGTGCTTAGCATTTTTGGGTAAAACTCCTGGAAGTGTATTTAAGAGAAAGTCTATTCCACAAGTTCAGCATCTTGAACACATTTTTGTTTCTCATTTTACCTAATTATGATTTTATCTAAGTTTATTCTTTCTCTATGTATGTTTAGCATAATTGGAAAATTCCTTGTATGTATGTTTCTTACTCTCTTTTTTGGTAACACTCAGACCTGAAATGTATTAATTTTGAATTATATTGCTACTTCATGGGAACTGATATTCTGTATCTTTCAAGCTAGAGTATATGGAAGTCTAATTATACAAAAGTATTAATCAAAATTATAACTTGTATGTAATTCAGGGTAAATTAGACAATAGTTCTGTTTTTAAAACATAATATATTAGCAATTTGTATATGTGAGCAATTGCTGTTGGTAAGAAACAAAGATTATTAGGAGGAAAACATATATTAGTGGAATCATTTTGACATGACTATTAAGCAGTTTAATTAAATATTGTAAGTAAATATTAGAAAGTAATTAGAATTCTGAAAAACATAAGGAGGGTAAAACACAGTTCGCTTGCATGGGAAAAACATTTTTCCTCACCGTAAAGAGAATAATTATCAATGTGCTATATAGAATTGTATTTGAGAGCTATTTGAAGTAAATAAAGTTCTAGATATGTGTATGTAAATACTTAATACATTATTAAAATCATAGCTTCACTCTCTGTTTTGTTTTTCTTTAATTGTTGGTACTTTTTTGACCTCTTAGATGTTATCTGAAATAGAAAAAGAGGAGTTTCTGAGAAGTAAAACGCGCTGTAGCAGTCCTGATTCTGTTCCGGAGCCTGATCCTTGTGATTTGCCTGTGGATGTACATGTTTTGCCAGGTGGACTAAACTGCTTGGTGATATTTATGATAATTTTTATCTGATTGATCATAATTACCTGAAAAGATTTAGACAGTTTTCTTTCGATGTTTAGAAGAATATAGTCACAATATTTGAAAAATATTGCGTACCTACTATGCTTATTTAATACATGTTCTCATAGTTCTTTATAACTCCCAATTTAACTGCATGTAAGTATATTTAAAAATTTTCCACATATATAGCTGACTGCAATAGATATACCCAGACCTGAATTTTTTAAGTCTTTTAACTATGTTCCTTATGTATCCCTTAACTACACACATGCACACACACACACACACATATTATATTTTTATAGAAGTTTTGTGGAATAGTTTAAGTTATGTGATTTTTTTTATTGACTACAATGGAATTTACATGTATTTTGCATATTATCACTTTTACTTTGGTAATATATTGACATCTCTTTATTTTGAAATTACTTTTAAATTTTATATTGGATCAGTTTTGACTGGTTTAATTTGAAAATTTTTCTCTTCATGAATACAGATGATGCTGATATAAATTTTGGATACTGTGAAGTGGAGGAAAGATGTAGGCAGTCCTTTGAGGCTTGGCAAGACAAACAGAAAGAACTAGAAGACCAAAAGAAAGAAATTCTCAGAGCTCAGAGGGATAGAGAAGAAAAGCAGTTTCAAGAAGAAGAAGAGAAAAGACATTGCTGGGTGAAACAATTTGAAGTTGAAAAGAAGAAATTGGAGAATATTCAGAAGGTAAGGTTTTTTCATTTTTATTTTTTGTTTTTCATACTTTTTTTTGAACAATTAGCTACTTCTGAACAGTATTGATGTTTTGGATTGTGGTGTGGATTGAGCTCCATTCTGTGGGTTTTAATTAGTCCTAATAATCAAAGCAGTTGACTGTGGATTAAGAGTATTACTATGGACTCCTTGCTTAGTTTTCATGAAATTCATTGGAATTTCAGGTACTGCTTTGGATTTTGAGGGCCTCTAGAACCTATGAAGTTTCAAAGATTTTCCTAAAACTGTTATTTACAACATAAATTGTTGCTTTTTTATACCCTTCTAATCATAGAAAAAGGCAGCAGAATTTTCTTGATCATGTAATGTCCTTGCTGTATGGTCTGATATCTAGCAATTAAGTAAAGCATATTTGGTTAAAGTGGTTTAGCCATGTAGGTGATGGTATGTGCCTCATTCCCATAATTGAACTAATTCCTGGGACTAGAAATTTTTTGGTGCGAAGGAATTTTGTGTTGTTTTCATTTCTGTTTCCTCCCAGCTGCACCTCAGGTGGTCCACATCCTCAGTCATGGTAGCGGCATATTGAGAAATTGGTGGATTTCTAGGACCTGCCTGTGGGCCATCAGGATGCTTAGAATGTATGGATAACAGGCAGGGCTTACATCTCTGTTTTACATTACTAAAGTTGACGTGTATTACTCACAACTTACTAATTTGAGTATAGAGAACACTAGCATGTAGTCACATATCTTAGCCTCCCATGTTGAGTACATTACATTTCCTGAATATATAGAAAATAAATAAATGGAGAGCAATGACAGTATTGCAGAACCAGCTTGGCCATGGCTTTTTCTAATAGTAAGCTATGTATCTTTAGCTTTCTTTTAGTTATATTTTCCTTTCCATAGACCAGATTAGTCATTTCCAAAAGTCAGAAGCTTTTTTTTTTTTTTCCTTTAAATTCCAAAGAAGGAGTGAATAATGTAGATTATTGAAGTAGTGTTTTCTGGCCTGTGGTAAAATGTATTACTGCTATTGGTTGTTAGTGATATTTTCAAGTATTTTCTAAAAAAATCTGATTTTTAAATTCTGTTCAGCTAACTTGCCATTTTTATTTGTTTTGTAACAAAAATATGCTACTTCAAGGGCAAAGCTTTCAGCTATATGCTTAGATGATACAAAAGAGATTTAACACCAGGACCCTACCCTAAAAGAATTGTAACTTGTTTTTTGAAAGTAATTTGTGCTTTATCATAAAATTATGATTTAAAAAATATATATGACATTAGTAGGTTTAATGAGTTTCTAAATGTGTGCTTTGTTTTACCTCAGGGCTTAAAAGTTTTCCGGTGGGGCCATTTCATAATTTTCTAATGATAGATTCTAAATCGATGCTTTACTTATTCAGCGATTCTCTTCTGTGTCCTTTGTTAGCTTCCTCTTCCATTTTCCAAAACAGCTATTGTAAATCTCTTTCCTTAAGAGTTCTACCTAACTCCTCCCTCCTTGGTATTAGCAAATGATCACATAACATTTTTGCATCAATTACAAACTTCTTTTTCTTTCGAATCCCGCATCCAGTTAGAATCAATCTCTGTGGTCTCCTTTTTGCCTTTTTTTTTTTTTTTTTTTGCCTTTGCTCTTATCTCAGTAAGAGAGGTTTCTTCTACCAAAGGCCAGATTTTCCTCTTTAGCCCTATATGCTATCATTTTCCACTTTACCCCCACTTTTTCCTATATGCTGAAGCATCCCTACAACTTCCTCCTTTCTTATTGCTTATAGGCATATTCAGTTTTCTCCTGTCCTAGAAACAAAACAAAAGAAAAATCACAAGGTCATTTTCTTTTATATGTCTCACTGTAGCTGCTCTTTAGCTCTACTTATCATAGGCAGGCTTCTTAAGGAGTAGTTATTTGTGCTCAATCCATTTCCTCATCTCTCATTCAGTCCTAAATCTGCTAGGTGTCTTCTGCCGCCATCCCAGTGAATTAAACTGCTTTTGACAAAAATAACCAATGGCTTCTAAATTGACAAAAATAACCAATGACTTCTAGAACCATACTCACAGGTTCTATTTCAGTATTTATTTTTGCCTCTTTAACATCTTATGCTGTAAAAATTTGATTGCTGACATTTCTTTTTCTCCTGACTTCTGTGGGACCGTACTGCCTTGTTGCCTTCTTACATGCTTGGCTATTCTGCCCTGTTATCTATTTTAGGCTTCTTTTTCTCTCTTTCTCCTTGAATGTGGTCCTACCAAGGATTCCATCCTTTGTTCTTTCTTTTCCTACTCCATGTATTTTATCTCTTGATAATCTCAAACAGGGCTATGGCTGTTCAGAACTAAATCTATAGTTATAACAAAAAAAGGGGAACTATGTAACTCTCCTACACTCACAACTTAATGTATCTAAAACTGAAGTATGCATTATCTTTCTTTCTGAATCATGCTCCTCCTCTGGTGTTCCTTATTTTGATGAGCTGTGCTATCATCATAGTTGGAAAGATGAGGACTATTTGACTTCTCTCTCTTTTATTATCCTCTTCCTTCTAGTAGTTGTATTATACATTGTCTCTTGCATATGTCTACTGCTACCCTATAGTTCAGGATGTCCTAATGTCTAGCTTGGAATATTTACTATACTCTCTAATTGATCTCCCTACTTTTGGTCTTGTATCCTGTAAACTCATGCACCATAGTGCAGTTGATAGGATAATTATTTTCTAAAAAAAGTTGTTTCCCTGCTTAAATGCCATCAAAAGTTCCCTCAGCTCCTATAAGATAATGTCCGAAGAACATTTCCCACTTCCTTTAATCCAGTCAATTGGCAGTTTATGGCAATTTCATATTTACATCGTGTTTGTATCTCTTCTGACCCCTGCCACCTTATCTGCAGAAGGCCCTCATTGATTCTCACTTGGACTTCGCTAATACCTACTTCACAGATCTCCTTAGTGTCTCATTGACTTACTTTCTCTAACTCTGTCAAATGTAACCTTATAATTTTCCTAAAACAGAGCTGTAATCATTATCCTAGTTCAAAGACATTTAATAAATGCCTAAAATGTTTATTTAATCTCTTAAAAGCCTAGTCATTTCAAAAACAATCTTCTGTATGAAACCTTTCATGATACTCTAATTATAACACCTATTCGTACCATCATCCTTATAGTTCTTAACTTGTAATAAACTTATTCTGCTAAATTTGGGTAATGTGTAAACATATGATAGCATTCCCATATTATCAAAGGCAAAGTTTTTGAGCAAGGGGATTATATTTTACTGATCTTTTTTTTTATTCTGCATAGCCTTAGCAAAATAGATGCTAATAAAGCATTAATGAAAGAAAACAATTACCCTCCAAACTGATTTATTATGTGAATTAAATGAAATGGTGTGGAGAGAAAAAAAATTGTAATGCAAAACCCATCTTAACACACATTATCATTTGTAATTTTTGCATTGTCCAGGAATATTTCTAGCCAATGCATTTTATTATGTGAATAAACATACTCAAATAAATAAAGCAACTTACCCAGGCTGCAAATATCTTTATGTGCTAATGTAAACCCTAAGTATCATTTTATGATATTTTAGTTTGGGATTAAAGTTGTTATACTAGTACTAATAACTGAGGACCATTGGGTGAGTTATTATCTTTAACCATTGTTTACAAATATATGTTGTAAGAATAATACATAATAAACAAAATAGTTTGCTATTTGAATATAGTATTTCAATATTATCATATGTTCAGCAAGAACAGGACAAGATGAATGATGAATTTCACAAAGAGGAGAAAATATGGAAGGAGAAATTTAAACAGCATGAGGTATGTGTTGGTTGTTTTTAAGCAGCACAATAATCATTCTCCACTTGCAATAAGTTACTGTGCTTGGAATTGGTATTTTAAAATAATATTGCCTAATTGGTATAGGATTTAATTTACTAAAATTTCAAAAATGCCTTAGTCATTAGAAACTCTCTTTGAGGACTTCCTAGGTGGCGCAGTGGGTAAGAATCCACCTGCCAATGCAGGGGACACGGGTTCAATCCCTGCCTCAGGAAGATACCACATGCCGCGAAGCAACTAAGCCTGTGCACCACAACTATTGAGCCTGCACTCTAGAGCCCGTAAGCCACAACTGTTGAGCCCATGTGCCACAGCTACTGAAGCCCACACACCTAGAGCCCGTGCTCTGCAACAAGAGAGGCCACCACAATGAGAAGCCTGCGCACCACAAGGAAGAGTAGCCCCCCATCGCCGTAACTAGAGAAAGCCCGTGTGCAGCAACGAAGACCCAACACAGCCAATAAAATTTTTTTAAAAAGTTAAAAAAAAAGAAACTCTCCTTAAAATAAAATGTCCTGAAAAGGAAAATAAACTGGTTCAATGAGTGAACATGTCTATATAAAACTGTAATTGTAAAATTTATTTTAAGCTTTGAGAAAACATACCATTATGAATATTTCATTATGATAGAGGATTGTTATGAAATGTTACTGCATTTCTTTAACACAACTAATTGAATGTGTTAACCCCTTTAAATTTAAGGTGATTCTGATGACGTTTATTGTTTTTAATTTATTTCATGGTTTTATATAAAATTATTTTAAGTAATTACAAGCAAAAAGTAGATAAGATATCCCATAATCCTGTAACATAGCTAAAAATATTATCTATCTTTGTATTTTTTCCAAGTCTTTTTAAAATTTGTATAAACACATTCCTGAAAAAGTATGTTTATACTGCCCATCTGTAAATTAAAAAAAGTTGGTGAGGCATGTGAAGACACAGGTTCATTATGAATGACAAGAAGAAAAGACAATAGTAGCTCACTTGCAGGTAATCCAAATGTTGGAGTTAGGAGAGCCATTAAAATACCTGTAACTATTATGCAGTAGCAAAATAATTAAACAGGTGATATGAAAAAAAATTAGAATCTTTGATGAAATACCAAGTATATAGTCTAGAGTGGAAGATTGAAGAGTTCAGTGTATACAAATAAAATTTCAGTGGATAAGTTTGATAGTAGATTTGACAAAGTAGGTAAGAACATTAGAGAAGTCAAAGGGAAGTCAATAGAAAATACCCACATTTAAGCACAGAGAGGACAAAAAAAATGAGAAAAGGAGAAAAGAGCACAAGAAATATGTGATGCATAATGAAAATATAAAAAATGTGTATAATAGTAATCTTGGAAGGAGAGAAGAGAATGGGATAGAACCTACGGATAAAGAGATAATAGTTGAAACGGTTTCAAATTGTTTTAGAAAAATCAATCTGGACATTTGAAGGTGATTAAAGATCTCCACGTAGAATGAATACAAAGAAAACCACACCTGGGAATTTAATAGTATAACTATTGAAATTCAAGACAAGGGGAGTAAATCTTAAAAGCAGCCAGAGAAAAAGGCCACATTACCTAAAAAGGAGCAGCAGTAAACTGACATCTGACTCCTTAAGTGAAATGATGGAAAGAAGACAGAATAAAAACTTTAAGTGCTAAGTGTTAAAGGTTTCTTTGATGATTAGTGTTCTTTGAATCCTCGGTCTTCCTCTGCTTTCTGGACTCAGTTTTCCCTTCCTGGAGAATATAGCTAAATACTTGTCAAAAATATACACTTGGACAACAAATTTCCTCAATCTTTGCACAATTGAAAATGTTTTTATTTTACTTTTAAAACTGAATGGTTAGCTTTCTGGGACACAGAATGCAGGTTTATTACCATTTAGTTTTAGCAATTTAAAGATATAACTGCATTGCATATTTATTTTTGCACATGCCATCTATGATTTCAGATTTGGTACTCATTCATTACATTCTTTTGAAGCTTTAGGATTTTCACATTTTACATTCATCCACACATATTTGCTGGTTTTCTACTGTGTGCCAGGCACTTCTCTAAGTACTCAAGATGCAGCAGTGAATAAAACAGAAAATAATCCTTGCCTTCATGGATCTTATATTCCTTAGTGTTCTGAAATATTGCTAGTATCTAGTATATGAATGCATCATTGTGTGTGTGTGTGTGTGTGTGTGTGTGTGTGTGTGTGTGTGTGTGGAGTTAACTCCGTATCTTAGGGCCCCCTCTTTTTTTTTTATTGGTTTAGAAAACATATTTTTCTATGATCCTCTTCCCTTCAGTTTTTCTCAGTTCTTTGCTTTGGAACGCCTATTAGTCATATGTTGAGGTTTCTGTGTTAATCCTCTTTCCACCTGAACATCTCTGTCATATATTTCATAGTTCTGTGTTTTGTATATTGTTTTGAGAAACACCTAATTTTGAAGATTTTGTTTAGGCAATCAGTTGTTCAGCCATTTTATCTTGATTTTTTGGTTTGAGTGAGTCATATATTTTTATTTGAGCATTTGCATTTCATTTTTATATGTTATTCTTGTTTAAATGTTTTTTTCCTTAAAAATATCTTAATTTTTATTTAAAAAGCTCTCTTTTCTCAGAAATTGGTTCTTCCTTTTGCTTATTGAAGCATTTTCATTGCCTCACATCTTTTGTTTTAATTTTTCTCAAATATTTGCCAAATTTTGATACCTGTTTACTTTTGTTTTACGACTTTAGTGACAATGACATTTTCTCACCTACCTCCAGATTCTCTCACTTAATGCAATATGTGCTTATCAACTCTCTTAACAGTTGAGAAAGGATAAGATGTGTAACTAGGCTTATATGTATATACTACCTCACCTTCCTGGTATTTTAAGTCACAAAATAATTCCCTGCTTTTACAGTCCCTGAGCTAGCTCTGGGAGTCTTCTTTATCAGAACTCCCATCTCAGAAAGTTTGAAGTCTGCTTCTTCTACACAAATTTTATCTTGTGGGTTTTTTTTGCTTTTTCTCTGTATCATTCTGATTTCACATGCTTTCTGTAGGAATTCCTCAATTTGTATCTGGGTGGCTTAGTATAATTATAATATTAGAGTATCAACTTACTAACTTGATAGAAGCTCCTAAATATTTAAAAAATTAATATACCCTTTAAAATAAATTAGTTCCTCTAGGTAAATTTTATATTGATTTTACTGTGATTTCAGTTTTAGTATTTGTTTTTAATCTATATTTTGGATGATACTTTAGTAACATCTAAAGTTTACGCTGACTACTATTTATCTTTATTTTAGGAATTTATTAGAAACTTGCATTTACAAATGGAAGAAGAAAGAACAAAATTTAAAGACCTACAGGAAAAAGAAAAAATGCGTTTGTTAAAACTGCAGCATAATGCAGCTGTAAAAATTCAAGCTAAATATAAAGCATTTGTGGCCTACCAAAAATATGGCCCAATCATAAAGGAACAAATGGAAAGTAAGAAAAGGAAAGCACAGGAGTGGAAGGAAAAGGAAACAAAAATACGACAGATGGAAGAAGAAAAACAAAAAAGATTAGAGGAGGAAGAAAGAATAGAAGAAGAGGTAAAAAAACAGAAGCAAGAGGGAAGGGAAAGGAGAGAAAAAGAATATGAAGAAAAGAAGAACATCCTGAGACAAGAAAGAGAGCAACTACTAAAGAAGGAAAAATTGAGATTAAGAGAAGCTGCAAGACAACAGCTAATAATAAGTAGAGCATTAAAAAAGGGAGAGTATAATGCTAAACATTTAACTGTTGAAGATACATCAAAGAATAAGGATGATGTAGCCAAAAGGCTAGGGGATGAAAAGTCAAAGAAGTGGAAAGATGCTCCCCCTCAGCTAGTTGAAGAATCGAATAAGAGAGAAAATGTGGATAGGCAGCTTGTATTGGAAGAACCGATACAAGTGCAATTAAAAGAATCTATATCAAGCCAAGCAATTTTGGCAGTATTTAAAACGGAAGAAAAAAATGAAAACCTAACAAAACAACATTCAGAAGAATTGGTCAAGCAAGCAAGGAATTGTGAAAACACAGACCAAAAGCCTCAGTTGGAAAACCTAGATCTAAAAGAAAATGTGGAAGAACAGTTTCAGCTGCAAGAAATAAAGTCTCAAATACAAAAAGAGGAAGTCGTGACACCTTCTGTAAATGAGACTATGAAACAAGAAACCCAAATAATAATATTAGGATATAATCAAGAAATTAATAAGGCGAAAAGCAATGAAGCACAGAAAATAATCATTGACAATCAACAAAATAAGACACAAGTAGAAAAAGAAGAGACATCAGAACAGGATGGAACATCATACGAAGAGAATAGCATGAGGAAAATTTCAATGATTTCAATGAAACAGAAACCACTACCACTGAAATTAGAAAATTCTGAAGATATAGGGGAAAATGTAATGCTGCAAGAAGAAGAAATTGATTTAGAATCTAAAGAAACCGAGGAGAACGCAAAAGCTAGTGCTCTAAATAGTGACTTGGTTTTTAACACCAGTGTTGCTATGATAAATGCAGAAGGCAAAATAAACAAGCAAAATTATATTTTAGGTAGAGATGTTCTTTGTGAAGATTTGGGTAGCTGTAATGCAAAAAACTCTTTGGTTTTTAAAGAAGCGAACTCTCTGAAGTCTCAGATTAAAGAAATTCCAGAAGAATGTCATGAAAACAAAACCGAATGTGAAAATGTAGTGACCTGCTCTGTACCAGAGCCAACCCTTCTATCTTCCATTGAAGAAAAGAGGCTAGCTTGGATAAAGTCATTTAAACCCTGGTTTGAAATTTCCAAGCAAAATCAACAAAAGAAAATTGTTAGGAGAAAGAGACTTGTAAAATGCCCCGTCAACACGATGCCCCCTTTGAATACACTAGAAGTACTTCAGTGTGGCCCTTGGGATTCTTTACAGCGGGTATTGTATAATACTTTTTTTTCATATTGAATCTTAACTCATTCTCTAAAATGTAACTTAAAAAATATTAATAGAAGGCATATTTTGTTTATTTTTTAAATTGAAGTATACTTGATGTACAATATAGTGATTCATAATTTTTAAAGATTATACTCGATTTATAGTTATTATGAAATATTGGCTATATTCCTTGTGTTGTACAACATATCCTTGTAGCTTACTTTATAAATAATAGTTTGTACCTCTTAATCTCCTACCCCTGTATTGCCTCTCCCCGCTTCTCTCTCCCCACTGGTACCCACTAGTTTGTTCTCTGTTTCTCAGAGTCTCCTTTTTTTTTTTTTTTTTTTTGTTTCCAAGAATTCTGTCTCTTAATCAGTGAAGTTGCTAATGAAATATTTCTTATCTGAGAGGGGTTGTACTTAAAAGACCTCCTCAATAAAAATTATTCAGGGCATCTTCTCCTTCAGTGAAGCACTACGAGGAGCTTTGATTTATATCTTGAACCTGTGTTCAAGGGCCCTATAGCCATTACTAAGCTTCCAAGAATGGAGGCATCTGGGAATGCGGCAGAGTTGAATTAGAGTAGGAAATCCCTGGCTTGATTTCAGGAATTAGTTTGCTTTAGTCCTGGGCCACAACACCACCTAGTGGCTCCTTTCAGAATGAAGTGGATTTCCTTGAAGCGGATTTCACAAGTGTTGTGAAAGAAGGGTTTACAATAATGGAAGACCCCAGAATTTCTGTATAGAAACATAGTTATTTAGTCACGTGCTATATAGACATGGTACATCTATGCCTGAAATTTGAAGTAGTCATCACCAATCGCTACTAATTTTCTATGTTTATATAAACATAGTTTCAATCAAAAATAAGACAGAAACTAACAACTGTATAGAAGAACAGGAAAGAATATTCGAAATAGTGAAATACTAGAAAGGACCTAAGATTAAAATACATATGTTTATCTGGGGCCTGAAACTCAAATGTATTTATAAAGTTTATTTAGTTTCTTGATATAGGTAGATGCCTAGAAAAGGAAACATATTAATACATATGCATTCTTTGATTCATTCACTCGGCAAATATTCATCTGTCCATATTTATTGTTAGATTGAAGGTACAGAAACAAACCCCAGTCTTTGCTCTTGGGGATCTGACTTTGGTAGATAAAAAGGCATTAAACAAACACATACATACATTACTGCAGATTTTGATATTTGCTATAAGATTTCAGGGTATTCTGTGAGAGGATAACAAGATAGGATTTAAAGAGATCTCTGGGATGTGAAAGAGCAGTATAAAGAACAAGAACTACTTTGACGTGTATTTGTTTTCCTAGGCAATGTATTTTTTGTATCTATCAGGTCTATAGAGCTAAATATAGGATCTCTCAATAGCTCTTCTATTACATTTGTTTTTCTTTGGCCATTTTATCTCTGGAATCATTCTTTTTCTACTTTACCTAAGATGTTGCTGCAGGCTTTCTGAATGGATAACATTAGATACTAACTCTTTTATTTAAAGTAATTTTTTTCATGAATATCTATTTGGGCTAGGCATGAATGATAGCTTCTTGCCTACAGTATTTGTTCAAAAGTTAGAGAAACCAGTAGTCTTCTTCCTTTTCGTTGTGGTTCTCTGTTTTGTCCAGTGAGAGGAGCACTGAGGAAGTGAAGATATATGAACCTTTCTCCTTGGTGTTTCTTCTTCTGCCCACTCTATTCCTTCTATGGAACTCTTGTCAATTTACGTAAAGTGAGGATTAACCTTTTCTTATTCTTCTTAGAGCAAGACTTTGAAAACTGTAATGTGTATACATATCACCTGGGGATTTGTTTAAATGTTGATTCTGATTCTCTAGTCTCGCGATCAACCCCTATGTAGTACATTTTTACAGTGCCCTGGGTGATGCTGTTGGGTCTGGTTCATGGACTAACTTGAGTAGCAGTGTTCTGAAGGACCCTATAATCCTTTGATCACTACTCAGACAGCGATTCAAACATTTAATTTTTCTTTGAAGCATCAAATGTACAGTATAAAGATGAAAACGTAAGTGAATGTGCTGTATAAATGCGGAAGTATTATAAAAACCATCATGTGATGACTGTTTGTGAGGTGGTTTTTAGTACTATCTTCATTCACCACTGCTACTGACTTATGAACTCACTTTCTTGCTTTGATCTTCTAATCTCTTAGCTTCGCGTCTTTGTCAGTATCTGCCATCTTTGTAAAGTCCTTCTGCAGTGAACCTTTAGAAGAGAAAAAATTTATTCTGGAATTCCACCCAGTAATCAATTCATTTTGCTTACGTTGCTCTCTCACTTTGAGCCTGCAGGACATGATTCAGATCTGACTCTTGTCCATACTTCTTTATGTGTGGCCATACAGATAGTGCTTTTCATTACTTGACTGTGAGATGGATGAGTGGGAGGATGGATGAAAGGATGGAAAAATAAGTCCAACTGAATGTTAATCTTATCTCCATATTATTAGCTTCACAATTTAGCTAGAGTATATTGATTAAAAATGAAATTAATATAAAACTACTTGAGTATAATTTAATAAAGTATGAACAATCCCTGTATCAAAGAAGATCAGGGTTCTATTTTATTTCTGCCATTTACTGACTGTGTCACCTTGTTCAAGGTGCTTGACCTTTCCCTTTCTGAGCCTCAGTTTTGTCTTCTATAAACTGAGAAAAGCAATACCTAATTTATAAGATTCTTGAGTTTTTAAAAACTGTATGTGGAGAATCTGGTCTTGGGCTCCTAACATATACAATAGTCATTGTCAAGTGTGGATCTCAGACATCTGAAGAGAAAGGCAAATGGATTTTTGAGGGCTGCTTAATAGCCTCTTTCATCAAATAAATTATAACGTTGAAAATGCTGGATCATCTACTATATACAAAATATCCCAAAAGATATGACTGAAGAGCAATGATTATGGACAACTAACATATTTTTATTTTTCCTAGTTGAATGCTTTAACTAATTCATTTTTATTTTATTTTGGGTATTTTGTTACTAATGGTAACTTGCCTTAAACAAGCACAAAAGGGGGTACTAGCTTAAGGATTTTTTGCTTTGGCTTTATAACATGGCATGGATGGTAACATTTTAGGGGCCAACTAACTTTTAGGTCAGACTGTCCCACTTCATTCAAGGCAAATTGTAATTAACTGGTGTTGTGATGGTACATGACTTACTTGAAGTTATATCCTCATTCATTTAAGCCACTAATCATACCTCAGATTCAGTCTCTTTGAAGCTTATTTTTTAAACTGTATTATTTCTCTGAATTAAATAGATTTGAGATTGTGGCACTGAACATAAAGCAAAATAGTCCTTGCTTTCGTTACTTTTGTAATTACAGTTTACCATAGATGACTGACACTGCTTGGGCTGAACTCAAGAGTAGTTGAGAGTGAACTCTATAAAAAAGTGTAGCTATTTTAGGTCATTTTATTTACCAAAATTGTCAAGGACTTGGGGAAATATAGATGATTAAGTGGAAAACTGCTTTGTGATCTTTTATCAAAATATAATAAATGAGTCATAGGTTCTATAGGTGGAGCAGTTCATTTTCAAGTCATGAGAGCCCCAAAATATTAATTTACCAAATATTTTTATATTACCCTTTGTAAGGGAATAAAACTGTGAATGCTATAAATAGTTTTGCTGCAGGGCTGACAGTTTATTCATTCAGTTACTTAAGAAGCATTTAGTGACCATCCACTATGCCCCACTTGCTCTTTTATCAGGCTGACCATGCAGTAATGAACACCTGTAGTACTAATCCTATATTGACCTTGATTTTTAGAGCATGAGGCAGTTTTATTTATGTGATTATTGTCATGCATTTATCAAAATGATTAATATAAAAGCTTATTTGATCTCATGTTTGGAAAAATCTAGAGTACGGTAGAGAATAAATTGCTATATCATAAGAAAAATTTTTAAATGTTCAACAAAAGGGAGGAGGAAATACCATGAAATACCTCATATTCAAAAGGAGACACCATCAACAAGGATACTGCAGCAGCTATCATTCCTGTACTGTAATTAAATTAGAGAAGTTGCCACATCATAACTAGAACTTAATTGTGCTTATATAGTTGATTGTAAGCAGCAGATTGTTAAATCAGGCAGGATAATATAAATTATAAGGTAGAGTAGCATTTGGCACTATAAAGCTGCCGCTGTAAGGTTTTCAGTTTTTAAGTCCTCAGTTCTAAATAGTGTGTTCAGTTTTTTAGTATAGAGCCAGTTTTCCAGTTACAGAATTTCTAGTATCTCTTTGTGGACAGATTAAATGGGCATTACACAGCAGTTATCCTGACACAAGTAGATGGATGTTTTTCATTTTGAAAGATTATAAAAAAGAAGTTTGTTTTAAAAGTTGTTTTAGGTTATGAGTAATTGAGAAATTCTTAAAATTGTTATGAAACTATAAATTTTATTCACCTAAATTTTTAAAAATATCGGTTATTGCTTTTGCTACTTAAAGCAAGGAGTAGACTAATCCCTTCTTTCTAGCTCCGTGAACTTATGGTCTTCCCATTCACTTACATAAATATGTAAGTGTAAAACAGGAAATATTTCGCATGAAGAAGAGTTACTGTAATTAAGAATTTTATACTTTTGGGACTTCCCTGGTGGCACAGTGGTTAAGAATTCTCCTGCCAATGCAGGGACATGGGTTCGATCCCTGGTTCAGGAAGATCCCACATGCCATGGAGCTACTAAGCGCATGCACCACAACTACTGAGCCTGCTCTGTAGAGGCCACGAGCCACAACTACTGAAGTCTGTGTGCCTAGAGCCCATGCTCCGCAACAAGAGAAGCCACCACAATAGGAAGCCTAAGCACTGCAACAAAGAATAGCCTCTGCTCACCACAACTAGAGAAAGCCAATGTGCAGCAATGAAGACCCAAAACAGCCAAAAAAATAAATAAATAAAAATAAACAAATAAATTTATTTTTTAAGCTCTTTATTGGACTATAATTGCTTTACACTGTTGTGCCAGTTTTTGCTGTACAACAAAGTGAATCAGCTGTATTTATACATATATCTCCATATCCCCTCCCTCCCACGACTCTCTCCCACCCTCCCCATCCCAGCCCTCTAAGTCATCACCCATCATCGAGTTGATTTCCCTGTGTTATGCAGCAGCTTCCCACTAGCTATTTTACATTTGGTAATGTATTTCTGTCAGTGCTACTCTCTTGCTTTGTTCCAGCTTCCCCTTGGCCTCCCCTGCCCCTGCCCCGTGTGCTCAAATCCGTTCTCTACATCTGCATCTTTATTCTTGCCCTGTCACTGGGTTCATCAGTACCATTTTTTTAGATTCCATATATATAAGTTAGTATACGGTATTTGTTTTTCTCTTTCAGAATTTTATACTTTTTTCAGCTTTTTTTGAAGTAATAATGCTTTTAATTTCAATAAAACATTTTTAAAATTTCTTTTGAGTAAGATATACACTAGAGTGTATGTACTATAAAGCTAATAATTTTAAAATTGTTATTCAGTACATGGGAAAGCTGACCTTAGAACTTGCAATGTGGCAATATGAAAGTATATTTACTATAAAGTGATTTAACTTATATAGTCATTTCAGTGCATGGACTCAATTATAGTGAAGAATCAACATATTATTACATTATTACTGTGCCAGTTTTACTTAGATAAGAGCTCTTAAGTTTAAATAAGTGGAGTGCTTTTCAGTAATCTCAAAATATTTCTATCTGACATATTTTTGTAGAACTATAAGTGTAGTCCTTAATATACATACCATAAAGTTGAATACATTCTTTGATACTGAATTTTCTTTAGTTGAAAAGACTTAAAAAGAGAAAAGTTCCTTAGGAAAAAAACTTTATGAAGTATTGAGTCCACAGTAATATCTCAATAATAAGAAATGTTGTAAATGTATGATAAGAACTGTTGATGATTTGTTATACCGCAGATTCTATATGCTCTGGATGTATTACGTTTATTCAGTAGTAAGGAATGATTCATATCTTTATAATACAGAAGACTTAGAATGTTGTTTTTATTGCATGATTCAGTTGTTATTGCATGTTTCTACTTATTACAGTTTCTATAATATCTCTTCTCAGTTAAACTTGCTTCTTTTTTGGAAGATAGCTGAGCTATTCTAGTTGAAGCATGGCAGGTTGCATGTAAAATCTATCTCCTGACTTGTTGTGGCTTCTGCCACTCTCCAGGTATCCCTAAGATACAGTCAAACACAGATCTTAAACATTTATATAAAGCAATCCTGAAAATAATGCCAAGGGACATGAAAAATAAGGAAAATTAATTTGGTGAAAAATCAGGGAGTGAACTAATAAATGATCATATTATTACTGCCTTTATGCATATTATTTTGAATTAGAATTGGTCATGAATGATTGCATAATTTTGCCTTTCTGTGGGGGGAACGAAAGTGGCAAAATGGCAAGATAACTTAAATGAAAATGAGTTGGTAATAAGTGTGGGTTTCAATATGTAGCATTACTTTTTTTAGATGAAGTTTTTAAAACAATTTTGCAAGGATAGTATAGTTTATATTCATTATAGTTAGCTAATGTTATGCACTCCAGTTTTCTTGAATTCTCTAGGTTACAACAGTAACATTTCAAGATTTGCCAGGTTGTAGTCTCTCCACACTGGCAGAGTGTACAGATCTTCAGTTTCTGTCTCTTCGGCGCTGTGGATTAACCTCTTTGCACAGCCTGAGAAACTGCAAAAAATTAAAGTACATTGATGCACAGGTATGTCCTATGTTCTCATTATTTATTTTGTAATATAATATAAAATGGATTCAGGTGTACATATAAGAAATGACAATTTTGAAGAAACATTTACTAAAATAACCTGTAACTCAGAGTCTAAAGAGATCAAGAGCCAAAATTTGTGACAGCCATCAGGGAAGATGATTAGGTGGTATGACCTGGAAATTACCTGTCTCTGTTTGCAAATGATATAGTTATTGTTTTGTTACTTTTTGCTGGATAACAAATGACTACAGTATTTAGTTAATTAAAAACAGCAGCATTTTATTTACCCACTGTTCTGTGGGCCATGAATTGAGGCCAGACTTATCTGGGCATTTCATCTGCTTCATGCTGTGTTGCCTGGGTCTCTTACATAATTTGCAGCTGGGCTGGAATGTCCAAAATGCCTTCTTTTACATGTCTGGTGCCTTGGGAGACTGGAATTTCTCTCTCTCCTCTTTCTCCCCCCCACCACCCCATCTCTTGCTCTCTCTGTGCTACCTTGGGCATCTTAACAATGTGAGCTTTCCAAAAAGACAAAGCTTCAATATGTAGTGCTTATCAAGCATTTGCTGGCATCATGCTAGCTTATGTTCTCTTGGCTAAGCTTTCAGTTCATGTGGGAGGGGACTGTGTAGATGTGTGAATATTGGGTGTGAGATTTATTCGGAACTGCTTACAAAGTAGCAATCTACCGTAATCTGCCCCTTGGCTCCTAATGAGTCACGTCCTTCCTGCATGCAAAAGGACTCATGTTCCAAAGACCCCAGTCTCATTAACTTATGGCGTCAGACTCAGACTTGAGCACAGAATCTTCTCATCTAAATCAGATCCAAGTGGAGAAGATCTGCTCAGAGAGAGTTCTTTCAACTCAGAGATAGGTGAAGTTAAAGGAAAAGTTGTCTTCCCCGCCCCCACACCCACATACAGTGGTGAAACAGGACTTGATTAATTACAAGGGTCATTACCATTCACTATGGGAGAAAACAAGAAGCTCATGGCAGTCCCTGGTCCATAGCTAAGAACATACCATTAGTTCTTAATGAGGTCTCGATTCTGCTCCGTGGGAATGGTTCTCTGTGACTCTTGGTTCTTCCCACTAGGCTTTAAACTCCATTCTAAAGGCATACTCTCTTTTCCATAAGAAGTGCCTGTTTTGTGGCTGAGACTTTTTCTCATTCTGTTTCTTTCTTGCAGAAGATGGGGGAGGGGGGCGTTGCTTGAGTTTTATTTTTATTTCGGATTGTATTATTTCAGTTCAAACTGACAGTGCTTCCACCAATATGATTTCCTCTTCAAACTTTGTGTTTCCTGTGTTTCTTAAGTTTACTCCTTTAGACAAAGGCTATACTCATAGATATTTTTGAGAGGGATGTTGTGAGACTACACCATCAGGATTCTAAGAGCCCATTTATCTTTCTGAAATCTTAAAAGAGAGAATTGCTGTTGCATCCCTGACATATGATCTTGACATTGAGACCAATATTTGTATTGCAGAGATGTATATGTTTAGTAAACATATAAATCTATACATGAAGTATATACCTAATTCATGGTATTGGTATTCTTTGGAGGGAAAGATAGCAAAAGGGACTGAGGAGGGGAAATGCGGAGATTTCAACTCTTTCAGTGTTTGATTTCTTTAAAATAAGTTTTTTAGCAACTATGACCAAATGTTCACTCTTGTTCATTTAGATAGTTTGAAATATTTTATTATATGAGCCTCTGTATTTTCTGTATTTTAAGATTATTAATAAATACAAAAATCAGTTATTTATTTGGTTACTTAATATTTTCATCTAGATTGTATAACATTCTATATAGTTATCTTAAAAGCTAGGGATTCAGATATTCATTTAAAGATCATATATCTCATCTTCCCTCTTTTGGCAAGCTTTAAATGTTTCATTAATAAGCCATTGAAATAAAACTAATTATATTTGTTCTTTGTTTCAGGAAAACCATATTGAGACTATCAACTGTGAAAATTTGGAAAATCTCTGTGTTGTTCTTCTTAATAAAAATCAACTGACTTCTTTTCATGGTTTGGATGGCTGCATTAATATCCTAAATCTTGAACTTTCACATAATAAAATCACTCGAATTGGTGAGAACAATGAAATTTGCATATAGCGACTTTTATTTGTCATAATTATGTTTTGTTTCATTTATTCTTTTTTGAGAATAGGCCACCATCACTAATTTGCTTATTTTATCCAAGCCATACTTATTTGATCTTTTATGCAGATTTATGAAGGAAACAAAATTAGTTTTAATAGATATAAAAGGATTCTGCTCCGACCACTGGTAAATAGGTGGTTGTGAGTAGCTCCTTAATTTCGTGTATTTACCTCCCTGTTCCTTTTCTTATTACCAGTAGCTATCTGGACTCTACCAATAGCTATCTGGACTCTACCCTAGTTTGTTGCCATCGTATTTTTATGGACATTGTGCTTTCTGCACTTCTCAGCAACTGTCATAACTGTTTCCTGGTATGTACTACTCTCCTCTCCTGTGAGGGTGAGTCAGAAAATATCTGCACTCTGGCTGTAGAATTTATTGTAATTAACTCTTCGAAAGGACATATACATCATTTTTCTACATAATCTCCTTGCTTTTCAATACACTTTGTCCATCTGTCAACAAGTTTTCCTATTCCCTCATTAAAGAATGCTTTAGGCTGAGCTGTGAGCCATGAGTGCACCATTGTCCTCACTTCTTCTTCAGAAGTTAATCTTCATCCTCATAGGGTTGCTTTCAGGGGACCAAACAGGTGAAAGTCCAGTGGAGCAAGCTCAGGACCATAGGGAGGATGCTTAAGACCTCAAAACGAAGTTTTTGCAGAGTGTCAATAGAGTGGGCAGAAGTGTGCGGACATGCAAACCCTCAACCACAGAAAAACGAATCGCTGCACGCTGCTCTTCTTTCTTGCGAATCACAAGTAGGGCATCCATTTTTGCTCACACCCCAGTTACAAATGGACTGATGTAACATGTTCACACCTGCACAGCAGTGACTGGGGAGACAGTAGCCTTGAATGGAAAACTTCTGTTGGCTGCACTGCTGATAAGACAGTGCAGCCAACAGAAGTTTTAAATATAACCAGAGTGCAGATAATTTTTGACTCATTCGCGTACATACATCACTTGTACTAACCTTTTCTTCTTTAGATAAGGCTACTAATACCACATAAAGGAAAGAATTTATCAGTTTGAATCTCCCTAATCATCTTTGTTCCTCCATCTGCCTGTGTACCTATATATTGATAGCTGTTTCCACCCTTATTCTTTGTAATTCATAAAATTCAGTAACAAAAATGTCTTTTCTTATTTAAGACCAGCCCTTCTATTTTCTGTAAATATACCTGTCATTCTCCTCTGGTACCTTCCTCCATCATCTATCACCTTTCTCATGTCAGATTCTTCCTGTTGCCATTCGTTTCTTCCATTGCCTCATCTCTCTTCCCCTTATTGTCAACTTGTGAAATAATGTTCTCTTCTTGCTCTCACTTCTTACTACCCACCTTCCCTCTTCTGCCCATTGAAATTCAGCCTCAGCTCACTTCTATACATTTCCAGTGTGGTAAGTTTAAAATAAAAATCTCATGTTTTTCAGTACCTGGCTTAAAATTCTGGTTTTTATTTTTGTTTTTGTTTTTTTAAATTTAACCTGTGAGATTCTCAAGGGACTTGATAAGGTAATAAATAATGGTTAATCAATAATCAAGGATTGGCAAAAAATCATGAACTAGATAAAAACATAACTCTGGTATACTACTAATGGCTTAAATTATTGGACCCCCAAAAGGTACATTCTTTCCACCTCCATCCTACAGTTGTTAGGAAACGTGGTCTGGACTGAAATATCAAGGAGTAGGATGGGAGCAGATGGAGGAGTAGAAGTAAGCCTACTTTCTGTGTTTAGGCCTGATTCTACTTAGGCCTTCGGGATATTA
Organism: Hippopotamus amphibius kiboko; assembly: GCF_030028045.1. Classification (NCBI taxonomy): domain Eukaryota; kingdom Metazoa; phylum Chordata; class Mammalia; order Artiodactyla; family Hippopotamidae; genus Hippopotamus; species Hippopotamus amphibius. The sequence goes on along the minus strand of NC_080192.1, from coordinate 34,216,911 downwards.
ATTTTATTTGTTTGCTTATATAATATTTTGTTTTTTCTTTCATTTTTTTATTGTTGAAAATTTCAAACATTTACAAAATGGAGATTCCATACACTATATTCAACATTTTTTCCATCACCTAATAAAATTAATAGTGATTTCTTCTATCAACTGATAAGCCATAATCCAAATTTCCTTATGTTCCCCAAATTATCAGGGTGTTTTTGAATGATAACACAAACAGTGACCACATATTACATTTATATAGGTGTCTGAAGTCCTCTTTAATCTTTTTTCCTCCATGCTGTTGATTTGTTGCAAAACCTATGTTAATTGTCCTATACAGTGTCCCACATTTTGGGTTTGTTCATTTACTTCCTTTTAGTGTATTAAAATTGTTTCACTCTACCTGTAAATGTTTCATTTCCTGTAAATGAAAGGTAGTGCAACAGGCTTGATTTAATTAAAATTTAGTCTTTTTTTTGGCAGGAATTTTTCATAGATGTTGCTCAGTGCTTCATATTGCATTACATCAGGAGTCATACAGTGTTTATTTGCTTTTAATGATGCTACATTTGTGTGATGGGTACGCTAGTGATAGCCTAAACGCTCCATTATCAAGTTTCCCACCAACCTTTTATCTAATGCTTTCATCCATTGATTAATGTGGCCTGAATCAATTAATGCAGTGGGGGATACAAAAAATGAGTTTTCTAGTTTGAACATTCCTTCCACATTTTTAAAGCTGGAATCATTTATTTAATAACTATTTGGTTATCTTCGAATCAGTTGTAGAGGAAAGACAGGGTTAAATGCCTACCTTTGTATTAACAGACTTTTACAGTAAGGTCTTAGTAGCCTTCGTTACTTTCAGTGGTGCCAAATGCATTTTTTTGGTTTCGTTTATTTTGCTTTGTTTTTGCACTTGTTTTCTCTCTCTCCCTGCTCCTCTCTCTTTCTTAGTATTCTTATGAACTCATAGAATTTTATAATATAGAATATTTCAGTCTCTTTTCTTATTATACTGTTTGATACTCAAATTTTCCAGTACTGTGAATTTAATTGATGATTTCAAATATTAATAGCTCCAAATTTACTTTTTGAACTTTATAGTTGTGTTATTTTCTCTTCCTTGGTTGATACTGACACTAACATAACTATTTGCTATGTATTATAATAGCCATAAAATACTTTCAAAACAACAATGCCAGAATTAGAAGCATTTAGAAGTATTTAGAAGAAAACTACTAAATTAAATTTGGGATTTTTTTGCATTTCTTTTGGCCCTTACACTTTGTCCCCCAAAGTGATGTGCTCACTTGAAGTATTTTATCTTGTGATTATGTTATGAATTTGAAATATAATTAGTTCACTTTTCCCTTTGATTCATTTTTATTTTTGAGATGTAAAACAGATATGTTTCCATAAACTACATTTAAAAAGACTCAAATATATTGTGCTTTCATCCTTTTTCTTTCCACTCTGTTCTCCCATCTACTTTTATATATAGATATTTATGTATATATGTGTATAATGATACATGTGTATCACATATGTGATATATTTGGTTTTATATACATACATATACACATATTTAAGCAATATATGTATATATGCTAATTATTTCTTTCACAAAATATATAGAGTATTTTAAGTACTGCTCTTTATTGTGCTCTTTTTTCATTTAACAGCATATGTGGAGTTCATAGCATTCTTTTTCCACAACTTGATGGTATTCGATTGTGTGTATGGACTAGAGTTTATTCCACTGGTCCCTGGTTGATTGACAATGGATGGTTTACAATCTTCCACACTGCCATCGTGACTAACCTGATACCTATGTCATTTCATACTTTATCAGATGTATCTCTAGGTTAGTTTCCTGATATATATATTTTTGAGGCAAAGGACATCTTTAATCTAGAAATATAGCGCCAGGCACACTTTGTATGGGCCATACCACTTTGCATTCCTACCATTAATACATGTTAATAGCAGGTTTGTGGGGTTTTTTTTGTTTGTTTTGCTTTTCTTCTGTTTATTACACTGTTCTTTTCTATTTTTAAGTTAAATTTGTAATTCAGTTTTTTTTATAATTTTTCACTCTTATTGACATAAGTACTTAAGTCTATAAATTTTGCTCTGAGCACTGCTTCTTCTGTAACTTCTGATATATAGGTATTTTCATCTGTTCTACAGTTTTATGATGTATTTTATCTTTTCCCTAGAATTTTAAATTCTGTATGGGAAAGGCCATTTTTGTTGTTATTTTTTCTAGTTTTATTGCATTATAGTCAGAGTAATTTTTGTGTCATATCTGCTTTTTGAAACTTGTGCTTTTCTAATATGTGGTTAATTTTTAGGAATGTTTCATGTGTACTTGAAAAGAATTTTGTTTTTTTTGTTGTTGGAATATAGGGTATATATTTTCATCTTTAAGATTAACATTAGTGATCTTTTATTTTAGGTCTTCTATGTCTACTTGATTTACCTTGGACTGAAGGAGTTGAGCTAGTTTAAATGTATCTTTTCTTAATCAGCCTATTTCTTGTGTACATCCTTTGCTTTCTGCTTTATGAATGTTGCTCCATGCTGTTACATAGATATACTTAACAGTTATCTTTACTGTGAATTTTAGCCTTGAAAATTTATAAATTCTGTTCTTTGTCTCTTTAATGCTTTTATGGCTGAATTCTACCTTGTCTTATATGGTTTGGATTTGGGTTTTATTTTTTGATCCAAGCTTAAGTGTTTTTCTCTCATATAGACCATGGCCATTTGCATTTATTAACTTAATTCATATAGTATATGAATGGTCTCAGTACTGTCATCCCACTCAGGATGTTGCTCTCTCTTTCTGGAGGGAGGCCTTGTTGGTAATAAATGGGTTCTTCCACCCCTGGGGCACCTCCATTTTTCACGTATCCATTCAGTTCCTGTAGGATTTCCTCTGTACCACCGTGGATTCAGCCTGGATTGTGTTGATCCTGGATACTTATTACTACACTTAGGAAAAAATTTAGCTTGTGGTTTCTTTATCTCCCATTTGCAATAGAAGGATAGGCTGTGGGTAATTTGATTTCTTTGTTGCACTTTATGAATTTCTGGAGGAGGTTTGGGGAGAATTGAACCTAATCAGTCACCATCAACTCCCATTTTTTTTTTAATATGGGAAAAATATAATTGTTTTCACAAAGCAACCATTTGTTTTGCAAACATTTCAAGGCACAATTTTTTAAATGTAATGTATAATGTTCTTTAATATGTTTATTTGTCTATATGTCCATGCTGCCTGCCTTGGGAGCACTCGTGACTTCTCCCATATTGGAATACTGATGCTTTTGATACAGATTTTTTATTTTAAAATATTAATTTAAAATACATACAGAAATAATTTTGTTGTTGTTGGAATGAAGACAAGTGCACTGATAATGTATGTTACTTTATTGGCACACACTGAAGCAAGCTTGAAAAAAAGAGAAAGGCTGTTTGTAAGAAGAAATGCTTGAACTCCTATTCACTTCATTTTCATTGCCAACAGTGCTGTATGGGATTTTTTGTAGTCAGTGGATTTCCTGGGATAGGACATCTGTAAGATTTATATGAAAACTGCCATAGTATTAATTGATGTACCTGAGGTATCTCTATGTAGTACACTCTGAGCAAACAAGGTAAAAGACATCTTTGCTGTCTGTTGGATACAATGAAAACACTGTATTTATTGAGTGTGAGAAGAGTATACCATGAGAAAGTCGATTTTTCTGAAGACCAGTTGGAGTCTGTTTTTCATCTTCAGGAACTGCTTATGGAGATTCTGGTTGAGCTAAGTGAAAAGCATAGATTTTGTCTTTCAATGAAATATTGATGCTAAGAACTCTTATGAAGGGGTACAAAGATAGATTTGTATTTATAAGTTAATAAGTCACTATTCCATGCTATAATATTTCTTAAGGAGGTGAAATAAAATTGGAAGCAATACCACATATTCTACATTGTAGTTTCAAGTTTAATTTGTTCCTAATTCTGAGCTGTAATTATTGCAGCAGTTAATACGTAATGTTAGCTCTAATTACTCTTATTTATTAGAAAACATTAGTGCATATTTTTTGACTTTCTTTGCATTTAGTGAATGAAAATAGTAACTCTGTCACTCTCTTTAAGGCAATTCATTTGAAATCAGTTATGCTGAATGTTTTCCGTTCTAATTAAACTGGTTAATTGTAGAAATAGAAACACAATGTGAAATATGCTTTTTTAAAGTAATAGTTTAAAATTTAATTCTATAAATTGAAAGTTACAAAGTTAATGCTTTAATGTTTAAACATATTGTGTGCTGTAACTCTGGAAAGAAATGGTTTTATTATTAATCATAAATGAGATGTTAATTTAAAATATAATTCAAAATTACATCCCTAAGATACATTACATATTGAGGTACAGACTGTTTTCTGATCAAACATAGCAGAAAATAAACTATTATATTGGGTATATATGGTCATATAAATTTTGTAGTAATTTAAAGAATACTTTGTATGTTTTTATATTGTTTTCTATAATTGGTTCTGTTTTGGTAGTAAGTTTTTGACTATAGAGTATTTTTACTTGACTGGCATTATTCTTGCATATTTTGAATGCACAAAATAATTGCTTTAACCTCTTTAAATTCACTTTAGGTTGATGATTTTAAAGATGGATTTATTTTAATTGGAAAAGATATTTTATTATACTTTTTAATTTTTAATGTTTTTTTCCTTGAAGCTACATGAATCTTATCTTTTATAACTCACTTTAATTTGGGTGGATTTCAGTTTAAATTTTAGGGTTTGTTGTCATCATTCTATTTCATGCTTTCTTTTGCCTGCAATTTCCCGTGAGTAAATTGCAGGCAAAATTGGTAAGACATTTTATTTTCTAAAAGTAATGTGGAAAAAACTTTTCTTACATGAATGTTGCCACAGTGATCATTAAAGTTTATAAAATTGATCTGTGGGGAATCTTTCATATTTTGAGTTAGTATCTTTGATTTAGTTTTCTAATGAATAGCCAGAGCAAATGAAAAATAGGTGATTCATAAGTTATAATCTAGTTTTCTTTTTTCCTCCCAAAATATGTTGAATTTTATTGACTTTCTAGCAGAAACATTTTAAAATTAATTTTTAAAATTCATGCTGCATGACCAACGTGTTTTATAGAAAAATTATAACTTAAGTATAATAAATACAGTAATAGATAACTTTTTTTTTTACCAACTGAAACACAGAAAGTTTAAGTAAGTAGTCTAAAATCACACCATTAGTTAATGATAGAGCCAGGATTTGAAACTCAGCAGTCTACCCTGGTACCTGATTTTTCAATCGTTTCATTCTTTTGCCTCTCATAAATATGCATTTAATATTTAAGAATATTACTGTTTTGTTATACCATATTATGAAGTCTTTATGCTGAAAAATATATAATGATTTTAAGGTTTATTCATTAATAAACTTATTAATGAACAAATTTATTGAGCATCTACAATGTGTAAAGACTTTTCCAGGCACCAGAATAGAACTGGAATATTGCTGAGGATGCGGCAATAAACAAATGACTATCCTGACTTTCACTGAGATTATCCTACTGATAGATACTGATGCAGAGAAAAAGAGAATAAGAGTAAATTGCCATACTTCCTTTACTGACTGTTAGGTAAAAATGAAAATACGTATGATGTTAATGTGTAAGACATATAATTATTCTTTTTCTTATTCATGAAGCTTCTGTCGCTGGTATTTTAGGAAAACTTTAATCTGGAAAAAAGGTTTCTTTAATGCCAGCAATTTATAAATCATTAATTTATAAATTTCAGGTAATACAGTCATAGAAAATATTATTGTAAGTAGATAAAAATACTAGGAGATTTTTTTCTGCTGCTTTGTTTTGAGATAATATTGCTTTCTGGAAAACTGAAACTAGTATTCTAAGTATGAAAGATATTGAAATAATTCAACATTTTCACATAAGCTTGATTACTATGTTGTGGCTCATAGGGGAAATGTGCCTGGATTAATTCTTGCTGCCAAATGTTGTCATTGGAACATTAGAAAAAAATAATGAAGTAAAATAAGATAAATCTGTAGATATTTTGCTTGTAGAAATGTTTTCCATTATATACTTAGTGAATTCTTTGGATTCCACTAGATGGTGCTAGCTTACTCTTTAGTTTTGAAATGCAACACAATGCCTAGTACAAAGCTGAAAGGGATTTTGCAGGTCTGCCAGTCTAGGCTTCTTAGTTTACAGATGGAAAAACACCCACATAGTTTTCATCTAACTCCTGGCAGAGGTGAGGCTGATTCCTGTTTCAGTATTCCTTTTTTGTACAACCTGTATGATCCTTTTAGGACTTTTGCGTTGAAATTGAAAATCTCAAGTGTAACTCAGCATATTAGTACGTAACTGTCAAACATAGCAATCATTGAGCAGCTGAAGGAGGTAGACCTTTACCAAACACTTATTTAGTGAAAACCTCCAACCTAATGCAACATCTTGTGCTGTTCCTTACAGGAGAGTTTTTTTTTTCCCCCGTGGCAGGAATGTTTTATTAGACCATTGGCTCATTTCTGTGGGAGGAATTCTTTGAAATAGATATTTGTAGCAAGTATAGCCAAATGCTAATTTTGCCATGGGCAATGGCCTTTTGAGGGGTAAACATAGTTGGCTTCAATTTTATTTTGTGGGACCTAGGAAAACTTTAAAGGGCTAGTAAAGAATGTATTGAAGCAGTAAACTCAAGAATATTTAAGCAATCATTTATATTTATTTAAGTCCTTTGAAAGAGACTCTTGAATATTTTTGTGGTTATTATTTGTTTTGTTTTGGATGAGTAGTAGAAGAAAATCAGAAATTTTGACTGGGAGAGAATTATTTTCTTAGAGATATTGAGGAAGTAATGGTATTCTAACGTAAATCTTGCTATAAGTCTATTTTGCTCAGTTCTCATCCTTTATTTGACAGCAAAGAATTTCTAAGGTTAAAAGAGGAAGGGGGGCAATTTATTCTAACTTCCTTCCCACCTAGATTCCCCCTTTTGATCCAATGCATTGACTGGATCAAATTACTGTTTAATCAGTTGTGTATAGACTTTTTTTTGTGTGTATTAATATCCTATTCCTTCTTCAATGTTTAGCTCACAAATCTTTGAAGGCTTATTTGGCACTACAGTTACAGTTTTTTAACTCCTTGCTGTTATTGAAGATAATTGTTAGGAAATAATGACTATCATTTTTAGTACCCAACATGTGAAGGTGTTGTACATGCTACTTTAAAATGTTATTTTTAATCCTCCTAGTAATGTGAAATCATCCCCACTCCACAAGAAAGGAACAAAGGATCAGAGTAGTTAAGTAACTTGCTTATATTCATATTGCTAGTTTTTGAATAGGCGTGTGTTATTGAAATTCAGAACTGCCTGCCTCAAAGCCTGTTCATTATTGATTATGCCATACTGCCTGTTGATTAAATGGAACACTGGTCATGTTAGCACAGTCCTGGAGAAAATGTTATATACATGACTCCCATGATGATTGTAGATTGTAGATCTTCATTCTCATAGCTTTGTTTGTTTGTTTTTGTTTTTGTTTTTTTTTGCTTTAAATATTTTTGAGGCTGTACTATTTGGTGCACACAAATTTATAACTGTTCTCTGTTTCTGTTAAATTAGCAAATTTTGTCATTTTTAAATGTCCCTTTTCAACTCTTTTAAAACTTTCTGCGTAATCTTCTGTGTCTGACATAATCAAACCAGCTTTCTTTTGGATTCAGCACCTAACACTCTTAAAAATTATTGTGAACCTTCTTCAGACAGCTTTCCTTTATGTAGATTATATCTCTCAATAGTTACTGTATTAGGAAAAAACAGAAATTTTTTCTTGTTATTAATTCATTCAGAGCTTAAGATCATAAAGCCTTTGCATTAATAACAGTTTTAGAATAATAACTATTTTTTAAACAAAAAGATATAGTGAGAAGAGGGTCACTGTTACACATATTTGCAAATCTCTTTAATGTCTAGCTTAACACAAGACAGCTGGATTTCCATATTTCCTTCTGCATTCAATTTGCTACAATATCACACCTCATGTAGCCTCTGGAAAACTCCACTATACACTCTTGAGCAAATGGGAGTGGCAAAGTCAAATACCATTTTAGAGTTATTATGAAAATATTTTTGACTCCATGGAAGCTTTAAAAGTATCTCTACATAGGGACACTGGACCACGTTTTGAGAATTACTGTTTTAGTGTTTACGTAATACATCTTTTTCTATCCTTTCACTTACAAGTTCTACTTTTGGATTTTTTGTGATGTAACATAAAAATTTGTTGTTTTTGTTGTTGTTTTATGCAGGCTGCTTGACAAATTCAAGCTTTGATTTGTAGCCTTTAGTCCCTAATAATTAAGTGTAATCAGTAATGAAGTGTAATTATTGATATATTTGAGTTTCAGTTACTCTTACTATTTGATTCTATTCTTCCTATTCTGTTTTCTTTTTTTCTCTTTTCTTGCCTTTTTTTGTTCTGGTTGAGGTTTTAAATTATTCAATTTTTTTCTTTTTTTATTATATTACTATTTTTAGATTATTTTAATGTTCTTTTGGTTTACTATAGGTATTACATCATGCCTTCTTTATTTACCAAATCTAAGTTTATTTAGCACTTTCCTCTTTTTTCCAAGGCAATTTTAGGGTCTTAGAAAACTTAAACTTTAATCTCTCCCAACTTAATGTGCTATTGTTGTTGAGTATTTTAACTCTGTGTGTGTATGTATGTGTCTATATATGTGTTTTGAATGCCTTAAGATATTTTATAATATCAATATCATTTGGATTCATTCACTTTTTAAATCTTACCATCGATCTTTATTCTACCTTTCATCTGTGATATTCCTTTCACCTGAAGAATATGCACACACACACACACACACACACACACACACACACACACACACACACAAACGTCTGTGTGTATGTATTTTGAGATATATACTTATTATTTGGCATGCACTTTCTGCATTGTGATTGTATTTTATTATAGCTTTCCTTGCCTAGGTTGATGTAAAACACCCTAATTGTCGATCCACAGAAGAAAATTTCTTTTTCCCCCTTTAAGGTTTTTTTTTAGCCATTGTTTTCATTAGTTTACTCTGATGTTCCTACTGTGGTTACCTTAGTATTCACCCTGCTTGAATCCATTGTGCCTCTTCAATCAGTGGCTTGGCATCTTTATTCAGTGTTGAAAAATTCTGAGCTATCACTTATTTCCTACAGTTAGATCTATAGATATGGATATATATTCCCTCTATAGTCTATAATGCCCTTATGCTTTTATAATTCTCTTACATTTCTTTTGCATCTCTGTGTGTCATTCTGGATGTTTTCTTATAACTCAAATTATGCTTCACTAATTCTCTCTTCAGCTGTGTCTAATATAATGTCCAATCCATTCATGAAAGTATTGTTTGTAGTTGTAGATTTTCAAGTTTAGAACTTTTATTTGTTTCTTTTGTTTAGCATTCAATTTCACATTTTTATAGTTACCTAATATGTAAGTTTTTAATTTTAGTTTTCTTTAATATGTTCAGCAAAGTTATGTCTGGTGACTTCATTATCTGGATACCCTGTGGATAGTTTGTATTAATCTGTTGTTTTCTTGATTTTCTGTTCACATTAGTTTGCTTAGTTTTTTGATATTTTACAGTCAGAGAATACTAAGAAAAACAAAACTATGGAATCCATTTGAGGCTATATTGTTATTATTTTCCTCCAGAGGTCTTTATTGTTTAAAGCTTCATTAGCAATCTCTGTGCAGCTAAACCCATATATTGGTATTGATATTATTTAAAGCTGGGCTTCAGTACCTGGGGAACTATTCTATGTTGGGATTAATGTGTAGCACATGGAGGTCCCAATCAAAAGTAAGGTAGGGATTTGTTAGGGTTCTTTCGCTGAGGAAAGCCCTGGAGCACAAATTTTGACCCCCTGGTGCTGCAAGAGTTAATAGATATCCTGAATGATGTGTTCACCTCATTTCTGGAACTTAATTCTCTTATTCTATAATACCATTTTAGTTGTTAAATGCCTTCAGGAGCTATGTTTATATTTGTTTCTCATTATCTAGTCTATTGTTACTGTAAACAGAAAGCCTTTGCTACACTTTCTGTTTTCCCCCTTCTCTTGTCTTCTTTTGACTTATTTGGTGTTTTTTCTCCTCATTTCCTTTTTTCTCAATTTTTTGATAGTTATATACTTTATTAATTTAGTGGTCACCATAGAAATTATAAAATATACTCAGTTTACCTCAAGTTAATTGATATCTTTACCTCAAATTTCCTGAGTTATATGGGTTTGTTTTTCTGGATTTTAAATGTATTTTTATTTAACTCTTCAAGCTATACAATGTGGTTATTTTATACAGTCAAAATTTGATCATATTTGCCTATATTTATTGCTTTTATACCCTGTATTGTTTTTTCATTTAAAATCTTGAATCACTTTCCTTCTTCCTGATATAGATCCTTTAATTTCTTCTAGTAAGAGAACTAGTTGGAAGATTTAGTTTTTCTGTAAATGTGCTTACTTAACATTCATTGTTGAATTATAATTTAATCAGGTGTATTTTTCTAAATACAAGTTTATTTTCTTTCAATAATCTGTAAATATCATTTTGTTACTTTTGTACTTTCACTGTTGCTTTTGTTTTACTTTCACTGTTGGTGTTTTTTCCACTGTCTTTTCAAGTATTTTTTCTTGTCATTCCTGTTGTGAATTTTTATTCTGATGTGTCTAGGCATGGGTTTCTTTTTAATTCATCCTCTTGGGGTTTGATGCAGTTATTGAATATGTGATTTGCACTTTTAAATTTTATCTGTTAGCCATTATCTCTTCAAAAGTTGTTTTCTTCCTCATTTTGTTGAAACACTACACATACATTAGATCTTCTGACTCTTGCCTCCATATTTCCTATATTCTTTTTTGTCTTTTTTTGCTGCCTCTAGTTAATTTATATATATCTATATTCCAGTTGAAAAATTCTGACTTGCTGTTAATCCTGGTCATTAAGTTTTTAATTTGAATTAATTCTAATTTTCTTGTGGGTTTGGTTTTGCTGGGATTTGTTATTTCTGCTCTTACGTATAGCATCTTATTTCTTTCTGTATTTCATGTAATTTCTTTTGTCACCTGTTTATTTCCCTTGGAATTTAAGCTTTGTGATTATTCCTAGTTATGAGATTAATGTTTGTTCTTTAGAGATTTTTCAGATGCTGAAGGACACAAACAATCTAGAATCATTTGTGCTACATTTTTGGTGGAAATTTTCTGATCACCATTAGAGAGAATTTGAGTTGCAAACCTATATGGGAGAGTCAGCTTGTATTTATTATTTTAAAGGGAGGATTTTTTTCCCCTTTTACTGACTACTGAGATTTGAGATAGGTAGTTTAATTTCCTGTCTTCTGGCTGAGTATAGCTGATTGAGGTCCAGGTTTACTTGGAATTGTCTGTCATACTTGTCTACTATTGGTGAATTTTAAGTTTTGTTTCCTCAAACTGTGAGGCTATAGAAATTGATCTTCTTGTTCGCCAGATTTAACGAGATTTCTCACACTGAAAACTGGATTTACTGTTCTGCTTGCTTCTCTTTGCCTATGTAATTACAGTTTTTAGTTATTTTCAGGGGTAAAGATCACACTATCTGAACAGTAATTTCTGGAAATGGAACTTTGTATTTTTTTCTAAGTAACTTAATCTAATCTACACAATTAATATATGCTTATTGTCTATAAACTGTAATGTACAATGATAAAATAATAATCTATATTGCCACCATCCAGATATAGCCAGTATTGGTGAGCTTTCTAGATTGTTTTCTATCCACTTTAAAAGTCACGACTGTAATATTGTTTTGTAATTAATTTTATTCACTTAACAATAAATTGTGAATAATTGCAAATGTCATAATGTTTTAAAAATTCTAGTTGAATTTATCAAGTAAATGATACTTGAGCAGAGATTCTCTCTATATCCTGTTTCTATTTCCATGAGAACACAACACAGTCTCAGGACTTGTAGAATGAGTTATGAGTTTTATATTACAAGTAAAGCTATTTTTGCAAAAAATTAGATTTTCATATTTCTAGTGGAAATGTGGAGACTATAAATGATTTGTATATGATAACAGAAGATACTTCATGCCTATTATTTCCGGAAATTAGAAAAATATTGTCACATATAACTATTAAGAAAATAAAACTGTGATAAACATAGCTAACATCTGAATAGAAATTCAAAACTCTTTCCTCTTTTATTTTTTTCCTCTTTGAGGAATGACATATATAAAATGGTAAATAAGATGTCCTCCTTTACAAAGGAGGCACGTTGTATGAAAAAATGTGATCAAAATAAGAAATCACTTGAATGCACATGATCTGTAACAATTCAGGCAATGAGACCTACTTTTTCTATATAAATAAATGTACTTAGGGTAACGTTTAGTTAAAGAAGGTTTAGATAATTAGTTAAGTTTGATTAAACATTAGAAAAAGTTTAATAATACCTGTGATTATTAGAGTATACATAAAGAGATGTGCTCTAGGCATATATTTCATATTCTAATAGGAAAGTAACAGTTAACTTTTTAGTACTACTTTTGAGATGATTCAGTCAAAACTTTATCACTCCTGAAACAGAATATCAGCTTGAATTTTTTCAAAGTACAATGATTTATAAAGTAAGCAATTGTTGAAATATATTAAGGTATTATAGAATAATCTTACAGTGGTCAAAAATCATCCACACATGAATTACTGGTTGGAAACATTCATTTTCAATGAATTTTCCTACAATTTACTAAGGTGGGACATATTTGAAAGCTCATGAAAGCAGTGTTAAGCAACAGAGCAGGAAACTATATGAAAATGTTTTGATTTCAAAATTTTAGACTGTTAGCTTCCTCATGCTACAAATGATAAAGTTATCTCATTTACAGTTCCATCGCCCTCTTACAGTTTTGTCAGTTATAATTTTTTTTGTTGTTCAGTGCTTATTAAAAGATGTGCTTTTGATTAATCTATTTTAGACAATACTATCTCCTCCTTAAGAAAAAAGAATAAATTAGGATATTTACACTTTTTCCAGTCTTCTTTTCCCTTCACAATTTTTGTTTTTCACATTAGGATTTATGATTCCAAATCAGGATTTATGACTCTGTATCTCCTTTAGCAGCATTAGATCTGTATGAAAATGGATCAATACCAGTTTTTTCTTTTTTAATGACAAACTGCTTCTTTCATCTTCTGCTTGGATTACATAGTTCATTAACTCTTTTTAAATCTTATTTTTCAAAGAAGGGGTAATGGATGCTATATTTCCAGAATTCTTTCACATTCAAGAATATCTGTCAGTTGCCTTCATACTTGAATGAAAATATAGCTGTGCATTCTGTTTTTAGGTCATATTTTCATTTGGTACTTCATGGACATTGCTTTGTTGCATTTTGATACTGTGTGTTGCTGTGGTTAAACTGGAAGCTAACTTGATTTTACTCCCCCTTAACTGGTTTCTTCCCAGATACCTGAATAACATTTTCTTTGTCCTTGATTAATAAATTTAGCAAGACATCTTATTGTCAATAAACCCACATAAGTTTTTCTTGGCATATAACGTCCTTTTCAAACTATAGATAGTTATTTCTTCACTTCTGGAAAACTTTGTTTTTTTATATATTGGAAAACTTTTTTGGCTTGGTTCTGTTTTTCAGTCACAGATGATCCATATTTTGGTTGAGTTTGTCTATCTGTCATGTCTATTTTTATTTAATTAATGTAATCTAGGTCGTTTTATCTTCTGCTTCACATTTTGTCCTCAGTGTGATTATCTCTTCTTTGTAAGCAATTCAGTCTTTAGCTCTCTGTCTGGCACAGTGTTTTCTCTACATTATTCATTTGTTCTGTCATGGTGTTATTTTGGTGCATTTGTTTACCTACATCTGTTATTTTAGTATCTTCGAATTCTTGTTACCTTAAATTTCTTTAAATGTTCTTCCCTAGCCCAAAATGTTTTCAACATATTTTCTTCTTTCTCATGTTTTCTTCAGAATAGGATTCTTACTGCATTAGTTATGTATTTTTGTGAAGCAAAGTACTCCCAAATTTAACAGTTTAAAACCGCAGACATTTATTACCTCTTATTCTGTGGATCAGGTGTCTGAAATTGGCTTAGCTGGGTGGTTCTGGCTCAGGGTCTCTCTTGAGGTTGCAATGAAGCTGTCAAACAGGACTGCGATCATCTCAAAGCTCAACGAGGCTGAAAGATCTACTTTCCATCTCACTTTCACATGGTTGTTGGCAGACCTCAGTACATATTTTTTAGATGATTTCCTTTTCTTTTTCTCATTAGGCGCACGTGTGCACACACACACACACACACACACACACACACACACAAATGCACATCCTCCCATTCTCCCTTACTGTTAATAGGCCACTGTTTTAAACATCCTACCAAGTCTCTTTTTTTGCCATTTCACTAAATTTCCTTTAAACCTTTGGTCTTAAAACCTAAAAGGTATGCCTTTCTATCTATGTACAGTGTTCCCATACTTTGTATAACAAACCCTTCTGATGGATGACAGCATCAGGTTTTCTTCTTTTTCTTCAGTTCAAAAACATTTGGCTATAGTGGTGGTCAGGATTAAATACAGAATAAGAGTTCTAGTCAGTACTTACTCTGATTTTTTTTCAAATATATTGTTTTAAAAAATATTATACAAGAAGTACATTCTCATTTAAAAATTTAAAAACTAGAGTATACAATATAAACAGTGAAACTTTCTCTCTCAGCTTACCCTCTTTTCTTTCTTATTTTGTAGGAGTAACCACTGTTCACAGTTGATTACAAATCAATCCAGACCTTGTTCTATGTGATACAATTATAGATGTGTAGACTTAAAGTCAGGTATATTCACTAGCTAAAAGCCTATGTACACAACAAGTTTTACACACAGTAATACATTATAGGCATTCTATGTCAGACTACTTCATACTGAAGATTATACATATTCATTTTATAGATACTCCACAATTTATTTAACTGTTCCCTTACTGATAGACATTTAACTTTTCTCCATTTCTTTGGTTTTAAATAATATGGCAAGGAATTTCTCTCTATATTACTTCATAGTTGTATGTGTGTTACTATGTAATGGATTCCTAGAAGTAGAAATGTGTAGTCAAATATTCCTTAGTATCTGAGGCTTGAAAACATGATAATTTCACCAGATTGGAATCTCTGCTGGGTTGTTGAATAGGTAAGTGTGTCTTCTCTGTATATGGATTGAGACTCATGGTGTCTTAATATCTGAAATTAGCTGATAAGCTTTATTTAATTCTTCTGAGCCTAGCATGTCACACACTGATAGTTGTTTCAAGCATGTGTGGCATGTTCAAGGGAACAGCCAGGAGGTCAGCACGTTAGAACAAACCAAGAGGAGGGGACGGTAGTAGAGACTGAGTTCAGAGACAGGGTTTTGTGGGCCATTTTAAGGACTTTGAAGGATTTTCTCTCCATTATTAAATATCTGAAAAGTGGCCTACACTCACTGTCTTCCACGGCACGGTGGCTTTCATCCTGATTAACTCCACGGATGCCTCTAGCAAAACTCTGGCTGCTTCACCACTTGTCAGAGCAGTGGCCTCTTCTTACTCCTTTGCTGACTCTGGCTCACACTGTTGACTGTATATAACTTAGTGTAAATAAAAATGCCTTTGATAATTGTAAAATGTATATGTACTAATCACTCCCATCATCGCAGAATCTCATTTGCCTTTCCCTCTCCCAATTGTTCTCCTGTTTTATGTGCTGTTTCCTTTTAGCTTTTGTGCCAAATCTTTTACTTTTCCTTAGTGTGTAACCTAATGTTTCATTCTTGGTTCTCCTCTTAGGTGACCTTTGAAAAATTTCACAAATGCATTCCTTATTCTTAGTGAGTTAATAGAAAATCCCATTTCTGATTAGCTCTGAAAAACTTAAGAGCAATGTGCATGACTTTTAAAAATACTAAGCTCATGGAAGTAGATTGCTTAAGACATTTAAATATTTGATAAAGGGTATTTTATTTTACACAACTACAAATTTATATTAATTAGCATTTCCTTTTGCCTGGAATGACTTTTATTTCCTTCAGCAGGTTAACTGATGTTCATTAGATATGATCACAAGGCATACTAGACTCCAAAAATATTTTCCGTTTCAGCAGATTTTAAATTACATTGTAGCTAAGACATATTAATTATTGTATGTAATAATATATTTCTAATACCTTGGAATTGATAACATATAGTTGGTCTGTTTTAGTCTTATAAGATAGAATAATTCACACCCTGAAAACATCAGATAATAATTTTCTCTAAGTCATATTTGCTACTTTATATTGCAGGAAAATACCAGTACATTGATTCTAAATAGAAATTTTAAAAAGTAAGAATACTGCCTGAATTTAAATTTCAGTCTTTCTTGTTTTCCTTTGGGTCTTCTGTGTGTTTTCCTGCTTCTCTTAGGTATTGCATAATTTATTTCTCATCGTAAGAAAATTTGCTTTTTAGCATAAAAATATTTGTATGAGAAATAATCATTCATAACATTGTCGCTTCATTTTACTCAAACTATTAGATATATTGCATTTTAAAATATAATTTTCCTTGATATGTATCTCTATGAAGTATTTTTACAATCAAAATTCAAATTATTACACTATCTGAATTTTTAAAAGATGATGCAGATTTAAGTTTTCTTGTGAGATCTCAATGTTACTTGATTCTTCCCTTTATTTCTCCATTGTTGATATAAGCAGACTGTCTGCCCTTTCTGGAAATCACAGTGTATAATAAGAATAAATCTTGGATTAAATGCTTTAAATTCCTCCAGGATAAATTGAATACATAAATTCCATATTTTAATTCATATACATAATTATGTTCCTTTTAAGATGATCTATTAATTTATTATCAAATAACTTTTTTTGGTAGAAAAACTCTACTCCAGTGTTTAATTTAAGTAGATATTTTGTAGGGGTTTGACAAGAAGATCAGAATGAGGCTCAGTACTCCAGGGTCTAGCTCAATGACTCCCAAATGCACAATATTCACGGAATACATTCAGCTTACTAGTACTTACTCTAAACCTTAAATGATATTTCCAGTTTCTGGAATTGCTTATTTCATATGTTCCCTGTGGTAACTATAGGGAATATACATAGTCCAATATTCAATCTAAATAAAATTTCCTAGATTTTTAATATCTTTCATGACATGTTTACAGACTTCTTCAGCATCTCTTTTCAGTGCTAACTGTGATGACATTTAAACAACCTTCTCAGTTTTTTTCTTTACGGCCACCGAGCTATAGTCTAAGCCTCCTCTGCTATTTCTGAGATGGGAATCATACTGATTTTAAGTTTATCTGGATAAAAAGGAGGCCACTTCTGACAATCTTGTAATACCGGAAGAATATGCTAATATTTAATTGGTTTTAATACATCTATGTCATTTGGGAATCTGAGGTAGATATTTCAGTGGTAGAAAAATCATATTCTGATATTATGTAATGACCTTAACTAAGCATTCAAAATTCAAAGACCCTGAAACTGAATTGAAAACTGTTATTTTTTCAATGATTCCTCCTCTCCCTTGTTCCACTGTCAATTGAAAATAAAACATTCAATGCCCAACGTATGAATTCTAGTATTTTGTTCAATTTTGAAGTGATATATAATCAAAGCCATTCAAAAATACATCTCCTGGGTGCAAGTTTAAATAATACATTTTACACTTCAACATTTATCACCAGAAAATTGGGCTAAGTCTTGTAATTAGGAATATTCAGAAATAAAAAGATGCAGTTATTTAGAAAAAAATTGAAACTCTAGAGTCTGGAAGAATGTATGATAAAGTGATCTTGGAAAATTTTTTCTTCCAGGTGGCTTAGAATCATTGAAAAATCTTCAGCGACTAATTGTGGACCATAATCAGTTAATTAGTACAAAAGGTCTTTGTGATACGCCTACTATTATATACCTGGATTGCTCACATAATCATCTTACTGAAGTTAAGGGCATTGAAAAGTGTGGATTACTCCAAATACTGAAGTTACAGGGAAATTACCTAAGTGAGGTAATTGCTTTGAATTAATTGATTTCTGTTATTTACATATTTTTCTTTTCATAGAAATATCAACCACACATTTTAAAAGCAGTTTTAATTTTTGTTCTTTTTGCTTATTAGCTATATTTGATTTCCAGTTTAAACTATTACATACTTTTCACTATTTAAAAAATGTTCAACATAATTACAATATCTTATAAAGAAATTAACATTAGTTTTTTATAATACTAAAATATAATAAATTACAACTTTTCAGTCATGATTCAGTGTATAAGTGGGACCAGATTTATCTGAAATTCTAATTAAAATTTGTCACAACATACTTTTTATGAAAAAAATACTAATTATGAAAATAGTGGAAATTTTATTCATACTGAAATTCTCATGATTTTATACCTCGATTTATGATAAGCTGTTTACCAGGATATATCTGTTGTTAGTTTGGGTAGATTTGATATTTTTAAATTTGCTAAATGACAAAAATATTTTGCTTAACATAAGCTTATAACCCAAATTTAAATATAGCTTCCATCCTTGGAGAATCATGTTCTTCTAAGAGAATTGCACTTGGATGATAACAGCATTTCAACTGTGGAAACATTTTCTTCATATTGGCTGCCTTTACTACAAATCCTGACTATCTCTCAAAACAGGTAAAAATGTAATTTGCTTAATTAAGCTTTAAATGCAGTGAAAGATTAACATAAATGTGTGCTCTTCATAACAAGTAGAAAAACTGTTAGGTTTTTCCAGTAATTCAAGGAACATACATTACAATAAACTGGTACATACATTATAAATATAACTTCATAAAATTTTAAAAATTAAAGTGTATTGACATAACCTCAAATTTTAGTAGAATTTTAATTATCTCTTATCTTACTTATTTTGTTTCTTCTCAAAGATGTACTTATGGAAATCTCTCAGGGCAGGTTTGTTTATATTTGTAAAGATATAGTCCTTGGAAAATACAGGAGGTAGTTAATTTAATTAAGAAGGATGTCTCATTCTCTCAAATGGTACTTATTAAGTCCTGGAAGAACGATTTTTAATCTGCTCTCAGCTTGCATACCTTTTTGTAACTGTTAAGATGCATTTAAATTTGATTTCCCTAAGGATATAAAGTGACACTTAAAAAAATGCCTTAACATTAAATCGAGATGGGTACATGCCACAGAAGATCCATTTAAAACCACCAAACATCTGGATCTTTGCAGAGAATAACTGTCTAAAACTGAAACAGGAGCACAATATGTGTATGTCTCCCTCTGTTTAATATTTCATTGAGACTTACGCTGATATGATTAATTTGTTCATCAAAAGCACAAGGAGTAGGGGAAAGGAACTATCTTTAGCAAGAAATTGCTTTTGTGAGTTATACAATTCTTGCAAACAAGTGCACAAAGACAACTCAATGTTAATATATATGTATCTGTCCCCTCCCAAACATAGTTTTCTCTCAATCTCTGTCACAACAGTGCTCATGCTTTGAGCATGCATGTCCTAAATGATTTAACTTCCACCTGTGAAACTGTTCCCCTATTTGACAGATCAAAAACTGAATCTGTATTTTAAAAGTTCCACAAATTGTCTTAATCACATCTAAAATATGAAAGTTGACTTGTCTTTAAGAGGATATTTATTCCCAAATAGCACTGTCAGATAACACTGTTTGAGTAATTTGGGCCATCACAGACTTACTGGATCTTTTCACAATATTTTTCAGGTAGGAAATACAATTTCAGTAGAAATACTTAGCTATGCTTTGGATATATGCAGTAAATCACTCAGTAATTGACATATCTAGCATATTTAATAGAACTAGATCTCAAGCCAAATTGGTGAGCATAATAATCTTGAAAGAATTTAGAAAATATTTAAATTAACATTTTTTGAGAAATAATGCCTTTATTTCTTTGGACAATTTAAATCATCAAAGAAATATTCTGCTTTCAAAAATTCAAATTAATATTAGCTGATAGACTTTTGCTCTATCAATATGATGTGCCTTGTTTCTCATATCAATCTGATATGACCAGGAATTTTATAAACTGGACTATTAAAAAGATTTTAGAGTTGATAACAATAACTGGGATATTTAAACCAAATAATCTATGTTTATAATTTTCTTTGTTTAGCCTTAGAACATTTGGATATTGAGGTGGTGTTTGCTATTTTGGGGTATACAAAACTGAATAATATATGTCCTTACCTTCAAAAAACTCTTAGATATAAAATACTGATCTGATGAATTCAGCTATATAAAAAAGTGGTGAAATTATTATATAATACGTGCTATTTTGAATTTTTAATAATATTGTCATATATTTAAAGATATTTTTATGGGTCTCTCAAAGCTCTTTGCACAAGTAACCTTCTACCATTTCCAGGAGGATGGAAGAATAAGTAAATCCTGATGGCACCAGGGAAATGTGATTGATAGAAATGAACATATAGAGTAGTGAAATTATTTCCTGAAATCATAGTGAAAAATAGTCTTCAAACTTGGGATTTTTCACCATAAGCTAATACCATTAACTGTAGAAATTACCCATTTTATGTTAAGCTTTTACATGTGCATTGACTTTTTCAGAACTATTTTAGATTTGGTAAAACTAAGGGTCTACTATCTATAACTGATCTGTCAGTTGACACTGAGCAACTCTTTTCTCACTACCTGATCCTCAGTTTTTTTCATGTGTAAAAGTGGTGGTAATACCTATCTTACCTATTTTATGGGATTTTAATGATTACTCAAAAGGAAAATGTATGTCAATACATTTTGCAAACCTGAGAAGAATTTTATAAATGAGATATTTGGATTTGTAGTTGGTATGTCTTTTAAATTTTGTGTGTTTTTCTTTTAATTTTTGATAAATATTTTCATCACAAGGAAGAAATAATGTGCCCATATGCTTTTTTCCAACAAATGAAATACATATAAAGAATGATACTTAGTACATATTGTTGAAATACTTGTTTCATCCTGACTTCTGTTTTAAATTTTCATTAGGACATGTGACTGTTTTAAGTTTTTCTCAGTGGAGTTCTAACTGGAAGACTCTCCAGCTTCATAAGCCTTTCTGCTTCCAGTGAGACTCTAAGTAGGAGCAGAAAGTAGAAACTGTTACCCATTGGCTGCTCATTGTACAAATCTTTTGCTTTTTGTCCTCTTTGAAATTTATATCTTTTTTATGCCCAGGGCTAATGTGACAAGGTCAAATGGTATTAGGTTTTCACTAATGTCCTTTGTCTTTCTGGTTTGAATTTTCTTAGAAAAAATATACACAGAATGTCAGTAAAAGGAAAAGTTTTAGAGGTTAAAAAAAAAAATGATTCTACTATTAGGTTTCTACCATCCTAATGAATAGTCATAAAGGCGAATGAATAGCCAGTTTTCTTGATAAAAAGTTCCAAAAAAGAAAAAGAACGTGATTCTAAAAGCATGATTATCTGAAAAGATAAAATTTTGATATTATGAAAAATATGTGGTCAAACCAAATATTTCTTTACCTGAAGAAGTATTTTATTTTTGCAAAGGGAATTTTTATTTTTAATTCTAAAGCTTTATTAGTTATTATTTTTAGTTAATGTCTACATATAACCTATATGTTACCAAACATTGCCATAGAATTTATTGGTTAAAAACATGAGATATTCTGAAAAAAGAGAAAAACTCTATCTATTAATCTTTCAAAATCCTTTTAGTAGGAGGGCAAAGATTTAGCATTAGAAATATACTAATGGTTAAAAAGAAATAAGAATTTTCCTTTAAAATACATTTATTATAATAGTATTTTCACTTGAAGAACTTAAATTTCTTACTTGAAATAATGATCTAGAATGCCTGAGTAGGAAATGTCATAAAGTTAGTACTGAAATCCACTAATTATGTATTGACAATGTTTTAAGTTTCTTTCTTTTTCAGTGTACATGTGACATTTCAGTAAATTTTACTATTAGAGTGTGTGCACAAATAATGAACTGTATATACAAATTTTTTTGATCACTTTTTCTTTTATTACCTTGGATTTTTCCCCTGGAAATTGTTTTTAAGTAGTGCTGCCTACGTAGTATAAGTAATAATGTTGTACTTAAGATTGGCTACAATCAGAGAGATCTTCCAGACTCCTTATTTAGCCTGTTTTATCAACAGTAGCATCTTCTGTCTCTCTTCTAATGCAGAACAGGATAATACAAGAGAGGAGTTAAGGTCAGTACAAGGGTTGGCTTTGTGCCATGAGGCTTCCAGTCACAGTATTATCCTGTAAGCTTCTGATCTTAGAATAATAGTACTTTTTTTTTTTTTTTCTTACCGTGGCAGGGTGTTGGTAGAAATAAAAATGTAAAAATCTCTGCCAGGACAACTGGAGGGACAGTATAAAAAAACCAAGAAAGTAGAAGTGGAAACTAAAGGCATACTTTTTTTTCTTTTTTGTATCAGAAATATTCATTTAGTGGAAGTATATTTTGAACATATGTGGATCTTCAAACTTTATAGAGGGGATTAGTTCAGAAGACTTTTGTATTTGGATGAGAATATATTTAATACAAAGAAATTTTTGTCTTGTTTAAAGATTTAGATGAACTGGCTTAATTTTTATTGCCAAATAACTAGGGTAATGTGATATTATGTAACGAAGTAAGTGTAAACTTGTCTTAGTAGAAAATGTAAATCAAACTAAAATTAATTTTCCCTTCATGGCTTTTGTTACCAATACTGTGAATATTTTCAGTATCGCTTACGTTTCTTGTTTGAATATGGGGTATTAATGACAATTGTATCTTAGAAAGTGATAGAAACTTTTAAAAGTAGGAGAAAAGTTTATTATTATTAGAATTTGAACATGCTTGTATTAATAATGAGCATTAATTTGAAAAATCAGTATATTTCTGCCAAAATTAAGTCTGTTCTATTAATAGAAAACATTTTCTATTATTGTGTTCCTTAAATACATATTTCCAATTTAAAAATAACCCCAGTGTAACTTTGTACACTTACGGGACTTATAATACTTTCAATCTAGTAAGCGAAACCTTTTTTTAAAATTAAAAGGAAAACTAGTGCCTCTAATTAAAGTTATATTGTTAAAAAGTAAAAATAAATATTTTTTATGTTTTCACCTCTTAATGGTTTGTTAAATGTTTGTGCCAGAAAAAAATTACATAGAAAATATGAATTCTTTATAAATTCAATAGCAAAAGACAAAACAAAATAACAACAAAAAAATTTTATTTTTATTTAAATACCAAGTACACATTTAGCTTCATGATATTTATGACATTAGCAATTCCATGATAACTTCTCTTTAGAAATAAATATAAATCTTTCATTATGTAATAAATACTTAGAATCTTATAATTACTGCATTTTTAATATGTACTGTTAGTAGATGTTATATCATTGTATTCTATTGTGAAAATGCAATTGTATAATTATACATTTCTGCCAAATTTATAATTTATAACATTATATAATTATGTTATATAAATTTATTATTATATAATTATGTCAATAATATTAAGAATATTCCAATTTAAAATTTTGATAAATTCCATTTTGGCTTTCAGCTTGACAAAAATCATACCACTTTTTCATTTTGTTTCTTTGGAAAAACTAGATGTCAGCAACAATTGTCTTTCTGGTAAGTTTATAATAATATATAATTTTTTTTAAATAATAGGCTTTTGAGTTTCTGTTCC
Source organism: Hippopotamus amphibius kiboko (assembly GCF_030028045.1). NCBI lineage: Eukaryota > Metazoa > Chordata > Mammalia > Artiodactyla > Hippopotamidae > Hippopotamus > Hippopotamus amphibius. The sequence goes on along the minus strand of NC_080192.1, from coordinate 34,193,037 downwards.
AGATATGTTAAGGAGTTTTCTTGGGTAGATGCATTAATGGCATTTACAAATAACACATCTATACAAAATGTTGTAGCGGAGGAAAAATTTCTCCTCTACCTTCTCAGGCTAAGCCTGAGAATTTAGCTGATATAAGTCAGATAAACAGAAAAAGAGAATACGAGTTGTAATTTCTTTTTTTTTTTTACATGTACATGGGAGTTCTCACAAGAAAATAAAGACCCCAAGAAGCAGTTAGAGTTGAACTTACATAGTGAGTTGGACAAAGAGTAGTAAATTGTGATGAGGCAGAGGGGCCCGGGCTAAGGTAGTTAAATGGATGGAAAAGTGACTAGGAAATAAAGGTTAGTTTAACAAGTTCGTTTGTATACATATCCCTTGGCCTCAACTTCCTGTCCATGTGATAAGAATGTCTCTTTTCTTCTGGTATAGGGCGAATATCTTTCACAGGGGAATTTAACCTCCTGCTGTGAAGAAAAAGAAGGAAGATCAGAGGGTCCTTGCATCTGCTGTTTTTTAAGTGCCTTTAACTCAAAATAGTCAGAATGCCATGATGGTGTATTGGGTTGCCATGTTTTCTAAACTCCTTCAAATGTGTGGTGAAATAATTTAATTAAAAGTTTCTTTCCACTTTTAAAATCATATTACTTCCATATCTTTCTGGTAAACCTGGGAAAATGTCAGAATTGTATTCTTATTTTAAATATATATATCTTTTACCTATGAAATGAATAGCCTAATGAAGATAAGGAAACATACTTGTCTAATTTGTTGACTCCTAACCAGAGACATCCATTACAAGTTTATTAATTTAAAGAATGATGCATTGATTTGGTTAAACAGTCTTTCCCCCCAAATTTCCTGATATCCATTTTCAGTCAGTCCCCTCATAGAGACAATCACAGTTCTAAATTTGTCACATAGGTTAAATTTGACTGTTCTACATCTTTTTTATTTTTTAATAAATTTATTTATTTATTTATATAATTTGTTTATTGGCTGCATTGGGTCTTTGTTGCTATACACATGGGCTTTCTCTAGTTGCAGTGAGTGGGGGGGGGCAGGGGGGTTTGGGGGGGCTGCTCTTCATTGTGGTCCATGGGCTCCTCATTGAGGTGGCTTCTCTCGTTGTGGAGCACAGGCTATAGGTACGTGGGCTTCACTATTTGCGGCACACGGGCTCAATAGTTGTGGCTCATGGGCTCTAGAGCACAGGTTTAGTAGCTGTGGCACACAGGCTTAGTTGCTCTGTGGCATGTGGGATCTACCTGGAGCAGGGCTCGAACCTGGGTCTCTTGCACTGGTAGGTGGATTCTTAACCACTGCACCACCTAGGAAGTCCCTGTTCCACATCTTTATGTTAATGAGATCAAATAGTATTTGCTTGGCATTCATGTGACATTGCACCGCATCAGTTGTTGAGTTGTTTGTATCAGTAGTCTGTTCTTTTTTTTTTTTTTCTTTTTTCTGAAGTGTAGTCCTTGTATAAATATATCACACTCTGTCCATTATCCTGTTAATTGATATTTTAATTGTTTGCTGTTTGTGGCTACTATGATTGTAAAGTTCCTATGGAAATTATTGCACAAATATTTTTGTAAACATGTTTTCAGTTCTCTTGGGTAAATATTTAAGAGTGTAATTACCGGATAAAAGAGTAGGTGCATGTTAACTTTATAAGAAACTGATTAAACTATTTTCCAAAATATTTGTAACATTTTACTTCCTCACTAGTGATGTGTAAGAGTTCCAATCACTCCATTCTATAGGATGTTTAGTACTTCATTGTGTTATCTCATTATGACTTTAGTTTGCATTTCCCTGATGGATAATGATATTGAGCATCTTTGCATGCATTTATTGATGATTTCTGTATATTCTTTTGTGTCTATTCAAGTGTCTTACCATTTTAGAAATTTGGTTATTTGCCTTTTACTGATTTGAATAAATTCTTTATATATTCTGGATGAAATTCTTTGTCAGATATATGTTTTGTGGATGTTTCTCCCAGTCTCTCTTTTACCTATTAATTTTGTTCATGGTATCCTTAGTAGAAGTTTTAAATTTTGGTGAAACTTTACTTTTTGTAATAGTTTTTGCTCTCTGTGTCCTTTATAATATTCTTCTACCTCCAGATTGAGATGATTTTCAATGCTTTCTTACTTTCTAATAGAAGTCTTGTACTTTTAAGTTTTACTTTTAGGTCTATGATCCACCTCAGATTAGTTTTTATGAAAGGTTTGAAGTAGAGGATGAGTTCAGTTTTTAATATGGATATTTAGTTAACTGTTCCAGCAACATTTGTTGAACAAAATGTTTTCATCATTGAATGACTTTGATGTCTTTGTCAAAAAATTGATTTACATTTGGCCTATGTGGGATGCGTTCCCATTAACTGATTTTCTCTTAACATAGGTCATATTTTCCTATTTCTTTTTATGTCCAATAATCTTAAACTGTATGTTGAACATTGTTCATACTACAGTTTACTGAGTCTGGCTGTTGTTGTCTCCTTTTAAAGGGTATTAAGTGTAATTCTGTCAGGCAGTTACAGTATTGATGGATAATTTTATTTCTGTCAGCATTAATTTTATTCTCTCCTAGGACAAATATTTTAGTTTTCAATTCTCAGTGCATGCCTCTACCCCAGGGCATTGTCTTCACTTCTAATGCATGTTCTTTCTGAATTTTAACTGAATCTCTGAGATAATTAATTCAGTCTCATCTGACTGGGCTGAAATTCCAATGTCTTTCACTTGCTGCATAATGTCATCATTCACCTCTTAGCCCAATAGCGGGTTATCTCTACTAGGTTTTTCAGAGTGTTGCCTTGTCTGTGTAACTCCTAGCACTCGTCCAAGGACCTGCGGTAAATCTTCACATAGACTTACTTTTCCCCCAATTTCCCCACCACAACATATGCACACTCAGCTTCTTCTCAGTACTTTTCACTGTAAATTCCAGCTACACATCTACATTTTGCCTCTTCACTCAGCAAAGTAGACTCTTGGCTTGGTTTCCACTTTCTTGCTCTAAAGTGGTAAAATGCTTTTAGGCAGAAAACCATTGTGATTGTCAGCTCACCATGTGTGTTTCCCTTTTCCCTGAAGGAGGCTTAAAAACAGGTGCTTCATGTATATTGTCCAGTTTTATGATTGTTTTCTGTGGGAGAGTAATTCTAGTATAAATTACTCTTAATGTACCCTAGATTGACCTACTGTTTTTACTTTTGAAAGTATAAATGTAATTCTGTTTAGGCTTATGTTCAATTTTACCACTATCCTATTACTTTTGATTTACTTTTTTAGATTTTGTGTTTACAATGTGGGACAAACTGCTCTAAGCCCTTTACATACATTTAATCCTCAGCCTATGAGATAGAGATGAACCTGAATCATCAAGCAGTTGTATGATTTGAATAAATTCACACAGCTGCTAAATGGGAGAAATATGTATTTTGACAGCAGAGTCTATGTTCTTAATATGGTCTCCTTTTAAAAGCATATCATATTCTGCAGAATAAATATTTGTTGCCTTTCCTTAATAGCTAACCAATAAATAAAATGGTCATTGATTTATGATTATTTTTCTTTATCTGTGATAACGTTCATAATAATTTTTGTTGTCTATTTTCTATAGATCTTACAAGTGCCCTAAGGTGGTTTAATGCATGCTTTTCTCTCCGTGAATTGTCTCTCACTGGAAACCCGCTTCTTCAAGAAATAAACTGGAGGTAAAGAAACATTATTGCACCCTATGTACATACTTTATTATAGTTGCAGAGAACACAGTTTGATGAAAATTGTCCTGTGTATACTAATTGCTTGGGAAAAGTTCATAAAAAATAATTTAAAAGTTATTCAAAACAAAACAGTTTTGTAAAAATAGTTTAAAAAAAATCTTCCACCTAAGATAATTTTTGTACATGCATGAACTAATGCAGATTTGAAATGACAGTTCTGATCCTTACCATTGATTATGTGACAGTTGTAGTAAGATGTCGACTTAGGTTTTGTGTTTATAGTAAAGACATTTGTTGGGAATTACTTTTTATAAGTCATCTGAATCCCATAGCTTGCTATTTAAAATTATTTCTTTTCTGCCAGTAATTTGATTTTATTTTCTTAAAAGAGAAAGTTGGTGTCTGTTAAAGTATGTATTATAAGCATGTGTGAATTCATGCCTCTGTTTGGAATATTGCAATACCTAGATGTAAATGAAAAAAAGTGTTGTGTGATTTTTTTAAAATAAATTTTCTTTTTAAAAAAATTTCTCTAATCTGAAACTCTCAAATTATGCTAACACCATTTTCCCCAAATTAATCATCATCTTTCTTTATAATCAGGTTTTTTGAAGTAATTTTCATGTAATAAAATTTATCAGTTTTGTTTATGAGTATGAATGTTATATAAAAACCACCACAATCAAGATATTGAACATTTTTATCACCTTGAAAAATTTCCTTATGCCCCTTGGTGGTCAGTCCCCTCTTTCAATACTTTGAAAATGTCTTTCCACTGACTTATGGCTTTCACTGTTTCTAATGAGAATTCTGTGGACATTCTTCATTCCTCTGTCTCTGGGTACTTTTAAGATTTTTTTCTTTATCAGTGGTTTTCAGCAATTTGACTATAATGTGCTTTGGTTGGTTTTATATAGATTTACTCTGCTAGGATTTTTTCTTGTTTATTACTTTAAATTTTTTTAATTGGTATATAGTTGGTTTACCATGTTGTGTTATTTCCAGGTGTACAACAAAATGATTCAGTTGTGTGTGTGTGTTTGTGTGTGTGTGTGTGTATTCTTTTCAGATCTCTTCTATTATAGGTTATTACAAGTTATTGAATATATTTACCTGTGTTATACAGTAGGTCCTTATTGTTTATCTATTTTATATATAGTAGTGTGTATCTGTTAGTCCCAAGCACCTAATTTATCGCTCCCCACTGCCTTTCTTCTTTGGGAACCATAAGTTTGTCTTCTATGTCTGTGAGTCTATTTCTGTGTTGTAAATAAGTTCATTTGTATCATTTTTTTGATTCCACATATAAGTGATATCATATGATATTTGTCTTCCTCTGTATGACTTATTTCACTTAGTATGATAATCTCTAGGTCCATCCATGTTGCTGCAGCTCTGCTTAGGATTTATTGAACTTCTTGGATACAGTGGATTTATAGTTTCCATAAGATTTTGAAAATTTTTGGCTAGTAATTTTTAAATATTTTGTTCTGCCTCCTTCTATCTTATCCTACTGGGACTCTAACTTCACCAATATTAGACCACTTGACATATCCCAGAAGTCATTATTGCTCTGTTGTTATATTTATTATACTTTTTTTCTGCCTGTATTTCAGTCTTACTAGTTATTGCTATGCCTTCAAATTCTCTGATATTTTATTCTTGTGTAGCTACTCTGCTATTAATCCCATCTAGACTATTTTTCAGTTCAGATCAGATAATTATGATTCTCATTTCTAGAAGTTTCCTTTATTTTTTAACATTTACAATTTCTCTCCTAATTGTGCTCATATTTTCCTGAATCATCTTGAACATATGGATAATATTTATAATGCCTGTTTTAACATCCTTGTCTGTTAATTTCATCATCTCTATCATTTTGAGGTCTATTTTTATTGATTTTTTTTCTCTGATTCTGGGTCATATTTTCCTATTTCTTGCATGCCCAGTCAATTCTGTTGTAGTCTGGACATTTAAAATTTTATAGTTGTTGATTTCTTAATTTTGTTTCTTTTTTCCTTCACATAACATATATTTTTCTTCTGACATACATCAGCTACGATACTTGGAATTAGTGAGATGCTTTCAAAACTTCCTTTTAAGTTCTATTAGGGAAATCTCAATGAAACCTTTAGACTAGTGCTAATTTAGCCCCACTACTATGGCACCAACTTTCTGAGTGTTCTGCCCAGTGTCTCTTATATGTATCCATTCAACTTTGGCTGATGAGAATTATTCCCATCCTTATGTGGGTTCCTGTAATTTTTCTGCCTTTTGCTTCCCGCTTGTTCTCTCCCATGGCTTTCCCTTGGTTTTTCTCTCATACATCTCAGACTTATTTACGAGGTCTAGGTGAATTACATCCCAGAATACTGAAAAAGTTTGCATATATCCACTTTGGAATGTTCTAGTACTGGTGATGTTTATGGCCTGAACTCTTATCTCTTTTTATGTCCAGCAGCATTTATTGTTAGATGGTTTAATATGACTTATTGTACATTTGACATTTGTATTGTATCAGGCAATGGGCACATCAAGGCAGAACAAGCCAAAATGGACAGGGCTTGTAGCCTAATTTAGCAAGGTGGGTTTGGCGACATGCTAAGTGTAAGGAAAGGCAAACATTTAGTAAAATTCTGGTAGGAAAATCTATTTCAGGATCTTAAGTTTGGATTAAGTGAGCAACTCATCAATTTAATCAGTTAATGAAAATACATTTATGAACAAAGTATAGATAGGGAGAAATGAAAAGCTGAAAAAAAGGTTGTTGTGACATCTGATCCTAGGGCAGAAGGAGTTGACTCTTTGCCCTGATTTGGTTTCCCTGTGATGTATGGCCATAGCCAGGAAGATCCTTGTTTTTCTGAGTACTACAGAGGAATATAAGATATCTTACAGGAGAACCAAAGATCTGATTATGTTTAAAATTCCTATACCTGACTTAATCCTATACCTGTAGAAAAGGATAAGAGAGTCTAGGGAGCAGTGACTGTTCTCTCCCTTGTCTAAGGTCACTGCAAACCTGTGACATTCTCTTTCTAGATGTATTGGTTTCTTGAATTTGTTAATTAATCTTTAGTTAAGAAAATAGCAGCATCTTTACCCCAAGTCAAACACCTGTGATTTGCTACTTATTGATAACTTGAGTATCACACAAGAGTTATCTTTTTGTCAGAAAATCTATCTTTTTTTTCTAAAGCTCAGTTTCCACATAAATTTCTAATGTTCACTGTTTTTTAGGGAAACCTGGTATGTTTCCACATGTTTTAGAACAGAACCTGTCAACTTCTAGTTTAGAAACATCTGTTTCTAAGTGCAATTTAAACTGTGTAGCATGGAGGAAAGAGTATAACCCAGTGCAGTGGTTCTTAAAGGTGTATCCCCCAGACCAGCAGCTTCTTCATCACCTGGAAACCTGTTAGAAATGCAAAATCTTGGAAACTGTCCAGATCCACTGAATCAGAAACTAGCAGATGATTTCCAGTAATCTGCGTTTTATCAAGCCCTTTGGGTGACTTGGTGTGCACTGAAGTTTGGAAATCATTGTGTTTTTAAACAAGGACATCTTCCTCCTGCCACATGTTTTGTGATCCTGGGCAAGTAACTTAACTTTTCTGTCTCTGAATCTTCATTGGTACAATGAGGATAATAATGGTACCATCTTATGGTATAGCCATTAGATTTGAATGGAATAATATACATATTTTGCTGATAACAATTCCTGGAACACGATAAGTGCACAAAAATCTGTTATTTTCTATTATTAGGCCAACCAGACTATATATGGTTTCTTAATCACCAGGTATTTAGCGTATGCCTGCTATATGCAACCAGTGTCCTGACATGTTGGACGTTATAAGGGAAATTCAATGTAACCCATGATTTCAAGTCATTTTTATAATCTTGTTAAGGATAGAAAACATATGCAAAAAATGATAGCCATGAAAACTAATGGTAACAAACACTGATACAGCATTTACTTCGTGCCCAGCACCGTTCTCATTTAATCCTCACAATATGCTTGATGAAATAGCCACCTAGTGTTCCCATTTTATAGTTAAGAAAACTGAGTTCCAACAAGGCTAAGTAACCTGCCCAATTTCACACAGCCAGCAAGTTGAAGACCCAGGATTCAAACCCATGCAGTCCAGCTGCAGAATCTGTGCTCTTAACTCTTAGATTTTAGTACCTAATAAAATACAAATGTCAGATGATTATTGTAGGCAACAGATAAGTTTTAGAAATTTGGAAATATTATCTTAATTTAGTATGACCAGGGAAAACTGCCTGCGCTGAAGAGGCAAACTTTAAGTTAAACCTCAAAAGTTTGGTAAGATTGAAAATCAGGCACCTCCCTAGAGGTCCGTGCTCCCAGTGCAGGGGGCATGGATTTGATCCCTTGTCGGGGAACTAAGATCCTGCGTGCCACATGAAGTGGCCAAAAAATAGATAAGTTTAATTTAATTTAATAAAAAAGAAAATCAAATTAAAAGGAAAAACAGCACTTCTGATGGAGGAAATAACCAAAATAGAGGGAATGTGAAAGATGAAGTTAGGCTCTGTTAGAAGGCCAGTCTATTCAGGTAAAGTGGGTATAGAGGGAAATATCATTGGAAAGGAGAAAGAAATCAAATACTTATGCTTGCAGTGTGTCAGAAAGTGGGCTAAGTACCTATACATATCCTTTCACTTCACAGCAGCTGAGTTGGGTTCTATAATTATCACTCATTTTACAGAGTATTTACTGAAGCTTAGATACCTTGTGATTTACCCAGTTTTGAAGTGAGTAAGTGTCAGGGGTGGAATTCTGAAACCTAGAATTTAAACATTGTACTCTGAGGTTTCATGTGTTATATTGCTGCCAGGTTGTAAAAGGTTTCATTTGCTAGGAAAAAAAGTCTCCTTTGTCCTGTGGTTATGGAGAGTCACTATAGCATAGTGAATATATACATAGGCCTTGTGAGTTAACTGCTCAGGTGCATATCTAGTTCCACCATTTCCTGGTTGTTTACCTTGGTCAAGTTACTTAATCTTGCTATGTCTCTTCTTTCATCTGTAAAATGGGTATAATAATAGGACCTATCTCATAGGATCTATTCAGTAGGGTAATATAGGTTGTACCACACAACAACAAACTCAGAAATCTATGTAGTTTAATACATTAGAAGTTTTTTGTTTGTTTACATTATCTCTGATGTGAGTTTGGCCTGTCTAAGAAGACTCAGAAACTCAGCCTGCTTCTTCCATTTTGTGATGCTGTGTCATGTAACTTCAATGTAACCTCACTTTTTTAGGTAGTAGGCTGTGGTGGAGACTATGACCACCAGGAAAACAGCTGACATTTAACCACTCCACCCTCAAAAGTAACAGTGATCACTTCTCTCATATTGTATTGGCTATAACTAGTCTCATGGCCAAACTAACTGCAAAAAAACCTGGGAAACATAGAGAAGAAAATGAGTATCAGAGTACACCAACACTCTCTATGAGGAATAAATGTTACCACATGACAGCACCTTATAGTAGTGCCTAACAGAAAGCACGCTTGATAATGCTAGCCATTATTTTTAAGAAGCTATAGAGAAATTTTGAATTGTCGTGTGAAAATGAAAATAGTATTTGAGGAAGCTTGTTTTTAGTAGAAAAGTGACAAGAGATTAGGGAAAAGTAGCCAAATCAAATGAAAATCCAAGCATTAAAAATGGCTAAAATTAAGTAGTAGAAGTGGCCCCAGATTATTGTACAGATCCTTATAGTTTAGTCCTTGTGTGCCTTGTATTTAGTAGACAGCCAAAATTATTTATTGGAGGAATACATTACTGAATTTAATTACATCATAATGTTAAAAAACCTTGAAAAAATGCATGTTTCCAGCCTTTCTCATTTTTCTATTGAATTTATTCAATTTTACTGATTGAAAATGTTATTTTCTCTGAATTGACAATTTATATTATTGTTGACTTGCAGTAATTATCCATATCTGGAGTACCATAATATTTATTAGATTCCCCAAGTTTCCTGAGAAACTGATCTTAGGACAAGTGATTATAGGAAATGTCAACTATTAGTTAATGTCAAATCATAAGGTGATCAGAAATTACAACTATTTAAATAATTTGTGTGTGTATGTGAAAGGGTCACCTAAATATGTTTCTAGACCTCTTGCCAGCTTGGTGAAGGACTCCCTTTTCTGGAATATAAGGAGGCAAGGTTCCCATCCAGATGCACTAGCTCACATTCTAGGGCTGTGCTTCTCTTATACTGAGATTTAAAGCACTAATCTCCTAAGTTTTGGGTCCTCATTTCTAGGAACTAGATCTTAGAGCGAAATTTCCCATACAAAAAGAAGAGTTTAATCATGTCCAAAAGACTGCATAGCAGGTGATATTTACAATGAAAATGTCTGATGGGTTGTTTCTAGAGAGAGATTTTAATTTTCTCAGGTAACTCTATAGAACAAGTTATATAGTTGTCATACAATGACAAATAAAAATAGCAGTTGTGCCCATTATTCAGAGCAAGCCCTTTAGGGGGCAGTGGTTTTTCTATTAGGTGTTAGGCAAACAGGACGTAAATTCTCTTGCTGACCTGGTATCAGTTACCATCTGAACAGCAGCCATGTTGTAAGGTGCAACAACTAGAAACAAACCTATGTCCTGAATAATCTTTTAATTTATTTTTCATTATTTTGTTTGTAGAAAGCATAAGCAATTATTTTATTGAATAAAATGTGCTTGTCATAAAATCTATTGATATAACACTGTAAGTATATAAAGATAAATGTTCACATTTTACTACACTTAGTATATATACTTTATAGTTTTAAAGAAAATACTTAATTAGAAATAATCAATACTGAAAGAAAATAGGTAGTATTTATATGTACAATTATTTAGCAATTACAGTTTCTGTGTTTAAATTAACTTTTATGGACTAGATTAATAGCAACTTGAAAATTTTACCTATCAAATTTCACTTAAATAAGTTGCCCTAATACAGCTTTCATAATTTTAAGAAGAGATTCATTTATCTAAAGGGTTTAAAATCTAGTAATCTATAAAATATGGAGTTGTTAATGAAAGGATCAGCTCAGACCTTAACCAGTATATTCCAATGAACTTTATATAACCCCTTGATACCAACGAAGGGATTAGTTATAGATTTTCCCAATTGGCTTCTTACTTTCATGTCTAGCCAGTGATAACATGAACAAAACTGATGTACTAAAAAAATCTCTCTTTAAAACTTATCCACAGACTCAGTTTGGAATTTCCTTAGGGAATGTGTTTCATTCACTGATGATTAATAGAGCTTTTTAAGTGACAGAATATTCACCAGGAAGTTTTCACTAAATGAAATATTGATTCAGCCCTTGACTAGGAGGAGCCCAGCTGGAAAAACTAAGACAGATCTCACAGTGTCCTTATACTTCATTTTGAACATGAATCAACTTATTACAGCACTTTCTAGTATATTTATCATAGACTCTTTATAAGGCTGCATTTGAATTTAAGGCCAATCCATGCACTACTAACTTATACAAATCTGACTACTGTTCCTTAAAAAAAAGATTTAAGAAAAAAATGTTTAAGTAAAACATGGACTCCAATCTAGATGTTTATTATTTAATTCACAAATTTCAAGACATTTTCATACTCTTGAAGATCCACGCAAACTAAAATTTTACATCCAAAAGAAGTTTAAGATATTCTGACTAAAATAAACTGGGAACATTTTTATGGAAATGTGATAAGTGTAACATCAGAATATTCCAAGTGTAAAAATTCAAGCCTTGTTAACCCACATTCTCTAGAATTATTGTGTGTAGCTAAAATATTGTACTTAATAATATCCGTATCAATAACCATGTCCAAAATGTAGCATTTGATGATAAAGCTATAATTTTTTTCCCTTGTTGATTCAGTGTCAATTAACATCTCAACAGCTTCTGCATGATGCCAGTTACAACACCTGGAAAGAACTCTAATGTCCTGTATTACCTTTGAATTTATTTTTTATTACTTTGGTTGTCTGGAGCATAAACATTTGTTTTATTAAATAAAATGTTTGTGGTAAAATATTGATCTGTTCTTTAATCTGATAAAGCAAATTCTTATCTTTTTGCCTCTTGGATTGTGTTAGATTATTTGGTTAAAATGGCTCTTTATTCCAGCCATCAATTATTTCTGAGTAGAAAGCTGATTTCTTTCTTTATTTGGTATGTACTGTCTAATTTTAGAGTTACAGAATAGTTTTCTAAGAAAAGTTCACACCATTTATATAAAACCAATGGCTATATTAATCTGTGATATATCATTGGAATGTAACTGCCCAGGACCACAATATCATTTATTTTAGCAAACTCTTCTGATATCATTGATATATACAGTGTGGTATAAGCTTCCATGCAAGACTTTTTTTTTTAATTTAAGATAATTTGCAAACGATTTGAATTTTCTTTAAGAGTTTTGTGGGTTTTTTTTACTTTATACCCAGTCATCTCTGATTTTAACATGATGTGCTGTAGTCTATTTTCTCCCCAATGTAGTGGTTTTACTCTCTAAGATGCTCAAGAAAAGCTGTATTTTAAAAATACAGATTCCACTGAACCTGCCAGTAGAGGTCTCTGTGTAGCTGAAGACTGCATTTTAAAAAACATCCCAAGTACCACTGATGCAGTAGTTCAAGAACAATCTTTTCAGAAACACTACCCTGCAGGGTTGGAGGCACACATAGGAGTCTAACTTGAATTCTCATCTGAATGAATTTAGAGAGTGACTAACACAAGGGATAAAAGTGTTAGACCCTGAGGTTCTCATATTAGCAGCATGAGTGTTGCCTTCCTTTTGCTGACACCTCCTCATTTAGCCAAATTGAGACCTGGAAGAGGATGACTAATCAAGAGTGTCTCATAGATGTTACTACATCTGCACTACCACTGTGTGTCCACCACCCTGGTGAAAAGTTTTGTACATACAAAAGCTTACTGAAATGATTATACCCTAGAAGAAAATAAAATCAGCTTTACCTAACTCCTAAGAAATCCAACTTATAATAAGATAATATGCTTTATTAGTTTTCCTTATAAGATATACCTATTTCAAAGATTAGAGCCTGTTACTGGCACACGTCATTCCTTTTGCTACTCAGGTCCATTATGGAGACCAAGGTATCAGATAGAAATTTTCTTGGTACCCAAAGAATTAGAACTGTTGGCTATTCTCAAGAACTATTTCCATCAAGTTATCAAAGGCTTTTATTTGCTCTTCTATAATTTAGAAAATTTAATTTGAAGAAACAGGACCAGTAGTAGAATTAGAGTATTTTTTTAAAGCTCGATGAACACCGATGCAGTCTTAACTTTCAACACCCTTTATTATCTCATCTCAAAAATCATTATTTCATACCTGGCACTTTATAATTATAACTAAATAAGTTATTTTGACATTAAAGTCATGTCTTCAAGAAACCTTGACTGAGTATTTTGATAAAGATTTAGAATACAATGTAGCTTCCTTAGTACTATAATAAATTATTTGGTAGGGTAGACTATTTCCCTGCTTTGATGAGAGCCTCAGTTAAAGATTTCATGTTATATTTAATATTGTACCTCTGAGGTGAATACCTCTGATTACCTCATCACCTGTGATGAATAGATATTATCTTAATGTAACATCCTGCTTTCAGACAGTATCTTAAAATGAATCTAAGCAAAAACACAATATATGCCATTTATTTGACCCTTTATGGTAAACATGGTAGGTAGTTTTTTTTTTCTTCAGATCTTAATTGGAGTATAATTGCTTTACAATGTTGTTACAACAAAGTGAATCAGCTGTATTTATACATATATCCCCATATCCCCTCCCTCCTACCCTCCCTATCCCACGCAGTAGGTGGTTTTTGATTTGGCAAGCATTTCTAGCTTCAAGCCTCTTAAACAGTTCAAAATATATGGGCTCAAATTTTCTTAATAGCTTAAACTCTTTATTAGCAAAGCATTAAGCTCTTACCTGCTTCTTAAAATTGTAAAACATCTGATAATTACCCTGAAGAACGAAATCTAATCCTTTCTCTCTTTCCTTATTAAATATCTGTAAGGGAAAAAAAAAACTATTTCTGGAGTGGTGGAAGGGTGTATAAAGCTAGTTAACTGTGTCCTCAGTAAATGAAAAACTGTGGTATTCCTCTATTTTGTTTCATTGAAAGAGGTGTATTTGTACCTCTCTGTTGATCACTTTTATTTAATACCAAGGCTACCAAGATCGCAACTATGTATAGGGATGCATTATGACTTTGATTGGCCTTATGCATTTTTGCCTTAATGGACCACTTTCTCCATTAAAATAATTAAAATTATATTTTACAACTGTGTTTGCGTAAATGGATGTATCACTCCTGACTATACAGTCTAGGTAAAAGGAATAACTGTCATTAGGACTTTGCCTTCTTAACTCTTAACTCTTAGTATTTTAGTCATCTTACCCTCCCATCCTTCATTTAGTGTTTGCTTTGTTTGTTAATTAATACATTTTATTTTTTAGAGCAATTTTAGGTTAACAGCAAAATTGAGCAGAAAGTACAGAGAGTTCCCACATACCCCTGGTCCCCACATGTACAACCCCCCTCACTGTGAATATCCCACACCAAAGCAGTAAACTTTTTACAATGATGAACCTACATTGACACATCAGTATCACCTATTCCATAGTTTTATAACACTCTTGGTGTTCTACATTCTATGGGTTTTGAAAAATGTGCAATGATATGTATCCACCATGTGGTATTATATGGAATAATTTTACTGCCCTAAAAATCCTCTGTGCTTTGCCTTTTCATCCCTCTCTCTACTTTAACCCCTGGCAACCATTCATCTTTTTGTCTCCATAGTTTTGCTTTTTGCCAGAATGTAATGCCATTGGAATCATCCACATATAGCCTTTTCAGATTGGCTTTTTTCACTTATTAATATGCATTTAAGTTTCCTCTGTTTGTTCATGGCTAGGTAGCTCATTTCTTTTTAATGCTAAATAATATTACATTGTAAGGATGTTTCACAGTTTATCAATTCACCTACTGAAGGACATCTTGGTTGCTTTCAAGTTTTGGCCGATACAAATAAAACTGATATAAGCATCTGTGGGGAGGTTTTTGTGTGGACATACATTTTCATTTTGTTTGGGTAAATACCAAGGAGCCTGATTGCTAGATCAAATGGTAAAAATATGTTTAGTTTTATAAGAAACCACCAAACTATCTTCCAAAGTGTCTCTACCAATTTTCATTACCACGGGCACTTAATGAGAATTCCTATTTCTCCACATCCTCACCAGCGTGTGTTGTTATCAGTGTTTTGGACTGTGGATATTTTAATAGGTAGCTAGTAGTATCTCATTGTTGTTATAATTTGCAATTCGTTAATTAATGCTTATTTGTCGTATTTATCTCTTTCGGTGAGATGCCCTTGAAGGTGTTTGGCTTATTTTTTAATGAAGATATTTTTTTTAATCGTTGAGTTTTAAGCATTCTTTGTACATTTTGGATAACAGTCATTTATCAGATGTGTCTTTTGTAAATGCTTTCTCCCAGTGTATGACTTATCATCTCATTCACTTGACAGTGTCCCTACGAGCAGGAATTTTTAATTTTAATGAAGTTCAGCTCATCGATAATTTTTTCACAGATGTGTCCTTGGTATTATATCTAAAAAGTCATCACCATATCCAAGGTCATCTAGATTTTCTTCTCTTTTTTTCTTCTAGGAGTTTTAGGGTTTTGCATTTTGCTTTTAGGTCTGTGATCCATTTTGAGTTAATTTTTGTGAAGGGTGAGAGGTCTGTGTCTATATGTCTAGATTCTATTTTTTTTTTAACATGGGGATGTTCAGTTGTTCCAGCACCCATAGTTGAGAAGGCTTATCTTTTCTCCATTGCATTGCCTTTGCTCATTTGTCAAAGATCAGTTTACTGTATTATGTGGGTCTATTTCTGGGTTCTCTCTTCTGTTCCATTGATCTGTTTGACTATTCCTTTGCCATTACCACATTATCTTGATTACTGTAGCTTCATAGAAAATCTTGATGTCAGGTAGAATTAGTCTTCCAACTTTTTTCTTCTCCTTCAAAACTAAGTTGGCTATCTGCTAGTTTGGCCTCTTAATATGAACTTTAGAATCAATTTATTGATATCCACAAAATATCTTGCTGGTATTGTAATTGGAATGGTGTTACATCTATAGATCAAGTTGAGAAAAAGTGACTTCTTGACAATATTGAATCTTCTTATCCACAAAGATTTTTTTCCATGGGACATCTTTCCATTTACTTAGGCTTCTTTGATATCTTTTGTCAGTGATTTGTAGGTTTCCTCCTAGGAACTCTTAGTTTTTTAGTAAGAACTTTTACTCATTTAGGGAGTTTATTTTGCCTCTGTGACCATCAGTAGCCTTGTGAAAAGAAGTCCACACTTTTCTTGTGAAAGGCTTGGGAAGTACTTTGAAGTGGCTGGGCTTGGTGGTCTGCTCT
The DNA here is from genome assembly GCF_030028045.1 of Hippopotamus amphibius kiboko. Lineage (NCBI taxonomy): Eukaryota > Metazoa > Chordata > Mammalia > Artiodactyla > Hippopotamidae > Hippopotamus > Hippopotamus amphibius. The sequence continues at coordinate 34,176,772 of NC_080192.1, read as the reverse complement.
TGCTTTCTGACCTGGTTTTTCATAGCATTGGTCTTTTAAATGGATAAAGACTCATATCTCAGAGATTTTTATTATAATCCTTACTAGGATTCAAGGAGAAATACCATAATTTTGGATTTCCCAGATCATGAAATATGGGGTAATCACCACTCCTTTTGTTTTAACTCTATTCTCACTATATTTCACTGAGAAACAATCAGAATGCCCACCTATTTCTGAAATAAACAGCAACTTGCAGTTAAATTATTTTAATTATCTTATTTTTAAAAGAGTGTGTCTGATACTATCCTTCTATTAACTCTCAGTCCAGGTTTCCAACTGCTTGAATTTACCATTTGTGTTTTAGAAGAAAATGGTTAAATGTGTGTCAAGAACTTTAAAACTTTGTATATGACATGATACCATACTTAAAAAAAAAATTAACAGTATAATTTTCTCTACAAAATCAATAAGTTTCAGAGATATACTCTGTGCTTATATTATTTAATAGGCATATAGTTATTTGAGATGCAAACTCTCTTTTTCAAGATTATTAATTTTTTCCCCTGTTTTCAATAGGGACTCTCTGCTTAAAATATTACCTGCTCTAAGAATCCTCAATGGTGAAATGCTAACCTCTTACTCAGAAATTCACGTTGAAGAACCCTATCAACTGGAATTAGAACGTTTCCTGGTATTTTGTCAGTCCCAGATTCGAGAATTTAACTTACTAGCTGAAAAATATGCTACTGGAGAACGGTGAGAGCTTTATCTTCCCCTTGTCATAATTAAAAGATATAATGCAGTTTATACATATGATTAAAAATTATTCTGATCAATACAGTGCTACTCTTTTGGACCAGTACAGTGTGTTTTAGGGATATTTTCTCTTTAAAAAAGAACTTCTGGGCATCATTTTTTATTATTTGAAGTGTATTAATATGTATTTTGAACATAATTTAAAAGCTAAAATTAGATAAAAATAAATGAGAGCATGAGGATAGCTTCAAGACAACATGCAAACATTCAGTCAAATGTTCATTCAATTAATCAGTCAAGTTTACGGGCAAGACACATAATCTAAATATTACACTTTACCCTCAAAAGAATTAATGATTACATTATGAGAAAATTAGCTAAATAAATAGTTACAATGGGGCAAGGCAAGTTTTATAAAGCATATCATATTTATTATATATATTTATTATATAAGGAATCATATTTCACATATATTTGTGTATTAAGGTATTGCGGGAGCACAGTGCAGAAGGGCAGTCAACACACGCACACATTCAGAGGACAGAGGCTGAGAGTAGAGTCCTAAAAATATATCAAAGAGAACTTCTCACTCCTCACCCTGAATTCTGAATCCATTACTATGAATTAATCACAATGATCTTTTTAGAACTGTATTTTCTAATTTATACTGCTCAAAACACAAATGAAAAAGGAAAATTATTTTATATTTTACTTATGATAACTCTGCACTGTAAGTGGAACAATGATATGTACTTCCAAATGTCTAAACTTAATTATTAAATTGCATATTAAATTTTTGCTATTTGTACATGCTCATACTATGTAAGAGTTGGTTTTGCTATTTGTGTTTTTTATTTTAGTCTATTCATATTATATCCAATTGTTATAATGTTTACTTTTAACAAAAACTAAGGTTATTCACATTTTTCTTTTTGTAAGTCTAAACTAATATCTTCTTGTGTATGTATAGTAATCTACAATTCTTACGTAAAGGTGACTCAACACCTCTCATGTTGAAATTTAGATTTACGCTTCTTTGGAAGAGTTTATTGTTATTGCAATTGTTTCATTTTAGACTTGAAAACAGACTATGTTTTTTATGTTTGATCATAAATGGTGGTGAATTTAATACTTAACCATAAACAGTTTATATCCAACATTGAATTGAACCTTTTCTGCATTATTCACCAACAAAATGAATGAAATACAACATATCAAAATATATTGGAGGAACCTATGCTAATGTCTACATTTGTAAACATAGAAAGTGTCTATCTCTACATTTTAGGAAATAACTCTTTCATTTTGTTTGATATAGCTAAATCCAACAATTATGCAAGAGAATCACAAGCATTTATGTTTTAAAGTATTTGAATTCTCTTTGCAGTGGATTTTTTTTTGCAGAGAAAAATGGGAATAAAAACTTTCCCATAATGTAAGTTATTTATTTAAAAGTCCAATACAAATATTTTGCATGGCAAAGTCAATGTACAAAATACTTTTAGCTTTGTTTCATAAATAACTTCACCAAATTTAGGCAGCCATGATTTCTCATGTTTATAGCAGTAGAAGCATGGATTTTTCTCATTCATTTGTACCAAAAATACCAAGGATAAAAATGATTCTAAAACTTGCAGACATTGTGTCTGGATTAATGGATTGGAATTAACTAAACAAATATTTTCACATTCTGTGAGAAATGGATCAAATTTTATATAAAGAATCAGAAATGTTTTTAATGGATTTTATAGTAAAATTTAATATTCATGTCAGGCCACACAGGGATATTTTCAAAACCTGTAGAAGTGTTAATATTTGCTGATATAATTCTTCTTATTAAACATCCTCATTATTTATTTGCTCAGAAGTATATTCACCTTGGATGCTGCAGACAATATCTGCCATTATTTCAAGAAATTGATGACACTTAGTAATGAATGTCGATATGCACATGAACATGGGGATGTAAGTATCACAAAGAGAGATGAATCAGAAGCTCAGCAAAATCATTTGCCTCCTACAAACAGTGATAGGACACTGCAAAATAGAGTCCTTTGCTCTTATTCAAATGAACATAAACCGGACTCACCAGATATTTCTGAGAAGTGGATGGACTCTGGCTCTAGTCATTCCTCATTAACCAACCCTTCCTTGTGTGAAGATACTAAAGGAAGAAATAAGGAAAAAATAGTAGGCCAGAAAAGAGAAGATAGCAAGGCAAGCATTTTCCCCACCAAAAGAATACCATTCATGGAAACAGTAATGACAAACTCTCTACTGAAAAACTGCCAGAATACTGAACATCATGAAAAAATGTAAGATTTATAGGTCATTTTTCTTTTACAGTTGTATTTTATTATTTTTATGTATAATCTTAGACATTGTTACTAAATAATAATTTGGTAAAGGATTTCAATCACTATTATATTTCATGTTAATTTCCTTATGTTCTTATGATGCACAAATTATTAATTACAGTGCAGATTAATTTGATTGAAATTTGGCAGGTTCTGATTTAATTAACTAGTATTATTTAATTTAAAATGAGTAACTGAAATTATTTTCTCTGCCTTCTAATCTCTAAATAATTAAAATGAATTTTTAAGAAGAAATAAAATAATCCCATTATTCTTAAAGTACTGCAAAGACCTCTCACATGAGAGTCTTATGACATGCTTCCAGGGAAAGTCAGAGAATCCTTTCTGCACATGCCTTTCCTTAAATTCCTTAAGCTTAAAATATTCAACAAGCCAGGGTATATTGGTATACTTTGGGGTAGTGTTAGCCAGGGTACCCTAGACATTGCCTATTTGAATCCCATTAGCTCTGAACACTCCAGACATTGCCTGCTGAAATTTCAGATAAACAACATTTGGAACTTTTTAATTCATGATAAATAAAATAGCCAAATGATAATAGTAAGGAAGGATGAGGAACTGAAAATATAGACAAACCAAAGACCTAAAGAATAAAGGGAAAAGAAAATATATACCCACTTGCTGAACCTCACTACTCAGTGTTCTAGGCAGATTCACTGTCAGTTGTGTGGACATTTCCTAAGCATAGTTTACATGTGTCCCTATGCTAAGGGCATTTTCATCATCGTTATTTTTACTAAATAAAGGATGATGGTGATGGTAGTAATAATACGAGCTGTTTTTCCCAACATGCAGAGCACCTTACATTCAGGAAGCCCTGAAGTCAGCTTCTTAATCTGCTTTCACTGCTTTCTGCATGGTGAAAAGCAGTCCAGGTGTTAGTGTCGCTGAAGAAATATCTCTCACTTACCTTTTTATTTTCTTCCTGGGGAAATTTTGATGTTAGTGGGCTGAGGAATTCAAGCACTAAATGACTGGTCAGCTTTGCAAGAAATTCACAGGTACAGCCAGTGAAATTTGTACGTGTCTGTAGAGAAGTATAAGATGCTGTCTCAGGTTAAATGTGTTTTCTTACACACCTTTCATTCTTTACCAGTTATGCATTGCAAATATGTTTACAGACTTTTTGCTTTATCACCCAAATACATATTATAGTGCCTTAAAATTCCTTTACTCATGTTTTATCTTTTTCTAAAAAGTTTAGTTTATATTGGAGCATAGTCGATTAACGATGTTGTATTAGTTTCAGGTGTACAGTAAGTGATTCAGCTATACATATACATATGTCTATTCTTTTTTGAATTCCTTAACTCATGTTTGTTCACAAGACGAAGGAATGAATTAATGGTTGAAGGACCGAATGTGAATTGATTCCATAGCAAAATTTACTAAGTTCTGTTTACCCTAGGAGGAGGAAATGATTTGTTGAAATATGATTTTTTTTTCTATAAGGAGTACAAGTAGTTTATCTTAAGCTGGAAAGAAGTCTTATCCACTAACTTCAATTCATAGCAAAGTAGACTGAAGGCTTCCACAGGAGTCAGTTAAAATGGTGGTGGTGATGATACCAATATTAAGAACAACAGCAAATGGTTACATCCTTCCTTTCTAATTTCCCACAAATATATTTCTGTGAGAAAAAATATATATGGTGATGTCTGACAGTTTATCACTTAATTCCACTTTGCTTTAAAATAACTAGCATGGGGAATGAAAAAATTTCATTGGGCTTGGCAATTATAGAATTATTGAAGACTTTTTCAAGGGAGCCTGGGGAAGGTGATATGCACGAATCACTTCTCCTTCACATGCCTTTTAAAATTAAACTCAGGGATTTGAAGAGCAGTTAAGACAGTAGCTAGCACTTTGACCATACCTTGTACCTTGATAATATGTCTGCAGTTATCTGTGTGGGGAAAGGAAAACACACCCAACGATGAAGAATTAAATGATTAAGCAAACCGAGAACCTGCTCACAATCAATGCACATTGTTATTCAAGTTTTGGTCATGTTTCTGGGCAGACTCTGGGGATGTGGGATAAACACAGTGTTGATTGATTCATTGCCAGAAAAAGGCAAATAGATGTAGGCTGGAAAAATATTAGAACTTACTACTGGGCTTGTAATAGAATAATTTAAGTATTTGTCCATGGGCAGGTAGGAAAGTAAAGCTAGCAAAGACCTGATGGGTCCTTTCTCTTAGAGTGAAGGGGGGCCTTTCTTCCCCTCAAAACCTAATCTCGTCACTGTGAACAGGGTCCCATCCTCTCTTGCCAACTCAACACTGACTCCCACATTTTCCCCTCTTTTGCATCATCACTTTTCTCCCCGTTCTACTGGTTCAACATCCTCACTATCGTACAAAATCTCAGTAATGTCTTCCTCCTTAAAAGATACAAAAAACCCCTAATACTCATATCCCTCTAAGTTACTGGCCCATTTCTCTCCTTCAGATTTGAACGTTTCCATATTATTTTTACTTCTATGACTATAGTTAAAGAAAAGAATGGGTCTTATTTTTAAAGAATACTTTAGAGTAGTCTATGTTTACAAATAAATATAGCTTATGAGGACCTCTTAACTACAACTGTATATTTATGGGTACCAAAAATATATTTTTTCTCCTCTTAATAGTATGGCAGCTATGGTAATGCAGGCATACTGGCGTGGTTACATTGTGCGCAGAAAGATTCATTTCTCTACAAATCTACATCCTGCTGCAATAGGACTCCTGACATCCCAGCCAAATTCCTGCATCAAAAACCAAATTATTTTAAAGAAAGAAGAAATAAAAAATACTGTGAACAACCAAGAACAGAGGGAGAAGGCTGCTACTCTTATTCAGGTTAGTTTTAATCTTTGGGTGAAATAGTCATGAGAGATGTATTAGTTATCTTTCACTGGGTTATTCTGTATAACAGGCAATCCCTGAATCTTAACAATTTACAAATACGTGGATTTATTTCTTACTCATGTGATGTGTAGGCTGCCAGGTAGTTGCAGGTTGGCTGCAATTCTGCTTAGTATCTAGGCTGAAGGAGTAGTCTATAATTTGTAAATACTGTTCTTATGACTAAGGGTCAAGCTGAACCACACAATCATATGAAAACTTTTGCTGAGATGTGGCATTTGCCACATATGCTAACATTTGATTAGTCAAAGCAGGTCTCTCTTGGCCTAATCTATAGCTATTTCTAGAAGCATGTTTAAAGATCTACTAAAATAATTGTTAAAGTCCTTCAAATACCTGTTTAACTTAAAAATTCAGAACCTCACCAAAACCAGATTTCAAAATGAAGTTCAATCTGATCACATTCATCCTTTTATTTATTCACTCATCAAATAATTTTTAGAACATACTGTTTGTCAAGCACTATTTTAGGTTCAGGAAATATAACTAAGAACAAAGCATACAATATCTCTTCCCTCATGGAGATTATGTCCAGGTGGAATAAATAAACACATAAAATAAAGTCTGGAAATTCATGGTACTGCACCTGAATTGAATGATAGTTAACTTAAAAAAAATTTAGTGCTTCCCTTTATTCATTCATTTAGTCAATATTACTTGGCACAAAAATTTTACTAGCTTACATTCTGTTGGGATGTGCAGATAAATAAGTATGTTAGATAGTGATAAATGCTAAAGGGAAAAATAAATCAGGGAAAGCGGGATAGGGATATCTAAGGAAAATTAATCATATTAGACAGGATGGATGTGGAAGACCAGGAAAGGTGACATTGCAGCAAAAGATAAGCCATTGGATGTCTGGGGGAAGAATATTCCAGGCAGAGGGATATCAGATTCAAAGGCACTGATTTAGGAGCATACCCACAGTGTTTACAGAGCAGTAAGATACAGTGTGACTGGAGAGGGATAAGGAAAAAAGAGTAGGACTTATAAATCATAAATCATTGTAAAGACTTTGGCTTTTACTCTGAATGACATGGGAAGATATTACAGGAATCTGAGCAAAGGACACACATGACCAAGTATCCTTTATGTTGTGATTATACTATAGGAAGGCAGCAGTAGAAGTGTTAGGGGAAACACAGAGTGTAACTGCCCACCCTGGCCAGGCAGACAATAACAATTCGCCTGAGTTATTTTACAAGTTATTAACAAGCCACCACCAACCAGGAGAATATGGGAAATCCCCAGTGTAATGGTATTTGGAGGTGGGGCCTTTTGGAGGTGAATATATTATGATGATGGAGCCCCCATGAATGGGATCAGTGCCCTTATAGAAGAAACCCAAGAGAACTTTCTAGTCCCTTCTGCCACGTGAGTACACAGTGAGAAGACAGCCATCTATGAACCAGGAACCTTGCTCTCACCAGACAATAAATCTGTCCATGTCTTGGTCTTAGACTCCTTAGCTTCCTGCAGGGCTGGGAGAAATAAACGTTTGTTGTTTACCTCACCAAGTCTATGGTATTTTTGTTATTGCATCTCAAACAGACTAAGAACAAAAGAGGGGAAAGAAAAACGAGTTTGTTTTCCTCTAAGATAGCTAGCTTGCGTATGCCAGTCACCCACAGTACGTGACATTCCCAGGTCTATAACAACAACCCAGCTACATGAGACTAACAAAGTGGGCAAAGAGCTGATGGTACTCTCCATAATGGGTAAGTCAAAAAGAGGAAGGCCACTTTCTCAGGCTATGCTTTTAATCATGTTCCTCACCACACAAAGACGTCCTCTCTTCTGTTTCTACCATTTGATACTGTTCGAGTTCTTGATTCATAGTGACATCCTTTCTCCTCAGATTAGAGGAGTTTGAACTCTCTTGAAAAGTTATGATTTGTTCACAGCAAGTTACAAAATAATGGAATGTTATTTCTTCACTGAACTTCATTTTTAGAGACAAAAATTATTAGAGTTAATTATAGTTTTTGAAATTTATGTGATGTTTAATATCATGCTATTTTCTTATTTGATAAACTAAGAAATAAACAGAATTGCTAAAAACAAGGAGATTGGGAAAATAGTATTTAATGAATGTCTAGTATGTGACAAGCATGTATTCATGACTATATAAATGTGTATACATTTACCTCACTCCCTTCCCTGCCTTTGAGTCTGTGCCAAAGGCAAGTGATAGTGGCTGACTCCCTTGCTATAGTCTGTTTTTTCTCATTTGTGCAGTCATTGTTTATTTCCACTATGTATGTGCATGTGTATACACACACATACACAAACACAAACACACACACACACACACACACACACACGCACACACACGCCCAAATAGAACTGGGGCATCTTATGTGATTGGTTTGGGAAGCATATTTGGCTATCTCTGTTTGGTCCAGTTGGTCCTGAGTTAGAAGTAGGAACAAAAAATAGAGAAGCTAGTAGTCATTGACCAAATCTTAACCATTTTTGGCTAATTGTTGCAGAGGTTGTGGTTTGGCTTCCTAGGCTGGTTGCCTCAGAGATTGCGTGTAATTTCTTTTGCCATATATGTTCTGACCATTATCTGTTTGTGTACTGCTCTTCTCAATATACTTATTTTTCAGAGTAACAATACCAGTATTATTGCTAACAATATGATTACTATAACATATTTAAGTTACTGTTTGTAGTTAAATTTATATTTTGATTGTATTTCACTAGGAGTATAGTCAAAAAATCTATTTTAAAGTTACTTTAGGACTTCCTTGGTTGCACAGTGGTTAAGAATCCACCTGCCAATGCAGGGGACATGAGTTCAAGCCCTGGCCTGGGAAGATCCCACATGCCATGGAGCAACTAAGTCCATCTGCCAAACTACTAAGCCTGCGCTCTAGAGCCCGCGAGCCACAACTACTGAGCCTATGAGCCACAACTACTGAAGCCTGTGTGCCTAGAGCCTGTGCTCTGCAATGAAAGAAGCCACCGCAATGAGAAGCCCGTGCACCACAACAAAGAATAGCCTCCACTCACCACAACTAGAGAAAGCCCATGTACAGCAACGAAGACCCAATAATGAAGACCCAATGCAGCCAAAATAAATAAATACATAAATAAAATAATAAATAAATCTTCAAAAAAAAGTCACTTTAAATACCTTCTATGTGGTTATGACCATAGCACAAAATATATTTTTACATTTTTTTCAGGAGTTTCTTTTATTTTGTATTTATTTGTTTTACAATAATTTTTAAGCATGTGCACAGTTCCAAAGTCAAATCTAAGCAAGGTGTATATTAAGAGATATCTGGGTTCTATTGCTGTACCTTCCACTCTGTTTTCTATCTATATAGCTAATAATTTTTAAAATTAATTTTATGCTTTATGCTTTCACTTTGTAAATATTAGCAACCACGTATATTTAAATATATAAGTTTATATAATGTGTATGTTTTTTATATGTTTTATATGGATTTTCATAGATAAATGTAGGCAATGCAATACACATTTCTACCTGTGTTTTACACTTACTATATATCCTGGTGCTTACTCCCTAGCAGTGTATAAAGATACTAATTTTTTAAAAGCTCCAGTGTTCTTGGAGTTATAGTTAGGATAAACCAAGATTCCTCCAAGGTTATTGAGGAACCTGAATATTATTAATTCTGTTATTATGTGCTTGGTTTATTTAAAGATTAAATTAGTTAATTGTTATGGGCCAGGATTCCAAGTCTCTAACATGACCATTTATATATGTTGAAATTTTCTTAAATGGGTGTTAGGTTATTTTATACATAATCATTTGAAAATTACCAAAATTGGTTTTCCTCTGTATCTCTTTCTTCTTAATTTAGAATGGGTCCCAGAGGAATTGTCAGATAATTGATTGGTTGACCTACATGTGCAGTTGAGGGAGTTTTAAAGATTCTTTTCTGCTTACCATGAGGAAAGTCTCCTGAGATTCAGAACTTTAGACACAAGCAGTCGTTTAATTTATCTTGCAGTTTTAAATGTCACATAAAGTTCAAAAAGCAGATTATTGAGCCATTAAACTAAGGTCTAAGATGTTTTATCTTCCTAATGGGATAACACAGAGAATCTGGTTTGGAGTTTGATCTATAACCTTGTATAACATGCTTTAAATTTTTGTTTAGGCAGTTTGGAAGGGCTTTCTTTTACGAAAGAAACTGACAACAGCTCTAGAGGCCATTAAGAATGAAGAATCTGAAGAAGAATACGAAGAAATAGATTTAGAAGATTTTACATTTGATGAAGTAAGTGCCAACTACAACATATAGAGATTGGTCTTAGAATATTTTAATATTACTATTTTGGGGTTAAACCCGTTTCTAAGATTTTCACCCTTTTAACGCTGTTATAGATTTTTGTTTTTTAAATTGCACTTGAAAAAGTATGTTTCCATTTTTTTCTTTTAAGCTCTTTATTGGAATGTAATTGCTTTACACACTTGTACCAGCTTTTGAGGTACACCACAGTGAATCAGCTGTATTTAGACATATATCCCATATCCCCTCCCTCCCGCAACTCCCTCCTGCTCTCCCTGTCCTGGCCCTCTAAGGCATCACCCATCATCGAGTTGATCTCCCTTTGTTATACAGCAACTTCCCACTAGCTATCTCTTTTACATTTGGTAGTTGATATATGTCTAAGCTACTCTCTCACTTCATCCCAACTTCCCTTTTGCCCCTTGCCCCCCCAACCCCGTGTTCTCCAATCCATTCTCTGCATCTGCATCCTTATTCTTGCCCTTTCACTGGGTTCATCAGTACCTTTTTTTTTTTTTTCTTTTAGATTCCGTATATATGAGTTAGCATACAGTATTTCTTTTTCTTTTTCTGGCTTACTTCACTCTGTATGACAGACTCTAGGTCTATCCACCTCATTACATATAGCTCCATTTCATTCCTTTCTATGGCTGAGTGATATTCCATTGTATATATATGCCACATCTTCTTTATCCATTGATCTCTTGATGGGCATTTAGGTTGCTTCCATATCCTGGCTATTGTAAATAGTGCTGCAATGAACATTATGGTACCTGTTTCTTTTTGGATTATGGTTTTCTCTGGGGATATGCCCAGTAGTGGGATTACTGGATCACGTGGTAGATCTATTTTTAGTTTTGTAAGGAACCTCCAAACTGTTTTCCATAGTGGCTGTACCAACTTACAGTCCCACCAACAGTGCAGGAGAGTTCCCTTTTCTCCACACCCTCTCCAACAATTATTGTTTCCAGATTTTGTGATGATGGCCATTCTGACCAGTGTGAGGTGATACCTCATTGTGGCTTTGACTTGCATTTCTCTAATGATGAGTGATGTTGAGCATCTTTTCATGTGTTTGTTGGCCATCTGTCCGTCTTCTTTGGAGAAATGTCTATTTAGGTCTTCTGCCCATTTGTGGACTGGGTTATTTACTTTTTTGGTATTAAGCTGCATGAGCTACTTGTCTGTTTTGCAGATTAATCCTTTGTCTGTTGCTTCGTTGGCAAGTATTTTCTCCCATTCTGAGGGTTGTCTTCTTGTCTTCTTTATGGTTTCTTTCGCTGTGCAAAAGCTTTTAAGTCTCATGAGGTCCCATTTGTTTATTCTTGATTTATTTCCATTATTTTAGGAGGTGGGTCTAAAAGGATCTTGCTTTGATGGATGTCATAGAATGTTCTGCCTATGTTTTCCTCTAGGAGTTTTATAGTGTCCGGCCTTACATGTAGGTCTTTAATCCATTTGGAGTTTATTTTTGTGTATGGTGTTAGGAAGTGGTCTAATTTCATTCTTTTCCATGTTGCTGTCCAATTTTCCCAGCACCACTTATTGAAGAGGCTGTCTTTTTTCCATTGTATATTCTTGCCTCCTTTGTCAAAGATAAGGTGCCCATATGTGCTTGGGTTTACCTCTGAGTTCTCTATTCTATTCCATTGATCGTCCTTTCTATTTTTGTGCCAGTACCATACTGTCTTGATCACTGTAGCCTTGTAGTATCATTTGAAGTCAGGAAACCTGGTTCCACCAACTCCATCTTTCCTTCTCAAGATTGCTTTGGCTATTCAGGGTCTTTTGTGTTTCCATACAAATCGTAAGATTTCTTACTCTAGTTCTGTGAAAAATGCCATTGGTAATTTGAAAGGGATTGCGTTGAATCTGTAAATTGCTTTGGGTAGTACAGTCATTTTTACAATGTTGATTCTTCCAATCCAAGCACATGGTATGTCCCTGCATCTGTTTGTATCGTCTTTGATTTCTTTCATCAGTGTCTTATAGTTTTCTGCATTCAGGTTTTTGCCTCCTTAGGCAGGTTTATTTCTAAGTATTTTATTCTTTATGTTGCAATGGTAAATGGGAGAGTTTCCTTAATTTTCTTTCTGCTTTTTTATTGTTAGTGTATAGGAATGCAAGAGATTTCTGCGCATTAATTTTGTATCCTGCTACTTTACTAAATTCATCGATTAGTGCTAGCAGTTTTCTGGTAGTCTTTAGGATATTCTACGTATAATATCATGTCATCTGCAAAGAGTGACAGTTTTACTTCTTCTTTTCCAAATTGGATTCCTTTTATTTCATTTTCTTCTCTGATTGCTGTGGCTAAAACTTCCAAAACTCTGTTGAATAATAATGGTGAGAGTGGGCACCCTTGTCTTGTTCCTGTTCTTAGAGGGAATGCTTTCAGTTTTTCACCATTTAGAACGATGTTGGCTGTTGGTTTGTCATATATGGCTTTTATTATATTGAGGTAATTTCCTTCTGTGCCCATTTTATGGAGAGTTTTTATCATAAATGGATGTTGAATTTTGTCAAAAGCTTTTTCCATATCTATTGAGATGATCATATGTGTTTTTTTTTGTTTTTTATAAATTTATTTATTTATTTATTTATTTAATTGGCTGTGTTGGGTCTTTTTTGCTGTGTGTGGGCTTTCTTTTAGCTGCGGTGAGTGGGTGCTACTCTTTGTTGTGGTGCATGGGCTCCTCATTGCCATGGCTTCTCTTATTGTGGAGCATGGGCTCTAGGTGCGTGGGCTTCACTAGTTGCAGCACATGGGCTCAATAGTTGTGGCTCATGGGCTCTAAAGCACAGGGTCAATAGTTGTGGCGTACGGGCATAGTTTCTCCACGGCATGTGGGATCTTCCTGGAGCAGGGATTGAACTTGTGTCCCCTGCATTGGCAGGTGGATTCTCAACTACTGCATCAACTAGGAAGCCCCGATCATATAGTTTTTATCCTTCAATTTGTTGATATGATGTATTACATTGATTGATTTGCATATATTGAAGAATCCTTGCATCCCAGGGAGAAACCCCACTTGATCATGGTGTATGATCTTTTTAATGTGCTGTTGGATTCTGTTAGCTAGTGTTTTGTTGAGTATTTTTGCATCTATATTCATTAGTGATATTGGTCTGTAATTTTCTTTTTTTGTGATATCTTTGCCTGGTTTTGGTATCAGGGTGATGGTGGCCTCATAGAATGAGTTTGGGAGTGTTCCTCCTTCTGCTATATTTTGGAAGAGTTTGAGAAGGATAGGTGTTAGCTCTTCTCTAAATGTTTGATAGAATTCGCCTGTGAAGCCATCTGGCCCTGGGCTTTTGTTTTTGGGGAGATTTTTAATCACAGTCTCAATTTCTGTACTTGTGATTGGTCTGTTCATATTTTCTATTTCTTCCTGGTTAAGTCTTGGAAGATTGTATTTTTCTAAGAATTTATCCATTTCTTCTAGGTTATGCAATTTCTTGGTATATAGTTGCTTGTAGTAGTCTCTCATGATTTTTTGTATTTCTGTGGTGTCCATTTACACTTCTTTTTCATTTCTAATTCTGTTGATTTGCGTCTTCTCCCTTCTTTTCTTGATGAGTCTGGCTAATGGTTTATCGATTATGTTAATCTTCTCAAAGAACTGGCTTTTAGTTTCAATGATCTTTGCTATTGTTTCCTTCATTTCTTTTTCATTTATTTCTGATCTGGTCTTTATGATTTCTTTCCTTCTGCTCACTTTGGGGTTTCTTTGTTCTTCTTTCTCTAATTGTTTTAGGTGTAAGGTTAGATTGTTTATTCAAGATTTTTCTTGTTTCTTGAGGTAGGACTGTATTGCTATAAAATCCCCTCTTAGAACTGCTTTTGCTGCATCCCATAGGTTTTGGGTTGTTGTGTTTTCGTTGTCATTTGTTTCTAGGTATTTTTTGATTGCCTCTTTGATTTCTTTAGTGATACCTTTGTTGTTTAATAACATATTGTTTAGCCTCCATGTGTTTGTATTTTTTACCATTTTTTTCCCTGTAATTGATATCTAGTCTCATGGCGTTGTGGTCAGAGAAGATGCTTGATACGATTTCAGTTTTCTTGAATTTACCATGGCTTGATTTGTGACCCAAGATGTGATCTATCCTGGAAAATGTTGCATGTGCACTTGAGAAGAAAGTGTATTCTGTCGTTTATGGATGGAATGTCCTATTAATATCAATTAAGTCGAGATGGTATAATGTGTCATTTAAAGCTTGTGTGTCCTTACTTATTTTCTGTTTGGAGGATCTGTCCATTGATGTAAGTGGGGGGTGTTCAAGTCTCCTACTATTATTGTGTTCCTGTCGATGTCCCCTTTTATGGCTGTTAGCATTTGTCTTATGTATTGAGGTGCTCCTATGTTGGGTGCATAGATATTTACAATTGTTATATGTTCTTCTTGAATGGATCCCTTGATCATTATGTAGTGTCCTTCCTTGTCTCTTGTAATAGTCTTTACTTTCAAGTCTAATTTGTCTGATATGAGTATTGCTACTCCAGCTTTCTTTTGACTTCCATTTGCATGGAATATCTTTTTCCATCCCCTTACTTTCAGTCCATATGTGTCCCTTGGTCTGAAGTGGGTTTCTTGTAGGCAGCATGTAGAAGGGTCTTGTTTTTGTATCCATTCAGCCAGTCTGTGTCTTTTAGTTGGAGCATTTAATCCATTTACATTTAAGGTGATTATTGACATGTGTGTTCCTATTACCATTTTCTAAATTGTTTTGGGTTTGTTTTTGTAGGCCTTTTCCTTCTCTTGTGTTTCCTACTTGGAAAAGTTCCTTTAGCACTTGTTATAAGGCTGGTATGGTGGTGCTGAATTCTCTTCACTTTTGCTTGTCTGTAAAGCTTTTGATTTCTCCATAAAATCTGAATGAGATTGTTGCTGAGTAAAGTATTCTGGGCTGTAAGACTTTCAGTATATCCTGCCATTCCCTTCTGGCCTGCAGAATTTCTGCAGAAGGATCAGCTGTTATCCTTAAGAGTTTTCCCTTATATGTTATTTGTTGCTTTTCTCTTGCTGCTTTTAACATTGTTTTTTTGTGTTTTTCATTAGTTTGATAAATATGTGCCTTGATGTATTTCTCCTTGGGTTTATTCTGTATGGGACTCTCTGTGCTTCTTGGGCTTGATTAATTATTTCCTTTCCCATGTTGGGGAAGCTTTCCACTATAACCTCTACAAATACTTTCTCAGCCCCTTTCTTTTTTTCTTCTTCTTCTGGGATGCCTATGATTCAAATGTTGGTGTGCTTAATGTTGTCACCAAGGTCTCTGAGACTGTCTTCCATTCTTTTTATTCTTCTTTCTCTTTCCTGCTCTGTGGCAACTTTTCCCCCATTCTATCTTCCAACTCACTTATTTGTTCTTCTGCCTCCGTTATTCTGCTGTTTATACCATCTAGAGTATTTTTAATTTGGTTATTTTGTTGTCCATTACTCTGTGTTTGCTCTTTAGTTCTTCTGAGTCCTTATTAACTGTTTCTTGTATTTTCTCTATTTTGTTTTCCAGATTTTGGATCATCTTTACTATCATTACTCTGAATTCTTTTTCAGGCAGTTTTCCTACTTCCTCTTCATTTATTTGGTCTTGGGGGTTTTTTTCCTTCTCCTTTGCCTGCATCGTGTTTCTTTGTTTTCTCATTTTGTGTCATTTATAGGATTTGCTGTCTCCTTTCCCTATGCTGCCTGATTGTAATTCCTCTTGTTTTTGCCCTCTGCCCCTGTGGTGTGGTTTGTCCAGTGTCTTGAGTAGGCTTCCTGGTTGGGGGGTCTGGTGTCTGCTTTCTGGTATGTGGCTCTGTGTCTTTTCTCTGATGAGCAGGGCCATGTCAGGAGGTATGTTTTAGGGTATCTGTGAGGTTAATATGGCTTTAGGTAGTCTGTGTGCTGATGGGTGAGTTTGTGTTCCTGTCTTGTTTGTAGTTTGGTGTGAGGTGTCCAGCACTGGCAGTTGCAGACAGTCAGATGAAGCCGAGTCTTAGCCTCTGATGCAGGGCTCTGTGAGAGTTCTCTGCAGTTAATCTTCCCTGTGTCTGAGGACTCTCTAGTAGTCTAGCATTCTGGATTCAGTGCTCCCTCCCCACTCCTACTTGACTTCTGATGGAGTAGTCCAGACTTCAGAGGTTGCTTGTCCCTGCAATAAAGGGGTTTAAAGAGGACTGTCCAAGCCCCAGAGTAATGGCAGAGTGTTGAGTCAAACAAATACTAAGTGAAGGAAACACAGACATGTATAAGACACACAAACACTTAATCCAGTAGAACATAAGGCACTAGAAAGACCTGACAGAGGAACCCCAGTATGCCATCAGACAATCAAAGAGAATACCAACAGAAATTCAAAACAAAGCAAAAAAAATCCAAGAAAAACAAAAACAAAAACAAAAAAAACCACACACACAGAAACACAAATCCAGGGAGATTTTGAAAGCTAGGATCAAATATAATAAAGAGCAAGAGTACCGCCAGACAGACTGAGCATTCTCAGAATGAAATCAGGCAATTATACTTAGAACTAAGATAAAGACAAATCCTAATAATAAAAACCAAAGCATTGTGTCATCTAGAGAATAAAGCAAGGAAACAGAGTGGACTGATAGTATTGCTTATAAGTATGTTAGAATAAAATAAACTAAAAAAGGATAGAAGACAGGGCAACAGAAGAGCGTAGTGTGACTGGAAATATGAAAAGAAAAAGAAATAGAAATGTATAAAAGATAGAGCTGAAAAGAAAGTAGGAGAGTCAGCACTACAAAAAACTTAGCTAGAAATAGAAATAAATAAAAAGGCTAAAAATAAAAATAGAATAAAAAATAGGATAAAAAATGTTATAAAACGTGTAGATCCCTTAGAACTAAGATCGTAATTAATAAAGAAAGAAAAAAATCTAGAACTGACCCCAGAATGGACCAGATCAATAGAATTAATAATAATATTTCTGTTTCCTTGGTGTCTCAACTGTAAGTGTCCTTCTACCCACCTTGGGTTTTTTGTATTACTCTGCGACCAGCAGAACTTCCTTTATTGTTCATCTGTAAGCACCAGTGTGTGGGGAGAGAGAAGGTACAATAGTGGCTCCTTCCCCTGGGAGTGACTGAGCAGTGGCGCCCTGCCTTGGTCACAGTGGCTCATTCAGCCATGGCAGGCCTGTTGCAGAGGGACGCCGGTGGTTCAGGTGTAAACAGAATGTCTCCAGAGCTTGGCTACTCTGTGGACTTCTGGCTCTCGGCTGCAGGCACTCTAGGCCAGCCCTGCCCAGGGGCCTTTGTTAACCCTGAGTCCCTTAGCCAGGCCAAGAGGGGTCCTTCCTTTGTCCATCACAGGTATGGAGAGAGAAGCTACACCCGCGGCTCCTCCCCGCTGCTTGTGAGTCAGCAGTATCGACCCCTGCCTTGGCCGCCCAGCTTTCCAAGGTAGGCATTCTCCACTGAAGATTTCTTCGCTCCTGTCCTCTCAGTCTGTCTCCCCACTGCCAACAATGTTTCTCACCCTGAATCAGTTCTCCAATTTCCACATTCCAGCTCCCAGACCCCCTGTTCATCTGTGAACTGATGTCTCAGTCCGGACACACTGAGCCGTGGTGCGGATCCTCCATGTATTTCTCACTCTTTCCCATCTGCCACAGCTCAGCCACTTCACCCTCTTTGAACAGTCGCAAATGCCTTCCTTCTGACCCAAGGAAATTCCCCATTGGAGAAGGGGTTTCCCCATCAGATAAGGGATGTTTCCCTGAATTCCGCGATCTCCTCTCTGTTTCAGATCCCCCCTCCCCAGGGTGTGGGACCCGTCCCTTTCCTTTATTCTCCTCCTCTTTCTCCTTTTTTTTTTTTTTCCCCTCTGTCCTACTCAGTTATGTTGGGATCTTTGCAGTCCTTTCTGTTGTCTGAGGTCTTTTGCTGGTGTTCAGCTGGTTCTCTGTGGGAATTATTGCATCTTTTGGTGTATTCCTGATGCATCTGTGGAGAGGGATGCATTCCACATCCCTCTGCTTCTCCGCCATCTTTCTTTGGTCTGTTTCCATTTTTTAAAACATCTTCTTGATTTATGAACGAGCTTGTACAGTGTGTAAATGTGGTCATGGAATATTTACAAGAATTCTTGTGTATTCTTCAGCCAGCTTTATGTGTTTTATCAATTATTCTTCATTAAATATAACTTTAAGCTTATTTATGCCATGTTTAACAAACTTTAGTGGTTCTTTGTTGCCTAGCAAAATCAGAACAGCCTCCTTCAATTGTTATTCAAGTAATCAACAGAAAGGCAGCAAGTTCTACAGATGTATTTACCACTTCCCACCTGTGGTGTCCACATACTCTAACCACATTTAGCACCTCTTACATCCTTAGTCTTGCTTATTATGTTTCCTCTTCTCTAGACAGTTAAACCCACATAAGTACCACTAAGATTCCTGGAAGACTTCCTCATGCCTCCATAGTATTCACAGCTCCATCATCATAGATAAGTTTTGCCTATTTCTGAACTCCCAATAAGTGGAATCGTCCAGTATGTACTCTTTTTTCACATAATATTATGTCTGTGAGATTTACCTATGTGGTTGAGTGTAGCTGTATATATATATGTGCCATTATTTTGAATAAACTACTTTTAATCTATTATTTGAATATGCCAGTTTTTAAAAGTCTGTTCTACTCTTGGTGGATTATTTGTTACTGAGTCATTTCTAGTGTTGTCTGACTGAAGATGCTGTGAACGTTCTTGTACATGCTTTTTGATGTGCATATTCACATTTCTCTTGGGAACTGAATTTCTGAGTCATAACGTTTACCTATGTTTAGTAGCTAGTACCTAAGGGTATTCTAAAGTGATTGTAGCAATTTACAGTCCTATCAGCAGAATATGAGAGTTTCAGAGGAGCTTTATCCTCATTAACACTTTGTATTTTCATGTCTTTTTTTCCCCCAATCCAGTAGGTTGATAGTGGTATCTAGTTGTTCTAATTTATATTTCTCTCATAACTAATAATGTTGAATACATTTTCATATGCTTACTGGCCATTTGGATATCTACTTTTGTGACATGATCAAGTGTTTGTGCATTTTTAAGTTGGGTTGTACATCTTTTTTCTTACTGGCTTGTAGGAATGCTTTATGTAATCTGAATACTACTCTGTTTTCCCTTGCAAATATATTCTCTAAATTCTGGGATATCCCTTTTTTCTCTCTTTATGGTTCATTTTGATGAACAGAATGTTTCTATTTTAAATTAAAAACAAAAGCTTTTAGTTGTTGTGACATATAAGAAATCTTTGCTTACTCAGGTCATTAAGATATTCTAGAAACTTAATTATCTTAACTTTCAGCAGTTAGGTCTATAATGCATCTGGAATTAAATTTTGCCTGCAGTGTGATTAAGGGGTCAAGTTCTCCTCCAGACATACACATTTGATTGTGTTGTTGACCCACAACCATTTGTTTTATACACCATACTTTTCACAAAGGATTTAAATTAAATAAAGTGGAAGCTTTATTTAAATCCAGGAAACTGTGTGCGTGTATTCTGTTAACTTTTCTTGTCATTCTTTTGTTTATCCTTTTTGTCACTACTTTAATTACTGTATAATTTATAATAAATTTTGTTATCTAGTCTTATAGAGGTCCAACTTTGTTCTTCTTCCTCAAGAAAGAACTACTATTGCCAGTGTTGATCTGTTGCATTTATGTATGAATTTTAAAACCATCCTGTCAATTTGCACAATAAACGTTAGGATTTTCTCTGAAATTGCAATAACTCTATAAATCAATTTGGGAGAACTGATATTTTAAGAATATTACATTTTAAAATTCATGAACATAGAATATCTCATCATTTAATTAATCCATTTAAAATATCTGCCCACAGTGCTCTGTATTTCATTCATAGTGGTCTTATACATTTTTTGGTTAGATTTATTCCTAGGTATTTGATGTTTTCTGATATTATTTTATTTTTGTGTACTGACCTTGTTTTATCCAGCCACTTTTTTTTTTGGGGGGGGGTACACCAGGTTCAATCATCTGTTTTTATACACATATCCCCATATTCCCTCCCTTCCTTGACTCCCCCCACCCAGTCCCCCCCACCCTCCCCGCCCTAGTCCTCTAAGGCATCTTCCATCCTCGAGTTGGACTCCCTGTGTTATACAACAACTTCCCATTGACTATTTTACAGTTGGTAGTATATATATGTCTGTGCTACTCTCTCGCTTCGTCTCAGTTTCCCCTTCACTCCCCGCCCCCTCCCATACCCCAAGTTCTCCAGTCCATTCTCTGCATCTGCGTCCTTGTTCTTGTCACTGAGTTCATCAGTACCATTTTTAGATTCCGTATTTGTGAGTTAGCATACAATATTTGTCCTTCTCTTTCTGACTTACTTCACTCTGTATGACAGATTGTAGTTCTATCCACCTCATTACATATAGCTCCATCTCATCCCTTTTTATAGCTGAGTAATATTCCATTGTGTATATATGCCACATCTTCTGTATCCATTCATTTGTTGATGGGCATTTAGGTTGCTTCCATGTCCTGGCTATTGTAAATAGTGCTGCAATAAACATTATGGTACAAGTTTCTTTTAGGATTATGGTTTTCTTTGGGTATATGCCCAGGAGTGGGATTACTGGATCATATGGTAGTTCTATTTGTAGTTTTTGAAGGAACCTCCAAATTGTTTTCCATAGTGGCTGTACCAACTTACAGTCCCACCAACAGTGCAGGAGAGTTCCCTTTTCTCCACACCCTCTCCAACATTTGTTGTTTCCAGACTTTGTGATGATGGTCATTCTGACTGGTGTGAGGTGATACCTCATTGTGGCTTTGACTTGCATTTCTCTGACGATGAGTGATGTTGAGCATCTTTTCATGTGTTTGTTGGCCATCTGTATGTCTTCTTTGGAGAAATGTCTATTTAGGTCTTCTGCCCATTTGTGGATTGGGTTATTTGCTTTTTTGGTATGAAGCTGCATGAGCTGCTTGTATATTTTGGAGGTTAATCCTTTGTCCGTTGTTTCATAGGCAATTATTTTCTCCCATTCTGAGGGTTGCCTTTTAGTCTTGTTTATGGTTTCTTTTGCTGTGCAAAAGCTTTTAAGTTTCATGAGGTCCCATTCGTTTATTCTTGATTTTATTTCCATGATTCTAGGAGGTGGGTCAAAAAGGATCTTGCTTTGATGTATGTCAAAGACTGTTCTGCCTATGTTTTCCTCTAGGAGTTTTATAGTGTCTGGCCTTACATGTAGGTCTTTAATCCATTCTGAGTTTATTTTTGTGTATGGTGTTAGGAAGTGGTCTAATTTCATTCTTTTCCATGTTGCTGTCCAATTTTCCCAGCACCACTTATTGAAGAGGCTGTCTTTTTTCCATTGTATACTCGTGCCTCCTTTGTCAAAGATAAGGTGCCCATATGTGTTTGGGCTTACTTCTGAGTTCTCTATTCTATTCCATTGATCGTCCTTTCTATTTTTGTGCCAGTACCATACTGTCTTGATCACTATGGCCTTGTAGTATCATTTGAAGTCAGGAAGCCTGATTCCACCAACTCCATTTTTTCCTTCTCAAGATTGCTTTGGCTATTCGGGGTCTTTTGCGTTTCCATACAAATCATAAGATTTCTTGCTCTAGTTCTGTGAAAAATGCCATTGGTAATTTGATCGGGATTGCATTGAATATCCAGCCACTTTTTGAAATCACTTATCTCTCAAGTCTTTTGAATATTCTGTACACACAATCATGTCACCTGAGAATAATGACAGTTTTCCTTTTTTTCCAATTTGCATTTGTTTTTCTTCATTTCCTCTTATTTATTTTTCTTGCTTTATTGTCCTTATGACTACCTTCAGTAAAATGTTAAATAGTGGTGATTTTAGCAGGCATCTTTTGCTAGTTCCTGAACTCAGGGTGAAAACTTTCCACCATGAAGTCAGATGTTTAATACAGGTTTCTTTTTTTTTTTAGATTCCATAGTTAGCATATAGTATTTGTTTTTCTCTTTCTGGCTTACTTCACTTTGTATGACCAACTCTAGGTCTATCCACCTCATTACAAATAACTCAATTTCATTCTTTTTTATGGCTGAGTAATATTCCATTGTGTATATGTGCCACATCTTCTTTATCCATTCATCTGTTGATGAGCATTTAGGTTGCTGCTGCAATGAACATTATGGTACATGTTTCTTTTTGGATTATCATTTTCTCTGGGTATATGCCCAGTAGTGGGATTACTGAGTCATATGGTAGTTCCATTTTTAGTTTTTTATGGAACCTCCAAACTGTTTTCTATAGTAGCTGTACCAACTTACAATCCCAGCAACAGTGCAGGAGAGTTCCCTTTTCTCCACACCCTATCCAGCATTTATTGTTTCTAGTTTTTTTGATGATCTCATGCAGCTTAATACAAAAAAGCAAATACAGGTTTCTTGTAGAAACTCTATATTTGATTGAGTTACCCTCCTTAACATCTTCTTACCTTTCCAGAGGTTAATATGATGATGATGTTGATGATTCTTTATATGACTTGGATATTATCAAATGTTTTTATGCCTATAATGTTGATTTTCAAACATTAAACCTTGTATTCCTGGAGTAAACCAACTTAGCTATAATGTATTATCTTTTTATATATCTCTGAATTTGATCTGCTAATATTTTGTTTAGGATTTTTGCATTTATATTCAAGAAGGAGCTGTGCCTGTAAATTTTCTTTCTTTTAAAACTCTCTTCAGATTTTGGTATCAATGTTGTGTTGACCTTATATTTGATTAGGGAGTGTTTCCTATGGTTCTGTTTTCTGGAAGAGTTTGATGTAAGATTGATGTTACTTGTTCTTAAAAATTTGTCTTAGCACATAATCTATTTGGGAAAATGTTCCATGTGCACTTGAAAGGAATGTGCATTTTGCAGATGTTGTGTTACTAAAATCTCAATTACTTTAAGTTTGTTAATTGTGTTTTAAAAAAATCTATATTTTTAGTGACTTGGGGAGGTTTCTATCAGTTATTGACAGAAGAATGATGAAATCTCTTCTTATGATTGTGGGTTTCTCTAAATCAGTTTTTAGCGCTGTCAAATTTGGTCTCATACTTTGAGAATATGTTATTAGGGTATACACGTTTAGAATAAAGTGGTTGTATTATTGACCCTTTTATAATGATAAAATTTGACTCTTTAACTCTAGTTTCCCTCTTTAACTAATTGCTTTAATGGCTATTCCCTCTGATATTTTCATACTTACAGCAACTTTCTTTTGACTGGTAATTTTATAATATACGTTTTCCTAACCATTCCCATTAAACATTTCTGTTGCTTTTATATTGAAAGCATGACTCTTACAAGAATATATAGCTGGATTTTGCTTATTTTTATATTCCTTTTTGATGTTTTTTATTAATGTATTCAGACTTTACATTTATTTTAATTGAGTATAATTAAGTTTATGTATATCATCTTTCTATTTGTGTTCCATTTATCCTATTAGTTCCTGTATGTCTTTTTTGCTTCTTTGTTACCTTTTTTCCCATTAATCAAGTATTTTTGTTTTTCCTTTTTTCTCACAGTAGCTTGTTAATTTATGGTTACCTCTTTTTTTAATTTAAGTAATTAATTTACTTATTTATTTATTTTATTGGCTGTGTTGGGTATTTTTTGCTGTGCGTGGGCTTTCTTTAGTTGCGGTGAGTGGGGGCTACTCTTCGTTGTGGTGCATGGGCTCCTCATCACTGTGGCTTCTTTGTTGCAGAGCACAGGCTCTAGGCACGTGGACTTCAGTAGTTGCAGTACATGGGCTCAGTAGTTGTGGCTCACGGGCTTAGTTGCTCCGCAGCATGTGGGATCTTCCTGGAGCACGGATCAAACCCATGTCCCCTGCATTGGCAGGTGGATTCTTAACCACTGCGCCACCTAGGAAGCCCCTGGTTACCTCTTTCTATGCACTTCATTCTTTCCTGCATTATCATGCTTCCATCATTCTCTTTTGCCTTAAGGACTTCCTTTATTATTTATTTTAGTTCAGGTCAGTTTTTGATTACTTGAAAATTTCTTTTATTTAAAACTTTGAAGGATATCTTCTCTAGATATAGAATTCCAGGTACTTTTGGTATTTAAAGATGCCATTTTTATTATCTTCTGGCTTTCATAGATTCTATTGTAAAGTCTTATTTTTTCTTTTCTCAAGATATTTCTTTCCAATTCTTACTCCCCAGACTACTTTTAAAGTTCATTTCCTCTTTTTCAGCATGGGTGTGATTTTCTTTGTAGGTACTCTGCTTGGAGTGGGAGAGGTTATGTGGCTTCTTGAATCTGTGGTTGATGTCTTTCATGAGTTTTGGAAATTGCTTGGCCAGAGTTATTTCAAATATTTAATCTTTTTTCAGTATCTCTCTACTCTGAGGTAAAGTAGCTCCAAAAACACATATGTTAGAATTCCTTACCATTTCTCATGTGTCTCTTAGACTCTTTTTTGAATTGTTTTCTCTTTTTTACTTGCCTGTTTTAATTTACATATTTCCTATTGACCCATCTTGTAGTTCACTAATCATCTCTCAAGTTATCTAATCATTTTTAGCCTAATTTCAGTTATTCTATTTTTTAGTTCTGGAATTTCTTCTTAATTATTTATTGTAAATTCTAGTTATGTATTGAAGTTTCCTATCATTTCCTATATTTTCTTGAACAAACTGAGTATGGTATTTTCAAACCTTTCTCAGTTAATTGCAACATCTGGATTACTTGTAGGTTTATTTCTATTGACAGTTTATCTCTTGTATCAATATTTTGAGTCAGTCAATTCTCTTAGCATTTAGTCATTAAGTATCAGACATATATGTAAAAAGTATAAAGACACTGAAAGATATTTTCTTTCTCTAAAGATGATTTAATTTTGTTCTGACAGGCAGATATTGTATAGACAGAGATCCTTTTGAGGCTTATTTTCAAGCTTTGTTAGGGCTGGTCTATTTCTGGTTTTTCTTAGGGTTGAGCCAATATAATGTCCAAACTGAGAGTGGGATATTTACCAGGTTACCTTCACCTCGTTTTTTCCTGAATTCTAATCTCTCCACAGCATCAAGTGACTAAAGAAATTTCTTCTTAGATTTTTAGCATCCCAGCTGTTACTATTGCACTTTGAGTCTTGGTATCTCTCCAACACATGAACTACTTGGAATTTGCAGGCATATGAAGGGTTATTTTATACATGAGCAAGCTCACATTTCTGTGGGTCTCTCCTCTCAGGGATCTTGGTCCTTCAATCCTAACTGCCTTGGTATTCTGCATTTTAACCTCTGTCCCTTCATTCCAGTGAAACTGCTACAAGTGGGCCGTAGATTCCTGCTTGGCTTCTCTTTCTTGTTAATAAAATTGGGGACTTCCCTGAGGAAAAATGTGGCGGGAAATACACAATTCACATCTACGTGAGACTCTACTCTCTGGGATCTTGGCTTTTTTGTTTTTTTTTTAATTTATTTGGCTGTCTCGGGTCTTAGTTGCGGCCCTTGGGATCTTTCCTTGTGGTGCACAGGCTCTTTATTGTAGAGCACAGTCTTCTCTCTAGTTATGGTGTTCGGGCTCCAGAGCGGTGGGCTCTCTAGTTGTGGTACATGGGCTCTGGAGTGCACAGGTGGGCTTCTCTCTAGTTGTGGCATGTAGGCTCCAGAGCACACAGGCTGAGTAGTTGCAGCACCCAGGGTCTCTAGTTGTGGCACATGAGCTCCAGAGCGTGCGGGCTCAGTAGTTGCGGCATGTGGGCTTAGTTGCCTTGTGGCATGTGGGAATCTTAGCTCCCCAACCAGGGATTGAACCCACATCCCCTGCATTGGAAGGCGAATTCTTAACCACTAGACCACCAGGGAAGTCTCTGGGATCTTAGCTTTTTAAGTCCTGACTGCTTTGATTGTTCTTGAGTGCCTTCATCTCCTTTTTTAATCCAGTGTTTATAATTGTTCTCAGGAGAATCTTAATTCTAATTAAAGCTATACCAGAATAAAATGTTCACAATGCAATGTTTATAAATATTTCATGTCAGTGATTACCTTAAGTGTTCCAGGCATTGTTCTCACCACAATGAACAAAAGAGATAAAATCCCTCACCTCAGTGAGCTTGCATTTACGTGAGGTGACAGACAGTGAATAAATATATAAATATATGAGAATACTATAAGATATTGGAAATTTCTTTAAAAAATTTTATAAAGAAAGTTATGAGATAGAGCATAGAATCTGATTGGACAATCAGGGAAGGCCTGCATAAAGTGAAATATTTTGATAGAGATTTGAAAATAAAGTGAAGGGATAGCTATCAGGTAATACTGCACTGGGCTAAGTGTAAGGCAAGTATGGAAGCCTTGAAACAGGAGCCTTTCTAGTATACTAAACGAACAGAAAACTCACAATAAGTAGAACTGATTAGTAGTGGAGAATAACCAGAAATAGGGAAGAAACAGAAAAATGGTCAGGGAACAGTCCACATAAAGTCTACGATATCATGTCAAGAACTTTGAATTTTATTTCAAATGTGATAGAACATTATTGGGTTTTGAGAAAAGGATTTAAATGTATTATTTGTTTTAAGTGGATGAATTTGTTTGTAATATGGAGATTATAGTTTAGGGAGCTAAGAATTAAGGCTGAATACCTATTAGGAAGGAATTATTACTTTGCCCTCCTTTGACCTTTATTTTTTTTTTACCCCTTTTTTTATTGTCATCACTTTATTTTAAAATCATCTTACAACTTTAGACGACATAATCAAATTATGAAAGTGTCTCTATAATTTTTGTGCTTTCTTTCTCTTACTTTCCTGTATACAGCTGTAAGACTTATCTAACCAGGACTTCCCTTTTATCACTTCTTTAGGTCATAACAATATTTACCTTTGGTATAGCCTATACTTTTCTTTAAGATTTATCACAAAAGAGTTGTAGTGATATACATCTATTCAAACTTATATTTTCCCTCCCAACCAACAAGTACTGAATGCTTACAGTATTGGTTGGTACCATGCTTGGTGCTAGGGTAGGTACTCAGACAGATATAACACGGCCCCAAGTTTAGGAGATGTCAGAAATATATTTGAATATTTACAGTGAATTACAGTTGCTGTTAAAGAAGTAAATATAAAACTGTCTTAATAAATTAGCCTCAAACAAAAAGCCTGGATCAATCTGCCATGAAGTCTTTATATTGGTTTGTTGCCTCTCTGAAATGTGTTTTCATTTTACAAATGGTTAATTAAAGGGACACTGATAACCATAAGTCAATTTGTTTCAGTTTTTATTAAGCATAGTTTACCTTAATTTTTTAAGTGCCAAGAACTGTAAGGGATCTGAGATTTTATCCTGCATGCAATCTAACAAGTTAGGCTGCCACACTTTCATGGATGCTGGCAGAAGAAATGAGACATTTATTACTTCTTACATCAGGCAACAGAAGCTTCAAGTTCCATAGGGAGGAATTCCCCTTGAGGAATCTGGAAGCCTGGGAACCCTATATTTTATACAGTGCTGCTAGCAAACCTGCTCATCCTGTGCTCCAGAGGAAGTAGTTATTTTCTTATACCAGACAGCAAACAAATTTTGCCTTCTGCTCCAAAGGGAAACACTCAAAGACTATATCTTCCAAGTCTGTTAGCTATGTTAACATCTTTGGAAAGATGGGCTGTAGATTTTCCTATTTCTTTGTATGCATTGTGATTTTTATTTAAAATTAGGTATTGAATCTAATAATGTGGTAACTGTGGAAATCAAATTCTCTCTCTTCCCTAAGGTTTGTCAGGTTTTTTGTTTTTATTGTTATTGTTTTTGTTTTTGTTTTGATTGTTGTAGGCTGCATCTGTGCCAAGGATCAGTCTGAGTTGTAAATTCAAGGTCTTCCCAGTTCTTTTCTAAGCCTGTGCCTTTCCCTGGGCATGTGGCGACTTTCTGATTTCCCCCACATATGCAGATGCTTTCGAACATCCTAGTATTTTTTAAAATGAATATTCTAGTCTTTAGTGTCTGTCTCCCATAAAAGGAAACAGAGAAAAATGAAGGCGGGAGGGAGTTGGGGGAAGGACATCAGTCCTTTAAATCCTTTGGAAATCACTTAGTAGGTGGGGTAAATACGCTTACAACAATATGGGAGGTGCCACTCACCTCTTTGTATCTCTGTGATCAGGAACAACAATCAACAGTCAGAGCACAGATCTCTGATATTTCGGAGGAGTGTCCTCATTGTCCACCCTGGCTGCTGCAAATTGTGTACAAGTTACTTCTAAAACACATGAATAGCTGCCTGCCTTGGGGCTAGGGAGTGGAGGATAGATAGTTGCTACTGTGCTAAGGGCTGACATTTACCAAAATTAACCACCATTTATCATCCAAGTCTTCCCTAGGATATTATATGCCTCAATAGACTCTAGAGTTGCAAAATGGATACATTAGACCGATTCTGCCAGTTCCATTGTTGTCTAGGTTGGGAGACAGGTTCCTGGTGCTCCCTACCCCACCATCTTCCTAGAATCCTCTGGCACATTGCCTTTTGCAATATTGTCTCCACATCTTCTCTTCATTTTAGCAATTTTACAGAGTAAGGATACTAATTTAATGATAGCTGATATGCTTTCGGCCTTGATCTTTCCTGGCATAAATATGAATTTTACTTTATTTGTTATACCAAAGAAAGAATTTAAAAATCTGAGCCCAGCATACTGTTTGCAATTTTGCATTAAATAGCCCTTCTTAAACCAGATACACGAGAGTGAGTCAAAAATTATCCGCACTCCAGTTATGTTAAAACTTCTGTTGGCCACACTGTCTTATGAGTGCTTTCTGTTCAAGGCTACTGTCTCCCTAGTCACGGCTGTGCCAGTGTGAATGTGTTACATCAGTTCATTTGTAAGCAAAAATGATGCCCCACTCGTGATTTGCATGAAAGAAGAGCAGCATGCAATGATTCGTTTTTTGTGGTCTGAGGGTAGACCTGGTGCTGTTATTTAGGGAAGACTTTGTGCACAGTATGGAGAAAGTGTTTTGTCATGAAAAAGTGTGTATGAATGGACAGAGAAGTTCAAGGAAGGTCACACAAGTGTTAGCCATCAAGAAGGAGCCGGATGCCTAGCCACATCCATGGCTGATGACAACATTAAGTGTACACGTGAAATGATTCTGTCGAATAGATGAGTGACAGTGGATTATGTGGCAAATCATTTGCAAATCCGCCATAGCTCAGCCTGTGAAATAATCCACCACAGACTTAGGTTTCGAAAAGTTTGTGCTAAAGCCTAATCTTTGGGTTAAACACAGAGGACTGCTGTCCAAGGGCGTTGTGATCTTGCATGACAATGCACATCCTCACACTTCTGCCCACACTGTCGACACTCTGCAAAAACTTTGTTTTGAGGTGTTAAAGCATCCTCCCTATAGTCCTGATCTTGCTCCATAGGACTTTCACCTGTTTGGTCCCCTGAAAGCAGCCCTACAAGGACAAAGATTCACTTCTGGAGGAGTGAAGACAGCAGTGCATCTGTGGCTGACAGCTCAGCCTAAAACATTTTTTAATGAAGGAATATGAAAGCTTGTTGACAGATGGACAAAGTGTATTGAAAAGCAAGGAGATTGTGTTGGAAAATGATGTATTTGTCTTTTTAAAATTTAATAAAAAATTCTGCAGCCAGAGTGCAGATAATTTTTGACTCACCCTCATGTATTCGTAAACCAAATATAACTGGTATATAACTGTGATGTATATATTAATGATCTCTGCCTAGAAGGAACTGGACAATGTACTGGTGTACAGCTGTATCCTTTTTACGTAGATTTTCAAATAACATGAATCCGATTAGGTTTCCTAAGACTAAATGCTATAAGTAATGGTCTGTCATTGCACTGCTGGCCTGTAGTCAAGATGTCTTAGTCTTACATTTCCAATGGTTTTTCAAGAGATAGTCAAGAAACACTGACACTGTATAAATGGAAAATTACATTTGGGTCTCCTCAGATTATAGTCATTCCAGTTTTTAAAACATGAATATGTTTGATCATTTTAGAAACTTTTAAAAAACAAGTCCACTGATATTCTGATCATCCTTTTTTCTTAAAGATTAAAAAACAATTATAGAACCACAGAATATTATTTAAACCATATTAGATAATCCAGATGAATAAAATTTAGATAATTATATCCTAAATTATACAAAACTAGCATAACTAGTATCATTCCATTGTAGGAAGATAAAATAAATTTGGAAATTACATAAATGGAATAAAGATATTGTAAGATGAAGAGTGAAGTGACTTAAGATCATTTCAAAATTTAAATTTATATTTTTATCATTCAAACCCTTGAATTAGAGAATATATCAAGAACCATGTTCTGTATTCATGTTCAAAATTCTTTTTTCCATCTATTCAGAAAATTCGTGAAATGTTGAACTAAAAGTAAGTAAAAGCTATCTTACATATGGTATTTACAGAAGAACTGATGCTAATATATTAAAATGTAAATTTTAATAGTGAAGCTTGATGGAAAATATTCTATTTTGCATAATAAAGAACTAATGGATTATTTTCCTCAGTTATATCTAGAGTTGGCTAGAGTCATAGTTCTCAAACACTTAAGTACACTGAACAGTTTGCACATCTCATTTTTTAGAGCATGTGAGTACTCAGATTTTTACCTTATTTCGCTTGAGGATGGAAAACCTTATCCCATTTTTTTTAGAATGTTTGCATTAAACAGGTACATAGCATCTCAGAAGAGCAAGTAGCAAACTTTCCTCTAAATAAAAATGCTGATACACTTTCTTAACATTTGTAGTATATAAGAAAATTTAAAAGAATCTTTGTAAAAGTTATACAAACTAAATTATGTACATTAATGTTATTATTTGTGCAGGCTGCCTTAGAGAAGGAATGGCTTGCTTTAGATTCTGCCCGCTTCCCTTCACAAACACTGCTTCTTCCAAACCAGCTGCACTGGCCAAAGGTAACATGTCACGGAAACCTCTTAGTGCTCAATCTTTGCTCATTTCTTAAGGTTATGCTATGCTGCAGTGATTAATAATACAATTTATTGACTTGAAAAACACAATTACTTTTAGAAGCCTCTGACTTCCTCCTCATCCCCAGATGTAATTTTTCATGTAGCTTTTCTTTCATTTGCTCCTAATTTTTTTCTTTATTTTGGATTTCTTTCAACACTTTATTTCACAGTAGCAAAAAAAAAAAAAATGATATGCTTCAGCTGCATAAAATCACTAGTTGACAGCACTTTAAAAATACAAAAATATGCATTAAAAGGGCAACAGCTGAAGATCCTCAGTCAGAGGTCAATGGACTGCAATAATCTGTTATTTATTTGATAATCTTTGAAGTTTTTTTCTGAATTTTTTTCATGATCTTTGCAATTAATCATTTTGTATATGCAAACTATACCAAAAGCATATCCCTCATGGCTACAACAAAGGACATTTGTATGTATATTCCATAAATTTCATTTTATTAGAATTTTAAATTTTTATAAGTTTTTCTTAGGCTACTCAGTAATATGCATGTAAAGTAATACAATATACATGCTAGATTTTTTCAATTTATTTTATACTTATATACATTTTTTTCTAATAAGTTCTCTGGAACCTTAAAATATGATGATACTTCACTTAATTTACCGAGTCATCCAGCTCAAGCATGGCTATGTAATGAGAAAGAAAATTTGTTTTCATCGGAACACACACAATTTAATAGCAGGTAAGCTAAATTGCTCTTTTGGAGGACCAATCTCTAATGAATGACAAGAATATTATACTTGTTGCAAAAGTAGTAAGATAATGAAAATAGGTATGAATTTGTTAAAAATGTAATGATTTTATGGAATTTTTAGTGTAAGAAAAATATGTGATGTAGGTTTATTAAAGCAAATACAAAACTTAAGTAGCAGTGAAATAATGTTATTAACTGTTACAAACAAGTGAACTTTTAAATACTGCTATATAGGTAGAGATAAGGGTTAGAATAAAAATTCCAATGCTGTTTCTTTCGACAAAAGGATTGAAATATGCTTCAAGTAATTGAAATGTAAACATTTTAAATTAATGGCAGACTTTTATTACTTTTCAAGGTAAAGTTTTTCTGTAATTTAAATGTATTTTATTTCCAAGTTTGAGACAACGTAAACAGCTTGTAATTTTAAAAAGTGCTGATATACTTGTGTTGATTCAGTTAAGTGTGGTTGTTTCCTTTTGCTAGATCAGAAAAAAGAACTTTATCTAGGACACCTGAATCAAAGACGGGCAGAAAGGGTTTGCTAAAATCTGAAAAAGAAGAAAAAATTTCAGAAGAATGGTATGTGGTGTATTTTACACTAAAATACTAGAAATTGAGAAACATTTAAATATCCAAAGCAGATATTTTTCAAGATTTCAAGAATACCTTTATTAGTTTTTAAGAAACTATACCTCTGTTAAATTACAGATTCTTAAATGGGAAATCAAATTTGTTTTGGTATGATATAATTCAGATATGTATGTTTATATGTATATGCATGTAAAAATATAGTCTGGAGATTTTTTGCCTTTATTAAATTTAATCTTTTTATAGGGGCTTTAAGGATATTTCCACTGCTCAGCAAATGCTAAAGAGAGCACAGAAAATGAAATCAAAGAAATTAAAGAAAAAATTAGGTGAGTAATCAATACTCTTTGCATAACTGTGTATCTGACATTGAAGATAAAATCTTTTAAACTATTTTTAGCAAATTGTATTTAATAAAAATAGAAATGAAATACACAGATATGAGAATGTCCAAGGCAATAGTTCCATAAAAAAAGAACAAGAAAACATAGAGAAAATTATGATATTAGATTTAATGATTTGTTATACTCTTAAATGCTATTTTCACTTTCCCCCTGTTTCTTACCTGCTTTGCTATTGATTATTCTATCTAGTATGCACTGAGAATTGTGCTGTAATTGGTTTCTAAGCCGGTTCATCTCAGCAAATGCTGATTCTAAAGAGCGTCTGCTTCATGTGCTTATTCCTTTGTGTGTTTTTAAATTGCTTGATTATTCAATAAACTATTTCTGTAAATTCATCAGTTCCATGAATATCAGCTATGAAGACTTCACAACTTGACACTTTGGAAAAGAAGCACAGTGTATATCTTTTTTGATTATGCTGAACTTGAGAAATGTTCCAAGGCATCTTTTCTTCTATTCCACTTGCCAGGCTATTCTTCAAATCATTTGTCTTTCTTTGGACACCTCTAATCATTTTATTAAAATTACTTAATATGTGGAGTAATTTATAGATGTCAGAGCAAGAAATAAGTTGTTATGAATTTATAGCTATAACAAAGAATTTAAGATTATTTGGATGTTTCATATAACTGCATTTACTAAACCTTTATAAATATTTACACATCATCTCATAGACTCAATATAAGTAACATGACTTTCTTTTTGATGTTTTGAGTTTCTCTCACTCATCATTTTCTTTTATAAAGATCTTAATGTTAGTGAAATATTTCCATAAAAGTAGTATTACTCCTGAGAAGAGCAAGAAATCTGTATTTATCCTATTGTTCTAGCTTCTATCAGCATACAAAGAAGCACTCAGATTAATTTTTATCTTTATTAATTTTTCTATTATTTTAATCAGTTCAACTGTAGAGTTCTGAGAAATACATATATTCAATGTTTAAAGACAAAAATAAAAATAACCAAGATACTGTTGGTTTCTAAGGAATAACTGATATTTGTTGGCACAGCACTTACTAACCATTGATAAATTACTGATGACTCATTTTTATATTTATAAATGTTCAACTTTCCTTTTTTGGCATTATATTAGTGATATCTTAATTTTATCTTTTATCTTTTCGAGATAACTGTAATGTTTTTTGTTGTGTACTAAAAGTTTGTCAGGTTTAAAATATTCAAATTTGAAGCATTTTTAGAGAAAATGTAAATATGTGCTCTGTTTGTCAACTTGCTTTATGCCTCCTGCACTCTTGTAAACCCCTACTGAGTTCCTCAGGGCTCTGTGAACTGAATACTATGTATTGGTTACCCAGGGAAATATAGCCCCAAACTCTTAAGGATGATGACTTTCTTTCAGATCCTGGGAAATGGAATTCAGTGCAGTAAATCAAGGTAGTTTGATAATGTTACATTGCTTTGATGTATATTTCTACTCATTTTCCACAGTATCAAAAACAATGTTTAAATCAACGTTTTGAGAAAAATTAAAGTTACTGAAACTTCTGAGGCAAGTTCAAATATCAGAAAAACTGGCTTAAGAACTGATTCAGCCAATATTCAACAAATATTTATTTATGTTTAAGATCTAATTTTTTAGATATTTACAATATTTGCAGTAGTTTGTGATGGTGAAGTTAAGGAAAATTTTATCTTGTTGGAATCTGTCTCTGGAAATATATAGGTGTTTCTTGCTAATTCTTATAACTGAGGGTTTTTTTAGGTTGAGTACATTTTTAATAAATCAGCATAGTAAATAATATTTTTTAGAAAAAGTTTTAATAAGGAATATATGCTCATACATAAAACTCATTGCTTTAATAAATGGCCAAAAATTAGACATAATTATTATGAAGCAAAAATTAACCTCTTTTTTTATCTGTCACAAGGGGGCATGGTAGGGTAACAAATGAAAAAGGACACCCAGACATCCAAGTTAACTACCACATCTTAAATTTAGCATTTTGACAGTGGTCCTTAAGCATGACCTGTTAGGTTAAAACCCAAAATGGCAATTGTATAATTTTTATGGGGATATTTACTCTAATTACATGATTGTAAACCAAAATGCATTCTTATTACTGTGTGAGGTTTTGTGTCTTTATATTAAGCTTTTGTTTTGCTTCTGTAGATTGATGATGTAGAATTTATGTAATTTTGTGTATGTAAGCAAATCATTTGAGATTCTGTAACTCAGTCTTTCTTCTTACAGAACAAAGAATTTTCTAGTATTAATGCAATGTGATATGCTATTAACTTATTTGAATCTGCCTAAAATAATGGCCATAATTTTAAACTTTCATGATATTTTAGATATTTACATTCTGTTAAATACTGAAAAATTTACTAGTAATTTTCAAATATACATACACATGTACATCTCTTACATGTACAACTTGCCAACTTGAAAATTTCAGGCCACCAGAGGGCAGCATTGCTCATAAAACTGCTGGAGACTAACCAGCTCTGTGGGGGTGAGAGGGTGTCAAGTGGGGCAGTCAGAGAATAGAAAATTAAATGGAATCCCTAAAATCTAACAAAGCACTAATCCTCAAGGAGGTGGCACATAAATGCACAAAGTATGGATGCTTTAATTCAAATTTCATGCCATGAGAAACTTTAGAGCAAGTTGCACCATAGCGAGCTCTTATTAATATTTCCTGTTTCTGTCTTGTACATATATTTAGCCAAGGGACACGAGTCAACGATATTTGATTTAAGATGAGAGTGAAAATAGGGCAGAAGGTGGGGGTTAGTTATTTGAAGAAAGCTGCAAATAGAGGAAGAATACCACTGAGGTTGCTGATTAATGAAGAGGCAAGGGGCTGAGAAAGCAAGCAGTGTGGTCAGCCATCAGAAGACACTCAGTATTGATGACTTTCATTAGGATAAATGAGGTCATCTGCTTTATTATTTTTTATTTTTTAATTTTTTTTTTAATTGGCTGTGTTGGGTCTTTGTTTTTTTTTGCTGTGCATGGGCTTTCTTTTAGTTGCGGTGAGTGGGGGCTACTCTTCATTGTGGTGTGCAGGCCCCTCATTGCCATGGCTTCTCTTGTTGCAGAGCACAGGCTCTAGGCAGGTGGGCTTCAGTAGTTGCAGCACATGGGCTCAATAGTTGTGGCTCATGGGCTCTAAAGCACAGGCTCAATAGTTGTGGCGCACAGGCTTAGTTGCTCCATGGCATGTGGGATCTTCCTGGGGCAGGGATCGAACCTGTGTCCCCTGCATGAACAGGCGGATTCTTAACCACTGCACCACCTAGGAAGCCTGAGGTCATCTGCTTTAAATGGAAGAGAGAGAATGGGGAGAGGGAGGGGGAGGAGGAATTAATTGGAAGCCACAGGATGGACTCTGAAATTGTGAGGAGCTACCATGATTTACTCAGTTTGGTTTTGGGTTCTAATTGTTGTTATTCCTGGTAAGTCATTGCTATTTCCCTCACGATGGATAAGTGTGAGCCAGTAATGACTGGTCTTGTGTTTGTGGGTCTTTGTTTGTCTTTATGTTGTTATTTTTTATAAATTTATTTATTTATTTTATTTATTTATTGGCTGTGTTGGGTCTTCATTGCTGCACATGGGCTTTCTCTAGTTGCTGAGAGTGGGGGCTACTCTTCATTGTGGTGCGCGGACTCCTCATTGTAGTTGCTTCTCTTGTTGTGGAGCACGGGCTTTAGGTGCATGGGTTTCAATAGTTGCAGCACATGGGATCAATAGTTGTGGCCCACGGGCTTCAGATCTAGAGCACAGGCTCAACAGTTGTGACGCATGGGCTTAGTTTTTCTGCGCATGTGGAATCTTCCCAGAGCAGGGCTCGAACCCGTGTCCCCTGCATTGGCAGGCAGATTCTTAACCATTGTGCCTCCTAGGAAGTCCCTGTCTTTTTGTTTTTACTGTTGTATCATGGACAGAAATAATGTCAGAATTTGGTGATCTGGGCTGGAATTTAGCAGATACTCAGGGAAGTTTAGAGTTTAGTACTAAAGTGAAGAACATCATATATAAGGTGAGAGTTGCTGGTTTATTGAAAACCCAAGGGTCAATATCCTAAAGATAGTGAGCATATTGGTAGCAAGACTGAGAAGAGCCAGATGGAGAAAGAGAGTGAGTGGTTTTAATATGGAGCACTCTTCAGAGAAGATGGGGTCTGAGTATAGGAATTTTAATGGAGAGCAAAAGGTAAGAAGTTTAAGGGCTAAGAATATAAGGATGAAGACATAATGTGGCTTTCCAACATTAATCATATTTATGCATATCAAATTTTAAATTTCATCATTAGAAGAAAGATAGAGCAGGATGAAGCAAACAAGGTTAATTTCATTACAAAAGTAGAGCCACCACTAGGGATTAGAATCGTCTTGCATAGTTTCAAGTACATGTTAAGCATTCAATAAATATTTGCTGATTTTATTTCAGTGAAGGAAAAAGCTCAAGACTGTGTTGGTAACATTTAGTTACAGCCAAGAATGAAGCCACGTAGAAAATAGTAAAGGCTAACTTCTTAATATGAGTTAAGCAGTTCATGGGCTATAGCAAAGAGATCAGGTTGCAAAATGATAAGGGAATTAAATGTTAAGGAGGAGGGAGCAAAAGGGAACAACTTAGACAAAACTATGACAAAATGAAATTTATTACTGATTTATTTTACCTCAGCAGTTCCCAAAAGTAACTCAAAAGAATTTTGATCAAATGTCACTTTGTTGTGCTCTGAACAAACAATAATAAAACTTATTTGAATACTAAGATCCTGGAGGACCCAATCTCCACTTGTTCCCCACCAGATTCCTTGAACCTAATACCATGGTAGATGGTCAATAAATAACTGTTAACCAAATCAGCAATAGGTTAGATAAAAGTCACTAAAGACATCTGACTCTGTGTATTTGTATGACTGTGTGTGTATTTTATACTCATTTAAATATGTGTTTATATTTGAGAAGGCAAATTTAAATTAGTAAATAATACTCCTCTATAAAAATGAACTATAGCTAGTCATTCAATCTTAACATAAAACATATTTTACAGCACTGCTCTACATGTCACATACATAAAATGGATAATAACCAGATTTTCACGTATGTCATTAATGAGAATAAGATAAACCAGTGAGCTAAGATTAGGCTTATAGAAACTATAAAGAGATTTCACAGGGGATGAAATAATGTTAAGGATATTATAATTCCTAAATAAAATTGTTACTTAAATGAGATAATGGATATAAAGTGTCAAGTACAGAGCCACGTACATATGGAAACTCAGCTTACTTATGGATTTCTTTAATTATATGATAAAGATATATGTAAAACCTATTTTCCAGATACTGGGCAAGTCATACTGGGAGATAAAAAATTTAAAAAACAAAAACAGACCTGCCATTGATGATTGCTGAGGAGTAGATTTAAATTTCTTTCTAATGCTCTTTACAATATCCTTATCTCCTGGCTTTCTTAATCGATTGTGTATTTTTTGAGGGTAACAGTAGTATCATTCATGGTGGTCTTTTTAGGGACTATCAGAATCAAGCTATTTTTTTCCCATCTAGAATTACTATATTTTTTGCTTCTTATCATTTATTCCTTATTATTATTCCTTTGCAATTTGAATTAATTAGTTTTAAGTCAGTTTAAGGTGATGCAATCAGAATGTTTTGAAATAAAAAGATTGAAAATGTAACACTCTTTTTGTGCCCTTGATGAATAAAATGATTTTATTGAGTAAATTGAGCTAGACAACCTCTTATAAATATTTTATATGTGTTAAATTACTTAACCATGATAATAGTGTGAGGAATGTGCTATCATTATCCATGATTTACATATTAAGAAATCAAGTCATAGAGAATTTGCCCAAAGGAGTGCCAAAGAACTTATAAAAGATCCATCGCTTTTATTTCATGTGCTATATTAATAGAATAAAATGAAGTCAATTATGGATTCATCAATCTATTTTCTGTATGTCCCACTTTATTCTAATAGTAATGATTTAAGATCTTTTCCAAGAATATAATAGGTTGGAAATATCACTGTTGTTTTATGTTGTAATTATATGTTTACTAGCTGACCTTTATTGAGCACCTACACTCATGTCTTGCTGCTTTACACATATTATCTCATTAATTCTCACAGTAATATTTCAAAGTCAATATTATTGGACCAAAAAGGAGGCAGAGGGTGAGACCAATTTATCCAGAATCATACAACTAGTAAAAATTGGAGCTTGGGTCTAACCCAGATCTGTCGAATTGTAGTATTTTTGCTTAGGAATTACATAGATCAAATAAAAAGGCAAGAAAGTCAGGAGAATGTGTAGAAAGATCAGCAGGTTATAATAAGGTATCGTAGAGTATGTAAACCCATGATAATCTGCCTTCCCTGACTGACTAATGCTCTTTTCAACATGTCGACATTTTTTTTGTAAATGACTTAAGTGATATATGTTACTTATTCGATTAAATATAGAGAGTATTTGTATTTTTCTTATTGATAATTCATGTTGAGTTCATATAGAAGCACTCAACTCTTATAATACCTTAGGTCACTTATAATTATGAGATGTGTCCAAATATTGACCAATATTCTTCCCAATCTGAATAATATAATCTCTCTGAAACATGTAAATCAGCTTAGTAAGGGTAGATTATTACTGGAAGACTAATGGAAATCTTCACTATGCTCATTCATGCTTGAGAAAAACTCTGTAAATACTCTTCCACTCTTCTAATTCACATCTAAAAAAATGCTACCTTAGCATTTAATTAATATATGTAATTTGGGTTTTATGATATTTTAAATCTTATTTTTTCACTTAGCATATTCACTTCTATTGCACTAGATATTAATCAAAGATTCTTAAAGTCTTTTTGCAAAATGATGTAAGATATTAATAAAATGTATGCTGCCCTGAATTGTGGTTTTACATTAACCTACTTCATTTATTTTTTTATTGCAGTATCATTGACATGCAATATTATATCAGTCAGATACAACCTACTTTTTTAAGATAGGTATATTAATCTATTTTCAATGCAGAACTTTCCACTTTTTATTCTAATCCCTGTTACTTCACTATTTTCTTTCCTTACATTTCTTCAGAAAGCAAAAACCTTTTGTCTTAGTTCAACTGCACTAAATCCCCAGTTTCAAATTCCATAGAACCATTTATTATCAATAAAAAAGTATAGGGCCCTACATTTACAATTATCCTATTTATTTTATAAAATTAATAAATTGAGAGTTCTCTTGGCTATAAAAAATGCTTAGAATTTTACATCTTCATTATGTAAAATATCATACATCAAGGCAAACAAGAAATCATTAATTTATCTGTAAAACTAATGATTATGTTTTATCTGTTTCTTATCTCATTACTTGTCTTGCTTGCATCTCCTATATCATAGCTCCTTATAGTTTAGAGAAGGAAAAAAGTAGGGTATATGGTTTTTCCTGTAACAATAGCTTTTATCTACATGTATTTATGAAAAATTTACTTTATTCCAGCAGAAGTGTCAGGAATTTAACAAAGGAGCTAAAATAATAAACATTAAAACAACTCCATAAATAAAAAGATGATGCCATAACTGGAAAATTTGTGTAAATTTTTTCTCATTATTAGTTTTTCTGCCCTATATATTAAATATTGGCTAGGTGCTAAATCAGATAACAAAGAATATATAAATGTTGATTACTTTTTCATATTATAAAGCTTTTTAAAATAACATCATAATCAATTTCACAGAATTTTATAGAATGGCTATTACTTTTTAATATTATTATTAAAAATGCATAGCGATTTCAGAGAAG
This sequence comes from Hippopotamus amphibius kiboko, assembly GCF_030028045.1. Classification (NCBI taxonomy): domain Eukaryota; kingdom Metazoa; phylum Chordata; class Mammalia; order Artiodactyla; family Hippopotamidae; genus Hippopotamus; species Hippopotamus amphibius. The sequence goes on along the minus strand of NC_080192.1, from coordinate 34,135,947 downwards.
GAAAGAACCAGAGCTGAACATTTGTCTTATTTTTCTCTTTTTGTCTAGATCCCACTGTGCGCCTAGCATTATTCAAAAACAGTGAAAATAAAATTTCTGGTACAAAGTCACCAAAGAAAGCACAGCCCCAAAGAGATGGCTACTTTGAAGGTATGACTGAATCACAGATGCACAGAAAAGCAAAAAAGATGGAAAATTGTATTTAAAGCAAATTTTAAAAATCCTCATTAGTCCTAAAATACATATATAAAAAATTATGTATAAAATATAATTAAGTAAAAGTCAAAATATGGCTCTTGGAGCTAAAATACTAATTTGGTGTCTTGATTCATTAGCATAGTAGCTTAGTATTTGTATCAATGCTTATATAAATTTAAATTATTTGTATTTTTATATGAACATTTATAATGCTGTATCATCAGCGTTACTAATTTTATTTAAATTTTACACTGACAGATAATGTTACCCTGTATCAATGGAAGTGAGTACATGTTGAAATGACATTCTAAAATATTTACTGCCAATATATACAAATTGCATTAAACATTATGAATTAAACTCTGGAATTTTAAATGTTTTACTGTATTTAAAGCTTGTCCAGCTCACTTCGTGGGTAAAGGAACTGTATATCTAAGTGGCAGATTGTATTCTTTATTTCAGCATTCAGAACAGTTATGGGCTTATATTATTAAGCAGGAATATTTAAATGTAATAGAGCAGCAAATATGACTTACAACAAGTTTGCTTTCTCTTTAATATTAAAATGGTCATAGTTTTGCCTATAGTTTTGGATTGTAATTTCTAACAGGAAAAAATGGAGTCAAATATTTTTAATGGAAGTGAACTATTCAAAAGTTTTAATACTTTGTCTTCTATACATTTTAAATAAATCTTAAAAGTTATGCATCATCATAACATGATTGAAAATAGATACATTTTAATTTAAATTTCTATTCAGTAATGTCTCAACTAAAGAAATATTTGATAGCTACCAATTTTATATTTATTCAGAGATAACCTACTAAGTGTGTAAGGGTAGAAGACATGGGGTCTAGAATTTTCTTTAAATATATAGTAATAAAAAATATACCTAAAAAGATAAGCAAGTCTGGCAAATTATTGAAATTGTTAGATCGATAGATAATGGTATAAGGAGGTTTGTTTTACTATCCAATTTTTTTTAATATTTAAAATTTTCCATAGTAAAACATTAAATATGTGATGACCATTGAAGTTATAAAAAAACCAATATTGTTTCAAAATATTTTGATGGATTAGTGTTTTAATAGAATTAAAACATACTTTCAGTATAATAAGGCTTCGGTTTTAATCAGGGCTCATTTCTTTGCAATAATCTTAACTATTTTACCTTTTTTGAAAGGAAGAGTAGAAATTCACAGATATTACCTGTTAAGTGTAATAGCACTGTTACTTCAGAAAAGATACGCCTAGGAAGGAAGATAATTGGGGCATTTTTGCCCTTTAAATTAGCATGTACTTCAGAATTAGGAATAAATCTATCCCAACCTGTTCTGTTACATTTTCCCTTATCCTATGAAAGGTGAAGATATGTTACCATCAAGAATAGTATATATGTATACAGTATATTTATTGATCGTGTACTAAAATAAAATATGCCAGGAGTAGTTCAAATAGTGATAGAAATAAAATAGAACATTTCCATATATGCTTATGATACGATGTGCATTTTTGTTTTCTTTCCTCCACATGAAATGTGTTTTTAAACCTCAAGTACATTTGGCACGTCATTAATTTCACTGAATGGTGTTTATGTATGTACCATATATTCTAGTGACTAATAGTTATTTTAAGGCTTTTTTTTTTTTTCCTTGAAGGAATGGGCTTGACAAAAATGATTGTACATAGCAGAACATTTTTTCCCCTAATTAATATGTTTATTTCTGCCTCCTTTTTTAAGGGGAAAAGAGTGAGGCAAAGATTATTTGATCATTGCTGGGCAGGTTGAACCCCATGTTATCTTTAACTGTTGCTCTGGCCTCATCAACCTCCTGGACTCATACTCTTATTTTCTGGCTGGCCTCAGAGGCTACTGAGCTTCCAAGTTAGCAACCTGACTAACCACAGCTTCCCAGTGGAGGGCGCATTTTTAAACCAGGTGTTATGAGATACAATTTACGTAGTATAAAATGCACCAGTTTTGAGTATCATTTGATAAATTTCAATATATTTACAGTTATACAACCTAAATCTAATCTAATTTTAATCTAATGAAAATCACCACAATCTAATTTTAAAACATTTGAAAAACTTTGCTTCCCCTTAAAAAATTCTAATAAAATCAATAATCAGGTATCTTAAGCCCCAAAAGTGAGGGAGATCAGAATTAAATTTTACTGTAGGTTTAGATTGAATGACTCTGTGTGAAACAGTATCTCAACAATAGTTGCACACTGGCACTGTAATAATTTCCTTGGTTTTGTTAGAATTAGATGATAGTATTATTTGAATATTTTTTCTATAATGCACATATATTTTATAACATTATCTGATTTTGTAAAAAAAAAAACTATAAAAATACTTTGCTTTGCAGTATTGCCTATGTGGGGTTTTCATGATTCCTCTTATAAATTATATTAAAATGTTTTGATTATTTTTTGTTGCCTTTATCTGGATGGTCACTAGCAGGACAAAGAGGATGGTAGATATATACTCTGTTGGTCTGGGATTTTAAATATGCTTAAATATGGGGAATATTTAATATGAAATACCAAATTATATTAAATGGCATAAGGTAAATAATTATACCCTTTTGACAAACCATGTATTACAAAATATCTTTATATTTTGCTATATTTGTGACTTGTTGGCAATTTTTGTCTAGCTGCCAGATTTAGACCCTTAGCTCAGACCTAAAGCTAAAGTATCTTTAACCACACCTATTCTCAGGGTAACCTCATACATGTGCCATGTGTCAGATATCAGTTAGTTTTTCCTATGATATACAACTAAGAGCTTAAGCACGGTACAGATGCAACATTGGTTTACTTGATTTATTTGCTTATTTATTTATATTTATTTAGTGTCTAGTACCTGTCTTGGTTTATCCTGTATCCCCTATGATTTCGTATTTAGGTGTCAATATCTGATCGCGCCTTAGAATTTGAAACACTTTCTTGATTATTACCTTAACTATTTTCTACAAAGTTTCCTTTTTTTGTTTCAAATATTCAATTTGGAGCCCTGACGTCACTTTTATAGCTATCACTGACATAAAAAGAAGCATAGCTTAATCGATGTTAAGTGTAGATTCTAGAGTTAATCAAACAGTTTGAATCTTGATTCAAGCTTTTACTGGTTGTGTGACCTTAGGAACATTATTTAACTTCCCTGTTTAGCATTATTTTTCACCTGTACAATTGGATACTAATAGTACCTAGTTTGTTGGGGATTACATGAGATTCTACTTGTGAAATGCTTGAAGCACACAGTACAAATACATAGTTTAAGAGCACTAAACTTGTATGGGCAACAGTCATTTTTAAAGTATAGGTGTTTTTGTTGTTGTCATTGTTGTTTTGTTTGCAATTGGTAGTATTTATTGTATTTCTTGCTAGACACTGTGCTGAGTTTTACTTAAATTCTCTGGTTCAGTCTTCTCAGAAACTCTTAAGAATGTGTTATAACTGTCAATATTTTACAGAGGAAACTGGTTTTGAGAGTTTGAGAAGTGACTTGCCCAAGGTCATACAGAGAGTAAGTGGCTGAAGGGAAATGGGGATAATTTCTTTATCAAAACAAAGCTAGCAAAAATCAAACAATATGAGACACTGAAGAATGAAGGTTCTTGGGTAACCCTGAAACGTATACAAATTTAGAATCAAAATATTTAAGAAAAGATAAAAAGACTATTATATTAGGCAAAACTCTGGGAAATTAGTAATTTTGTTTTTTTCCCTTTCTCATAGCTTGCATCACTATAAATTAAGAAACAGTTTAGGGCCAGCATGGCAATAAATATCTGTTTTGTGATCTGTAATTAGATGCTATCTATTCTAATTTTATTATGATTACCTAACATTATTAAGTACCCAATACTTTAGACTCTAGGAGTGACCATATTTTCAATCAACTATTTTAATTTTCAGATAGATGAGAACATCTCTACCCAGCCCCAAAGCAAACACTAAATTTTGTTTTATTTATTCCTCTTTTTATTTATACAAAAATTAAATGACTTTCCTGCCCTAATCTGCTGAAACTTAAATTTCCTACTCCTAAAGCCAGTGCCAAATTTGGACTTCTGGTTTTGGCCAAGGAAGGGAGACAAGCCAGGAAAAAAATTGGATCTGACCCAACAGCCTTCACAGAGTGTCAGGTTCAGTCTTAGCTCCTCCAATCCCTGGGACAATTTTACTTTACTTTAAAGTCAGATTTTCATAATTCCCAGTTTGGTGCTGTTATCATTAACATGCTTTCTATTTCTTTTCTTATAAAACTGAAGATTCACACATACCATATGTCCTTATATATCATAGATATTCAAATATTTTTGTATTAAATTTTTGAGTATTGAAGTCATTAAAAGACTTTAATTTCTATAATTTTTACTTCAGAGCTTTTCTAATCAAACCGTGTTCTTTTGTGGTATTTTTTACTGTATGATTACAGGCATGTTCTTCTCAAGCTCTCTCTCTTTTAATACCAGCTTAGAGCACAGAGTCACATTATGTATATTGTTTTATAGTAGGTCTTGTATGTCCATAGCTATATAGAGTACTTGCTAATAGTGCTGACACAATTAGGTATTAAGAGCTGGTAAAATAAATGTCAACAGGTTAATGCAGGTAACCAAAGACTACCTGAAGGTATGTTCTTAAGAAGAGACATGCTTATAATCAAAACTTCCTAAATATATTTTAGGCACTATCATACCATTTAGTAGTATAAAGGTTTGGAATCATTTCAACTTTCTACAGAAAAAAAAATCTTATTACAGATTTCAGTCTAGTGAAGCATAAAATAAACTGTAGTTTTTAAAAAAGTATTTGTCTGTGGATAAGTGAGATTTGGGAAGTGGCAATCCAGGGCCAGAGAGAAGATGATCAAATTCTTCATTATCCACATCAGTAATAAATAGTTTGTATTTTCTAATTTCTACCCAAATTCAGTCATAATAATATGTATATATTCTATTCCAAAGTATGTATTTGTATTTACATATATGTCTTATGTATATCTTTTACATATATCACATATAAGTATATAATATATATAATTGACATGTAAACTGTATGTTTCATACATATATATACGATGTATATATGGATAAAAATGAAAACAGATTTCAGAGCTTTTTGAGTTCTTTGAAATGAACCGTGATGTGTAGGCTGTGAGATATTATTAGTTTATTTTTTGTTAAAAAATACAAGAGAGTTTTTCCACTTCTGGAAATAGAGGACTGTTTAATTAAAACCAACTTTCTTTCCAAGAACAACTTTAAAATCTGGAAAATGTAGTTTTTAAAAAGCGTAGTTTTTAAAAAGCTAATTGAAATCATTGGAGAACTAACAAGTAAGTAAAGAATTATAAGAAGGACATCCTGAGAGCTGAGAAGCTGAGTAAAGCTTTTGATAATGTCACCAGCCTACATGAGCTGGGAATAGACTTTCTACTAACCTCTTGCCAGAAACAAACATAAACTATGTTCCAAAATAAATAACATCATCTCAAGCTTCAAATTATCTCTACATTTTTTCCTAAATAATTTTTTGCACACACACAAAAAAAGGCATAGAAGGAGATAAGACATCATTGAACACCATGGGAAACAACAGACAGCAGAAATTGAGCCAAGAATATTTAAGATAATGAAGGCTTTAAAAATATACATAATAACTTTAGGGACATAGAAGAAGAAATTGATAATTTCAGTATACATATTAAACCTATAAAAATATCTGAATGAAAGTCTATAACTTGAAAGCACAACAACTAAAATAAAGAACTCAGTGTATGGGTTTAACCACAGGTTAATCAAAATTGAAGAGAGAATTACTGGATGGGACAATAGCTATGAAAGAAATATTCAAATTGAAGCACAAAATGAAAGCGAATGGAAGATACAGAAAAGAGAAGAAAAGATGTGAGATACAGAAAAAATGTCTAACACACATGTAATTATGGTTCAAGAAGGAAAGGTGAGAGAGAATGGTATAGATATAATATCTGAAGAGTTAATAATTGAGAGTTTACTAAGATTAGGTAAAACCTCAAGTTATCGATTCAGAAATTCCATGAACTACAAAGGAAATATATACAAAGAAAACCACACTATAGCACATCATAGTAAAAGCACTAAAAAACCAAAGACAAAGAGAAAATTTTTTTTAAAGATCCAGAGAAAAAAGTTTATTATCTTCAAAGGAGCAATAATAATAAATCTGGCTTCTTGATAGAAACTGTGAAAGTCAAAAGACCATTGTTACATATCATGCTGCTCCCCAAAGTGATAAGTTGAAGTCCTAAACCTCAATGTGACTATTTTGGGGGATAGGGCTTTAAAGGAGTTAATTAAGATTAAATGAGGTGAGATGAGAGGGGCGCTAATCCAGCAGAACTGATATTTTTATTAGAAGAGGAAAAGCCCCACACATACTCACAGAGGAAAGGTCATGTGTGGACACAGCAAGAAGGTGGCCATCTGCAAGCAAGGGAGAGAGGCCTCTGAAAGACTCAACTTGCCAGCACCTTCATCTCGGATTTCCCACCTCCAGAACTGTGAGAAAATACATTTCTGTTGTTTAAGCACTCAGTCTTGGTATCCTGTTATCACACAATGTAATGATATCTTCAGAGTGCTGAAAGAAAATAAGTTCCACCATGGAAGTCAATACGCAGCAAAACTATCTCTTCAAAAATGAAAGCAAGACATGCATGCCATCCAGCTCTCTACCTGCTGCTTCTCTGTACAGCCACAAGGAAGAGGAGGATGACACCTAGATTCCTGAGCCAAAGCTTCACAGAGAAAATGGGGAAAGACGTGGCTCTGGGAGAAGCCTATGGCACCCTTTATTTATCTGTGTTGTCCCTTGCTCCCCAAAAGAACCCTCTCTGTCCACCTGTGGGCTGCCTATTTGCTTGCTACCTAGGACACTTCCTACATTTCTGAGATGGCTGATAATCCTATCAAGGTGCCGGAGAATTATTACAATATCTTAGAAAGTTCATCATCAAGGACATTAGTTTTCTATCTAAAGACGGGTACATGAGGTAGTGAACTAACAATGGATTTGGACTGAGAAGACTTCAGTTTAAATCTGGCGTAAAGACTCACTGGCAGTATGCTCCTTGTGTTTGTTTTTTCTCGTGTGTAATTGGGAACACCAATCTTTACTTCTCGTGTTGTTTTGAAAATTAAGTGATAATCTAAGGTCTTCCAGGTAAAGATAATGGATCTGAAAACCCTCACTAAAACTTCAGGGGAGATATTTTAAAGACACATACTAACAAACATGCGAATATAAGGAAGGGGCAACAGCATTATAATTTTTTTAGACTAGAAAATAAATATATGAGCAAATAGAAAACAAAAGCTTAAGCTAGCAATGAAATATGGGAACTGTCTCAAACCAAAAGTTGCAGGAATTGGTGGTATTAGGCCTTCTGGAAGTGGGGTGAAAAGAGTAATAAAATAAATGGGTCTGGGATACCCTTAAAAAATTATTGAACTTAATTCTTTATAAAGGATAAAACAAAGTCTCTGGATTCAGGGAAAACTTTGGCACCTTGCTACAACTAAGACGAGTAAATGTAGGTATTCATGTTAAATGGCAAGGGCCCAAGCCCTTCCCCTGCTTACCTTCCAGGAGGCTGATGATCATGTTTTTTAGCCTGCTTGAGTGTCCATAACAAAATACTAGACTGGGTGGCTTAAAAAACATAAACCTATATCTCACAGTTCTGGAGGCTGGGAAGTTTAAGATCAAGATGCCAACTGATTCAGCTCCTGAGGTGAGCTTTCTTTCTGGCTTATTTCTTGTTATGTGCACATGTGGCCTTTCCTTAGCACATACATGTGGGAAGAGAGAGATATCTCTCTTCTTTGTCTTATAGAGCCACTAATTCCATCATTAGGGCCCCACTCCCATGACTTAATTAACCCTAATTACCTCCCAAAGACCCCCTCTTCAAACACCATCACACTGGGAGTTAAGATTTCAATATGGGAATTTTAGGGAGACACAGACATTTACTCCATAGCACCATGCCTTTGACTTTCAGGAAAGAGATTAGAAGAGTCTTTCTGGAGATTCTTATCAGTCCAAGAGGAAACATCTAAATATTGACATCCAGTGTTTCCAATATAGGACTCAGGTCACCCTGAAATGACAGGCATCACTCACTTGTACAGTATCTTAGCAATTTTAGAGATTTCCACTCTAAATGTAAGCATACAAATGAAAATTCTTAAACATCTGAAAGAAACTTTTAAGAAAGCTAGAGAAAAAGTAATAAACATAGTCAACTTCAGGTGAAAAAATACCATGAATCTTCAAAAACACCATGAATATTTTCATAGATATAAGAAAAGATTGCATCCATGAAATGAGAATGAGATGCTATAATAAGAAAGAGAGAGGTCAGAGAACTAAAAATATCTCTTCATAATAAAAACATGATATCAGAAATGAAAACTTGGCAGAAGATAAAGTTAGAAGATAGTGTTAAAGAAATATCCCAGAAACTGGAGCAAAAACACAAAGTGATAAGAAACATGAGAGAGAACATAAAGAAAAGAGGCTTAGTCCAGGAGGTCCAACCTTGATAACTAATAGACGTTCCAGAAAGAGAGAATACAACAGCAAATAGATTGAAGGAAATTGTCAGAGAAATCATTCTAAAAAATTCTCAAAACTAAGGGGATTTCCAGTTTCCAGACCAAAAGGGCCCATCTTAGGAAAATGAATAAATATAAAGCCATCTTTGTAGCACATCTTAGAAAATGTCGTAAAAGCAGGAACAAATCAAAGAGTTTAAAAGTCCTCCAGAAAATAAAACAGATCACATGTAATGGATCAGTTATCTAAAATTGGACTTCCTAACATTAATCTTAAAACCTAGAAGATGATGGAACAGTATATTCAGCATTCTTAGGAAAAGTTATTTTCAACCCAGGATTCTATAAATAGACAAACTATTAACAAAATTTAAAAATATAAAATCATGTCATCTTAATTTATCTCCCTTGCAGCCTTGCTCAGGAAGCTACTGGGAGGAACCACTCCACAAAGAATGAAGAGTTAAACCATGAAAAATGATACATGAGATCTAGAAAAAGAAATAGGCAAAGGAATCTTTGCAATGATGGTGAAGAGAGATTCCAGGATGTTAGTTCACACAGGTTTCGAGAATAAATACTCTATGATGACTGAAAATATCATGAGCAGTCTCTCTGAGGAAAAAAAATATTTTAGTGTCTGATATGCTTGAAAATATCTGATAGGCGATATACTCCTCAGGAAGAGAGTGTAATGCATGAATGTATAGTAGATGTACGCTTCTAACAAAGAATTTGGACACTAATGATAGTACCTAGAAAACTAACTAAATGTAAAAAATTAGGTAACTAAATGTTAGGGAAAAAAGTTATACAAGAAAGGAAATGTAATCTGTAACTGCTATGCTGTTTTTTTTCTGTTTGTAGTTGTGTGTTTTGATTTCAAATCAACACTTAAATTCATGAAAGACAATAGGTTTCACTCAACACTAAATTTACTTAGCTTTAAGGAAGGACAAAGGAGAGGAGACTACAAAGCGTGCTTCATATAGTGAGGACATTGTGACACCTAGGCACAGCATGTGGTGTCCTAATCATTCTGCACTTAGGAAATGTATGGGCATGAGAGTGGAGTCAAGGCTGTGAGTGTGTAGATGGTCTCAGTTAAAGGAAGCCATCAGCTCTGGTGATCCCAGTAGCTTTTATAATTAATTAGTCATGTGGTCTTCTCAGATATATGACCAGCTAGTAACCCAGTCCACTTGGGGGTATATAACTAACTTCCATTCTCTGGTGCAATTGTATTGGTTACTTGTAGCTCAATAAACAGTCTCAACAATGAAATAAAAGGGCTTGATCTGGTACCACTGAATTCTCATCGATCTTGAATTCAGTAGAGATTAAATTCTAACAATATCTTGACCTGAGGATTAAATCCTCATACCTCCCTGCAACTAGAGGAAAACCATAGAACAAGCTATTAACCCTTCCCTTATGGCTCATATAGGGTATTTACAGTACCCTATGTGGCTCAGCTGTAAATGATATTTACATTGTCATGGTTAGGTAAACACTAAGTGGTGATCTAACCAAAAATTATGATTTGTCTAAGAAACGGGAAGATGAGGTATATGTGTTTATGGTAGAGGTGTTTTAAAAGGGCTAAATTTTTATCTTTTGTGAGGCCAATAAGTAATATTAAAAATTTTCAAAAATGAAAACATTAAGATATACGCAGGCCAGCAGTGGAAGAAAAGACTAATATGATTGAATGTAGTTGCCTTTAGAGTATAAATTGAGAATGGGAAGGGGTAGAGCTGAGGATTATTTTTTTCTGTTCTTAAAGCTGTATAACGTTGATGAAATTTAATTTTTAAAAATGACTAAATTAGATGTTTTTGAAATCACCCATTGATGGTCCTGTTTCTAAATAAAAGTTAATAAATGAAAACATATTAAGGTAAAACAATGACATTTTTAAAGCAAAGCAGAATTCTTCACCAATAGACCAAGTCTAAAATAAATACTAAAGGGTGTTCCTCTGGTAAAAGGAAAAGGATTTCAGATGAACTCTTAGAGACATAGAAAGTAATGAAGATGATTTGTACTCTTTTTTTTTTTTTTTAATTTACGAAAGAGAAGTAGACTCACAGGTGTAGAAAACAAATTTATGGCTACCAGGGGATAAGGTGGGGGAGGGATAAATTGGGAGTTTGGGATTGACATATACACACTGCTATATGTAAAATAGATAACTAATAAGGTCCTGCTGTATAGCACAGGGAACTCTACTCAGTACTCTGTAATGGCCTATAAGGGAAAATAATCTAAAAAACAAAAAAGAGTGGATATATTTATATGTATAACTGATTCACTTTGCCATACACCTGAAACTAACACAACGTTGTATATCAACTATACTCCAATAAAAATTTTTTAAAAAGTTGAAAATTCCCCATCTATAATAGGGAAAGAAATCTTAGAAATTGGGATATCAGAGATGTTTCTAAAAGCATTTAATAATAAATTCACAAATTAAAAAAAATGTAATGAAGAGCAAAGGACGAATATGTGGGTAAATCTAAATGAACATTGACTTAGTCCAGGAGGTCTAACAGTGATTTTAAGTTCTGGTGAGTTTATAATGTTTATAGACATGGTAACAATAGCATTTATACTTTGTTTTGTTTTGTTTTTTAAGCTGCACATCAAATCACTTACCTCGGGTTTTATTTTTTTTAATTTTGATGAGTCTTACATTCCTCTGTTCCTTTCTATTTTTGCTGTCTCCACCCCACCAGAAAGACATACACTAGCTTGGAATTAGAACTGAGTTTGGATCACAGCCCAAACCTATGTAATTTTGGTTACGGTATTTAACCTTTCTATACCTAATTTTCTCATTAATTAATTGGGGTGTATATATAATACATACTACATAAAAGCATTGGATAAATTAAATAAAAATGTTTGGAAGATACTAGAATGGGATTGCCTTTAGAGCATGGGAACTCTGACTTAATTCCTTAATCTACCACCACATCTTTATTGACTATGCACCATGAGCTTGGCATTGTGCAAGGAGAGGGGGATTCAGTGATGAATGAAATAAACACAGGCCATGTGTAAGTGGGAATCACTACCTGACAGGGGTGGGGAAGACAGTGACTGACGTTTATCAGTACTCATGTAAATGTATAATTACACAACTGAGTACAGTTCTACTGAGGACAAGTAAAGGGAACTCAGTATGTATTTAAGCCAGAGGGATGAGGGAAGAAGTGAAACTTAGGCTGAATTTGAAGTTTGGGTAGGAGTAACTGGGCAAAGGGAGAAGCTGTGAACAAACAGGGGTAGCCTGGGCCATTAAAGAAACTGAAAAAAAGGCTGATTTGGCCAGAGAACAAGGAGTGAGATGAAGCTGGAGAAGCTGGCAGGGGAGAGAGCAATTTTAGTTTGTCCATGTTAGTCCATATTGAGGATTTGGCTTTCTGTATTCGAAGAACGATGGTCATTGTAAGCAAAAGATGAAATGGTCAGATGTGTTCTTCAGGTAATGATTATGAAACATGTGGTATGGAGAACAGAGAAAGGAAACAAGAGTGACCATGATAAAACCAGTTAGAAGGTCATTGCAGTGATCCAGCATAGAGATGGTAGCTTGGACCAGGGTGAACACGGTAGACATGGAGATGTAGGGGGGGAAGCAGAGAAATTGCAATCGCAAGGGTATGAGCGTGTTTAAGTTGCTTCTCACCTACTGAATGAGAAGTATAATACTATCCCATAGAGTAGTTGTGAGGAGCCAAACCATTGCTTAGCCCAGTGTTTGGAATGTGGCAGCAATCACTATTTTTATTCCCATTAACATTCCAAACTTCACTATAACTTTCTCTCCTTAAATGATGGTCCCACTCCCTTTCCAAGGCTAAACATCCTTGCTAGGGATGTTATTCTGCCTAATTCCATGATGTTCTCATGTTTAGTTATCTGCTGTCTTGTTTCTTAAATTTCTGTCGCTATTATATCCACTTACTTCTTAAAATCAACATATGAATAAGCTGCATCTTTACCATTGGAAATGTGATGTTACCTCCTTTTTGAGCCACTATCCCATCCGTCTCTTTCCTCCTTATCAACCTTCTTAGGTAGTCTAATCAGTATCTTGATTGCTCACCTGTTCATTCTATATTTTTTATTCTTTCAAAAAACCATTTTTAAGCTTCTACTGTCTTTTTTTGTACTTGAGACTGGAAGCACAAGTAAAAATCAGGTCCTGCTTTAGAAGCTCAGCCTAGTGGGAGACAAACTAAAACTGAAATTTATAATCTCATGTACAGTGCTTTCCTAAAGTTATGCAGAGCGTACATTCTGGTCACATTCTCATCGTTCTACCCAAACTGCATTCATTACAGTAATCAATGTTAACCTCTTAATTGCTAAACTCAGGAATCTCTCTTTTCTGTCCTCATTCTACTTGCCATTTCTTCAGGAATTTCTCTCCCTAGAACTTTTCGCCCTTTACATCCTCATTCCCACCCTCTCCTGGTTCTCCAGTCATCTGATCACTGCTCGTTAGTTGTCTTCTCTTATTGCAGTTCCTAAAAGATCAATATCCTTTAGAATTTTGTCTCTAACTTTATTCTATATTCGATCCACATATTTATTTACTAACACAGCAGATGTTTACTTTGTCAGACATTATACTAGGTGAAGGGATACAAAGATGAGTAAGACATAATCTCTGTCTTTAAAAAACTACCCTTGGGTCCAGAGTGTAAAGAAAAGATCAAGATATAACACCTAATTCTATCATATAACCTATGTTTACAGGCAGTGACAGCTAAATATCTATCTCCATCTTTCCCCCTTTGATTTTTTTCAGACACTTAAAACCCAGTATGTCTAATATGAGGTGTACTGTGTACATTCCACTCCAACCACTTGTTTGATTCTTTTCGCTATCTCTGTTAGTAGCATCAGTAGCCATTCACTCACTTAATGTAGAAAAATAAGACTCATTCTTAATTCTGTTCTCTTTTTCTATTGCTAAGTGTAAGCACTACCCCCACATCAGCCATTGCCTGCAATGTCTCTTGCCCTGCAATGTCATGGTCTCCTTTTTAATATTCACACACCTCTTAATCTTATAAATGCTATATCTTCTATACTTGTATTCCAATGACTTTCTAAACTGTAATTCTGCATACAACACACCCCTGTTTAAAATCTTATAATGTCTTTCTGTTTCATCTAGCATAAATTCCAAAGTCTTAAGCATACAATGCCCTTTATGTACTGCCTCCAGCCTACCTTTCCAGTACCACCTTGTATCATTTCTCCCCCCCAAGCCCAAAATATTCTCTAACCATATTGAACTACTTCAGTATATCCCCAACTATAATGGAGTGCTTGTTCTTTCCAAAAAATGTCCCGCTCTTCATATTTTCATGCCATTTTCTTTATCTTTAATGCTTTTCCTTACCTTTCTAGTTTCAGACTTTTATTTATCCTTCATGACTGAGATGTCATTTAATCTGTAAGTCATTCCTAATAACACCAAACTTCCTATAGGCCTTTGTTATATCTCCTAATACTGTCCTATAACTTTCTGTTTTTATCTATTTCCTTCCCTGATTGTAAATCTTTTTAAAGTCATGGATCAACTTTTAGTCATATTTCTGTTTCTTCCCATCTTCAGAACCTAGCAACAGTATTAGGTTCTTCTGTACTAGGCATTCAATAAGTATTTGTTGAATTAATAAACAGTTCTGACTCTAAAAAAAAAAAAATGTCTTTGGAGTCTCAGAAACACTCTTCCTGCCAATTGCCATTGCTCAAAGTCAGATATTGGCCTATTCCCAACTTAAACTTACAACTCATTTAGTGTTCACATCCGAGCTTTAGGTCCCACTGTCTCAGCCACCCTTTAGATCTACTTAGCACACTTTGGAATTCATTTAATCATTTCCTACTTAAGCTCCACCAGCTGTGGGGTTTTGGATCTTGAAAAACCTCATCATTATAAACAGTATCCCTTCATTTTAAGGTGTCATAGTTTTTGAAACATTTTCTGGAAGAATAGAGATGGTAATATATTAAAGTCACTATATGATTTCTAGTTTCCATTGATATTTTATAGTAGTTTCATAGACCTGTGGGATCCCATGTGTCTCTCCCAAAGCTTCATTACCTTCTGTAAGATTTTTTTAATCATTATTTTAATTAAAAAAATAATACTCCAGCTAACAGTTAAGAGAGTTAGCTATGGAGCCAGACTATCTAGGTTTAAATTCCAACTCTGCCCCTTGCTACAGGCATGACTGTATCATACACTTAATCTTTCTGTGTCTGTTTCCTCATTTATGAAGTTGGTATAATGAGGTAAAATAATGCGGAGTGCACAGAGCTGAATAAATAAATCAGTACATGTAAAATTCTGGGAACAGTACCTAATGCATAGTAAGCTCCATACACTTTAGCTATTGCTATTATCAGGATCAGTAGTCATTTACAGTGAAATCTATACGTTAGAATTTAATTATAGTAACTCCATACACTTTGAAGCATTATGTTTTAAAGTATGGTGTATGTGTGTTGGGGAAATTTATTATTCTGCTTAGCTGATCATTTTTCCATGGAAAGGGATCTTCCAGGTGAAGGTAAATTCATACACCTGAATAGAAAAGATACAGATTCTGATCAGGGATCAGTTCTACTCTAAATTTTAGCTGGACAAATTTGATAGGCAGCTTTCTTCTATAGTTTTTAAAGTGATGTCAGTCAGTCAATCAGTCACACTTCTGGCATTAACCTACCACCCCCAATGTATATGCTATCCCTTGTCATTCCTTTTCTTCACTCTGTAGAAGGTCTTGAACTTAGGTAGCCCATTGAAGCATGAATTAAAGAAGAAACTGATATCTTTAAACATTCCAGTAATAAATCTAATTATAAAAATTAACTTAGTTTTTATCCTCCACTTAGAGATAAAATATTTTGATTCAGATATTGATATATGTTTTATAAAGATAAAATTTATTTTGCAGTTTATTCAAGAAGAATAAAAAAACTAATATGGAGCAGTGAACTGACTATAATTCTTGTGATTCTAAGATTTATAATTTTTAACAATTTTTCAGTATTTATCAATATTAAATGGAAATAAAATTATCCCTTGAAGTTTTCTAAAATATGTCCTGTGATTCTTTGCACCAGTGACCTTAAATTGTATGAGATTTTCCTATTTAAAGAGAAAAGATTATATCAAGTACTGTTCGTAAGTTAATCTACTGAATTACTATCACAACTAATATTTAAACTTAATCTTAAGAAATGAAAACTTATTTACCATAGAGTCAACATTTTATCATCACCCAGACTCTAAACTCAGAGTTTATATAAAGCTCAAAGTTGTTACCTCTCAGAATTGCCATTTTTGAATGACACACTTATGGTCAAATGGAACTACTCGTGTTTGTGGTGGTGTAATACCTTGAAGCTGCTTTCCAATTTCACGTTGTGCTTGTTTTCATTCTCATGTATTGCACATGTACATATATACAAATTTCGATCTCATGAAATGAGCTCTTATTCTTGGCATGCAATGTTAAATTGGAATTTATACATTTTTTTTCTTAAACTGCTTGTCTTATCAGACACTATATTGAAACCAAGGCTTTACATTTTAAATGTCCCTTAAATTTAATTTTATGTCTTTTTCCTTGGATATATTTCCATTAATTTTAGAAGAGTAAAATCTTCAAATATATTCTTTAATAAGCTTTTCTGTTTCTATGCATAATTTATATATTTGAGTGTTTTAATATTTAAAATATTTTTAAAGTAACTTGAATGTTCATAATAAAAATCCTATTTCATTTGGAAACTTACATTATTCTAAGAGAAAAAAAATCTCTTAAAAAACTATGAAAATTTTGCCATTTTGCATGGTTTCTTCAAAGAAGAAAAAAAAATGTCCTTTTAAAAAAATGTATTAATAGTCATCTCCGAAGAAGTAATCCAATCACCTCTAAGTTTGAAATATTTTACTTTGAGAAGTATGTAAAAACATGTGAATTATTTTCCTATAACTCATCTCACCCATGATAAGAAGAAAATGTTGTAGAAATAGAAACAATGACAGGGGTTGGCATATAAGAAAGAGAATAGACCCTTCTATATATTTTTGTTTGACTATTAACTAAAATTGTGTGTGCCAGGATTTAGGTTAGTTGAAACCCCCCTACAAACTGGGCTTATGGAAACAGTAACTGATCCTTCTAACATTGTGTTTTTTAATACACCACAAGAATGCATTTCCCCAAAAGTAGAAGATCCCTATCTTGAGATGTGATGAAATGCTTTAAAAAATTCTATATTTGAGGAGAAACATCTTTCTTAAAATTTTAAATCATGTAGTTAATATGAGCTCACACAATAGAGCCCAGCACATTGAAATATTTTCTCATTTTTTAAGGGAATTAATGGCTCTCCACCAGCCCTTTAACATGTAAAATGAGTAAGTTACTTGTGTCCAGTACATCCAAAAAAGAGCCAGGATAAAATAAACATAAGGGGTTGGATATCTTGGAAAAAATCTGTCATGGGTTTGGGTTAATCATCTCCAGAAGAAATTCAACTTGATGCCTGAAATGTAAGACTTCTTGGAGAAAGCAGAAAGGCCCGAGGCAGTGTTGATCTGAAGGAGTGCTCTCCATGGGTCAGAGCTGCTCTGCTGGCAGAGTGCAAACCCAGTTCACAACCGAGGCCTCTGAAAAGTTGTAAAAGACTGCAGGGGCCTTCCAGTGCACGCACTCCAGCTTTGGTTACATAGTTTTAATGGCCCAGTTTCTTATTATAAAATAAAACTTAAAAATAAAATCTATGCCCAATTTTCCAACTTTCTGTCCATCAATGATAGGATTGCTTCCTTTAACATTTGTGGAATAAAACATCAATTTCTTAAAGTTTTAGTGATCATATAGAAAAGTTATGTAAATATGGAATACCTTTATTTGGTGCAATTTTCATAGTGTCCTAGTCTTAGGCTTTCAAACATTAGAAAATGAGTTATTCAAGCAACACTTTGGCTTATATTCTCTTCTATCACTTTTCATACATTAAAAAAATTTTTTTTTCTAGGCACAAGCATCTCTTTGCATAAAATCCCTGACACTGCATGCCTTGGAAACTGTGCAAAATGATAATTTTGATTTCTAATAATGATCTTGAATTCTAGGGAAACTGATCTAGTGCTAAATAAATCAAATACATACTCATTTTGCCCCAGCTTCCCCCTACTTTGCCTATTTCCATCATCAGAGATAGATTGTATTAACTTGAAGTATCATCAGGTAGATATAAAAACAGGCTTGGGTTAATCATTATCATACAGGAATAATTATATGATTTTATCCTATATGATAGTAGAGTGTGCTATTAAATAGTATGGCAAGGTTTTTTTAGTCTACTCTGGAAGGAAAACAGCATAAAGAAGTAACTTTTATGTTCCCTTTGCTTTTACCCCCAGTTTTATTGCACTCAAATGCCAAAGAACTTATATTAGCCTTGGACTCAGTTAAGTTGTTAACTAAATTTCGCATTCCTTTTTGTAAATGTATAAAGCTGTTCACTTGTACTCTTATAATATGTCTCTTTCTACCCCGTAGATTTTTCTTAAAATTGCTGTAATCATATAGGCATAATCTGACTAGTTCCAGTGAAGAAACTTCAACCTTTAAACAACATAGAAGTCAATCATTTCAATGAGTGGAGTCCTAAGTGCTGAAGCATTTCAAATCCTTTTTCATTTGACCACTCAGTGACCTGATAACTATTTCCTGTCCCTAAATAAGGTTGTGACCCAGGTCTTAGAGTGCGAAACTCAGATAATTTTAGAAACACGTCAAATGCCATAGGATTAAAACAGTAGAAGACAGTTTAAACAAAGTTTTTCCTTTTAAAGTGGAATTGTGTATCTCAAATATGAAAGAATCAAAATGAAATGTATTATCTTGTTTGTTCATTGTGCTTAAAATGATCAAAATTATTGATTTAATTGCCCATTAGAATGGAAAATCCTCAGGTGTCTCTAAAAGATTAACTTGTAGTACAATTCCTCATTTCTAGTCTTTTAAGGAACTCAGTTTGTAAAATAAGTAAATAAGTCACAACTAATAATGTTTCAATAGTTTGAGAATAGTGATGTTAAAATTAACTCCAATTACGTATGTACATGTATGTGTGAATGTGTGTTTATGTGTGTATGTGTGAGAGAGAGTACGTGTAATCTTCTGTCTTTATTAGTATTCATAGCTATAGAAAGGAGGAAATCATAAAAGAATAACAACAACAACAATAACAAAAAAAACCCTGTATATGTCAGCAAGTATGGCAGGAATGTTTCTAACCACTTATTTGAGCTGCTAAAATGCCTTTGGCAATTGGATTAAGGGAAGGAAGTCTCTTACAAGTGCATTTTACTGATCTGAAAATGTAATTGACTATAGTTTGTTTTGATAATTTTTTTTGCTTTTTCATAATGTGGATGTGAAATATAATGTTGTGAAACGTTAATTATTTTAATGAGGTCAAGAAGTGTTTCCTTAAAATAATAGTTTTAATGCTTAACATACGTTTGATACTTTTTCTCCTTGTACAGTTAATAAACTTATGTATTAAAAATATATTAGAGCTAAACTTAAAAATATTTTTTTGAAAGAGTAAATATGGAAAGAAACCTCTGAAATTGACACTTAGTCTGAGCTGTTTAAGCTGAGATTTACACTTCTCACAGGGATTATACAATTTATTAAACTATAAATTCTCCGTTTTGATCTTACACATTCTAAAGAGTCATTATAAAATAAACAATTAAAAGCTATACAGTTGATTAAACAGTGAGAATAGTATTATCTTAGATACTGTTTTAGGCTGTGATGTGTAATATTACTCATAGGACCACAGTTTTCTATTGATAATCTACTAATTATGCAGCTGTGAAAAAATAGACTTTCAGTCTTTTATTCAGTTGAATGTTGAACTATTGCCAATTTTAGTCTACAGTCTTATAATTCAGTTTATTGACTGTTTCACTTGTAACTATGTTGTAGGGTAGTGTGGTGTGTTTGTGTGTATGTGTGTATAATTTAAATAATAAATATAAGAATTTTCAAAGTGAAATATAATATAAAATAAAACCAAGAATCAAACTCTTGATTTTCTTACTTCTTGGAATTTATATGAACAAAAATGAGCCCTAGAATGTACAGTTTTCCAAGCATGATTTGTGAAAAATATGCAAAGTAGTAAAATTTATAGTAAAAGTAATAAACTCTCAAGGATTTTTATTTAAACTAAGCAATAACTAAAAGAGTAACATAGCTAAAGATGTTTTAAACATTTATCATTAAATTGAGAACACGGACTAAAATTAAATTTTCAGGTGTGTTATGAGGTTTTTTTTTTAGCGTGGTGGTAATAATTCATAAATTCCAAATTGCTGTGAGGAAAATGTGAACTAATATTGTACATCATGTATCTCATATAAACTTAAATGCAACCTATTCATATATATTTTATTTTCCCTATTTGATTTAAATAGGGAATGTATGTTTGTTTAAATGTATGTTTCAGCTACTTATTTATAAATATATAGGTTTTTATTACATAATAATTACTAACTGTAAATTTTGCATCTTTTTAATATAAAATTATTATTCTGAATTTAGTTGCTTTTATATAAATGATACATGCAATGATACATAAATGGCATTAAAATTTGAGATTCTTTGATTTGAATATAAGACTATACTCATTATTTTAATTATAATGCACTTTATACACTAAAATATGAAGTTTAAATTGTGATTGTTACCATATAGTCAGAATTTTAAAATTACTTATGGCAGCAAATAATAAAATGGAATTAAATGACAATGTATGAATTTAAATGAAGGTTTGATGTTGTTAAGATCAGAAAACAAAAATAATTATTAAGCATCTCCTTGATCAAAAGAAAATTACACTTGTAAGTTTAAAACCTATAAGGGATTAAGACTAGCAAGTAAATTCTAAGTACCAGGGAAAAGAACTGAGATTTAACCTACAGATGACCTGGACTTGTTTGTTCAGATGACAATTCTAAAAGTGTGCAGGGAATATTCCTGTTTAATACAATTATTTGCCTCAGGCCTTGACCTCAGTGACTGTCAGGGACCAGATCTGAATTGGCCCATTCTCTGATATGGTGACATTGCTTCTGTTGCCTCGATTGTGACCTCTGATTGCAGGGTACCCTTGAGAGTTCTATGTAACAAGCGTAACTCCTGGTTCTTAGCCAGGAAGGTTGGTCTGCCTACATAGATTTGTCAGCCCCCTTAGTCTGTTACATGTGCTATCTATACTGCCATGGTATAAAACTATGTTATTTTATGTATATATATCTCTCTGAGTACTTTAATAATACCATTTCACAACTAGTGAAATATGCAGATTTTTTTCTCCAAGTAAGGAGACGTTTGTGTGATCTAATAATTTTTAGAACAAATACTATTTATTTTCAAGCAGGTTTATTGTTTTAGTGCATTTTTTAAAGTTATATTTGTAATGATTTCTTACATAACGTCTCTTTGCCTACCTCAGGGAAGTACACACCGCTTCCCATCCCCCATCTTTCTAATCTAACCACATCTAGGTTATAGAAAGTTGATGTAGAGAGGTGGCATGGCTGAAGATAAGGACTAGAGAAGACAGACTACTAGCTTTAAATCATAGCTTCGCCATTGTCACCGTGAACAAACTACTTAACTCTTTGAACCTCCTCACTTTAAAGACAGGGATCATCACTCAGAGTTTTTATAAGAATTAAATAAAAATTAATGTAATGTGAAGGGCATGTCACAACCTCCAGCACTTATTGTCATCATTATTATTATGGTGATATTCTTTTTATAGATGCCTTTTAAAGGAGGGGAAACCATGAATATTCTGACACATAATGGATACAGGATAGTTCTAGAATTCTTGTAATCACAGCATGAGATGCAGGCTGTTCCATGCACAGCAGCCCAAATAGAATAATTTGCATAGCTTTCTTCACAGTGTAACTGAAAGCTAGGGTCAGAATCACTTGAAATCATTTGTTTGTCAGTCATGTGTTTAGACGTGGTTTGGTTATTTGAAGTCAAATTATAAATGGGCAGTAGAGTTGGAAATTTAATTTAAACATTTTCATGCTGAGATTAGTGCTTTGTCCACCAGATCAGTGGTTTTCAAATTTTATATTTTAGCAGAAAACCCCTTTCTTCAAATGAAATATTATCCCAAATTCAATATAGTATGTAAAATAGCTAAGAGTACATCTGCTCTGGTTTAGGAAGTGGGTCTGATCTCTTGGCTACTTCCCATAGCAGCCACTGAGATGCATTTGCAAAGTCTCCTAGGGCTTCACAAAGCACAGTATAAAAACAGTGTACCTGATTAGACTTCACTAAAGAATAATTCCCCTCATATACTCCCATTGAACCTAGGACAGATGTACTTGTCCTTAATACTTGCAGAAGTATATGTTTAATAGCTATAACTAAAATATCTTTATTCTGTATGCTGCTGAAGTTCAGGACTGTTGGTTCACTGCTAGATCCTCAGCAATTAGAATAATGCCTGGCAATATTAGGCACTCTATAGAAAAAATAAAGCAGTTCATGCAAAATATATCAAATTTATATTAGTACAACAATTAAAAATCATGTAGCATAATTCTTGTTCTGGGTAGGCTAATGAGCCAAGATTGACTGTTAGGGATAATTACATTTCATATTATAGAATGCAGTGTGCTAATAAAAATATTAATAATTTATTCATGTTTCATTGATGCCAAGATATGCATTTTTTTCACATTTTATTCTCTCTGAACTCAAAATGCATCTCATAATAGATAGAAGCTTAGAAGTTGCTGTCAGCCAGGTGGTAGCTGACACATTATGTAAAAACCTTCAGTTGTCATTTTCAGCGAGATCAAGATCAAAGCATTGTAGACACTATGAAATAATGTGATGCTCTAAACTTTAGAGAGCATTTAAATAGAACTGACTTAAGACTGGCATATTCAAGTATGACTGGAAAAGTTAGTTGTTACAATACTGAAATATGTTATCTTAAATAGCTACTTCCTTGAGTCTTTCCCCGTCACTGCTGCGTGAGGCACTGTGGCTGCTTTAGCTACCCCCCTGGAAATCCCTTCCCAAGTCTATGATATTCATTAACTAAAGGGCCCTGAACAGTAGGGGCCCTCCAGAATTCTGTTCCAGTTCAAAGCCAGTGTCCTTTCTGATTGATGAGTGCCCATGTCATAAAGCTTAAAAAGTTTTTACTTTTTAAAGTTACCACTATTACACATCAATTTTTAAAATATGATTCAACTCTGAGAGTAGGGCAAATGAATTGTTGTGATCCCTCAGTTTTATAGATAAAGAAATAATGCTCAGCAAGGCAACATTACCTCTCCATTTCTGCAAACCTCATTCTGAACTGATGCCTTAAGTAATAGAAACAGAACGAGGTGGAGAATCTCAAATTCAAGCAAGTACAGGCACAAAATTTGTGAGTCTGAAAGATGAAGTTAAAATTAGCAAAATCTCAGTAAAAGATAAACAGACAACTAATTCAAAGACATTCCCTCAGCCAGGGAAAGCCAGGGTATGCTTCCTGTCAGTGGAGTAGTGCATGTCCAGAATGACTAGCTTAGAACCTACAGATGTAGCTAAGGAAGAACAAATGACTAGATTCAATAGTGAGGAGACACACTGAATATCAGCACTCTCCCGCCAGCCCTGACGTGTTACACCCTGACGTTAGTTACTCTATGAATGTAATGACCCCTCCAAGAGGTCCCTTTATAGACTGTTCCTCAGCCTCTTTTGCTCTTGTCAGATATGTCTGTACTATTGCCATAATATGAGCACTGAGAAAAGCATAGAAGGGAAAAGCGTAATTGAAGTCAAGGTAGAGAAAAATAGAAGTGAGTAAAGACAAAGTAGGAAATAATTGAAGAATTAAGAGAAATACTGAAAAACAAAATGACAAAATTATATAAGGATATGATATCAGGTTAAGAAGAAACATAAAAGTTATGTCCTCCCAATACTATCCAGCCTCAGAAAGACACCATGACATGTAGGAAAAAAATATGAATATAGTGACTACATCAAAAATTGTTTTTTTGATAGGAATTTAAAAGTAACTCCTGACTCCCAAATCCTACCTATGAAGGTGAATAAAATTGAGACCTGAACTTTCTTTTCCTGGTGGAAATGTAAAAAAATTATGATTACATTAGTTAAGAAATATTCTAGTAGGAGCTTCAGACTAATTTTAATTTCCCAGCTCTTCCACTTACTGTGTGTTGTTATATGTAACCCCTCTGGGCTGAAGCCACTTTATCTTTAAAGTGCCAGTAATACTATAGACTTCTTAGAGTCCTTGTGAGATAATGTACTAGAAGTGTGTGGACCTCTGCTGGGCATGTAAGTCCCCAGTAGAAAACTGTAACTGTTACTGCTACTAGAATCTTATCTCTACCTCCAAATATCCCCTCCAGCCATATCAGAAATGTACTCTCTCACTACAGTTTATCACCTATTGGCCTTAGGCTGTTGAGCTACTGTTTCCACAGCAATTGTTAAGAGATTTCTGTTTCAGGCAATGTGGTGAACTAAACTAAGATACCAAATTTTTTAAAAAATGTTTTAAATACTTTAAGTAAATATTTTAAAATATTTTTAAAGTAGTTTAAGTCCATGGCAAAATTGATCAGAAAGTACAGAGAATTCCCATATACCTCACACACGCACAGCCTCCCCCACTATAACCATCCTTCACCAGAGTGCTATGTTTGTAACAATCAATGACTTACATTGACACATCGTCACCCAAAGTCCATGGTTTGTATTAGGATTCACTCTTGGTGCTGTGCATTATATAGGTTTGGGAAAATGTATAATGGCATGCATGCATCATTATGGTATTGTACAGAATAGTTTCACTACTCTAAAAATCCTCTGTTCTCCTCCTCTTCATCGCTCCTTCTGCCTTAAGCCCTGGCAACCACTGATCTTTTTACTGTCCCAATAGTTTTGCCTTTTCTAGAAGGTCACATAGTTGGAATCCTGTAGTATGTAGCCTTTTCAGATTGGCTGTTTTCACTTAGTAATATGCATTTATAGTTCCTTCATATCTTTTCATGGCTTGATAGTTGATGTTTTTTAGTTGTTGTTTTCGCTGAATGACATTCTGTTGTCTGGATCTGTGACAGTTTATCCATTCACCTACTGAATAATATCTTGGTTGCTCCTAAATTTTGGCATTTATGAGTAATGCTGCTATAAACCTCTGTGTGCAGGTTTTTGTGTGGACATAAATTTGCAACTCACTTGGGTAAATACCAAAGCCTATGTTTGCTGGATTATTTGGTAAGAGTATGTTTAGTTTTGTAAGAAACTGCCAAACTGTCTTCCAGAGTGGCTGTACCATTTTGCATTCCTGCAAGCAATGAATGAGAGTTTTGTTGCTCTGCATCCTCATCAGCATTTGGTGTTGTCAGTGTTCTGGATCTGGGTCATTCTAATAGGTGTAGAGTGGTGCCGAGACCAGCTCGGCGACTCGAGGTGAGTGACGGGTGCCGCAAGCTTGAAGAAGACACAGACACAGACTGAAGAGAAAGATGGGACCGGGGGGCTCAAGACCTCTTGGATCAAGAGCCTCGCTGATTGATCCCACGCTGCTTTTATTGAGTTCTCGGCATAGCCTAAGGGTCTGACACTCCCAGGTTAATCCCATAAACAATCAAAGGCCTCACATGACTGGGGGCAATGATCTTTGTTTGCCTCCTGGGTCCTGATTTGAGCAGGGTGTGGATTTGAGCTGGGCGTGGCATGGGTTTGAGCTGGGCGTGGAGAGCAAAACAGCCCTGGGGGCAGGAGACCTCTCTCAGAAGGATTAAGGGTCTGTGCCCCACCCGTGTTGGCCCCTCTGCGACTGTGCCTGTCTTAGGTTGTTCCTCCCTTGAGGAATCTTACCCGTCTCTGGCTAACCAGTCATCCTCCAGGGCCAAACACGGTGATATAAGGAAGGCTCTATGCACCACCCCTGTTGGCCCCTCTGCGGCTGTGCCTGTCTTAGGTTGTTCCTCCTCTGAGGAATCTTACCCGTCTTTGGCTAACCAGCCATCCCTCAGGACCAAACAGGGTGATATTAGTCTCCACGCCCCGCACCCTCAGCTCCTCCACTGCTCAAGCAGGACATTCTGAATCCCATCGATCGGCCCACATACTTCAACATTTTCAGTGTTTCAAAAAGGTTCCAGAATGTCTTCCCACAGAGTGGTATCTCACTGTAGTTATAATTTGCATTTCCTTAATGACATAGGATGTGACGCATCTTTTGATATGCTTATTTGCCATCTGTATATATTCTTTGGTGAAGTGTGTGTTAGGGTATTTGGCTCATTTTTTAATCAGGTTGTTTGTTTTCCTTCTGTTGAGATTTTTAAGAGTTCTCCATATATTTTGGATAGCAGTCCTTTATCAGATAAGTATTTTGCAAATATTTTCTCCCAGTCTGTTTCTTGTCTTCTCATTCTATTGACATTATCTTTAGCAGAACAGAAACTTTTAATTTTATTGAATTCCAACTTATCAATTATTTCTTTAATATATCAGGCATCTGGTGTTGTATCTAAAAAGTCAGCCATATCCTAGGTCATACACGTTTTCTTCTGTGTTATCTTCTAGGAGTTTTAGAGCTTTGCATTCTACATTTAGGTTTGTAATCCATTTTGAGTTAATGTTTGTGAATGGTATAAGATGTGTGTCTAGATTTATTTTTTTGTATGTGGATGTCCACTTGTTCTATCACCATTTGTTGAAAAAATTATCTTTGCTCCATTGCATTGCCTTTGCTCCTTTGTCAAGGGTCAGTTGACCATATTTTTGTGGGCTGTTTACTCTGCTTCATTGATCTATTTGTCTATTCTTTTGCCAATACCACACTGCTTTTGTTGCTATAGATTTATAGCAAGTCTTGAAGTAGAGTGTTGTTAATCTTTCAGCTTTGTTCTTCTCCTTCAATATTGTGTTGGCTATTCTAGATCTTTTGCCTTTCCATATAAACTTTAGAGTCAGTTTATCAATATCCACAAAATGATTTGCTGGGATTTTGTTGAATCTATAGATTAAGTTAGGAAAAACTGAACTTTTGCCAATGTTGACTCTTCCAGTCCATGAACATGGAATATTTATCCATTTATTTAGTTCTTCTTTATTTCATGAGAGTTTTGCAGTTTTCCTCACAAAGATCTTATACATATTTTGTTAGACTTATCCCTAAAGCCTTTAATTTGGGGAATGCCAGTGTAAGTGGTTTTTAACTTCAGATTCTACTCTTTCATTGCTGGTATATAGGAAAGTGATTGACTTCTGTATATTACCATAGATCCTTGCAACCTATGCTACCTATAGCAACCTTGCTATAATCACTTTAGTTTCAGAAGTTTTTTTGTTGGTTATTTTAGATTTTTTGTATAGATGATCATGATTCAATTTTTATTGATTCAATTTTTAAAGTAGATATGGGCCTGTTCAGACCATTTATTTATTCTTATGTAAGCTTTGGCAATTTATGTCTTTCAAAGAGTGGGTCCATTTCGTCCAGGTTATCAAATTTGTGGGAATAAAGTTGTTCATAGCATATCTTTATTATTCTTTCAATGTCCATAGGATTTGTAGTGATGTCCCCTCTTTCATTTCTGATATTTGTAATTTGCATTCTTTGTCTTTTTTGTCCTTAGTTTTCCTGGCTAGAGGTTTATTGATTTTATTGACTGTTCCAAAAAACTAGCTTTTGATTTTGGTGATATTCTCTATTGATTTCCTATTTTCAACTTCACTGATTTCCTTTCTAATTATTATTTCTTTTCTTCTGTTTACTTGGAATTTAATTTTCTCTTTTTTTTCTTATTTCCTAAGGCAGAAACTTATTGTTTTAGATCTTCTTTTCTAATATATGCATTCAGTGCTATAAATTTCCCTTAAACACTGCTTTCTCAGCATTTCACACATTTAATAAGTTGTGTTTTCATTTTCATTTAGTTCAAAGTTTCATTCAGTTCAAAATATTTTTGAACTTCTCTTGAGATTATTTCTTTGACCAATGTATGATTTAGAAGAGTTGTTTAATCTTCATGTACTTTGGGATTTTTCAGTTATCTTTCCAATATTTATTTCTAATTTAATTCCATTGTGGTCTGAGAGCAGACATATTATTTTTGAGGCTATATTATATTCTTAAAATTAAAAGTATTATATCTTCTTGGTTAAATGAACTTTTATCATTTTGAAACAACACTAATGTTTAGTAAATATTTAGTTACTTTAGGGGGGTTTTGCTTGTTTTTGCCCTAAAGTCTATTTTGTTTTATGTTAATATGACAACACCAGCTTTCTGTTGGTTAATGTGTTTGTGGTATATTTTTTCTATCCTTTTACTTTCATAGTTATTGCACCTTTATAATTTGTTTAGCTCTTGTATTTTTTTGTTTTTCTCTAGAAAAAATTGTTATGTGCTAACTGGGTTATTTAACCATTTACATGTGATGTAAGTACTGATATGTTTGAATGACTATCTTATCTTATGCCTTCTATTAGCCTGGATACAGTGTTTTTTTCCTTTACTTTCTTTGCTTCATTTTGGATTGAGTACTTCCTTGCTTTCTATTGTTTTATTTTTACTAATGTGGAAATAATATTATCTATATATATTCATTTTAGGTTTTACTCTGGAAATAATAACATATACAGCTAACATAATGTAGAATTAACCAATCTTTTTCCCTTCTTAGGGAGTATAGGAATATTAGAACATTTTAACTTAATTCAGCTCAATTCTGAATTACGTATTAATATTTTTCTGTATTTTGTTTGTGACATTTAATTTCACAAGGTATTATTATTGCTATTTGTAGTCAATTTATGTCGATTTTACCAACATATTTCATATTTATGAATTTTTTGTCTTCTTGCCACATGGATCTTTTATCTGGAATTTTCTTGTGAAAAGGACTGTCCATTTAAATAAATTTATTTAATAAGAGTTTGCTAGTAGTTTTTGTTAATATGAAAATGTCTGTATTTTGTCCTTATTCTGGTAAATTCCAGTTTAGCAGTAAATTTCTTTCATTCGTACAAATTTCAGATCATTGAAGATATTTTACTCTCTTCTGCCTCCTCTTGTTGCTTTTAAGACATTAGCTGTCAGTTTGCAACTTTGTTGAAGATAAACTGCCTACTTTTTTTTCCTCATTACTTTAAGATTTTCTTTTTTTCTGCTGTAGTTTTATTCTTATGAGTCTAGTTGTGGATTTCTTTGCATATTTATCTTATTTATGATTTACTCACCTTCTTGAATCTATGGATTGATGTCTTTCATCCAGTTCAAGAAATATTTCAGTCATTATCTTGGATATTGTCATTGCCTCATTCTATCTTGCCAATCCTCCTGGAATTCCAATTAAACATTATTAAATTTTCTCTAGCTTTCTCTATATATTCTTATTTTTTAAATTTTTCATCTCTTTGCTTCTCTGCACTTGATTCAAGATAATACCTTCTCATAGATTTCCAAGTTCATTATTTCTTCAGCTTTGATCTGCAAGTAAACCTGCATTATAGATTTTAATTTTGATTATTTTGTTTTTCATTTCTAAAATTTATATTTGGTTTTCTCAAATCGGCCTTCCCTGCCTTTTTCCAGAGATGATGCTTTCAATTCTGCCAGGTATATAGAGGTGCTATCAGATTGGGATCATGTTACAATAAAGTCACATCTTAATATTACTTTTTAAATTATATTTCTGAATTTCTGGTTTGTCTTAGCAGAAGAATCGATCTATCCCTCTTTGTTTCCCCAAATGCAAGTTCTGTATCATTTTTAGCCCTCCAACTCTTTCATTATTTCTGTCCAAATTTACTTCTCTATTCCAATATCATAAAACTCATATAGCCCTTTTTTGCCCAGAAGTATTTTTGTACTTTGTTTCACCAATTTTACCTTTTGTTTCCCTTCTGGTACTCACTATAAGCATCTTTCTTAAAGCTAAGGGATCATATATTACTGAAAGATTTTCTATATATGGAAAAGAAATAGTAAACAGAGTTGTCTTTCAATGTATTTTACTATGCTGGAAAATATATTGCTAAAACATTGCCTGTCATTTTTGAATGATACAAATTTAATGATACAATAGCTTGGTGTGGTGAAGAGAGAGTTGAATTAAGAAGCAGAAAATTTGGTCATTACCACTTTAAATCTCAGTTTTATCAGTTGTAAAATGGGAATAATATATGTCTTGCCAATCTGTGAAGCAAAATAATGAAATCAGGGACTTCCCTGGTGGTTCAGTGATTAAGACTTTGCCTTCCAATACAGGGGGCACGGATTTGATCATTGGTCAGGGAGCTAAGATCCCACATGCTTTGAAGCCAAAAAACTAAAACATAAAACAGAAGCAATATTGTAACAAATTCAATAAAGACTTAAAAAAAATGGTCCACATTAAAAAAAATCTTAAAAACAAATATGAAATCACTTGAGTACTATAAATAAAAAGACTACTACCATTTTCTTGTTTCTGGTGGACACAAACCTTTGAAATGGCAGTTCTGATATATGAGCCAGGGTCTGCATGATTTCAAGACTTTTTTTCTCTCTCTGCTTTAGAAAATGACATGTTTCTTGGCATAAGGTTTGTTTGTGCTGATTCACGCAACACTGGTCTTAAAATCATAGCCACAGCCAGGCAAATTTGACATATTTTACACACTAGAATGTTGTAAATTAGTATTCCTTAAAACTACTGTATAACTAATGAGCAGTAATTACACACCTGTAGTTACTAACAGCATTCCCCCAAAATGAACCAATCAAAAAGATGGGATAAAGTACACACAAGCTTAAACAACAGTTCATAAAGCAAAAATGATTCATTATATATTTATATGTACCCATTGTTGGTAATTCATTTTTTAAGTGGTGAAATTAAAAGTTTTTCTGTGTCAGAAACTCTGAGAGCTTGAAATTTGATCCTACTTTCAGGTAGAAAGGTAGCCTGATATTATTTTGTGAATGCTGGCAGAAGATGCAAGACTCCTAGGTCAGGGACAAGGAGCTTTATTACTCACAGCACAGCAAGCAGCCTGAGCACTAGAATATTTGTGTTGGTTCCCTCAGCCCCTCAATTTCCACTAATGTGGAGGAGTCCAGGTGGATACTGAGCTCAAGGTAGATTTATGTCACAGTTGAGAAACTCCAAGCTTAGGAAGCTCAAATACTTTATAATAGGTTGCAAATTAACTTGTCTTTTGTACTGATGAGAAAACATTATCTTATACTGGAAAGCCAACAAATCTGCCCTTTGCTTCAAAGGAGACATTCTCTCTATCTTCTAAGGCTGTTTGGTATACAGATGGTTTTGAAAATATAGTCTGGAAGAAAAGGCTAGTTAGTTAGTGCTACACTTCCTGGATGTTCAGAAATGAAGACCTTTCTCACAACACTACCACCTGGTCAGTTTTGAATGTGGAACCAATGATTTACTTCTCCTTTCCTTCTATTAAACTCAGACTAAAGCAACCATATAGTAATGGTTAATCTAACTAAATATTATGTCCTATTTACTGTCTATGATTTTGACTGTTCAACTTGTAAAAATTTTCTCTTTATAAAATTGTTTACTTAATCTGAGAAACAAATTCAAAAACTAAGCCAAACCATTTACATTTAAGTTTAAAAGGAGAAGACAAAAAAGGGGGGAGAATCAATGAGTTCTACTATCTTCAGGTCAAAATATGCTGTTTTATAATTCGTTTGTAGCACAGAAACATTTAGATAAGAATTAGTTTTTTAGAGAGCATAGACAAGAAATATGCTTTAAATAGTCAAAAATTTATTTATTCTTCAAATGTGTGAAAAAGCTATTCTTCATAAAGCATTTATTATAGGAAAAGTACAGCATTATAGGAAACTGTTTTTTGACCAATTCATACATAATTTCCTATGGCTAGAATGTCTATTGTTCTTTTTTATTCCCATAATTTAACATCTGAATAGGTTTAGTAGAAATTTACAAATTCCTCTGAGACCAAATATGGAAAATTTTATTTCAAAATTATTCCTTATTTTCCAAAAGTTATCCACAGGAGAAAAAGAAATTCTGTGTTATTTATTACAGCTGGTATATTAAGAACATTTTAAATGTCATTTATTTCCGTATTCAGAAATCTGACATTAAGGGGAATTTCATGGGAAAATATGGCTTCTTGATGAAGTGGAAACACTGTGGGCTTTGGAGTCAGCCAAACGTAGATTCAAATTCATATTATTATTACATAAGCTCAAAACTTTTGTTTCATTCTCCAGGAAAACAGGGATAATTATTGTTTCCTTCCAAGGATGAAGTGAAGACACAATGAGATATATAAAATCCCTCAAGAGTACTCTGGTTGCTCGACAAATTGCATTCTATCCTCTTTTCTCCTGAGGCAGCTACCTCAGAATATTAAGACTATATCTTAGACATCAATTTCTTAGGTATATTTACTAGAATTCTTTAATATTGTTTTTTTACTAGCCTAAGAATAGAGAATTAGTCTTTATGTATTTACTATAGCTACACTCACATAAACTTACAAATAAAAATGCATATCTTTCATAATAAAAAGAAAACACACAATCATTTTTTTAAGTGAGAAAACTGCAATTCAGAAAAGTTAAGTGATTTACCGAGGATGCAACAGCTAGTTGGTGACAAATCAAGAACCTTCTGCTAAGTGTTATTCTAACGCCCTATTCACCATATTGCTATTACTAAGGCAACTGGTGAGTTTCAAGTTGTTTGAGACCACAGCTGAGTGCTTTCCATGTTCATAGAAGTTAAGAATGCCCACCAACATATTCTTTTGACTTATAGAGCCAAAAGACAGAAAGAATTTCTTAAGTCTCTACAGAAAAATGCCAGTGCTTTGGGTCATGTGAATCCCGAGTAAATCTCAGGTTTATAACATTAGGTAGCAATCTAAAATACTGTGTGTTGTTTTTAGAATTCAATAGCTAATTTTATAAATAGTACACAATGACAATAAACCAGGTTCACTAATTTTTTCTTCAATCAGTTTTATGTTTACTCCATCTATTGAGTTTGTAATATCAATTATAGTTCACTTTTATGAGTTTATCAATCATATTTTATTTCTAGAATTGCTACCCTGGTTTTTCAAAGCTTCCTAATTTTACTAGTCTCTTATTACTTTAATACCTTTTCAGATTTATTTACATATATATAAATAATATATATAATATAATATATATTTTGTATATTTTATCAAGTTAAAGATGCTTATTTTTTATTCTGTATCTGATAAATCCACTACCTTCATGATTCAACGGACTGATTTTGTGGCTTGTTTTTTTCTGTTGATTCTCACTCTAATGGCTTATTTCCCAAGGTGTTAGTGACTTTTGGTATTGTTTTAATTAGTTTGTGTTCTTTAGATTTGTATTAATTGGAATTTTTAGAGGTGTGAGTTTAACCTATCCAACTCAGAAAATTTTTTGACTACTTCAGCCAGGTACTAGAGGGCACATTCCCCCTTACCCTGGAGAGAGAACTCATAAGCAGTCACTTGCTACACCTATATATTTTCTTTTTGTAATTTTTCTAATTTTTAACATGTATTTTTAATATTATTTTTAATAAAATATATATATATATATATTTAAAGTGTACAACCTGATGATTTGGTATACATAGAGAGAGAGAAATGATTACAAAGCCAAGCTAACTAAAGTATCATATCCTCACATAGTTATATCATTTTGTGTGTGTGTGATGAGAGCACATGAGAAATTTACTCTTTTAGCAGGTTTTCAGTATTCAATACAATATTTTTAACTATAGTTATGCTATACAATAGCTCTCTAGACTCATACATTCTTATATTTCTGTTTTCTTGGCATTTCTCACTTCTGAGGATTTCTCTACCTTTTTTACTGGCTCAAACTATTTTATTTCATTTTAAAATAGTTTCTGGAGCATTGATGTTATGTAACTTCAAGACTTGCTATAAAACTGCTTTAACCAAGACAGTGTGGTATTGGCAAAAGAATATACAAACAGATCAGTGAAACAGAATAGACAGGCAAGAAATAGACCCACACAAGTATAGTGAACTGATCTTTGATAAAGAAAAACAAACGCAATACAGTGGAGAAAAGGTAAGTCCATTCCAACTGTTGATGCTAGAACAACTGGACTTCCCCATGCAAAAATTAAAAGAAAAAAAAGGAGTAAGAATCGAAATACAGACTTTCACAAAAATTAACTCAAAATGGATCATAGACTTAAATACAAAACTCAAAACTAAAAACTTCTAGGAGATAACATATTAGAAAATCTAGGTGACCTTGGATTTGGTGATGAACGTTTAGATACACCATCAAAAGCATGATGCAGGAAGTAAATAATTAAAAACTTCTGCTCTATGAAGGACACTATCAAAAGCAGGAGAAGGCAAGCCACAGACTGGGAAAAATATTCGCAAGAGATGTCCAATAAAGGACAGTTATCCAAAATATACCAAAAACTCTTAAAATCCAACAATAAGAAAACCACCAACCTGATTTTTTAAATGGATAAAAAAAAAATTAAAACAACACTGAGATAACACCACACACCTATTAGAATGGCCTAGGTCCAGATCACTGACAATACCAAGGAAGGCACACAAATTCATGAAGCATTCCATATTTTGCTTTTCTTTCTAATGTTCATGAATGACAAAACTAAGGCTCTGATAATGGAGGTGACTCACCCAATTGAGGGCCCTTCCCGCTTCAAATTCCACCCACAATTCCTCTTCTACAAAAAATAAAAGAGCGCTACAAATCAATATTTATGTAAGTAGTTTAAAGTTAAAATTTAACTTTGTAGGGAAAACCTAAAATTTCTAGCTTGACTTCTTTCTCCACTAGACTGTGAGTAGAGCAGTAATGCTTTTCATGAATGGAGGCCCTGATTCATTTACAAATGAAGTTCTGCCACCTAAAATAAAGTTCTATCTTTCTCGGATAATATACGATAAAAATTTTTCATTAATGAGTATCCACTTAGAAAACTCTTAAGTCTTCAGCAAGCTATAGGATAGTTGCTTAAATTATTACCAATGAAAAACAGTAAGTCTGCGGCCAAGTTTATCAATTTCTAATATGTTGTCACTCAATTTGTGAAAGAAAATTATTTTTACCTATATTTGCTTATTTTTTTATAATCAAGCAATACTTTAATATATATTCAGTATTTCATATGATGTTATCTCTACCTATAACAGAAGCGTATCTGTATTTTTAAGTTTGGCAAATATAGAAATCGTCAGATGTGTAAAATTAATAAATAATCAATGAGAAATATATAGGAATGTATAGACATATACATTATGAGCATTTCTGTTTTATAGCTATTCACAAATAATGACTACAATGATAAAAGTGTGTAATTGGGTCCATCGAGCCTCTATCATTAATGTACCAATGTAATACCACTTACTGGCTCCTTTTGAAATAAAACTAGTAAAGAAAATTAATCAACTACTGGGCCTCAGTTAATAAATATACATGAATTAGAGATGCCTTTTTACCAAAGAGTAGAAACTTTTAGATACAGCAGGAAGCTAAAGTCTAAACTATACCAAAAAACAAACAAAAAAACAACACAGGTGGCAGTAATATTTATGTGGCCATTATAACCATGTTATTTTGAAAGCCAACCTACTTACGTGGTCAGTTTCTCCATTATTCTATTGGGTGGGCCCTAGTTTGGATGACCTACTATATTAACACTCCCTGAGGGAGTCTAGGTTGGATAGAGGAATATTTTCCAAGGATAATTAAATTGAGAGAGTGAAACAGGAGAGAATCATGTCAATGGAGCCTCCTTCATGGTTATTACTGAGAAATTGCTAAAAATTATTTGAAATAACTTCAAATCAATTAGGACTGTGTACCCTTCTTATCTTTTGGATATTAATTCTTCTGTATTAAAGACACACTAAAATCCTCATATATTATGAAATAAAACACATTAAAAAAAATACCTGTTGCAGATTTAGAATTCTGGGAAGGAGGACTTCCTGGATTCCCCCAGAAAATTGTTCCGTCTAGTTTTGTGGTTAATCCTGGAATCTTTCCCTCCTGACAGTGACCCCCTGAAACCTTGATTTTAGCCTAGCTTTAGAAACTTCTACAGATAGTCCCACCTCCAGGTAGGTAAGTCTTAGCCTGTGATAACTGAGATAGCATTAAAGCTATGCATAATGGAGTTCATTTCACTGAAAAAAAAGAAAAATGGCTAAAATTAAATCCATACTAAATGTGCAGCATCATATGTGCTCTACTATTTCATATTGTTAATATATCCATTTTAAGAGGAGAAAACTGAGGCAGAGGGGGGTAAATAATTTGCCCAACTTGACACAGTAATTGAAAAGTCAACTTACTATGTGCAGATTAGTTGGTAGGCAGATGGAAAGAAGAATAATGTATAGCTTTCCTTTATAGACTGAATTAATTTATTCTATGATAATATTCTTTTGTGTCACAAATCGAGGGCTTCATCTAGTAGAAGACTTAGTGGTGTGCCTGATTCATGAGCAACAGTACGAAGCAGTCTTAGACAATGGCTATCAGGTAGTTCTGAAAACAATATCCTGTTGACACTTTTATTAGTATTACTTAGGAATGGATAATTCTGCCAATGCCATGGCAGAGAAGGATCAGTATTACCGATTGTCCCTTCTACCTCAGGCTCCAAGAGAGCTTGGCCACAGCACTGTTACAGATTCTGTCATTTAAAACTTTGATATTTTGTTCATGGATTTTTGCATGAATTTTGCTTTTAAAATATTACATTAAAACAGTATTTATCTTGACTACTGATTTTTTTGGCACTCCCTTAAATTCTGTGCCTTAGGCAAATATCTCATTTGCCCCACTTGCCTTATCCTAGTCTCAGCCCTGGTTAACAGCAAACACGGAGACACATTATACATTAACTAACCTGCTATTTTCTTGAGTTATGTGGCTCTCACAGGAGAAACCAAAGAACCACTCTTTATGTAGTATCTGGTGCTCCTCTATAACGACACTAATGAGGAGATACAGCTCAACTGAACAATACAGTTGGGAAAACGTATCTTTTCAGGTAGAATTATACATAAATACACAACACTTATAATTGTTTAATAAGCACAACTATACCCCTTTTGAAAAAGAATGATTCTGTTATTCCAGAGGGATTTGCTTAAAGCTAGCAATTCCATAGTGTTGAAAATTGTCTTACAAAATCCATGTATTTTAAAATATATAATTTAGTAACTCACTTTTATTTTTCTTTGCTTTCATAAAGGCCATTCATACACTTATGTATTACCCAGCACGCCCCCAAAGAGATGAATTTTGAAAATTAATTCAAATGTCAGAAACTAGCAAGCATTTTTTATTCCAGTACATTTTTTTTACTCTCTCTGCCATAAAATATAGTGAAATATGTAAAGGAGTGATTAGAGCTGCAATTAGCCTTTGACCCTTACATACAGTTTGGCTCTGTTCCCAAAATTTCTGTTTTTAAACTCTTGTACCAACAGTCCTCTTCTTTATTCATACAGTCATTTTTCTTTAGTGATCAATTACATATACATTTAAGTATATTTTAAAAGAATAGAAATGTTGCTTGTCATACACACATGGCTCTTAGAGAGTTATTGGTTTCATGCCAGTGCTGTCAACTTTCCAACAACAGATTGGATTGGTTAAGGAAGAAGCCATAAACAGCCTATCAACAAGTATTTATACAGATGTTAATGAATTTAAAATTCTGTTAGTATAACATTTATGCCAAACTCCAATTTTTTTATTTGTCCTATGTTTGTGAGGTATGATGCAATAACTTCTTTTAATAAACACATGCAGACCACTTCACTTTATAATGTAAATCATATTTTTACTATTCCCAGCGTAAGATACATAGAATAAGCCATTTATCAAAGTTACCAAAAATATGTCCGTCACATGAAGTATTTTGCTCAGCATGCAACATTGTCCTCCAAAAGCTTTTGGTAAAGAAGTGAACTCATCTCCATCCATGAAACCAATAGTATTTTATTATTATATTACTAAGAAAGGCCATTAGGAGAAAAGAAAATACTCATAGGAAAGTCACCATATGTATTAAAAATATAAATGATTAGCTTCTTTTTGTATACCCCAAATGATAATTGAATCCTAATCTCCCTCTGTATAGGGTATTATGCTATACTGAAAATTTAGAAAACTGATTAATTTGAAGCATATGAATTCAATGAACACTTATTTTGCTTTTCATGAAGAAAAAAATATTTCCATTAATTTAAAAAAGACTTCGTTTCTTTTGGAGAACTTCTTAAAGCTGAACTGCTCTCTTCTAGGATTGTGTACATTGGTGACATTATATAAAGTAGGTATACACACACACACACACATACATACAAATTATTTTTAATTTACTACCTTTGGTGGTCAATTTTTTTTTAGCTCTTTTTTGGCAAATTGCTTTACACTGTTGTGCCAGTTTTTTCTGTACAACAAAGTGAATCAGCTGTATTTATACATGTATCCCCATATCCCCTCCCTCCTGCAACGCCCTCCTACCCTCCCTATCCCAGCCCTCTAAGTCATCCTGCATCATCAGGTTGATATCCCTGTGTTATGCAGCAGCTTCCCACTAGCTATTTTACATTTGGTAGTATATATATGTCAGTGCTATTCTCTCACTTCTTCCCAGCTTTCCCTTTGCCCCCCACCCCATGTCCTCAAGTCCGTTCTCTAGATCTGCATCTTTATTCTTGCTCTGTCTCTGGGTTCATCAGTGCCATTTTTTTTAGATTCCATATATATGAGTTACCATATTGTATTTGTTTTTCTCTTTCTGGCTTACCTCGCTTTGTATGACAGACTCTAGGCCCATCCACCTCACTACAGATAATTCAATTTCATTCTGTTTTATGGCTGAGTAATATTCCATTGTATATATGTGCCACATCTTCTTTATCCATTCATCTGTTGATGGGCATTTAGGTTGCTTCCATGTCCTGGCTATTGTAAATAATGCTGCAATGAACATTATGGTGTGTGTTTCTTTTTGGATTATGGTTTTCTCTGGGTATATGCCTAGTAGTGGGATTGTTGGGTCATATGATAGTTCTACTTTTAGTTTTTTAAGGAACCTCCATACTGTTTTCCATAGTGGCTGTACCAACTTACATTCCCACCAGCAGTGCAGGAGAGTTCCCTTTTCTCCACACCCTCTCTAGCATTTATTGTTTCTAGATTTTTTGATCATGGGCATTCTGGCTGGTGTGAGGTGATACCTCACTGTGGCTTTGACTTGCATTTCTCTAATGATTAGTGATGTTGAGCACCTTTTCATGTGTTTGTTAGCCATCTGTATGTCTTCTTTGGAGAAATGTCTATTTAGGTCTTCTGCCCATTTGTGGATTGGGATTTTTGCTTTTTTGGTATTAGGCTGCATGAGCTGCTTGTCTGTTTTGGAGATTAATCCTTTGTCTCTTGCTTCATTGGCAAATATTTCTCCCATTCTGAGGGTTGCCTTCTTGTCTTGTTTATGATTCTTTTGCTGTACAAAAGCTTTTAAGTTTCAGTAGGTCTCATTTGTTTATTTTTTATTTTACTTCCATGATTCTAGGAGGTGGGTCCAAAAGGATCCTGCTTTGATGTATGTCATAGAGTGTTCTGCCTATGTTTTCCTCTAGGAGTTTTATAGTGTCTGGCCCTACATTTAGGTCTTTAATCCATTTGGAGTTTATTTTTGTGTATGGTGTTAGAAAGTGGTCTAATTTCATTCTTTTCCATGTTGCTGTCCAATTTTCCCAGCACCACTTATTGAAGAGGCTGTCTTTTTTCCATTGTATATTCTTGCCTTCTTTGTCAAAGATAAGGTGCCCATATGTGCATGGGTTTGTCTCTGGGCTCTCTATTCTGTTCCATTGATCTACATTTCTGTTTTTGTGCCAGTACCATACTGTCTTGATCACCGTGGCCTTATAGTATAGTTTGAAGTCAGGGAGCCTGATTCCTCCAGCTCTTTCTTTCCTTCTCAAGATTGCTTTGGCTATTCGGGGTCTTTTGTGTTTCCATACAAATCATAAAATTTCTTGTTCTAGTTCTGTGAAAAATGCCATTGGTGATTTGATCGGGATTGCATTGAATCTGTAAATTGCTTTGGGTAGTATAGTCATTTTCATAATGTTGATTCTTCCAATCCAAGAACATGGTATGTCCCTCCATCTGTTTATATCATCTTTGATTTCTTTCATCAGTGTCTTATAGTTTTCTGCATATAGGTCTCTTGCCTCCTTAGGCAAGTTTATTCCTAGGTATTTTATTCTCTTTGTTGCAGTGATAAATGGGAGTGTTTCCTTAATTTCTCTTCCTGCTCTTTTATTGTTATTGTGTAGGAATGCAAGAGATTTCTGTGCATTAATTTTGTATCCTGCTACTTTACTAAATTCATCGATTAGTGCTAGCAATTTTCTGGTAGCATCCTTAGCATTTCCTATGTATAATATCCTGTTATCTGCAAAGAGCTACAATTTTACTTCTTTTCCAATTTGGATTCCTTTTATTTCATTTTCTTCTCTGATTGCTGTGGCTAAAGCTTCCAAGACTATGTTGAATACTAGTGATGAGAGTGAGCACCCTTGTCTTGTTCCTGCTCTTAGAGGGAATTCTTTCAGTTTTTCACCATTGAGAATGATGTTGGCTGTTGGTTTGTCATATATGGCTTTTATTATGTTGAGGCAACTTCCTTCTATGGCCATTTTCTGGAGAGTTTTTATCATAAATGGATGTTGAATTTTGTCAAAAGCTTTTTCTGCATCTATTGAGATTATCATGTGGTTTTTATCCTTCAGTTTGTTGATATGATGTATCACATTGATTGACTTGCGTATATTGAAGAATCCTTGCATCCCAGGGAGAAACCCCACTTGATCATGGTGTATGATCTTTTTAATGTGCTGTTAGATTCTGTTAGCTAGTATTTTGTTGAGGATTTTTGCATCTATATTCATCAGTGATATTGGTCTGTAATTTTCTTTTTTTTTTTTTTTTTAGGCGCACAGGCTTAGTTGCTCCGTGGCATGTGGAATCTTCCCAGGGCAGGGCTCAAACCCGTGTCCCTTGCATTGGCAGGCAGATTCTTTACCACTGCACCGCCTAGGAAGTCCTGTAATTTTCTTTTTTTGTGACATCTTTGCCTGGTTTTGGTATCAGGGTGATGGTGGCCTCGTAGAATGAGTTTGGGAGTGTTCTGCCTTCTGCTATATTTTGAGAAGGATAGGTGTTAGCTCTTCTCTAAATGTTTGATAGAATTCACCTGTGAATTCATCTGGCCCTGGGCTTTTGTTTGTTGGGAGATTATTAATCACAGTCTCAATTTCTGTACTTGTGATTGGTCTGTTCATAGTTTCTATTTCTTCCTGGTTCAGTCTTGGAAGACTGTGCTTTTCTAAGAATTTATCCATTTCTTCCAGGTTATCCAATTTATTGGCATATAATTGCTTGTATAGATCTCATGATCTTTTGTATTTCCGCAGTGTCAGTTCTTACTTCTCCTTTTTTCATTTCTAATTCTGTTGATTTGCATCTTCTCCCTTTTTTACCTGATGAGTCTGGCTAATGGTTTATCAATTTTGTTAATCTTCTCAAAGAACCAGCTTTTAGTTTCATTGATCTTTGCTATTGTTTCCTTCCTTTCTTTTTCATTTATTTCTGCTCTGATCTTTATGATTTCTTTCCTTCTCCTCACTTTGGGGTTTTTTTGTTCTTCTTTCTCTAATTGTTTTAGGTGTAAGGTTAGGTTGTTTATTCAAGATTTTTCTTGTTTCTTGAGGTAGAATTGTATTGCTATAAACTTCCCCCTTAGAACTGCTTTTGCTACATCCCACAAGTTTGAGGTCATTGTGTTTTCATTGTCATTTGTTTCTAGGTATTTTTTGATTTCCTCTTTGATTTCTTTAGTGATTTCTTGGTTGT
Source organism: Hippopotamus amphibius kiboko (assembly GCF_030028045.1). Classification (NCBI taxonomy): domain Eukaryota; kingdom Metazoa; phylum Chordata; class Mammalia; order Artiodactyla; family Hippopotamidae; genus Hippopotamus; species Hippopotamus amphibius. The sequence continues at coordinate 34,093,994 of NC_080192.1, read as the reverse complement.
TTAATAACATATTGTTTAGCCTCCATGTGTTTGTATTTTTTACAGTTTTTTTCCTGTAATTGACAGCTAGTCTCATGACATTGTGATCAGAGAAGATGCTTCATACAATTTCAATTTTCTTGAATTTACTGAGGCTTGATTTGTGACCCAAGAAGTGATCTATCCTGGAGAATGTTCCATGTGCACTTGAGAAGAAAGTGTATTCTGTAGTTTTTGGATGGAATGTCCTATAAATATGAATTAAGTTGAAATGGTCTAATGTGTCATTTAAAGCTTGTGTGTCCTTTTTTATTTTCTGTTTGGATGATCTGTCCATTGATGTAAGTGGAGTGTTAAAGTCTCCTACTATTATTGTATTATTGTTGACGTCCCCTTTTATGGCTGTTAGCATTTGCCTTATGTATTGAGGTGCTCCTATGTTGGGTGCATAGATATTTACAATTGTTATATGTTCTTCTTGGATTGATCCCTTGATCATTATGTAGTGTCCTTCCTTGTCTCTTGTAATAGTCTTTACTTTCCAGTCTAATTTGTCTGATATGAGTATTGCTACTCCAGCTTTCTTTTGGCTTCCATTTGCATGAAATATCTTTTCCCATACCCTTACTTTCAGTCTGTAGGTGTCCCTTGGTCTGAAGTGGGTTTCTTGTAGGCAGCATATAGAAGGGTCTTGTGTTTGTATCCATTCAGCCAATCTGTGTCTTCTGATTGGAGAATTTAATCCATTTACATTTAAGGTGATTATTGACATATATGTTCCTATTACCATTTTCTTAATTGTTTTGTGTTTGTTTTTGTAGGTGTTTTCCTTCTCTTGTGTTTCCTGACTAGAGAAGTTCCTTTAGCAATTGTTGTAAAGCTGGTTTGGTGGTGCTGAATTCTCTTAACTTTTGCTTGTCTGTAAAGCTTTTGATTTCTCCCTCAAATCTGAATGAGATTCTTGCTGGGTAGAGTATTCTTGGCTGTAGGTTTTTCTCTTTCAGGACTTTCAGTATATCCTGCCATTCCCTTCTGGCCTGCAGAGTTTTTGTAGAAAGGTCAGCTCTTATCCTTATGGGTTTTCCTTTATATGTTATTAGTTGCTTTTTTCTTGCTGCTTTTAATATTTTTCTTTGTGTTGAATTTTCATTAATTTGATTAATATGTGCCTTGGTGTGTTTCTCCTTGGGTTTATTCTGTATGGGACTCTCTGTGCTTCTTGGACTTGATTGACTATTTCCTTTCCCATATTGAGGAAGTTTGCCACTATAACTTCTTCAAATATTTTCTCAGCCCCTTTCTTTCTTTCTTCTTCTTCTGGGACACCTGTGATTCAAATGTTGGTGTGCTTAATATTGTCACCAAGGTCTCTGAGACTGTCTCCCATTCTTTCTTTTCTTTTTTCTTTTTCCTGTTCTGTGGCAGTTATTTCCCCCATTCTATCTTCCTACTCACTTACTTGTTTTCTGCCTCAGTTATTCTGTTGTTTATATCATCTAGAGTATTTTTAATTTCAGTTATTGTGTTGTTCATTACTGTTTTTTTGCTCTTTAGTCCTTCTGGGTCCTTATTAACTGTTTCTTATATTTTCTCTTTTTTGTTTTTGAGATTTTGGATCATCTTTACTATCATTACTCTGAATTCTTTTTCAGACAATTTGCCTATTTCCTCTTCATTTATTTAGTCTTGTGGGTTTTATATTGATCTTTTGCCTGCAAGGTTTTTCTTTGTTTTCTCATTTTGTCTAATTTATAGGATTTGCTGTCTCCTTTCCCTATGCTGCCTAGTAGTAATTCCTCTTGTTTCTGTTCTCTGCCCCCTGTGGTGGGGTTGGTCCAGTGTCTTGATCAGGTTTCCTGATGGGAGGGTCTGCTGCCTGCTTTCTGGTGTGTGGATCTGAGTCTTTTCCCTCTGATGATCAGGGCCATGTCAGGTGGTGTGTTTTAGGGTATCTGTGAGCTTAATATGGCTTTACGTAGTCTGTATGCTGATGGGTTAGTTTGTGTTCCTGTCTTGTTTGTAGTTTGGTGTGAGGTATCCAGCACTGGCAGCTGCAAGCAGTTGGGTGAAGCCAGGTCCTAGACTGATAGAAGCCTCTGTGAGAATTCTCTGTGGTTAATCTTCCCTGTGGCTGAGGACTCTCTAGTGGTCTAACATCCTGGACTCAGTGCTCCCTCCCCAGAGCCTCCAACTTGACTTCTGGTCAAGGAATCCAGACTCCAGAGGTCACTCATCCCAGCAATAGAGGGACTAATGGTAAAAGGTTGAGTCAAACAAACAAGTACTGAATCAAGGAAACACGTAGATGCACAAGAAACACAAAAACAGAACCCAATAGAACATAAAGCACTAGAACAACCTGACAGAAGAACCCCAAAACACAATCAGACAGTTAAAGAGAAAACCAACAAAAATTAAAAACAAAAAAAAAAATCCCAGGGAAATTGTGAAAACAAGATCCAGATATAACAGGGACCAAATAGAAACAGGGAGCAAATATAACAAAGAGCAAGAGAACAACCAGATAGACTGAAGATCCCTAAGACGAAATCAAACAATTATAATTCGTACTAAGATAAGACAGAACCTAATAACAAAAACTAAAGCAGTGTGTTATCTGAAGGGTAAAGCAAGGAAACAGAGCAGACCAATAATAGTGATTAAAAGTATAATAAGGTAATATAAAATAAAAAGGAATAGAAGAGAGCAACAGAAGAGAGTAGTATAACTGGAAATATAAAAAGAAAAGAAAAAAAAGAAAAGAAAATTGAAATGTATTAAAGATGAAGAAAAGGAGATGGGGAGATAAACTCAGCATGTAGAAATATATAAATAGAAATATATAAAAAGGCTAAAAATAAAAGTAAAAAATAGAATAAAAAATGTTATAAAATATGAAGATCCCTTAGGACTAAGATCGTAATTAAAAAAAAAAAAGCAAGCTAGTACTGACCACAGAATGGATCAGATCAATATAATTAATAATAATAATTCTGTTTCCTTGGGGGTCTCAGCTGTAAGTGTTCTTGTATACACCTTGAGCCTCAGGCCACCTTCACCTCCCCAAGAAGCCTTCTTTTGCCTCTGGGTTGGACTCTGGACCTGCTGTGGTTCCTATGGGGTCCACTTAGGCTCTGATCTGGCCCTATTCCTGTGTGTGCTTGTTCCCACAGTTCACAGGTGCCAGAGCTAGACCTTTTTCATCTGAGGGAACATTCATTGTCTACTTGGATATTCCAAAGACATAGGATCTACCTAGCTGATCATGGGGATTTAGTCTGCAGCATGTATATCTGATGGAAAGATTTTAGAACCTCTTCCTTAGTCCCCCATCCCTGGTGTTCAGCTTTGGCTTTGTCCCTGCTTCTGCATGTGGCCTAACTGTCAGAGTCTGGACCTGTGGCTGCCTTCAAGCTCTTTGGGTCTGCCTCAGTGAGGGTTTCCTTTATTGTTTATCTGCGGATGGTGTGTGGGGAGAGAGAGGCTTTGATAGTGGCTCCTCTCCCTGCGTGTGACTCCACAGTAGTGCCCTTCTTGAATCGTGCGAACCCCGGGGGTGATGCCAAATGTGCAGGGATGCCGGCAGCCACAGGTATAGGAAATCTGGCCTTAGTGTGGTTCTTTACTGGTGCCCAGTGCAAGGTGCCTGAGGGGCAGCCCTCGGGGGCTTTTTGTATTACTCTGCAACCAGCAGAGCTTCCTTTATTGTCTGTAGACGCTGGTTTGGGGGAAGAGAGAGGGTACAATAGTGGCTCCTTCACCTGCGTGTGAGTTAGCAGTAGCGCCCTGCCTGGGTTGCCAGAGCCCTGGTGGTGGCAGCAGTGCCAATTGCAGAGGGAAGCTGGTGGGCTCAGGTATAAGCAAAATATCTCTCCAGAGATGTCCTTCTCTGCGGACTTCTTCTTGCTCTCAGCCGCAGGCACACCCAGCCAGCCCCCTCAGGGGGCTTTTTCTATCCCTTGTCAACTGCAACTGCCAGGGCCAGAGGGGGCCTCCCTTTGTTCATCGCAGGCACTGAAATAGAGGCTACAGCAGTGGCTCCTCCCCACTGCTTGTAAGTCAGCAGTAGCACACCACCACCATGGTCACCCAGCTTTCTGTGGTAGGCATGCTCTGCTGCGGATTTCTTCCCTCCTGTCCCCTCCATCTGTCTCCCCACAGCCAACAATGTTTCTCACCCTAAACCAGTTCTCTGGTTCCCACGTTCCAGCTCCCAGACCTGTTGTATAGCTGTGAACCCACGTCTCAGTCCGGGACACACAGAGCTGTGGTACGGACCCTCTGTGTGTTTCTCACTCTTTCCCGTCTGCCACATATTGGCCGCTTCACCCTCTTTGGACAGTCCCAAATGCCTCCCTTCTGACCCAATCAAATTCCCCATTGGAGAGGGGGTTTCCCATCAGATAAGGGGGTTTCCCCAAATTTGGCAATCTCTCCTCTGTTTCAGCTCCCCCCGCCCCAAGGTGTAGGACCCATGCCTTTCCTTTCTTCTCCTTTTTTTTTTTTTGCCCTCCATCCCACCCAGTTATGTCAGGATCTTTGCAGTCCTTTCTGGTGTCCAAGGTCTGTTGCTAGTGTTCAGCCAGTTTTCTGTGGGAATTATTGCATCTTTTGATGTATTCCTGATTCATCTGTGGAGAAAGATGCACTCCATGTCCTTTTACTTCGCTGCCATCTTTTCAAGCTTAGTGGTCAATTATTATCCCAATCTAATTCTGACTTTCAGAGCTGAAATTTCTATTATAATAATTAAGTTAATCACAATTAGACATGTGTTATTCTCCACAATACACAGGTCCATCTACATGCTAAAAATCTAAGTTCCAACTCTACATTTCTCAGAGAACATTAATCAACTATGACAGTCATTTCTTATTAATTTTACCAATATTTGTTGAGAACCATCCTACTACGTATCACTTAAAAAGTGTATGTTCTAGTAGGCAGAACAGACACATGAATAGGAAAGTAAAGTATAATGTAATAAACGCTATTTGGGATCTCTTTATTATCCTTTGGAGGGCATCTCTAACCTACTTTGGATAAGGAATGGAAGTGTTCAAAGATCAGGAGCTTATGCCAAAGAATATAATTTCTAAACTAAGGCCTGAAGACCTGAAGTAAGAACACCATTGGTAAAGTTGATAATCCTAAACACAACGTCTATAGGCAAAAGAGATTATTTTGAGTAACTATAATACATCTGTGTGATTGAGGCAGGAACTTAATAGATATGTCTGAAGAAATAAGGAAGGCCTGTATGCTATGCAAAATGTTTTAAACATTATCCAAAGGTAGTAGAGAACCAAGAGTTCAACCTATGAAAGAGCAAACTAGATGTGTACTTTAGCAAGACCATTTACAGTATGGAGATATATATGTGGGAACAAGGCCAAAAGCAAAAAGACCAGTGAGAAGGCTGTTACAGTAACTGAGAAGAGATGATAGTAGCCTGAATTAAAATAGTGACAATGCAAATACCAGAGATTTGACAGAATGAAAAGAATTTAGGAGATAAAATCTGCAGTTGAAGGGTGAGGAAAAATGCTGGTTCAGTACAACACTCTGGTTTCTAAGTTTTACGTTGATGGTGATGGTAGAATTATAGGAACTTAAAAAGGTGGGATGATACATGAGTTCAGCTTTTTACATACTCTTTAAATTATCTGTAGGATACCTAAGTGGAGAGATTTTGGATGGACGTATTTCAGAAGAAGATAAGGAAAGTGACTGAAGAACTTGAATGAATATCCTCTTAGAGGAAAATTATAACCAAAGAATAAGATGGGGCCAGGATAGTAGCCCAGAGAAGAATCCTGAGATTGGAAGAGATAGCAAAGGAAGATGAGCCCTTAAAGGAAACTGGGGTTTAGACAGAAGGGCGGAGAAAAACTAGATACGTGTAATTAAACAAGAGTCGAAGGAAGTAAGCCTTTTAAGAAGGAAGAAGTGGACAATGTATAATATTATAGAGGAGTCAGTAAGAAAAGTCCATAAGATTTAGCAGTATTAATGATCTCGGTGTGAACAGTTCCAATGAAATGGTGTGGGGAGGAAGCCCTATCGCAGTGAGCTAAAGCACAAATATAAGTAAGTCAACAGAGACTCTCACTCACTCCTGTTCAAAATGGGGGCAGTGGGGATGGAAAAGAGCAGCCAGGCATCAGTGAGATATCCAGCAGGGAGACTAGATCCAGTTTCTGGGTTAGATGTTGTTGCATAAGGAATGAGCAGCCAAGGCTGACTGCAGAATATCTGGTCTGAATGACTTGGGAATTCAGGAGAAAAAGCAGACTTAGTAGGATGATGATGATAGAAACCGGTTGTGATTCTGAATTTCAGCTGGATCTGAGAATAGGACTAAGATACAGGTTGGTGATATCTAGGCCACTTAGGCTGCCAGCCTCATGAGGCAATGAACAATGCACATCTAAAGCCAGAACAATACCACGCATGGGGTGTGGTGGTGGGCAGTGGGGGTGAGCGTGCTCTTAGACACTTGCACAGTGACAAGCATCAGCGTCCAAAGGAATATCAATATAAAGGAACCTGAAAGGAAGCACTCAAAGTCTGATGCTCCAAAGTCCTGCAGAGAAGAGAGTTTTAAGACAAAGAAAATATTCTGTGTAGCTGAATTCAGCAGAGAGGCCAATGAAGATAAGGAGTAAGTGTGTTTGGTAGATAAGATGGTTTGAGGCCCTCATAGTAAGGACAATTTCAATTTGACAAAATCAGATTGCAGTGAAATAAGGAGGGAATGGAAAGGGAAGACCGAGAGAGAGTACACTTCTCTTAACAGAATTTTGTTAACCAATATCTTTTAGTGTGAGAGACAAAATATTAGAAGAGTATAGAATTTATCCCTGAAATCTTATGTATCATTTTATATGTTTATCAAATTGTGAGATACAAACCTATAAATTATGAGAGGAAAGTGGTTTATAGTTTAGAAAATACTTAGCAAGTAAATGAATTTGTATGCCTAGAGAAAAAGAAATTTGCCCCTTTTGAGAATAGATTAGAAATTAAAATCAAACAATGAGCAGGAGAAAATATTTGCACCAGTGTTAACAGATAAAGGATTATGAATGTCAGTTGAAAACAAAAAAGGAAATACTAGAATCCAGCAGATAATTGGGGAGAATAAGAAAGATATTTTATACTTTATGACATAATTGATAAATAATCATATGGAATCACTTTCACTCTTACTAGTAGTAGAGATATATAAATTAAGACCATATTAGACAATATTTTTCTCAAATTATCAACAGCTTAAAAATACTTAATAGACCAATGTTGATTAGGGGCTTAGTGAAATGAATAACCTCACATAGCATGTGGTGAATTGGTGAAAGTTTAAAACTATTTGACAATATTGATTATATCATGTTCCTCAAAATAGTTATAACTTCAGACATGTTATCTTTAATTCCACCTGAGAAATGAATTCATTAAATAGAATAGTTAAAAACCTTCATGTAACAAGTTGGTACATCATAGTGCATAACCCCTAAAAGTATTTTCAGGATGAGATTTCCATTACATAGAATGCATTTGCTATAGTACTAACCAAAAAATAGAATGTATAGAATACATACAATTGTATGTAAACAAAAAAACAATTAAAACAAACCTAAGAAAAAAAAGAACTGCAAGGAAGTGCCTTAAAAGTGTTATCCACTTGTTTTTGAATTGTGGGGCTTTTTGTGGATCTTTTCTTTGACTCTTTAGTTTTCAGCATTTTTAAATTGTCTATTATGTGAATGTATTATTTTTATAATAAAGTTTAACAATTTGTTTAAATAAAATTATTAAAATGTGTTTTGAAGTAAAGCAGCATATAGAGACTGTAGTAACTAGGGGAGAGCAGGAATCAAAGGAGACCTTTTTTCTTAGGTTGATGATACGAGAAATTAATGAAGACCCAGAGAAGCAGGAAAGAATGGTAGGTAGGTAGTAGGTTCAAGTTTTGCAGACAGAATTATGCTTCTTCTAAAATCAGAAGGACTTATTGGGAAGCCTGAGTAGAAATAAGCATCTAAGTAATCCAAGTCACCATCCTTCTTCCTGCACAAGACACTGAAAGCAGGCTTCAAGGAGTAAATACTACTTTCTCCTCAGTGACACGGCTAATCCTGAAATGGTTTAGCAAAAATCATTTGCCAGAATCATTTCTTCCAGCATTTGAATGGCAGTATCTTCGAATACATCCAGCCAATGCCACTACTATGCTAGTTCTCTTTTTCACACTGAACTCATGCAATCTACCAACCTATGCCTTCAGGTTAAAAGGATTAACATAAATTGGACCCCTACAGTGAAATCTAATCTTTACTCAGGGATTGTTGTTTAGAACCTTGGCTGAGTCCTGATGTAAAACCACTTAGGGTTTATGGAGTGTTATTGTGGAGTTGAGGAAAACCTTCCAGAATGAATACTTTAAAAAGGGACTATTGCAAGTATATGTCACTATTTTTAAAAACAGAAAGACACAGAGATAATTTTTATTTTTAGCTAAAAGTACACTTGCTACAAAATGATTCTCTACATATCAAGAGTAGCAATGTTTCCAGCTATAAGCTCAGTTGATTATCAAGGTCACTGATTCCTCACTATTTTTGTCATTGCACTCATGGGTTCACCATTTGGTCTGGTCAACCAAGAAAGGCAGACAAAGGGCTGGGACTCTGCTGGAGGAGAGACAATGCTTAATGCAGTAGCTGGGTGTGGCAACCCCAAATCTTCATGGTTATGCTTCCCCCCTCCATCTTTGAAATGGTTTCCTAAACTTAATATAAATGATATCCTAACTTAAATATTGTACTAGCTTACACAAACCAAGCTTAGTTTTACATAAAATTAAAATTCTGTTTTGAATATCCTCAATATAATTTATAAATTCTACATATGGATAAGATAGTATGAGAACAATTAGAATTTACATTCTGTCTACCAAAAATAATTTGTGTTTTCTAACCAAAACACTAAAAAATAAGCCCTATAAAACATTGGTTGCATTAAAACAACTCCTTTATTTTTCAAAATAGGTGGGTTTGAAACTCAAGCAGGAAAAGTACGTAATCTATAAGTGACTGACATTATTTTTCTTACAGATGATTTAGCTCCCATGAATTAAATTGTCTTTATTCTTTTTTTCCTTGTGTTAAAATTGTTAGCCTAGACTGAACTGCTTGGCCAAAATTTGATCTCTTTAAATAACAAATACAATTTCCATATTTTTCCCTAGATAAGGAAGAAGAATTTATGTATAAGGATACCACTGCAAATGAAAAATTAGAAAGGAGTAAAGAATATACATACCAATGGCTTCATACACAGGTTGGGGTTCATGAATCAGCTAGTTCCAGAAATATGAAATGGTGAGGTCGTTTCCTTTAAATTAGATTTTTGTATTGCAAATACATCTTGAAAAGTGAAACGTAGGTTAATTGTGCTAAAACAAATGTGACTTTCTATAGCCAAAGGCCACTACACTGCATTGCCAGGTTATAAATGGCCTCTTGTATAGAATAGATTTGATCACTCTTTATATTTTTCACTGTAAAATATTGAAGAACTTAATTTCTGTAGAGCTTAAAACCAACACAGATGATTGATGGTGATGATGAACCACACAAATGATTCTACTTTAATAAAGTAAAATGCATGGTATCTATTAACTATTTATAAATATCATGTGTGTTGGAGATTATAGTATCTTATTTTGTGTTATTTTTGTTATTTATGTTTGGCAGTTAAAATTATAATTCAACCCTAATGCTATCACTTTACCAGTCATGTAACTGATTTTCAATGATGTCTCAATGCTTTAGTTTCCTCTTCTTTATAGTGAGATGATAATATCTTATCTCTCCACTTCAAAATATAGAGGTGAGCTCTCAAGGTTGAGGATATCAAATGTTGATGTCCCTTAGCAACAAGCAAGGTGCCTTGAATTTAATAGGTAATCAATTAACTTTTGTTACATTCATGTATATATTAGTTTTCTAATGCTGCCATAACAAAATACCACAGATTGTGTGGCTTAAAGATCAGAGATCTATCGATATTTTCTCACAGTTCGGGAGGCTATAAGTCCAAGTTCAAGGAATCAGCAAGTTTGGTTTCTTTGGAGGTCTGTCTCCTTGGCTTGCAGATGGCTACCTTCTCACTGTGTCTTCACCTGACAATTTCTCCACCTGTGTTATCTGTCTTCTAATCTCTTCTTAAAAAGGCACCAGTTATATTGGATTAGGGCCCACCTCTATAACCTCATTTTACCTTAAGTACCTCTTTCAAGGCCCTATCTTCACGTAGTCATATTCTGAGGTATTGAGCATTAAGATTTGAACATACAAATTTTGAGGGAACAAAATTCAGCCCAAACAATATAACATAAAGTGTTTACATGCATAACCACTAAACCAGAGTTTTAAGGAGATAAAAGTCCAGAGATAATATTTTTGACAAAGTTTTTAAAATTGAAGTCTGGTTGATTTACAGTGTCATGTAAGTTTCAGATGTACAGCACATATACATTCCTCTTCACTTTTCTCATATAGGTTATCACAAAATATTGAGTATAGCTCCCTGTGCTATAAAGTTGACATAAATTTTTAAGACTTTCATTTTAGCTACATATATCCACAAAACAGTAAAAAAAAGTGCTATTATGACCATTTATTAAATATGTAAGCCAGTACTGAATCTAAATATAGATGACACTTTAGAAACGTTTCCAGGGATTGTGGGTGATAACTATTGAAATGAGTAACAAACAAACAAATCCTACAATTATGAAGGCTAAAACTTAATTTAGCAGACAATTATAATGTACAAAAATGAAGCCTTTTTAAAAATATATACGAATGAAAACCTTCATATGTAGTCAATTCTATCCATGTAATTTCTTTAAAAATATGGAAAAGAAAGTGAAGAATGGAAGTGAAATTAAAACATTTCAAAGCCTGGGTTGTTAAATCCTATTTCACTGTAAGCAAAGAAAGTAGGAATAAAGCAATCAACATTTGAGAATTTTTTATTTTGCTGAGCATTCTAATCAATGCACGCACAATTTCTTTTATGTTGGTATTAACCAGTTTAGTTTAATTCATAACATGACATTCTTAGGACTACAAATATAGTATAACCCATAGCTTACCATTTGTATTAACCAGGTATAAGAGGTCTGGTTTAGAAACTTAAAGGCATCTGTATAGATAATGTGAAAAATACAAGCAAAATGTTTCAGGATGTATTTCAGATATGCTTAAACATTTCACAACATCCCTTACTCCTAAATAAGTTATATTTAAACATATAATTGCAACAGGCAATTGTTGGTGGATTTTCTCTTTTGAAAATATAATATATAAAAGAATATATAGGTAGTAATATTTTAAGAAAAATTGTTTTCAAAAACAGAAGTTCTTGAAAAGCCAAATATCAAAAAGTTCTAGGCTTAAACAGAAGTTAATTGTGAGCATTAGTACAATGCATTAGACACACTAGAGCTACTTTAAAAATAGGAAGTTTTGCCTTTCTTATAAGTAAGATATATAAGTACGTGTAGTAAAATATTTATTTCTTCTATAATGTGTTAGCTATGGTTATTGGTACTTTCAGATTTTTGATCTGTATATATATTTATGTTTGGCAAAGAAGTATGACATTAAAGTGTTTTTTAGAAATTTAAATTTCTTGTCAAATTGAATTTTAAAATGACTATGAAATGATGTAAATTTGTATATATCTTTGCATGTCACTTAATTTAAGAAAATTATTATTTCCATTTTGTAAGTTATTGATTTCTCCCAGACTTTTCATTGGGCATGCATTTCATATTCTTTCTCTACATTTAAATAATGATATTATTTCTGTTTTTGTCATTATGCAGCAATCACTTCTTGCCTGAGTTAGATCCAGATGTACTTAATGGTGGAAGAGTTCAGCTTGTGGTAAGAAATGTGTTTAAATTTAAGAAAAAAGTGTTGTGGACAACAGTACTTAATAAATGGCACTTTAAGATATGTCCATAAGTAGTGTAAATTATGAAAATACCACAACTGTATCTTTTTGGGGTAATCTCAAAATGCTATATATTAAAATAGTACCATGTTTCTTGGCTTGTAATATAACTTTAAAATATGATATTACTTTAAAATATTAATGCTATATAGTAGATTTTAAAATATTAGCATGCTACCATATTTTAAAAAATACTCTAGACAAGAAATTATGTGATAACATTATTTTCTAGAATATTTTAAGAGTAGGATATTTGAGGGAAACAGCAAGCTACCCTCACAACTCAGGAAATCAAACCAGGTAACAATTAAAAAGTAATTATGAACTCAACTATACTAAGTAATAAAGTGTAAATTATTGGAGCTCGGGAATTCCCTGGTGGTCCAGTGGTTAAGACTTCACCTTCCAATGAAGTGGGTGCATGTTCAATCCCTGGTCAAGGAACTAAGATCCCACATGCCTTGCGGCCAAAAGACCAAAACATAAAACAGAAGAAATATTGTAACACATTCAATAAAGACTTTAAAAAAAAAGGTCCACATCAAAATATCTTTAAAAAAAAAATTATTGGAGCTTTAGGAACAACCAAGTTCTAACATGGTGACCAGAGTGTAAACTCTAGACAGTATAACTAATGTGCATTGCAAAAGTCAGTTGAACTATATGCTATTAGAAGGAAGACTGTATTAACAGAAGGAGAATGGCCAATATGGAGTCTAAAGAAAGAGCCCCCAAACAAGAAATTTTAAATGTGTTTCCAGAAATTTCCAGAGAAGAGGGTACCCTAACCAATGATGGAAGTGTGTGGCCTCCTTGGCAGGTGAGAATGGATACATCAAATGACCCTAACTTTGTGACACCTTCCATTTATATCAACCAGTGAATATTCCTTGCTCAGATTCCACATTCACCAAGAAAACTGATTATAATTTAACTTACCATGTAGAATTTAGTACAAAAATATAATATATTCTCTAATGGGAACTAGTATTATCATATCCAGAGCAGTTGTTAATCATTCTCATGAATAACTCATTCAAGGAGCTTTCCTGAAAGAGGAGAAAAATTAGGACAATAGCTAAAATTAATGTGTTTATGAAAATGTTTATAGAATCTATGTACATATTTGAAATAATCACTCAGCAAATATTTTCTTATATTTATTAGAGATCCCTCTGGCAGAGTGGTACATAGATTACTTCAGGCTATTAACATTCTACATGCTATTGACTAACACTTTTGCACAGATTGTTGAGTGGCCACTTTGGAGCAAGAATGGAAAATATAAAAGTGCCAAGGAATGCCAGGATAAAGGAAGGGATATCACATTTAATTATTATACTTCTAAAAGTGAATGAAAGCAGATTGGAAAGATTATTAATCAAAATGGTTTTATGAGATTAATGCTCTGACATTAATCTCCTTCCTCCAAATCCCACTATATTACACTACCTACAAATGTATGACAAATACATAGCAATGACAAATGCCTTTTTAAAAAATATATTGAAGAGGTACAGCTGAACACAAAGCAAGGTAAGTATTAATAGTAGTAGAACAGGCTTTTTTTTTTTTTTTTCCTTCCTTGAGTCAAGATGCAGGAGTGGATCAAGGATTTATGCTAAAAGGTTACTGGGCTAATTGAAGGCCAAGAGTGGAAATCATGCAGGGTATTGGAGAATAAAAACACCCTACCTGTGGGAGAACTTGTGCAGATAATTGCACACCTAGGACTGGGCCATAACTAAGAGGAAAATCTTAAAACTTTAAAAAGCTGCAACTGTTGCTATTATAAGATCCTCAAAGACATAATAATAACACTCATAATAAAAGGACAGAAAATTATGGAACAAAAATGATCAAATTTTAATTAAAGGAGAGATGGATATGCAAATAAGCTGATTATAAAAATTCTGGAAATAAAAAATATTATCAAACTGAATCTTGGACTAGACATCATAAAAGAGAGAATTAGTGAATTGAAAGTTAATTTCCAAAGTAACAATAGATTGACAGCTAACATCATATCAGAACAAGGTATACCAAAAGACTGAATTTATTTCTTAATAATAGGGATAAATATAAATATCATCTATAATACTCATCACTAATCTTTGAAAGTAAGGACAGAATTATGCATAATCAAACATTCAAATGCTGGGTTTGGGGGAAGCTAATAAATAACATCTCTGTCTTCCAAACTGGATTAAAGCATATAGTATGGCAGACAGGAATGAAAAAAATGGAAATAAGATTATTTTACTTACTTCCAAATACATATCAGAGGCATGTCATAGATCTAGACAATTGTTTATTAAATGTATCCCCCCAAAACTCTAGCATTTTCCTGCAGAGGACAGTCATAGTTCAGGTTCTCCAGAAGACATACTCTGAGATTCTGATATTGAATGCAGGATGTTGATTGGGGAAGGCTTTCGGGAACAACTCCTTTGAGGGATGAAAAAAACAAGATTGAGCAGAAGGAGAAGGTGAACTGCAATAGAGTTAACTGATAAATGTTAACATTAATATGTGCACGGCCCCTACAATGATAACTATCAAACATTGCTTATAAAAAATCAAAGATATACACCTTATATATGAATAGGAAGACTCAAATTGTAAGATGTCAGTCCTTTCCAAATGATCTATAGATTCAATAAACTTTTAGAAAACATTTTAGTAGAAAAGGACAAATTTTAAAATGGAATTTGTTCATTTCTACTAATTATGAAAATGTATAAGACCTAGAATAGTCAATGCACTCTTGAAAAGGAATAGTAAGGAGAGTCACACTAGTTGATTTCAAGACTTGCTATAAAACCCCAGTAATCAAGACTGTATTTTATGTTCATAAAGGAAAAAAAAAATCCATCTGTGGAAAAGAATAGAGTCCAGAAGAATACCATGTTTATAAAAATTGATTTCCTTAAAGATACTAAAGCAATTAAAAAGAGGGAAAGAATAATTTTTTCAACAAAGAGTGCTGGGCAACTGGACATCTACATGGGAAAAAAATGAATCTTGACTCCTACTTCATATCTTACTTAAAAATAAATTTGAGATGAATCATGGGCCTAAGTATAAAAGCTAAAATTATAAAAATTCTCAAAGAAAACATAGTATGGTATTTTCAAAAACCTGAAGTGGGCAAAGGTTTCTTAGATAAAACAGAAAAAGCATTATCAGAAAAGAAACAGGTAAACTGTACTTCATCAAATTTATAAGAATTTGCACTTAGAAGGACACCATTCAGAAAATGAAATGAAAAGTCAAAACACATCCTGGGAGAAAAATTCATTCTCCCTCTCTCTCTCTCCTTCCTTCTTTCTCTCCCACCCTCCCCTCTCCCTGTTTGTCTTTTTCACAACCATCTTACAATCAATAATGTAAAGACAAACACCCCAAATTATAAAAAAAAGTGGCAAAAGTTTTGAGACTTCACAAATGAAGATATTTGAATGGTTAATAAACACTTTAAATTAAAACAACAATGAGGTACTACTACATAGCACTAGAATGTTTAAAATTTAAAAGGCAAGTGTGGGTAAATATATGGAAAAACTAGGACACTCACACATTATTGGTATGGTAAAAAATGATAAAACCATTTGGGAAAATAGGCAGTTTCTTATAAACTTATACATACTCCTACCCTATGACCCATTAATTCTACTCCTAGATGTTTACTCAAAGGAAATGAAAACAAATGTGCACATAAAGACCTCTGTGAAAATTATATAGCAGCTCTATTGATAAAAGCCAAAACATGTAAACAGCCTAAATGTTTATCAACAAGAGAATAGGTAAACCGTGGTGTATTCTTACACTGGCATACTTACTCAAAAATGAAAAGAAATGAACTCCTGATACACACAGCAACGTGCGTAAGTATCAAAAACAATATAGTGACTGAAAGAAGCCAGACACTAAAGGCGTGCATATGCTATGATTTCATTTATAGTAAGTTTAAGAACAGAGAAAACTAACCTATCCAATGGTGAAAGAAATCAGAACAGTAGTTGCTTTGAGTGTGAATTACTGGAAGGAGTCACAGAAGAACTATTTGATAGTTTATATATCCTAAATCTCTAGATAGATATGTAGACCAGAGAGCTGATGATACGAGTTCCAGTTTTAGTCCAAAAGTCTTGAAATAAGGTAATATGAGTCTTCTTACTGTTCTTTTTGAACATTGCTTTGGCTATCCTAGGTGCTGTATACAAAGATGTATATATATATATATATATATATATATATGTACATATATATGTGCGTGTATTTGTGTGTATATGTATATTATATATAGAAAGAAATTTATTAGCTAGCTAACTAGTTAGCTACAGATTTTATAAATATATTTATTTAGTATAATGAATTATAGACTATTTATTATAAAGAATTGGCTCATTTGGCTATGGAGGCTAAGAAGTCCCATGATCTGCTGCCTGCAAGATAGAGACCCAGGAGAGCCTGGTGGTGTAGTTCCAGTCTGAGTGTGAAGGCCTGAGAACCAGGAGAAGCAATGATGTTAAGTTCTAGTCCAAGTCTGAAGGCCTCAGAGCCAGGAGGTGCTGACTGTATAAGTTTCAATCTTAAGACAGGAGAAGACCTATGTCTCAGCTTCATCAGTCAAGCAGAGAGAATGAATTCTCCCTTCCTCCACCTTTTTGTTCTATTCAGACCCTCAAGGATTAGGTGATGGCCAGCCACATTTCTAGAGAGCATTCTGGTATAGTCAGTATGCCGATTTACATACAAATCTCATCCAGAAACATGCTCACTGACATACCCAGAAATAATACTTAACCAAATATCTGGGCATCTGTGGCCTGGACAAACTGACACATAAAACTAACCATCGTAGTAGTCATCTTTAAAAAATAATTGAACTGAACTCTGTAATTAGAAAATGAGCAAAGGGCTTGAATAGTTACTTCATCAGAGAGAATATTCAGATAGAAATAAGCACATGAAAAGATGTTAAAAATCATTAATCACTAGGGAAATTGTTAAAACAGCTATATGACACCACTATAACCTATTGGAGTGGTTAAAATAAAATGCTGACAATACCAAGTGCTGATGAATGTATGGAGCAACTGAATCATTCATACGCTGCTACTGAGAAGGGTACAGCCACTGGGGGGAAAATGTGTCAATTTCTTATATACTTATTTGTCTCAGCAGTTTTGTTCCTGAGCATTTTTCCTAAAGAAATGAACTTCAATCAAAAACCTAAACATAAATGTTCATAGTGGATTTATTTGTGAGAGCCAAAAATTGGAAATGGCTCAAATCTCATTCAGTGAGTGAAAGAATAAACAAATGGTGGTACATACATGCAATGGATACACAAAAAGAAATAAAAAGCAACAAACAAGAACAAACTCATGTTACACACAAAGACTTTCATGGATCTCAAGAGCATTTTGCTGAGTGAAAGACAATTTCAAAAGGTTGCATACTGTATGATTTCATTTATATAACTTTCTCAAAATTATATAATTATAGTTATGGGAAGTATATTAGTGGTTGCCAGTGATTAGACTGGGGGGAGGGTATGACTCTAAAGGGAAAACAAAGGAGTTTCTTTGGAAAGATGGAATAACTGTCTATTCTGATTGTGGTGGTAGTTACAATGAATTTATACATGTGATAAAATGTCATAGAAGCATAAACAAGCCAAAAAAAATAATAATGCATGTGAAAACTGGTGAATAAGTTCTGTGGTTTAGTAATGATATTGCAACAATGTCAGTTTCCTGGTTTTATTAATTGAACTTTGATTATATATCATTTGGACAAGTTGTGTAGAAAGTATACAGATAACTCTTAGTACTAATTTTGCAGCTTCTATGGGAGTTGTATATTCAAACTAAAAATTTTGAAAATGATTGAACTTTATGTTTAAGTTCTGTGCATTTCATTACATGTAAATTATAGTCCTATAAAACATTTGAAGTGCCTTCCATGCCCACATATGTTACATAACAAGGCCTCTGCCTTATTATATAAGAAAAGGGGCTTGTGTAATGATGACAATGTATTATGAATGGAGAGGTATGCATACCTCAGCTTTCTGAAACTGAAGATAAAAATATTTTTAAATCACTCATATGTCTAGAAATAGTACAGATAATGCCGTGGTAAGTTCATAGCATATACAATAATTTCACAATAATTTACAAATTATTCAAACAGTTGAATGAACTAAATCTAGATTTCACAGACGTAATGTACAGAGGAAAAAGCAAGTTGCAGAAAAAAGATACCACTTAATTTTGAAAATAATACTCTTAAAAATTTTGAATACCTGTATGCAGATACTGGAAGGTAGCTTTTAAGTGAACTTCAGTTTATAACATTTTATTTCTCTTTTTTAAAAAATATCTGGATAATAAGTAAATAGATATTTATTTTTGTGTGTGCTGTTTATGTCTTGACTTCTAAAAATACAAAATTTTAAAATAAATATTTAATAAAATCTTGTTTATGAAAAAAAGCAGGAGAAAGAGGAACTAACTGTTCTTTATTAAATGAGAGACATTCTCTATTTTTAAATTAAGTTGCTTGGTTTGGAGGTGAACCAGGATCCACTTGCTTAGAGAAGTCATGTTCCAAAATTCATACCTCTCATTTCATTGTGAAAATATGGGAAAAAATATTACAAACTTTGTAGATGGGGCTGCAAATGTGACCTGATCAGAAAACAAAGACCAATGAGAATTTTGCAAAATCACTATTTAAATATTTACTATTGAATTGCATATAAGAAGATTCCTATCTGACATTAACTCGAAACTGTTTCTAATGTTATAACCATTCAGAGTGTTTAATATTACAATGTTTTGGAGTTAAACATACATTTTTGTAGAACAAATATTAAAAGTATAGTTGATTATATTCCATTTTTAAATATATTCATTTTGCATGACATAGAAGAAAAGATATATTTTCTTTACGATTTCTCTACTTGTTACCAGTAAAAGGAAGAATGGTGTTCAATTTGAAAGCCAGTATTTTCTGAAATAGAATTCAAATGTATACACATATGCGCTACTGGACCTGTAACTAGCCTCTTTATGAAATTTCTAGGTTTGAATTTAAGCTGCTAGGTGGCACCATTGTGAAATTGTGTGTTATTGTTAAATTTCACTTGTAAATTTGATTCCCTGTTATAATCTGGCTCAATTAGTAACTGGCATTATTTTCTATTTTGGAAGAAACAATCTTTTGGATGTTAATGGCATAGATGACAACAAGGTTTTTGGAAGGCATGTGTTCACAAATATTTTCTTGATGTAGGTACATCTCGTTTGGAGGAGGGTGGGATTTAAATAGGTGTAGTGAAATTATGTCATTAAATTAAAGCAAATAAAACCTGATTTTAAAATCCTGAGGCTTATAGTTAAAGCTTCTTTAGCCAGCAGGAGGTTCCCCTATGTGGTTTACAGGTTTTTCCTTGTTTTGTAACTGGTCTCATCAAAATTGTGGTATTGCTTTGATAGTTCCCCCTTACTCCGGACTGGTTCTTTTGATATCTTAGTATTGGTGGAGCTATTCTAATTGGAACAGTAAATGCATACTCTTCTGCACTAATTGAAATAAAATCCAGAAAGAATGTGTAACATTTTTCACACTACGATCACAAGTGTAAATTGGAAGCCAAAGGTTATTTATTTCATTTTCAACAGTTTTCTACTGAGGTTTTTTGACAAAACAATTGTATCACTTAGCCAGATACATTTTAAAAAATGACTGATGCTATAGAATGGTTTCTATTCTGAGTTCAGTAATAGCAAACTTGCTTACTTAACAATGAGAATGTCATGCATATGGATGGGAAAGTGGGAAGAGGGGTGTAAAGGAGAAGAGCTAAGATCTGAATTTGAAAGAAGATGATCTTTACATTCTGGTTTCATGAGTTTTTGTAGCTCATCATATGGGGATAGCTTTTTAACTTACTCTATTTAAATTTTTCTCACATCAGACATTAAGGACAATGCTTTCTCAAAGGATTTCAAGCATCCTGTGGTTTGGGTGAAATCCCAGCTACTTTGAGGCTGCTTTGCTTTCCATCATGGCATTTTCTCCCACTTCAGGCTGAATCCTGATAAATCTTTACTTAATGATATTTGACATTATGTAAAACAATATTTTATAGACAAGAAGTGATTCTTTCAATTCTTAACTTCTGTGCAAGATAATAAAAGTTCAGAGAGTAATTTTAGATGAAATAAATTACCTAACACATATGTCCTTAAAATAAAGTATTTTGAAATTTCTATATATCTATCCCTACTCCCAAATTAGACTTAATGTATAGTATTTTTATATTAAAAGTTACTGTAATGAGAAGGTAGAGATCTCTTGTGACTTTGTTGTATGTGATGAAAGGCATATCAGAGAATTTTATGAGTGCTAAAACATGAATATTGCAGAAAATAATCCAATGTGACATTTCTAACATTTGATTAAGAATTAAATAATATCATTGGTAAATAAGTGATGTTAACTTATTTAAAGTTTCATCAGTTGCCTTTAAGATTGATTTTCATCAAAATTACTGTACTAAAATGTTTTCTTTTGTTGTACAGACTCAAATAGCAAACCTCAATTTTAAAATCGGCTCTTATTTGCAAAAAATGCTTTGACATAGTGCATTTGTTCTGCCTGGGCAGCAATAAAGGATTGTGGTATCATTTTGAAGAAGGTTGTTTGACAGAGCCTGTTTGTTTATTTGGGGTAATGTGAGCTGCATTCAGAAAATGCCATATTTTGTTTCATGATTGTATACATTCTCTCCCATTGCTCCCAGGCAAGGCTTGTAAGCAGAGAAGACACGGATTTAGACCTTTTTTCCATGACCAGTGGAAGTACTTTGTCTGCGAAGAGAGAAAAAAAAAATCAGGCACACAGACACTCAGCAGGATCTTCAAGTAAGTTGTGGTTTCCTTCAGAATTAATTTAGAAATCAGAAATGAATTGATGGAAACTAATGCCAGCAAGCATTCTTTTACAGATAAGGGGTAAGATGCCAGCAACCAGAACTGCCCAAAACTATGCATTTGAATTTTTTCCCTCTTTAAATGTCTTCTTTTGATATAAACAGAATTAAATTATTTCTAAAATTAACAGCATCAGTTTTTATTTTAATTGTATTCTGTGATTCAGTGGTCTACTTCCCTACCCCCACCCCCCCCCCCACCCCCCGCCATGGATTGTATTGAATTCTTCGATCATTTAGTTCTAAAAGAATTTGTTCAGGCTAATTTTTAAAAGTTGGATTTATATATCAAAGAAGTGTGTTTTGGTCTTTTGTCATTAATTTAATATATATTGTATGTAAAGTTTGTTTTTGAAGGAAACTTTTTTAAATAGCAGATTTTAGATAATAATATTACACTGTCAAAACCATGCTCTTAAAAACTATTTCCATTGATTAGATGACATTTTATGTTTATTAATGATGACTTCTTACATTTGTAAACCTGTCACACACGTCTATTACCTTTAATTTGGTAATATAACTATACATATATCATGGTTTCCACAAGAATTGCATAGCAGTTCTTAACTCTGAAAAGAATGTAAACATTTAAAAAATATCTGTATCTTAGGGTGTTTGGGGGTAATAAACCCTAATTTTTTCAAACTCTTCATTAACTTACACTGAGGCGATTTTGAAATAGTGTCTAAAGTGTTATGGTATGTTAGTATAAAAATGTTTTATTTAATATCATATTTTGTTAATTTCCTCAAAGTATAGTGAACCTCATAAGTCCACACATTAACTTACACTTCGTTTTAAGAAATAGTTATTCTGTAAAAAGACTTATTACTCATTGATGGTATTGTTATATACACACAAAGTCAATATTTGATTGAATATGGACAGTTCAGCAATCCAAATGGTGCTCTTCAGATAAATGAAAACTTCAAAATGAATCTCTGACTTTTCATCCAGGTACTTGGTATTATTAGATTCCAGTCATTTAAATCCATTAGTATATGCAAGTTCATTTTGATAAATTTTAATTTTGCTTTAAAATTGTACTTTAAATATGCTTAACGTAAAAATATTTCCCAGGCTTCAAAGTTCTTAGAGTGCTTGAATTTTCCCTACTTGATTATAGAATCTGGTCGTAAAAGTTTGCTGTAGTCAATATGGTTAAGAAATATTTTAGGTCCATTCACCTAAGTAAAATTATTCATTTAATATAAATTTTCTACAGCAACATGGTGTGTTAATTATATCAATTATATATGTATATACACATATACATATAAAACATTTCATAAGGAATCAACCTGTGCCACACATAATAATAAATAATGCCATATCCTTTTTGAGCATTGCGTATTACAAACTCACATGATATCACTTTGAAGCAATGTAAGTAAAAAGAAACAAACTAAATAAACTTTTAACAAAAATTGCCTTGTCACTTTACAGAATATCAAAACTTCTGTTCATAATGTACCATCTGAATGTTAAAACATAAATAACTCAGTAAGTCAGCAACTATCCTGAAATGCACAGACTTCATCTTTCACTTACATACCATTGAATCACAGATTTTAGAGTATACAAGATCATTATTGGGAGTTCATTTCTTAAAACTTTCTCTAAGAAACTGAAATAAGGCAATTCTCACTGTAATTTCAATTAGTTGTCAATAAGTGACATTGTTGCAAACACTACTGATCTCTAAATCTGTTCACTAAGTGATGATTTGACAAGCCACTTCAGAAAAATATTTTCTATTAAATAACAGAATGAATATGAATAAATACTACTTGCTGAATTACTGTCATTACTAGTTTATTATGATGCCCATGTAATAAAATGGTAAAGGATGTCAGCTCTGATGCCAGTTTGCCTAGGTTTGTATCCTGACAATTTCCTCATCCTTAAAATGGGAATAATACCTACCATGTAGAGCCATTTTAGGATCAAACATAGCACATTTAGAATAGATTCTGGCTCACAATAAGTGCTTAGTAAATGTTCTTCGTAACTGCCACCCACACATAGCTGTAAAAAAAACTTGAGGTAAGATATTGAAATCTCTAGTGTCTAGTCACATGGGCTAACTAGCTCAGTTTAAAAAAAACATACTCAATAGTTACTTGACTGAAAATCTTGGCATAGCTTATTATCCATAGAAATCTTTTAACTCTCAAAATCTTTGGGTCCTAGGCCCCCATGGCCCTGGGCCAACCACTTACAGTCTTGGTATTTTGAAAGCTCTTTTTCCTGCAGCTTTCTCTCTCTCAAAATCTTCTCACCTTATTTTTTTTTAAATTTATTTATTATTTTCTGGGGGATACACCAAGTTCAATCATCTGTTTTTATACACATATCCCAGTATTCCCTCCCTTCCTTGACTCCCCCCCCTCGAGTCCCCCCCACCCTCCCCATCCCAGTCCTCTAAGGCATCTTCCATACTCGAGTTGGACTCCCTTTGTTATACAACAACTTCCCACTGGCTATCTATTTAACAGTTGGTACTATATATATGTCTGTGCTACTCTCTCGCTTCATCTCAGCTTCCCCTTCACCCCCCGCCCCCCTCAAACCTCGAGTTCTCCAGTCCATTCTCTGCATCTGCATCCTTGTTCTTGTCACTGAGTTCATCAGTACCATTTTTAGATTCCGTATATGTGAGTTAGCATACAATATTTGTCCTTCTCTTTCTGACTTACTTCACTCTGTATGACAGACTCTAGGTCTATCCACCTCATTACATATAGCTCCATCTCACCCCTTTATATAGCTGAGTAATATTCCATTGTATATATATGCCACATCTTCTTTATCCATTCATTTGTTGATGGGCATTTTGGTTGCTTCCATGTCCTGACTATTGTAAATAGTGCTGCAATAAACATTATGGTACATGTTTCTTTGGGGATTATGGTTTTCTTTGGGTATATGCCCAGTAGAGGGATTACTGGATCATATGGTAGTTCTATTTGTAGTTTTTGAAGGAACCTCCAAATGGTTTTCCATAGTGGCTGTACCAACTTACATTCCCACCAACAGTGCAGGAGAGTTCCCTTTTCTCCACACCCTCTCCAACATTTGTGGTTTCCAGACTTTGTGATGATGGCCATTCTGATTGGTGTGAGGTGATACCTCATTGTGGCTTTGACTTGCATTTCTCTGATGATGAGTGATGTTGAGCATCTTTTCATGTGTTTGTTGGCCATCTGTATGTCTTCTTTGTAGAAATGTCTATTTAGGTCTTCTGCCCATTTATGGATTGGGTTATTTGCTTTGTTGGTATTATTAAGCTTCATGAGCTGCTTGTCTGTTTTGGAGGTTAATCCTTTGTCCGTTCTTTGATAGGCAACTATTTTTTCCCATTCTGAGGGTTGCCTTCTAGTCTTGTTTATGGTTTCTTTTGCTGTGCAAAAGCTTTTAAGTTTCATGAGGTCCCATTTCTTTATTCTTGATTTTATTTCCATGATTCTAGGAGGTGGGTCCAAAAGGATCTTGCTTTGATGGATGTCATAGAGTGTTCTGCCTATGTTTTCCTCAAGGAGTTTTATAGTGTCTGGCCTTACATGTAGGTCTTTAATCCATTTGGAGTTTATATTTGTGTATGGTGTTAGGAAGTGTTCTAATTTCTTTCTTTTACATGTTGCTGTCCAATTTTCCCAGCATCACTTATTGAAGAGGCTGTCTTTTTTCCATTGTATATTCTTGCCTCCTTTGTCAAAGATAAGGTGCCCATATGTGTTTGAGCTTACTTCTGATTTCTCTATTCTATTCCATTGATCTTCCTTTCTATTTTTGTGCCAGTACCATACTGTCTTGATCACTATGGCCTTGTAGTATAGTTGGAAGTCAGGAAGCCTGATTTCACCAACTTCATTTTTCCTTCTCAAGATTGCTTTGGCTATTCAGGGTCTTTCGTGTTTCCATACAAATCGTAAGATTTCTTGCTCTAGTTCTGTGAAAAATGCCATTGGTAATTTGATCGGGATTGCATTGAATCTGTAAATTGCTTTGAGTAGTACAGTCATTTTCACTGTGTTGATTCTTCCAATCCAGGAACATGGTATGTCCCTCCATCTGTTTGTGTCGCCTTTGATTTCTTTCATCAATGTCTTAAAGTTTTCTGCATACAGATCTTTTGCCTCCTTAGGCAGGTTTATTCCTAGGTATTTTATTCTTTTGGTTGCAATGGTAAATGGGAGACTTTTCTTAATTTCTCTTTCTGCTCTTCCGTTGTTAGTGTATAGGAATCAAGAGATTTCTGTGCATTAATTTTGTATCCTGCTACTTTACTAAACTCATCAATTAGTGCTAGCAGTTTTCTGGTAGAGTCTTTAGGATTTTCTATGTATAATATCATGCCATCTGCAAAGAGTGACAATTTTACTTCTTCTTTTCCAATTTGGATTCCTTTTATTTCTTTTTCTTCTCTGATTGCTGTGGCTAAAACTTCCAAAACTATGTTGAATGATAATGGTGAGAGTGGACACCCTTGTCTTGTTCCTGTTCTTAGAGGGAATTCTTTCAGTTTTTCCCCATTTAGAACGATGTTGGCTTTTGGTTTCTCATATATGGCTTTTATTATGTTGAGGTAATTTCCTTCTATGCCCATTTTCTTAAGAGCTTTTATCATAAATGGATGTTGAACTTTGTCAAAAGCTTTTTCTGCATCTATTGAGATGATCATATGGTTTTTATCCTTCAATTTGTTGATATGATGTATCACATTGATTGATTTGCGTATATTGAAGAATCCTTGCATCCCAGGGAGAAACCCCACTTGATCATGGTGTATGATCTTTTTGATGTGCTGTTGGATTCTGTTAGCTAGTATTTTGTTGAGGATTTTTGCATCTATATTCATCAGTGATAATGGTCTCTAATTTTCTTTTTTTGTGACATCTTTGCCTGGTTTTGGTATCAGGGTGATGGTGGCCTCGTAGAATGAGTTTGGGAGTGTTCTGCCTTCTGCAATATTTTGGAAGAGTTTGAGAAGGATTGGTGTTAGCTCTTACCTAAATGTTTGATAGAATTCATCCGCGAATGCATCTGGTCCTGGGCTTTTGTGTGTTGGGAGATTTTTAATCACTGCCTCAATTTCTGTACTTGTGATTGGTCTGTTCATAGTTTCTATTTCTTCCTGGTTCAGTCTTGGAAGATTGTATTTTTCTAAGAATTTATCCATTTCTTCCAGGTTATCCAATTTATTGGCATATAGTTGCTTGTAGTAGTCTCTCATGATCTTTTGTATTTCTGTGGTGTCTGTTGTTACTTCTCCTTTTTCATTTCTAATTCTGTTGATTTGCATCTTCTCCCTTTTTTTTCTTGATGAGTCTGGCTAATGGTTTATCAATTTTGTTAATCTTCTCAAAGAACCAGCTTTTAGTTTCATTGATCTTTGCTATGGTTTCCTTCCTTTCTTTTTCATTTATTTCTGCTCTGATCTTTATGATTTCTTTCCTTCTCCTCACTTTGGGGTTTCTTTTTTCTTCTTTCTCTAATTGTTTTAGGTGTAAGGTTAGGTTGTTTATTCGATAATTTTCTTGTTTCTTAAGGTAGGTCTGTATTGCTATAAACTTCCCTCTTAGAACTGCTTTTGCTTCATCCCATAGGTTTTGGGTTGTTGTGTTTTCATTGTCGTTTGTTTCTAGATATTTTTTGATTTCCTCTTTGATTTCTTTAGTGATTTCTTGGTTGTTTAAGAGTGAATTGTTTAGCCTCCATGTGTTTGTATTTTTTACCATTTTTTTCCTGTAATCGATATCTAGTCTCATGGCATTGTGGTCTGAAAAGATGCTTGATATGATTTCAATTTTCTTGAATTTGCCAAGGTTTGATTTGTGACCCAAGATGTGATCTATCCTGGAAAATGTTCCGTGTGCACTTGAGAAGAAGGGGTATTCTGTCATTTTTGGATGGAGTGTCCTATAAATATGAATTAAGTTGAGATGGTCTAATGTGTCATTTAAAGCTTGTGTGTCTTTATTTATTTTCTGTTTGGATGATCTGTCCATTGATGTAAGTGGGGTGTTCAAGTCTCCCACTATTATTGTGTTCCTGTCGATGTCCCCTTTTATAGCTGTTAGCATTTGCCTTATGTATTGAGGTGCTCCTATGTTGGGGGCATAGATATTTACCATTGTGATATGTTCTTCTTGAATGGATCCCTTGATCACTATGTAGTGTCCTTCCTTGTCTCTTGTAATAGTCTTTACTTTCAAGTCTAATTTGTCTGATATGAGGATTGCTACTCCAGCTTTCTTTTGGCTTCCATTTGCATGGAATATCTTTTTCCATCCCTTTACTTTCAGTCTATATGTATCCCTTGGTCTGAAGTGGGTTTCTTGTAGGCAGCATATAGAAGGGTCTTGTTTTTGTATCCATTCAGCCAGTCTGTGTCTTTTGGTTGGAGCATTTAATCCATTTACATTTAAGGTGATTATTGACAGGTATGTTCCAATTACCGTTTTCTTAATTGTTTTGGGTTTGTATTTGTGGGTGTTTTCCTTTTCTTGTGTTTCCTACTTAGAGAAGTTCCTTTAGCACTTGTTGTAAGGCTGGTTTGGTGGTGCTGAATTCTCTGAACTTTTGCTTGTCTGGAAAGCTTTCGATTTCTCCATCAAATCTGAATGAGATTCTTGCTGGGTAGAGTATTCTTGGCTGTAGGTTTCTCTCTTTCAGGACTTTCAGTATGTCCTGCCATTCCCTTCTGGCCTGCAGAGTTTCTGTAGAAAGGTCAGCTGTTATCCTGATGGGTTTTCCCTTATATGTTATTAGTTGCTTTTTTCTTGCTGCTTTTAATAGTTTTTCTTTGTGTTTAATTGTCGTTAGTTTGATAAATATGTGCCTTGGTGTATTTCTCCTTGGGTTCATTCTGTATGGGACTCTCTGTGCTTCTTGGGCTTGATTAATTATTTCCTTTCCCATGTTGGGGAAGTTTTCCACTAGAACCTCTTCAAATATTTGCTCAGACCCTTTCTTTTTTTTCTTCTTCTTCTGGGATGCCTATAATTCGAATGTTGGTACGCTTAATGTTATCACTGAGGTCTCTGAGACTGTCTTCTATTCTTTTTATTCTTTTTTCTTTTTCCTGCTCTGTGGTGTTTACTTCCCCCGTTCTATCTTCCAACTCACTTATTCGTTCTTCTGCCTCAGTCATTCTGCTGGTTATAGCATCTAGAGTATTTTTAATTTCAGTTATTTTGTTATCCATTGCTGTTTGTTTTTCTGAGTTCTTATGAACTGTTTCTTGTACTTTCTCTATTTTGTTATCGAGATTTTGTATCATTTTTACTATCATTACTCTGAATTCTTTTTCCTATTTCCTCCTCATTTATTTGGTCTTGTGGGTTTTTTTTCCTGCTCCTTTGCCTGCATGGTGTTTCTTTGTTTCCTCATGGTTGTCCAGACTTTTGGGGTTGCTTGTCCTGGCGATAGGGGTGTTTATAGAAGACTGTCCAAGCTTCAGACTAATGGCCAAGTATTGGATTAAACAAATACTAAGTCTAGGAAACACATACATGTATAAGAGACACAATTACTGAATCCATTAGGACATAAGGCTCTGGAAAGACCTGACAGAACCCCAGTGTGCTATCAGATATTCAAAGAGAAACCCAAGAGAAATTGACAACTGAAACAGAACAAATCAGAGACAAAGCAAAAGCAAACTAACAAACAAATAACACCTTAAACATACAAACACTAATCCAGGGAGACTTTGTAAGCTAGAATCAAATATAGAAAAGAGCTAGTGTACCCCCAGACAGAATGGAGATTCTCAGAATGAAATCAGACAATTGTACTAAGAACTAAGATAAAGACAAAAACCTAATATTAAATACCAAGGTGGTGCGTCATCTGGAGAATAGAGCAAGGAGTCTGAGCAGATCGATAGTGTTGCTTATAAGTATGTTAAGATAAAATAAACTTAAAATGGCTGGAAGAAAGGGGAACAGAAGAGCATAGTGTGGTTGGAAATATGCAAATAAAAAGAAAGGAATAGAAATGTATAAAAGATAGGGATGAAAGGAAAGTATGAAAGATACATTGTCTGTACTACCAAAAACTTAGCTAGATATAGAAGTATATAAAAAGGCAAAAAAATAAAAATGGAATAAAAAAATCATTTAAAAAATTATGTTATAAAACTTGTAGATCCCTTAGGACTAAGATTGTAATTAATAAAGGAAAAAAAAAAGAAAAAAAAAGAATGAAAAAAAAAGAAAGAGAGAAAAAAAAAAAATCCAGAACTGATCCCAGAATGGACCAGTTCAGTAGGATTGATACTAATATTTCTGTTTCCTTAGAGTCTCAGCTGTAAGTGTCCTACTCGCCTTGGGTTTTTTTGCATTATTCTGTGACCAGCAGAGGTTCCTTTATTGTTTGTCTGTAAGCTTGGTGTGTGGGGAGGGAGAGGGTATGATAGTGGCTCCTTCCCCTGGGAGTGAGTGAGCAGTGGTGCACTGTTGTTTCAGTCGGGCTTGGAGGTGCCTGTTGCAGAGGGATGCCAGTGGCTCAGGTGTAAACAGAAAGTCTTAGAGTTGGGCCTCTCTTGGGTTTTTTGTTTTTTCTTGGCAGCCTCCCTGCTGCCTACGTTCCAATGAGTTTTAATCTAGCCCCGCCCGAGTGCCTGAGGGTGCTTGTTATCCCTGAGCACCTTAGGTGGCCCACAGGGCGTCTCTCCACTACCTGTTGCAGAGGCACTGAAAGAGAGAGAGAGGCTATGTGCACCGCTCCTCCCCCCACCCCCCCCCCCCCACGAGCCTGCAGCATCCAGCCACCATCATGGCCAGGCAGCTCTCAGGGGCAGGCACTCCTCGCCTCGGACCTCTTCCCTCCTGTCCTCTAGGTCGGTCACCTTACTGGCAACAATGTTTCTCACCCTGAACTGGCTCTCCGGTTCCCATGCTCCCACTCCCGGACCATCTGTTCAGCTGTGGATCAACGTCTCGGTCCAGGAACGCTGAGCTGCAGTGCAGACCCTCCGTGTGTTTCTCACTCCCTCCTGTCTGCCACAGCTCCGCTGCTTCACCCTCTTTGAGCCGTCGTAGATGCCTCCCTACCAGTTATGTCGGGATCCTTGTGGTCCTTTCTGGTGTCCGAGGCCGTCTGCTGGTGTTCAGCTGGTTCTCTGTGGGAATTATTGCGTCCTTCAGTGCATTCCCAATGCATCTGTGGAGAGGGATGCATTCCATGTCCCTGTACTTCGTGGCCATCTTTTTTCTCCTTGTCACCTTATTAAAACTAAAATATTTCTTTTAGCTTTGCAATCCAAATCTAGAGAGTAGTTTATGGGCTGCAGCTATAAAACTCTTTCAGCCTTTGAACTTCTCTAGGTATTTCTCTTTCAAATGTTGCTATAATATTTGTAACATATATTCTTTAGACTTAGATACATTCAGGTTTAAAATCCCCATTCCACCATCACACATAAGTTGTGTGACCTTGGGTAAATCATTTAACCTCTAAGAATGAGTTTTTTTATAGTTATGATCTATAAAATGGGAGTATAATGTCTATCTCATAGAGTTTTAGTGAGGAATACACAAGTAAAAATATATGTAAAGTATGTGATATATTGCCTAGCAATAAGTAAGGGCTTAAAGTATAGTCCTTGTTGTTTGCATTGTTTGCTACTGTTGTATGTCTTATGTTACTGTTGCATTACTTTAAATAACTTCAGGGTAGAGTTGTCTTCCTTTTCTGTGTGTCAAATAATACCAGAACCAGTGTACTTTCAGCATGCCATCCATCTCAAGCAATACTGTCTTTTCTTAGAGAATTTCCTAAATTTTTGCCTTTTTCCTTTTAGGTCTTATTGCTCTCTTACAAGAGGCCAAGGGAATCTTCTGCTACCTAGCTTTCTAATCTATTTTACGACTTGAAAAGAGATGAAAGAGGTCCCATTCTTATTTAAAAATGTGCTATTTATAAAGTGACTATGCCAAGAAATTTCCTCATTTAGACAATATTTAGATAAAAATATTTGATTTCCTTAAATGGTTTTGGTTTTCTCAATTAGTGTTCCCATTTAATACTTAAAATAAAGGTTGCATTACAATAATAATAACTTTATTGCTCTAGCAATTTATAACTTAACCAATTTCTTTTAATTTTCTTTTCTTATTTATAATGATTATTTTTCTTTGATAGCTAATATAAATGAGACTTAGAGAGTTTATTTAATTTGACTTCGACACACGCAAAAAAAAACTTAGCAAGGGAAAGCAGCAACTTGAACCCATCTTTTCTTATTCCAAACTCAGTGCTATGTTGTCTTCTGTTCTTCCTTGGGCTAAAATATATAGTTTAGTAAGAATAGAACATAATTGATATAGTTCCTCTCATTCATTTATTCATTCATTCAAGAGCCATTTATTGATGGATCATTGCTCATTATATACCTAGTTTAGGTTTCCAGTTGCTTTTTTCTCATCATCTCTGCAGTTTCCAGGGCATACTCCATTTTTAAAGTTAGCCAGGGATTGAGAATCCACAATACCTCTGTATGAGTGCATACTCAGCCCAAAACCAGCTTCTTCTTTGAGTATGTCTAAATTCTCATGAAATGTAAGCCGTTTTAATATGGTACTGAATTTTCTGAATATGAAAAAAAATATTTTTCAGAAGTAAAGCCGCTAATGTTGTTGGAATGAAGAAGGCTTCTTGGAGGCAATATACTTGATCTGTACCTAGAATGACATTTGGGATTTAAGCAAGGAAAACAGTGGAAATAAAGCCATCTAAACAAAGGCAAAGGGTGAAATATGAATATATATTTGTGAAACTTTGAGGACTCTGTCTGGACCAGAGATTCCACATACTGAAGTAATGTAAAGTAAGGTTGCATTAAAAATGAAGCCTAGTTTCTGGTAAGTTTGAAAGTACAGTGGAGGAATTGGACTTTCCTACTGATAATGAGTAACTAACAAAGATTTCTGAAAATACCTTAGTGTTTTAGAAAGCCTAAGATCAGTTGAAGAAAGGCATTCTGAGTCAATCCTAACATTATACAATGCCTCCAATATATAGACAAAGTAATTTTACAGCTCTTATCAAAAAATATTAATTCGATTATCAAAAGTACAAAGTGAAACAAAACAAAACAAACAGAATAACAAAAAAGTACAAAGTGAAATATATAGTTTACTAGATGTCAATACTCTATAATATGTGAGATTGAGAGACTAAAGGTGGTAGCTAAAGCAAAAGTAGATTTCAAGGGTGAAAAACTTTATTCCATATTTACTAATTACATTCCATTAACATAATTTAAAACTTACAAGTCAAGAATTATTAGCATGTTATTTATTCATGTATGTCTCTGTATATATGTACATATATATGGTATCTAATTTGTACATAGCGCAGTATATGCACATAATATGCATTTATAATCCCTCACTGAGTAAACCTAAGACTTAAATAGTGTTCCATATATCTGTGGGTCATTATACAAACCACATCATGCGTACATAGTGGGTGGAAGCAATTGCGTGCCTACAATAAGCAAAGCTCTATACAGATCGTTAAGCAAGTACAAAGATGGAGAGGTACAAATTAGAATAGCCACTACAGTGTTGAAGGAGAAAAACAAAGTTGGAAGACCAGCACATCCACTTCAATACTTACCATAAAGGGAAAAGCAAATTAAAATTAGATACCACCATACATCTGTTAGAATGGCCAAAATCTAGAACACTGACAAAGTCAAATGCCAGCAAAGATGAGGAGCAGAAAGATCTTGCGTTCGTTGCTAGCGGAAATGCAAAATGGTGTAGCCACTTTGGAGGACAGTCTGGAACTCTCTTCCAAAACTGAACATACTCTTACCATATGATCCAGCAGTTTTGCTCCTTGGCGTTTACTCAAAGGAGTTGAAAGCTTGCATCCACACAAAAACCTACACATGGGGCTTCCTAGGTGGCGCAGTGGTTAAGAGTCCACCTGCCAATGCAGGGGACACGGGTTCGATCCCTGCTCCAGGAAGATCCCACATGCCGCGGAGCAACTAGGCCCATGCGCTACAACTATTGAGCCTGTGCTTTAAAGCCCATGAGCCACAACTATTGAGCCCATGTGCTGCAGCTACTGAGGCCCACTCACCTAGAGCCCATGCTCTGCAACAGGAGAAGCCACAGCAATGAGGAGCCCGTGTGCCACAACAAGGAGTAGCCCCCACTCACTGCAACTAAAAAGAAAGCCCGTGCACAGCAGAAAAGACCCAACACAGCCAATAAAATAAATAAATAAATTAAAAAAAAAAACCTACACATGGATGTTTATAGCAGCATTATTCATAATTGCCAAAATTAGGAAGCAACCAAGATGTCCTTTAGTGGGTGAATGACTAAATAATCTGTAGTACATCCAGATAATGGAATATTGCTCAGTGCTAAAAATAAATGAGCTACCAAGGCATGGGAAGACATGGAGGAATCTTAAACGCATATTAATAAGTATAAAAAGTCAACCTGAAAAGGCTACATACTGTATGATTCCAGCTATGTGACATTCTTGAAAAGGTAAAATTATGGAAACAGTAAAAATATCAAAGGTTGTAGGGGCTTAGGTGGAAGATGAATAGATTGAGCATAGAGGATTTTTAGGGCAGCAAAAATAATCTGTATAATACCATAATGATGGATACATGCCATTCATTGTACATTTTTCTAGAGCCATAGAATGTACAAAACCAAAAGCCAAGAGTGAACTGTAATGTAAATTATGGACTTTGGGTGATTATATTTTGTCAATTTAATTTCATCGGTTGTAACAAAGGTCCTCTCTGGTGGGGATGTTGATAATGAAAGAGGCTATGCATGTGTGGGGCAGGAGGTATAAGGGAAATCTCTGTACCTTCCTCTCAATTTTTCTGTGAACCTGAAATTGCTCTAAAAAAAATAAAGTCTTAATAAAAATGAGGGGGGAAGAAAGAAAAGAAAAGCTCGGAAGGGTGTTCCTTGTCAGCTATTGCCTGAGATTTACTTTGGAATAAGTGGGATTTAGCTTTTAATTTTATAAATAAATCACCCAGAGCTAAGAAGGCAGAAAGTTGTAGAGCTGAGACTCAAATCTGGGCCTTCTGATTCCTAGTGTAAATATATCAATTGCTTCCCATCCAACTTGTCTGCATCATAAATGTTTTGCTTCTATCTATCTAAATGTAAAGATGGAACAAAAATATACTATTATAAATTATGATTTTTTTTAAGTACAAAGAGGAATTGTATATGCTTAGCACAAAGAAAGCACTTAAGAGAATAAATGAATTTATCAGCCATTGTTGCTTTTCTCCCATATCATATCTTCATATTACCTTATTTTTCAATGGCTATTGTCTTCTCCAGAACAAGGGAAAACATTTCCATTAACATTTTACAGCCTTCTCTCTAAACTGCTCATATGAGATTTATACTAGTAAACGGTTGCAGATTTTAAAGAAAGGTTATGTGTAATATGTTATAAATAGCATGCTATTATGGAATTCAGTCAACATGAAGGGGGAATTTTGAAGGACTTAGCCTCTATCAGGGAGGAAAATCTAAGCACTTTCTTTCAGATTACATTGGCCACAACAGCATGGTACTAATTTTCTATGTTTCTGGTTTATTCTCCTTCTCTCCTGCTAGTGTGTGTGTTCTAGGAGGGCAGGGAATTTAATGAAGTATCCTTGGTATCTAGACTAACTCTCTGGCGTATGGTAGGCCCTTTGATGTATATTTGATGAATGAATTAATGGATGAATGAATGAATATGGCCATCCATTAGCTGCATTAGAGCGAGAAAAGAGAATATCTGAAATTTTTTTCATGTTCCATAGTGGGAGGCAGGCTGTACTGACAAAGAAGATTTTTACTGTTTGGTAGACATTCAAGTATCTGCCAAGGCTTCTAAGAGCACCTGACATGTTCAAAATTCTGGTACCATTATCATTAAAGAGTACAATTTGCCTAAATGGTAAGGATTTCCTTCTGGGTGAGTCTTTCATACAGCCTAGCTCATTAGCTACAAGTTCCCATGGGTCTAGGCTACATGAAGCCAATCCTGTCATTTGTTCATTCAAAAATATGTATGGAGTGCTCCTTGAAGGCCATTGCATCATACAGGGGAAAGAGTGCTGGGCCACACCAGCATAATTCTGGCCTTCATGGAGTTGTAATCTACATAAACATCTACTGTGACAGTCTGGGTCCAATCAGGAGATAGTTATTGTAAAGTAGGTTAAATAGGGAAAGTTTTAAGTATTATTTATGCTAAAGGAACAAATATAAAATATAAGGAATGGTATATCCTAGGGCTGAGGAAGAGCACCCAAGGAAGATAAACGTGGACGTTCGGACTTCATTGGAGAAGGTATGGCTTGGGCACTGAATAGCAGAGAAGTTCTTGGTTTAGCCACACCAAGGCTGCTTTGGGGTTCCTGGGCAACTCTCTGGAGCAAAGGAGGGGGATGGTGGTGAGCGGTGGATAGCGTAGGCATGCAGTGAGAGTGGACTTGATGAGGGCAGAAGGTGTGCAGGCTTTGATTGCCCCGTGGAGAGGAGAGCACACAGGTTATGCCTGGGTGGGAGCTGCAAGGGGCCTATGGCTCAGGCTGGCTGTATCAGAGGGCCTCAGACCCACAAGGCCAACCCCACCACCTCCATCTGTGCTAGAAATTGCAAAGTCTCTTCCTCCGGCGGTGACCCTTCCATACCCTCTACTGAGAAGGCTTCATGTTTTTCTCACTTTAAAGGAGAAATGCTTAAAGCAATTGTTTTATCACAAAACATGTAATGAAGGGCGTATTCATCGCTGAGGCACTACACTGATACCTGACATAAGTGGGTGCTCCCTATTCTCCGAATACAGTCACTTATATATATGCATATGAATTATCAGGATAGGTATGAAAAATCCTTGTAAATTGTTCTCCAAAAGAGATGCACAACGTGGACCAAATTAAGGTCTAGTTTTATTTTACTGGGGGCATCTTAGGCCAAAAAAGCATTTTTAATTGAGAAAAATTGCAAATATTTTTTACAATTGAGAAAAACTAAGGTGAAGTATAAGAAAACCTCAAATTGCTAAGATAATGTTGTTCCATCATTCTTTTCCTCTTTCTTCTAAGTTTTAGAAACTATTGATACTTCCAGCCTATAACACGTCATTAACTAGGGAAAGCAATTAACTAGGGAACGACTTTAATAAAGTATAGCGTATCCCTCACTAAATTGGAATTATGAAGCACAGAGGTGAGAGGTGATTGACGTGTCCATTGCATTTTTAAACACATTTTTAAACACTGAGAGACAGTGTGGTATTGGTAAGAGGATGTGTTAAGAGATTGAGAAATCAATTTCTAGTCCTGCGTCAGCTTCTCACCAGCTTGCTTGTGACCTTAGGTTTGGTAGGAAAAGGCACTCTGGAATAATGGAAAGAAATTTGGAGTAGGCCAGATTTGAATTTGAATCCTATTTCTTACACATATGTTTTTGTGAGCTTAGATGAGATACTTCAGGTTTCGTTTATTCATTTAGAAAATATCCTGGGACTTCCCTGGTGGTCCAGTGGTTAAGACTCCACGCTCCCAATGCAGGGGGCCCAGGTTCAATCTTTGGTTAGGCAACTAGATCCCGCATGCTGCAACTAAGACCAAAGCAGCCAAATAAATAAATACATATTTAAAATATATATACATATACTCCTGAAAATTAGATGAGTATATAAATATATATTTTGTGTTCATGTGGGAAAAGGGAGAGAAAAACAAACATAAATGAGATCCAAGAATTCTTATAGTTTTAAAATTCCATAATTCTGCAATTAAAACAATAAAACTTTGTACATGACAGTTTTCCAATTAAAAGGCAACAGAAGCTATTATTTCTGATGTTTTATTGTATGAAAATCATGTTTGTAACTGAAAATTTTCTCCATGCCAGAATACTTCTAAATGACCCTGATTTCAATCATTGCTTAAATTATCTCTAATTACTTTAGCTAAGCACAGTCAACTGAGATGGGGGATAAATCTTTCTTTTAAATGTTTTCCAAATAAAGATCAGAAAATTCCATCATCCATGAGAAATGGTAGCTATTTCATAAAATCAAGTTGAGTTTAAAAAATCTAGGAGTGATTCTAAAACTCAATATGCTTACTAAAATAATTTGGCTTAAGAATATTCTATGGTAAATACTTAGTAGTTGATATCAATGTCTCAATACATTTTTTTAAAAAGAGAAAAAAATTTCCCATTGAGAACCCAGTCAACATTACACAGGGTGGTATTTTGAAATTATCTTTAGCTTAATATTTAGCTAGATAGTTACTTTTCAGAAAGAAGTTGCTTGTAAATTTTAAAGTAAATAGGGAACCAACTATAGACCTACAGGTAGGAGGTAATTTAATAAATAGGTTATCCTGAATGTAATTAGTAAAGTCTATGAAATTTTGTACAAATATAAATTGTTATTACAGAAAAAACAAAGAAATAACATGTTAGGCAGCTATCCTCATTAAAAGAAATTTCAATTTTTCAACTTATAGAACTGTGTGAAGGGTGGCCTTGTTTTTAAATCTGGTTATTCTCATGCAGAATATTAATTAGAGAACCAGGCCCACAGTCTCTCCTGAAGAAAGCAGTGTATGTTTTGAAAATTCTAGTGTATTTATGGGCAAAAACCAGAAGGAAAGAGAGGATTTCTCTTTTTTTTTAGGGGTTCTCTTTTGAAAATAAGGCTAATAACATTAATAATACTTTAAATCCACCCTGAATGAATTGTATCTATGAAGTTTTTTATGGCTGTTTTAATTAATGAACACATATATATATTATACATTAGGCATGATTCTGTCTCTAATAGAGATGATTTCAAATTCAATTAAATATCAAAATTCTAAACTTTTTAAAAGTACGTCTTATAATTAATATAGCAAATATTACAAGTTTTTTTAAAAAGTAGGGCTTAAATTTATTTTCAAAGATTAAAAATTTTATTATTTTGGTCTTTCAAAAACATGAACAATATATCTTATATGAAATAGCTTTGGTTTTTCTCTCTGAAAGTATTAATAATAAATTCCATCCAAAGCAAAGATGTGATAATGAATTGCAATGTTAATTTTTAACGTGGGAAGACCCACATCTGTGGTCATGAGCCGTCTCTCTTCACTCCTACAGTAAGGAAACTTGATTGGGTGAATATAGTTGCAAATACAGTTATAAATGACTTTATTTTAATTTATGTATATAATACTGGTTACTGATGCTTCACTGGTGAATTTACCTCCCCATTTTATCATCTTGCTGCTCTCCAAGTCTTCTGCCAACCTACTCCTCACCTGAATCTCCTTTGAAGTTTCCCTTTTTTCAAGGCTCCAACATCTTTACCTAGCATTTTGACCATTTTGCAGCTCTGCTACTTCCAACTGATTCCCTACATTCCATAACTTATATTTACAAATCAATTATTTCCTCACTGGATGTATGTTTTACATTTAACTTAATTTTCTGTCACATAGAATGGTCAAAAGGTGAGTGAAAGTTATGTTTAATTATGTCCTTCCATATTTTTTAGTATAGACTGAAACTATAAAAAATAATAAATTTGAGTTTTGGTTCAGTTGTTCACTAATTGACTAGCATATTGGTTTTACTTGTACTTGGGCTTTAGAAACTCTAGGTAGCTATATAATTCTGATACATTTTCCTCATATACTCTCTTAAAGAAAAAAAAAATAGTCTCTAGTATTCCATGTCTATTTTTGCAAAGTTCAAAGGAGACATTCATTAATGTTATTTTATTAAAGTATGTGTTCATGTAATTCAGCCAAAATCACTCAAATATGGGAGTATTCTTTGCAGGACTTCAGAAATTCTGGTAACACCTACTTTACAAAGACCTTGACAGGCAAACAGAAAGAAAGTGACATAAGTGAAGGATAAGAAAGTCTGAAAAATAATCTTTTGATATAGTAATTCTTAAATTAAAAATCATGTTAAGGGTTATGATATCATACATAGATACAGGTAAGATATAGATCTGGATACAGATAAATATCTTTCTCTTGTGTTTCCTCAACTTACAAAAATTAAGGATAGTATTGTTTTTCATTTATACATTTTATTCATTTTTAGTTTCATAGGCCTTATTTCCCAGTAATGGACAGTTCTTTCCATTACAAGGCATGCAAAAATAGATATGCATCTCACATTTGCAGCCTAATGATTTTCTTTATGATACTATTATATTAGAGGCATATTTTATTTCTTAAAATTAAAGAAGATATTATCTTTTTAATAAAACCTAGTCATGTAAAGCCAAGTTTCAACTGTGTTACTGTCATTTACTTTTGGGCAAATAATTTAACTGCATTGCCTCAGTTTCCCTATTTTAAAAATGAGGGTGATATATATTGTGCACAGTTGTATTGAGAATTAAATGATGTGGTGAATAAAGAGTGCTCAGCCAGGGTCTGGAACATAAAGAACTCCTAAAGCCCTGCTACTCCTTCAATATGACATTTTCAGGAAGGTTATGAGTAAATTGACATTGGCAGACTTGAAGACAAATGCTTGATGAGAAAATGTGGACAATAGCACATAATAGTCTTTTAACAGACTTGATAGTAAAAAGTAATGTAATTGTGTACAAGCAAAAATATTGTTGATGCTGAATGCATAATAAAGAGATTGTTAAAAAGTGCACTGTAGTAATACTTTTAATTAAGTGGCATACTTGTAAATGATGGCCTTCTTTCTACAAAATCTTCTAATAAAATAATTGTGCAATACCAGTATCTATGCCATTTGTTGCAAAATTTCATTGTAGAGGTAAAAATTGACTATCAGAGTTCCTATTTAAAATATTTAAACTTTAATCCCACTCTAGATGTTATATTTTTTCCCCAGATAAAAATAAGGTAAAAATAAGATTTTTATGAACAACTGTGGTCAAGTTAAACTTTTTTGTTCTGTGTATAATAAAATCTGGCTTTATCCTCTTGTTTCTCATCTGAAGTGTTAGATTTAAAGTAACACTTCAGAAAAGAAGCTTAGAGCTACAGCATAGAATTATTATTTTTAAAAAGTTTTGTTCAGCAAGAGCTGGTCTCTAACAATGTAAAATTTTAAACTTTAAGGCTTTTATTTTATTATTGCTTCAACCGCTAACTCTGATTTTTCTTGGTCTCAATTCTTTTGGTAGGTACTTTAAGAATATAGATTTTGTTAGGTCTTAATATTTTGTCCCTGAATAAACAAACACAGTAACATTAACACTTCAACCCTTAAAATATTCCTGTAACCAGAACTGGATAGTCAAAATTAATTACTATTATACCAAGAGCATGTTTACATGGTTGCTGGAAACATCTAATAGACACATATATTAAAAGTCTAGCACAGAGTAGGCACATAATAAATAGCTGTTGATTTAATGTCCTTTAACAGCCCGATACAGCCTGTTTCCAGGATCTGAGACAGTTTAATGAAACAGTCAACAGTGATTCCAGACACAGTTAAATATAACAGTTATTAGTAACCACAGAATAATGTTTACAGATCTAAAACAGTAGTTCCACCAGCAGTTGACATTATCCAGAGAAAGACAAATTTTAACTGTACTTGTGTGAGAGAACTGGTTATACATATGTCAACTATATTTATTCTTTGTAAAAAACAACAACAACAACAACAAAACCCAACTTACACACATTTTAACATTTTTGAGGACAGGATCCATGTATGCTCTATTGATAATAGATTAAGGCATCATGTTTCTAACTGTAATGTTTTAGTTCTTACCCCTTTCCTTCATAAATTGTTGTTTAACTTTGACCTTTTTTTTTTTTTTTTGGTTATTGTTGTAGTTTTCAAACCGATTTCTTACACTAGCTAATGTGGTGCAAAAATAAATGGGTATGGTCAAATGTGAAATGCATTTGTCAAATGAATGAAACTAAAGTGCAATAATATAATAAATCCTCAGGCAAGTCATGTTTATTGTTGCCAAATGTCTCCCTGCTAAGAACTAATAAGCATGGAAAGGGATAATGAAAGTTTCCATGAAAAGTTTTTGGGAAACCTATCCACAAGTCTTCACTATCTGGAAATGTGGAAATAAGTATTTGTTTTATACAAGTTCCATATGAGGATTGTAAAGATGGAATCATGAGAATAGAGTGAAATGGAAAGCAACTGTAGTATGACGATTACTAATATTACTTGGCACATGGAAGAGTATTGACAGGGAGTCTTCATTGAAAGGCAGAATAGAACAGTGCCTGCTACATAATGGGCACTAAATAAATGCACATTGAATAAATGTGTAAATAAAAGGAAGAGTTAAAATTCAAGCTTTCAAAAACTCCAAGTGATCTTGGAAGCCTAATTTGGGCTTTAAATATTTAAATTCCAAAGGATAACCGCGCAATGATAAATATTTGGGAATTTACTTGAAATGCATATTTTTGCTAAATGTTTACTTTTGGCAAAATTAATTAACATGGGAAAATGAGGAGTAAGACATAATTAGAAATTAAAATAGAGTGTTATATAAGAACTGGGTTGTTTCAAAGGAATATGCATATCAAGAGTAAAAATACTCTCAATTATTAAGCACAATTCATGCCATTACTCTTTACAAATGCTTATGGACACTTAGTTATAGTATAGTAAAATTGAGGAGAGTCATGAATAGAATATTTTTAGAATGGCAAATTTGGGAACAGACCTTTTCTGAATTGACAGGAATAATGGGACATGTGATCTGATTTTTAGAACCAACTGTGTGGAGGAGAAGATAGATGCCTGGATAACTTATAGACTGTTAAATTTCATTCTTAATTCCTTATTGAATTACACTTTGTGTTACCTAGTCACTTTAGGAGTTTAAATACTCAGTAACTATCTACTAGTTTGGTGGGAAGCCAGAAAATCCAGGAAAGAAGAGTTATTTAAGGGTCACGTGACAGAAGGCAAATCTAATTCTGGAAGAAAATCACGAAACCTATTTAGATTTTATAACCAAAAAATAAATCACCTAAAAAATGTTTCCTCCAGAGAAAAAAAAGACAACAGTGTTGAACAATATTAGTATAAGAACCACAGGATTTAAAGAAACAAGATAGTATTTTTAGCACCATATTCTAGCCATCTTTGTCTGCGCAAACACATCTCTAAGAAGAAATCAACACAATAGTGTGTTAAAAATGATAAAAGCTGGGAAAGCAGTATATACTATAGGGAAGCTTCAAAGATTCTAGATCAAATATGAATGGTAGCTATTATAAAAGACCAAGAAATGGGCAAAGTCCAAAAGTAAAAATCTACACTGTATATCAGAATAAGATACCCTACCCTATATGATATGTATTAGATTTTATGCTCATTAGGAATTGTTTCTTCAAAATAAATGTACATAAACAAAGCAGATTATATGTGTCATGTTGATTTAAAAAGAAACACCAGGCATCATGATTTTTAGTAACAATAACAAATGCCATGGATATTTTTGTTCCTATCAAATGTACCAAGCCTAACTGGTTTTCTTTTTTATGTGTCTCTTAAATAGTGGGTAAGAAGGATAACTGTAAATGTCATTGTCCAGTTGGGATTTCAAGAAACGGGGAAATTTTATTAGTATCTTTTAGAAGTTATAGAGAAACTTCTATTTACTGAAAAAGCTTGAAAACAATGTGAAAAGCAAGCAAAATCACCATGTTACCTCGAGGCAATTTCAATATGATATAAATGACCTATTTGTTTTATTTTCATTCTTAGTGTTAGACTTTATCTGTAAATTATCATTATATTCAAGGTTGGACATAGCAGTAGCCTTAAAAAGCAACTGTTATTTGAACACCGTAATATCTGCCTCAACCTCAGACTTGCCCAGTGCAACTCACTCACAGCACTTAAATTGATGTAAACGCTTTGCTGCTGAAAATTTGTTCTGGTCACTTTCATTAAAATGTTGAATTTTTTTTCCTTCATGCTTTACTTCTGCTGTATCTGCTGTTAAGCAGTACAATATGGGAAGGACTTTGAAATGATTTCTGTATCCAGACACATAGTGTATTGACAAAAATCCAATGACGTATTACTATACATCATGAAATTTCTATTTTAACCTGTTTAAGGAAGTTTTTCTTATACATACCAGGAGAGTCATTCAAAGCATTTTACATATTAAATTACTTATCAAAACACAGCATATATAGACCCTGACATTTGTTAAAGAACCAAGGATTTAACCAAAAAAGTTTTTTAAAGGACCAGAACAAATCTTTAGCAGAACAGAGATTATGTGGCAAAGAAGTGACTTCTTGGAAGATAGAGAGTACTTATCAAGGCATACTTTCAGCATATATGTAAGAGACTGATTGGTTGATTTGTATGGTCACCTGCAAATATACAGCAGACTGTTTAAAAAAACATGAAATCTGTAACAATAATGTTGCAGGAAAGAGAAAAAAAGCTGGCAAATATCCTTTAGTTATAATTTTTTTACTCCAGGAACCCATCAGTAGGTCTAGCTCTAATATCCATTTTTTGAGGCAAGATTCTTTCACTATTGTATTTTAACGTGGGTAAGTAATTTCAGAATGATTATATATTGACTATTAAATTGCTTCTTTATTTTCTTTTTTCATTTCTAGAGTAATCATAGGACATAGTAATAGCTTTGCAATGAATGCCAACATGTGGTTCCTTCATAGATGTGTTGCTTTACTCCTCAATTTATTTCTGTATATCTGGTGGTTCAAGAATTTATATGATAACAAAGACTTTCACTAAATGCAATGAGAGAATAAGCTATATTGATTACTGCTCAAATTGTTTATTTACATGTAGCAAAACAATAAAATGCAAGCTTAATCACATCTAAAATATTATTTAAAAAACTGTATATTCACATATGTGTTTATATAATTTTAAAGACTAATTTCCTACAGCATTTCATTCCACAGAAAATGTACTTCAAAACTGATATAAAGCTGTCTTGTAATATCACACAATATGTTTTTTAAATTATAATTATTTGCTGAAGGAATTACACAAACAATGAAAAATCTGCAGGCTGTCTTTTAAGTATAGGGTTACACTGTGGATAAGTACAAAAAGGCTTGAAGATTCATCAGCAGCTTCAAAATAACAAAGACAACAGAACAGTACTAGGAAAAAAAATGTACCATGCAGTAAATTTGTAGTCAATAGAAAAATTCTTTAGAACACAGAAACATTGTTAAGAATAAGGATTTGGTCTATAGAAAAGCTATGTTGTAATGCAATTCACTTTAATTTTGAAATAATTATTTAGAAGTATATGAAATTATCTTTAAATATTTCAATACTTTGTACAGCAAGTGCCACCTTTCTTACATATTATTTGCCATCTTTGATAAAAAGTTTATATTAAGAATAAAGGCATTAAATAAAACATCTATCTACCATTAAGATACTTCCATCAAAAAT
Organism: Hippopotamus amphibius kiboko; assembly: GCF_030028045.1. Classification (NCBI taxonomy): domain Eukaryota; kingdom Metazoa; phylum Chordata; class Mammalia; order Artiodactyla; family Hippopotamidae; genus Hippopotamus; species Hippopotamus amphibius. The sequence goes on along the minus strand of NC_080192.1, from coordinate 34,049,510 downwards.
ATTAACCAATAATGAGCTATGTTATTGAATTATGTTTTTAAAATATATATATATACTTATTTCTACTTATGACCTTGAATAATGCTTGCAAGGAACTTGATTTAGCTTTCACTATTGGAACAAAACATTTGTATTAGCCATCTGTGGAAAATCGCTTACTCTTTTATTAATCTCTAGTTTTTTATCCTAAATAAATATACCTGAATTCTAAATATGTCCCAATAGTTCTTCATTTCTCAATCCTCTCTGCTGCCCCGCCCATTAAGCCCCAGCATTCTCCCTTAATAATGTCCTCTCATCAATAGGTACTTGTCCAAGAAATGGTTTATTCATCAAAGAATTTTTACTGCTAGGGCAAGGTGAGGGTTTGCTGTTACTGTTATTTTTTTTTAATAGACCAAAATAGACATTCCATTCTGTTATCTGGTTTAAAATATATATTTAAAATGTATATGTGGGTATATATATATGTGTGTGTTTGTGTGTGTGTGTGTGTGTGTATTTCCAATATGGAGCTAGTAAATAGAGGACAAGCTTTGAGGATGCTTTCTTAGTTTTTTAGGCCACTATTTTATTATTAGGAAATTCTTGCTTTTATGCAGCAGTAACATTCCTGCTGCTTGAAAGAGTTCTTGCAGTTCTTGCAGTTTCGCAAAGGATACTGACTTACCAGAGGTAGTTTAACACAGGCTAAATCTGGCTGACGCATAGAAGCCAACTTCACTTGGCATCTCTCTTGTTTGTCTCTCTGCTGAAATTGTCTTCACGAGTGCCAGCTGTGAAGGTCTCTAAAGTGCACTCTTTCCTGTCCCTAATTCCATCACAGACTTCTGCCTACAGCCATAGGCATCAGCCTTCTGTGCCTAGAATACAGTTTCCTAAAACAATAGGTTTTAATTTTTTTTCCTGCCTTTTAGTAACATTTTCTTTATGGACTAAAAGTAAAATATGCTCCCTTTAAAAGAGGCTCATTAACTGCTTTGAATTTGTTTTCCTTATCACAGTTTTAAGATTAAAAATTAAAAAGTAATACTCTTTTTAAAAAGCTTTTGAATGTAAGATGGACTTTTGCAATCAATTTTCACCATCATGGTGCACCAAATTTGAAATTACAGACCAATTTCCACAAATGGTCTAATATTTTCAAATCTTTCTATTTGGACATATATTTTTTAAATATTTTAAATTTTAGTTGAAGTATTAATATTGAAAAAAAATTGATATATTTCCCTCTAAACTTATTTAAAGCACGAAAGCATCACAATGAAGAAGAGTCACGTGGTTTGAACCTTTGCCTCAAACCAGGACTGAGGGAGCTCTGGAATCCCTCACTCTGCTGCTTCTCAAACCGTTTCTCCAAAGATACAGCCCTGTGCACTTGCTTAATCCTCAGGAGGTTTGAAGCAGATGATCATAATTCAATAGTAGTCTTGATATGGCATCTTGGGGTCTTGCTGGGTAAAACATTCCTAATCTGCTATCCCATTCTTGCAACTACTATGTGCTTTTAACTTCTAACAATTTTTGTTACTTTTCTCTGGATAGGTTCTAACTTGTTGAATGTAAATAATCATTTCTTCCATTTTATAGCACCTGTTTACAAAGTATTCTCCCAGGTTCAACCACCATTGCAATATAATCAGAAAGTTAATCTTTACAACAACCCTGTAATGCATGATCATTTCCCTCATTTATAAAACGAAGGCTCAGAAAGGCTGTGACCTGTCCAGTCACAAAGCTGTGTTTTATGCAGCCAGACTAGAACCCATGAATATCTTTAGATTTGACATCGAATATACTTTCCATTTTGCCAAGAATTTTTTTCTAAAAAAGTTCTTAATTCAATAGGACTATTTCTAAAACTAATCTTAACATATTTATGAAATGTAAACAATTATAAAAATTTAAACTATAAAAACAAACAAATGTAAATATCTAGAAACTAAGACATATTTTATAGTCTTGAAATATCAGGGACATTTTGGATTATAGTTAGAAGGAAACATATCTATTTAGTTTTTTAAATCAGTTTCTTTCATTTAACCTAAATATAATTTATACTAAACTTTCATCATATTATTTGGCAAACAAAAAGGAAACTCAATATACTTTTTTTAAACTCAAAGATCATATAGTTCTAAAATGCATGTGATTGACAAATATATTTCTTACTTTTAAATATAATTTTATTTGGATCAAGTTAAGTGAAAGTGTACATTTAATATCACTGTCTAGGTTGTTCAATTAAGGGAATACTTGCACCAATGCTAACAAATACAAGACCTTCTAAGAAAGAACGTATATCATTCCGTGACAATCCAGTACAACTCAGTGGTGGATGGGGAAGTGGCAAAAAGAAGGTGAAGATTTCAAACTAATCCTTCAAGCTTCAGCATTCAAAGCATATGGCACACGATTTCTGTTCAAGAGATCTGTGGATATCTGGTCATGTTCCCAACCGGATACAAGGTTTTAAGAGTACTGTATTTAATTTGTATTATTATACATATTTCACAATTCTGTTTTCTGATGGACTTCTCTTATTTTCCATCTATAAAATACAGTTTTGCTGTTGTTCCTGTGTTCATGTGGGATGGCTTCCAGAAATTAATTCTTGAAATATTGTAATGGAATTTGCATATCCAATTCCTTTTTTAATTTAAAATGTTTATTACACATGTACTAGAGATGGTTTTTATTATCAATAATAAATTATAATACCATAAATATATCATAAGAGAACATAACTATATTTTAGTGGGCCATTGATAGTATTAATGGATCATTAATATATTAATAGATTTTATTTCACCCTATATATTATTATAATTGGATGTTTAAAGATAAATTGATATATAAATTAATTCAGAATAGAAAATGAAAATAGCCTTTTTCTTCTACTTTGTCATCTTAAATAGATTAGAGTTATAAAAAAAATCCCATTTAAAGTTCAATGACATAACTTTAAATATTTATCAATATAATGAATTGGATATTTTATCTGTAATGTTTCATTCTTATCATTTACAAAGAGTAGATGCTCATTCTGGTTCATTAATATTCTTATGACTCAAAAATGTTCTATCATTTTAATTCTTAATGTGCCTTAAAGTAATTATCATTAAAAAAATCTTCAACTTTTCAAACCTGTCGTAAAATTTTGTAATGTTAGTATACTTTCTGAAATTACAGATGAGTTTTATTAAACTCTTACTGTTGTGTGGTTAATATTCTGTGATATCTTAGTAAATACAATGTGCAAAATTCTGCATTTACCTTTCATGCTCTTTAGGATCTTTAACTTTCCTGAGTCTGGGGCTTTTTTCACAAAGCTAAATTCTCCAGTGACTTTCCAGTGTTTTGCTGTGTAACAGGATCCAGTGAACTTTAATTTTGTTTTGTTTTGCTTTTCCTACTCTTTATTGAAATATTTCATTTTGAAATGATTAGTAGATTTAGAGATGCATTAATTTAGTTTGCATCCCCCATCTACTTTTGGAGCTCTGTTGCATCTCAAACCTGTAAATCTCTTTTAACTTGATTGAGATGGAAACGTTAATAAGCCTTGAGCTGTCAATCAATAAAGAAAACATAGATTCATATGTTGTGGCCTAGAAATTGAGGCTTTGGAAAGTAAGCTCCATATGTAGTTGCTTTATGAACATGCTGTTATGTCATCTTTTTACTAACAGCATCCACAAACCAGTGTAATGTAATGATGGAAAATATTTTATCTCAGCTTATTGTGAACCCTGCAAGAGAAAACCACATTAAAGCTGATATTGATGGGGTTTTATGGTTCATATGTGCAAATCAATGAAGTAGAAAGGCTGGTATGAGAAGTGAGATGTTTATGATTAAACTGTTTTAGAGCCTAAAATAATTTAATCTCTAGTTTTCTTATTCTGTGATCTGTGTAATTGTTTCATAATATTAATTTTGAGGAAGATAATAGGTGTTGATGCTTCTTAAATTTGTAGGTTATGATTGATTTATATGTCAATAAAATAGTTTCCTAATTATGGAGTTATATTGGAAGTTCTTTGTAGTGTTGTTTATTGTGTCCAACCCTAAATGGTCATTTTGAAAAATCTTTCAAAGTTCAAACTTACCATTTTTGACACTAGTTTATTTGTGTGTATGAAAATAGAAAAGGTAAATTTTAAAACTGAATCTTAATTAAAATTTTTTTAATTTTAAAAATTGAATAAAACCTGAAAAGAGATCAAAACAAGAGATACTCTTTCTCCTGTTTCCTTGATGAGACATTAAGGCAAATACTTGTATTTAAGATTTGGGAAGGTAGAAATATGAGCTCACGTTCACTTAGTTGACTGAATTTTTGATCGACAGTGACAGACAAGGCAATGCTACTATTCAAATGCACATCTCAAAATGGCATCTTGTTCTTTCCTGCACCCTATATTCTATACCCAACCCCTTCCCAACTCAATTCTCACCTTCCTACCTGGCCACCTCCCTCAGTGCTGTCACAAACAATCATCACCAATTACTCCTTAAGAGAATGGCAAAGTGAATCACTGATCACAGAAATGATGGGTGGATGTTTGGAGATTCCAGAATGTCTTGATAGGAGAGTTAACTATATTGGTTTATGGAGATATCACCCTCCCACGGTCCAGTCTACCAACATCTTTGTGTACATAATGCATTATAAGAGATCTTATTAAGTTCTGTGGGAAACATTCCAAATCCTAATTTCTTATTCTGCTCATACAATAGTTAGTGCTACAGCACTCACATATTTCCTACCAAATGCAGTTTCCATCATCTTTAGAGGCCTGAAAATTATTCACCATCAAGATTTGTGATTTTCATAACTGTGCTGGGGGCAAGTGAGTTATCCACTGAATATAATTTAATTTAGGGGAAGAAAACCCCAAAGCTTCCCATAGTATATTGGTTGTCAAAACTAATTTCTAACTAATCACTAATAGGAGATGTAATCTTACTGTCTATTTCAGTATAAAATGAAACCCATTATCTACCATGATATTTTTGCCTACCTAGATGGAGCTTTTTTTTTGGTCATTATTGTTTGTAGCATTCAGAGAAAGCCTCTTTCCAGCAGATAAAGAACTATAATCCAGATCTGTGCTGTCCAAAATATTAGCCATTAAGCCACAGGTAGCTACAGAGTACTTTTATTATGGTTAGTCTGAACTGAGACGTAAGTATAAAAAACACAGCAGATTTCAAACATTTAGTATGAAAAAAGAATGCACAATTGCCTAATAATTTTGTATTGACTATTTTAAAACAATAGTATTTTGGCTTAATGTAATATCATCTGGTTTAAGAAATTTTTAATGTGAGTACTAGAAAATGTTGTTACATATATATTTAACATTGTATTTCTATTAGATACCACTGACTTGTAAGTTATTCTGTGAGATAAGTAGGGTGTATTGATGCAGAAAATAATTGGTAACATGATATATAAAAGTGCCTACAAAACAAGCACAAGAAAATCCTAGTTTATAAGAAAAGGGAGCTTTGATTCTGCTAAACATAGTGAATATTATTAAATAAAAAGGAAAAATAACCCTCGGTTGTGGTTCTAGACTTTAAGATGGCATACGTGCATTTAACTCTGCATTATTTAAATTTAACTCTCATGTAGTGTGTGTATGTATATGTATTTTTATTTGAGTTTAATAAGAAACCATCTTATAAAGTCAGGTTATAGTCTTTTACGTTACTGGTGGTAAGAAATAGAATTCCCACCCACCTTGTAGTCTATATCAGGCTTTACGTATGTATAGCTGTTAATTTTTCAAATGGCATGATTTGAACTGTGACGTAGATGGGATCTCTTAATGGGAGCCATATTATATTTGGCATCCTATTGTATAATAAATCCAGTTTTAATCCAAGATCTAAAACATAAAGGCCAATAACAGTTGTATAAATGAATGTAATGCATTTGAAAATAACAGATGTAGTGTGCTTATAACACATGCTTTATGCAGTACAGCCTGACTGCCAATCTTCCTTACCTCCAAATATCATGTAGTTGATGTACCGTTTCTAGGATCCAGAATTTTACCCAAGTCAAAAAGTGAAGTGAAAGGCTTCATGTGATTTTTCATTTATAACTTGTATCCCTGCCAGCACTGAAGGGCAAGAGCCCTCTGTAGTAGATCTGGAATGGCCACCAGTAGGAAGGGGTCATGAGGACTCTTCAGAGTTCAGTGAAGAAGGATGCAGGAAGCAGCAGGAAGGAGTGCCGCCGTTGGCAATGTCTGCATTAGCACTGGGAGGTTAGACTGAGGGCTTCGCTGGTGTTTCTTTTGGACAATAACTAACCAGGTTGCTACAGAAAGACAAATCCTTTCTATGAAGCTTTAGAGAAAAGTGAACCAACTGAATTAACATTGCAAAAGTTTATTTTTACTATGAGTGTAAACTGCATAGCTTCCCTACATTTTAGGAGGTCTTGTTATAACCACTTTTATATCACAAGAGCAAAGGTGAGAAACCACTTCAAGTCCATGCTTTCCTTATAAAGGCCTGAATGCATGCACCTACCAGTGGTAACCAGGTAAGTAAATGTAAGACTTTAAAAAATAAAGAAATATATCATTGGAATTTCTAAAAAGTTATTTTCTCCTGCAAAGAGAATAGAAACTATAATAGAAACTTTCAAACTTGTTTTATAATTTTCATGGAATTGGTCTAGATCAGCATTGTACAATACAAATATAATGTGAACCACATTTGTAATTTTAATGTTTCTAGTAGCCACATTACAAATGTAGAAAGAAATTGACAAAATTATTGTTTTATTTAACCCGCATCCAATACATTTTTAAAAATCAAATGGAATTATAAGAACATTATGTTACAGGAGAAAACTTCAATTCTACCAGCATCTAAAATTACCTGTCTTGGAGAAAAAATAAGGTATACAGATAATTTCTGATTAGATATCTATAAATGTATAACAATTAGTAATATTCAGCTATACACATTCCAAGTGAAATAAATAAGTGCTAACTTTACTGTTACCCTCTTTGATATGGATTTGAGGTTTCCTCCCACAGTTATTCAAGATTTGTCTCCCAAAGTTCATGTATCAACAGAAGATTACAAGAAGACAGAGTAAGGGTGGGTCTGTTTTTCATCTCTCTCTGGATCATTCAGATTTGGTCTAACCATGGACTTTCTATTAACTTCAAAATGAAACCAATGCTTAGAATAACTCCATACAATACACAGAACAAAGTAGGAAATCAGCACATCAATTTTGTTCTGCTTAGTACATATTTTGACATGACACGTAGGAAGAAAGTGAAAAGAACATGATTTTTTTGTAATCTAATTGTCCTGTGTTCTAATCCTCACTCTGATATGTTACCTTGAACAAGCAGCAAACTCTGAGTCTGTTTGTTTACCAGTAAATTAAAAATACAACTCATAGGATACAGTGAGATCAAGTGACAAAGTAGATGAGAAGCCCCTGCTTCGGTCCCTTGGGTATCATAAGCACTCAATAAAATGGTGACTTGACACAGCAAATCTTCCCAGACCAGTCTTCCAAAGTTAAACCAAAAATTGGATCAATTCTGCATACTTTATTTAGGAAGTATTTCCATGAAAAGATGAAAAAATATTTAAAAAATATCTTGAAAACTGACTTCTCGAGATTTGCCTGGAAATGGAAGTAGAATTCAGTGCTTCAAATACATATGTATTGAGCCTCCTCCATATGTATATGTCCAGAATACTTTGGATATGTAAAAGTCATACACTTCTAATAGCATATTAACTGATTCTTTCACATGGGCAAGTGAAAACATACATTTCTAGAAAGCAGGCTGAAATGTCAGCGCCACAACTCTGTAGGCAATGCTGTACACTCCAAAACAGACCCATAAAATATTTCCACTACCAGGTCCCAAAGGGGATGCCAAGGAATTGGCTAGATTGGCTCACGTTCTCCTCTCCCCCCAGTTCTCCACTTCCCCTGCCTTCTCTTCAAAGGAAAATGTTGGCTCATTGTCTCCTTAGGGACACAAATCAAAATAGGACATCCATGCCTTGATTTGATTTCTTTCTTAATCTTTATTCAATTTTTAAAGTTGAGAACCAAAATTTGTATATTTTACTATCTTCATAAATATATACTAATTTTAAAAGATGAGTATACCAATAAACAACTCCACAAGGAACTTTTATTTTAGTATCCTAAAGGGGATAAGAAATGTTTGGGGCATGGGAAAGTTAGTTTCAAATGAGAATGAACAGGGAAAGGGTGTTTTCATATTCTATTTATTTAACAGATCTTAAAGGATGAATTGATATTGAGGCAAGCATTTTAGGCATTTTAGGCAAAGGATACAGTCTGGATAAATACCTGGCGACAGCAAGCAGCAAAATGTGCAGGGAATGGAGAGTAGAACAATCCAGGGACCGAATTCCTGGACAGAACTGAGAGACCCTGGTGAGAGAGACAGGGAATTAGCGGGAAATAGGATTAGGAAGTAGAATTGGATAAAGTACCTTGAGACCTGTCCAGCCTATAGATTTTAGGTTACCTGTGTGGTCTCTAAGTGGAAAATTGCTTTGTGATGGTTTTCAAAAATATTAATAGAAAAGGTGTTAGTATTTTCAGATAATGTTATTACCAATAATTACTGGCTAATATCAAAATAAAAATAGATATGATTATGCAAAATATTAATTTGATTCAAATATGAAGTGATAACAGTATAGTTGCCTATCCCAAAGTCCCTGATTAATGGGTACGCTGATTTTTTTTATTCATGTTAAGTGGGAGAAAACTGAAAGACCTACAGAGGCGTTAGCCTTTCAGAGTCTTTTGAGACTTCATTTCACATATGCTGATGCTTCTTAAATCTGAGTGAAGCTGCTTCCAAGTAGCTTCACTGGCAGAACTCTTTGTAAACGCTTTCCTCACAAGGATATTGCTGCAGACAGTGACATCCTGAACAAGCTGTTCTACCCCAGGGAATGAGCTATGCTGAGTCCTCTAAGTCCAGCAATGGCTGGAAAAAGCTAGAATTTCTAATATTATTTACTTGTAATATACTAGAATCAAAGAATTGGAAGACCTCTGTCCTTGTCTGCTTGGGCTGCTCTAACAGACTGCCATAAACTGGGCAGCTTAAACAACAAATATTTATTTCTCACAGTTTTGGAGACTTGAATTCTGAGATCAGGTTCTTGGTGAGGGCCCTCTTCCTGGTCTACAGATGGCCATTTTCTTGCCATAACCTCACATGGCAGGGAGAAAGACTTTGTGTCTGTTCATCCCTTTATAAGACCATTAATCTCATCACGAGGGCTTCACTCTTATGACCAAATATAACCCTAATTATCTCCCAAAGGCCCCACCTCCAAATACATCATATTGGGGATTAAGGTTTAGACCTAATGAATTTTGGGAGGACACAAAACATTCAGTTCATAGCAGCCTCCTAGAGACCATATAGTTTAATTGATAAGAATTGTATTTCTAATAAATAACCTCAATATAGTTTTTTTTTCAACATACGGCTTACAATGAGAATATTTTAACAAGAGAAGCTGAGACTTTAATAGGTAACTCTATTTGTTTTAGGTTATACAAATTGATGGTTAACAATAGAGCTGGGAGTAGGACCCCAGTCTTCCAAGTCACAAAACTCTTGGAAAATTTGTTAGAGGTGATACCTGTGTTTACAGCCTAACTGAATCATAAATTTGGGCAAGCACACTTAACTTGTACACACACCTCAGGACATAGCATCCTCATGGAGATTTGTTTCCCATATGTGATACTTTTTCCTTCTCTTTCTAGCTCTTAAATAACCATAATTATTTTATTTTTTTAAATTTAAAGAGTTGAAATTTCTGTTTTTTTAAATCACTTTTCACTTCTCAGCACCATTAACTTATTTTTACTATGTCCATAACTTTTACTAAGTGCTTCCCCATTCTGAATTTTAAAAATCATAATAATAGCAAACATTTCGTTCATATAGTATAGCCAGACACTATCCCTAAATGCTTTAGATACATTAATTCCTTTTATATTTACTCCCATCCTTTGAGATAGGTACTACTCCTAGCCCCATGTTGCAGAAGATGATACTGAATCTTAGAATGGTTACAGACCTTTCTCAGCATCACACAGCCAGCAGGTGGTAGAGCTCGACCCAAATCCTGTGAGTGAGTCTAGTTTGCACTTTACAACATTCTTGGTGTTATAAATAGATATGCCTATGCATACGCTATTCTAGAAGTTGTATGTAACCCAGTTAGCCAAATGCCATCAGTAGGTAATCAAAAAGATTATCTAGATAAGAAAAATATAGGTAGACCAGAATGATACTATGGTTATTACTATGGTTATTTGACAGAAAACACCTGGTTTTCTAAGTGTAGTCTTTAATTTCTGCTCATAATTAAGGCAAAATATGATACAAAGTTATTTTTTAAAGAAAATTAATCCTAATTTGGAAATTAGTACGGTAATTTTTTGGGAAGGAAGCTTCAGGGATGTAATTCTATTGTAAGTATTAAGAGCATCGTGTGGAAGCTTTGATTTAGAAGAGACAGAAAAGACAGATTTCTCTAACATCTGTCCAGCAGCGTGCAACTTTGACAATCAGTCCACTTTAGTCAGAGAGAATGGTCATTATTTAAAAAAAAGTTTGCTTTTTACATAAAAAAGAATTTGGTTTTCTAACCAAACATGATCCATTTAGTTTCACACTGGGGCTTAACTGAATAAATTTAACCACTCTTCTGTAGGTCTTAGCTAAAAAAATCACTTACTCCTTTAGCCATTCTTTCCATGACATGGCTTCCAAATCCTCTTTGACCCACTCCCTGTATGCTAGAAAAGCTCAAAATTGTTAATTTCTCTCAGCAAAAACAGTTTCCAGAGTAATTCTCAATTCTCTAGATTTCTGCAGAACACAATGTGTAATGAGGACCCAGTCTTCCTTGATGTGACTGCTTCACTTGTGCTAATGCAATGTAAGTTTGTTGCAGCTACCTTAGCAACTAAATTATGCTGGGGACTCAAAATATCTTCAGATCTTTATTCTATGAACACATAATAAAGTTTTGCTTCCCTCCTCCTATATTTCTTTTTTTAACCTTAATTTGCAACTTTATGTTGGTCTTCACTGGTTTAATTCCATTATTCTACCTTCTTCAAAAATATCTGCCTCCCAATTTTCTTGTATTTTAAAGGCTTTAACTAGCTCTTCTAAGAAAGCATTCTTCATAAAATTTTGTAAGTGCAATAACTATATTTTAGTTTTTGGTGAAAATGTTGACTAGAATTAAGGTCCACCTTGAATAGGTAATACCTGAAGGAAATTTTTGAAAATGATCTACAGGATTCTTTAGGGTTCACTTCTAGAGCCAATAAGTTGTATGAGATACTTTACAGAAGCTCTTACATCCCATACGGTTTGCCTCAACTGTGATCCAGCAGTTAAAGATGCCCCCCAAATCTCATGTAGTTCAAATAAGACATTGCCCATAGATCTATTTTATTTCATGAAAAATAAAAGTTACATTAATAAAGTCTCTATTTTGCCAAGATTTATATTTCTTTTTAAACTCTAAGACAATATTCAAAGTTGTATTAACATTAAAAAGAAAGCAAGATTAAAGAACATTCTTACTAAAAACAGAATAATCAGTTACTTAGATTTTGTTTAATTCAATTCAATTATTGAGCAATTCTTATTGTAGCAAAAGAATGATTGCAACTCCCTCTCCCGGAAAGTAGGACATGTGAATCAAATACAGGGTAAAAGAAATAATTTCATTAATGTTAACCAGAAATGAACTTTATTGGAAGTACGTGGTTTCCCTATAAGTAACTGCGTTAAAGAGATTTCCCCCAAAACAAGTTCCATTTAAGATTAAAGTCCTTCTTAAGAACTGAGCTTATTATACACACACGTATTGAACAAATGATTGAAATCTACAAAGAACCAAATACAGTGAATTGTTTAAAAGCCAACTTTTTTTGTTTCTTTCTTTCTTTTGGGGAACTTGAAAAAAATACTCGCTGAAGGATTTGGTAGAATGGCAGTAAATATTTGAATTGCTTCTTATATTTGAACTTTATTAATAGATTTGTGTTCATGACATTTTGCGATCCCCGAAAGCAAACTGTGAACGTAGGAAAGTGTTTAACTGATCTGACTTTTTAACAAAGGTCCATCGGGGCATCTGCCTTGGGGAGCTGAGAAATGACGTAACCCACTAAGGTCCGGAAGACTCCTTTCTACTAGACGTCCTGCAACGCGGCGGGCGCCACCCTGCTAGAGGTAGTGCGTCAGTTTTGTTTAACAAAAAGGACATGAAAAAAAAAAAAATTCCAGTAAAGGCTTAAGAAATTTTTACTGCAAAGCAAGATCTTAAGAAGAGACCAGACCATTGCCTTGCTTTTAACTTATCTGCTAGGAACCTCTTGCAGTCAGGATGAAACCTGGTTCTCCCCAAAGGGAGAGGGTACAAGAGTGAGGTGTGCTACTTCACACACTCACGCGCACACGCTACTGTTAAAGCGAGTTACACGTCTTCTGCTTTATCCCCTAAATCTGCAGCAATTTGTGATATGGATTAATTCTGATTACCAACTTGTGAAACAAAAAGTGCCCTGTCCTTACCAGGGGACGGCTGGATGATCTATTCGCCAATATCAATATTTGGATGGAAAGCTTAAAATATGTTGCTTTCCCAAGAGTTAGACATTAAAGGAGGGAGAGCACCACTGATGAAATATTAGCAGCAAATCGGTTAACCACTGACTTCTTTCTGTAGTCGTCGAGGCTCTTTTAAGTTTGCAGGAGAAGCGAAACTTCATTCTCTTTGCTCAGAATAGAGACTCCTCCACATCTGCTCTCTTAACCACAGCGTCGTCCCCGGCCCGTAGGTGACTTCGCCTACTGCCTTGAGGTCAAATCAGGCGGCGTCTGGAGGCTCAGCCCTCACCCCAGAGGCCCTCCAGGGCGGTCCCCTGCGGCTCCCCCGGGCGGGTGGCCGGGAGTGTGGTCCTACCCCCCCCTCCCCCCCGCCCCGAGGTGCGCACCAGGTGGAGACCCACCGGTGCAGGGGGGCGTTCCGACCGGCCTCCGGAAGTTTACTCGGCTCGCAGCCTGTCTCAAGTTCCCGACTGGAGAGCGCCGGCGTAAGGTCAATCGCGGCCGCGGTGGGACAAGCGCGCAGGCTCTGGGATGCGGGTTCGCGTGGCCCGGCTGCCGCTCGCAGCCCCCGGTCCAGCCTGCGTCCCAACGAGGGGCGTCCTGGGAGCTCGGCCTTCCTTCTACGAGCCGCAGAGTCTTTTTTATTACGCATCCTTCTACTTACGGCAGTTTGCCAGTTAAAGCTTACTTTATCAAAATTCACAGCAGAAATCCATGTTGTTGGGGGAGGGCAGGACAGGTTGGAAATGAGAAGTGAGTGAATATTAATCTTTACCTTTCTTTAAAGTTCTTTAATGATTTTTCGAATGAAGGAGTTGGCGCTCTCCCGCATCCCTCCTCCCTCCCCGATTAATCCTTGATGTAATAAACGCGTTTGTGTTTTCTTCTTTCTGTTGAATTGATAAAGCACCACGGCAAAGAGGTTAAACTAGATTACGAATAGTTTTCCGCTGTTTAGGATGAGGTGCCTTCTAAGCGCACTTCCTCGGCACCCAAACCCTATTTTCTTCTCCCGAGGTAAAGAGTATTCTTGGGCGAGGGAGGGGTACAGTAGGTGGGGATCTAACGGGAGGAGAATCTACTTCTCTCATTTTGGATCTGCCTTGATTATGTCTATTGGCCCTACCCTGGTCTGGTTTGTTTAATGACCATAGACTTTACACTTACATTGTATACTACCAGTCCAAAGGAGAAACATCCGTCCTGGCATTTTGCTTCTATCTATATTGAGATGTTAAGAAGTCTTTCCCTGAGACGCGAAAACTCAACGAGTAAAAGTGTTTGCACCGCATATTCTGGAAAGTAAGTTCTGTCTTTAAGACATATCTAATAAATCAGCAGGAAAAATGTGTCGAAAATATACTGGATAGAAGTTTAAACAATTCATATGGCAAATAAAACGGTAGAATATGTGCTTTAGTGAGCAATTAATAAGTTGCTAGTGAAATCTGGATTTATGAATTGAATACAGCTTAGCTTAACTATGCAGTATACGAAAGTATATGTGTCATAGAAGAGATCTAACTTTGCCTTTTATTTTATTTTATTCAGAACTTCCTGGAGCAATGACAACAGCCATAAAAAGAAATAAAGGTAATTAGGTAATTATTGTGGTTGAATTGTGATTTTTAAAATATTTGTGATAAAATATATTTCTATAGTAAATGTAAACAATGCCATGTTAGATAAATCAAAATATTTGCAAGTGGGGAAAATAGTCGTTTTAAACTTTCACATTTAAATAAGACCCTTTAGGAGAGCAGAAATTAAATTCATTTCTCTCTTTAAGAAAGGTAAGAAACTATTACTGCAACAAGTTGAAATTCAAAAAGTGTAGGTCTTAGAAAAAGCATATGAATTTCTAAAATACCAAAATATTTACTGTTATTGAAATCACAGGTAAACTTAATCACAGGTAAATATTTGAGAACTTCGTTAGCACACTTGAAAGACTGATGGTACTGATTAAAATGCAGGCCATTTTTTAAAAATTAAAATGCAGAAGCTTCAAAAATATGACAAAGTTATATATTAGTCTGTAGGTGTGTTTTCTGGAGTAGATGATGGGGCATAGCTTTTAAAGAAAAGCTTAAATGTTCCTTTGTGTTTGTGTGTATATATGTATACACACACATATATATTTTATTTTGATGAAAACCTCTTGAGCTGCTTCACTGCAAGCTATATTTCTGTATCTGTTATGTCTGTAGAGCTGTGGGAAGGATGAAGATGAAGCCAGGGAAGGAAAACAGCAGCAGAGCACACACAAAACATGAGGCCACCTGGCTTCTTGCCATCATACATGACATTCAATTATTTTAGTACTTTTTCACGAGAGAGTTTTCCCTTCACCCAGCTTCCCCTCCCCTCTCCAGACTCTTGCTTTTCTACATTTGTCATAGTTCATCTAATTCAGCACGCATTTTTCCTAGCTTTACTTACTAGTATGCCTCCAACTCTTGCCGATAAAAGAAAGGGCTAAGATGAAAATTCTTGCAATCCTATCTTGACATTGCCACTATTACTATATAAGTGTGACATTTCTTTCAATAAGTTGAGAAAGAAAGGAACCAGAGTGGTATACACATTGCTCAACTGTTGCTTTGATGTATGTACTCAAAATATTTTTCATTTCCCAAAATATATTCTCATGGCGGGGGGGGGGGGGGCATCAAAAGCAGCTTTCAGACCGTGAGAATTTTTTTAAATGTAAAATAAGTCACACTGACAGCCAATCCCTTATCTGAACTTGACTTATCTGAATTACCTTTGTGTGGGAGGGGCGGGGGAGGGGGAATCAGTCATTTCAGTGGAGTTTTCAACTAGTTTTAATTTATTTAATTACTTTAATTCTAGGGTTTAAAGGGAAGTAAATAAAGAAAACTTTAAACACACCCCAAATCACTGTGTTTGGAGAGCTGGAACCTAACAACAACAGCAGCAACAGCCACAAACTGGTTGCAGGAATGTTAAATGTAACTTCAAATCGGAACATGAGAGTCACTTCACAAAATAGCCTTTCCACTGTGTTAGCATCCCTGGTACAGAGGAATGAGAAAACTGTGTTGCAAAGAGGCTGAGACTTGAAACTGCAGTAGGTCATGTTAACCCTCATTCTTTTGCTTTCTGGACTCTGCACATTGCTTCCTGACTTACTGTACCTCAGTCACATCAAGGAGACGTGAAGAAGCATCAGTAGCTGCACCCAGGGATCTGAAAGTGCCAGCATCCTAGAATGTCAAATTTTGTTAGGATTCAAAAGAAATTGATGGCTCCCCATCTCTGTCCCTCTCCTACTCCCACTCTCACCCCACTCCCACCACCTCCTGCAAGTGCTTTTTGCCAGATAGATTTCTTGACTAACGTGAAAGATGGGGAGCTGAATCCTGGATTTAGAACCCAGGTTCCAGGTATAGAAAGTGATGAACAAGTCTCTCAAAGGCGAAATAGAAAGATGGAGGAAAGATGGGAATGGAAGTCTGGGGGTGATGGACTGAGCGTGCTGAGATAAAATCTCAATTAGAACCTGGTTTAATAAACTGGGTCTCTCTTGCCAGCCATAGTTCCTCAAGGCACTGGCCCCTGGGGCCCTAGCCATGCTGACCTGTTGGAATTGGGGAGGGCTGGGATGAGGAATGTGGATTAGAAGCAGGTTTTTAAAGCCTTCTGAAAAGAGCCTTGTCGGCTCTGGATACAGTAGCTGAAAGTACTTATCAAAGTGCTATGGTCAGTTTCCAAGAAGGTTATCCTCAAAGCACCAGGCAGAAAATGCTCAGGTAAATCTCAGGGAGGGAGAGACAGCCTCCAATCCAATCAGCCTCCAGTTTCTTCTCCCTTCTTGTGACTTCCCGAAATCATTTAATTATTGTTGTTTTCATTAGTATTATTTTGAATTTATTATTTAAATCTCCAATGATTAAAGCTGTGACATTACCATAAACTCCATCTCAACCTCTCAGAATCCATTTAATGCAGCTCTTGGCAACCAGAGACACAGCTTCTTGGCAAAAACTGCAGATTAAACATTCGTTATGGGAGTTTGCCATTAGCTGTTCCGTTTTGGGCACATGTGGTTACATGTCCTCAAACATATAGGATTCTGTGTAATAGATTTGCATTTCCAAGAGGCTCCAGGAATATTGAGTGGGGCTGGTGACACCTTGCACCCATCCCTCCAACCACTCCCATCGCAAGTGGGGTTGAGGTGTGGGGTGGAAACGGGTTTACTAGGCAGCTGTCGACCATGGTTCTTCTGTAGTTTCCTCTGCGAGCTGGAACTTTATTGGTTTACAAGTACTCTAGAGCTTGCATCATATGTCTTTCATTTAAGAGACACCGAATGTTTTTCAGGGAATTTAGGGCTCTTAAGACGCATATTTATAAACAAGCTAACAGAGCTCTACGACATAACTAAGTTTATAGCTAGGAGTTGTTTGTATATTTCCTCAAGTCAGCAAGGCGTTGTTCTTGCTGCTGTGAATTTTTGAAAAACCTATGAAACGACCGTTTCTCTTATCCTCCCCGTGTCTATTAGAGAAAGTCAGGCTTTCAGAACATCTGTAAGGTACAGAAGGGGTTAGGAAAGAATCAGAAATCATCAACCCGCATAAGAGTGAGTGGATAACTCGACTTCTAACATTCCTGTAGGGGCAGCCCAGGAACAGCTAGAAAGTACTCAGGAAGCGCATAGCATGCTCCTTCGCCTTACGCATGGACAGGATGTCCCAGGGCACCCTCTCGCCAGCTTTTCCTTGGCCTTCCTCTCCCGCCCCTGCCAGTACCCCCCTCCCCCATTCGAGGATGCCAGGCTTAGAGTTCGCGAGCCTTGGTGCAGCCTGGAATTCCCCCTGAGCGCAGTCCCTGAAAGCTCTTCTTTGCACCCCTTTGCGATTTAACAACTAGTGTTTGGTGCCGGCTGCACGGCCCCGAAGATAGTAATAATAATACAGCAAAAGTTATATCATTCGGGAAGAGTGTCAGCTCGCGAGAACCTGATTGCGCGCTCAAGGCCGTACGGAGCACAGCGCCACATGAGCTGAGCTTGTGCCCCTGCTCGGGAGAAGCGTCTCGGGACAACTAGGGCTGCTGCTTCGGGCCGCCTGCTCGGGTCCGACTCCGCCGGATCTGGGTTTAGGACCGGCCCCCCTTGCAGGGCAGTGCTGAAGCGCAGCTCTGAGATGCGCAGCGTTCCATGATTCTTCCCAGGCTGCGGGCCGTGCTCGAAGAGGGTCTCCCAGTGAGTCCTCGATCAGCCAAGACCGCGAAGAAAGTGGAAACTCCCGAGCCCATCCGGAGGCTCGCCAGAATTGGGCTTGGCCTCGCCACCCCGCGTGCCCGAGACCGCGGGGTGGCTGCCAGGCTGGCCTGGGGAGACGCGACGGGCGCTCCAAGGGCCTGTGCGAGAAAGGCTGTCGGGCAGAGGCCTCCCTTGGAGGGTGCAACCCGTAGCCCCCAACTTGTGGAAGTTTTCACCGTATTTGGCAGTTTAAGAGGCCTGCTGCTAATGGCAGCCCAAGGCGCTGAACGCTTTTCCCTCCGACGCGGCGGGCTCCCCCGAAACCAAAGGCGGTCCCAAAGCCTCACAGAGGGGCTTTCAACACCGCAGCGCTGCCCTGCCCTCAGGGAGCGGCCAAGCTCCCAACCTCCGACCATCCCCGTGGGCGGGAAGCGAGGCCCAGGCCCAGCCCGCGCCGGGGACGCTGCCTCGCCAGTGTGCCCAGCTCCGCGCGCGCCCGTCGCTCCCCAAACGCGCTTTTCAAACTCCACCGCGACTATTTAAAAGTAAAATAATTTCTTAAAACCACGCTGCAGGCCTTCCTCTTTCACAAACCCCTTTGTGTAATGAGCCTCCCTCTGGCCTATACTAAGGGCCCTTAGGAGGTATTTTCCTATCGGGGTTTGTTAAAATAATCTGGATCTAATGATAAAATCGTGGGCCAAGGGGAGGGGTGGGAGAAGGGTGGGGAAGTAAGGTTGGTATTGGTATAATGGTTTCAACGCCTCTTGCTCGGCTTCCCTCTCCCATTGCCACCACATCCACACGCCACCGCATTCCAGAAAGGAAGGAAAGGCCACGGGTTCGTAAGCGCCGAGAGCGCCCGGACGCCGAGCTCCTCCGGATTGGAAGCAGAAGCGGCCCCTCTACTACGGCCATCCCAGTTAACAGCTGCCAATGTATCCGGCTTCCTGGGCTTTGGATTAATGTGGATCTTCCACATAAACGATTTACGGATGAAATAAAAGCCCTTTAGAGCAATACTTCCTTTCAAGTTCTTAAGACGCCTCTAAATCTTTCTGGTAGTGAGTGGCCGGCGTGGGGGCGGGGTGGGGACCGGGTGCCGGGCGGGCAGCCTGAGAGGGCGCGGAGAGCGAGGAGTGGAGGGTTAACTGCTTTGCGATCTCACCAAGCTCTTCCGAAATGTCAGTCCACTGTCGCGGCGACAATGTTTCTGGGTGTCGTGGCCTCGTCCCGGCTGGCATTTGTCTGAAATGGAGCTGTCTGTCTAACCTAGGCCTGGACGCGCCCTGCCCGGGTAAGTGGGGGGAAGATGGGGGTGGGGTGGGGGAGGAGGGGGGCCCGGGGTGGAGTTAGGCGCCTGCCTATTTTCATATTCATTAGAACTGGGAGGTTGCCCGAGGAGCCCAGCTGAGTTTCAAGATATAAAAGCGACTTCGGGTGCCCCCTTTCCAGCCTGGACGTCTTAAAGGGCTCGGAGCCGGGCAGCTCCCGGCGCCGCAGCGCTCGCTTCCCCTTCCCTCCTCTCTGGCCCTCCCTCCTCCCGCCCACTCGCTCCCTCCCCCAGCGCTCTCCAGGCTCCGAGCCCCAGGAGCTCCGCGACAGCTTTCCAGGATTATGGAGTTTCTGAGCGAGAAGTTTGCCCTCAAGAGCCCACCGAGTAAAAACAGTGACTTTTACATGGGCGCAGGAGGCGCGTTGGAGCACGTTATGGAGACGCTGGACAATGAGTCCTTTTACAGCAAAGCGTCGGCAGGCAAATGCGTGCAGGCCTTCGGGCCCCTGCCCCGCGCAGAGCATCACGTGCGCCTGGAGAGGACCTCGCCCTGTCAGGACAGCAGCGGTGAGTCCCCTGCTCCAGCAGGAGTCGCGGAAGCCCACGCCTAAATCCAGGGTGCGGGGACCGGTCAGGACAGGGAGGGAGAGAAGGAAGAGAAAAGGAGGGAAGGAAGGATAAAAGGAAGGCAGGAAAGGCGGAGAGAGGAGGGGAGCGAGAGAGCTGGAGGGCGGAGGAAGGCTGTGGAACGGTGCTTGTTGTAGGAAACGGAGTTTTGGCTGCTGAAGACTTTGGGGGGAGCCAAGGAAGGATCCCGCACCGGGTTGCCTCCGGTCGGTTCCCCTTTCGCGGTCGAGTCGCGTTCCCCACGGGTCCTGGAGTCCCTGTATCCAGAATCCCGGCGTAAACTGATAGGGCGCTAAATAGAGCGTAATTGAGTCAAGACAGCGCTCTTTCTCTGCGAGCCTGCGGCGCTGCCCAGGCTGGAGGAGCTGAAATCCATCACAGCTCGTTAGAGGACGTCACTGCCGTCACGAATAAGAAATCTTAGGTGAAAAACCTTTTTTACTTTTCAAGACATACCAATATTTTTCTTGGGAAGATAGAGGGTTACTAGTTAGCTTGTGTGGATTTGTGATTTTTACTTCTTTGGGTTTGCGATACAAAAACATAAATTTTTGTTAAACGCCAAATCACTTTAAATAGCTTCGGGCAAAGAATCTTCAATATAATCACTCACTTCCGAATTCTGCATTGTCTATTTTTGTGACTCCACGTTAGAAGTCACCTCAGAAGCCTTTCGGAATGCTTCTGGGTGAAATCTTCAAATTTGGATGGCCAAGTATCTCAAAGTCAAAATGTTATCAAAACAAACCATCTATCTTTTCTATCTTGTAACCCAATACAAACCTATTTTTTCAGATTGCGACAGCTAAAGCAAGTTTACAATTCCAAGAGGACTTTTCCTTATCATTGTATATATTCCACAGTTAAGCTGTAAGGAGCGGGTTGCTTTAAAATAACAAACGAATTAAGTGTGAAATATTTACAACAAGCCTCCCGCCCCCTATTTTAATGGTGGTTCAAAGTCTGGCGAGGCACTGGCTCATAGAAGCTCCTTTTCTAAATACCTAGTACGCAATAAGCTTAAAAAACGACCTCATATATTTTACTTATTTTGTTCAAGGTTGCAAGTTGCAAGTTACTTTTAACTTGCAAGGTTAAATCAAAAATAAAGGC
This sequence comes from Hippopotamus amphibius kiboko, assembly GCF_030028045.1. Taxonomy (NCBI): domain Eukaryota; kingdom Metazoa; phylum Chordata; class Mammalia; order Artiodactyla; family Hippopotamidae; genus Hippopotamus; species Hippopotamus amphibius. The sequence continues at coordinate 34,028,557 of NC_080192.1, read as the reverse complement.
ACAAACAATAGAGAAAATCAGTTAAATCTCAGTCATTTATTTAGAAAGATGCGCAAAAAATTTTTATTTTAATACACTAAAGTTTTGGCTTTCTGGCTGTATTTCAGATTGCAATATTTTTATTTTGGAATTTATAGATATATACATAAAGTTATTTCCGTGGACAGGATTTTTTTTTTTTAAATGATTCTGAAATGTCCTCTGTTGACTGCTGGATACGACCCAATCATAATGTTTTATTTAAATTGTCGGGATTCCAAAAATAAGAGAAATAGGTGATTTTTGCTAATTAATCAAGTTTTAAAAGAACATCATACTATTAGGGTGGATTTTAATAGGAAAGTATTACGTAAGATGAATGTAGGCAGCAGGCAGTTCGCTAAATTTAGGAAAATTCCTGGCTTTCTACTGAGATGCCCTTACCCTCCCGCCTGCTTCCCCTCCCCCATCCCTAATTACCGCAGTTCCCCATTTAACTCTGCCCAAGGAGACAAAACCGTATTGTTTGTTAATCAGTCAAGGCTCTTCTTTATATTTAGTTTTACATCACATCTTTTTTTGCCCTAAAAGCACTTCCGTACTTAAGTTACCCAGGTACTAAAGTTCAATACGTTTGCGTAACGATTAGAGCAGTTGTAAAAATACATTATGAAAGAGAATTTAAAAATAGACAGAAAAGAAAAAAGTATAACAGTTCATTGAAAATCATTGTTGTGACTTGGCTGACTTAAAAAAAAAGCTTCCTGTTTCATTATGTGCATCCATTACATTTGTGTGTGTGTGTGGTACCATGTGATACATTTTTGTTTGATATTAGACTGCAAGCATGCAATCCAATCTGGAGGAAATCACTGAAATTGAAACATCCCTAAAAAGAATGCCAGATGACATCCTTTGTAATCTTTTAATAGATGTTTTAATTTATGTGCTTTACTAGAGGGAAGAGTAAAGCTTCCCATCTTCAAACATGTTTCATGAGTTAAGCATAAATTTGACATATTTAGAAAGAACTGCCTGTGAGTTTTTAAGCTAAAGAAGTCTATCTAAATCTTATTTTTTTTCTGTAGGAAACACTTCCAGAAATTGATGGAAAATTCATTTTTTAACTTAATAGATCACTTTTTGAAATAAAAATTTTAAATATGGGCATGATACACTGTTGAAACATTGGAAGTATAGTAAAAACTATCATACCTTTAATCTATAGTGCATAGGTTTTGTGTGGAGGAGAAACATAACTTTTGAAGAGAGTTTGGATTTTGGTTTACAGATAGTATTTAAAATTGAAATATCTTTTTTGAGCCATGTAAGTAGCTTAATTTTGTCTGCTGTGAATAAATAAGACATTAAATTTGGCTCCCTTTTCAAAAATTATGCTCACTTAGATTTTTTTTAAACTAGAGCATCTTTTAATTTGACTACTTTAATTTGATTATAAATTATGTGCATAAACATTACATTAATCATGGAAAATAGAACTGTGTATTTGGCAAATTATATGAGTTCCACGTACATTTTTAGATGATTCTAAACCTGCCCAAAGTGAATTAATAATCATATATAATGTGATGATCAAATTAATACGGGCACAATAAGTCATAACAGACCCCTTGCCTGATGCTCTATCTACTTCAACTTAATTCCTTCATTGAGCTGTTTTGCAATCCTGAGAACTGTTGTTTTCCCCCTCTGGGTACAGTGAACTATGGGATCACTAAAGTAGAAGGACAGCCTCTTCACACCGAACTAAATAGAGCTATGGACAACTGTAACAGTCTCCGGATGTCTCCCGTGAAAGGGATGCCAGAGAAGGGAGAACTGGATGAACTTGGGGATAAATGTGACAGCAATGTATCCAGCAGTAAGAAGCGGAGACACCGAACCACCTTTACCAGCTTGCAGCTGGAGGAGCTGGAAAAGGTCTTTCAGAAAACCCATTACCCGGACGTATATGTCAGAGAACAGCTTGCTCTGAGGACTGAGCTGACTGAGGCCAGGGTTCAGGTAGGAGCCAAATGAAGACGTGTGTGTGTGTGTGTGTGTGTGTGTGTGTGTGTGTGTGTGTGTGTGTGTGTTTGGAGGGGGGATAGTGTTTGATCCATGGTTGTGTTTTACCACAAAGAAAGAAACTGATTCTCTTGCTGAAGATATAGAACAGTGTAGTATATGCATATAAATCTACTGAAATTACTTTTTACTTGCAAAGGATTTGACAACTCACACAAACATAAAAGGAAAGACATTATATAGGCATAAAAACTAATGATTATTTTAAAAGAACAGAATATAACAAATCTCTGATTTCAAAAAATGATTTCTAAAGGACAAAAAACTAGAATCATAGCTATCCAATCTAGTAATCCATGTATTTGATTTTTCTATTTTATCAGCCATTGAAGTTCTTTTTGTGTTATATACCCTTTATTGGTAAGTTATTTGTATAATGGCCCATAAGTGTAACATTTTACTGAAGTTGGGATTATAATAAAACAAGGAAAAAAATGAAACAATCTCACAAACTCCCAGTTGTTATCGTACACCATAAACTGTTTTCACTATACATCATTAAAGAAAGAACGTATAGCTTGTACAATTTTCTAGCCCCAGGAATTGCCAATACATGCCACTCCATTATAATTTTTAAAATCTAGATAACATATGATTTTTGCAGTGGCAATAGGAATAATAATCTTAAAGTAATTTTTAAATATATAAATTCAATTAAATTATATCTCTAAGTTGTGTTCAAATTATCAAATTGGATAATTCAATATACTATTTTTTAATAATTTTTTAAAAAATAAAAATACTGGGTAAATTTCTGCCTCTTAAGTGTATTTTATTTTTACTAGCCTTGATATTCTTAAACTATATTTTATTAGTTCCCAAGTAACAATAATTCAGGAGAATAACCTTTTTCATTGTTTTTACTTCTCTAAATAAAATAATATTGAATTTTGCAATGCCCATAAACCACTAGAATAGAGAAATAAATAACCATTTTGTTCTGAGTGGAGTAATAGTATTCCTTCTGAAGCCTGAGCCACTGTAAGGCCCTTACCCATCGGTAGAGGCAACATCTGGTGGTGAAGGATTAACAAGCAGCAGATTTTTGCTTTAGTTTGTGGAGACAAATGGTTACTTTATCTTAGTTGGAGAAGTAAATATATAGAGAGTCAACACTAAAGAATTTTAGAATTGTCAAGTGTTAACACGAAACCCCCACGTGTGCGTTTTTTGGTCTTGTGTTCATATATGTAAATTAGTTATACTTGTAACCATAGAAAAATATGTTTACACACACAGAGTGATCAGCTGTGCACAAAGCATGTTTTCCCCGTAACATTTCACCGAGTTCTGATTAATTTTTGTCTAAGAACACGCACGGAGAGCCAGCCTGAACCTGATTTTCTCAGATGATTCTCTTTTCTGCTTTTCACATCAGAGGGGTAATTGGCACCCATTTTAAGGAGATTGTCAAGGTCTTTTTCTCTGTAAAAAAAAGCCCTCATTACTAAATTCCCTCAGTATGCTCCTGCTGCCTGTCTGCAGAGAGAGCAAGAAAGTGTGTTTTCTTTTATTTTGTTGTTGATGGTGTCTTAAGCCCTGAATATAGTGGATAACACACACTTCCCAGCAGTGTTCTAAGAAACCATCTGGACAGGTAGCTCTCTTTGCCTTCTTTTAATTGTTGAAAACTCTTCAAAGTGCCATCTTAAATTTGCAATACATGCTTACACACCAAACTTAATATTACTATGTCTCCATAAGTGTGAAGGTAAAGATATAAAAGACTAGAATTGAATATGAAAAAGAGTAAAAGTTTCAAGTAAATTTTAATGAAAGGCTTTTTATAATTTCCATTTTTATACTTCATTTCCAGCTTCTTTCCTAAATATTTTATATTCTGAATATAGTTCTGTGAAGACTAAACAGCTTCCCGAAAGCTGCTTATGTAAATTATACGTATTGAATATCAAATTATACAGATTGAATCTAATTTTCTGTATCTTCCTTTAATACCTTAAAATGTTAAAATGAAGATTCTGGAGAGCTGCAAGTATGAATTAGTTAATATTTAACCCTCTGAGGAAGATAGGTATTACAATAGATATTTCATCTATGTAATTAATTAGATTGGAAGGCAGTTTAGTGACCCTGTAGAGGCCGTACTAACTCACAGGCATTCTTGACACTTGATTATATCTGCCCTGTTTCTTTTTAAATTTACATTACCCGTACGTCTTTTAAATTGGATAAATGATTTTGAAGATTTTATGAGCATATTCCGTAAGAGAAAATAAGTGGTGTAATTTACGTAATAAACAATTTGTGTATTTTAAAACCATAGTTCAGCTTCAGATGATACCATTTTTCCCAATGTCTTTATACTCAATATAATATCTAATCTTAATACTTGTTTCTAAATAATCATGAAATTTCTGCTGATGCCATATGTTTTAGATGTAATCTTATATTCACATTTATCCAAGTTTTTCTAAGTCTGGGTACAACCCAGGAGAGCCAATTGTTTTGACAGACCCATGTATTAATTTGGTTATAGATTGGCTGGGTTAATGTTATGTACATAACCCCAAACTAAAAAGTTATGAATGACTTCCAGACTTGCAGCATTCTCTGAGAGAAGAATTATTATCTATGATAATTTGGAGATATAAAGAATCTTCAAGGTCATATACTCTAACTCTTTTTTCTGTAAATGAAAAAACGGAGGCTCAGGCATATTAAATAAATTCTTGAAAATGTTTTGTCTCTTTCTTATTGCCTCATGGACATAGAACTTGGGGCAAAATAGAAAGTAAAATGTGTGGATCCTTTTCTAATATAAAAACATCCCTTTTTTAGTAGTTTTCTTGATGTGGTTTACCTTTCTGACTTGAAGTCTTTGATCATTGTATTTGCATTGTCAACTATTTCTTAGCTAAAATTCTACTTTTTTAAAAAATTAGGTTTGGTTTCAAAATCGAAGGGCCAAGTGGAGAAAAAGAGAACGCTATGGCCAAATCCAACAAGCTAAAAGCCATTTTGCTGCCACCTATGACATATCAGTTTTGCCAAGGACTGACAGCTATCCACAGGTATGGTAAACTGCACAGAACAGTGAGAGGCATAGGTGTGGTTTGTATATTCTCAAAAGGGTTAATATAAGCTTTATTATATCTAATAGCCAGGAATGAAAATTTTAATCTCCAAAAGAATTTTTCCATGTTTGTTAGATTTTTATTTTAGTAAAATATTTATTTATTTATTTATTTATTTTATTTTTATTTTTTCCAGAGCCATTCATTTAAAAATATTTCAGGGTTTCTTGTTTGGTCTACATTGCAACAACTTAAGTAGCATTATTCAGTAGTATGCCTTTTAGTTACTCTATATTTTAATAATTCAGACTCACTCCCTTTGTTACCTTTTAAAATATGTAAAGCATTGCTTGGCATGCTGTCTCTGTGGCTAGTGTTTTAGGAACCATACAATTACTTGCTGTCAAATGTGGCGTATGAAACCTCCACTTCCACTTAAAACTATCTTTTTTCCTATGTTGTCTTCTCAGCTTTGAAGTTGCTCATTGTTTCAAGGAAACATTTAGCCCTTTGTGACTTAAAACATGTATAGAGTTAGTACTGGACATAATTTTTTAAATGTATCATGTCAAGAAAGACTTCTTTTTATAATGGGAGCTCTCATCTCATTTCAAAGAGTATTTAGAAATTCTTTTTCTTCTAAATTTTCCTTTTAATTGTTTTTCATACTTTGTAAGTCATGTATAAAATCTATTTTGTCTTTCTAATTGAGTATTACTTTTTCCTAATACTGAATTATAATATTCAAAATTGTATTTGATATATGATAAGGGACGTGTATTATAAGGAACATTTAAACCATCTGTTATTTTATTCCTTATTGTTTAATGATGGGCATTGTAAGAGACTACTTTGAAAACAAATATGTAACATATATGCTGATGGAATCCCTTGATACTCCAGTAAACAAATTATCGCAGCTCCAAACTTAAGGGTATTCATTTTCTTCAACTGTAAATTCACACCCTGTAAGCATGAATTCAGCCCTTTAATTTCTTAGTATCTTTGTGTTCTTGTGCCTTTCATGATTTTTTAGAAACCTGTTTTGAGACCTTAACTCCTCCAGATAAATTCACCAAATTTATTAATGTAATATTATATGCGAACAAGAGACTTAGAGATCACCTAGTTCAATTCCTTCATTTTAGAAGCCAGGAAACCAGACCCAGATGAGGTAAAAAAAAAAAAAAAATTGGTCTGTGATCACACAAGTGGTTCCTTACAAGGTAGTCTATAAAGGGCTGTTACAGCTAAGCCTTGCCACTGCAGTTTGCTAGAAGACCAGCGTTGGTACCTTTTGAATAAATGCCCATACCTACCTTAAGAAAAATCTTGTTTCTTGCACTTTAAAAAAATTTATCCTAAAGTAGTTCCTTTATATTTTCTCCTATTTTAAAAGCATGTACATACCCCTGGTTCCTTAACAGTATAGGGTTAATGAAATTTTATTCACCAAATATTTTGAGTGCACTGCTCTTTTCCTAGTTGTTAACACAACTGTAGCTCTTACTGCTAGGCACTGTTCTAAGTAGGTTACATATATTAACTCATTTAATCCTTGCAACAACCTTATGCAGTAGATGTTATTAATTATTCCCATTTTTCATATGAGGAAACTGAGGCACAGAGAGGTGAGGTATTTATTCACTTTCATTAGTGGTAGTGAAGCCCAGATTTGAGCAGAGGCAATCTGATTCTCAAGGGCAAGATCCTGACTCCCACAATAGACTGTTTCTCCCAATGAATATGTTTGAATGATTGAATGATTAATTAATACCAAAGGAGCATAAGGCTTAAGTTGCATTATTCAGATCTGCAGTTTAATTCAGGGGAGCAAAGACTGTATTCACAACCAGTGAAATAACAATTAAAAAAATAATGAAGATGGCATATACTGTATATAATTTTGAATTACTTGACTGTGATGACTTTGGAAATAATAAAGTCACAAATCATGAAATCTTTTCAAATGGACTTGGAATAGCCTTGCTGATAATACTGTCCCACAACACTTGACTGTGATGTATCTTTTTTTCACATTATTTCAATCTTCATTCCTTTCATTGTTCCCATTTCTGTCATTTTCCACTTTTCTGCTCCTTGCTTTTGGTTGCCTTATCTCTAATCCCCTTTTCTCCTTCAGTGTACCATAAAACGTGTAGAATAGTGCTGGGCACCAAGTAAGCTCTATATAAAAGCTTAATATAACAATATACTCTAACTAGTCAACCTTTTTTTCCTAAAGTTATCTTGCTACTATGGTATTGTGCCTCATAGCTTTCAATATTAGTGATTAGTAGAATGAGGTCACCTAGTAGCTCAGGCAGGAAAGGAAATGGTACAATCAAATTATATATCTGATAGTCTTTTTCACTCCAACAAAGGATAAATTAAAAAGAAATTCCCCTCACAGGTAACAGAATTCTGCACTAATTCTCCTTGTGGCTTCTCTATAACTTGTGTACATTGGTTACACCACCTCATAATTTAAGTATGGGAATGCAGAGATCATATGTTGAAGTTATTTTGACAGTGCAATTCATTAATAATGATAAAAATCAATACTGGAAAATCCACAGTGCTTTTCTGTATTCATAAGTCACTTAATGTTTGGTTACCAAAAATTCTGAGATCCAGTGTCTCCCACTCCCCACTGTAGGTATTGGATAATAAAGTCAGGGGAAAATTCCATTTTAACTTAAAAATATATGGTTAACTTTTTTTAGTTTGTTTGAAAAAAATAATTATGCAAAAATCATGTCTCTCAAGACTTAGCCTAAGGAAACTTTTTTTTAATCATGTGGCTTGAAAATAGAAGTTTATAATGGGAAAAATAGGAACTGAAATAGAGTCTGACCAACTCAATGCAATAAGACATTGAATTTGGTTACTGTTACTAATTACAGAAAAAATTATTAATTACAAAAAAGTTGGACCTAGAAAATGTTGGCGGCAGGACAGAAAGAAAGAATTTAGCAATTTGGCAGGGAAACAAAAGCATACACAGAAATACATCAAAACCAGAAATGGTTTAGAAAATGACCTCCTTAAGCCTGCTCATAATAGTAAGCCTGTGTATCATAATCTTACCTAGCATAAAGGTATCTCTATGTATATAACATACAATGTTTATTTATGAATAGTAATTAATATTTTCTAAAATGTTCTAAATACTTTGTTTCCACTGGTCTTCATTACACTATAGTAACAACAGCTGTAGCAGTAAAAATAGTAACTAGCAGTTGAGGGCTTATTTTAAGCCAGGCTACCTTCTCATAGACATTTACTCATTGAATTTGAGCCCAAGTTTTTTGAGTTCAGGAGTCCCGAGCTCCTTATGCAACATTTTCTCCCTAATCCAACACTAAGCATTGAAATAGTTCAATTTTGACCCTAAAACATCACCTTACTTTGATAAGGAAAAATGCTTCCATTTTTAAAATTTGTAAAATAATAATACAAAACATTTAAAAAATGTAGATACTTCTTAGACTGTTTAAGATATTCTTTTTCTTAAACTTACTCATACTTGATAGCAAACAAATATGAAAGAGAGTACTGTGATGTCAGTAGTAATATACTCTAAAGGCAGTACTTTCGATGTAGTGGAAAATAGTGTTATTTTTTAAAGCTGTATGTTGAGTCACAATATTAGTTGCCATATGTCAACATTGTATAGCTAACTTAAATTATTTGATGTTCTCCAATAGATGATATTTTAGAAAAGAGTCTCATTGCTTGTGCTAAATCTGTTTCCATCTTGAATTCCCTTCACCTCACCTAAACCATGTTTCTTCCATGAAGCCTCCTCTCAATTTTCCCTCAATCAGTGCATCTCTTTCTTACTGACATTGTGGTGGACTGTGTAAAATGTCTGCCACACATTTCAGATGTAAAGTATTTAAAAGATGATTCAGTTCTTACCTTTGTATCATCACAGTCTTAAGTAAATTATATCTACACACTGAATAGATGTGAAAAGTACTCATTCACTTCAGCTTTTAGGAGTACATTATAAAGCAAAAACTAGTCTACTTTTAATAAAACAGATGGTTTTTGAATCTCTGATATTAACCAGCTCTATGGTCTTAAGCAATTAACTTTTCCTCTTTGAAAAGAATAGACTGGAAAGATTTTGTAGACCTCTTTCAGCGTAATTTGTTTTGCTTGCAGAGTTATTTGCATTTTATCAAACAAATAGATGCTAGGTATTGTTTTAGGCACAGAGGTTATACAGATGATCCAGACAAAATCTCCTGCTTTGTGGACAGATTACAAACTAGATACTACAAATTCTGCAAACACTTCTTGATGCAAACTAGACCCAGGAAACCAAAAGAGACCTACATAATTTTGTCCTTGAGTTTAAGAAATAAGCATGTATCTATCAACATTAGATTCTAACTTGTTTCTAGTTTATCAAAACCAAAGCATTTTTAAAATAATTATTTTTGGTGAATAATATTTTCTGTTAAGTTATAGACATTTTCTAGAAGATTATACCCAGGCTTCATTCTTAGAAGAGCTAATGTCATGCCATTAGGTTTAGTTCAGATTAAAAGTACATTAACTGTATCATTTACTAGCTGAGTAACTTTTGGGTAAGTCTCTGGATTTACTTGATCTTCAGATTATTTGTAACATTGAGGTGTGGTTGGTGCTAGAGTTGGTGGTCTTAGTAGTATAGATAATGATGATACTTTTTCTGGAGAGGAGTAAAGTGATTTCTAAACAGTCTGTGGAGCTATATCCTGGGATTTGGGATGGGCCATGAATTAATGTATGACTATGGGCTTCACAATAGGGAGGTGTGGGTTCAGACTCTGACTCTGCCACTTAATAGATGCTTACGGAATCTAAAAATGGTACTGATGAACTCAGTGACAAGAACAAGGATGCAGATACAGAGAATGGACTGGAGAACTCGAGGTATGGGAGGGGGCGGGGGGTGAAGGGGAAACTGAGACGAAGCGAGAGAGTAGCACAGACATATATATACTACCAACTGTAAAACAGTCAGTGGGAAGTTGTTGTATAACAAAGGGAGCCCAGCTCGAGGATGGAAGATGCCTTAGAGGACTGGGGAGGGGAGGGTGGGGGGGACTCGAGGTGGGGGGAGTCAAGGAAGGGAGGGAATACGGGGATATGTGTATAAAAACAGATGATTGAACCTGGTGTACCCCCCCAAAAAAAATTAAAAAAAAAAAAAAGATGCTTAGACCTTTAGCAAATGAATTAACCTCTAGGAACATTTCTCTTCATTTGTAAAATAGTGATAAAAGTTCATATGTTATTTGTGAGGATTAAACAAAATAGTTTATGCAAAGTTCTTAGGATATTGCCTCGTACATAATGAGTGCTCAATAAATAGTTACAATTCTGTAATAGCCATTAGTCATTATTAACTTTTTTCTGCAGTAGAGAGGTAGCTAAGTGGTTTGAATTTTCCCTTATGTTGTAGCATTTAAACTAATCCAATCTGCAAGTATATTTAGTGTTTGGGGATCTAGGAAAATATCAAATTCAGTTAAATACACTTTAAGGGGAAATTAAGCATCAGAGTCTGAGAAGTCAATGAGAGCTGACTTGTGGATTAAAACCCACAGTTCAAACCATTATTGTTAGTGTGAACTTCAGGGTATGCTGTAATCCAGAAATTTATGTGTGCCATATTCACTAAGACGCACGTGTCTGTGGTTTTTTCTTTTTTATTCTAAACTATGGAGCATTAAATAGAAAAAAAATTTTGTGCAAATGCACAGTTGATTTAAAAATCACAAAAAAATAAAATTCTAAATTATAGTTATCACAAATACAAGATGAATATAATTGATAACTTTACTCAGGGTTTTAAGAATAAATTCAAAACTTGTATGTGACACCATGTGGGACTCTCTAAGATTAACAATATACAGTGTAAATACTTTAAGTATTTGCATATTTGATTTACATTTTAAGTTAATAATTCACAAAGAAAACTTAATTTATGTTATAATTTTTAAAATTTAATTTATAATTTTTGTTTCTTATAATTGTGAATTTTTAATAGATGAATTGTTAAAAGTGAATCAGCGATAGTTACTATATATGTATTAAAATACATGAAAAATAAGGTAACAATTGGAAAATACTTCATTTGATAATTGTTGCTGGATAATTGTTTAAAAAAATAGCAAATGCTAAGTTCTTTGATTTTATTCTCAAGTGAGTTGATTGGAAAAGTTTCATTGTAGGTCATGTAGGGTGAGGTTTTCTATAAATCTTTTTTTTTAAATGATCACATAATTTAAGAACACATTCAACCCTAAAGGAAAAGAGAAATGTTCTTAGTATTTCCTAGATCTTTGACTTGGAACATATTTCAAATATTATTTGACTAATACAAAATTTAAAGACATTTATATGATGTCATTCTGAAAATTTTCAAACATTAACATTTCTAATGAGACAATGTTTTTGATTTTTGCACTAACGAGAGATACACACATTTTTCTGTATAGCAATTTTCTTCTCAGTTTGTTAATCTCATATGACTGTTACATCTAATAGTGATTTTTTTAAAACAGAAAAGACACTCTTCCTTGTTTCAAATCCCTGTATATATTTCTAAGATGAAATTTTATTTAAGAACTCAAAGTAGCAATGAATACTTAACATGTGATCCTTTTCTGATGAATAAATAATTTCTAATCACTTCAACTTAATAATACTATGTGTTGAAAACATATTTTTTTGGAATTTTTGAAATATAAATTGATTCCCTCCAATTCTTAGTATTTATATATTATCTTAAATTTTTTTGGTTAAAATTCCACCTAATAAGAGAGCACTGATGAAAGCATACTCTCATTTCTATCTCAGGTAGTACCTAAACGTGCTCAGATTGATCTTTTCACTGCGTAATTAATTCAAGTTGGGATTTTTTTTTTTTCCAGATGCACAAAGTCTCAGTGTGTGTTATTCACTGGTAGCAAACTCACTATTTAGGAAAACACTTATACTCTTTCTCCCTGCCAGCAGCTTACTGATGTAGTTACTAGAAATGTTAATGGGACCCTAAGTTTAGACAACAGCTAAAAATATCTGCAAGCTACTAAGCATATGGTTCTTATTAATATTTTATCCCTCTACCTTTAAAAGAAGGGATATGCTAATAAAGAATATCTTTAAAAATTGAACTGCTTTTGTAAAAAGTGATGTTTGCATGTTTAAAAGGGACCATGTAAGAAAATCAGGTAAATTAAATTATATAGTGATAATGTGGTAATAAATCTGTATGGTAAGTATTGAATAGTATTCAGAGTAGTCAATAAATGTAAACGTTCTGTCAAACAGGAAAAACCAAACTCACCTTTCAGATTTTAAAGCAGAGAAGCTATTGCTATAACATCATCACAAATACCTCTTTGTGCATCTCTGGTCTCTGTCTTTTTATTTTTTTATTTTTTCTGTCTTTTTACAGCAACCTTTTAACTCCCACAGGGAAATGTTGGGACTGTGATGTGAGGGTAGTGTGAGTATAGGATATGTGTATCATGGTGTGTGTGTGTCTATGTATGTGTGTACATATAGATGTTGGTGGCTGGTAGAAGCAGTCTATATGTAAAGGAGTCAGGTTAAGTAAACTTATTTTAGTAGAAAAATATTTACTTGGTTTTAGAGATGCTCTAAAATGAAGGAACAGTTATTACTCATATATTCTCACATTTTTCAGCATTTCTATTAAATCCAGATTAAATTCCACAGGCTGGTGTCTCAATAAATACCACTAACAGCAGGATATAGAGTATATCAATCAGGAAACTATTTGATTTTTTTTATACATCATGCTACTTTACAACTAAGGGAAAAACTAATAAACTTACATTAAAAGATTTTTTAAAAGTATGAAAAATTCCCCACTACAATAAAATCAGCAAATATATTAGAAATATATACCAGACTTAGCATACTAAAATTTTCTTTATAGTTTTGGTTATATAAAGAATATGTCTGTATCAAGTTTCTAAGGTGAAGGTAAATGAGATTTATAATTTCCTATCCATGATTTACCCTGTTCAATTCATGACATATAGAGATCCACAGTGAAGAACTCTTAATATATATGTGTATACTTATATGTTAACCATCTCCTTCCTAGCTGTTACTTTTAATTCCTTGGAAGGAAAGTGAATGTTAAATGAATTTGATTTCAGTTTTGGAAAGAGTCAGACAAAAAAATCAACTTTCCTCCAAAATTCAAAGTTATGAAATAAAGTGTAAACTTTTTATTTGATTAGAAAGACATTAAGGGGCAAACGTTCAAAGTGGAGAGTAGTAAGTCAGCTGAACTTCCATTCATGCCAATGGGAGGCAGTTGGCTAAGTTCCCTGGACAGTGCTTTGAACATACCTCCAGAACTTTAAAAAAATGCTGTGAACCAGATTAAAACATGGAGTATTTTTAGATTATCCACTCCTTTTAAACACAAAAAAGAAGAAAAAATGTAAAGGCAGGCAGTCTTCTTTTTCCCCCATTTTTCTTTTCTTTTTTTTTAAGCACACATGAAAAAAAGGATTTGGACATTATTCAATAATGTTGTTCATGGCTGTAAAGCCCTTGAATATACAGTTATAATCCTACAAAAAAATTATTTGGTGCTGTTGTCTGTGAACTAATCTAAAAAAAGAAAAGTAGTGATCTTATTTAGAAAAAAAATACATTCTTTCATTCCAAAATTTAACAGCAAATACAGTATTTCTTTTAATAAGTCAGAGAGTAAGATTTTTGTATGACTTCTCTGTTGACAAATATATATGCAGTTTTAGACAATATGACTTACAGATTGTAGCACATCGTTTTAAAATGACTGCTTATAAGAATAAGATTGGTAGAGGGATGGAGGAGACATAGAATGAGCCCACCTGGACAACAGTAGATTTATTAAACCATAAGCATGGACAACTTTGTTGTTTAATCAAATATCGCCTGCAAATATTAACAGAAGTAGATGATCTAGAACAAAGATGATACCTCCCGGGTTATCCCTACGGTGATCAGACGACATCTAGATTATATTCTGTTGTCAGTGCTGGATGGTAATAAGGGTGAAGGGTGTTGAAAACCTCCAGCATATCCAGAGGAATGTGACTGGAATGATACCGTCTGGAAATCATGTCATGTGAGGAATCTTTAGAGGAAGAAGACTTGTGGTTGTGTAATAATTGCCTGATGATATTTGAAGATTTTCCCATGTAAAAAAGGATGCTACTTATTCTGTAGCATTTTAAGGAACAGACATAGAAGAGAGAGAGAGAGAGGAAGATAAAACCCACTTTTTTACAGAGCTCTCCAAAAGGGAATGGAATGTTTTTTTAAACAGGGTGATCGTCTTATCACAGGAATTGAACACAATTGAAAATGTACATGAGTTTTTTGCATTTGGAAGGAAGTTGGACTTCAGTGGCGTTTCCTGATCCTAGGTGATTTTCAGAATTGCTTGTGTGTCTATTATCATCTTTGCCATTATTTTAGTACAAATCCCCTCAGCCACACCCCCTGCTTAATGAATCATAATCTCCAGGAAGATGCATCTGTGGTGGGTAATAAATGTTTAACAGAAAAACAATAACAACAACCAAAAAAAACTGCCTAGGGAAATATAGTCAACAGGGTCTAGCTATGTAATTGTCATGATTTCTGTTAAGATTGTATAGTATGGTGATTCTAACATTCAAACCATGAAAAAAAATTTTAGATATATTAGCATAAATTGTCCATAAACTTTTGATTATATCTGCAAGATGAATCAGTTCAAAGTTCATATTCTTAGAGATTTTCCCATTATTTAATAAACGTGTTTTAAGGGTTTTTCATATACTGCGTCAGGCCTGGGGATGAGAAAACCGTTGTGAGCGATCATTGGGGATTTTGCTTTCAGAAAGTGGAGTCTATGAACACCCACAAACTTAGGGTTATGAATAAGTAAATAACAATTTCAACCCATAAGACTAGTTTTTATGTCATTGTAGCATTTCTTAAGATTTCCTGGCCTCAGATTTGACCTCTACCCTGCATTCTTGGGTGAGATTCTTAAATTCTCAGTTCTAGAGTTTTACCTTTTACCTTTTAAAAGCACATAGCTTTCCATGTGTTGAAATGATGAGAAGTCGTCATCATGGTTGGCACGTGGTAATTAATTGATAACTGTTAGCGCTCATGAATGTGGTCATGAGCGTCATCATCAGATGTTTTAAACATCCAGAGGGAATGCTTTAGAGGGAGCAAAACCTCAGTTCACTGAAGATATTATTTTTTATGATTCACATCCACCTTTAATGTAGACCCCAACTAGATCCCCAAAGTCGAATGAAGACATGTCAGAAATTTGAAAATCAAAGACTGGGAAGAGAGGGCAAACAGAGATCATGGAAACAGGGCATATCAGTAAGAATGTGACAGCGTCACTACCCGTGAGAATATTCGGGTATCCCCTCAAGTCCAACTAAAGTGTTGCTGTTAGTAACTTGGTTTATTAATCTGTTCTGTTCAGAAGACATCTCTATATGTTGTATCTCATGAAAAGTAATGCAACTTGCTTGATCACGTTCAGGTAAGTTTTGATCATAATGACAATATTTGCTCATGTCATGGACACTGGAGACTTGCTTTTCATTTTATACATAGATTACTGTTAATTCTTGTAGGGGAAAATATTTTAAATTTAAATCATGGATTACCTTCCTTGCTTTTACTCTCCTTATTTTTTCTTTTTGACCAAGTTGTTAAATATATTTCTATGCACTTGTAATACAAGTAAATGATTTTAACAATAAATTTTAGCAACACTCTGTATAAGTTGAAGAATCCTTTAACAAACATAAAATGTAAATAATCTTTCTCCACCAGTATCTTGCCTTGCATTTGTTTTTTCAAAAGTAAGCAAGCAAATTCACTTTCATTTCCTGAAAGCCCTTTTGTCAGACATGTGACTGTGGTTTTTGCAGTGTAGCACAATGTTTGATTGAATGTCAGAGGAAAATCACCCAGATCAAGTTAGAAGAGCTGGTTTGACAGAGTAATGATATTAACAGCCCCGCTTGTTGGTTTGAGATCCATAACTCAGCCATCACTGGCACCAATCATCATATTTTGGCTAACGTGCGATACGTATACTAGCATGAGCCAGAATTAAAACAGCATAGCCCATGACAATCTAAGAATTGATAAAGCATGCAAATCATGATGGACAGCTAGCTAGATGGCTACCTAGATGTCTATAGATATCTCTCACAGATTTCATGTATTTAAAGCAGCTTAGAAAATATTTATGTAAAGAACTATTTTAAAAACAACACTAAAATGAGCACCTTGCCCATCACTGAAGCCCCACCTAAGGGATAATATGTGTTGTTCAGTTTTGAAAGTGGTTGAGCGGTCCTTTCTGAGTGACAGAGTAAGCATATTTCTGTCTATTAATTGAAAATAAGTTGTCTTAAAAAGCATGGCTTAAGCTTAGGTGTTGTAAGGCTATGCCAGAGGCTATGTGTAGTTGACTGAAATTTCTATGTAAAAATAACTGTAAGAAAACAGTTCTTGTGTATGTGTTGAAATAATTGACGATTTCATTCTAATTATGACTTTAAGAAAGACGAGGAAGCCAGATGGGATAAACATATGTATTGTTGTTGTGCTCTAGTCTAAATCTATTGTGATACTGTTGTAAAAGGTATGTAGTTTTTAAATTTCGTTCCCTAAGGCTGCATCTCTCTGCTGTGCTACGCCAAGCAACATCTTCCTTCTTTTCCCCCAGCTCCTGCTGTTTGTCATGATTTTCTCTGCGCGTCTCAGTAATGCATGTGATCACTTCTTTTTTGCCCTTGTTTAAATAGCTGGTCTAAGATACCTCCTATGTAAAATTCAGAGTGTACAAATTCTACGTAGTGTTTCTTTTACATGCTAATGACTTCAGAGAAATGTGTGTTTGCTGGTAATATTGCACTGAAGTGTTTCCTGTAGAGATTTAATAAGATGAGATATGAATTTCTTGGGCACAAATGATAAACCCAGTTTTCAGTCTTATAAAAGATATTATCTAGTACTTCATTTATAGTCATGTGATATTTTTGCTAATACTTGTGTGTTCTTCTCAGTTGTGCTTCCGTTGTTAGGTAACGGTCAAGTTTTAGAATTTTAAGTCTGTTTTACGTCATACTTCTGCTGCAGCCTCACTATATCATATATAAATCATAGATAAATGTTTAAAATATATGTTTAATTGTCCTATTCACAGAGCTATGTATTCAAGACTATAGGAAATGAAAAACAATGAAACAGTAAACATTTTCCAAAATGAGTTTGATCAAAAATATCTCTAAGGAACAAACTGCCTACTATCAGCATTGGTTTCTAGCAAAAACTACCACACCAAGAGTCCAGCTGTACAACTTAAAAAAAAAAGTGCAATTGTGTAATTTTGTTTAGAAAGATGTAAACTCTATTTAAGCTTAAAACCATATTTTTAACCACTTTTGTAAGCACATGAATTGGTCAGAAATCATGACTAAATCTTCCAGATTTCATTTTAAAAATCATGACTGTAAAAAGAATACTCAAGAGATTGACATGTCTGGAGAGTATTTTATGTGGTCAAGCACGTGGGTTTTGGTGATCTATTCCAGTGTAACAAACGAGAAGAATCTTTCAAATAATTATTTTTCAGTAATTGCTTGATATACTCCGAACGAAATTACAGACCACCCCATAGGAGCAAAGAATGAACAGCTAACAAAACTTTGTAAATACAGTTTCACAAAAATAAGGGAACAAAAGTGAGAACGCGTAAATGTAATATTTGTTGTTTTATATATTCCAGATTCAGAACAATTTGTGGGCAGGAAATGCGAGTGGTGGTTCTGTGGTTACTTCATGCATGTTACCACGAGACACTTCCTCCTGTATGACACCTTACTCTCACTCGCCTCGGACAGATTCCAGTTATACAGGGTTTTCAAATCACCAGAACCAGTTCAGCCACGTGCCCCTCAACAATTTTTTCACTGACTCTCTTCTTACCGGGGCTACCAATGGACATGCATTTGAAACAAAGCCAGAGTTTGAAAGGAGGTCCTCCAGTATTGCAGTTCTTCGAATGAAAGCCAAGGAGCACACTGCCAATATTTCATGGGCCATGTAATATACAGTACTCTTTTCTTTTTCTCTTAATGGCAGAGTAAAACATTCTTATTTCTCATATTTAAAGGATACCACAATAAGCTGCTGTGTGTGGAATTGCTAAAGGTCAAGATATACAGTGAGACCAGCTTAAATGAATAGTTGTTATTATTTAACATTAAAATCTAAGAATGAACCTCTGAAAAGACTGAATAGGTTTACCATGCACCCATCTCCACAAACTGTTTTAGTAGTAAGATTTTTTCTATTGTACGAGTTGATGAAATATGATCATGCAACTTCTTAAAAGAATAAATGTATTAAACAAATTCCTCTGTTATAGATTGATTTATGTTAGTACTGTATAACAAGAAATCCCTTGTAAAATAATACCTGAAAAAGGAGGAAATGCACTGGGGAAAACGTCAAGATACCAAAGCTGTCAGGTAAATATTGAAGCAGGGTGTTTTGGGGAGTTAACTACCATTTCTCCCTCTCCGGCTCCAAGACACAATGGGCATATCCTCTGTTGCTGAGAATTTATCTACAGGCCTGGAAGATTTTCTTACCTCTGCATGTTTTAGTGAATTTCCACTCCATGAAAAAAGAACTCTTCGGAAATGACCAGCATTTGCATGAAATATTCGGGCATCATTTCCTGAAACCATGTGGCTAAAGGTGATAACTGAAATATCCTGGTGTGATTTAGAATATAGTCACAAGAACAGGTTTTATAAATGTCATCTTTTTACTGAAGAAGCCAGCACGGGCTCACCAATTAGTTATCACACACAAGAGGAAAAAGAAAGTTACAAAACCTGCTGTTGCTTTTAAACTAAAATTGTGTCAATTAAACTATATACACAAACATCTAGTAAATACACTCAGGTATTTTCAGTTAAAGGAGCAGCAAATTCGAATCTATATTTATTTCATGAGTATGTGCAAGTGCACGTGTGTGTGTTTGGTTTTCGACATAGAAGCTGTAAACATTTTTTTGCTACTGTGGTTTTGCACAGGGAATTAAAATGTCAGAAGGCTCTCTAAAATTTCTGGTGGAAAAGGAGAAGAAAAATACATTGCATCTGGAAAATTGCTAACCCCTTTGATTTACTTCTCCTCCCTTTCCCCTGTCACATTCCAGGCTCTTTCAGATGAGTGAAATGTCAGCCTCCTTGAAAGACTCTTAAGTTCATAAAGGCAAAGTAAATTAATTGAAATGAAGATGACTTCCATGGCTTGGATCAGAGCATGATCTGCTCTTTGTACTCACTTAGAATCTTCCTTCTGGTTCCTACAGCCTTTAGGGATGTGCTTGGAAGCCCTAAAGGCTAAAGGACAAGAATAAATGAATTTTTTAAATTAAATTTCAGAAAGAGTACTTCAGTAAGTGTCTCTTTCTAGTGGGAAAATATTTACAGCAGTTAGACGTCTTCTGTAATAAAATTTTAAATCAAGCAGATGATGGAGATGAGTGATGTCCTAAACAAACATTCTTTGACTTCGTAATAACTCTGTTCTTTATTACTTTTGTGTTCTCTCTTTTTCATTTTGTTCCCAAGACAAACTTGTTCAACTTTAGCCCTGAGAATTATGCTTACATCTTTAGCCCTGAGAATTATTTTTACATGCAGGAGCTTTTGTTAAAGGATTGTTTAGGCAGCTGTTAAATATCCTTCATGTTTTAGAAGAGAATGATTTCTTTTAATATATGCATATATGTGGTAAGTAGGAATTTGTGAACTAAAACTCAGAACTAAAATATAAGATTTTCTTTTAAAAAATTTCCCCAACCAGTGGTGTCCATGTTTATTTTCTTCTGCTTTCATAATTGAAATTTTAGTGTCCCTTGCCTAATACCTTATATTTTTTAAATGAGACAAACTTCATTTTTGAATCAAGTTTGAATTTTATTTCATTCCTTATTTTCTCCTTCTCTAAATTTTTCTCCTCATTATATTCTAATGAGTTGGAGCTTCTGTAACTCAATTCTTTTCCATTTATATAACATCTTTTAATTGAAGTTCTACATTTTCAGTGCTTCTGTATAAATTTAATTCAATCAGCACTTGTTTTTTGTTTTTTGTTTTTGACCTCTACAGTGTGTGAAGTTATTTGGGATAATAAAATAACTAATGGAACCATGGTTCTTGTCCTTGATCAGGTCACAGTCTTTCTGGACAGACACATGCCTAAAGTTTGCACCCTCAACCATGCTTCACATTTTATAAAGGTAGTAAGAATTGCACGAATTTTATTGTGTTAACATTCTGACCTTTGTTTTTATTGACTGAAAATTTTATTATGCATTTAAGTTGCTAAAATATAACAAAAGCGAACTTCTGATGTAGTAGGATAAGATAAAGCTAAAACAAAGAGTGCATAGATGCACTTCCTGAATTTTCTCTTGCTCTTTCTGAACTTGGGTTAACAAAGTTTCACATACTAGAATTCGTAACACTCTTTTCACCTAAGAAAGGAAAAACTAAGGAGCATTTCATTTATTTTTATTTGGGCTCATTATCAGCAGTATTGAAATCGGGTATTTTGGTTTATCAAGTAGTTGATCCACTTGGACATCTGTTCCCGTAGCAATCTCCTCCTCTATTTGCCCCTTCCACACTTTTCTTGCACAGATGGTTTAATAGATGATTTTTATACTCTTTTTTTTTTTTCCTGAGTGAGTTGGTTAAGGTTTGAACCTTATGATAAGAAAGAAATTTAATGGAATTTTAGCTAAAGTGCAGTTTCTTTCATAAACCTAAAATTAAATTTCAGAAAATGGTTTGTGGAATTTTGAAAATATATCATTTATTTCTTATGGATGTTAAACACTGATTATTTTCTTCTTATGTAACTTTTCAAGAAAGCAGAGAAATAAAACCACTGTAATCTTTGCCCTCAGTCCTGACAACATATCTTAAAAGAATAACAGTTACTTAACCTGTATAACCTTGAGGAAACTCATGAAATTGTGTGTATAAATTACTGGAGTGTATTAGTTTCATTGTTTCAATCAGCTGTTAATTTTTTTACCTCTAAGGAGGGGGTAAGGGGCAGACCATTGTACTTAATACAGTTTTTACAAAGATGATATGTTATTGTTTCCTTTTAATATCTTTACTTTTTCTTCTCAAATATTGGGTGCTTGTTTGACTTCCGTGGTACAATTCATACATCACCTCCTGTGTCTTATACAATGTGTGTTATATGTAATGCTGTAGTTTTAGTTTATCAGCAACTAAACAATGCCTTGGCTAGAAATAAGAAGTGAAACGATCAACTACAGTGTTTGCATAAGCTCTTTGAAATTTTCAAATAATTTTCTAAACTTACCAGTGACCCTGACTTTTGTCATTTAATGTTTAAATCAAACAGTATTGTAAATGAGTGATTGTTAGATATATTTTTTATTAAAAATAATGACCACTTTTGCTGCCAAATATTTTAGAAGAAAAAAGGAAATCATCTTATTTTTAAAATCCTACTTGGATTAACTTTTCCCTGATTAGAATATAAAGATATATGTCTATCATTTAAAACATAATTGCTAACTTTAAGCCATTTCTACTTTAAGAACTTAGGCATCTAAAATTCTAAGACATTATTTCCTTATAGCTATTCATATTTTGTATTGAAGAAAGTGTGACTTTTTGTGAGGGCATCTATTTAATAAAATGACACATGTTAAATAGTACTTTTGTTCATAGCATATATTGCATATATTTTATACAAGCCAGGCAGAAATGTCACTAATGATGCAAATGAAAACAAAATCAGAAGTGAAATACCTAATAGTAGTAGAGTCAGCATCTATGGCAGAGAACCTCAAAAACAGATTAAATGCAGTATTGGCTTTATAGCGTATAGTAAATGCTAAAATGGGATTTTGTTTTATTTTAGCAACTCTACTTTTTAAATAAACATACTGCCATCACTTATCCTGGAAATATATTGCAAAAATGGTGGGTAAGGCTTCAAGACAGGGTCTAGCTAATTCTTCAATTTTACTGCATAAAATAGTAGAGAATTAACAGAAGTTTTTCCTTTCTTCTTAGTCTGAGAGTTGTATACCACTAGGCATTTTTCTGAGTTCAAGGGACAAATAAATGACTTGAGTATTTCATCGTGATGCTATTTTATGGCATGTCTGACTTCAGAAAAAGAGACCCTGCATACCGAAGGTTTTCATGCATCTTCATGAAAAGTATACATTTTCATGCATAATGTATGCTTGTAATATTTTCTTATCTATTTACCTTGACATACACTTTAAAGACTAAAGACAATAATTCAGAACAATTACCAGCATTGGCAAAACATGTTTTCAGTAGAAGGCAAAAAGAGCCCCCTACAGGTTGCTTACACAGTCCAGTTAGGGAAGATGAAAAGATTCAAATGCTCAAACTCTCTCCATATCGCTAGAGCAGAGTTTGTAATGTAGGGAGAGTGGGTATAGGAAGGTGTATCTCTGGACAGAACTCAGAGGACACATAAACTGAGATAGAAAAATAATTAGATCTTTGTTTCCACTAACACCTAGAATGAAACATAGCATTTATTTATGAATATGGACAGCAAATCTGAGTAGTTTTAGCAGTACCTGTGCTTCTGTCATTAATAGAACAGATATTTGCATATTACATTTATTAGAGTTGTTAAAGATACCTTGAAATAATTATAATTCAAGTGTATCACTTGATTAGAATGGTTTTCAAACTTTTTCAGTAGTTTTCAAACTACTTCAAAATTAGGGTAATTTTTAGCTCTGTTGTTGGGTCTTGTTATCTATCGATAAAGATGCACAGATATTTCTACACCCTAAAAATTAGTTTTATAAATATCTGGACACCTGTATTTCAATATAATTGGTTTCCTTCTTAAGCCAATGCATTTTATTCATTTAAAAACATCTACAGAGACTTTCACAAGATCATGAAACTGCCAGAGGGGTCTATGGCACAAAAGGGATTAATAAACCCTTTTGATGCACCAGGGTCATTTCTCCAGATTAAATAAATTTTCATCTAGAGGATGGTCCTGTAATAGAGTGCATAATAATTTATCACATTATTTATCTCTTATCTCTAGCAGAATGGAGAATTGAAAAAGAACAGGACTTTTTAAAGCAGGCAGCCCAAGAGCATTCATTGTCGAATGAATGAATGAATGAGGCATTTTAATGAGGATCACTGAGAAACCAGGACACAGTAGATCGGGGCTAGGCATCGGGAAGAGGCAAATGGTTTGGGCAGCATCATAGAAAGAGTTTGGCCTTAGGAATCCTAGTTCCACCACTTTTTAGCTTTAAAGTTTTCGGAAGGTTATTCACTTTCTCTGAGCCTTAGTTTTCTGCTGGATAGTGGGGAAAGTTGTATAAAACTTTGAATTAACAAGGCACTTTCACATTTATTTTCCGACTTTCACAATTTTGTGACAGTGGGTATTATTATCATTTCCGTTTCACAGTTAAGGAAATTTATGGTCAGAGGGTATAAGGAGCTACTGAGTCCAAAACCTCTCCTTCTGCCTTTTTATTCTACATGCTTTCCTTAAAGCTATGAAAAAAAATAATTGAAATATGCATTTAAAAATACTTTATTGTAGTCTGTAAAGTACTTAATTGAAATACTCTTTTACAGACTAATTTTTCCTCCCATTGAGTTGATGTTAGATTTTTTTCTGCTTTTTCTTCATTTTTTAATATTTAAATTCAGTTTTACTCAATTTATCAAACCTTTATTGAGAACTCCCTTTGTGCTAAGACCTTAAAGAAACTACATGCTGGTTGGGGAGATGAAAGAGTACAATAAATAATTAAAGTATGGCATGGAAAAGTGGCTCAAGCAAAATGGCATTGGAAAACTGGTAGCAATGCAATTAATTCGACCTTCATAAACAGTCATGGAAAGCTGCAGAGAAGAGGTGATATTTGAACCAGACATTGAGAGATGAATAGGAACTTTTAAGAATATAGCATTTTATCTCTTTTTCTCTGAAATAAAACCCAAATGTGTCTTGAACAGCTGTGTCCATGCTAGTTAAAATATTTCCAAACCTTTTTTAATATACATCATACCACAGCTTTTCTCTAATTTTAAATATTTCTTTTCCGTATTATTATTAACTGAAGTTCTCAGGTTCAGCGAAGAAATTGTTTTATTCAATAATGTTTTTCAAGTTTTTTGCTCTCAAAAAATATGTGCTGAGCTCATAATATTACAATGTGCTATGCTAGCCATGGAGGTTATGAATAAATGCAACCATGACTTTTGTCTTCAAGGAATAGTCACTTTCGTTGGGTGGATGACATTTGCTGAAACTTACTTGATAGGAAAATACAGCAAACATATTTTAATAAGATCTTATATAAATGTGTAACAGAAAAAAAAGGAAAAATTATAAGTGCAGCTTCAAAATACACATGCAGAAGGTTGATAGAAAAGTTCAATAAGAAGAAGGTTTCACCCTGGTGTACCCCTTGATCTCTGACCAAGAAAAAGACAGAAGATTCTGAGGTCATTACAGGAAAAATACTCCCTACTCCATGAAACGGAAAAGAAAAAGAAGCAGCAGCTGGGTGTTGCTTTTGTATTTAATTTAACTCTTTGTCTGCCTCAGCGTGGTCAAAATTTGTCTCATTTTATACAAAACTCTTGCCTATATTCTATAAACAGAGGTTTAATGGACGAATTGCTCTCTTATCTAGATCTCTCCATTCCCAGCTGTGAAATTGATTGATGTTTTTAAAGCCCTAAGAAGGCTCCCCTTGTAGATACGTTTTCTGGTTCAAAGGAAAGAAGGAAAAAAAAAAAAAGCAGGAGAAATTACTCAGGGAAATATCTTTGAAAAAAATTGACCTAGGCAGAGAGCTATATAACTAGATATTATGAAGAGGGGGAACCTAAAATTAGGGTATTAAGAGTGAAAATACATGGCAAGAGAGAACTTACTAGGCTTAATGTAGTTATGCGACTCAGATTAACAAGTGTAGCTGTGTGAGATTTTTCTTTAACTTCATGTACTATTTCCATTGGCTTTGGCTGGGATCACTAACTGTTTGGCAGAACAGAATCAAGATTCTGATCCCAGATGTGTCACTGATGATCAGTGCCACCTCACCTCTCAGTTCTCAGAGTTCAATTCAATTCAGCAAATATTTATTGAGTGCTTATGGCTGCCGACTTCTCTAAGTCAGAGAAAAATAATGAGATGTTAGTAAAATGTGACATGTCTCGGGTAAGACACAGTCGCATATAGAAAGCCATTATCATTGGCATTTTAAGCCAGAAGTTCAATTTAATTGCGTCAGTAACACCAATAGTGTACATTGCTTCGAGCTACAATAATTTCCCCACTGGATTTTGATTTTTATCTGCAAGAATCACTGGATACAAACCACAGTCCCCAAGGCTTGACTTAGAAGTAAAATAACACCATCCCTGGTCTAGCATTAGTTATACGTGTCCCTAATAGCTCAGCTGAGGGACAGCATTAGCCATTATATAAACTAATTGGGTTAATTCTGCTCTGGAATTTAGGCAAATAATGTAACTGAGATAAACAGAGGGTCACTTATGCGTCTGCTTGTACACATTTATCTACACTTCTTATTTATACTACTAAATGCTTAAAACAACACGAGGCTATAAATTTGCCTTTTCTTTCTGATTCTCTTGGCAGAGTTTCTTACATGCTTAACTTTTAAAGAGTGGAGTTCGGTCTTCTCTCAAATAAATAAGAGCAGTAGAAGGAAAAAACTGCAGCTACAAAGTAGTTCTAACCCATTAAACGCAGATGGCTCACAGGGGGTTTAATCATGGGGAGCGAACACACATCACGCTGAAATATAGAGCTGTTTTCTATCACTTGTTACCATTTGAATGTCCGTCTCAGGAAAGTGAATTCCATATATCTTCCTGGCCATCAGTTGCCCTTTGAATACTCCTCTCTCTGATGTAGCTAGATTTCTCTTCAGAACTTACTGAGATGAATGAGCTCTTGCCACACGTAGAAGTGAAAGAAAACATTTCTTTCTCTGCCAGAACAGATGAAATTCATCATTAGGAGAATGGATTTGACCTTGTAAAGTGGACCAAAGCAATTTACAAACAAACCTCTTTGGGGAAGATGGCCTTTATCCTAGTCCACTAAGAGAAACTTATTTTTTTCTTTTTTGTATGTGCTCATAGCTATGTCGCAAAGTCTATTGAATCTGATCAACTGAAAAGAATCTAAAATGTGGAATAAGAAATCATCTCTAATTTAAGGCTTTCCATGCAAAGACAATTTCATGGACACAAAAAAAATCATATGGATTTATCCTTGGCTATGATGTCGGTTATCAATCATCAATCAGTCAAATTGATCAGAGATCATTAAAGAAATCCATGAAACCAGTTTGATGGCAGCATGTACGACAAAACTAGAGATCAGTATTTAGAGACTATTATAAAAATGGTGAAAAACTGAATTTGAGGACAATTTATAATACCTAAGAAAAAGATTGATTGCACTTTGTATCTGTCCTCAACTCACTGTATCAGCTTGTTTAATCTACTTATCTCTTAATTCGGGATCTTTCTTCTATAGTTTCTTTCCTCCACTCCTTATCTATCCCTTCTTCTTCTTTTATCTATTCTCCCCTTTCCTGGAGCCCATACCTAGCCAAAACCCATTCTTCAAGTCTAATGTCGTAGGTGACATTCAGGGAAAGAGCAGCTACCAATCCCTGGAATAACACAGCAAATG
Organism: Hippopotamus amphibius kiboko; assembly: GCF_030028045.1. Lineage (NCBI taxonomy): Eukaryota > Metazoa > Chordata > Mammalia > Artiodactyla > Hippopotamidae > Hippopotamus > Hippopotamus amphibius. The sequence goes on along the minus strand of NC_080192.1, from coordinate 34,001,552 downwards.
TAAGAAAGCAACCTCCTTGTTTTCCCTCCAGTGCTGTTTGGCTGATGCTATTAAGGTGAATGACATAATCTTGAGTAAACCCAGCCGATAAACCACATGGAAGCTGCCCATCTACCATGGACCTGCAATACTTTGGTCTTGCTAATCACTTGTCTTCCTGAATGAGTGTATAACCCATTCAGCAATTAGACACTTAGATACAGATTAAAAGTTATTGTTTTATCCCACAAATAATATAATCAATTTAAGACATTCATAGAAAGCCATCCCTTCTAAAAATTTTGTGCATTTATTGTATTTATCTTATTTTTTATTTGGTAAACTCTACCTTTTGAAAAAACAAAAAACAGGTTAGGGGAAGGATATCAGACTAGCCAAAGATCAGAGATCTCTATACATTTTTAAAAATTCAGAAACTTGAAAACACTTATTCTTGAGGAAAATATTAAATCCACTTATTATTTTTTTACCAGTAGATGGCAGTGCACAGGTGTAAGAGATGTCTACAAGAGAGGACCATCGACCATGCGGCTGGTGTGAAATGCCCTCCACTAGAATTCTCTCTCATAGTTAAAAGAGCTGTATCCAGGAATCACAACAATTGTATGTAAGGGAACAACAGAAATTCTTTAACAGTCATTGTATTTGCCAAACACTCAAACAGTGCTTATTATATGACAGATGAGCAAGTCTTCTTATTTCCCCTTTCTGATAAAAAGACTGAAGCACAGAGAGGTTAAGATTCTCTAATGTCACACAGCTACTTAATTGGTAGGACTAGGATTTGGCGCAGGCATTTGATTTAGTCTGTGATCTCTCCCCTTTGCTACCTCACAATTCACTGACACGAATCACTCATTTTTCTAATCAACAGCTTTTAAGGAGCTGACTTGAAAATCTAAGGTATTGAAACTGACAGATTCCAATTAAAGAAACAGAAAAGTTTTAGGAGCATTAGGGTAATGTTGAAAAAAGCAAAGAGGTCTTCAAGGGGGAGGGAATGTCTGTTATGGAGGAAAATAGGGCAAAGTAACAGTAATAAGAAACACCAACAAAGAGGAAAGGATGCTATACGTACATAAAATTCACATAAAATTTAGAGTCCAGGTGCTGCATATTTTTAAGATAAATATATTCTTAAGATTGTTCAACTATATTTTACATTCTGGCTCATGTAGAAAATACTTTAAAAACTTTAATAAGCAGATTACAGACTTGTTCAGTGTGTTGCAGCATTAACTCCAGTTAATTCTCGCCTCTCCCTTCCTTCAGGCATCTACATCTTTAGTGACACCTCAGAGCTTCAGATTACCCAGAATTGTGCCATTGTGGAAGTCTGAAATTCCACCCTTTCATTCTCTAGCAGTACCCTACACCATTCACAAATTTTAACTTACTTCCTTCAATGTGCATATTATCTGACCCATCAGATCCTCCAGTCCCTCGGCCTCAGCATGTTTTCTCTGACACTCACTTCCATATCTACATTTTTCCTATCCAGCTTAAATGTCACAGCCCATTCTTTCACTACTCTTTGACCAATACCTTCAAATGCCTGCTGTTTTCCTTTTATCACACCTGCCTCCACCTGGGCTAATCAACATAGCTAAAATCAAAACAAAACAAAACAGAAATACGTGCAGATTAACTCTGCTAAAAGAATGTATATTAACTCCACTAACAATGTGGGCCTTTGGTCCCAAAGGGACTCTCCACATGCCTGAGCTAGTCATTCTTTCCTCCCATTTTCAACCATAAACATTTCAAAGCTTGTCCACACTTCAGATCTTTTACCTTAATGCTCCCCCACCTTGCTGCATCTTCTTCATGAGGAAAAAAAAAATCCTATGGGAATTCTTGTCAACTTCTTGCCACTACATCTACAAATACACCTGTATCCATAATCTATAGGTGTTCTCCTTCTTCAGGCTTATTTTGGGGGAAGAGATGTTCTCTTCCTAATTCTAATCCTTGTTCTGTATTGCATTGCTTTCCATCTTGTCAGAGTTTTTACAGTATGTCCTGTCTGTTTAAACTTCTCTTTTCTGCCATTTACCTAATCTCATTTGTTAATAATAATGATAAAAGTGGGGGGAAAACCTTCATGCCCCTTCACTACTTCCAGATTTACCCCAAAACTTCCTGTGAAGGGGTATCTGCCCTTACACTTGCCATTTAGTATTCAAACCTCCACAACTGGGTTTTGATTTCTACCAATCTGTGGAGAGTTCTATGCTTTATTTTTTTCCATCTACAAGTTCCTTTTTAATGCATTTACAGTCTATACACATAATTTTAAAAAATGAGGTCATACCCTATTTAGTATCTAGTATCCTACTTTCTTCACTTAGCACCTCCTGTCTCTTTTTTGACAACAGGTTTTTTAAGGACTGCTCAGTATTCTGTTATATTGATACAATATATTTAAGTGATCCTTAAGTTGTTAGTATTTATTTATAATGTCATCTTTTTAGCTAATTGTTTTCAGACAACCTTAATTTCTTTTTCATTGAAGTATAGTTGATTTGCAATATTGTGTTAGTTTCAGGTGTACACAATAGTGTGGGAAGTACTTTTTCAAGCTCACCAACCTAAATCCAGTGGTCACTTTGCTGATCAGTTCTGTTCTGGGTTGAATTGTGCCCCCCCCCCGCAAAGTCCAAACCCTCAGTGTCTGTGACTATGACATTATTTAGAAATAAGGTCTTTACAGATGTAATCCCGTTAAGATAAGGTTATACTGGGTTAGGATGGATCCTAATCTAATGACTGCTGTCCTTGTAAGAAGAGAGAAATGATATTCCCTCCTTGTCTGGATACGGACAGACAGACAGGAAGGTAATATAATGTGATGATGAAGGCAGTGATTGGAAGGGCGCATCTATGAGCCAAGGAGCACCAAGGACAGTCACTGAAGCTAGGAGAGTGTGTGGGGCAGGTTGTCCCTCAGGGCCTCCAGAACTGCACTACCTTATAATACCTTGATTTCAAGTCAATAGATCCCAGTGTTTTGTTGTTGTTGTTATTTATTTGTTTATTTATTGGCTGTGTTGTGTCTTCATTGCTGCGCACGGGTTTTCTCTGCTTGCAGCGAGTGGGGGCTACTCTTTGTTGTGGTGCGAGGGCTTCTCATTGCGGCGGTTTCTTTTGTTGCAGGGCACGGGCTCTATGTGCCTGAGCTTCAGTAGTTGCAGCACTAGGGCTCAGTAGTTATGGCACATGGGCTTAGTTGCTCCACGGCATGTGGGATCTTCCCGGACCAGGGATATCGAACCCGTGTCCCTTGCGTTGGCAGGCAGATTCTTAACCACTGCACCACCAAGGAAGTCCCAATCCCAGTGCTTTTAAGCCACCCATTTTATGGCACTTTGTTACAGCAGCTCATACAAATTCTCAGAGTCATTTGGTACATCCAATTCTGACCCCCTCTTCCAGCTCGGAGGAGTCTTCCATGTTGGCTTCCGTGGCACACCACTCATCCAGTCATCCTCTTCCTCTCCCTTTCCTCCCCACTCTGCTCTTCCTCCATGTCTAGATGGTGGTGATTCTGGGTGCTCTACTGTGTCCTCTTCTTTTCTCACTCTCAATATTCTTTGCTGGTATTTTTATTGCAATAACTACACCCTTGACCAAACTCTAGATTTCTCTTCTGAGAAGAGATATATAAATATGTATATACATACATATACCTATTCATATATATATGAATATATTTTTTAGAGAGCAGTTTTAGATTCACAAAAAGAATTGAAAAGAAAGTACAAAGAGTTACTGTATACCTCCTCCTATTATTAACATCTTGCATTAGTGTGGTGCATGTGTTACAACTAATGAGCAGTTTAGATATACTGTTATTAACTGAAGTTCCTAGTTTACATAGGGTTCACTCTTTGTGTTGTGCACTCTATGAGTTTTGACAAATGTATCCACCGATCGTATACAGAATAGTATATAAATCCTTTGTTCTCTGCCTGTTTATCCTTCCCTCCAACTTAACCCCTGACAGTCAATGATCTTTTTACTTTCTCCATAGTTTTGCTTTTTCCAGAATATCATATAGGAAATCATACAGCATGTAACCTTTTCAGATTGGCTTCTTACACTTAGCAAAGTGAATCGGAGTTTCCTTCATGTCTTTTTGTGGTTCGATGGCTCGTTTCTTTTTGTCACTGACTAATATTCCATTGTATGGATAAATGTACCACAATTTGTTTATCCATTAACCTAGTAAAGGACATCTTGATTACATGTTTTGGCAATTATGAATAAAATTGTTATAAGCTTTCGTGTGGAGACTTTTTTTTTTGGTATTCACCTCATTTGGGTAAATATCAAGGAGCATGATTGCTGGATTGTATGGTAAGAGTATGTTTATTTTTGTAAGATTTCGCCAAACTGTCTTCTGAAATGACTATGCTTTTAGCATTCCCACCAGCAATGAGTGAGAGTTCCACATTCTCACAGCATTTGGTATTGTCAGAATTCCTGATTTTGGCCATTCAAATAGGTATGTAATGGTATCTCACTGTTGTTTTAATTTGCAATTCACTGATGATGTATGATGTTGAGCACCTTTTCATATGCTTATTTGCCATCTGTATATCTTCTTTGATGAGGTATCTATTCAGACCTTTCGCCCATTTAAAAAATCAGGTTTGTTTTTTGGTTTTTTTTTTTAATTGTTTAGTTTTAAGAGTTCTGTGTTTATTTCAGATGCAAGTTCTTTATCAGGTATGTGTTTTGTGAAGATTTTTTTCCCCTCATTCTGTGGCTTGTCTTTTCATTCTCTTGATGGTGTCTTTCACAGAGCAGAAAATTTTAATTCTAATGAAGTCAAACTTATCAATTTTTTCTTTCATGAATCATGCTTTTGGGGTTGTATCTAAAATGTCATCAACAAACCAAAGGTCACCTAGATTTTCTTTTCTATTATCTCCTAGGACTTTTACAGTTTTGTCCTTATACCTTTGGATCTTTGGTCCATTTTCAGTTAATTTTCATAAAACTGTAAGTCTGTGTAGATTCATTTTTTTTTTTTTTTGCATGTTGCTGTTCACTTGTTCCAGCCCCATTTGTTGAAGAGACTATCCTTTCTCTCTTGAATCACCTTTGCTTCATTATCAAAGATCAATTGAATATATTTCTGTGGTTCTATTTCTGGGCTACTTCTGATTTTCATGCTCTGGTATTCTGACTTCCCAAAGAGAACTCTGAATGGCATTCTTTACTCTTCTCTCTTTTCTCTCATAGCCAATCACAGCTGATTAGCCACCAAGTCCTGTGCTAAGCACTTCACATGTATTATTTAATGTAATACTACAATAATCCTACATTATTATTAGGCTTATATTAATAGTAAAAACCTGGGCTCAGAGGGTACTCCATATAAATAGACTGAAACATTTTTATTCTTAACCCCCGTGGTATATTACCACACACAGCTCACAAGCAACAAAGCAATTTGACTTCAGGATATGAACCCCCAACCATGATACTCATTTCTAAATATATTTTGAAGTCATTAATATCTCTTCATCCTCATTATCACCATATTAATTCAAGCACCATCATCTTTCAGTAAGTTTACTAACAGCACTCTCTTAATGGCTTTTGTGCATCCAGTCTGGCCCTATTCCAGACTGCTATTTCTGAAGCACAAATCTGGTAACACTAAACATAAAATCATCTCATGGCTCCCCATCACCTCTAAAGAAAGCAGACACTCCAAAATATGTTTACAACTCCCCCACTCCATCCAAATCTCTAAGTCTGCCATACTGACCTGTACTTCTCTGCAGGCACCGTGCCCATACTCAAATCTGCATCTTTTTACTTGTGGATCCATTTGCTTCTGTTGGTCTTTTCTGTTTCTCCATTTGACTCTTCCTTCAGATTGCAACTTAAACATCATGTCCTAATGAAAGTTGTCAGATTTAGCACATAAAAACACAGGACACTCAGTTACAAATATTGCATGGAATATACTTATATTAAGGAATTATTCATTGTTTATCAGAAATTCAAGTGTAACCGGGCATCCTCTATTTTTTTTTTTGGCAACCCTATGTCCCAGGGAAACCTTCTCTGAAAGTGCAATCCTAGGATTGGGCTAAGTGCCCTCTGATCTGCTCCCATAGCCTCCTGTGCTCATCGCATCACAGCATTCACTTCTGTCCATTATTCATCCATCTCTCCTAGCATCCTTAAGGACAGACATGCTTTTCCAACAGCATGTCTCCAGCATCTAGATATCCAATGCTTCTTGCTCAGCAAATGTTTATCAAATGTTTTTAAATGAATGGATTAAACACCTTTAATTCTAACACTTTGCTGTTGTTGGTTGCTGTTAGTTGAACTATTAAGATATATTTTGCACCTATTTTTGATGTGTTTAGTAGAAATTACTTTTTGATTTAACTTTGAAGTTCTTGGTTTAGAATTTTGTGAAACTATATAAATTATCTTCAGTTAATTCCTGGCCAGCCTCAGCTCCTCTAACCGCAAAGACAGAGGTATGCAAAGTTCAATGGTAGGCTGTTAAGTATTCTTATCTAGATTGTAACAAGAGATTGGACTTTCTTTCCTTTCCAGAGGCTGAAAATGACAGCTCAAAAGCCAAATGTTGTTCACTTACCCAATCTAAGAGAACAAAATTTTTTTCTATATTAGTCACCTAATATTTTTTCTCCATAATATGTCTCAAGGAACACTGATTCCTCAGGTTGATAATAGGTGTTGTTCAAATGAAAACACATTATAAGTTTATCAGCTAGGCAAAATGCGTTTGAACAGATTTATGTCCTCTAGGAATTTTCAGAACTTTTTACATGTTAATGTATGTAGTGAATCTCTAGGAGGTGATGTATATTGTATGGAATTGTTCTAGTCTAATTAATCACAGAACTTTTGTTAGTTAACAGCTAATTTGGGAAGTACGAATATAGATTTTGATGCACCCCTCAGGGTAAGTGAGTATACTGACCAGACTTTTATTGTTAAAAACAGGTTCTTTGGAATGCCTGACTCAGAGATGTGATCATATAATTTATCGAATAGACCTAGCTTTATTGGGTCACGTCCATCTGTTTTGAACTGGAGCTCCAAAAAGTTTCCAAAATAAATGTCTTTGGGATTTAGTGTTTATAAAATAAAGTTTGTATTTGACACAGAAATTGGTAAGCCCATAAGGAGGTATGTAAAATCCTAAAGCAGTTATATACAATTTGGATGGCTGAATATTTAGTATTATTGGATTTAAAAACAAGAACTTCAAAGGTAAAATACAATTCACACTAATGAAAAGCACATGTGATATGGCTGAAGCCCCCATAGGCAACAGTCAGTCAGGGCAGGACTGGTGTGTGATCAGAGTACAGGGCTGGCCCCCCTGTGAGCTGCAGTTTGAGGATCTTGAACCACAGATCGCCTTCCAAATCATACTTCTCTCCAACATTTGAATGAGGTTGAGTGTCATCAGAGAGTTAATATATAACGTGTTGCATCTGAAAGGTGGCACATCACCTATTAACCTAGAGGTGAGGATGCGTTTGTTCCTATTATTGTCAAATGCCATAGCCCTAGTTTTTTATAATTTCCATTTATTCAGCCACACATGTCAAGTTGCTTTTCATGATGATGGTGACAATAGCTAGTCTTTTTTAGCACTTTGTGCAGTACACACAATGCTAAGGTTTCTACTTGCATTGTTTCATTGAATGATTGCAACAACCCCTTGAAGTCAATCTCATCATTTATATCCATTTTACAGATGATGACAACTGAAGAGACTTACTCAAGAGGCATAGTATATAGCTGAGAAGCGTTTTGAAATCATCTCTATCTGACCTGTGAGCCTGCAGTCTTACCTGCTATGCTATGATAATGCCGTAGTTTGGATAGATCTCAGAACACTGATGTAGGTACTCTTATTACCTCTTAAAGTGGAAGAAATCGAGGCTGAAAAAGTATATCTACTTTGCCCAGGGTCTGGAGGGAATAGGTACATAGGTTTTATTGTGGGAAAATAAAGGTTTAAGTTGTGTGAAACTACCAAAATAGAAGTGTCAAATGTGAGATCCTGTACAATAAGAATAAACATACAGGTTTGGGCTCTGTGGAGAGGAGGTGAGGGAAAGGAGGACCAAAAACGAAGTAGGATGAACCCCAAATTGCAAATTGGTCTTCCTAATAATTCTGTTTCAGACTTTAAGGAAAACTCTGGCTATTTAAAGTTGATTGGTGTTTCCTATCTAATTTGTAAACTGTGTAAAATAGGTTTAATGTAATATGCTGTTTTTTGCTGCTAGAAGCATTAGGAAGTAGACCACTTGAGGTCAGGGTAACACCAAGAAGGATTTCCCAGCACTAAAACGAACCACATTGCAAATTCTAAGTGTTTAGCGATGTCCTGAAACGGTTTCATTTATGTGAGGCTTGAGAAACGCAGGGGGCCTCTTGTGAACTTTTCAACCACAGAGAGGAGTGTGCTTTAAGAAAATATAGTCAGAGTGATATAACAAGTGCTAGATGTAACTCGGTTAGTCTCCTTACTTAAAAACAATTGTGAATAATAGCCTTCTTGATGAAAATCAAAATATTTCAGTCTTCGAAAATTGTTTCTGAAAGCCTTAGTAGTTAAATATTATATGCTTAATGTTCTTTATATTCCATAACTGGTTTTTAATTTTTTTCTATGTATTTTTTCATATATGTAATAGCCTATTAAAGATCTCATGATTCCTACCTCTTATTCAATAACTGGGTAATAGAGATTGATGTTAATAAAAATGGACCTTTAGTGGTATCAGACATTCTGCTAAGAGGCTTTGAAATATAGAAACTAAGAATTTGTCATGGTGGTTGTTTGATTTCAAACAACATCCCCTTTCAAGAAAACGTCCCCTGGAGAAAATGTTGGTTTTAGCTCTTACAGCTCAAATGGGGGTGAGATTATTAAAAATGGTTGATAAATAACAAAGGTTAGTATAGCCAACTAGTGTCCCACTAAGCACTTCATCAACAATTTTCAAAATCATTCAATCAGCAACTATTATTATTCCCAAATTACAGATGAATAAACTGAGGTATATAGAGTCATAATTTATCCAAAGTAAAACAGCTAGTTAGTGGTAGAGCCAGGATTCAAACTCTGGCAACCCGATGGCACAACCAATGTTTGCAACAATTATGGTAGATATGGTCTTCCATGGAAAGAGCACTGTTGGAGAACCAGTTCTGACACAGCTCTGACTTTAATTTCTGTGTCTTGGATTCCTCATCTGTAAACTGAAGGCAGTCTAGCTGTCTCCTAAGATTCACTCAAGGTCTGATGTTCTATGATTCTCTCTAATTGTTATAGCAAAACTTTAGAGAAGTGACTACTTGTGCAATATCCAAAATGGATTATAGTTTACATGGAAAATCTAGAGAGAATGAATAGTGATTTATGAAAGAGGAAGTTAAAAATCATACATATTAATAACTTATGAAGCACAGTGAACTCATTTAGTATTCCCTGTATATATGAAAAAATTACTTTTACAGATGCCTTTGGCAACTGCATACCTAGCCTGTGGAACATAAACCTGGAAAACATTCATTTTGGGGGGTTTTGTTTTATGTATTTGAATTCGTACAGCTAATATAGAGTGCCCTTTTTCTTAGATATATTCATAATTAGTGGTATAGAAAAATTTTGCCAAGGAGACTTTAATCCTCTATTTCCAAAATATGCTTGTCTGACTTTCTCGGGTGTGACCAAAGAACTTAGGTCTTTGTTTGGATTTTCAAGTGAACTTTTCCTCTTTGTAACTCCATCTTCCATTTTTATTAACCAGTCAAGCATGTTTTACTTTACACTGTGATAAGGGGATCAGAAACAGTTTCCCCACATCTAAAGCGATCTTAATCAATTGCAAGGAATACATGAGTGGCATAGTGTAGAAGCTTCCTGCCTCAAGGAGGAAGAGATCTCCTCTGGATTATTACTTTTGATTCCATTGATAGAGGGAGAAAATTAGGTAACCTTGGAAACAAGGTACTTTTGACTGTGAGCCATTTTGAGAGGACATAAGGTGAATCGTCACCTCCTCTTGACCTTCAACTAACCTTTCACTTTTAACATATGTTTTGAAGTGCCGTCCATGTTGATTTCCATGGCTGTTTCGGTATAGGTTTCAGAGAAACCTACTGCCCCCAAGTCTTTAATCACTTTTTGAACTTTGAATATAAGCATTTAAGATGCTCTTAGGGCCCATCGAAGACTGGCTGACTTGGCACTGACCCCACAAACTCCCCCCAAGTTGGGTTACAGAGCCCCTCATTCAGACACCTAACTATGAGGTCCCATTACCCAGGCTGCAGAATGAGCAGGGTAAGCTCACTGTGCACATAGTAGTGAAGTGATGATTGAATCCTGCAGTCTACCGGACATCCTGAATTCCTGTTTGTGGCACAGCCACAGGCAGGCCCACTTATTTCTGGGGCATTTTCCAGCTTATATCACTGTGAATCAAGCTATTGTGTGCTGATATTTCTTCTTTCAGTGAAAGAGTAAATGTACAGTTAATGAGAGAGGAGACTGACATAGCAAACGTGAAAGCAAAGTATCAAGGCTTCATTTTTGGCAAAGGCTCTTTCACTGTAATCAAAAAGTGCAAATGTGTAATTAATCAAAAGTGCACATTGAATATGGCCCTCAAAAGAAGAGAAGAACAGTATTAAATGAACTGAATTCTCTCACTTTGGCTTCTGTTGAATAACTTTAATTCTTTCTTCTATTGTCTTTGCCACCAATGCTCTTACCTCTGAAAAACTTACCATTTTTTTTTTTTAAAGAAGAAGTAAGGTCACATGAATGGAATGAAAATCAAACCTCACTAATGTCCAGGGCAGGGGCTGGCAGCCTTCCAGAAATGCTTTTCCAAAATACTAGTCTCAAGTTTTCATTGTTGAGGGGGAAGGGAGAGAGGGAATTTTGGAACATTGAGAACCTCTGGGGATTATCGCTGGCTCAGACACCTCATTACACAGCTTTGGAGGTCAAGCAACAGGAGAGCCCTGGAGGCCAGGGAGATCCTGGAGGAGAACTTCTTGAAAGCAGGAGTGTAGAAAGAAAAAAAAAAAGCAAAAGAAAGGAAAAGAACGTCTTTCATTTGTGATATTAGTGGAGTGAGCTGCCAATTTATGTGCCACCAAAAATCACCTTTTGTGTAAAGATATCTAAGGAAATAATCAGTACATCATGTTAATTAAATCCGGTGATAGGATTTACTGATGGGCAGCAATACACTATACCATGAATAGCACACAGGAAGTGCTCAATAAAATTTTGTTGAATTAATTTAGGGTCATGTATGGATAGTATAGCTATTTGTCAAATCTGAACATACACTTTGTGTCAAGTCGTGTGCTAAGTATCATGGAGGATACAGGAATGCACCCTTAGACATAGATCCTACCCTTAGGGGTTTATAGTTTAACTATGATCATAAACAAGTTTAAACGTTAGTCTTATGTGGTGTCAGTTGCATTAAATTGACTTTGAGTGAATGAAAACAAAATGCCACTGTTAAAGTATTTTAATATTGGACTTTCAGTTGGCAGGGATAGATAAACTTTAGCTCTTTAAAGAACTCATGTAGCTCCTAAGAAACTAAAGTTTCATTATTAAGTATGCCAGTACCTTGTGGAAGAATTCTCTCAAGTAAAGACCCCATTCCCTTTACTATAATAGCAGGTATTTTAAAATAGATCTCAATGTGATGTGTGTGCTTGTGTCTGTGAATCTGTGTGTGTTTGTGTGTGTGTGTGTGTGTATGTGTGTGATTGTTCATGTGCAGGAGAGTAAGAGAGAAAGAAAGATGCCCTAAGACCATGCTGAACCTATATTTCATGAGTTAATGACTAACATTAGTTCGAAGAAAAAGCTATTCCTAAATATTCCACATTAAACAGATAAAAAGCAATAATTTCCCACACTGGAATAAAAATGTAACCTATTCCCTGTATCTACCTGGATTACTGCATTTCTGCCTCTAGTCGTATCTGTCATGATCCATAGCCCATCGCTATACTGCAATTGAGTATAAAACTCACATTTTATCAAGTCACTTCTCTGCTTCATACTCTTCAGTGTCTTCAAGTGCCTTAGGTTAAAGTTATAATCCTGTAACATGATTGACAAGGGATCCTGTGATCCGGTGTCTGCTAACATCTCTAGCCCATAGCTAATTGTTGTTCAATTCCTGAATGCACTATATGCTCTTTTTTGATCTTTAGGGTTTGGGTTGTTTTTTAAACAACTGATTGTCAGTTTATTATAAAGTTTGACTTAAGTGTCTACAATGGTGACTTCAACCTTGACTCCTGGCTAAATGCTGATGGAAGTAATCTGCTTGACAATCGCAGAAGGACTGTGTAGATCAATGAATAGCTTGTAGATTCTGATCTGAAAATGATCCCAAGTCTTAGAACCTTCACCACAAGGAGTTTTCCTTGTAGTTATTCTCAGAGTCTTGGTGGGCATCCGAACTGGTCCTTTCCCTTTGAGATTCTCTTCTATTAACTTTGCCTGGAACACGTGTTTTTTGTTGTTGCTGTTTTTGTTTTTGTTTTGATTTTTTTCTCTCTTCTTTATCTAGTTGCCCTACCACCCTTTGAGTTCTGATTTAAAAGTCATTTATATCAGAAGGTCTTTCCTGACCGTTTGCTGACATTGACCTAAGTGGTTCTGCTCAAAGTCTCCCTGCACCTTCTATAATATTTCCCTGGTTATGGCAATTATCAGACTTTGTTATAGCTGTTCCTGTGTCAATCTCCTCATTGCACTGTGCCTTTCCATGAATACTGTATAGGGATGATGTCCTTCTTGTTCACAGAATCTGGAATATAGCAGAGATGCAATATTTATAGAATTCATTAGTTCATTCATTCAAAAAATGTTTATTCATTGATGCTAGACACTGTTGTGGGTGCTTGGTATACAGCAGTGAATAAAACAAAATTCTCTGTCCCTATGGAGGTTATATTCTAAAGGAATGAGTGAAAACATTGTATGTTACAAATAAGTGCGGAGTTAAAACAAAAAAAAAAGGGAGGAAAGAGGAGGAGGAGGTAGGGAAACACTAGAGTGGAAGAGAACTATGCTTATAATTTAGGTGGTCAGAGGATGTCTCCTGGAGAAGGTGACTCAAGGAGCTGCAGGAAAGGCCAAGGGGATATAGGGAGACAGGGCACTGATACAGAGGAGACAACTGCAAAGTCCCAAGGGAGGATTGTCCCCATTGTGTGAAGGAGAACATGATGCAAGGGGGACTGGTCATGAAGGTACCTGTAGGCTACTGTAAGAACTTGACATTTTTTTGCTTTTTATTTTGAAATAATATTAGATTGACAGAAGAGTTGCAAAGATAGTTCATAGAATTCTCGTACACCATTGGCCAGCTTTCTCTAATGTTGCCATCTTTCATACCATCATACATTTACCAAACCGAATCCATTACTATTGGTACCATATTATTAACTAAACTCAGATTCATTCGTTTTTCTACAGATGCCTTTTTTTTTTGCTCCAGTTCCCATCCAGGATGCTACATGGCACTTAATCATCATGTCTCTTTAGTCTTCTCTTGTCTGTGACAGTCTGTCAGTCTTCTTTTGTTTTTTATGTTCTTAAAGTTTTTGAAGAGTACTAGTCAAGTATTTCATAGACTGTACCTCAGTTTGGGTTCATCTGTTTTTTTGTTTGTTTGTTTGTTTTTTACTTATGATTAGGGTGGGGTTATGGGATTTTGGAAAGAATACCTTTAGAAGTGAAATGCCATTCTCATCATATTATATCAGGGGTATATGATATCAACATGTATCACCACTGTTGACTTTAGTCTTGATTGCTTGGTTAAGGTAGTGTTTGACACTATCTTTTTTCTCCACTGCGAAGTTACTATTTTTTTTTCCCCATTTAATACTCTGTTTAGGAGGGGAATTAAACTCCACTCCTGGAGGGAAGAGAATCAAAGATTTGTGGACATATGTTAAAACCACTCCAGAAATTAATAAATATTTGGGGGAGGTATTTTCCTGTTTTTCCTTTAAGTTTCACCTGCTAGTTATAGTGTTCATTCACGATCTTGCCTGTGGTTATTATTACTGTGGTGTTCTAATGGTGACTTTGCATTTTCTTCATTTCTTCTACATTTATTATTTAGAATTCTTCCATAAAGAGGTTTAACCATATACATATATTTAAACTGTATTTATGTTTTCACAGTAATTCCATTTCTAGTTTTTTAAGGAAAAATGAGCTTTGCACATTTTAAAGGGACCTGAAAGGTAAAAAAGCAGTTCGTATTTCACACCTGAAATGCTCAGTTGGGAGTTATGTATGTTGACATCAACTCCACCAGGTCTGAAGCAGGAATCGAAAGTGCTCCCTATGAACTAGTGTGTGTCTATTGAATACCATCTAAAGTGACATAAATATTGTCTTTTGAAGAGTGTTCCAAAGCTGTAAAGCTTGATATTTTACCTGATTACATAATAGATTAGATCACGAAGTAGAAAATAGTCCTTGAAAATAATGGCATGTATTCCAATTTAATGATTATTATATCAAATGCAAAAATTTTTATGTCAAAATACCGGAAAAAAAAAAGAAAGAAAAAGTTCTTGCAGCTCAGTTTTGGACATCGGTAGAATGTTTTAGGTAGGGTACACTGTTGAACAAAGAGGAGTAATAAAGAAATTCTATGGGACTGAAATAGGCTTGGCAAATACTATTCACCAGTTGGTTAAAATGACAATTATCTTTCATTGTTTATTATCATACCCCCAAAGGAAACAAACTTAAGATGAAATAGCTTCCTTCAAATTCTTTTATTAAATATCTTTGCCTGGTTCATTTTTATTCAAGATATATATGTGCATTTTCAGTGGATAATTGTAACAGGAGTTTAAAAATGCTTAAAACATAGAACCTGTGTCCCCATGGGTTTTCTAGACAAGCATAAATAAACCAAAAAATTTTCTGGATACACACAATCAAAGAAAACATTTTAGTGTGAGCCCTGCTGTCTGTGGACATAAGCTTGCCTGTCCTTCTCTCCCTGCCAGCACTTACAGATGTTTCACCTTCATCTCTCTTTAATAGTTCCTGTTTCTCTCTGTGTTGATTAATACACACGTTTTTTTCCCTTTCTCTCTCCCTCTTCTTTCTTCCTTCCTTCCATTTTGCCAAACGTTGCTTCTCTTTTAGCCTTTGACTCTCTATCTCTCTACCCCTAACTCTGTATAATTCCTCTATGTATTTCCTTAGCACCAATAATTCTGTTTTCCCTTTTACCTTTCTCTTCTCTCTTTCAGAGTCATTGCAGGGTAAAGAAAACAATCTGCCCCTTAAATACATTAACATAGTCACTTCTATCACTTATGTGTCTCTCTTGTGCAGTGTATACACATATGCACACTGGTTCTTTACACACACAAACATAGGGTATTGTTTTGTCTGTACTGGTCATGTCAATCACAGAGTACACCCTTCTCTTTTTCTCCTGACCTGACTGATTAAGTCAGTCAAAACATCAAACTGGTTTATATGACTAGACAGCATCACTCTGTGTCTTGTTTGTTATGACATGCCATGGGTCCCTGACATTTTTGTAAATTTCAAGTTATGACATTTTCTTTGAAATCAGCTGCTACTGTTTCTTAAAAAACGTATCTGTGAAGTCTCCGGCTTTTCAGCCCCCCAGTTGGAACTCATCACTCTCTCTCGAATGTTCCCACTACACTTTGATCATACCTCCATTACTTCATGCATTATAGTTAGCCAAACAGGCAAAAGTCTCCTTTGCTAGATTATACATTCTACAGAGGGTATTTTTTTTTTATACTTTTAGCATTTCATAGAGTTCTTTTTATTTAGTAGGTGCCTAGGGATATATTCTATAAATAGGTTAATGCTTGCATTCTAATTTTCAAAATTAAAATTTTGAGTTGAGTAACCAAAAAAAAAAAAAGATCATAAACAAACAGTGGCAAGAAATATGATACCTGATTTCAAAGGAGAATGGCATGTCACCACAATATTAATGATTAGTTCCTATGATAGCAAAAATTGAGAATAGTTCATCTTTGTTTATTCCCCTCCCTGACTTTATAGATCTATGGAAAAAAATTAAATATAGAAGAATTCTTGTGCTTATTTATGGAAAGTATTTTTCTTTTTTTGCTACCTTCATTGAATTAAAGGCAATGTGCGTTTTTCATAGGCCTACAAGCTTTGAAGCTTTTACTTAGATTTAAGTTTACGTAACTTGTAATTGGTAACATGTGCTCTGTGGATGTCTATGTATGTGAATGTGTATACAATATACCTACCAATATATATATATATAAAATGATACAAATCCTCCTTATCTGTTTATATGCTTCTGCTTTATGACTTCTAAAATTTACTAAATCCATCTAAGTACTATAGTACTTTGACAAGTAAAAACCATCTAAACCATGTTTGTGTCTATCATAGATACATATTTGCAGGCAGAGTAAAGAATAGAACAAAAAAGAAGAGAAAAAAAAAGAGGAAAGAAGTATATACGTGAGTTGAGGCATTTGTGGGCCGGCATGTTTATGTTTGTGTCTCTATCCATGAACACTGGACTCATAAACAATTACATCTGTATCTTTATGTCTCCCTCTCTACATATGCGTATCTAGATCATCTGGAGATTAAAAATATTTTGCTTACGTATATATTCTAATTTTTATGCATATTTTGTTACTCTAACAAATATTAAAAATTAGAATGCTAATAATCATGAGTAGCAATTCCATAGGTACTGCAAAGTTTAAGTTTTAGTATTACAAGTGTGGGTATTTAATGAAAATATGAATACAAGGAGTGTTTTCCATTTCTAGGAAATTTTTAAAATTATGATGCTTTTGCACTCTAAAATACAGAGAAAATATCAAATTGGGCTAGCTGTTTGATTAATTTGACATAGAGTGTGCAATATGCCTATGTAACTTAAAGTGAAGAAATAGCTAAAAAAACTCTAAAATTTTTGTTATATGAAACATTTATTCAGTGTAATTACTACTTTTCAGTAATCTGATTTCATATTACATGTGAAAACAACAACCTTGTATATGATTTGCAAAGCATAAATTAACAAGCATTTTTCCCCAAACAGGATACAAAAAGTTAAAGATAACAAATTATTTGGTAAAACAGCTTATTCAAGCAGCACTCCTCATCTTTCATTTTTATTCTAATTCTGAATCTTTCCCCTTGTCAGTAGTTCTGTATTGTATATGCTTATGAAGAACACTGCTTAAATCTCTAGTGTAATCTTGCTAAGTTAAAAAGTGATTCCTCAATACATATAATCACACAGCAAAATATTTGTTTCTGTGCATGTGGAAGCATAAATGATTTATTAATAATATAAATATGGACGTTTCAGTTTCGGTAAATTAACTGGAAGTTGTCAGCCTTGAGTATAGTATAAGGAAAGCTTTTGTTGAAGAGTACATAGAAGAAAGAATGTCTATTTAAGCTGGAATATTTAGCTATTAGCCTGAAACAGATTCATTGCTGTAATTTTTATTCTGATAGCATTTAAAGGACGTGAAATAGTAGATGTCATGGAAATAAATAATTGCACATTTGTTTTCTGGGATTTTAAGACCTGAGAAACAAATCTTAGTCTTAGCTTCATATTGATGAGGTTATTTCTTTTAGCCTTTTTTAAAACAAAGACTAATTTTTAAAAAGTTTAGGCAAATAAGCAAGTCTTTGATAATAATCCGACAATAAACAAGGTTACCAACCAGTTTTTTTTTTTTTTACTGAATTCAATAATCTTGAAAACTTGTTGTGGGTCAGAATAGGGCTGGATTTAATTATAAGAAAAAAAATTGTCCACAAGCCATGTCCTGTAATATTTATATGAATAAACCATATATCAGCTTTTCTAATTTTTTCAATCTAATTGTTCACTGTAGACTCACTGTTTCTTCTTCAAGATTTACATATATAAACACACACACACACAAACACATACATATTTATTTTATTCTAGGGGCTGAAGAAAGAGGGGAAACTCAAATCCTTCTTTCAGCTTGTTAGTGTTTCTGGTAAGAAAAAAGGCACTGAAGAAGAGAATAAAATTATACATTCACAAAAAATCAGGCTTAGGGATTTTTTAAAAAAATCTTAAAAGTTGACTAGATAATCCCTCCCCCCCCCCACCAATTTAGGATTTAAGGCCATAATGAACACACAGATATGTGCAGTTTTTATCTATGTGAATGACACCTGTGTATCATTCTAGCACTCTGATTCTCAGAACTGTCTCGTGGTCTTCACTGAGCTTCTCTTTTCACTGTACTCTCTTCCTCCACCTCCACCATCTATCCTTTTTCTTTTAGAAAGGGAGATCGGAAAATAACGATTTAAATAAAATGGGTGACGTACAAAATATAAAAGGGAAAAGCGAGAAGAAAGGAGTAGAGAGAGAGAGAATTGCCTTAGGACACTGAATGTTAAGACAGGTGTGTAGGGCAAGATGTGCTACACATTTTTATTTCATTTTCTCTGTTATCTCTTTCTTTAAGATCACTCGAGTATATATAGGTATGAAGTATAGGAGGAAACAGATTATTTAAAAGCACACATCTAGTTCAGAAATGTATCCATGAGGAATGAATCCAATATTTGTAACATTATTTTTAAATGTTTACACTGAAGAATGTGACATAGCTTTTATATAATCATCTAAACAATTATAATTTTCAGATGATTAGTTTTTTTGTTTCTTTTAGAGTCCCAATTGTGAATGTAGAGTGATCTGCTTCAAATTGTTGTGGTTAGTACATTGATAGTATTTAGTTCACGGCTTTCCACTATATCATATAAATATACAACAATTTCTAAAGGCATTGTGTTCTAAAAATGTCTTCATAATTTGGTTAATTGGAACTTAATAGATCTTTTTTTTTCTCTCCAATAGTAAACAATGTTAAAAACGGTGGTTAAGATCTCAGGATGGACATTTAGCCTGACTCCGCAGCTCAGCTTGTTCCTGCACACATGTAAGAAACATTCCCCAAGAAAGAAAGACATGCCTAACTTCCCAGTCCCCGCAGCAAGAGATGAGGCAGTTAAATTCGACCTGCTTCTGTAAGGTGTCTTCCTTTCCTTCCTTCCTCCCTTCTTCTCTCTCCTCACTTTATCTTTAACCCTTCTCCCTCTTCCAAGATCACAACTGTGGGACGATGACCAGCAACAAAGAGGACCTTCCCAGCCATAGAGTGAAGTCAGTTTATAGCTGTCCACCTGCCTTAGGCAGTGAGTACCTGACCAAAGTACCAGGGTGGAGGAGAACTGAATGATTGCCTTGTTCTACACATGACAGATTTTATCTCATGGTGGAGATTTTCATTTTTCTTTGGATTTTCTCAGACAGCTCATTGTCCTTGTGTGCGTTATGCCAAATCAAAAAGTATTTTGATTGTACTGGCGGCACAGCCCAGGACATTTTATCACGTGTTTCTAACAACGTTGAACGTGCTTCTGAACGTCTGAGAAATACACGTATTGCGTTTACTTATGGTTGTGCACATTGATGGAGGACTGGATTATAAACAACCATTTTTAGATTTTTCTAAAGACAACATTCTAGAACTACAAACATTTTCATCTTCTCCTTATGTGTGAGAATGATGCTGGGTTTCATGTCTTTAAATTTTATTCACTTGCGTCCTCAATTTAGGCTCAGATTCGTTCTGTGTGTGTTTAATATTACATCTCTAGATCTGGTCAAGGTTTCCCCTTAAACCTAAAGGAAATAGTTGAAAGGAAAAAAAAACAGAATATAATATCGTAGGAAGACTCAGACTTGGTCTGGCTATGTTTAGATTTCTTCCAAATTTTGGCTTGGTTTTTAGCTTTATTGGCAGACTCATTCAGAACTGTGGCTTTGTCCTTTTTTTTTTTTCATTTGGCTAATATGATTTGTTAAAAGAGTCTCTGTTTATTTCTTCTTGCTTAACATTTTTCCACACAGCGGGCATAATGAATTTTTGTTTATGATGGGCTGTGCTGCCTGAATTATGGTATGGAATCTGGATTTGGTTTCTTTGGAAAGGTATTTCATTGCTCTTTGAGGGGAGTTTTGCTGCTTCTGGTGTTCTCTTAGGCATGAGTGTTTCTGAAGGAGGTTGCTTAGATTTCTAAGGAAAACTAGGCAGTATCTGCTGACATAACCACCAAAATTTCTTAGAAATAGATTTTTTGGTATAGGTGTTGTCATATTTTCTACCAAACTATCTTTTGGGTTGTGCAATGCATGATTTTTAAAAAATAATACACACTTTAAAAAAAACTGAAGTGTAATTGATTTACAATGTTGTGTTAATTTCTGCTGTATAGCAAAGTGATTCAGTTATACATATATATATTCTTTTTCATTATGGTTTATCACAGGATATTGAATATAATTCCCTGTACTATACAGTAGGACCTTCTTATTTATCCAGTCTATATTAATAGTTTGCATTTGCTAACCCCAAACTCCCATTCCATCACTCCCTCACATTCCCTGCCCCATGGCAGCCATGAGTTTGTTCTCTATGTCTGTTAGTCTGTTTCTGTTTAGTAGATAAGTTCATTTGTGTCATATTTTAGATTCCACATATAAGTAATATGTGGTATTTGTCTTTCTTTTTCTGACTGACTTCACTTAGTATGATAATCTCTAGGTCCATCCATGTTGCTGCAAATGGCATTATTTCATTCTTTTTTGTGGCTGAATAATATTCCATTGTGTATCTATCTATCTATCTATCTATCTATCTATCTATCTATCTATCTATCTATCTATCATCTATAGATAGATAGATATACACCACATCTTCTTACCCATTCATCTGTCAATAAATACATGAATGTGATAGCCATGTATTGGCTGTTGTAAATAGTGCTACTGTGAACAAAGGGGTGCATGCATCTTTTTGAATTATAATTTTGTCCAGATATATGCCCAGGAGTGGAATTGCTGGATGACATGGTAATGCTATTTTTAGTTTTTTAAGGAACCTCCGTACTGTTTTCCATGGTGGCTGCACCAACTTACATTTCCACCAGTAGTGTACAAGTGTTCCCTTTTCTCTCCAGTCTCTCTAGCATTTATGTGTAGACTTTTTAATGATGGCCATTCTGACCAGTGTGAGGTGGTACCTCATTATGGTTTTGATTTGCATTTCTCTAATAATTAGCCATGTTGAACGTCTTTTCATCAATATGCACTTTTTAATTGAAGTTCATCAAAGCTCTTTAACATGCTATATGCACTGGGGCTTGTTGATGCTGATCGGCTGCAGGAAACACATATTGAAATATACTCTCCTGAGAAAGAGCTAATAAGACCATATTTCCTTGTATAAAGAATATTTATATGGGCTACATTTTGAAATGAAAAGTGCCTGGTTTGTAGCTGAAGAAATGATTGTGCCTCTTTGAGATGTCCCACAATAAATATGAATTGTATAACATAAACTTTTAAAGAAACCGAACCACAATTTCCCAGTTTATGTGCCACCATATAATATAAATTGACTTGTTAGAGTTTTCCAAGAGAGGCTACTCATTAATTCATTCATTTTAAAAATACATACTGGGGACTTCCTAGGTGGCGCAGTGGTTAAGAATCTGCCTGCCAATGCAGGGGACATGGGTTCAAGCCCTGCTCTGGGAAGATCCTACATGCCACGGAGCAACTAAGCCCGTGCGCCACAACTATTGAGCCTGTGCTCTAGAGCCCGTGAGCCACAACTATTGAGCCCATGTGCCGCAACTACTGAAGCCCACGCACCTAGGGCCCATGCTTCAAAACAAGAGAGGCCACTACAATGAGGAGCCTGCACACCACAATGAAGAGTAGCCCCACTCACAGCAACTAGAGAAAGCCCCCGTGCAGCAACGAAGACCCAACACAGCCAATAAATAAATAAATAAATAAATTTATTTAAAAAAGAAAAATACATACTGGAAGGGAATGCTTTTTTTTTTTTTTTGGTGAAAAAGGATATGCATATCTTTAATGAAGTAGTCTTTTGAAAGGGAAACAAAGGAACAATTTGAGATTTGTTGATTTCTGTCACAATCCTGGCTTTGTGGAACAATATTATTACTGACTTCAAAGTCTTTCTGCATGACAGAGGATGTATCTAAAAACACAATGTACATTTGACCCAGAACTTTTCTACAACGCAATCAAATCTAAGGGACAGCAGGGCAATTCATAATTATAGAAAAAAAAAGAAGGAAGGAAAGAGAGAGAAAGAAAGAAAGAAAGAAAGAAAGAAAGAAAGAAAGAAAGAAAGAAAGAAAGAAAGAAAGGCCAAATCTCAAATCTGCCTCTAACTTGCCAGTGACCTGCCAGCCTCCTTACCCTGCCAATGTACCCAGGTAGAAGGAGCATTTCCAGAACTTAGAAAAGTATTTTGTATTTGTAGTGTTTTAAAGTTGACAGATCTTTTTTCGAATGTATTGTTTAATTTAATCATTATTGTTTAATTTAATCATTTATGTATTGTAGTGCTATTTCCGGAATGCACTTTTTATATCAACTCTTATGGTGCTTTTCTTGAGATACAAAAAAAAAAGAGGCAAAACTCCAAAACCCTTCTGTGGAATTGCTTTTAGTTTATTTATTTGTGAAATGGTCATCCAAATACCTGATATCCCATAGAGCACAGAGCATAGACTTTGAGCCTGGGCTGATCTCATTTGCAATAACAGCTCTACCTTTGAGTAAATTACTAAATCTCTGTTGAGTCTGTTTCCTCATCTGTACAATAAAATTAAGAATACAGAACTTGAAAGACTGTTGTGCAGACCACGTGATGTAATGAATGCAAATGCCTAGTATTGCATCTGACAGATATTATGTGTTCAATAAATAGTAGCTAGTATTATTTTATTATTATGCATTCAGTGGTAATGAGTGTTTCTTGAAAGACATTTTGAAATAGAAAGATGGGCATCTATGACATGTTTTCTGAAAATATATACTTTGTATTAAATGACTGTCAAGTGAAATCTGAATCAGCAACATAGAAGTGGTATTTTTGAAGACAATACTAATGTAATATTGTGGGGTTAAGTAATTTTTCTCTGATGCTAATCCTTTTATAGGTTTTGGAGTCAACCATTCAGTATCAAAGAACTCAAAGAGACTTTCAATGGGGGTCCAAAAAATAATTAAACTAGTGACAAATAAGACCCAGGTTAAATGGAATGAGAGAAATGTTAGTGGGTTTTTTGTTTCCTCAGGTTGAGAGTTACTGCATAGCTCTTGTAGTATAGTTGTTAACAGCACAGGTTCTGAGGTCAGACTGCCTGGCTATGACCTACTTCCTAATTTTTGTGATCTTAGACAAGTCTCTTTCCTTTTTGCTTCTATTCCCTTGCATAAAAGCAAAAATTAATATTAGTAGATCTACAGTATTTTATTTTTCTTACCATTCATGTATAATTTTTATAAAACAAGCAGATAAAATATCAAAAAGTTCATGCCCCTGTGTTCAAGAAGATACTTCCTTTCCTTTTCATGCCTACTGTTTTCGGCTCTATTGCCTGCTGTGTTTGACAGACACTGGCTTGTAGAGCCTTTTGCATAATTTCAAAATTATGAAACTCTGAAAATTGAAAGTTTTTTTGGCAACTTATTTGGTAGAAAAACCCAATATGATCCAATTAAATCATTTGATTGCATTTCATTACAAAACATAATCTGAAATTAACGTGACGTCTGTATTCATTTTTTGTTGACAGTGTGAATGCTTAGCTGTGTATCGGTCAGGATGAACTAGGTTATGCTGTAGTAATAAACAACCTCCAAATATAGTGGCTTAACACAGCACATCCACTACGGTTTGGCATAGTCACTCAAGGATCTGGGCTGGTAGAACATCCCCCACCTCAAACACTGCTGGCTGTCATGCTGGAAGCGCAGAGAGCTATGGAAGATCTCGTGTTAATGGTTCATACTTAGAACTTAGAAATGACACACATCACTTCCACTCACAAACAAATAGCCACATGGTTTTTCCCAACCACGAGAAATATAATCCTACTCTGTGCCAGGAAGGGAAGAGAAGTGGACATGTATTTAGTTAATAGCACTAATGAGTATCAAACTATGTGTCACTGCAAAAATACCATAGTGATTACAGGGTGCAGTCGCCGATACCTGGTTGTGGTCTTATAGATTACATATCATACCATATTATTTTTCTACAGTCCAAAAGATTTGGGATTCGACCAAGACAAAGTTTCAGATCTGGAGTTAAGAATAAGTACTGTGTTGAGCTCTAGGGATCTAAAGAAGAAGACATGGTGCCTATTTTCATAGAGCTCACAGTCCAATGAGGGAGACAGACATGTAGCCATAAACTTTCAATGCAATGCATAATGTGTTCCGTTAGAGATTTGATGAGCGTATAGAGGAGGGGGTGAATAGCTAGGCCTGGACTAAATAGAATGTCTTCGGATAGAGGTTGCATCTAAGCTGGAGTGTGAAGCATGTCTAATTTATCGGGTACATAAGCACTGAAGGAGATGATATGCATTTCTGATAGATTTTAATAAAAATATTTTTGTTGTTGTTGCCAGGCTTTATGCTTTGCTCTTACACAGTATATACATAATTTGACTGTACCTGCAGTGTTTCAGGGTATAGTAAATACGAAGGTGGTTTCAGCATGGGGAAAAGATAGAAGATAAATCCGAATAAAAATTCATGCCTGATCATGTAGGGTTTGGGCATGCTGTAGTAAAGCACTTTTAATCTTATTCTGTGGGAATCAGAGACAATTAACCAAATTTTTTTGGAAGGAGTGTGAAATTTCTGGTCTTTAAAAAGATCCTCTTGAACCAAAGAATAGGATGTAGGAATGTCAAACTCATTGGAATCAGTGATTTGTGAAAAGAGAAGTAAATCTTCTGATTTTGTTTTTCAGTTTTTTTAATAATGTCTTTTCGATGTAGAGCTTATATTCAATATTAAACCCAGCTGGGAACCAAAATCTTAAACATCTTTACACTCATTTGAGCAAAATGTCATATACGGGTATTCTCTATATTTATGTTTAGATTTGGTTGATTTTAACTTTTCTTTACATATGTTGCATTTCTGGAGTCCTGTCTGGTGTCAAATGCACTTGCCACTGTCACTCTATATTTTAATTCATGAAATATGTGAGTAGAATATGATGGATGAACTCTCTGTGCAAGAAGTGGTGTAAACACCTCCTTAAAAACCACAGCTGCACTTGCGTCAATCCTTGAAGTGAAATTGCAGGAAAATCTCTGAAAATGAGGAAAACATGAAAAAGAGCAGTTAACATTTATAGAGGAAACACTTCATTTAGAGAAAGATATGGAATATTTGAGAAATATGGATGTCAGAATTTATTATTATATATTTCACACTTTATATAATTATAGTATTTACAAAATGTATAGTCCAGTGGGATCATATGTTACCAACTTGTGAATATTTCAGAGTATGTACCAATTTATATTTTTAAATAGTATATAAAGTTTAAAATACTTTTCCATACATTAAGTTCAGTTACTAAATGCTAAAGTCATTGAAGTGGTAAAAGTGAAAATTATGTTGTATCTTCATCATGCAGATATCAGCTGAGAAGCATATTGCACTTAATCAAATAGAACTAGCTATATTAAAAATACAATGACATGACTTTTCATTACAGAAAAAATTATGGAAGACTTTCCTTTTATTGAAAAAATGTCACCTTAGGGGAGACTGATCAATAATGTATTGTCTGTGTGATACAATTTCCTTCTTATTTGCCTCATCCTATAGACCAACATAGAATGGAATAGTGGAATGAAATGGTATTTTGATTGAAGTAGCTAGGGATTAAAATCCAATTTTCTGCTTATTAGCTATGGCCTTGAACAAATTGGTTACACTCTCAGATCTCTATTTTTGCACATGTAAATTGAAGATTGGGACATCTAGCATAAAGAATTGTGCGTATGAAAGAAATGATGCAAAGACAATACAGTGCAAAGGAGTCATGGCCCCATGACAAAAACTGTCATACCATCCTGATTTCACTGTTAATGGTCTCTTACTTCCTCTCACAGAAGTCCCACCATCTTGATGTTTGTCATTCTTTAAGTAGAACAAAACCTTACTTTCTAAGATGTTTAGGATAAAAATATTCCAAAGACAGGTTTCACATTGCATTGTTTTAATAAGAATCAGTTATGTATCCATGAAATAAGTTGTGCTACAAAGAAAAAACTGGGATATCAATTGGAAACAACAGAATGCCATGCAGATGGGCAGGATAGGAGTACCAAAAAAAGAGAAAGAAGTCAGTCTGAACTTGAGTCTGTGATATTGTGATTTATACTAAAAAAATATATATATATGGTCTTCAACCTAGTTCCTAGCACAGAGTTCCTAAAACCTTTGAAATCTCCTGTGATAAGAGCAATAAAGGTATCATTTGTTATGTTAATGAGGCAACTTTTGGAAAGCCCTTAGGTGTTTACCAAAGGATGGGGGCTGGTTGCTAGGGGAACCAACCTAGGTGATCAGAGGGTTGGAACTTTCTCTACCACAACCCCCAACCCAGGAGGGGAAAGAGGCTGGAGGGAGAATCAATAGCCCATAGCCAATGATTTAATCAATCATGAGTATGTAATGGAGCCTCCATAAAAACCCAAAAGGGCAGCGTTCAGAGACCTTCTGGGTTGGTGAACAGGGGGAGGTGCTGGGAGAGTGGCGTGCCTGGAGAGATTATTGAATGTGATTGTCCTTTTCCCAGACCTTGCCCTTTACATCTCTTCTAGTCCTCAGTTATATATATCCTTTCATAATAAACTGGTAAGTAAAATGATCTACTTACTGGTCTAGTAAGTAAAATGTTTTTCTGAGTTCTGCAAGCCTCTCTAGCATATTAATTGAACCAAAGGAGAGGGATTGAGAACCTCTGATTTATAGTCATTCTTTCAGAAATACAAGCGACAACCTGGACTTGGCTACCAGTGTCTGAAATCCAAGAGGAGGCTGTAGAAACTCTGATCTGTAGCTGGTCAGTTAGAAGGACAGGTAACAATTTGGGCTTGCAGTTGGCATCTGAAATGGGTGGGGAGGGGGTTGTCTAGTAAGTCTAACCCCTTAACCTGTGGATTCTGATGCTATTTCTAGGTAGATCGTATCAGAATTAAGTTGAATTGTAGGATACCCTGCTGGTGTCCAAAGCATTGCTTGTTGGAGGTGTGGGGAACCTCTTCCCTCCCTACTCCACCCTCAGAGTGGAATTAAGTTGAGAATCTAATTTAATATCAAAACTTCAAATCAGAAAGGTCCACAACATCATTAATGCTTCAAAATATGTGTGCTTCAAGATGATATTCTCTCCTCTTCTTCCAATTTATTTTCCAGCCTATCACCTTCACTTTCCCACTCAAGAAAAGACTTTTTTTCCCTTTGCATTTGAATCTGCTGATAACTTCCTTCCATCCTGATTCTGTTTTTAACCTAAAGTTCTATCATGCCATGGTCTCCTGGTTCTTCTGATACTGCCATGCTCATTAGTTCTTGGTCAATCCTCATTTTTCCTCTGAAAGTTTTGTAATTCCCAGGATGCTATCCTCTATATTTTCCTCACATTTTCTGGGTACGCACCTAGTTTCATGTTTTTAACTATCACTTACCTATATGTTTATTCCTGGGAAATCAATATTTGTACCTGTGCTAGTTTCTTATAGCTGCTATAACAGTGATAAAGTTATTGGCTTAAAGCAACACAAAGTTATTCTCTTACAGTTCTGGAGCTAAGAAGTCTAAAAGCGGTCTCACTGGACTAAAGTCAAGGTGTCAGTAGGGCTGCTTCCTCCTGTAGGTTCAAGGCGAGAATCTGTTTCTCTGCCTTTCCCGCTTCTCCTTCAAGCCTACATTCCTTGGCTCATGGTCCCTTCCTCCAGATTCAAAGCCAGCAACATAACATTTTCTCTCCTTTCTGATCTGTGCTTGCATCCTCTTATCTTCTCTCTCTGACTGTGATCCTCCTGCACCTTCTTGCAAGGACCCTTGTGATGACATTGTGCTCACCTGGATAATCCAAGATAATCTTCTCATCTCAAGATCCTTAATTTATTCATATCTGAGAAGTCTCTTTTACCATGTAAATTTTTGGGTATTAAGGTATGGGCATCTCTGGGGGACCATTTTGTAGCTTACCACAGTACCTAAAGTTCAGATGATTATCTCCAGCTAGATGTTTCACAGGCATTTCAAACTAAACTTGTCAAAATTGAATTCACTCTATTATCTTATCTCCTGGACCAAATTCCCCTTTTGTATTCCACATCTGAATTGTTGTTAAAGCCATCCGCTTGTTTACCCAAGTCAGAAACCCAGGATCCATCTATGACTTTTCCTTTGTTCTCCACATATGGTTAATTGTCATCTCTAACTTTTCATTGTTTCTTTCCATTCCACTAACACTGATCTCTTTTAAGCCAAATTTTTCTGTTCCCGTTTAGTCTTTCACTCTCAAGTGCATCATGCTTGCTGTCATCTAAGTGATACACATAGAAGCAAATCAAATCATGCCATCCCCTTACTTCAGTGCTCCTCCCTTCCCCCTTTCTCCATCACCTGTAAGATAAAAATCAAAGCTTCTCTTATCAATGTACTTTTCTGTGTAATCCTACTAAAATAAAATCACCTTGAAGGCAAAGCTGGTGATTTATTCTTTGCCTTCTGCGGAATATAGTATCTAGCTATGCTCAATAAATGCTTGTTGATTGGAACTGAAAGTTCTTATGAAATTAAAAGTTGTTTATGATAGGGCTGTTCCTTTCTCTCTCACTGAATCTTATTCCACAGCAATAACAGAATTTATACACTTTGGCAGACACCACTAATGTGTGCATGAAAACATTTTTTTCTCTTCAAAAAATATATATATATATAAGGTAGAATACATTTCCCAGCCTTCCTTGAAGATAGAAGTGGCCACTGTGTTCTAGGCAAATGGAAGTGAGGTCATCTACTTCCAAGACTGAAAAGAAGCTCCCCTAGGTTCTCTTACCCTTCTTTCAACCTAATGCCAAAAAGTTTGAGGAACTTGGAAGCCACATATTGATGATGGTGGAGATTTAAGATGGAAGGATCTTGGGTCCCTGAGTCATCACCTTCAGAAGAGCCTCTTTGACATCAGGAGCACTCACTTTAGTAGTACAAGCATGAGGATAATGAACTTCTATCAGGTTTGAGCCAACATACATTTTTGGGTTGGTTTGTTATAACAGTTAGCATGACTTTGACTAATATACATGCTGTCCAGTATCAGCACTCTGTTCTGGCAGTCCCCTCTGTCTGGAAAAATCACAGTTTCACCATTGCCATCGTTCAAAATTCAGTACAGGCATTCCTGTTCCCAAGAAACTTCTGTGGGACCCACAGTTTTGAGTAGAAGCTTCTTATTCCCACAGAATGTAAGCTTAGTTCTATTAATATGATTCAACATCCATTTGAAATTATGTTTACCTATCTTGTTACCAACCCCATCAGCCAAGATTGAAGTTTCATAAAGGGCAGAAAACAATCATTTTGTATCTTCAGGCAGAAACACAATGCCAAGCTGAAGATACAAAATTGTTGCAATAACCTGGCAATAAATTCTTGCTGGACTAACCTCAATGCAATTTCCTCACCTATAAAAATAACATAATAATTCCGACCCCATATGGTTACTATGATGATCGAGGCAATATATACCAAGCACCTGGCACAGAGCAGGTGCTTACTAACTGTTCTTTTTCATTCCTTCACGGAGCCTTCCTTAACTACTTTAGTTCATAGTTTCATCTTTTTATTCTAATTCTCTCCAGTCAGGATTACAATTTGTCTCAGTTATTCGATAATTATTTTATGTATATATTCTTGTTCTTTCCTCATTTGAACTGCAAACTCCTGGACACAACTATGTTTTATCCTTCTTTCTATCCTCATTGCACCTTGGACAGAGGAGGTGTTCAATATTCACTTTTTATGTTGGCGGGGATCTCGCTATATGTGTTCTATTATGTTGCATTAAAAACAGCTCCAAAGTCTGGTCTCCATGACAGAAAACAAATCTTTGGCCAAGAAATAAGCCAGTGCATAAAACATGCTGTCAACTTGGCTTTCATACTAACCTGTGCAGGTGTGTCTATGTTTAGGGAGTAGAATATTATGGAATATCAGTGCCAATTTAGGGGGAGAGGGGACTGGGATGTGTGTGTGTATATTACAGATAATCTGTAAAATATAAAATTTTCTAGTGCTTAGAAACCATTTACTAAATTTACTGATGGTACATAAGGAGCACATATACATACACACTGACGCTAGAACCATGTGAAGTTTTGTCATGACTTGACATACAGTCAAGTATCTCCCTAATTGACATCTTCTAAGCTCCTCCAGTAATACATCCCCTCTTACATCCACTCTTCTATAACAATATTCTTTATTCATCAATTCAGTTTACACATGTTGTCAGAGTTGCAGTACCGGAGAAGTTCTGGGAAGTGGTACAGTTTACTGAGAGTGATGAAAAGAATGAGTATTCGGGGTTGAGATGCAGATGAGCTAAAGGTAAGCTCAAGAGTACAGTATAAAGGGTAAGAGCACAGACTCTGGAATCAGATGACTGGGTTTCAGTTCTGGTTCCGCTTCTTGCTACATGAGGCAATTTTCATCGAACATTTGAGAAGTATGTATTAAGAGCCTAGTATGTGCCAGACACTGTATTAGGTGCTCAGGAAAGAGCAGTGAACAACATAAAAATTCCTTCTGTCATGGACCTTGCATACTAGTGGGAGAAGGCAGACACTAGATAATAACAAAAAAATGTAGAAGTTAGTGAAGCATCCTGAGGAAAAATGAGAAAGAAATAAAGAGGCGGGGGTAAATGGAGGTGAATTTTTAACAGGGAAATGAGGAAAGATTCCACTGAGAATATAACATTTGAGAGAAGAACTTTAAGGAAGAGAGAGAGAGGGTTCTACAAGTATAGGGGAAAGAGCTTTCTAAGAAGGGAATAGCAAGTGCAAAAGCTCTGTGCAGTGTAGCGGAGAGGAAGGTGGAGCTCTTGTAGGCCCCTTAGGTGACTTCTGGGACTTTAGTTTTATTTGAGTGAGTTGGGAAGCAGTGAAAATAATTTGAGCAGAGTTGTGACCTGATAGGACTTATGTTTTCACAGGATCATTCTGATGGCTGTGTTAAGAGTAGATTGAAATGGGGTGAGGCCAGAAGAATGAGGCCAGTTAAGAGGTTATGGCAAATATTCAGCCAAGTGTTTAAGAAGAGGCTTTGACCAGATGGTAGCAATGGTGATAATAGTAAGAGGTCAGATCTGAGAACATATTTTGGAAAATAGAGCTAATAGGCTTTATGATTGGATTGCTCATGAGGATTACAGTCATGGATAACTCAAAGATTTCCGGTTGCACTAGCTAGCTATTTTACACTTGGTAGTGTATATATGTCAATGTTACTCTCTCACTATGTCCCAGCCTCCCCTTCCCCCACAGTGCCCTCAGGTCTGTTCTCTACATCTGCATCTTTATTCCTGCCCTGCCACTAGGTTCATCAGTACCTTCTTCTAGATTCCATATATATGTGTTAGCATATGGTATTTGTTTCTCTCCTACTGACGTACTTCACTCTGCATGACAGACTCTAGGTCCATCCACCTCACTATGAATAACCTCACTATGAACTATGAACTATGAATAACCTCACTATGAAG
Organism: Hippopotamus amphibius kiboko; assembly: GCF_030028045.1. Classification (NCBI taxonomy): domain Eukaryota; kingdom Metazoa; phylum Chordata; class Mammalia; order Artiodactyla; family Hippopotamidae; genus Hippopotamus; species Hippopotamus amphibius. Next base: position 33,969,698 of record NC_080192.1, on the reverse strand, counting down.
TAGCCTCACTTACATCACTCACTATGAATTCACCTCACTATGAATAACCCAATTTCATTCCTTTTTTATGGCTGCTGAACACTCCATTGTATGTATGTGCCACATCTTCTTCATCCATTCATCTGTCAATGGATATTTAGGTTGCAAGAAGCTGCTGCATATCACAGGGAGATCAGCTCAATGCTTTGTGACCACCTAGAGGGGTGGAATGGGGAGGGTGGGAGGGAGACTCAAGAGCAAGGGATATGGGGACATACATGTACATATAGCTGATTCACTTTGTTGTACAGCAGAAACTAATGCAATGTTGTAAGTAGTTATACTCCAATAAAGATGTATTTAAAAAAAAAAAGATTTCTGGTCCGATTAAGCGAAAGGAAGAGTCAACATTAACTGATGCGGAAAGGCTATGGAGCAAATTTTGTTGAATAGTATAGAAGCTAGTTCAGTTTGTTAAATTTGAAAAGCCTATTGTATATCCAAGGCAATGAGATACATGAAGGTTCAGTTCAGATGGAAAGGTCTGAATCAGAGATATAAATAAGGAAGTCAGTTCAGCATATAAACAGTATTTAAAGGAAGAAGATTAGATGAAATCAGTATGTGAGTATGTATAGGTAGAAAAGTTCAGGACCTGTAAAGTATACACAATAATGGGACCTACCTCCTTGGTTCATTGTAAGAATGTAATAAGTTATATGTGTAAAATGCTTAAGGCATTGTCTAGTACACAGTAAGTCCTCAGTGGATATTAAATGTGTTTGTTTTACAGTAGAATCAGACAGCTTTATCCAGATATCATGAACCTCAAATCATGCTGTTAAAGTCTATATTATTTGACACCATATGCTTCTCATACATAGCCATCTCTTAAGCATATTTTTCTATAGCAGTCTCATAAAATAAAAGAAAATGATTAATGTTTAATATTAGAACTGGAACAGAGCAATAATTTCATTTATTCCGACCTTTCTTCCAAAGGGAAGTGGTATGTTTAGTGTCTCTATTTTATATTCTTCCATGATATCCTGTTGCATGTCTCCCTCATTGTATTTATCTCCATGTATCATAAGCTGTGTATTTTACCCACTAGATTATGAAATTCTTGAGGATACAAGAATATTATTTATCTTTGTATTTTATTTATCTTTGTAGTCCCAGTGCATAATTTATGCCAGGAACTCAGACATTACTCAATGAAGAGTTGGTGAATGAATGGAATGGATGGGTGGATATCAACTCTATGTTAGGCATTATACTGGGGCTCTTTGATGGGCTGATTCATTTGACACCTACAAAAGCTTAGCTAGATTGGTAGTATTAGCATCATTTAAAAGATGGAAAAATTTATGCACAGAGGCTGGTTGATATGCCTGAGGTTAACAATTTAGTTAATGTAGGTTGTATTATGCCATAGAAACACTCTAAGGCCCAAGTGTTCCCTGCTCTACCGAAAGTCTCTTGCCAATATCTGTTTCTTTTTTAATATTTATAAAAGATGATCATTGATCTTTGGAAAACTTTCAAAATGGAAAGATCACTAATTACAAATAAATCTATGCTATTATTATATAACTTTAATGAATAGTAACCCTTATACATATTGAGCCAAAAGGAGATAGGTTGTAATAATATGATGATAGAAATTTCATTATATATATTATTGTGAACAATCACAAACCTACAGAGAAGTTGAAAGTATGCAGCACTGGGGAATATTTTTTTTCTGAGCTATTCAAGTGTATGGTTCCAACATGGTGGCCCATCATTCTCGAACATTTTAGTGTATATTCATGACCAACATCATCCTACATAACCACAAGATAAGCATCATAATCAGGAAATTAACATCAATACATTTTTGCTGTTTAATCCTCAGACCTCATTCAAATTTTACTAGTTGTTTCAACAGTGTCCATCATAGCACAAGAATCCAGTTCGGAATCATGTGTTATATTTGGTTGTCATTTCACTTTAGGTTTTTCATTATGGAACAGTTCCCCAGCCTTCATGATCATAATACTTTGCAAGATTACAAGCAATTTCTTTTGTTATAAGCGTCTCTCAAATTGGGTTTGTCTAATGCTTCCTTTCGAGCTAGCTTCTGTATCCTTTTAACATGTCCTCATCATTTATGAAGCACCTTCTGCTTACTGGTATAAGAAAATGTTCCAGGCTTACATGTATTTTCCCTGTTCCAGCCTGGATAAACAAAAGGAGGAGAGGCAAGAAGAAACAAAAGGAAGACCAGCAAGTGATATTCTTAAAAGTCAAAATATAAATGCTCATTTCCACTTTATTATTTTAAAATTTCTTATAAAAGATTTTTCTTTATCATATTATACTTCAGATTTTCAATTCAAACTTCTAGTAAAAGATAGGCACAGAACCAGTCTCCAGAGGTTTTTTTCCACCTCACATTTGCAAGTTTGTTTGCATTATTTCATTGGGTATCCAAACATACAGGCAATGAATTTTAGGGTTAAAAGAGGTCCTAGAGGCTATATTTTCCCAGCTCTCTCCCACTGCAGAAATCTCTCTGTAGATTCTTGGTTGACTGCAACCCAGTTTCCTTAAACCATTACAGAAATCTTTGCTACTTTTTGAGATTACCTTTCTCCATGTTAGTCAATTATGACATTTCCAATTTAGTAAAAATATCTATTTCTCTGACTTCTACCCATTATTCCTATTTCTATGTGTTGGTATTGATATGATACAAAGAATATACCATCTTTTCTATATAATTCATTCAAATGATGAAAAAAGCTTTAGTGCCTGCCTTACCTTCCTTGCTCCTGGTAAAGTGTCTCTAGTTCCTCATTCTTCACAGTGTTTTCCTGATCCCCTCCTTTTCTTATACCATAAAAGTATATTAATAGAAAATGGAATCTCCAAGACTACAATCTTTCGATATGAATTTAATAATATAAAATTGCCATTTTATATTTGGAATATGTAAGAAACCTTTGCTCTGGGTTATTTCAGTGGGAATGAATCTCAGTTGGAATTGGGACCCACCTTGCTACAAATTCAGGCATATCTTGTGCTGCAACTGATATGAACTGGACAGTCTAATACCTGTATACAAATATATTGTAACATAGTTATTTATTTTAGTATTTTAATACTGCCTTACATTTCACATTCTATATTTCCAATAGTTTAACTATTTTAAGTATGAACATAATTCATTTCCCAGTGTGATGTTGAATAGTAGTTTCCTTGAAAGAAACTTTTAATTTTAAACTAATTCCCAGATATAGGTGAAAGAAGGAAAACTGAGAATGTTTCAGACCACTAGAAGAACTTTAATTAAATTCCAGACCCATGAGCCCTCTGTTGAAAAGAGCTTACTCCTGATCCCTAATTTGAAGCCTTGGGATTTTAGAAAAAAATGTTATTCAGTTCCACTGCCATGGAGGTCCAACAGGTGACTACAAGCTATGGTGAGAAAGAAATTATGATACCATATCAAAATGTCATGAAATAATTCTCTGGGTGTCTAAAACAGTTTGAAAAGAGAATGTCTTTAGGAAAACTGAATGACATCAGCTTATGACCTCCTCTAAACCAGAAAGAGTCTTAAGTAATTATGAGAAACCAGTGGATATTACTTTAAGCTCTGACTTGATAAATGACTTTTTAAACTGATTGAGAGATAATTGCAAATTTTAGGGTTTCTTTGACCAGAATGTATCAATATTAGTGTGACTGTGACACAAATTTTACTAATTTTACCATAGTGTGTTTTAATCATTGATGTTTATGAGTTTTTAAATTGGCCCCTAGCCTCTGAATTAGGATATAAATATATACACATACATATATATATAATATAATTTCCATTTTTCAGAGAAAATGGAGAATAAAATAATAACATAGAAGTGGTAAAAACATACCAAAGGCATTATTGTTCTAAAAAATTTAATTTGCTCTAAAAAACAAGTAAGGGAACAGATGTATCACTCTAGTTTCCCTATAAAGAGATCTCCTTGTGACAAATGTGGAATCAATTTAGTTAATTCAAGAAAAAAATGCAGATTCTAGTCATTTCAGGTGGGCAGGCAAAACTAACTTTTAAATACATAACTTTTTAAAATTTTGCAAAATTTTGATGTATTTATCTTTTTTCTTTTTAAATGACACCTTTAAGTGACATTTACAATAAACCATCTCCTAAAGGAAAGATTTTCTCAAAGTAATAAACCTATCACTTTGAGAAATGGAGAAAGGATGGTAGTCAGATGCAGGTTATTTCATTTTAGAATTCTTGATGATGTAGCTTAATTTTGTAGTTTAAACAGATGTGATTAAAAGTTTTGATCCTTTTCCAAAAATAATTGGTCCTTATGTAGGAATAAAGCTTCTTTTAGCTTATTCAACATAAAATGGTTTCACAGACTCATTTTTTTTCCTACTTTCTGTTAAGATTATTTAAATTTGGCAATAGAAGTAACAAAAAGTATTTCCTAGTATGTTTCATAATGAACATTAGTATCTTTCTAACTAAAGGGTAGTCTTTCAGGTTTGTTTCTATAAGGCTAAATCACAAAAATAATAACAGAAACATAAGACCAAACAGAGAACAATACTTAGTGGTGTGCTTAAAGAAAAATTCTTAAAACATCTATTACACCTATGGTGGACACACTTTTTTCCTAATTATATCTTATTGAGAACCAAATGTTCATGTAGCAGAAGATTTCACGAGATAGATTTTTTGAAATTTAAATTTTATAGCTGTATTTTCAGATTTCCACCTTCACTGAAAGTAGATTTCAGTATAAAGGATTTCAAGGGTTTAAATAAATGTAACAATATATTAACTACCAGGAAAAAGTGAAAATTTAAATATCCTAAAAATTGATTTAGGGGGCAACTGTGAAAAAGGAACAGGTTTGTTGGTATAAGTATTTTTCTTATCAATGATTCATCCATCACTGTTAATAGCTTGAAAGTTTTCATTGCAAAATGTACCAGATATTGAAAAATAATGCCACGTGATTATAAACATTTGATATAGTAACTTTCGTTCTGAATAACTGAAAATATACTGAAAGAGACTTTTTATAGCTTCATGGATTTAAAGTTTAGTGTGTTTTGTGTTTTTTGTTGTTTTTTTTAAAGTATGCCCAGTCCTGCTGTATGTCTCCTGCCATTTGTGTGCTGGAGACATTCTGCTTTCCTCCTCTAATGAAATGCATTAGTCAAGAGCTCAGTGACCTCTGACAAGGCTCAGTACGGGATTACAGCCCGACAGGAGGCAGCTGGAAAGAATACTTGACAATTCACACTTAGAGTAATCCCTGAAAATTGCAGGGCAGTTATGAGGAAGTAACAGTTTGGCTCGCTTGTGAAAAAGAAATTTCAAGTAGAGTTTTGGGAGACTAACTATAGTTTCTAAATTAAAACTAAATGATCCGATTCTCTAAGCACCAGTTAATAGGGAACACAGTCTCTTGAATAGATTGAATCTACCACTCTGTTTCCAGCAGCTACCATGTTAGCCTGTTGATAGAAAAGCCTCATTTAGCCAATGGATTATCTATAATTGACTAATTTCTTTAATAAAGATTTAACACATCTCACATATAAAAGCATTTCAGTGACGGCTCGAAGAGAATAATAGTTGTAATCAGAAATATAAAGTGGTCGTTCTCTGTAAAAATTATCACAAGAAATCAATAATACAGACTTTTACATGTTGACTTGTATTTTTCTAACATGCTATTTTATTTGAAAATGTGCATTTTTCCAAAACTGCTCTGCTATAATTTTGCTTAAAACCCCATTGTCTAACAGAAAAATATTTTGCAAAAATAACTTTCAAAGATTAAATATGTTAAATAATTTTAAATTATCATGCATTATAACAATATATAATGAATAATATGCATATATATTTTAAAAAACAGATACCTTAATTTCTCTAGTTACCTCTTCCTCTAAGTCTCAGAATATCAGGTTTCCTCTTGCTATCTTTTAGTACTTTCTTACAATTATGACTGAAACTCATCCCATAACAGAGAAGTGAAAACATCAGGATTCAATTTCCTTGGAAAATTTACTATTTTTTATCTAACTTTGAATTTTCATCATCCACAATATATGTTGATTGATGTACACCCAGCTGGCACTCGGTAAATGTATGATGGATTAAACTGAAGTAATTCATCAGTATTGTTCTCATAATTGTTCAAACTATCCTGAAACTGTTTTCACAGGTCATTCGACAAATATTATCTGATATCGGCTATGTGACCACCACTCTGCTAAAGGCTGAATTCTACTTTATTAAATGTCTTCAAAACTTTTTTTTTTCTGCTGAACTCATGGTTTAGCCTCTAAATTTACTCTTTACAAGTCTACAATGCATTAAAAAAAAAAGCCTGGATAACTGGATTTAATTCTCCCTGCAAACCTAGTGTCTAACTTATGCATCTTCTTTTAATATTTGTTCTCGCAGAGCTTGTCAGAAAACTTGCTTAATTATGACCCTTATAAACTGTCTACCACAACTTAGGCTGAATGTCCATAACTAGGTTTGCTTATTTTGGTGATTTGAAGATGGCTAAAGAAGAGGAAGGAGACAATATGCGTACAAACACCACTGATGGATGAACTTCTGATTTCTTTTTCAAATACTGGACTTTGGGGTATGCAAACTGCCTGAGCGTGGGGAGAATTTAGGTCCTGATGGCAGTAGACTAGGTAGGAGTGACTGTGAAGCAGCTGTGGGATAACTAGGCAGGTTGAAGGCTCTCCTGGGTCTCCTCTGTCATGTGTATTAAGAGGTACTGATTTAGACCATGTGTCTCTTAGGTAAGAGAACTACTTGCTAGATGATCAAATTCAGAGTTGTTATCCTTGGTTTAATGTTACTCAAGGGGATGACAAAATCTTGCTAAATTTAGTTTTTCACTTCCCCAATAATTTACCTTCTATTGGAACATGTTGGGAAGATCTGTTCTTTATTTATTGATTTGTATTTATTGAGACCTATTCAGAACAATATCATGCCTACGGAGGACTTAGAGGATAGCATGTAGTGTATAGTGCTGTTTCCCATTCTTGCAAATTACTTTAGGTGATTTGTCCTCATGGGTTGTTCATTTTGACTTTTTTTTTAAGGATTGATATTTTCCCCATTCTTGATGAGATTTTCAGTCACCATGTTAAATGGGTTAGAGTCCTGGACTTTACATAGTAAAACCCTAATTCTAACACTTATAAAATATCTGACCTTAAGCTACTTGCTCAGTTCCCTCAAGGCTTGTCTACTTTCCTCACTGGTAAAGTTGAGATTAAAATCCCATAATTCTTAAGATTGTAAAAGTTAAATGAGTGAACGTCATGTATTTTGTAAAATTGAAGATTTCATAGTCATTTAAAATATTAAACTCCATTTTGTTTCTTCCTTTCACCTGCTTTTTAATGCTAATATATGTAACACAACTGAAAGTAGATTATATTTGTTGTCCTTCAGAAAAGCTTAGGTATAATACTATCCAGAGGACATTTCCTATGATTTTCAAACAAAAAATCACCCTGAGAAGTCATTTTTTTGGATTTTATGGCTACATACGCTCTCATACCCAACTCACAATATTTCCTTTGTGGAGGTAAGTGTGGCTGAAAATAATTATGAGAAACCACAGATATATATTTTTTCCTGTTCTCTTATTCAATATGCTATAGAGGGTTTGTGTGAAGCTAGTTTTAGCTTTTAACTTTTAGGAAATAATAAAATAGAAAGAAACTTTCAGAAATTTGGAGTTGCATTTATTTATTTATATTTCATTCTTTTTTCATTTTTTCTTTCTTTCTTTTTATTTATTTATTTAGTTAGTTGCACCAGGCTCCTTAGTTGCAGCTCAAGAGCTCTGTGTTTGTGGCTCACTGGCTCCTTAGTTGTGGCATGTGGGCTTATTAGTTGTGGCATCAGACTTTTACTTTTGGCATGCATGTGGGATCTAGTTCCCTGACCAGGGATTGAACCCAGACCCCTTGCATTGGGAGTGCAGAGTCATAACCACTGGCCACTGGGGAAGTCACTGGAGTTGCATTTAACATGAAGTAAATAGACATCTCAAAACTGCTTAACAAGAAGGCCACGTCTGATTTTTAGCTACTGTTTCATAATCCTTTTATTTTTTTTCTAACCTCACTTTTAAAGTGTTTATGCAGAAATGATTGCTTTGTTTTGTTATGCAAAGTATCAAAAATGTGAAATCTAGCTTAAAAAATTATATACTTTAAGCTTCAGTTTCAGTGAACACATTTTTCCTCTTACATGTAGTAAAAATTCTGTGGTTTAATTGCTCAGTGATGAGCACATTCTTCCAAAATGTGCTCAGCATCTTAGGGGTTGAGGATGTCTGTAAACTGCTGTTATGGAATACCTCAGAAAGTAGGGACTGCCCATGCAGCTCAGACCTAGAGAGTTACCTTCACTTGAAGCCAGCCAGTGTTTCCTTTTGCTCAATTAAATGACTTTTAGAGACCTCATGAGATGCAGCAAAATCATAATTAGTAGCTTGTGTATATGAGTAAGATTAATTATTTCATGCCACTCTTTGGTTAAAAAAATGTATTTGGTGTTTCCTGGATGGTTTTATTAGGTCTATGCTAGCATGTCTGTGGTGTCTTCTTTGCATTTCAATGTAACCAGAGTTGATGATACTGATGTTTCAGCTTAGACTGTGTGTAGCACCATCCTGTCTCCTTTAAACTCACATTAGCACACATGTGCAGGTGTGAGGAATAAATCATTCACTTCATATATCTCATGAGAAACTAGATGTAAAGAATGCTATAATCTGGCAGATATTGAAACTTCAAGATCAGAGATCGTTTTAATTATTCTGTGTTTCCTAGTACAATGACTAACATGGAGTAGTGCATGATACATGTTTGTAGAATGGTTAATTGTTGAATAAGAGGCCAGAGAGCTGTTGAGAGATGTTGGCTTACCAGCTCTGTATGGTTTCCACCTGCTAGCTTTCCAGAATCTCCTGCATTATTGTTTTCCTCAGGTGATTATCTTCTGACCCTCACTACTCCTAGCATTCTCTAATACTCTCTCCAATTTGACTTTAGGGAATGTTTGTATCATTTCATGAAATGGCCAACTGGTTAATACACTACAGACCTGATCAGAGACTATATCATCTGTTTTTAAAACATGATCAATCTGCTAACAGCGCCCATTTACTCAAAATTCCTTGGGAACCATTTAACTTGGGTTTTATATATATAGGTAATCAAGTGCATAGCAAGAGTTTTCTCTCTCTGGTGGAAGGAGGATGAATATCTCACACTTACATAGTATTTTCACATTCAACTCATTTGACTCATTTGCATTCATGAAAAATGGATAGGGCAGAACAAATTCCATGAAATTCTATGTAAAATTGTGTATGCAGGTATGAATTTATCTGACAAGGGCATAATATCTTCTTTTATTAGATTTTCAAATTTTCTTGATATCTACCCCCCAACCTCCTAACTCTCTACCTCCCAAATTTAGGATCATTGATGTTGGAATTTTCTAAATAAAAGAGTAAGAGGAACTTTCAGTATAAAGTGTAACATGAGCAGAGTCCCCCTCTCACCATGTGAATAGGTATAGGATGTGTTAAAAATTCACATAATTTGGGGTGGTTGGAGCATTGGGTGCAATGGGGAACACTTGAAGATGAGGATGCAGAGTAAGTCTGTCAGATATTGTGAAAGGCTTTGTGGTTCAGGCATGAATTTAAGCTATATCCTGTGACCAGTAAGAGGAAATTACAAAATTTAAAGCAGGGAACAACAGTGGATTTGTTTAAAGACAGGTAAGTGTGAAAGGTACCTTGACGTGGGAGTGACTACAAGCAGGGAGCAGTTAGAAGGATATTGCAATAGTTTAAGAGATGATGGTTAGCTGAACTAAGGGAGAATCATCAGTGAGAATAGCATATAGAACGGGTAGAGTCAAGCGCTAGGAACAACTCTTGAAAACAAGAGAGCCAGCAGAGCTCAAGAAAGAAGGGGAGGAAAATGGAGAAGTAGAGGAACTAGGTGAAAGCAGTGTCATGGAATCTAAGCGAAGCATTTTCACATTTTCTGACACATACAAAACATTCAGTAAAGGTTAAACAAATTACTGAATGCTCTCTTTAGGAGTATCAAATATTTCAGAGAGGTCAAATTAGTTAAGGACTTACACTAACTGAAGGCTCTTACGAAGTCACTGGTGACCTCTCTGAAAGCAAATGAAGCATATTTGTTAAGACAGAAGACAGATTCAAGAGTAATGAAGAATAAATTTGACCTGAGAAACTTTCATGATGATTGTAAACTGCTTTTATAAGACGTTTACTCCAAAAGAGAATAATTCAACTCAAGCAATATTTAGTGGTTCTCCATTTTGTGTCAGGTTTTGTGCTAAGTACTGTGTTCCCTGATGGAGTTTAGAGCCCTGAGGAGTAAACAGGTATTTAGCAAATAAGCTGAGTGTTAAGAAAGGCTAAGGACAAGATGATATGGGCTAATATAATAAAGGAGCTGACCTACTTTAGATCAAGGAAGATCTCCCTTGGAGGAGATAACTAAGATGAGTCTCAGAATATGAGTTGGAGTTAGCCAGCAAACCTTGGTTGGGGGCCTAAGAAAATGGAAAGAACTAGCTGAGAAATGTATAAAGGAATAGAAACAAGAGAGACCAGAGTTTTTAAACTGTGAAATAGATCATACCCACAAAAATTCAGATATGACTTTCATGGACTTATCACCTCACCTCCTTATTGGAAATAGAAATTACCAATTATTTTGGAGCACTTTGTGCTTTTATTCTTGTGTATCCCTCCCCCTTTCTTCAATGTACACACACACCCACACACACACATATATATATACACATAATATATTCAATATAGTATGTATTTAATTACTATTATGAATTTTGTGTATGTTATTTACTTGTCTTGCTTTATATATTTTTTTTTTTTAAGAACTTTTATTGAGATACAGTTAACAGACAAACAGCATATATTTAGAGTGTACAATTTGGTATCCCAATCTCCCAATTCATTCTCCCCCAACCCTCCCCGCTTTCCCCACTTAGTGTCCATGTGTTTGTTCTCTACACCTGTGTCTCTATTTCTGCCTTGCATTTCCTCTTTCATAGTTGTTAGCATTTGCCTTATGTATTGAGGTGCTCCTATATTGGGTGCATATATATTTATAATTGTTATCTCTTCTTGAATTGATCCTATGATCTTTATGTAGTGTCCTTTCTTGTCTCTTGTAACATTTTTTATTTTAAAGTCTATTTTATCCAATATGAGTATCACTACTCCAGCTTTCTTTTGATTTCCATTTGCATGGAATGTCTTTTTCCATCCCCTCACTTTCCATCTGTATGTGTCCCTAGGTCTGAAATGGGTCTCTTGTAGACAGCATATAGAAGGGTCTTGTTTTTGTATCCATTCAGCCAGTCTGTGTCTTCTGGTTAGTGCATTTAGTCTATTTACATTCAAGGTAATTGTCGATATGTATGTTCCTATTACCATTTTCTTAATTGTTTTGTTGTTGTTTTTGTAGGTCCTTTTCTTCTCTTATGTTTCCTGCTTAGAGAAGTTCCTTTAGCATTTGTTGTAGGGCTGGTTTGGTGGTGCTGAATTCTCTTAGCTGTTGCTTGTCTGGAAAGCTTTTGATTTCTCCATCGAATCTGAATGAGATCCTTGCTGGGTCGAGTATTCTTGGTTGTAGGTTCTTCCCTTTCATCACTTGAAATATATCATGCCACTCCCTTCTGGCTTGCAGAGTTTCTACTGAGAAATCAGCTGTTAACCTGATGGGAGTTCCCTTGTATGTTATTCGTTGTTTTTCCCTTGTTGCTTTTAATAACATTTCTCTGTCTTTAATTTTTGTCAACTTGACTACTATATGTCTTGGCATGTTTCTCCTTGGGTTTATCCTGCCTGGGACTCTCTGTGCTTCCTGGACTTGGGTAGCTATTTCCTTTCCCATGTTAGGGAAGTTTTCAACTATAGTCTCTTCCAGTATTTTCTCAGGTCCTTTCTCTCATCTCCTTCTGGGACCCCTATAATGCAAATGTTGGTGCATTTAACATTGTCCCAGAGGTTTCTTAGGCTGTCTTCAGTTCTTTTCATTCTTTTTTCTTTATTCTTTTCTGCATCAGTGATGATCACCATTCTGTCTTCCAGGTCACTTATTTGCCCTTCTGCCTCAGTTAATCTGCTATTGGTTCCTTCTAGTGTATTTTTCATTTCAGTTATTGTGTTGCATATCTCTGTTTGTTTGCTCTTTACTTCTTCTAGGTCTTTGGTAAACTTTTCGATCTTTGCATCCAGTCTTTTTTCAAAGTGCTGGATCATCTTCACTATCATTATTCTGAATTCTTTTTCTGGAAGGGTGCCTATCTCCTCTTCATTTAGTTGTTTTTCTGGGGTTTTATCCTGTCCCTTCATCTATACAAAGTCCTCTGCTTTTTCATTTTCTCTGTCTTTCTGTGGCTGTGGTTTTCAGTTCCACAAGACAGAATACTGCTGATACTGCTTGATACTGCTGTCTGCCTCTTGTGGAGGAAGCTATCTAGGAGCCTCCTGTGTGCTTCCTGATGGGAGGGATGGATGGTGGGTAGGGCTGGGTGGGTGGAGCTCAGTAAAGCTTTAATCTGATTTGGTGGGCGGAGCTCAGTAAGACTTTAATCTGCTTGTCTGCTAATGGGTGGGGCTGTGTTCACACCTTGTTGGTTGTTTGGCCTGGGGCCACCTAGTGCTGGAGCCCACAGGCTCTTTGGTGGGGCTAATGGCGGACTCTGGGAGGGCTCACACCCATAAGCACTTCCCAAAACCCCTGCTGCCCGTGCCCCTGCCTCCTCGGTGAGCCACAGCTGCCCCCCCACCTCTGCAGGCAACCCTCCAACACCAGCAGGTAGGTCTGGTTCAGTCTCCTATGGGGTCACTGCTCCTTCCTCCTGGGTCCTGGTGAGCACATTTTTCTGTGTGCCCTCCAAGAGTGGAGTCTCTGTTTTCCCCAGTCCTGTGGAGGTCCTGCAATCAAATCCTGCTGGCTTTCAGAGTCTGATTCTCTGGGGATTCCACCTCCTGTTGCTGGACTCCCAGGTTGGGAAGCCTGATGTGGGGCTCAGAATCCTCAGTTTAGCGGGTGGATTTCTGCAGTATAACTGTTCTCCAGTTTTTGTCACCCACCCAGCATTTATGGGATTTGATTTTAATGCGATTGCGCCCCTCCTACCGTTTCATTGCGGCTTCTCCTTTGTCTCTGGATGTGGGGTGTCTTTTTTGGTGAGTTCCAGTGTCTTTCTGTCGATGGTTGTTCAGTAGTTAGTTGTTATTCCGGTGCTCTTGCAAGAGGGAGTGCTTTATATTATTAATATATGCATGTATATACTTATTCATATATTGTTAAATTTTGTTAGTTTCTGAATTTTATGTAAATGCAATCTTATTACATATATTATTTAATGATTTTCTTTTTTTTCATTCAACATGTTTTAAGAGTTATCCAGGTTTATTATTGCAGCTGAGGTCAATTAATTTTATTATTGTATAGCTGTCCAATGTAAAAGATATAAAATTTATTTATCCATCTATTAGACATTTGGTTTGTTTCCAGAATTTTGTTTTAGCAACAATATAGCTCTAAAAATTCTTAGTCACCTGTTGCCCAAGTGTGAAAATTTTTCTGGAGTATTTAACCTGGGAGTGGAATTCTGGGTTATTGGATAAGAACATGCTAAGCTTTACCACGTAATGCCAAAATGTTTTTGGAGACCATAGAGTTTTTGAGGACTTGAAAGAATTTGAGATTGTTAGAGAGAGACAGGATGGTAGGTTATGAGGAGACAAGATCAAGGAAAAGTTTTGTTACTTTGTTTTTGCATGTGAGTGTATGTGTTGGTTTGTGTATTTTCAGCAAATACATATAAGTGGATTTAGGAGAGCACGCAGGATGAAACTAGTAGAGAGAAAGATTCTAAAGACTCGAGTAAGAAACTACATAATTGCACATGTTCCTGAAAGAGAGGCGAGAATATGAGTTCAAGATCACAGGTAAGAGGAGAAAAATGAAAACTGGGAGACCGTGAGGCTAAAATGTGAGAACCGAGAATGAAAAAAGAGTCTTTCGGTTACGCTGCCCAGGGTTTCTTTCCACTGGTTAAAACTGGCAACAAAGCAAAACAAAAACCAAACAACCAAGAAAACAATTTCAGTGCAACGTATAAGGTAAACACATTATTACTTCATAATTTAAAACAAATGATATTTTAAATAAAGTGAGAGGGTGTATGTTTTATAGTTTTTCCCATATAGTAACACAAGTTAAAAGGGGGAAAATTGTGAATGAAGTCCACGAGGACAATATAAATACTTGAAAGCTATTCTCTTGGAATCATCCCTTGAAAAAGATCTTTTGAAATTAAGCTAGTCACCATTTTGCACAGACATTAAGACAGTTTAACTGACTTTTTTTTTAGTAACAGAGCTATATTCTTGGAAAGAATACATCTGGTTGAATATTCCTTTTCTTATTGCTTTTATTACAACAATAGTCAAGGGAGCTGTATCTTGACTATTACACTGCACATTACCAGCACAAGGACCAAGCTGGAAAAAATTCAAACGTTTGAGATGTCCATGGATAGCTGTTTGAGTCAGCTGGAATAACTGCGTCAATTAATCAACTGCTCATAGAAGTGTGCACGACAGCTTTTTTATTTTTTGGCCAAAATCCATGTATGTATATACACATATGTATTTATGTAACATATTCTGAATATATATTATATATAAAGGTATATATCAAATATAAATGAAATATTTGTTACCTTCCAAAGATATATATTTTGAGTATATATATGTAATAAATATTTGTATTATCTTTCAAAACTGTTTAATATTTTTAAATCCTTAGACTTTTGGGGAAAGCTAATTTTTCTGAGGCTGGAATATGAATTTCAGGATTCTACCTTTTGTCTCAAGAAATGGCTTTAAAAGAGTCATTTAAAAATGTGCTGAAAGGTAAAAATTAATCAAAGGAAGAATAAATGCTTCCAGACTTTTGCTACTGTTTGTATCTAGGCTCGACAAGCCTATTTCAGTTTATTGTTACTCCCCTCTCCCTAATTTTTGTTGTATTTAATGACTCTGTTATGTGTGTCTGCTTTATGTTTTTGAAATACTTAATCATCTATTTGGTTTGTCCCAGAGGAATTTTTTATTTACAGATGCAGCTTAAATATATATGTTAGTTTCTTTACTATTTAATATCCCTTGAGGATAATCTCACTGGAAAATACTTCCTGCTCTCTTTCTCCAAAAGTCAATATCTATGCCTTGTTTTTGTTGCTATCAGAGGTTGAAACAGCAAAAATCCCACAGCCAGGCTGGCTTTAGCTTTAGTTAAAAGCAGGCAGCTGTAAGTTTGGCAAGCCCTGTGTAATTTATATGGTGCAGGCAATATCTTTAGCATTCTGCATGAGAAAGTTTTCCAGTAAAGGCTTGCTGGTCTTCCACTCTAATGTAACACCTTGATATCTCATATGAGGTCATCAGAATCACATGTGCATTTATTCTTTTGGAAAAACTACCATGTGAGTAACATATTGAAGCTCGACATGATTTTTCCATTGCTGCCAGCTCTAAGGTCACAAACAACTCTAACCTCGGCTGGAAAGATAGCATTTTATTTCTTATGGTTTTTTAAGAAGAAGGGTTTCTGTTTTCTTTATAACCCAGGTCACCTCAGAAAAGATTTGTGATTCCTATTCCTTACTTTCCTAAGAGAGTATTTTAGCTTCTGGCCCAAAGTCCTGATTTTTATACAGGTTGGGTTTTGGCATCTATTCTGTCCTTTGCTCCCAGTGGGGTGCAAAGAACCACAACACAATACAAAATGGTACTTTTTTAATCCTCACTTCCCCACTCCATATATATGCTTGAAAATAGAAGTTGTATGAAAAAAATAGAAGTTATACAAAATACATGTGTCCAAATTTATACCGGAATTCTGAAAAGATCCTGTTGTAAACTGAAAAGTTATAAGCTGGCCTCCCCACACTGGTTGCTGATAACCTGGTTCATCTGTCTTATGTCTGAGAGCTGAGCTTAACCTGGAGATGGGGCAACCTTTCCAATTCCGAAGTCAACATGAGAAGAAACAGTGACGTTGTATGTAGGAGATGATTTATACACCTCTGACTCCTCCTCAGACACCCATGGAAATATTTCAATGACCTTTGTGCCCAGAATAGTTTCACTTTTTTGCTTGCAGTAGCTTAGTAACTATATTGACTCTAGGAGCTTGTTTTAATGAGTTCCTTTTTCTTTTATAATAGTGTGTAAATAATTTTCAAAGTAGGTTTTCAGTCATTATCTCATTTAGCTACATTAGATCATTGGGCTTTAAACAGACTAGATAAAATAACCCCATCCTCCTGTCAAAAAACTGAGGTCCAACGTATTTAAAAGAACCTTCTCAAAGTCTCATGATTAAGAAATTATAGAGGGGAATTCTAGATTCTTGACTGTTAATCCAGTGCTCTTTTTACTATGCAGCCTATCTTATGTTGAAATATGAAGCATTCTTCTCAGTTCACATTCAGAACCTTACCCTGACATTAAGCATTTAATAACGTTCCTGGTTAGAGGCATGCTTAGACAAATTTGCTTTAACCAGTTCGCGACTGCACAAGAGTCCCTTTATCTGTGTAAGTGCAAATCAATTAACCTCCTTTACTTTCTGCTGAAAGTTCCAAACTTTAAATGAATTGCCCATTCACTTTGTGTGCCCAGTGTACTAAGTTGGCCCTGATATATTATATTGTGGCAAGGTTTTGCTGATAGAGAAGCTACTATGGGTGACTCCGTTGCAAGAATGACTATGATCACTTCAAATAGTTTTTAACTGGTGTCCTTCTAACAATAAGGTGTAAGAATTTCAGCATTCTGTATGCCAAATAAATGCATATTCACCGTGAAATTTTCACAACTACACAATGGGATATTGAGCCAAAGATGCAATTTATATAGCACTTTGCAAATGATTTATGATATGTCACTGTTTTTTTTTTTTTCCTATGAGTTAAGGTAAAAAAATTAAATTTATTTCACTGAGCAGAAGAGGCCATCTAAAGTTGTTTGAAGCATTACCAAAATCAAAGACCAAGAGAAAGTCAGGCTTTGCTGGAGTTCTGAAGACATATTTGTAGTTTTTATTCCTTCCTTCCTTCCTTCTTTCCTCCCTTCCTTCTTCTTCCCCTTCTTCCCTCTCTGTTTCTTTCTTTCTAGATGATGAAAGAAATGCTTACTTTCAAATGTAACCTGTCATAGTTTTATAAAGTCCAGAGCATATTATATAAATAGATAACTGCTTATACTTTCTCCATTTTTCCTCCACTTTTTGGTTACACTTGGCTAACCACCCTAACATATCACATGCTGTCTAATGTGGTCCTCCTGCCTATGCCTGGTTTGCAACTCCTAACACAGGCAACTCACCACATAAGTTCCACAAAACCTGAGTTGGCCTCCACCCTATTCCAGATGACTGATCTCCCAATCGGATGCTTACATGCCATAGAATAACAAACGCTACAGGAAGTGTTCTGCTTACCCTTAACTTCTGAAATTCTCTCTTCAAGGATTTGTAACCAGCCATTCATTGACCAAGCCACAGTCACTTCTTCCCTGACCTTTGCCAGTAAGTAACTTTCCATTTGGAGTTCTGTCTTCTGTGGCTCTATCCTAATAAAATTTCCACATAGAAGCCAGGGTGATCTTTATAAAATATAAGCAATCGAGTAACTCCTTACTTAAAATCCATCATAGGCTTCCCCTTGCACTTAATGGTAGTCATGCTTGACTGACATGAGGACCTTACATGCACTGGCCCCTGGCCATCTTTCCTACTTAATTTCTTTCTGTATTTCCACTTGTCACTGTGGTTCTGCTACTTGGCTCTATTTTATTTGAAAATGTCTGTGCATGCTCCTTTCCTGGCCTAGAATGCCACTCCCCTGCCTCTTCTTAAAGCTGAATTCTGCTCATCTCTAGGTCAAGGATGGGCAAAGTTCTGTAAAATGCCAGATAGTAAATATAATTAGGCTTTCAGGTCATCAGGTTTCTATTGCAACTATTCAACTCAGCCACAGTAGAGCAAAAGCTTTAAATGAAGGAGCGTTATTGTGTTCCAATAAAACTTTTTTTATGGACACCAAAATTTGAACTTTATATGGTTTTCATGTGTAATGAAATATTCCTCTTCTTTCTTTGAAAAATTTAAATGTAAAAACATTTTTAGCTCAGGGCACATTAAAACAGGTAGCATAGCCCATAGATCCCCCCATCTAAATTTTAAATGTCATTTAAAAAAATTATTTATTTATTTATTTACTTACTTACTTACTTACTTACTGGCCACACTGTACGGCATGCGGGATCTTAGTTCCTCCACCAGGGATTGAACCTGTGCCCCTTGCAGTGGAAGCGCAGAGTCCTAACCACTGGACCACCAGGGAATCCCCTAAATGTCATTTTATAAAGGCTTTTTGTAAACTTTTTATCTAAGTAAGTCTGATCCTTATTCAGCAATGTTTATTTTAATTTATATTACTTTTCCTTTTCTCTTAGTGATTGTTTCCCAGTTGTTATTTGTTTATTCTGTCTTTTCATGCAATTACAAATTCCCTGATCTTGACTATTTCTTTAATCTCTGTAAAACCACTATTAGAATAATGCCTGGACATGGTAAGTTTCTCAGTAAGTATTTGTTGACTAAATTATTTCTGTAAACTCATTTCACCATAACACAAAATGCTTTCAAAAATGAGCTATGTCACACTGTTTGTTTTAGGAGCTTTAAAACGCTGTGAGAATGGAGCTTACTCAACATACATGTCCTGCTATCTTTCTCACTGTGTCCTGTCTTCAAATTAAATTTGAGACTATACTTACTCTTATTTATTCAACCTACAAATAACAGTGCATAACAGCCATAACAGTGCAAAAAAACCACTTCTGTAAATTCACACTGTGTATCACATTGTGTTTGTAAAAAAGATCATACAAAGAGACAATGCATTATTATGTCTTAAGAAAAGACTTTTCTTTGTCATTCAAATTACAGTCATTATCATAGAAATAGACTCCTGTGGTATCATTTGTGAATCACATGGCATGCCTTTGTTGGGTAGAGAACCAGTAGAAGCAAAATAGTTTTGGCCCTTACTGTGGATGCCCATTTGTCACCCCGCTTTCCCCACCCTTGTCTCAATGGAAGAGCCCACAGTGATCTTGCGCCCAGGAAAGCTAACCCCATGTTAGCCCCAGAGTGCTTAGCCAATCTTGACAATTCCCTCCCTCCTGCTAATGCAATCACCAGGCAGGGACCAATAACAACCAAGAGGGTTGTCTTAGGGGCTTTTGTGAAAGCTATTCCGCCCTGTCAAAAGGAGACACACACACACACACACACACACACACACATAAAAAAGAGACACAAAAAGAGAAACTGCCCTTCCTGTCTTTGAACAAGGTCATATGAAGGCATGATGTCCAGAGCTGTGGCAGACTTCTTGGGAACATGAGTGAGAAGCTAAGAAAATTAGAGAGATGCTGCCTGGGAAGCTGGAACCTACCTTCCAGTTCTGCACAATAATGAAATGCTCTCTTGATTAGGCCAGTGATTCTCAAATTATAATGTGCATCTGAATCACTTGGGAATCTTGCTAAATTTAAGATTATAGTTTAGTAAGTATATATGCTCCCAGGTTAGGTTGGTGCTGCTGGTCCAGGGTTTAGGCCTCTGTTCATTTTGTATTACTTAGAGCTGGAAGCACCTTAACAGATACATTGTGCAAACCAAATCTGCATAAAGAGCAAGACGCTGGTTTCTCTCTATCACCGTATACATTAGTCATACTAACAAATATAGATTGTATAATTTCTTCATGTTTTAATCAGAAAAAAAATCATTTTATTCTGTCTTCACAATGAGTCTGCCCTTCTCTGAAGAAGTACTGAAACCCCTAGCGGCTGTCTTATTTGATGGCACTATGAATTATATTAAAATTGAAACCTTATTTTAGAAAGTAGTATTGTATTGAATTTCGGTATTGTAAAATTTAGTATTGTGAAACTTTAGTTTTGAAAACTAGATGAAACTTTAGTATTGTGTTTATATTTGATAGTGAAATAATTATTTTCATCACAATTTTTCAAAAATGATGAATGTTGGAAACAGATCATATGAATTCTCAAAGAGACATTCACTACTAGATATGTTCATTTGGAAATTAAATCAGTTAAGAAAGTTTGCTAGAGTAAATTTTTAAGGAAGCATGTAAACCATTTTTTTTTTTAATTACACAAAATTTTTTTGAAATGTTTTGGAGATATGTCAACACAGTCTGAAATAGAGCAGAGAGAAAAGAATCAAGATAGTTAAAAATTAAGAATGCATCTAAAAACTCAGAGAAATTCCAGTTTTCGGATTTAGATTTTTCATTTAGATATGTCACAGGCATTGCCTGTCTGGAACAATGCAAAGATTTTAAGGACACTGTTGTGAAGTGAGCATAAACAATTGTATCAGTACAAAATTAACCTGGGAAAATATAAATGATGCCTTGAGGATGAAAATTGTTTGAGTCTCATGGTAAACACAACATGGCTTCTTCTGATGATTGCTTGTTACCTACAGGAAATGGATATTCTTTGTATATATTGTTATTATTGCTGTCAGTCCAATAACATTTATCTAATGTGCAAAAAATATGTTTTACGTAACAAAAGTAACTGTTATAAAGAAATCTAATTACATCACACTTTTCCCCCCATATTTTCCAAATCAAAATAAAGGTTATGTCAAAAATAAAAAGTTTATTCTTTTCTGAGAATGAGTAACTAGCTAGATTAGCAGCCAACCCAAATGCAAGGCCAGTTGATGGGTCACAAAACAAGTCCAGCAATCCAGGAACATGATGTTGATTTTAGCCAGTCCCTAAAGAATGTTAGTACAGATATTCAGGGTGGAGTTGCCTTTAGTCTTTCTTTCTGCTAGTAGGATGCTTAAAATGAAATCTGAAAATCTCCTTCTTAAAAGTGTTTATTCTCTGATGAAATTGTGAAAGAAAATTTTTTTAAATTTCAAGAATTTTCTAGACACCTAATCAGATCCACTTCTACAAAAACCCACGATCTTGTGTAAGAGATAAGGAAATGGGATGGTTGTCTAAGCCCCAATTTTTTAGGCAAGTCATTATTAAGGGCAGATTTATGTTTCTATGGTCCTATAGAATCAATGCCAACTCACCCTTCTCTGAGTTATAGAATTCCTCAAATTTCTAACTATATGCAGACTTTGAGTTCTACAGATTTATAAACAGTGTTATCTAATGTTGTATTCAGTGTTGGGTGATTACTATGCTTTTTGCTTTTGCGTTGTATAATTAGTTTATGTGTTATATATATATAGCTCATGCATACTTTTTATATTTTATTTTTTAATAAATTTATTTATTTATTGGCTGCCTTGGGTCTTTGTTGCTGCGCACGAGCTTTCTCTAGTTGCGGTGAGCAGGGGCTACTCTTCATTGCGGTGTGCGGACTTCTCAGTGCAGTGGCTTCTCTTGCTGCAGAGCACAGGCTGTAAGTGTGTGGGTTTCAGTAATTGTGGCACGTGGGCTCAGTAGTTATGTCTCGTGGGCTCTAGAGCAGAGGCTCAGTAGTTGTGGTGCATGGGCTTTGTTGATCTGCGGCATGTGGGATCTTCCCGGCCCAGGGATCGAACCCATGTCCCCTGCAGTGGCAGGTGGATTCTTAACCACTGCGCCACCTGGGCAGCCCTATATTCTATTGTGGATATTAAATTATAAGTTGAATGGTCTTATATTAAGAACTATAGATCTACGGAGAAATCTTATTTAATTCTTTGATAAATTTGGCCATTTATGCTCACAAGAGAATAACATTTAATAAAAAATTGAACAATTTACTAAAGTATGTTATAAATATTATTAAATAAAAAGTTTAATAAAACATTTAAGAGAAAGTATGTATCATCACAAATGTGTATTCATGGTACCAACTATAAATTGTATTGAATACGAAAATGATTGATGATTATGTTAAAACAGGTCATTTTCATTTAAAACCTGTTTAGATGTATGTGCTAAAGGGAGCAAACAAAGGTTTCCAAACAAAGGTATACATTTTGGGCCCCATTGCATAATCTCATGCCAGGCTACAGTTGCTTCTTTCTTGTAGAAGTTTAAAAAAAAAATGAGTGTGGTTGGGTGTAATGATATAAAGATTCTAGAATCAAAGATACTGTTCCCCTTAGATACCAAGATTCCATATCATTTCATAACTTTTTCAAGTTTCCTTTAACACTTACAACTCTAGGTTTTATCCCTCCAAAAATATTGAACGTTCTGTAATAAAGATGTTATTTTTAAATATGGCCAAATGATGAAGGTATGACAACTTAATCAACATCACATATTTAGAAAATATAGAAAGGATTGATAATATCTGAATGTTTTAGCCAAAGTCTTGTTTTCAGAGTCTTCAGCTGAAATTTACTTGCAGTTAGAGTCTTTGTTTTCTTTTGTTTGTTTATAGTAAAAGAGCAAGTGAACAAATCAATAGATCTTTATTTTAAGTTTTAAAAGATGTCATGTGGCATTGTTAAACTCTAGGTTACTAAGGCTACTGCAGAAAATTAAAATTATATGATGCTGTTTTCTTTTTAAAAAATCAATAAAAAGCAATTTTATTTGAGCTGTGATTTTCAAAGTTATAACCTACAGATTTAGATTCACTGTACAACCAATTCAGTGATAAGCAGAATATGGTCTCTAAGATAGCTTGAACAGAATGGACTGTTAAAAGAAAAATGAGTTTAGACATCATGGATAGTCTATATATATTTGGTTT
This sequence comes from Hippopotamus amphibius kiboko, assembly GCF_030028045.1. NCBI lineage: Eukaryota > Metazoa > Chordata > Mammalia > Artiodactyla > Hippopotamidae > Hippopotamus > Hippopotamus amphibius. Next base: position 33,946,725 of record NC_080192.1, on the reverse strand, counting down.
TCTATATTTAAAGAGGCATAAGTAAAAATAATAATTTAAAAGATCTGCAGTGCTGCCCATTTTGTGTAATAGTATTTTCTGGGATTGAAGACTATGGTACTGTGTATCAAGTGTAGAACTGGCCCTGGTAATAATGCATGACACACACTGAGTACTCACTCAGTGTGGAGCAGGTGCTGTGCCAAACACTTGATCTGCATCTCTCATTCTATCATGCAACCACTCCTAAAAAGTAGGTATTCTTTTTCTCTGTGTTTTAAACATCTGGAAACTGAGGCTTCAAGTGATTGAATAACTTGCTCAAGGTCAAATCATTAGCAAGTATTTCTACCCAGACTTGAATCCAAGCAGTCTAGGGGTCAGGAACCATGGCTTATTCATCTAGGTATTCCTAGAGTCTAGCACAATGCTGGGCTCCTAATAGGCTCCTGAGCCTTAAGTACTTTAAAAAGAAATCAGTGAACAGATACATGGAGCCTCTGTGCAGCTGACTAGCCTTTGGGGGCCTTGAGAAACTGAAAGGAAGGGCTGAATCCTGGTCTAGCATCCAGGCTCAGCCGTATGAAAGGCGCATCACTCTGAATCATCCTAGCACAAATTATAGGCTTTAAAAATGGTTTGCAAATGTTACATATTTGAGTTTGCTACACTGTACAATATCTTAAATTTCACTCCCTTCTCTGGGCAGCATTCATTCTGATTGTCTGTTGGTTTGTTCGCTGAAGTAGAGAAAGCCAGTTTGAAAACAAACCACCAATACAGATTGCTTTCCTACTCTGATTCCTCCTTTGTTTGTGTTTATCACAGTGTCAGAAATAGGATGCTTTTAGAGATGTGTGCAGATAGGCTACCAGGAATGAAATTTCAATTCCAGTTTGGCACTAAGTAAGCAACTCTCCCAAATGTCTTTTACAATGTGCTGACTGTAATACTTTGACCAGAAACCACTGGTAATAGCAAGAAATTAGGCCCTGGTTAGAAACATATTACTGCATTGCCAAATCCTTCTGTGGAATTCAACTACTACATATTATTAGGTTAAAAAAAAAAAAAAAACTAGATCTTCTGCACTTCAGCCAAATCTGACTTTGGTTTCAAATTACCTTAGAGAAGAATTTTTAGCTGATAATTTACTTTATATGGTTTGTTTCACATGGAGATATATTCACAATATATTTGGTAAGTAAACCTCTTTTCTATTAAAAAGGCAATACTTACTAAATAGTTGAAGTTCCCAGTGGAAAATACTGGTTATACTTGGGGGTGGGGTGAGTGGATAGGAAGTATGAAATCTTAGATCACTGGAAATCAGGAAGTGGGGGTTTAAGAAGAGAAATAAAGACTGTGAGAGAAGAAAAAAGGGACTCTGAGGGCTCCAGAGAAACATGTGGAACAGTCTAGGACCTTATTCTAGGGAACAGTCCTGCTAGGTTGGCATCAAGTTCTCTAGTTCTGATTGGGGTTTGTCAGTTGTTTACATATGTCATGCATTATACACTGTATACACTGATATTTTTCATTTCTCTTGGTTAATTTCTCTTCATTCCTTTTATCTTGAAAGATAAAGTAATGGAAACATGTGGATGAAAAGAGAACTTCCTGGAATATCTCCCCTAAACTGCATTGGGTAAAATAATAACGTGAAGTAGATCCACATTTCTCTAGTAACTTGCATTCCCCAGCCTTGTTTAAATGAGCACATCAGGAATACAAATGCCTCAGGAAAAAAAAATGCAATTTCTAAAAGAAAAACAAAACATTTCTAGGGCAAGAGTTGATGCCAAGGAGAGACTTCACTACTTATTCAACAAACATTGAGTGCTTGCTATTAGGAAATAGGTGAAAGTAATAGTAAAAAACCAATCAAACAAACAAAAATCCCTGTAATTCATAGTCCCTTCTCCAGGGGAGCTTATTTTGTAGCAGAAATTTCCAATTTGACATTTTGAAATTATGGGTTCACTGAGAAATTCTAACTCCCAAATTCCAATATAGATTTTTGTTAGTGATAAGCCCGAGCCCTGACCTTTGTAAGTTTTACTTACTTGGCCATTTTTATAGTTGATCTTAATGTAGGTTTTCTTATTTTGCAGCTCTCTCCCAAGTCATTCCTGACAATTAATTTTACTAACTGCTAACCCTCATCCTCTAAAGTGATTTGTATCTACTTGTTCTGAGCTTGTTGTCAATCTAAGAGATTTTAATGCGCAACAGTGAATATATTCTTAGCAAAGAAAGTTCATTTTCTTTACCTAAATAAAATACCTTTGTTTCAGTGATAAAACCACTAATATGCTTATCCATAATGGTTTTTTTTTTTTATTTCACAAATTTCTCTTGCATTTAAGGAATGAAAAACATTGCAGTTTTGCTTCATGACATATTAAGAAGGCTTAAAATACAAACTTTGGTCATAATGTTAGGGAAGAAGAAATTTTCCTTTACCCTCCTAGGTTCTTCTGGCTGGTCTAAGAATTAACTGGACATGAGGAAAATTAACAGGAGAAAATTGAACAAAGTTTAATTTCCTGGGGGAGACACAGGAAAACTGAGTAACTTACCAAAATGGTTGAAACCCTCACCGTCAGCTAAAGACCAAAGAGGATTTTGGGGGTAGTGATTTGGGACTTCAGAGAGGAGGAAGGCAATTCACATAGAGATGGAAAAGCAAATGTTAGGTAAACAAATGTTTGCTGGGCCCTGCAAAGACAGGGGGACATAGAGTGGGCTCTGACCCACCACACCTAGCCCATATTCTTTGCAGGTATTTCTGGTGATAGCTCTGTTCCAGGAACAGGCCCTTTATATCTAAATTCTTTTAGGTAGTTAAGGGAAAGGTAAAAAGAAAGACTTCCTGAGCCTTCCGTTTCTTAAAAATAATCAGCTTAAATAAATTCTCATGCCAAAAGGGACACATTTGGGGATGGCAAATTTTGCTCCCCTACAATAGCAATTACAATAGTTTCTGCTTATTCCTATTTTAAAAAGGAAGATTTTAACTGAAATATAGACAAGTGCACAGAACAAAAACATCTGCTTATTTCTTTGGACTAACTAGCATAGTCATATACAATCATAGACTGCAGTATATATGTAAAGTGATACCACTTTTCTAAAAACCTAAAGGTTATAAGTTTTGGATTCTTTCCCCCTCATTTCCTTTCTTTGGAAGTAAATGTTAGAACAAAATAACCCAGTTTCCCTAAATTTGAGGTATGCTTTTTTTGTTTAGAGAATTTAGAAGCGCTCTTGGACGATATATTATGAAGGAATGTGAGGCCTGTGCGTAGACATATTTACATTGCTAAGGAGGAAAATTTCCAGTCCTTGTAAACACTCTTCTTTTACAGGTTTTCCTGAGCTCTTTATAGAGGATAATCACTATGCCAATGTCAAGAAACTAATGGTAATCAGTAATGAAAATTTATCTTTTTGTATACTCCTTGGAAATAGATATCCTCTTTGAAGGCTGATCTTTTCATTAATTAACAGATTGTTTTACCTACTAGATGCAAGAATAATAATGAAAGAGTTGTAGCATATTCAGTAATATATTTAATCATACACACAATCAAGTGTGTCAATTTATTTATCAACCTCTGTATAAATACTTAACGTAGTTGACTTATTGAGGTATATGAGTTTGCAGGTACAAGTTCAAGTGATTTAGACTACAAAATTTGTGAGGACTTGGTATAGTGTAGCCAAAAAACACTGACATTGCCATCAAGAGACATGTTCTGATTTATATTCTACCAGTAAAAGCTGTGTGACTTTTGGCAGATTATTTTATCTCCAAAGGCCTTGATTTCCTTCTCTGTTCAAATTCCACCCCTAACATTCAATGATTCCTTACGGCTGAGAGTCTATACAGAGATAAATAATCTGGTTTGGATAAATTCAGTATTTTTAAATAATTACCTAACTGGCTTGCTTAACTTTATCCTTGTAGTTCCTTTCATGAATTTCACATTTGTTTTGTTCTGTTTTTCATAGCATCACTGCTTCTGATTGTTTAACTGCTTTCTATAATTTGGCATAGGTGCTTGATTACATAGCATATTTTGATATCAGTACTGATAGAAAAAAGTTGAGCATAGAAATTCATGAGCAGGATTGTGTACTTGAAGTAGAGCACGGAAAAGATAATTTAATTTACTGTATCCATTTTTTTAACCTCTTTATTACCATGTAAAGTAATTAGCCTGTCACCTGTGCTATTATAAGTAGTTACTTATTCAGACACTGAGGATTACTATTTAGCTAACTAAAATCTGAACTTTCTCCTCATCTTTTCCCTGAAATTGCTCTTATTAGGACTTCTTTTTTTTCTTTACTTTACTTTATTTATTTATTTATTTATTTATTTATTTTATTGGCTGTGTTGGGTCTTTTTTGCTGTGCGTGGGCTTTCTTTTTAGTTGCAGCGAGCGGGGGCTACTCTTTGTTGTGGTGCGCGGGCTTCTCATTGCTGTGGCTTCTCTCGTTGCGGAGCACGGGCTCTAGGTGCGTGGGCTTCAGTAGTTGCAGCACATGGGCTCAATAGTTGTGGCTCATGGGCTCTAAAGCGTAGGCTCAGTAATTGTGGCGCACGGGCTTAGTTGCTCTGCGGCATGTGGGATCTCCCTGGAGCAGGGATGGAACCCATGCCCCCTGCATTGGCAGGTGGATTCTCAACCACTGCGCCACCTAGGAAGCCCCAGGACTTCTTAAATACCATATTGAAGCATCACTTTTCATTTCCTTATTTTACTTGATCTATGCATGATATTTACACTGACTTGAATCCCCTCCCCATCTCTGCTCCTCCCTCATTTGAAATCTCTTCTCTGACCATTTTGATTTAGAATTCTTTGCCGGCTCACTGTATGGTCAGGCCACTCGAGATGGCTGTTCTCTTGCTCTTTGTACATCCCCTGCTCGACCAGTCACTCACCTGACTATCCAGTTCTCTTGTTTCCCTGGTAACTGATGAGGCAACCTGACGTCAATTCCCCCTATAAATAGTAGCCTCCTTCTCCCTGGAGTAGCGATGTTGCCATGTCCTGCCTGCCACCTGCCTTACACAGTGGGGTGTTGCTCCAGGACCTTTTGCTTCAGACGTGTGCGATTCCCCTGTCCAATAAGCCATGGATATCTCTGTCGATGTTTCTAGGCTCTTTCCTTGCTCTTGAGGCTGGGCAACTATAAGGCTTGTAGGTCACTAGGGTGCAGCCCAACGCTCGCCTTCCTCTGTCTAAAGAATATTGATTTAAGCCATAGCTCCATTCTGGGATCTTTTCTGATTCCACTCGCTCTTGGGTGAGTTTATGACTTCAATTCAATGACCTACAAGTATCTATCTTATTTTCAACCCTCTCCCTGGTCCAGATTCCCATTTCTAAGAGCAGCATATTCTGTTTTGATCTCCTACAGGACCCCCCAATTCAACAAGAACAGAAATAGATTTAATTCTTTCTCCCCTCCACTCCCATCATGCTTTTTCTCCTCAAGTTATGCTTTTAATACTAGTATGCTGTCCATGTGACCATCTAAGAGAAGGATCTAGGACCCACATTATTCTTTATTTCCCATGGTTTCCTAGTTATGAAAGCTGACTCTAGAGTTCTTGTTTGAGTTTGAATTCCAGCTCGACAGGATTTCTATTTACCATTGGTGTGACCTTGGGGAAAATACTTGACTGCTCAGTGCCTTAGTTTCCGCATTTGTAAAATGGAGCTAAAAATGGAATGGACACCTAGGGGTTGTTCTGAGCCCTAAATGTGCTATGTATGAAGTTCTTAGAATGTTATCTGGCGAAGAGTGAGCACTCAGTGTTAGCTTTTTTGTTTTTGTTTTTTTTGGCACACAGGCTTTGTTGCTCCGCAGCATGTGGGATCTTCCTGGAGCAGGGATCAAAACCGTGTCCTCTGCATTAGCAGGCGGATTCTTAACCACTGCACCACCAGGTAAGTCCTCAGTGTTAGCTCGTGCTGTCATGGTTGTCACCATCATTGTTACTTTCAGGTGGTGGCTCCTGATTCATTGCTATTGCCTTCTGGGACTTCATAATCTCCACCTTGGATGATTGAGCTAAAGACTCCTCAATGTTTTCTTGCCTTCAGTCAATTTCTGTCTTAATTTATGCTTTTCTCCACCACTTGAGTGAACTTACAAGCTTTTAAAAAATTTTTTTTATTGGAGCATAGTTGATTTAAAATGTTATATTAATTTCCGTTGTACAGCAAAATGAATCAGTTATACATATGCGTATACACACTTCTTTTTAGATTCTTCTCCCATATAGGTCATTAGAGAGTATTGAGAAGAGTTCCCTGTGCTATGCCTACAGGCTTTTTTTTTTAATTAATTAATTTATTTATTGGCTGCACTGGGTCTTTGTTGTTGCATGTGGGCTAGAGCGCAGGCTCAAGTAGTTGTGATACACAGGCTAAGCTGCTCTGCGGCATGTGGGATCTTCCCTGCCCAGGGATTGAACCCGTGTCCCCTGCATTGGCAGGTGGATTCTTAACCACTGCACCACCAGGGAAGTCCCTACAGGCTTATTTTTAATCTACCCTCTGTTCTACTCATATTGTTTGTATGTTTCTCTACTTGACCAGTATATGTTAAGAGGAACAAGAATATCTTACAGATATTTGCAGTGCTTGGCATAGAGCTAAAATGTAAATCTTTTTAAACAAAATAATGAATGAATGTTCATTTATTTAGAGCTATGATGTAATACAAAGCCTAAAATTTCAGTCATCATATTATTATATTTACTAAATAGAGACCTGAACAGAGAAGAGAGGAAAAAAAAAAAAAAAAAAAAACCAAAACGTAAATGTTGCTATTAGTCTGTGTGTATTTAAAATATATACTGAGTAAAACTTTTGTGTACATGTGTGAGAAGGGGTGCGCTTGACTATCTAAAATAATGTCTGTTAGGTTTAAACTCGTACTCCATTTAGAAGACTTTTACACAGATTATTAGAGGAAGTTTCTAGGTTTAATTTAACACCTGTCTGTCTAAATAGACTTCCTCTGGCTAATCTTTTACCCTTGCATGAGGCCAATTAGAAGCCACTGTTAAATGTTTTCTTAGAGAATTAGGAATCTATGATAGGCCCTCTCTAAATAACCCTGCTGGGGAATTCAAGAACTTCAGGGCTGCTGAGCCCATTTTGACACCTCCCTCTTTGCCAGGTTGCCCAGGACAACACAATGGGCTCTGCCATTAGATAAGGTAAGTTAAAGTGTTTTATTCTGCTTAGTCAGCATCCAACTGACTGTTAATCTTTGGAAAAAATGACAGTGGTGGAAACTTTGCAGCTATGACTAGCTATTTTGAAAAATCAGGGATTGAAGAATAATGATTTCTTCTGAGTTTATTCTTTGGGTATATTCTGGCGGTGCCAAAGGATTCACTAATTCAGTCAGTATAAGCATCAAATCCAAATCATTATGGGAAAAATTCAGTTTATTGAATAATAAGTTATTGTACTTCAAATTTAGACCTGACCATAATATTATACTAAGAGCAACAATTCTGAAAATTGACTAAATGATGGGTTTGATTGGGCTTGACAATTAATTAGGACTTTCTGACAAGAGAATTGTGTATTTTTTTTGGTAGTGAATGACTGCCTGAGATTGAAGAGTCGATTTTCCATGGTTTTAAATGCCAATGACACATTTCTAAATGAATAAGGATTTATGCATAACTACCTTAATTATAACTACTAACTTGAGATTATACTACTCATTTTTATATTACTCAAATAGGAAAGAATTACTATATTTTATGAAATCATTTAAATTTTTATTATCATTCAGGGTCTATAGTCAATTTTAAGTTTTTCCTTATCTATGGTTTGGTTCTTTACTAAATTATATGTCTCTGAATTGAGAAACTGCCTTGGGTGTGTCTTCATGTTATCTTTCCATGATGCTTTTAACATATTGAATATATATAAAAAAAAACAGAGCTTCCATTTAGGTATATAAATTTACTATTTATATACATTTTAATCCACAAAGAAACTTTACGAGATAAGTACTACTGTGTATATATATATTTTTAAGATCTTTATTGGAATATAATTGCTTTACACTCTTGTACCAGCTTTTGAGGTACACCAAAGTGAATCAGCTGTATTTATACATATATCCCCATATCCCCTCCCTCCCGTGACTTCCTCCCACTCTCCATGTCCTGGCCCTTTAAGGCATCACCCATCATCGAGTTGACCTCCCTTTGTTATACAGCAACTTCCCATTAGCTATCTATTTTACAGTTGGTAGCATATCTATGTCTATGCTACTCTCTCACTTCATCCCAGCTTCCCCTTCACCCCCCGCCCCCCCAACCCTGTGTCCTCCAGTCCATTCTCTGCATCTGCATCCTTATTCTTGCCCTGTCACCACGTTCGTTAGTACCAATGTTTTTTTTTAGATTCTGTATATATGAGTTAGCATACAGTATTTGTTTTTCTCTTTCTGGCTTACTTCACTCTGTATGACAGACTCTACGTCTATCCACCTGATTACATATAGCTCCATTTCATTGCTTTTTATGGCTGAGTAATAGTCTGTTGTATATATATGCCACATATTCTTTATCCATTCATCTGTTGATGGGCATTTAGGTTGCGTCCATGTCCTGGCTATTGTAAATAGTGCTGCAATAAACATTATGGTACATGTTCCTTTTTGGATTATGGTTTTCTCTGGGGATATGCCCAGGAGTGGGATTACTGGATCATATGGTAGTTCTATTTTTGGTTTTTTAGGGAACCTCCAAACTGTTTTCCATAGTGGCTGTACCAACTTACATTCCCACCAACAGTGCAGGAGAGTTCCCTTTTCTCCACACCCTCTCCAACATTTGTTGTTTCTAGATTTTGTGATGATGGCCATTCTGACCAGTGTGAGGTGATACCTCATTGTGGCTTTGACTTGCATTTCTCTAATGATGAGTGATGTTGAGCATCTTTTCATGTGTTTGTTGGCCATCTGTATGTCTTTGGAGAAATGTCTGTTTAGGTCTTCTGCCCATTTGTGGATTGGGTTATTTGCTTTTTTGGTATTAAGCTGCATGAGCTCCTTGTATATTTTGGAGAATAATCCTTTGTCTGCTTCGTTGGCAAGTATTTTCTCCCATTCTGAGGGTTGTCTTCTTGTCTTCTTTATGGTTTCTTTCACTGTGCAAAAGCTTTTAAGTTTCATGAGGTCCCATTTGTTTATTCTTGATTTTCTTTCCATGATTCTAGGAGGTGGGTCAAAAAGGATCTTGCTTTGATGGATGTCATAGAGTGTTCTGCTATGTTTTCCTCTAGGAGTTTTATAGTGTCTGGCCTTCCATTTAGGTCTTTAATCCATTCTGAGTTTATTTTTGTGTATGGTGTTAGGAAGTGTTCTAATTTCATTCTTTTATATGTTGCTGTCCAGTTTTCCCAGCACCATTTATTGAAGAGGCTGTCTTTTTTCCATTGTATATTCTTGCCTCCTTTGTCAAAGATAAGGTGCCCATATGCGTTTGGGTTTACCTCTGAGTTCTCTATTCTATTCCATTGATCTTCGTTTCTATTTTTGTGCCAGTACCGTACTGCCTTGATCACTGTGGCCTTGTAGTATAGTTTGAAGTCAGGCAGCCTAATTCCACCAACTCCATCTTTCTTTCTCAAGATTGCTTTGGCTATTCGGGGTCTTCTGTGTTTCCATACAAATCCTGAGATTTCTTGTTCTAGTTCTGTGAAAAATACTGATGGTAATTTGAAAGGGATTGCATTGAATCTGTAAATTGCTTTGGGTAGTACAGTCATTTTCACAATGTTGATTCTTCCAATCCAAGAACACAGTATGTCCCTCCATCTGTTTGTATCGTCTTTGATTTCTTTCGTCAGTGTCTTATAGTTTTCTGCATACAGATCTTTTGCCTCCTTAGGCAGGTTTATTCCTAGGTATTTTATTCTTTTTGTTGCAATGGTAAGTGGGAGAGTTTCCTTAATTTCTCTTTCTTCTCTTTCGTTGTTAGTGTACAGGAATGCAAGAGATTTCTGTGCATTAATTTTGTATCCTACTACTTTACTAAATTCATCTACTCTGGTAGAGTCTTTAGGGTTTTCTATGTATAACATCATGTCATCTGCAAAGAGTGACAATTTTATTTCTTCTTTTCCAATTTGGATTCCTTTTATTTCATTTCCTTCTCTGATTGCTGTGGCTAAAACTTCCAAAACTATGTTGAATAATAATGGTGAAAGAAGGCACCCTTGTCTTGTTCCTGTTCATAGAGGGAATTCTTTCAGTTTCTCACCATTTAGAATGATGTTGGCTTTTGGTTTCTCATATATGGCTTTTATTATGTTGAGGTAATTACCTTCTATGCCCATTTTCTGGAGAGTTTTTATCATAAATGGATGTTGAACTTTGTTAAAAGCTTTTTCCACATTTATTGAGATGATCATATGGTTTTTATCCTTCAATTTGTTGATATGATGTATCACATTGATTGACTTGCATATATTGAAGAATCCTTGCATCCCAGGGAGAAACCCCACTTGATCATTGTGTATGATCTTTTTAATGAGCTGTTGGATTCTGTTAGCTAGTATTTTGTTGAGGATTTTTGCATCTATATTCATCAGTGATATTGGCCTGTAATTTTCTTTTTTGTGACATCTTTGCCTGGTTTTGGTATCAGGGTGATGGTAGCCTCGTAGAATGAGTTTGGGAGTGTTCCTCCTTCTGCAAAATTTTGGAAGAGTTTGAGAAGGATAGGTATTAGCTCTTCTCTAAATGTTTGACAGAATTCACCTGTGAATCCACCTGGCCCTGGGCTTTTGTTTGTTGGGAGATTTTGAATCACAGTCTCAATTTCCGTACTTGTGATTGGTCTTTTCATAGTTTCTATTTCTTCCTGGTTCAGTCTTGGAAGATTGTACTTTTCTAAGAATTTATCCATTTCTTCCAGGTTATCCAATTTATTGACATATAGTTGCTTGTAGTAGTCTCTCATGATTTTTTTTATTTCTGCTGTATCAGTTGTTACTTCTCCTTTTTCATTTCTAATTCTGTTGATTTGCATCTTCTCCCTTTTTTACCTGATGAGTATGGCTAATGGTTTATCAATTTTATCTTCTCAAAGAACCAGCTTTTAGTTTCATTGGTCTTTGCTGTTGTTTCCTTCATTTCTTATTTATTTCTGCTCTGATCTTTATGATATCTTTCCTTCTGCTCACTTTCAGGTTTCTTTGTTCCTCTTTCTCTAATTGTTTTAGGTGTAAGGTTAGGTTGTTTATTCAATATTTCTCTTGTTTCTTGAGGTAGGACTGTATTGCTATAAACTTCCCTCTTAGAACTGCTTTTGCTGTGTCCCATAGGTTTTGGGTTGTTGTGTTTTCATTGTCATTTGTTTCTAGATATTTTTTGATTTCCTCTTTGATTTCTTTAATGATTTCTTGGTTGTTTAATAGTGTATTATTTAGCCTCCATGTGGTTGTATTTTTTACAGTTTTTTTTTTTTCCTGTAATTGATATCTAGTCTCATGGCATTGTGGTCAGAGAAGATGCTTGATATGATTTCAATTTTCTTGGATTTACTGAGGCTTGATTTGTACCCAAGATGTGATCTATCCTGGACAATGTTCCATGTGCACTTGAGAAGAAAGTGTATTCTGTAGTTTATGGATGGAATGTCCTATAAATATGAATTAAGTTGAGATGGTCTAATGTGTCATTTAAAGCTTGTGTGTCTTTATTTATTTTCTGTTTGGATGATCTGTCCATTGATGTAAGTGGGGTTTTCAAGTCTCCCACTATTATTGTGTTACTGTTGATGTCCTCTTTTACAGCTGTTAGCATTTGCCTTATGTATTGAGGTGCTCCTATGCTGGGTGCATAGATATTTACAATGTTATATGTTCTTCTTGGATTGATCCCTTGATCATTATATAGTGTCCTTCCTTGTCTCTTGTAATAGTCTTTACTTTCAAGTCTAATTTGTCTGATATGAGGATTGCTACTCCAGCTTTCTTTTGACATCCATTTGCATGGAATATCTTTTTCCATCCCCTTACTTTCAGTCCATATGTGTCCCTTGGTCTGAAGTGGGTTTCTTGTAGGCAGCATATAGAAGGGTCTTGTGTTTGTATCCATTCATCCAGTCTGTGTCTTTTGTTTGGAGCATTTAATCCATTTACATTTAAGATGATTATTGACATGTGTTTTCCTATTACCATGTTCTTAATTGTTTTGGGTTTGCTTTTGTATGTCTTTTCCTTCTCTTGTGTTTCCTACTTAGAAAATTTCCTTAAGCAATTGTTGTAAGGCTGGTTTGGTGGTGCTGAATTCTCTTCACTTTTGCTTGTTTGTAAAGCTTTTGATTTCTCCATCGAATCTGAATGAGTTTTTTGCTGGGTAGAGTATTCTTGGCTGTAGGTTTTTCTCTTTCAGGACTTTCCGTATATCCTGCCATTCCCTTCTGGCCTGCAGAAGTTGTGCAGAAAGATCAGCTGTTATCCCTATGGGTTTTCCCTTATATGTTATTATTTGCTTTTCTCTTGCTGCTTTTAAAATTTTTCCTTTTGTTTAATTGTCACTAGTTTGATTAACATGTGCCTCGGTGTATTTCTCCTTGGGTTTATCCTGTATGGGACTCTCTGTGCTTGTTGGGCTTGATTAATTACTTCCTTTCCCATGTTGGGGAAGTGTTCCACTATAACCTCTTCAAATATTTTCTCAGAACTTTTCTGTCTTTCTTCTTCTTCTGGAATGCCTATAATTCGAATGTTGGTGTGCTTAATGTTGTCACCAAGGTCTCTGAAACTGTCTTCCATTCTTTTTATTCTTTTTTCTCTTTCCTGCTCTGTGGCAGTTATTTCCCTCATTCTATCTTCCAACTCACTTATTTGTTCTTCTGCCTCAGTTATTCTGCTGTTTATACCATCTAGAGTATTTTTAATTTCAGTTATTTTTTTTCCATTACTCTGTGTTTGCTCTTTAGTTCTTCTGAGTCCTTATTAACTGTTTCTTGTATTTTCTGTATTTTGTTATCGAGATTTTGGATCGTCTTTACTATCATTACTCTGAATTCTTTTTCAGGCAATTTTCCTACTTCCTCTTCATTTATTTGGTCTTGTGGGTTTTTTTTCCTTCTCCTTTTGCCTGCGTGGTGTTTCTTTGTTTTCTCATTTTGTCTAATTTATAGGATTTGCTGTCTCCTTTCCCTATGCTGCCTAGTAGTAATTCTTCTTGTTTCTGGCCTCTGCCCTCTGTGGTAGGGTTTGTCCAGTGTCTTGAGTAGGCATCCTGGTGGAGGGGTTTGGTGTCTGCTTTCTGGTGTGTGGCTCTGTGTGTTTTCTCTCTGATGAGCAGCGCCATGTCAGGTGGTGTGTTTTAGGGTATCTCTGAGGTTAATATGGCTTTAGGTAGTCTATATGCTGATGAATGAATTTGTGTTCCTATCTTGTTTGTAGTTTGGTGTGAAGTGTCCAGCACTGGCAGTTGCAGACAGTCAGTTGAAGCTGAGTCTTAGACTTTAATACAGGACTCTGTGAGAGTTCTCTGCAGTTAATCTTCCCTGTGTCTGAGGACACCCTAGTAGTCTAGTATCCTGGATGTAGTGCTCCCTCCCCACTCCTTGACTTCTGATGGAGTAGTCCAGACTTCAGACATTGCTTGTCCTGGCAATAAAGGGGTTTAAAGAAGACTGTCCAAGCCCCAGACTAACGGCAGAGTGTTGAGTCAAACAAATACTAAGTCAAGGAAACACATACATGTATAAGACACACAAATACTGAATCCAGTAGAACATAAGGCACTAGAACGAACTGACAGAATTACCCCAGTGTACTATCAGACAATCAAAGAGAAAACCAACAGACATTCAAAATCAAAAAAAACCAACCAACCAACCAACAAAAAACCAAAAACCATACACACAGAAACACAAATCCAGGGAGATTTTGAAAGCTAGCATTAAATATAATAAAGAGCAAGAGTACCACCAGACAGACTGAAGATTCTCAGAATGAAATCAGACAGTTATACTTAGGACTAAGATAAAGACAAAACCTAATAATACCAGAGCAGTGTGTCATCTGGAGAATAAAGCAAGGAAACAGAGCAGACCAATAATATTGCTTATAAGTATATTAAGATAAATAAACTAAAAAAGGACAGAAGACAGGGAAACAGAAGAGTGTAGTGTGAGTGGAAATATGAAAGGAAAAAGAAAGAAATAGAAATGTATAAAGGATAGAGATGAAAAGAAGGTAGTAGAGATACAATCAGCACTCCAAAAACTTAGCTAGAAATAGAAATATGTAAAAAGGCTAAAAATAAAAATAGAATTAAAAATAGACTAGAAAAAATATGTTATAAATATATAGATCCCTTATAAATATATAGATCCCTTAGGACTAAGATTGTAATTAATAAAATTTAAAAAAAACCCAAAAAACTAGAACTGACCCCAGAATGGACCAGATCAGTAGAATTAATAATAATATTTCTGTTTCTTTGGGGTCTCAGCTGTAAGTGTCCTTCTACCCACCTTGGGCTTTTTGTATTACTCTGTGACCAGCAGAGCTTCCTTTATTGTTTGTCTGTAAGCGCCTGTGTGTAGGGAGAGAGAGGGTACAATAGTGGCTCATTCCTATGGGAGTGAATGAGCAGTGGCGCCCTGCCTGGGTCTCAGTGGCTTGGGCGGCTCAGGCCAAGAGAGCGACTCCAACTGCGGCTCTTCCCCCATGCTCAGACTCCACTGGTGTGCCCTGCCTGGGTAACGGCAGCTCAGTCGGCTGTGGCGATGCCTGTTACAGAGGGATGCCGGTGGCTCAGGTGTAAACAGAATGTGTCTAGAGCTGGGCCACTCTGCGGACTTTTGGCTCTCGGCTGCAGGCACTCTAGGCCAGCCCCGTCCGGGTACCTTTGTTATTCCTGACTGCGTTAGCCAGGCCCATAGAGATTCTTCCTTTGTGCATCACAGGCACTGAGAGAGAGGCTACACCAAGGCTCCTCCCCCTGGCTTGTGAGTCAGCAGTATCGAGCTGCAGCCATGGCTGCCCAGCTTTCCACGGTAAGCACTCTCTGCTTTGGATTTCTTCCATCCTGTCTTCTCAGTCTGTCTCCTTACTGCCAACAATGTTTCTCACCCTGAACCAGTTCTCTGGTTCCCACGTTCCAGCTCCCAGACCCCCTGTTCAGCTGTGAATGAATATCTCAGTCTGGACATGCTGAGCCGTGGTGCGGACCTTCCGTGTGTTTCTCACTCTTTCCTGTCTGCCACAGCTCAGCCACTTCACCCTCTTTGAACAGTCCCAAATGCCTCCCTTCTGACCCAGGGATATTCCCCATTGGAGAAGGGGTTTCCCCATCAGATAAGGGGCATTTCCCCAAATTTGGCAATCTCCCCTCTGTTTCAGATCCCCCCGCCCCAGGGTGTGGGACCTGTGCCTTTCCTTTCTTCTCCTCCTATTTCTTCTTTCTTTCTCCCCGCTCTGTTCTACCCAGTTATGTCAGGATCTTTGCAGTCCTTTCTGGTGTCCAAAGTCATTTGCTGGTGTTCAGCTGGTTCTCTATAGGAATTATTGTGTCTTTTGGTGTATTCCTGATGCATCTGTGGAGAGGGATGCATTCCACGTCCTTCTACTTTGCTGCCATCTTTCTTCTCTCTACTATGTATATTTTATAAATGAAAAATCAGAGGTTGAGAGAGTTTAAAGATTCCCTCACCCAATTTCACCTGTGTAGAAAATGTAGTGGGTGGAAAGGCCCATGACTCTTTCCACCATGTCATACTCCATGGCATATTGATTATTACTAAAGACAAGCCCTTAAAAAGTAGTATATAAGTCCCTGATAAATCTTCAGTTAAAAGTTACTTAGCTGAATAATTGAAAAAATTTCCATGGAATTTGATAAAGTGCCCACGATCAGCTACGAAAATTCTAAGGAAGACCAGGAAACAAGGGTTTGCATTACCAATGTCAGAACTTAGTATGAATCTATAGTAAGTCAGACAGTGTGGTACTGGTTCAAGGAGGGAAAGAAAAAAATGACCAACAGATTTCTTATAAAGATCCCAGAAAGATATCCATTTTGTGACTGTGTAATGTGGCATCTCAGCTAAGTTTGAACTGTGCTTCTTAGGGTTCCCATAGTTTTGTTTAGGATGACATTTTTGAAACTTTCATTTGTTACACTAGTTCATTCATTACACTAGTTCAAGGGCTGATTCACAACTCCTACCAATCACCTTAACCAAAAGTGGGTCATACCTTCTCTGTACCTCTGTGACACCTCCTTACCAATTCTTTAAAATAACAGATTTTCTGTAGAAGAATACCACAATATTTAACCTTCAATTTAAGTAAAAAACTACCAAAATTTAGTACTCTGATGTTGCTAGTTGGTTGAATATTTTATTAACATGACATTTTAATATATAGAATAAGATTTCTCAAACTTTGCTCTTTTAAGATATTAATAGGTGCTTTTAGAAAGAAAGAAAAGAAAGTGAATTTGGATACATTTGGCAAATGCTGTTAAGTACCTATTAGTTACTAACAATTGATAACTAGCCTACAAAATTCTCTGAAAAACTGGGAAGAATTCTGAAATTTATTTAAGCCAGTCTTTTCTGTGCTTTTTTGCCTACAGAACACAATTTTCTCCCAAAATCTTCAAATTTCATTGCATTTAGAGTTGGAAATTCTTATGGTGCTGTCATTCTTCTTAAAATTTAGTTTAATTTTTTGAATAAGTAATCCATATGATTCAAACATCAGAACAATGCAGAAACATTACATTTAGATTTTTCTTTTCCATCCTGTTCTTGTCCATCACTTTCATGACTAGCCACTTTTTTAGATTCTTGTGTATGCTTCTGGTGTTTCTTTCTTCAAACACAAGTCAAAACACAGATGTATATATTTTATTTATCCTTTTTTCTTAAAAAAAAGTATAATATATTACATTATTCTATACTGAATTTTTTTCACTTAAAAATTTATCATGGGTTCCTTTCCACATTAGTATATAAAGGGCTTTTCTATTCTTTACAGTTGAATAATGTTCCATTGAGTGGACTTCTAGTGGCTTATCTCATCAGTTTCTTAAATTTGGATAAATATATTGTTTTAAAACTTATGCTGTTACAAAAAAAATGCCACAATGAATAAACTTGTATGTGTGTCATTTCATAGATGTGCCAGTATATCTGTAGGATAAATTCCAAAGATTAGTAAGTCAAAGAGTGAATACATTTGTAATTATTAGAAATTACCAATTTGCTCTTCTCAGAAATTCCATTCTCCTCTCCCACCACCTGTTTCACTGTAGCCTTAACAACAGAAAGTGTTTTCAGACTTTGAATTTTGCTAAAGTTGTAGTTGGAAAATGAGAATTTAATTTATATTTTCTCTTACTATAATTGAGGTGAAGCATCATTTAATATGTTTAAGGATCATTTGTATTAATTTTTCCAGGAAATATGAATTCACATCCTTAGTCTATTTTCTTCTTGAGATTTTTTAAATTAATGAGATAGTACTAATGAGATGAGCCCTTTGTAATATGAGTTCTAGGTATTTTCTCGTTTGCCATTTATCTTCTGGTTTTGATTCTGATAATTTTTTTTCACCATGCAGAAATTCTTGATATTTGTGTAGTTAAAAATGTTTAATCTTTTTTCTTTCTTTTTTGTGCTTGGTTGTTTCTGAATTTTGGTTCTGCAGGGTTGTATTTTCCTAAATGATCACAAAATCTTCCGTCCCCCACACTTTTCTTACAATGTGACTGAATCAGTTTGCTAGGGTGGCTATAACAAAGTACAACAGGCTTTTTTAAACAACAGAAATTTATTGTCTCACAATTCTGGAGGCGAGAAGTACTAGATGAAGGTGTTGGCAGGATTGATCTCTTCTAAGGCCTTTCTTCTTGACTTGTAGATGGCTGTCTTCTTCCTCTGTCTTCATATAGTCTTTGATCTAATCTCTTTTTATGAGGAAACCATCTATATTGGTTTAGTGCCCACACTAATGGCCTCATTTAATCCTAATTACCTCTTTAAAGGATATATCTCCAAATACAGTCATATCTGAGGTAGTGGGCATTAGTGAATTTGGGGGGAACACAGTTCAGCCCATGACAGTAACTTTAACATTCTTACACCCAAGAAGTGGAATCTGTTTCCTCCCTTTAAATCTTGGTGGGTCTTTTGACTGCCTCAATCAGTAGAGTATGGCAGAAGTGATACTAGGTGACTTCCAAGGCTAGGTCTTAAGAAAGACATAGATCCCACTTGAATCACTCTTTTTGGAATGCTAGCTTTATGGAAGACAGCCACTATGCTGTGAGGAAGCCCAAGTTACCACATGGAGAGGACAACACTGAGGAACTGAGACCCCAGACAACAGTTAGCAACGACTTCACACAAGAGAATAAAGAAGGCTTTGGACGATCGCAGTATCCAGCCTCCAGGTCTTTGCACCTCGGCTCTAGACATCGTAAGACCTCCTCCGCTCTACCCCATCAGAATTTCTTACCTTTATTGTACATCCATCTGAGGATTTTGTCTCCTTTGGAATGTTTTCTGACATACGGTGTGTTGTATTGATCAAAATTTATCTTTTTCCAGATGAGTACTCAGTTGTCCCAGTGCCATTAATTAAAAGGTTTGTTTGCCCATTATTTAAGATGCAGTTTTTATTATACAATAAATATAATGTGTGAAATAGGATCACTTTTCAGCTTTCAGTTCTGTTCTGTACTATCCATGTTCTAATACCACACTATTTTAATTGTCAAAGCTTTATATTATGTTTGCTATTTTACTATCAGGTAGGGCTAGTCCCTCTACATTACAATAACTTGTAATTTTTAATCTCAAGATAACTGTACTAATATTGTCCACTGGACTGTCATAGAAAAAGGCAACACATGATAAATAACTGTGCCCTGAAAGGGCACTCTACGTCAAAAGAACCTTTCATGACTTAAAGCCAAGGGTCTAGTTTGTGCTCTCTCTGATGAGGATTGATATTTTAAGATGATACTCCTCCATCTCTCTTCCAGCATCTGTAAATTTCCATTCATTAAGATGATTAACAAATATCAAAGAATTTCCTTATGGAGCAAGCCAAAATTGCTATCTGCTTTTAGTTTGAGACAATGGGATTGATGCCAAGAAAAGTACCCAGAATTACCAAGGCAAGGTTTTAGCTATTCAAACTGCAATGTTTATTTGCTTTCTGTGTTTAAATGTATGCAACAATAGAAGCCAACCATTTTCTAACTTTTATAGAACAGTCAAATCAGATCAGCAAAAAGCTAAAAAGAGAATTTCTGTACTCTGTATGTTCATTTATAAGCAGAACAGTGCTTGAATTTTTCTTCACAATAAACCAGTGAAATAAGAAAAAATTATACAAGGACCATAGATTTTAAATGAGTTACAGAATCCTGCAATACCTGGAGGGACAAGGACCCAAGATTGTAAATTTGGAAGCCATCCTTGCCCTTTTCTTGCCTTCCCATCCCAGCAGCACCACTGCACCCCCTTGCCACCAACACACACATACACACATACACAGAAATCATCTGCTCATAATTATCCAGATAAATCCATCTCTTTTAAATATAAATGTTTTATGGAAATTTTAAAAATACAATGTTACAATAAAAGTTAAAGTTACAAAACTTCTGTAAATATGAGAAAAACTCACTAGAATAAAATTCACTAGGAAAAAAAGTTGTCACAAAGCATTTGGAAATTATAACCCAACATTATAACATGAACACCACCACCACCACCAAAAACACTTTAATGTAGCAATTGCTGATTCTGTGGAAGACCAGAAATACGAGAACTCAGAATAGTTGTACAAGCTCCACCAGATGACAAGCATACAACAGGTAGAAGGAAGAAAACAGAAGTAAAATAGTGAAACAATTTTGGATATAAAGTCTTAAATTACAGAAACAAAAAGGAGAGTAGTTACTAAAGAAACCATATATGCATATATATGGCATTAACCTCATTGTCTTGAACAGAAAGCAGATAGCAATTTTGGCTTGCTCCATAAGGAAATTCTTTGATATTTGTTAATCATCTTAATGAATGGAAATTTACAGATGCTGGAAGAGAGATGGAGGAGTATCATCTTAAAAATATCAATCCTCATCAGAGATAGCACAAACAAGACCCTTGCCTTTAGGTCATGAAAGATTCTTTTGACGTAGAGTGCCCTTTCAGGGCACAGTTGTTTATCATGTGTTGCCTTTTTCTATGACAGTCCAGTGGACAATATTAGTACAGTTATCATGAGATTAAAGATTACACATTTTTGACTAATGTATGAAATCATTAATCATTCAAATATATCGCTTCAGTTAAATACATATTTGTGTACATTTAATAAATAAATTTTTTTTAATGTTCGATGTTTGAATGCCTTAGTTAAACCAATA
The DNA here is from genome assembly GCF_030028045.1 of Hippopotamus amphibius kiboko. NCBI lineage: Eukaryota > Metazoa > Chordata > Mammalia > Artiodactyla > Hippopotamidae > Hippopotamus > Hippopotamus amphibius. Next base: position 33,926,268 of record NC_080192.1, on the reverse strand, counting down.
AAAATAAATATAAATTAAAACTATGTAAATCTTTTAAATACATGCAAAAATAATTCAGCATGTATACTGTAGTGGAAAAAGTTACTATTCTTATTGAAACTAGATTTCTAAATTTAAAAAAATATAAGTTCATTCTAGTTCACATATATAACCGTGTGAAATTATTTTATGTACCTGTATACTTCTTCGTGGAGAACTGTGTCATCTTGATATATTAAGAAACAAGACATTTATTCATATACTTTAATAATCTATACACCCTTTTAGGAAATATCTTCCAGAGTATACTTTAGAAAACTTGGATAATTTATGAAATTGAAGTTGGCAGGTCAAGAGAGAGAGAGAGAGCCAAAATTTATGTTCTCTGGCTACTGTATTTCAGCAGCTTGCTTAAGAAATAGCTATTTTATTTAAATATTTTTTTAGGGAGAAAAACTTTAAAAAAATCTAAATTTATGGTCGTTTGTTCGAAATTGAAATATTCATAAGTATTTATCCAACATAAGTGGGTTTATTTTTGCCATTTGAAACTGAGACTAAAAAGATTGCTGAAAATGAACATCCTCCTCAAAGATTTACAATTCTTCTTTTCTTTTTTCCATGGGAACAGAAATGCTGAAATATCATTTTCCCTTTAAGAGTATAGTATTTGTGTTTCAGAGCCAAACCAAACTAAAGCCATCTGGGAACTTGCCATTCCTCACCTTTCAACTTATTCACTGAGTGGAGATGATAACCCACAGCTCTCATTGTTTTGGCACTAAGTTCACCTCAACAACTGTTGAATGAATGCCATTCATTTGCCCATATGATTTTTATCTGTCTTTATTATTTTCAATTTGTTTTCTATGTCTATCTCCTGATCCAACAATAAGTTCTTAACCAAGTATAATTTTTTTTTATTCATCTCAATTCCTAGTATGGTGCCAATCACACAATGTACATGAATAGTTATCTGTGAATTCCATAGAAAGTGATGGTCAATGAGACAGAAAATTTCAGCTTCCAAGCCTAATAAAAAGCATTTTAAAACACTCTATTTTAAAATCCTTATTGCGTATCACTGAAACCACATAGCACATTATTGCAAAGATCTCCTGTGTTCTTGTGTTGCATGTCTTCTCCAGTTTGTGCTTAGTCTAGGCCTAGATACCTCAGAGATATGATCAGCGAGAAAGATAGTTTTTCTTCCTTCATGAAAGTCCAGCCACTTAGAAACGATAGACTAAAAAAGTAGTCAAATAAATGTTAAAAATTGTGATAAATGCTATTAAGGAATAAATTGGGTCCTGAGACAGAAAGTAACAGAAGGCCTACTTTTGATTGATAGCCAGGGGATTCTTCTCTGAGGAGGAAATTTCAGGTGAGAGATGGAGAATAAGGAGCCAGCCAAGTGAACAGATAGAGAAGAGATACATTATGAATTGCAAAAATTTCAAAGACAGTATCTGTCTTGAATACTCCATTCATATTTACTTCTACTAATAAAAATATATTCATTTATAACATTTTATTTACTACTTATTTTGCACCAAGCACTGTTCTAGGGTCTTTATTTGTAAGGTCTCATTTAAAATTCACAACCTATTGGGGATATTATTAGTGGGATGCTATTATAATTTTTATTTTGCAATCTGAGAAAACTGTAGCCCAGAAAGATTAAGTAACTTGCTCAAATTTATTTCAGTTAGTTCCTTCATGATGGGACACCAGTAATGAAAACTATTTGATCATCAACTGTGCTATAAAATAATCTATTTATTTGATCATCAACTGTGCTATAAAATAATCTATTTTTTTCCTTCCTGTAAAATTATTTTTTTCTGCATATAACCTTAGTGATCTTAAAGTAAATTGCTCATAAACATTTGATTATCCTAATTTCATCAATACAGTTAACATACTTACAATCACACATGATAAAAACCTTGGAATTGAAGTCATCTTTAACTCCACCCATCGCCTCTTGCTCCAGACCCAATCAATAGCCAAGATGTATTGGTTCTATTTCCCTGTAGTCTTGTAACCTTATAGTGTCTTCCTTTTTATTCCTATTGTCTCCATATAGTTACTTTATCATAATATTCTTTAAACCATTCTAAAAACTTCCTAATTGGACTTCCCTGGTGGCACAGTGGTTAAGAATCTGCCTGCCAATGCAGGGGACACGAGTTCAATTCCTGGTCCGGGAAGATACCACATGCTGCAGAGCAACGAAGCCCGTGCGCCACAACTACTAAGCCTGTGCCCTAGAGCCTGTGAGCCACAACTACTGAGCCCACATGCCACAACTACTGAAGCCTGTGTGCGTAGAGCCTGTGCTCCTTAACAAGAGAATCTACGACAATGAGAAGCCAGCACACCACAATGAGGAGTAACCCTAGCTCGCTGCAACTAGAGAAAGCCCGGTGCAGCAATGAAGACCCAACACAGCAAATAAACAAACAAATAAATAAATAAATAAATAGAACCTTCCTGACTAATGTCCTACTCTTCAATTTGTCCTCAATTTAATTCATCCTTTACATTGCTTCCAGGTAAATCTTCATGAAGCACAGCCGTAAATGTGTGATTCACAATTTCAAAATTCTTCTAAAACTCTATCTTGCCTAGTGAATTACACCTTATCTCTTGAGGTTGACATTCAAGACCTTCCACAATGCATTCTCCCTGTTTTACAGCCAATAGAGAAAGCTTATTCCAGCTCCCAAGAGTGAACGTTAACTTTTCAGCAATTATGTGAGCCAGTTGTCAAAGATAGCCATTAAAAAATTAAATTATATAAACTTATAGTTAAAAGTCTTATTAAAAACAAAGGCAATAAATACTCAAAACTCATCACATCTTAACCATTTTAGTATGTTTTACCATTATGCTCTTGAGGTTATTTGCATATAGTGTATCTGGATGGTGGAAATACTCTATAAGAATATACTACTTTGCACCTCCTATTAACTGTGCATGCAAGAATGTGAACTTGGTAGATTGAAGTCACCACTGCAGGGATATTTACACCATGGAAATGGGAAAACATTACAAAGCAGGGGTCAAAATGTATTGTTTTGTTGATTGTCTAGAGCCAGGGTCAGCAAAATCTAGGCCCTGGACCAGCTGTCTGGTTGGTTTTGTGTTAGAACTCAGTCATGCTTTTTCCTTTATGTATCATCTATGACTGCTGCTGCAATGAAATGGAGAGTAGTTTTGACAGGGATGGTTGGCTCCCAAGCCTAAAATATTTACTCTCTGGCCCTTTAAGAAAATCAGGGGTTGGCCATTGCCCCAGAAAAGCAGCTAAAGATAACAGGGAAGTCTTTAGCTGCTTTTCTGGGGCAATGGCCAACCCCTGATTGTATGCTAACTCACATATACGGAATCTAAAAATGGTACTGATGAACTCAGTGACAAGAACAAGGAAGCAGATACAGAGAATGGACTGGAGAACTCGAGGTATGGGAGGGGGCGGGGGGTGAAGGAGAAACTGAGAAGAAGCGAGAGAGTAGCACAGACATATATATACTACCAACTGTAAAACAGTCAGTGGGAAGTTGTTGTATAACAAAGGGAGTCCAACTCGAGGATGGAAGATGCCTTAGAGGACTGGGGCAGGGAGGGTGGGGGGGACTCGAGGGGGGGGCGTCAAGGAAGGGAGGGAATATGGGGATATGTGTATAAAAACAGTTGATTGAACCTGGTGTACCCCCCCAAAAAAAAATAATTAAAAAAAAAAAAAAAAAGATAACAGGGAAGGAAATGGGAGTGGCCCCACCTCCTAATACTATCACCTCGGTGATTAAAATTTCAACACATGAATTTTGGGGGGACATGAACATTCAGACCATAGCATTCATCAATTTCTCTCTTCCTATCTGACTCCCAAACTGAAGACCCAAGTTGATTTCCATCTCAAATAGGAAATATTCCCTGAAAATAAGAGCAAAAAGAGTTTCTTTGTCTGAACTTCAGTGTGTTTCACTTATTCTGTAATCTTCCTAAATTTTATGTGTAAAAAATTTACCTCCATAATTGGAGGTAGGTTTCTGGAAAAAAGAAATTATGTCTTCCTTATCACAAAGCACAGGGTACTTCCAAAGCACTCAGATGCTGAAAATAACGTTTCATGAATGAATAAATTTCTCATAAGTCTCTGTATTCCCTACAGTGCTTAATGGTGCTGAACACATTGTACTCACTCAATAAATAGTTGTTGATTGATTGATATGTTAGTGAAACATAAAATCTGAAAGTACTTGAAAATTAGACATATTTTATTGGAATGCAATAAAACTATCTTCGGTTCCTAAGTATTTTAATGCTTTCAACTATTGTTTCATCTTTCCATCACAGCCAAATTGTTATGCAATGTCATGAGGCTGTTGTCTGCTCAAATTTATAAGACGCTTAAAAATGCTCAGGCCCCATAGTAATGCCAGGATCTAGGAAATCTGCAGTCATTTATGATTAATGATGCTCTGTGTTTTGTGAGGGATTATTAAAAACAGAAGCCCATGACTTCACTGTTTCTGACAATAACTTTGAACACAGGGTCAGTCCTTCAATTTTAACATTTCTTTGTGAGATTAAAAGAAAGTAAAAACAATGGCATTGGGAGCTTCACCCAGATGTAACAAAATAGGAGACACACGTTTTCAATCTGTTTCTTCCAATGAAACGCCACCTCGCTCACAGAATATTGATGATGAGCAAATGTTACTGAAGGGCCAATCTAGTCATCAGAAAAACATAGAGTTCAGGACTCTATCAGGCATCACATGGTCAATTCATAGAAGATGTTAACCAAAAGACTTAAGAGCAACTTAAGAGCTGACTCATAACAAATGTAGTTTAATATTTGCATTTCCCTCCAGATGAGTAATTGGAACAAGAGTTATTGAGTTGAAAAAAAATCAAAGTATTCAAGGTTCTATCAAAAATGTAAGCAAGTACAGAATGTTTCCTGAAGAAAAATGTTGTACAACATAAGGACCATTTTTATTCAATTACTTAGAAATAATAATGTTCTCCAGCAAATAAAAATAACGGGAACACTACAGTTTGCTTTTAAATGGAAATTCCAGATTCAAGAACATACATAGTTCTCCCTCTGCTATCTTCTTATTCACTAAATTTACCTATAATTATCTAGGATAGATTATTTGATTGCAATTATTAATGTTTTAAAAGGGAATGTATGCTTTTACAAAAATGAATTCAAACTTTTCAACTCTGCTTACTGGCAAAATTTTATAATCCGTAGGAAATAAAATCTAACTTAGAAGAATTTGTACAGCCTTCAAAATACACCATTGCACTGAATTCTTTCTCTACTACCATTTTAGAAGCATTCTCTTTAATTGTCAGGTAATGTGGTGACCACATTCAGAGTAGCTGCCTAGTGTATAACTTTTTCTGTGTTACAAGCACCTCACTGGTTGCTAGGCCACCATCTGACCTTAAATTTGTATGAAAAATTAAGTGGAAGACCAATGATTGAGTTGTGGTTTTTCTCAGTTTAATGTGATTGCCCTGGAGTCTGGCAGGGAAAGAAAAAGCCAGCTGCTTGATAGGAATTGTCACTTTCCAGTCCTTCAGTGAAACAGCATAAAAAGGATTTAGTTGGAGCCAGCTTTCAGCCAATCCTTCTTCCTGAAAATGTGATGATGTGAGGATAGACAGGCCTAAAGGACAAAATAATCCAAAAAATTTCTTCCTCACTTTATTACTACAAGTTAACTTCTAGGGTTTTTTTTTTTTTTTTCTTTTCTTTTTTCTTTTTCTTTTTAAATGGCTTCACTTGTCCTCTTTGCTTCAAAGCAGTAAAATGATGTGTCAAAGCTATACAGTTAAACAGTGCTGGGCCCTAAGAACAAAGATGCTATCATGTCATGTTTTCAGTCGTTACAGTAACCCCAATTTAAGATAATCAAACACGAGATATCTGAAGAAAGAGCGCTCATTCATAACTATGGAGTTTCAAACCTTCTTTCCTACTAAGCTGAACAAGATTTGTGAATTAGAGGGTGTTGTAACATGTGCTGAAATAAAGCTCTTTGCAGTTAATGTCACAAAGGAAGTGAGTTATAGATTTTGTAATAAGGCAGTTTTCTCTTTAAAGTAGTAAGTTATGACGTTGCTTTCTACCACAGGAAAAGCAGTCCTCAATTTATGAATTATTTTTGATTGTTGTTTATTTTAATTATATGACCTATCCTTGCATCCATATCTTCAGTATTTGACTGATAATTTTTAAAATTATCTGTACATTGTAACAAGACCCAAATGTTCTGGATGTGGACATCTAAAAATGTTGGTGAAGCTTCAAGAACTGGAAAATACAGATAATTGGTCCAAACATTGCTGTATTTCTTCTTCGCATTCTGTGGGTCAAACAAATTTAAAACAAATAATAGAAATGTAAAATACTTTGTTGTGTTTTAAAAATTGACCCAGAGCCACGAAGTGACATACTTTGTACCCTCCCCCTACAAAGGAATTCAGTTTTTAAAAAGTCCCTATGCACTCCTGGCTTTGATTCATTCACTCCTTTCTACAGTAAGTATTTATTGAGCACCTACCATGATGAAGCATTATGCTAGGTCCTGAGGATGTAGTAATAAAGAAGGCAAGCATGAGCCTGTTCTCATGAAGTTTAACATCTAGGGATGTGAAATGGATTATAAACAAATACATTAAAAATAATGAAAAACATGAGGAAATGATGTCTCCCGGAGGAGGTGACTTTTTAGTAGATCTGAATGACCACATGCACCAGTTATGTGACTATCTGTATAGAAAATCCGAGGCAGAGAATGCAGATGCCCTGAGGGAATAAGCTTGATGTTTAAGGAACTGAAATAAAGGTACCCATGGCTAGAGCCTAGTGTGAGGGGGCAGAAGAGGTGTGAGAAGAGATGGGAAAGAATAGTGGGGCTAGATCACATACTGCCTCGCAGGCAGGGCAAGGTTAGAGTTTCTTTAGCTGTGATGGAAAGTCATTAGAAGATTTTAAGGAGGGGAGTAATATGATTTGATTTATGTTTTTAAAAAGATCCCTCTATCTGCTCTTGAAGAGAACAGATTGTAAGGGAGCAATACTTGAGGCTGACTTCTAATCACTCATTGCTCTAGGGGAGATTATGCGAGACAACCTTGAATAGGAAAGGGGTTTGTGTATCTAATGGAATTCTGATAAGCTTCTCCTGTTTTCTGTTTGTTTTTTTTTTAATCTGTCTTTCATGTGTGCTGTGAACATTGCCTTGCCTCTGCTCCCTGAGATGCTATTTTCCCCCAACCCCCCAATCTTCTGTATCTACCAGCTATATCTCCTTTATGAACTCTTCCTCTATCATAATAGAATAAATTTTTATGGAAGTAACTACATCTTCAATAATAAATCATAACTTATAATAGGTAATAATAATAGCTATAAAAAGAACTGCTAATAGCCATAACAATAATATAATAATAATTGGGGCATATTCAATTTATCTTAACAAAAGGATGAAGCAAAAGATATTGTTCTCATTTACAAATAATACTCAAAGGAGTCAATAAATTGACCGGCTGCTAGGTAAGGAAGCCAGAGTCTGAACCACAGGTTTTCTAACAAAAATCTTCTGTTTGTTTCACTATTCTAAGCTGTCCTTTCAGCCGAGAATTTATTCCTTTTTGCCAATTACTGGGGATCTTGGCAGTCATCAACATCAAGGAGAAGAACGCTCCCCTATAAGCTTGCAAGTGCAGACAGAAATAACGATAGGTAAAAGTTACTATTTTAACCAGTGCTAACATTCTCGCTCTTAGAAAATATGCAATAAAATATGAATATGAAATACCAGAGCCTTATTTCAAGAGACCAGGAAAGAAAGGAACACAGAGTGATGGTTAATAACATGTAGTGGTATTCCTGTTTACATGTACAATGGATACTACATGCTCAATAACATGTAGTTGTGTTAGCACCTTTTCAAACAGTAAAAGTCTATAGATAACAGATTCACATCCAGTTTGTGAAAATAGTATCTTGCCATAACACTGCCCTAGTCATCATCTCCCTATTTTAGAGCAAATAATAGCCCCAGAATTACACAATTGCCAAAGCAAAACGGATCAGATAACAAACTGATCCTGCTTACCAATTTCCCCCTTGGCTACATAAGATAATAGGAGCAAAAGAAAAGAATGATGCACATAAATGATCTGTGAAGGCTGATTTCAACACACATCCTGAAGTTACAGTTCTTGAAAATCCATTGTGGATTTCCTTTGTTGCACTATGCCAGGAGCCACTTTTAAGTTCAAGGGAGTAAATTATGGTACCTAATTATCCTTTTGGCTGGCTGGGTTCTAATTACAATCTTAGCGCATTGAGGTAAATTGCTTCTGAAGCAATAATTTGAGATTGATTTTCATAGGGAACCTATAAGGAATGTTTATCAGTCAATCCATCTATAAAACTGAGTGGCCTACAAAAAGGTTAACTTTGTTTTGTATTAGCACATGATGGAAGAAGTAAACAATGCCTGATTTCAAAATAGTTTTCTCGTTAAACAGAGAAAGGTTGAAGAGTATAACCACTTTAGGTAGCTTAAAATAAAATTAAAAATATAATACTTCACCTATATAAAAAAGCAGAACTATATTGTAATTAATTTTTAAAAGGATGAAAAAAAGTGGATGAAAAATTGCGCCCTATTTTGAATTGTAGAATGTAATTTCTATTTTCTTAAAATTCCCTTTCTATTAATTTCCCACTTTTGCTACTGGAAAGTTATGTAACTTAGATTCAGTTAAATAACTTACATACAGTTTTCAGAAACGTTTATCTAATGTTTAAAAAACCTTAGGAGCATCTTGAAACATGTTATGTAAAACCAAAAAGCTATATTTTTCCAGCAATATAAAGGTGGGTTCAATATTTGGAAAGATGGGTTGATTACTTTATCAGAACTGACGAGGCTTTATTATATATAATTACTCACAGTCTGTCCTGATTCAAATAAATTTAATAAAACAATTTTAGTGTTGCAGTGTAGCCACTTTGCATTATGGAGCAGTTCATATTTATTTAATACATACTTGGATTTACAATTTTTGAGTTACTATGGGATTTTAGAAAAGAAATCAGATAAATGTTGTATCTTTTAAAACAATTATGTGAAAGATTGTATTTCAAAAGAGAACATACTACATTTTCTCATGAAAAATGCGATATTCAGTCATCTAATTATTTGGACTACATAACAACAAATACCAAGATATTAAGCAACATTGACATATTACGAAGAATTGAAAGAATATAATTTTTATTTTACTGTTTACTAAGATTTTGGTTATCATTTAGAAATAGTATTAGATTCAAACTCACTTAAATTTTTTTTTAAAGCATTATTTAAAGCGAAAAACATAGCTCCGTCTTCTTGTTTGAATAGAGCAATGATTCTCAATGGGGGTTGATTTTGTCCCCAGGGGGATGCTTGGTAACGTCTGGAGACATTTTGGTGGTTGTCCATGGTGCAAGTCTGGGAAACCCTGGAGTAGAGAGGTATTAAGGAAATTTAATACTAGAGTGTACTTTAAAGATGAAATTAAGAATGTAAGCATTAAGAAGTCAGGGCCTGGGTCTATCTGGCTAACAATTGTCTTTTACATTGTAGAAACTTAGTAAATGTTTGTTGAATAAATACATTAGTAAACAGGTAAAATACAAACAATTGTTCCTGAAGCCTTGTTCAGTTCTCTGTATGTGAAAGGACACAAGTAGTTATTCTTTTTTATACCAAAACTTGTTAGTAATCATCGCTGTAGGGCAACATATCCTATTTAATGTACGGGAAACACTTTTAGGATTCTGTTTATGACATACTTCACAATGCATGTAAATGAAGAGCTGAAATATGTTTTAGCTCATTCTAGTATAAGGGACATATTAAGATGGATTTGGAAATACATACATGTAGCCATTTTATTACAGTGTGAAATTACTACTCATTCTTATGGAAAAACAAAATTTGTGGAAAGGGCCTTTTTGCAATTTTTTAGTCATAAATGATAGAATTTTTATATACCCCAGGCAGTAATATTACTTATAAATTTATACCATACACCACTTTAACTTAAACTTTCTTTTTTTATTGAGAGGAGTGATCAGAGTCAAAACCATATGCTGTGGCTTTTGCCCTATGGACCTCTCAAATATACTGCAAGAATAATTATTCCTTCTTAATGGAGTTACCGAAGAGAATGTGGTGCTGGATGGTAAGATGTATGTAATCTAATGAAAACCCTCTGTAAACTCCCTAAAGACTTGTGCTAGGAGTTTTGAGTTTTGTGGGTTTTCTCATATTAAAAGACTAAATAGCAGTTGAAATCTCTAAGAGAATAAATGGATGTTAAGGATTCAAAAGCTTTCCTTCTGAGAGGATTCCATCCTAAGTGTATAATAAAGAGTATGGTCCTTTGGGAAATCAGTGTCTTTATGAGCGAGAGAGAGGGAGGGACGGGGGGAGGGAGAGAGAGAGAGGGACTTTTTATTATATTTCTAAAAAATATATCATGCTGAATTTCTCTTTATTTGGAAAGTAAAACATAAATGCAGACCTTCATCATTTTCTTTTGATTAGTCTCCTAAGTGTCTTTCTGCTCAGCCTCTTTTCCATCCAGCCCATTCTTCAGAGCTTCGTCTGTTGTATGTTTTCAAAATCACAGATCTGGAGGTGCCTGTCCTCAGACTCAGATACTTGACTGCCTTAACATGGCAAAAAAATTCTTTTAAAATCTACTCTTTACTCTTCTTTCCAGCTCTGTTCCCATCACTCATGCACTTTCCACACACGTCTTAACCTGTCTCTATAAATGTCATTATCTGTTATGCTTTTAAGTCTTTGTTTTTTCTTTTCTTCTTTTCTAGCTGGGTAATGACAAGGTATCTTTCAAATAGTAAACCTCTAAAGGTCTTCCCTAACCTGTCTTTGACTTTTCTTGCCTATGTTCCTGAAAGAATTTCTACACACCTACATGAAAGGATTTACCACATACTAAAATTATGTTTATTTTCTCATTGGCTGCTGCATCTGTGAAAGAAGGGGTATATGTTATTAATCTTTGTATCCCTGCTGCCAATGCCTGGCACATAAGTGTTTTAAAATTTAAAGGTGAATCACCTATTAGAATGGATAAAATTAAAAAACTAGCCAAACCAAGTCAGTCAAGGCAAGGATGTGAAAGAACTGAAACTCCCATACACTGCCAGTAGGAATGGAAAATAGAACAAGGATTTGGAGAACAGTTTGGCGATTTCTTAAATAATTAAACATAAACTTACAAACAACCCAGCCATCCCTTTTCTAGATGATTACTCAAGCATATGTCATATAAAAACTTGTACATGAATGTTCATAGCAGCTTTACTACCCCAAATGGACACAACCCAAATTTCTGTCAACAGGTGAATGGATGAACAAACTGGTATATCCACACAGTGGAATACTACCTACAGCAACATAAGAGTGAACTATGGGGAAATGCAATAATGTGAATAAATCTCAAAATAATCATGCTAAGTGAAAGCAGTCAGACAAATGCATGGATCAATTTAAATTTGGTATTAAAATGCAAACTCTCAAAATGCAAACTCTTTTACAGTGACAGAAAGGAACCTCATGGTTGCTGGGGTGGGGATGGGGTGAGTACTGGAGAACTGAGGAAGGGGACAGAAAGGAAGGGTTCAAAAGCAGATTGAGGAAACCTCTGAGGGTGATGAATATATTCACTTTCTTGATTTTGGTGATGGTTTCATGTCTGTAAAGACATGTAAAAACTTGCCAAATGGTTTATTTTAAATATGGGCTGTTTGTTCGGGGTCAGTTATACCTCAATAAAGCTTTTTTTTTTTTAAAAAGGAAATGAATTAGAAGGTGAAATCATGATGAAAAAATATTTTGCAAGGAATTTACCAGGTAGCTACTACTGGTTTTCTTAGGGTATAACTGGATAAATATATACATTTATTGACACAATTTGACAATACATAATTTGTCAGTTCTTTTTAAAGAACCGACAATTATTGATTTGGGATCGTATAAAGTCAGACACCACTCCATTAAAAATTTTTATATTCTGTTAATAAAACATATTATTTAACATTTATATTTACTGTGGTGTCATAGCAAGAAAATTTGAACTGAACGTAAGTCTAATAATTGTACCAAGGTCACTGTGTGACCCCTGGGTAGGTAATCTCACTTTGTTGGGCATCCCCACTTCATTTTGTAAAATAAGGCTGTTGGTGTAGAGTGAACACAGTTCAACAAATATTGAGACAGTATTTTCCAAAAACACTTGAAAAGGGATGTGTTTTACAAAGACACTTAGGAAAGTGGTGGAAGTGTTACAAGGTAAACTGAGGCACATTAAAATGTACAAGTTGATTTGAACAAACATCGATTGGCGTCCGGCTGCAGCAAACCGGAAGTGGCTAGGCGCGCGCTCCGCCCACAGCCGACAGAGGCTTTTACTTCAGGGCGTTGGCGGGAAACCTCGGCAGCTTCCCAGGTGGAATTTGAAACTGGACGGCTGTACAAGGAGGGCAAGGAGAGCTAGAAGAAGGAGGCAGCCACTCCACGTTGGTACGTGGCTGGTCTAATAAGCAAGGGAACTTACATAGGGGTCTTCTCTTGGGCACCGCAAGCCGAGTAGATCTCTGCTCGGCCGGCTCCTGCCAGAGTCTTAAAACGTTTTCCAGAGGCCTTAACGCGGGCCAGTCTGCACCGTCCGGATGGTCTCAGCAACACACTGCTCTCTCAAGGTTGAGTCTTTGAAAATGGCTCCAGCTGTGGCGGTGGTGGGCAGAAGGTGCATTCCAAAGACAGGGGAGGGGTGGGCAGCCTGCACGTGCCCGGGTTCAGCTCGCAGGTCAACCCTGCATCACACCCTCTAGACCAGTGGTCCCAAACCATTTTGGCACCAGGGGCTGGTTTTGTGGAAGACAGTTTTTCCAGGGATGGGAGGGGGTGGGGGGCATCGTTTTGGGATCATTCAAGCGCATTAGATTTATTGTGCACTTTGTTTCTACTGTTATTACATCAGCTCCACCTCACATCATCAGGCATTAGCTCCCCCGGGGGTGGGAAGTCCTGCTCCAGATGACCTCCTACATGCAAAGGCAGGAGCAAAGCAAAGAAATTATTTGATTGGCTATAGCTTAAGTGATTGCCTTATTTGTGAAGACCTAGTTGGCTGTTTGTGCTTAAATTTATTTTCTCCAATACCGGTGCGTTTACAGGGGTTGGCTCTGGCTTAGGTCTGGGTTTGCTCATGAAGGTACCAAAGCTTTAGATCAACCTTAGTCTAATGGCCTCTTTGTGTAATTACTTTAATAGTAGATAAGATTCAGGGTCTCTCAAGAAGTTTAAAATCTAGAAGGTAAATGAGATCATGCAGAAATCATTTTAAAGACATGCTAGGTACAAGTAGGATATACAATTGATATATGCAACATGGGAGCCCAATACTCTCAGAAGACAGTGAGATCCCTTGTGAATGGAGAATAGAAAGCTTGTGAAGAACATCTCGTTGGATTCAGCCCTTGAGGTATGGGTAGGCTTCCAGTAAGGTGGAATTGTGCTATTGTGGCAACACACAGTCTAAATATTATTGGACCAAACAGATGGGAAAATAGATAATCTAAACAGAGGTGACTTGGCAGCAGTGCACAGAGCAGGTTTGATGAAATGTACTTACTGATGTTGACTGGAGCAGGCTGTTCTTAAAAACAAGTGGGAATATGGGAAGGTTTGGAAAAGGTTTGGCGCAAATCCCAGAGGGCCTTGAATGCCATTGTTAAGAAGTTTGGATATGTATTATAGAATTGCGTTTCAGAAAGCAAGTTTATGAAACTTTGTACTTAAGCATAGCCACAGAGTAAATATGAAAAATCTTTTTTAGAAGTTAATTTTACTCTACCTATTCTGGAGAACACTGATACTCAAGACAGGGTCAAGCACACAATTGGATTATCTGGTTTATGGGGAAAGTGATTAAACTCAGTTTTACATATGTTGAATTTGAGGTGCTGGTGAAACAATCAGATACAAATGGCCATTGGGCAGTTGATACTAAAAAGTTTAGAATAAACCTAAGCTCAGAGAGGTTACAATGAATGAAAGACATTTTATTTATTGATGGCTTATGGTATGCAAGGCATTGTTTTAAAAAAAAAAGCCCCACAATTTTATATACCCGCTAGCTTATGTAAATTCTCACAATATCCCACTGAGACACTTTTCTGACTGGTTTTTATCTCTCATTTCTGACCTCTAAACATGAGAAAGAGTACTCCAGTCTTTGACCCTCTTCTCTTCTAATTACACTTGTTCCCTGAGTGATCTTGCATACAGTCTTGCCTTGAAGCACAATCTTTATGTTAAAGACATGTACATAAATGTCCTCGGCTAGACTTTCCCAGAACTTTGTATGCCTAATAGATATCTTGAACTTAACATAGCCAAAGGCAAAGTCGTGATTTCACTTTTCTCACCTACATTTACTTCTGCTCTTTCATATCTCAGAAAATGGCTACTCCATCCATAACTTACTGAGGCCAACAAACAAAACAAAACAAAACAAAACAAAACAAAAAAGAAGCCATTCTATACTATTTTCCTTTCTTATACTCCACATCCAATGCATAATAAATCCAGTAAGCTATACCTTCAAAATGTATCCAGAATTCATATATTTGTCATCACCTTTACTGCTACTACCCTGGTATAAAGCAACATCACGCCTTACTGGATTAATACAATTATTCCCTAAATGGTCTTTTTCCACTTTTGCCCCCTTCTAGCCTATGATTCATATAAGTGTCAGAGTTGTTCCTTTAAAACATGTCATATCTTTTCACTCCTCTGCTAATAATCCTCAGAATAAAGAAGCCAAAATCCTTACCAAAATTTCTAGTGACCCTTCTAATCCTCTCTAACTTCTCTATCCCTTGTTCCAACCAGGGATGCATTTCTAACTATTCCCGGAACTCACTGTGCAGGCATCACTCTCAGGGCCTTTACACTTGCTGTTTCTTCTGCCCTGAATATTCTTCTCTCTTATATTTCTAAAGTTCAGTCCTTGCCTACCTCTAGGTTTCTGCTTAAATGTCACTTGGTCAAAGAATCTTTGCCTAACCATCCTATATGAAAACAAAACAAACTGACCTTATTTCCATCACTCACACAGTAGGTGCTCAAATATATTTTAATGAATATTCAATATTTCAAAAAACCATAAAGAATCATCTGTATATTGAAAATGAATACCTAGTAGCTTAAATAAATTTCCCAAAGTTTCATGTCTGATGTGTTGTAGGGCTGGAATTTGAATCAAATTCTTTTTGATTTCAAAACTTTATTTTATGAGTATTTAAAATACTGTGCATATTTGAATACATGAAAGTCTTCTTCAAAGAGAAATATTTGAAACTGTAGGAGGAGATGGAATTATATAGTGGCTAGATTATGTAGATAGACTAGGGAAAGACACTAGAGTGGGGATTCTTACTCTTTTTCAGGTCATGAATTCCTTTGAAAATCTAATGATACTTTTTGGCCCTCGTTCCCTAAAACACATGTAGCCATGTACCACAGTCTTGCATAATATTGCATGTAATTTATAGACTCTACCTTATGCTCTAGCTGAAAGGGACAGAAAGAAGGTGGGAGAGGGTGGATTTGGAGAGAGTTTGTGCAGACTAGTCTTTTGGGAATTTTGAGAAGAAATGTAAAGGGAGGGCAGGTGGGCTTTCCAGTCTACAGGCTATGTCTCTGACTTCTCTGTTTATGGCTAGGTCATTCAAACAGCATGGTTTCATAGAGTCAAGACAGAAGGGGCACAATAGATCATCTAATACCATCATTTTGCATGTGAAGCAGTGGGGCCCAGATGGCCCCCGTTTCTTGCTTGTGTACCTCCAACTGGCTAGTAGCAGAGCAGGGACTAGATTCCAGGTGTTATGACTAAGGCCCAAGCATCTTCTACTGTGCGGCCTCCTCAAAAGAATTGAGTTGTCTTCCTGTGCTTCTGAGCTACTCTCAAGGTGCTTCAGCATACAGGATATTGGTGTTTTTCAGTATCAAAATATGTATTGAGTATAGATGACGGACAGAACTTTGCACTGGAATTATTCTTTTCTATTGCTGAAACATGCCAAAAAGTCATTTTGTAACTAACTCATAGCTTTGAGCAATTTACTGGTTAGTTATAACTGATGAAAGAATATTTGATGGTTAAGTGGGAAATTTAAAAATCTAGACAAGGCTTAAAATACTAGTGCAAGAATTTCATTATCCAACTTGCTTTAATCTGCAATTTGGTTTTCATTGTGGAGATGGCTGAAAGAGTGTAAGATTGTGACGTTGTGGTCAATTGCACAATTACGAGGAATGTTATACATTCCAGATCTGTGTAGAAACAGTACAAAATGTCAGTATATATTCATTCACTTGGAAAAGCTTAAATGTTACTTAAAATCTTCCAGATCTGATAGGAATACTAAAGAATAATTAAAGGAAATAGGTTACCCATGTATTTATCTATTTTACTCTCTACTATCCATTTATCCACAGACTTAAAAAGAAAGGGTTTTGCCAAAAAAAGGTGGAAATCCTCCTACATTATTTATGAGTTCTCTTGGAGTGACTGACAAGACTACCCAGAGTGCTGAAGTCCTCTCTGCTCTAGCTTATCAGTTAACTAGTGAAATTTAACACGAATGGTGTCAGCTTTGTATTTAGAGTGTAACTATATAAACAGAAGCTACTGAGAGAATCTTGTTTTAGAGTTTTCACCTCATTTAAATTCTTAATTCGTCCCTTCAGTTTAGAAAAGGCTATTGCGGTGTGGTCCTGCTTCCAATTAATGAGTTTCAGAAAAGGATTAGGTTTGCCTCACTCAGTCTTTCCAAAATAGACTAACCTTGAATTACACAAACTCTGAAGAAAAGGTAAATACTCTGTTCTGATTCAAATTAACTTCGACTGGGAAGACAGTCCTAGGTTGTTTATTTTATTATAGCCTGAGCCAAGAGTCCCAAAGTTTTAAAGTTGATAAAACAGACATTTTTTGAAAGTTAAAAAAAAATTAGTTTGGCGCACTTGTTACTTTAATTTTTTTCACTTATCTAATATTTTTTGTTTCCAGTCATTCAATAAATAGTAGCAGTAATTAATAGCTTGTATCAGTGTCATGAAGTCCAAAATGTTTGGGTGATTTTGTTATTTGGAGTTAAATTCTGAGGAGCAGTGACAAAAAACTCCAAATATATGAAATATCTTAAGCATATATTATCAAATTATAAAGGGAACATAATTGTGTATATATTTGTAAGGTCACTTTAAGGATATTCATTCCCCAATAATGAAATTTTGGTGATTCCATAGTAATCAGGACATCTGAAAGTATCACAGTCCAGCTTCCTTTTTTGTGAAGGTAGATATCCATATTGCCCTCAAATCCATCCCCACACTCAAATCCAAGAATAAAGACTACATGTGAGGGAATCTAGGATGACATCAATTTGTTAGTCCATCTTTGGCAATATTTTTAAATGTACTTCTACCAGAGTCTGATTTATTTATTCCTGAATTCTTTGACTTTGAAAATATTCTGATCACACCCATAATCACAGATATATTCTAGTCCTTTCCAAAGATAAAATTAAGCTTATACCTTATTTACATGAGAGGAATGTAGTATATCTGTTGGTGTTTAATTATTAAAGATATTTTTTAGAAGCAAAGAAAGCAACAAGAAAATTCATTGATTTAGGTCAAATTATTCATGTTAAAAATTAGGTTTTAAAGTTTTGTTTTACATAAATTACTCAGCCTGGGTTAAAGCAATCAACACCACTGTAAATGAAGATATGTTTGAATTAAAACAATTAGGCTTGATTTTCTTGTGTCTTGCATCTCACAGCAGGTATTCAAGCACAGCCAAAACTTGGATGTGCTGACACCTGTAATCAACACGAAACGTCTCTTTGTAACTAACAAATCATCCCTCCTGGTGGAAGTATAAACAAAACCCTAATTGCAGATTTTGCTAACTATTCTCCCCTGCTGTGAATACTAGTTAGTGTCCAGTGTTTAAGCGGTAACCTCAGCTACAATTTATAATTGGCAAAAGATAAGAACTAATTTTCTAGATTCAGTCAATGTTACTGTGTGTTCTTAAACTGAGCCTATACCAATCAATGATTTCCTAATTACCAGCTAGTATCAAGCATCTTGAAATGATTTTTTTAATTGCAAGGAGATAAATAATAAAACACATAGTGGTGATAAAGTGTTAAACTGTCAAGCACTTTTATTTTTATTAACTCATTTAATCTTCACAAAGTACATTTGAGGTTGATACTAAATATCATTCCCACTTTACAGATGAGGAAATTGCAGCTGTGTAGTTGCTTGTCCCAAGCATCACAGTTACTAAGCAGTGGAGGTGAGATTTGAATCCAAGCTATCTGTGTTCAGGGTCTGTGGCTTGCCTTTCCCACTAAAAGTAAAGATGTAAATAAGTAAAAATTAACTACTGTTCCATTTTAGACAGATAAATTGAACATGTCTGCTGAAAAGATCCTTCATGCAAGCTTCCTAGGTCTAATGCATCATCCAGAAAAGGGGTTCATGGATTCTAAGAACCATAGTTTACAAGTCAAGGCACAGCTTTGATTACAATAACTGATTTGGAGAAATAAGTGAAATCTAAGTACACAATGAATCAACACCCCTATCTGTTTCTCATTGTGGCTATCAGGTGCTTTATGGCTAGAGTCTCCTGTTCCCTAACATATTCTTAGACCACAAATTCAAAACTTTTGAAAGTGTCATTAACTCTTCCAGGTATTATATTAGAGTAATCAATTTATATAGTGCCACAATTTTAGTCAAAACCTAGTTTACTTGTTTAAAGCCTTGCTGCTCTCATGTGGCTATCAACCACCTACACCAGCATCACCTGGGAACTTGTTAGAGATGCAGAATCTCAGGCAGCAAATTCCAGGCTTATTGAATCATAATCTGCTCTTTAACAGGATAACCCAGGTGATTTTTATGCAAATACTGTTTAAAAACAAGTGGTTTAAATCACTCTATTTAAAGAGGAAAAAAAGCTGACGTTTCAAGTCCCATAAAATAAGTTCTTAAGAATTTGGGTGTATTTCTATCTCTCTTCTTTTTGTACAAAAGAAAAAGTAAATAAATATTAGCAGAAAACAAATATGACTCCATAGGCAGTTGGATTGACCAATGAGATTCTCATTTTATTTTTATTTTATTTTATTACTTTTTTTTCTTTTCTCAGAAATGTGAAGTAGGAGTAGACTAGTTAGGCTTGAGGTGTGACTATGTACAACTGTGGTTTTAACTTCTCCGCATCCTTTTTTTCCCTTAAAACCCACTCCTTCCCAATTAATAGTCCTTGTCATTCAGTGGGTCTAATCCCACCCCTCACTCCAGGTTTAAGGCTGAGTTCTACATCCTGGCTCTGCCAATTAGGGTCTTTAATGATTGGTCCAGGGATGACATATGGTCCCATATTGACCAATGAGAGCTTTTCCCAGGGCTTCCCCTCCCCCTGCCCCTACCTCTGCACTGTAGGAGAAAGGCCATCCCTATTTGCTGAGATGGAAATCACTAAGGGTCAAGAGAGCCTGGAGTTCCTAGCCATCATCTTTGCCATTCAGAGTGGCTAACCCTCTCTGAGAATGAAACCAACAGAGAAAAAAGCAGACCCAAGAGACAGAGAGATGCTTGGTGACTTTTGTCAGACACCTGGATCCAGTTACAGCTTTGGATTCATCCTATGAACTTTTCAGGTATATGTGAGTCAAGTCCATTTTTTTTTTTTTAAATTGAGACATAATTGAAATAACATTATATTAGTTTCAGTTATACAACATAATGATTTGATATTTGTATATGTTACAAAATGATCAGCACAGTTAAGTCTAGTAAACATCCATCATCATACATAGTTATAAAATTTTTTTCTTGTGATGAGCTTTTAAGATTTACTCTCAGAAATGTTCAAATATGCAATACAGTATTATTAACATAGTCACCATTATGTAAATAACATCCCCATGACTTATTTATTTTATAACTGGAAGTTTGTACCTTTTAACCTCTTTCACCCATTCCCCACCACTCTCCCAATTTCCCAGCCACCAATTTGTTTTCTGTATCTATGAGCTTGGCTTTTTGTTTGTTTGTTTTAGATTCCACATATAAGTGAGATCATAGAGTATTTGTCTTTCTCCATCTGACTCATTTCACTTAGCATAATACCCTCAAGGTCCATACATGTCACAAATGGCAAGACTTCATTCTTTTTTATGGTTGAATAATATTCCCTTGTGTGTGTATATATATATACAAACACATGCATACACAAGTATACCACATCTTTACCCATTCATTTATTGATGGACAGTTAGGTTGTTCCCATATCTTGGCTATTGTCAATAATACTGCATTGAACACAGGGGTACGTATGTCTTTTCATTAGCGTTTTTGTTTTCTTTGGATAAATACCTAAAAGTGGAATTGCTGGGTCATATGGTAGTTCTATTTTAATTTTTTTAGGAATTTTCATACTGTTTTCCATAGTAGCTACACCAATTTAGATTCTCACAAATAGTTAACAAGGGTTCCGTTTTTTCCACATTTTCCCCAGCACTTTATTTCTTGTCTTTTGGATAATAGCCATTCGTACAGGTGTATGTTGATATCTCATTGTGGTTTTGATTTGTATTTTCCTGATTACTGATGTTGACCACCTTTCACCCGTGTGCCATCTGTGTGTCTTTTTGGGAAAAATGTCTGTTCAGATTCTCTGTCCATGTTTAATCAGATTTTTTGTGGGGTTTTTGTTTTGTTTTTGCTGTTGAGCCATATGATTCTTTATAGATTTTGGATATCAACCTCTTTTCAGATATATGATTTGAACTATCTTCTCCCATTTAGTAGTTTGCCTTTTCCTTTTGTTGATTGTTTCCTTTGCTGTGGATTTTCACTTTAAAATGTGGCTATTTTCTACTTTCTCCATTCCAAAATCTATTTAATTGACCATGTGTTTGTATTTTAGTTTGCTTCAAAAAGGGTTTAAGGTGATTTACTAAGACACAAGCATAGAGTTTGAGAGATTTATTTATTTATTTATTTATTTATTTATTTATTTATGGCTTCATTGGGTCTTCATTGCCGCTCACAGGCTTTCTCTAGTTGCAGTGAGTGGGGTCTACTCTTCGTTGCTGTGTGCGGGCTTCTCATTGCGGTGGCTTCTGTTGTTGTGAAGCACGGGCTTTAGGTGCGAGGGCTTCAGTAGTTGAGGCACATGAGCTCCGTAGTTGTGGCTTGCAGGCTCTAGAGAATGGGCTAGGTAGTTGTGGCGCACAGGCTTAGTTGCTCCGAGGCATGTGCGACCAAGGATTGAACCTGTGTCCCCTGCATTGGCAGGCTGATTCTTAACCACTGCACCACCAGGGAAGTCCCCTTGAGAGCTTTAAATCCAAAATCATGCTGCCTAGCTTTGCATTCTAGCTTCTTATTAGCTGTGTGAACTTGGTCAAATGACTTAATCTTTCCTGTTTTGGTTTTCGTATTTGTACAGTGTAGACACTACCATAATCATATATATTTCTTGGGGTAATTAGGAAGATTCAGTGATTCATATTTTAACTGTTTAGTACAGTCCTGATATATAAGTACAATGGGCTTTAGGTACTACTAAAATACAATAGGCTTATGTAAAATTAATTGAAAAATAGTCAACGAAAATGGGAGAAAGTAAAATAAGGATTAAAACTGAGAATGTGCCAGGTATAATTTAGAACATAAAACATGTGCCACAAAATCCTGCACACGTGCCTGAAGCAAGCCCCAAATTTTGATTCTCAGCTTCTTAGTTGCCAAAGTGGAGACCATCAGTTACTTGATTCATAGCCTCAGATGAAAAATTCTTGCCTTGGAGCAGTTCAGTTGTGCCTAAGTTTTACGTGAACCAATCTTACAACTGAAATATTTTTGTGTATAACTTTTTAATGTGATTAGCATACTTTATTTTGGATAGATAACCAAGATTGAAGTTGAGGTCAGAAGGTTTAAGCATTTACAGGTTTTTAGAAAACATAGTATACTTTTAAATGTTGCAGAGGGTGTACTGTATACAGAAATGTTTTAACCAATCAACCCCTCAATAAATTTTGACTTTTAGGTAATTAGCTATCAATATGGTTGTTAATACTGAAAATATTTTGCATTTGTAATTATTATAGTTGGAGACATTGTGTTGTTATATCTATACTATCACCAGGCAAACCATTCAAAACAGATATCTTACCAATGTCAATCCAACAGAATTAATTTTCTACACATAAATTTTCTTTTAACGCACACTAAAATATCATGTATTAATACACTATTTATTTAGAAGAGTTTAAAAGTGTGGCTTTTAATTTTTGACAGCATTAGTAAATGTTTAGAAAGAAACACAAAAACAAAATTAAAATTTTATGAGCTTAGCATAATAATTTATATATCACTCACCTTACAATCCAGTGTAGGTATTTCTGGTTGGGATTGAGGAGGGCCTCTGTCTCATTCAGCGCAGTCAAGGACTCAGGTTGATGGAAGCTCTGCCATATTTAACAATGGCTTCCACAGTCTTTCAAGAATCAACATCCCATTGATGAGCTGGTGAAAGAGAGTATGGAGAAAACATACCCGTTTTGGTCTTGCCCCCAAAATGACAAAACACTTTTACCACCATTACATTAGTAAGAACTAGTCATATGGCCTTGCCTAAGCTCAATTTGTACAGCCTTGGGAATATTACCTAACTTCTAAGTTTGTTTGCCTATTTGTAAAATGGGGATAACAGTGGTGATCAGCTCACGTGGTAATTGTGAAGGTTAAATACTGTATATAAAGCACTTATCTCAGTGTCTGATTCATACTAAGGGCTTAATTAATAATACTCATTATCATTTTTAGTATCAGAAAAGATACAACTAGATATATATTACAAAATATTTTAATTACATTTAATTACAAATTCTTAAAAGAAGCCCGAGAAACAGGAATAAAGTTACTTAACAACAAAAAAAATTAAGTCTGGTACTTAAATACCAGAAATAAAAGGAAAAAGAGAGTAAAAAATGTTGTGGTCAAGAATTTGATCACTGGACTAATGTATAAGGCATGTTTATATGTGTAGTTACATGGAAAATATAGTATCCACTCTTCATTTAGAAAAATACATGAAGATACACTCTGAAAAGCTGAACTTAAGCATGAAGAAGACATTGGATAAAAGGATGGTGATAAACTCTGATTTTCTGAGTTAAGTTTAAGCATTATTACAAATATTAATCCAAAATAATCTAAATATTAAGAATAGTTATTGAAAGATAGTGTGTGTTGTGAAATAAAATGAGATCAAAGCATGAGATTATTAAAATAAAGGGGAATGTGAGGGAACATGCAATGAAGGCTGCTCTGCTGAGAATAAGGGGGAAGGGAGTGGCTTGGAATGAGGCTCAGGTGGCAAATAGGGAGCAAAACAGGAAGAACCTTGATCTGTATATTGGAAGTATGCAAATGTTAGAAAGTAGGGATGCATGATGAGATCTGTGCTTTCAAACAGTCACTCTGGATGAATTTTGGTGACTGGACTGGAAAAATCTGAGAGTGGATGTGGTGAGTCCAATTAGTAGGCTGTTAAGAAGGTTAAGAAATGCTGATAGCTCACACAAGATTTTTGGCATTAGAGTAGAGAGAAATTGGTACATTTGAGAATATTAAGACTGTAGAAATGATAACATTTTGTCATGGTTTGGGCATGTGAATGAGAAAAAGAGATGTGAACGTGACTGTGGGTGTCTGGCTTGTGACCCTAGGTAGTGGGTGGTAATGCCACTTATGACTGGGGTTGAGGACACATAGGAGAGAACTTGAGATTCGTTTGTGACATAGTGAGTTTAAGCGACATTGGGACATGCAGATGGTGAAGTTATATAGACATTTGGATATACAGATCAATGATTCAAAGGAGCTATTTGTAGTAAAAATATTAATGCATAGTCATGTAAGTGGTATAGATGAAGCTTAAATCAGTTTCTTGACCTTGGCACAGTTGACATTTTAGACCAGTAATTCTTTGTTGTGCAGGGTGTGCTGTGCACTGTAGGATGTTCAGATCATCCCTAGCCTCTACCCGTCAGATGCCGGTAGAGTCTCCCACCCCCAGTAGTAACAACCAACAATGTCTCCAGACTTTACAAATATTCCATGGGTGGGGGGAATCAGCCCATTGAGAAACACTGGCTTAAATGATGTAACTAACAAGAGAATATAGAGTAATAAGAAAACCATACAGCCCTGTGGAAACCAGTAATTTTGTTCCAAAATACGTAGCTCAGACAATTTTCCTTAATTAGAATGATTGTCATGGATAGAAGAGCAGATAAGAACAGGAACACAATGTATTTGTATGTGCCGTTTTGAGACTAGTCAAAGTAGGGTCCAAGGTAGGTGGAGAAATGAAGCCAGAAGGATTAGAAATTTCAAAATGGTTGAAGATGGGATTTACCAGAAATAAAGAATAAAAAAAAGTGTGAAATATCTGTAAATTTTAAATTGAAAGTGGTATAGCCTCTTTATATAGTTAATCCTGCATATCTATGAATAGCTTGACTGAGTGACAATGTTCTCGCTGATGCCATTTTCAGGAAAAGCAGGGCTAGATTGTATCTCCGGTACTAACGCAGGCGTTGATCAGACCGGAATCTTTCTCATTGAGTTTATTGACAATGAAGTCTAATGGCTCTACAGGAGTCTTGGTATCCTTGAGGATTGGTAGAATATTAGGACTTTTTGACTGCTGTAGAGTAACATTATTAGTTGCATGGTACTATTAGCAGTATTTTCAATATATAGTTTTTATTATCTGCATAAATTTAGATTATGTATGTTAGAAATATTTGTGAATATTCCTGTATGTTAGAAATATTTATGAAAAGGCAAGTATCCTTGTCATTCCTTGAAAAATATGCAAATGTATTATTTTACCAAATGAAACTAGTAGAGACTGAAGTACAGTTAAATTGTACATTTATTTTTTTCATTAAAGTCATTTTCTTCATTTACAAATATTCAGTTGAATAGTGTTCCTAAAGTACTTGCACTTAACTCTTTCACTTGATTATTTGTACTATAGAATGTTCTTGATATAAACTTTAGAGTTTCTTTGCTGCTTTGATTTGGAATACTTTGTTCTGCAAATTGTAATTTGCCTACAATGCCGGCTCCTTTGAAAGTGAGAATGAAAAAAAAATAGAAATCTCTTTTAAAATAATTTAAAGATCTCTTCCCCCCCCTTAATGACCAGAAATTTCTAAATCCTGGTTTCTAAAAACCGTGCCATTTTGAAATTTATCTGGCGGACAGCACTGCTCTGCTGCATTACATGTGGTTGATGTTAGTCACATCCTTGATGTAACATAACACAAGCTGGCTAAGGTAATCCGATGTGACATATGACAGCATTTTGAGCCAGTCTGGGATATTTGAAAATATGCCACCTTTCAAAGACCATAGACAGATAGCATGGTGAGCCAATGTTGTGAACTCTGCTGCTTTCATTTTGAACAACCACAAAGGCAAGATTCTGTGATAATTAAAGCGTGAATTCCAACCTGGTAGATTCTAACAAATACTAACAAAAGTACAATTTCTTTTCTTGCTGGTGTGTTTATACTTGAAACCACTTAAGTTAAATCATTAAGAAAAACAACCACCAAAGAGATGTTGATTAAGCGTTATTACAGGTACGTGAAAAAGATAATGTAGAAATGAGCTACCAGTATCTAGTAATATATAAAGAGGTGACAAGTAGGTATTTGGTATGTAGTTATTTACCATTTTTTCAAAGTGCAGATCAAGTCAAGTATCAATTTATTAGCTTTAGAGGAAAAACAACCTAGAAACATGAGCACCCAGGCGAAAATATAAGTTTTCTACATATGTTGTTGAGTTTCTCTGTAAAAAGTCTTTCTGTCCTCAGTCTAATTTATTGTGCAGGCTGTGGAGAATTTGAAAACCATGTTTTCTTCTAGGATTACTTCAAGAACAGCTCCTTTGGTTTTAAATTTGTTTCACATTTGTTTGAGCAGAAAATACTAGCACTAATAATACCTGATGAATAGTAATGAGTTACAGAAATGAAAATAACCTGGACAGTAAATTTGATAGAGGATGGAAAAGGAAATTGAACATAATATGTACATCTTGGAATGAAAAGGTAAAATTGAACTACAAGGTAAAGGGTCAGGAAAGGTTTTTTTTTTTTTTGTGAGATTTACAACTGAAATTTGTAATATGTGATTGCCTTAATTATATCTTAAAATACCCTCAACTTATACAAAGCTTTTCTTATCTTTCCATGTAAGTTATTTCCATGTAATAAATCATTAAATAATTCCTGTATGAATCTATTAATAACAATTTAAGTAGATGCAAAAAATTCATTTTCTTGTAAATTAAAAAAAACTATATGCATATATAAATATATATGTAAATACATTTTTCATTAGTGTTTGCACATATAATATATTTTTAGAATACTGAGGTTTGCTGAACTGCTGAGATGAAATAGAGCATTGGAAAAATAGACTTTTTAATTAAATTAGGTGCAACAGGAAAAATTCCCAGTACTTTAATATCACTCTTACAGCTTATGATTTTCTAATGCTTTCTTCTTTGAAACTCAAAAGTACGTATCATTAAAGACAGATTATCCATTTAACAGAAAGGATAATTGAGACTCAAGGTTGTTCTAGGAATTGGTAAAATCCTAATTTCAGTCTAGGTTTTGAATCTGAAGTCTACTATGCTTTCTTTTTACGGTTCTCATAAAAGTAGAAGTTTGTTGAAGTGACCCAAGACATAATGACAGATGCCAAAATTTAATGTCAAGATAAACAGTTTAACATTAAGTAAAGGATGTGTCTGTTACCCTGAAGTTATTCGTCAAGAGTGCTGAAAATGCTTACACAAATTACCTTCCAAATTCTAACTGATAATTAGATTTTTAAAAGGCTGTAGCTAAAAACTTTGTAGTATTTTGTGCTTTATGCTAGTGGATGTACTGGAATAAAGACAGTAATGC
Organism: Hippopotamus amphibius kiboko; assembly: GCF_030028045.1. Lineage (NCBI taxonomy): Eukaryota > Metazoa > Chordata > Mammalia > Artiodactyla > Hippopotamidae > Hippopotamus > Hippopotamus amphibius. The sequence continues at coordinate 33,899,052 of NC_080192.1, read as the reverse complement.
CCAATGAATCTAATATAGAAGATCCAATACTTTTTTACTTAATAGAAATAAACGAAAAGTATTGCTAAACTTACCTGCTGTTATAAAACAGTCTAGAAAGCCCATTAGAAAAACAAAACAAAATAAAACAAGTTTGTCTCTTTGGAGCTCACTAAAGATCAAAAGGTGTAAACAGAAAAATTAAGGTCAAGCAAATATTTTATTCTCTATTTTGGTTTCAAAAATGTTATTTGAACATTTTAGGGATCTAGCTGTGGATGACTCCTTGCCATTTATTCTAGACAGATGTTGCCTCACCAGAAGGAGAGAAAGGATACTAGAAAACAGAATTTTAATGATTGCTGTGTGCCTGCTATGACTACATTTTTCGCAGATTATTCTCACAGAAAGCCTGTTATCCCATTATGTATACAAAGAACTGTGGCTCACAGAGATTGACTTATTTACAGCAAAATAGCTAATATATGACTGACTAGGGATTGAACCCAGTTACAGAGTTGAGATTTGAATGCTGAAAGTATTGAAAAATCATGTATATTAATCTTGGAAGAAATATAAGCAGATGATAAATGACAGAAAATAGAAAAGCAAATAAAAGAGAACAAAGGAGTTTTTCAAACTGGTAGTCTAGCATTGGTGAGGGCCTACCCGGGGAGAGCTGTACGATTCAGTTGGATGACAGAATGTTCTGTTCAGGTATCTAGTTGAATTAGGAACTGCCTGGATAATGAGTTGGCATGCATTTTGACCTACTAACATACTGCAAGGTAGAACATGGGATAGAGAGCCAGACAAGTCTGAACTCATGTCCTTGCTGTTAGTTTTCTATCTGTGTTACTTTGGGCAGCCTACTTAATTCCGCTGGTCCTGAACACATCCCTCCGCAAAATGAATATTCACGTTACTTACCTGCATTCTGTTAAGTTACACTATGGTAACAAGCATTGTCAAGATCTGAATGGCTCACAACAAAGGTCCACTTCTTGCTTGCATTGCAGATCCTTTTCAGGTCAGATACAGCTCTGCTCCCTGGTTTCTTTCTACTGGCAGAAGGAACCGCCCCTTCTGGCATGTGTTTGTCTCATGGCAGAGGAAAAAGAGATGCGGGAACCACGGGATGGCTCTAGAAGGGTCTGCTTGAATGGTTTGTGCATCACTCTCACTGACCTTTAAATGGCCCAGAGGAAGTCACATACCCAAGCTTCCTGTGAGCAGAGCAGCAAAGTATCATTGTCTCCCAGGAAAGGGCAGGGAATGTTTGGAAACAATCCTACAGTCTACCATTACACCCACAGGATTGTTGTGGTGATTAAATGAGAGGGAGAAGTGAGGTTTCCGGCAGAGTTCCAGGCACACAGTATGTGCTTTCGAAATTTTATTTCACTTTCATCCCCTGTTTGGTATCCAAAGTCAAGCTGAACAAAGGCCAAGCTCATGACATATTCCAGCTGCCTGTAATCATTTTCCAATGTCCATTTTGTCTACAACCTTTATTATAGCAATTGAGAGAATTACAAATGAGTGATCACTGTGTTTCTCATTAGAGACTAGGAATTAAAAGAAGAATTAAAGTCATATTTAAAAAAATCACAGTTAGTTAGAAAGACCTCAATCCTTTTATTTAACAGTGAAGAATCGACAAATTAACACCTGGCTTCTAAAAGTACATTCTTCTTAGGAATTCCTAACTTCTTAGAAACACACCACACAGACACACACACAAAACAAAAAAATTTATAAAAGAATTAAATGAGAATTATTAGCAAAATCACAAAGTTTCAATTGGAAGGTAGCACTGGGTGAATGTAAATTTTGGTGAGGATTGTATTCCAGTAAAAAAAAAAAAAAAATTCTCTGGAATTTTTCGAATGTTAGCGCCAGAGGAAAATTCCCTATTGAATGTTTCTGAAAAAGTCTCTATGTCATGTGGTCAATTCCAGCAAGAGTTTTGTATGAGTAATGGATTTGGTCTTGAAGATTTTTGGATGAATCCTTGAGGAAAAAGCCAACCAGTCTTGCCTTCGCTCTAAGAGATCAAAGACACCACTATATTTTTGGTATGAAAAGGGTTTTACCATAGTTGCCAAAAATATGCTGTTTTCCCATCAACTGTGTAGTGGCCATGCAGTGATTGACCGCCCATGCAGTCTCTCCAGGGTGGCTCTGTTTCAACTTAATGGTAGTGCTTAATTTGAAAAGTACTGGCAAAGTCTTTTTAAGTCCCTTTTGGATAAAAATTATAACAGTACAAAAATAGTTCTTCCCTCAGCTAACAGTTCACAACACCCACTGTGTGAGGTGTTACTGTAGTACGAAGCAGCCCTTTGGGAATTCACGGCATAGATTTCTGTGTGATAGAACAAAGTATTCAGTTGTGATGACTTACCTGCCTCTTTTTTCACAATAAATTCAATGGAGAAAAACTTTCAGATGAAGACTAAATAGTTTAAATGCTTCCACAGAAACAAATTCTTGAGAATTATTTTTGTGGGAAAAAATGTATTAGAAAGTCATTGGTGTGCCATTCTTCGGTGTATTCTATTTAAAAATGGAAACATACCTCATGACTTTAGATATATAATACACTGAAACATATCCTCTCATATAGCAAATAACCAGTAAACTCTGACAGGCAGTGGACAATATTAATCATGTCTTATCAAGGGAGTCCCATGGTATGTAAACTGTACTTGGATGTCACATGTAAGAAAAATTTTGAGAATCTGTTTGTAGTTTATCGTGCTTATTTTTAAAAAATTTTCAATGTACCCAATATATTGCAAAAGTTAATAACAATAAGTTAATGAAAAGTAAATAAGTTAACAGAGGTTGATTAAAAGCCCTTGTCAGTCACTTGTGGGAGAGAGGAAGGGTATACAGATAAATAAGCTGCTTCTTAAACAAGTGTGCCCTTTGAACCGAGGTTCAATCTGTATGAGACTGGAGAGTCCAGTTGACTCAAAAAAAAAAAAAAAAATACTGCAAAACATCCTCTGCTAGGAACTATCTGGTCTTACACTAGTGTTTACAACCTTCAGATTTGCAGCATTCATTAGCTTTTCCCTTAATATCAGGCCCAACTAAATGAAGTGAAAAAAAAAAAAAAAAAACACTTTAATGCTTATGCTCCAAATCATAAAACTGAGGATATGATATCTCGAGTGATTAGGACTAAGTGGTGACTGCATACAGAGGTCAAAATCACTGAAATCTGTCTTACTTTTTGCTTCAGTTCACAGGCACTGTTTAAGATCAAAGGTGTAAAGGGTTGCATGTTGTGTTAATTTTGATACAAGAGCATATTTTCTGCTCACTTTTGATGCTAAAAAATCTAATGCAACAGTTTGGAATACAAACTGAAAGGAGAGGTTACATAGGTGTGGCAGCCTCACAGCTTAAACTAGTTTTTAGTATGCCAGTAAGCATTCATTTGTTCCACTTCTGATGTTTGGGTCTTGTTCCAGGAGTATTTTTGAGAAAATATAAAAAGGTCTGTGCGAAAAAGTTAATAAAGTACTCAGTTAAGTTTTGAAGATTTCATTCTCTCAGATTATCTATATTTTATGAATTCTATTTCATCGTTTTTCCAAGTTACTATCTAATATCTTCACTTTAGTTTGTGTGTATCTTTTCCAAAATATTCTGTAGCCTTCAAGGGATGTTTAGGTCTATATTCTGCAGTGTCTTATTATTTTTTAAGTCTATAATGCATAGGCAATTCATGTTTTAATTATTTTATTAACATAACAAAGCTTTTAAGTGAAATTCATGAAAAAATTAAAGAAAACTCACACTAAATCTGGAAGTTCACGTAAATGATGTTAATTTTATTGGCAAATTATGCTGCTTTTAGTAATAATGTTAGTGTATATGTATTCATGCATCTTTTCTAAAATGAAAATTGATAGACATCTTTTTTCTTCTAATTCCTGCTTGCAAATATCCAGGATCTGAAAACAAGTTTATACTCTCTATCAGAATGATCTGTGACAGAGAAAAAAGACATGCTGTTTAGCAGAAATACATGCAGTAGGCTTAAATTGTTAGATTTTTAAAATGTTTCAATGATGGTTATCTATAGCCCAATCTCTTCTGATATTTGAACTGGCCTTATCATTACTGCCTGAATCATTATGAGGAAATGCCTTTTTAAAAGATTTCTCTAAATTGGGAAGCTTTTAATCAGTTTTGCTCCTATTACGAAATCAAATCCTTCCATTGACAATAACCAAAATTAATAAGTTAGCGGCTTTCGTTCTTAACAATGTGTTTATCTTTAGACTAATGCTATTATTTGGGAGTCAGAAATTAATAAAATCTACCAATATTAGTAAGATAACTAACACATTTAAAATATGCTAAAATGAAACTGAACCCATTTTGTGTTTAAATTCCTGAAGCTTTGATTAAATCCCAATACATATCATCCAGCTGCCCTGAATTCATTTGATGGTAGCACTTGATAATTGTTCACCTTATACCCTTATCATCTATACACATCCTCAGTGCTCTCTACTTACTATTCCTTGTAAAAATAAACTCAAATGCCAAAGTAGAAAAAAAAAATTAAACAGCAGTCCGAACACTGAATAAAAATGTAGTATACTCTGAAAATAAAAACAGGAACCTCTAAAATAATGTTTTATTTATCACATACAAACGTGTTTTCCTAAGAATTATTTCCAGTATGGGCCACCATATGGAAGTAGAAAGCCATTACAGGAATGAACTAAGATGGTTTGTATCACCTGCATAACTTGTTTTGTTCTGTGCCTTCAGGCTTCAAAATCCGCTTCCCATGTTTTTTTCCTTTCTTTAAAAATAATGTACATCAGTTTAATTTATCCCAGGTCCTGACAGAAGGATCGGATTTTAAGCATTTAATGCTGTGGTTTCAAATCCAATTTTTCAGTGTTCATCGTTTCAAAAGTGGTAGAATTCAGTTTTTGAAAAGGTTCAAGAACTTGGGAAGGATTGGCATATTGATGTTAAAGGCAGCTCTGTACGGTAGAGAGCAGTTTGGTCTGAATTTTTCTATAGTGCTCCAGGAAATACTAAACCTTTTGCCTACTCCAACAAGAGTCCCTCTTAATAGCATCAACTTAGGAATATTTTTTAAACTCATAAAGCATATTGAATAAATAACCTATTTACAGATTTTCTGAGCTAGGACACTGATTGGTTGATACATTTTCCTAAAAGGAGGGTATCAATATATCTGCTTAAGGCTTGATTCCACTGTGTGTGTTCGGAAACAGCTTTCCTTGAGACCAATGGGATTTTTATCCATTCAGACGCTGAAGCACTAGATCTTAGCACAGTAAATTCATTGTAGGCTCTCTTTATTGGTGGTGGGGGAAACTCAAAAGGTCAGGAGTCCAGATTGCTTCAAGTAAACATCCAGAATCTCAGATGCTTTTTTAAAATGGGCCCAAGTTTATTTGAACCTCTTTTCTGGTTTGGAAATCAGGCTGAAAATTTCACAGAAACAGATTCTCTTGTGAGATCTCAGAATGTTGTGGTTTAAGTAAAGTAATAAACAAACTTGAAAAATGAAAGGCAAAATTGGCTCAAACTCACCTGGTTTCATTCTGTTAAATGCCTGAAACTGAGTGGCATTGTGCAATATTTTAAAAAAAGAAAAAAAACAGAGTTTGGCTGTGGTTTAGCCTAGAATCATGAAATATTCCTGCTGAGGAGGTTTAAGAGAACTTTTTGTCATTCTATCCTCCTCCATCTTATATTTCAGGAACTTTTAATCTTTTTGTTCTTTATTTTCAGTTTGAGAGGCTTCGGTATTGGTCTTCTGTTTAACATGTTAATGCGGAGTAAATCTTTGATATTCTCTTGAAGATGAATAATTTCCACTAATTATGGGTGAAATCTTGAAATATGTGTTATGGTATTTGTATGGTATATATAACATGAAAAAGAAGGTGAAATTTTTTGAATGCTTATTATTAAATATTAGGCATAAGGGTTAAAAGTTTTACATATATCATATTATTTGTCACAGCAAAACCATTAAGCAGGTATTATCCTCTCCATTTTATAAGTTATAAAGGAATAGTTTATGAAGTTATGGTAACTTGCCCAATTGTATATTATGTTATTTATAGCTAGGAAGTAGCAGAGGGAGGATTAAAGCCTGGGATGGTTGTCCTCAAAGCCCATAATACCTTACTACTATGTTACAAAGTTTTCTGTATAGTTGTTGAGGTTTCCCTGAGAGTTTTTTTTTTTAAAGCCATTTATCCTTTACTAATAACTTTAACCCTAAGCTTCATGTATTATATGCTAGCGGGAAAGAGTATTTGTTTTATAACTCTTAGATGTGAATAGGAAATTTCTATAGCTAAGAAAGTCTGTTTTAATGATAGTGACTTAGATTTGTAAAGCACTGTATACAGAGACCTTTTGTGTTTATCTCATTCTGACCCTTCCAGCGCACCAGGAGGTAGGCAGATAAGGCATCCTGACCCACTTGTACCAAGGACAAAAACTGAGGCTCCATGAAATTAAGATATTCTCCCAAAGTCGTGAAACGGAAGAGACATCCAGAAAAGACTTCAAATCAAATCTTTTACCTATGTAAATTGCTCTTTGCAAAGCAACGCTTCAGAATTCCATTCTGTGATCTTCTTTTATTGATATCTTGCTTTATTTTCTCACTCTTCCCTCTTTTCAATTACACTGTATTTTCTCCAGGGTACTTTTGCATATTTGCATATTCCAGCTCTGCACAGATATTGTGCTCCTGATAGAAAGCACTCTCCACTAACTGATAAAATCCAAACTGCTTTTGCAAAGCCCAAAATAGTCTGGACACATGATACCAAAGCTGTTCTTGTGCTACCCATTTAAGTTATGTATCAAGTCTAAATTTAATCAAGGCCACATTTTATTTATACATTTCATGCATTAAACTCATTTAAACTTTTAGTCAGATTTCATTAGAAGAAATACTACCGTGCACATCATGCAGTAGTAAAGCTAATGTGCTTCAGGAATTTGAAAGGAGTTAGAGATCAGGGGTCTGATTTCAAAATTTCTTTTTCTTTCTCTCCTCAGAGCTTGCAGCAGGTCTGTGAGCGAGCGGCACAGTTTGTTTCCTAGGACACTAATACAGTCAGCATGCTCTGTACAAATGTGTAAACACAGACATTCCCTGTAATCAGGGAGGTTGGTGTCTTAAGGCAAGATTATGTTTTTTTAGGAAATGCAATTTATGTTCAGGATTAAGTTTCGCTCGCAGACTGATAACGTCGGAGGTTCAGGGAGATGATAATAAGTATTGTGTCCCCGCTCCCTGCCCTACATCTGAAATCTTGAATCAGTCTTCCCGGATTGCCTTCATTATCATGATCCCAAGTAAAATTATTTAGATTCTTCAATTCTTAGAAAGATGAGAAAAGTAAATGATATGAAAATACAAAACATATTTTTAAGAATTTAAAGCTTCTTCTATAAGCCTCATTGGTGGGTGTGAGGAAATACAGAGGGACATGAGGAAAAAATAAAGATGACACCAGGGCTAACATCCTTCTTCACAAATCAGGAAATTTAAATTTATGTTGGGTACTTTGGTATTCTTGAGGTTGAGGTGGGGTTGGGTAGCAAGTTAGACATGATTCTTAGAATGTAATCATTTTTGTCTGCTTGTGGCCTGGCCCTAATACTATAAAACAAGTTAAATATATGACAAATATTCTCTCTCTTTTCAAATATAAGTTGAAATAAATCCACCCAGAATATCAAGTAAACCCTCTCTCTAAATCTTTCCATCAAAAAAACCTAACTGCTCTATTTCTTTTCCTATCCAGCAAAAGTTTTCACAAGTTAAAGTTTCTGTGCCAGAAACACACAATTTTTTGGCCTAATACTAAAGTCACGGGTTTTCTTTTTCTGCCTTTTTTTCCTTTTTCTTTCTTTACCTCCGGAGTTAGGAATCTGAGGTCCCCCACCCCATTTTAAACAGCAAATTGCAGATCATGCAAAAGAGAACTGTGGTCTTGATCAGACAGTTGAGTTTTCTCCATCTTTTAAAAAAAAAGTCTTTTCCCCAAATAAATTGAGTATGCAGAACTGGAACTTTTCTGACCACAAGGATGACTGAAGTGCTTTTTTTTTTATCATGGTAACAGGTACTGCTTGGGCAGAAGGCTTACCACAGAAACCTCAATCTGCCTGAGTCGTGACTTTGAGAGCGGGAGTGACACCAGGCAGGCTGAGGGGGGCGTTTGCTTGTTTGTTCAAACATATTTTCTGAATTACTTGTTTGTGTCAACTGCTTTGAGCTGATTTTCAGAGTAAAACCTTGTGTAGCATTATAATAATCGGAATAACTAGGTATGCTCTTCTAGCCAGGGAATCCAGCCTGAGAGAGGGGCTGGACCAACTCTGTATTCTGACTCCTCCTGCTATTCTCTAACAAGACTTTTGAAAGAAAATGCATCATAATTTGGAAAAACAATTTCTTTATGCCTTCTTCTGTTTGTTCCAGTTCCTTTAAAAGCAGAATTTTATGATGCTCAATCTAATTTCTTTTCAAGATCATTTATTAAATAAGAAGAGTGGTCTCCTGTCCTGAGATGTAATATAACTAAATGTGTACCTTTTTCGTAGAGTTAGTCTTTACGGCAGAGGTCTAAAGCACTGAAAATAAGGAACGGAATTGGAAACTCTGACATCACTTTAGCTGCAGTCCCGCTGTCTTAACTGGGGAGAAAAATATTAGGCCTTGTCCAACTTACCTTTCCCATGGGGTGTAAAAAGCACCCTATACAAAGGGAGACTGTGAAGCCCAGAGCTAGTGTGATTGCTTGCATGTTATTCATATACACGCTCCTTGTTGTAAGTGGGCGCTGGGTGAGCCCATTGATTCTAACCATATGGCTTCACGCAGAGGTGCATTGAGGAGTTTCCTCAAAGGTGTCCTACTGGCTTCCTGGGCTGCAGAAGAAAATGAAAAATCTGAGTTCTCCCATTATGAGATTTCATCCAGATGTTCATGAGGTTATATATTTACATACTAAGTCTCGGACTTTAAGGAAAATGACCGTTTTAAATCTTGGCTGACTTTTTGCATTTCTCCACTGGGTGGCGCCCAAAGGCCATAATACTGAAGACAGATTAGAAACTGAAAATCTAATTTTTAAAATATTTTAAGGGTGGATTAATTTAGAACTACTCTTCTAATCAGATTTTGAGCTTATAGCATCAAATGCCACTCAGTTTGTACTTGTGCTGCCTGCTGCACGTGATTGCTAATAATCCCACATCACTGAGAGTGCATAGAAACTTTTGAGATATAGTTTATCTATGCTGGTAAATTGAAATCTTTGGAGAATAAAATATTTTCTAGTCAATATATGGATAGAATGGTCAAATGATCACAATAATTTTTATACAATCAAGTTGGGTTTTTCCCTCCAACATCTTTCACAGTTTTTAAGGAAAATATTTCTTGCCCCAAATATCTTTCAAAATTTCAACAAAACATCCTTTCACTTAATAGTACTCTTTGGCTATGGTCCATTATTATTTTTTTTAAGTTTTATTGGAGTGTAGTTGACTTGCAGTGTATGGTCCATTATTAACAGCTCTTTACAAACTGCCCTGATTCTTTCTGGAGCTGGAATTTGGGGGACTCTATGGCACATTTGTTTCAGTTTAAGAGTCTTCAGCTATTGTGTGCTGTAGGAGCCGTTGACTGTAAACGGGAAATCTCAGGTAGAGACTTAGATTCTAATGGGGTGTAGCTAAGGTTCCTATTATATGTATGCTTCAATTTTTAGCCTGCCTAGTTGGTGTTCTCATCTTCCTTCTAATGTTAATTTCTCTGTCTTTTTGCTATCTGCTGTGCAAATCCTATTTTAGGTCTCTCTTGCCTATAGCAAGAAGCAGCATTCCTAGTATAGGTAGGGCACCCATTAGGGCAAATGCTTGCTGCCTCTAGGAGCTAGTTATATACCTCATATTTCACCATACACCTTTTATTACTAGATAGAGCCGGATATATGCGAAATTGTGAAGTAGATGATATTGTTTTTAGTTCTCTTTCTCTGAACTTATCTTCACATCACATGTTGTACAGTTGAGAAAACAAGAACATGAGTATAAAACCGACTGGGGTTAGAATGTTGATGCTACTATTTATGGATTGTGTGATACTGGATAATTTACTATCTCTGTATTTCCATTACTTAATTTGGAAAATGGGGACAGTAGTCTCTGTAACTAAGGATGGTTTTGTATATTAAGTTAGATGAAGCATACAAAGCACTTCATGGTTTGGATTATGCTAACTTCTCAATAGATGGTAGCTATCATCACCAAGGATAAGCATTGAAAAAACCTAACTCTATTTGTATGGCATTGTGATAGACTGAGGTGAAAAGATTGTAAGATCTGTGCAGTCTAGTTGAGATAATCATTCATTTGTTCATTCATCAACGAATAATTATTAAATACCTACTATATGAAGGAATTGTTTTGATGGTGATATTATAGCAATGAACAAAAGAAAAGTGACCCTTGCCCTCATGGAACTTACAGTTTGGTGGAAGAGATGAGACAAGGTCTAAACAAAAGCATATTATTGGAATAGTTTTTTAAATCACAGTAAGTTTCATGAACAAAAAAATACAGAATAGTGAGAGCTCAGATATCATCTGGGGTCACCTGTTCTTTTGAATTAAAAAGAAATATTGATCAGAACCTCTTTTGTCAGTTTTCTGCAAAAACTTATATCTTCTTCATGGTTGTACAGAGTCCACCATAGTCACTCTTTTTCTGATTTCTTATTCTTGTGAAAATATTTATTTCTCTGTGATCTTAACTCCTGTAGTGTTTTTCTTTTCCCTCTCATGAATTAAGACAGATTGCCCAGCTTTTCTAACACTAGCAATGTTTTATTTTAAAAAAATTCTCTAATGCCAAATTGATAAGTTTAACTACTATTTATTAATGACAGTGATGGTGCAACTACAAGATTATGAAGAGATTCTCCTACTTTTTTTCTGAAAGAGGAAGTTTTTTCCTTTTCTATGTTATTATGAACTAGCATTGATCTTGGTGGAAATTTAATAAATGCTAAATGATAATGATGGTGATATGAATGTCTATATGCTTGATAGATAGGATATTAAAAGAAAAAGTAAATAACACAAACAAGTCTATTTTTTTCCCTTAAAAAGAAGTATAGGGATGTGAAAGTAGCCCAAAATATTTTCTTATGATTAAACTTCAATTTTTTGTTCTTGGAGCTAAGTATCAGCAAATCATATTTCATTTGACTTCATGTCAGCAAGTAAATGTTTGTTTTGCAATGTTAACCTATATATTTAGTTATGAGAGAGTATGTGTTTATGATTCTCAGCTATATCCTTCAACATTCTACTCCTACTTATACCAAAATGCCAGCTTTATAGATTAAAAATTCCTGACCTGTTACTGGAACAGGTTTCCTCTTCCCCAGTCTGCCTAGCCCTAAGGGGCTTGCAAGCTAATGTTGGCAACCTACTTCTGGTAAGGCAAAATGGTGTACTTGAGGAGGAAAAATGTAGAGTGATAAACTTTATGCTTTCTGAAGTTTAGGCCATGTGTAAGTGCTTGGGGTTCTTTGAGTTGTATCTCATCTGAAGTTTTTCATGTCTACTGAAGTATTAAATTGCAACAGTTTGGGCTCTAACTCTGAAATTCTGAGTTCATTTGGATGCTATCAAAAGTATGCTCTCTACTCTCCACGAACTCTCATTTTAATAATCAGTAAAGTATAAAAATGGAATATACGTATGTGATAGTTCTCCAGAGATTTGGGGGGAAAAGATGTGCTCTTTGTGACAATATGACCTTGTAGTAGTTTGTCCTTAATCTTCCTTTGATCTCACTAATTTTTCTTCTCCCTAAATATATGACTCATCCAGAAGAAAATTGCTAGTGTGATTATGTAGTTTCTCTACGAGCAACATTTATTAGAAATAGAGACCAAAGAGAGATACTTTGTATAGGAAGTTTCTTGTCATCAATATTTCTTCAAAGTTTTCCAGGCATTCTGCTCAATACCCATCTCTCTTACCATAAAGTATACCTAATCTTTATAGCATCTCCAAAAACTAGCGAATCTCCCCAACTAATCCCATTCTTCACCACCAGCTCAGTTTTATTTTTTTCTCAGTATTTACAACTATCTGAAATTGTTTATTTGCATATTTTTTGTCTACGACAGTTAGAATGTAAGCTCCCTTCCAGCTGTTTTCCTGATAACAGTTCATTGATTGTGTTTTTTATTTCTCTTATCTACATTTGACCTACTTTTTCCTATTATAAGGAGAAATGCAAATGTCCTCAATAGATTAGGTTAAGGCAAAATACAAATTAAGAAATTAATTACAAGCAAATAGTGTGGCCCTGTATGATTTCGTCTATCTTCTTTACAGCTCTGTCCCTAGTATCAAGAATAGTGACAGACATGTAGTAAGACACTCAATAAATATATCATTAATGAATATGTTCCCAATTTATTAGACTAGATATAAAAGAAAATCATTCTGTTGTCTGAAGGCAGACCTGGGACAGAAATACAAATTTGCTGAACATTCAAGCTCATAAACTTTTTGTATGTCAGTCTGCCTCTGAACTTCATTTTGAACAGGAAGAACCAGTTGGTGAGGTAGAATTTAGCAGAATCTTAAAGGGAAAATTACCATATCATATGAGTTGACTATAGCCAAAGAAGTCTCAGCAAGAAATGAATACCCGAGTTTAGGCAATAGGATTTCCAGAAAGTTCAGATAAAATAAGTTTGAAAAAATGGCCTGAGGCTCTGAAAGAGAAGATGGCTGAAAAGAGATGGGAGGCTTTCAAAAGCACATCATGTGTGCACTTAACCCTGTCAAACCATTCCATTGTACTCTTAGTATTATATTTTCTTTCCTACTAATGCTCATTCTCTCAGAGCATTGTGGCATAATTTCCCTTTAGCATAAACTTCTAACAATCTTCTAACTCTCAGATGGTGATCTTAACTCATATTTAATTGGAAAATAAAACAAGATTAATCAGACTGTAGGAAGATAACTGTCTCCAGAGATTTGTAGCTCCATCTAATGGATGATCCAGAGGGCTGGTCTGGGGTTAATAGAAGTTACAAAGAGACTAAGTTTTGTTTACTATGTAAAAAAGTTGTGCCCAGGTGACTGTGAGTTTTTAGTGAAGTACTGGGAGGAAGAAGGTAGGCACTATATTTCTGCACTCGTGTGTACGAAAAAGAACCAGATTCGTGTCATTTTACAATACTTGGGTTTGAAACTACATATGACACTTGCAATAGTCTGATTAAACCCAAATTTCTAACTCTAAAGGTGGTATAGAGAGCAGTTACTTTATCTTCTAAATAAGTGGATTTTAGAGAAAACAGACTCTCCAAAAATGAATAAAAGAAAAGCAGTTAATTTACTTAATGCTGCCTACAAGCCAAACTTACCTGAAGGCATGGAAGATAAGATTCTTAGGCAGGGAAGTATTAAGGGTTTAGGTCAGTGGAGATGGGTGAGGGCTGGAGGAGGAGGCGTTCTGTTAGTAGAGGGGTGGAGGACAGAGGTTGATGTCCTAGCAACCATGGTTTATGTGAGAATTTCTGATTCAGCTTTTTCAGGTCACAGTTCTACCAAAAGATTTCAGTCAATGACATATACATGCCCTGCTACCTCAGGTGTCTCCAAAGTAATTCCTGGGACTCTTCCCTTGTGAAAGGGACTGGGATTCAGTCCATGGGTTATCCACTCACAGTTCTTTAGCATTTTACTGCTAAAGGCAATCATAGTCTTATTCATTCATTGACTCATTTATTCATTCAGTGAATTTGTTGAGTACCTGTCTCTGCTCTAAATGGAGGGGATACAGCAATGAAAATAAAAAAATAACAAACTTCTCTCTTGAATCTTGCATTCTAATGAGTGAAGGCAGAAATTAAGTAAGATCAAGTGCTACATAGCAAAGTGAGCTATGGACAAAAATAATGTAGAGAATGGGAGTTAAGCACGTCTGATGAGGATTACAAGTTTACATAGGAGGGTAGAGAGTGTGATATTTAAAGGAAAGGCTGAAGGCTTAGGGAATGGGGGTGAGAGAAAAAAGGGGCATAGAAAGTAGTTAAGCATACAGATATCCTGACAGAAGGCACAGTAAATTCAAATCCTCTAACCAGGGCTTCATTGGTGTGTGGTCTTTGCTGTTGCACGAGACTCTTTGCACAACAGCCACACCATCTTGAAATTCTTAATAAGAGTTGAGCAAGGAGTCCTGCATTTTTGTTTTGCCAGTCCTGTCCTTAAGGCACTGTAGAGGAATAGTAATGAGGTGACCATCATTAGGGAGGAGTGAACAGGAGGGGGAGCAGTAGATGTCAGGGATATAGTGAGGCAACACACCTTATATGACCTTGAATGACCTTGAATAATGTTTCAGCAGGAACACTAACTGCTGTGTTGAAAATAGAATGAAGGGATCAAGGGTAAAAACAGGGTGATCAGTTTTAGGAGCAATATTGCAATGAAATCTCAGCAAGACTTGATGGTGGGGTAACATCTGGTCCTAAATTTAAAATACCATTGCATTGTCCTGTTTTTAATTAAGGGCTTATAGGTTTCAATGCATTTAGATGACATTTTATGGACAAAAGGGAGAAAACCTTGTTATAAAGTGTCATTTGCTTGTAGGATGTAAGCCCAGAAAAAGGATTCTTTCATGTCAATGTACCACTTATGACCTGTGATCTAAAAGTCTTATGCATATTTTAAAAAATGCCTTATAAACTATATGACGTTATTATGTTCATTATTATAATTGAGGAGTTTGAATTTGATCTGTAAAGGCTCTTTCCAGTTCTTGTTTTCTTTGTACATTGTCTTTTGTCATTTAATACTATCTGAAATCTGATTTCACTTTACTTACTCTGGCCCCAGACAGATTGGGTCTATTTTCAATTCATGTTTAATTTTGAGGGTTGTAGGGTTGTCATAGTTTTACATTTTTATATACAACTATATATATTTCATCTATTAAAATCAAATGAGATAATGTATATAAAGATACTTTGGAAAGCCTAAATCACCCAATAAATGCAAGAGATTAAGTAGCATATTAGGAAGATTGTACTTTAAATCTGTTTGAAATAATTTGTTTGAAATCTTGCTTACATTTTCCAGCAATCTGACAGAACTATATACTCGTTTACTATAGCTAAGACATAGAACTTGCTTTCATTTTATGAAATTAAATTTTTGGAGAAGGATTCACTAGCAATTTTCTACATAGTGTAAAGATTGTTCTTCTGATATTGGCACTTGTAGGCTGTTTAGAATTTTCCTGCCAAATGTGCAGTTTCTTGACTTTTTTCAGTTGGTGGGAGAGAATTTTCTGTGCTCACAGTTGTTTCCAACATTAGACTTCTATTTACAGGCATGAAAATAAGCTTTCCCCCCCCCCCAAAATGTTACGTTAAAGTACTCATTCCCTGGGTCAAGTTGTTGGCTATTAAAAATTTGCTTACAAATTTATCTATGTTTTTATGATCCAGACAGTGATGCAATTTTAGATATACTTCTTTTGGAAGATGGCCATCTTTGCAAAGGTCAAGTCCTCCATAATTGCTCTTGATCCCGGCTTCAAACATCAAGTATCAGCTCTTACTCAGATCTCCCTTTTCAGTCCTCCCTAAATTCCCAGATTAGGTCACACCCCTTTACTGCCCTCTGCTCTTCCTCCAGGACATTTGTCATGATTAGGTTGATATTTTTTTTGTTTATCAGCTGTCTCCCCCACAGATTCTGAATTCATTTGGAGCAGAGACTGTGCTTGTTTGTTCTCCCAATTCTATAACATTACTTGGCAAATTGGAGGTACTGTGCATTTGTTCATTGAATAATTAACACTCAGGCACCTGTTCCCAGTGGGACAATTGTACTAAAATTTTTCAGAATAAGATAAAATGTAAAAGATATTAAGAGTCATGGGGTGAATAGTGATGAAGTAGCAAATTTTACCTTGAGTTTATTAGAGATAAAACATAACTTTACAGTTACACTTTACTAGCTTAATTATTCAGTATTGGTTAGATTACGTCACACTAAAAATCCATCTCCCAAGTGTTAACCTGTGTCTAGGGAGATCACTGGGATAATTGCTCTAGAAAGCTACTCAGGGACCCCTGCTAACTGATCCCACTGTGTTGGGACACATCATCGCAAAGCATGGTTTCCAGAGTCCCTGAAACAGGGAAAGAGAGGGCATGGGGAACTCACAGCCTCTGTTAAAAGGTCTGGACCGGAAATGACAAAAGCCACTTCTACTCACAGCCATTTGGCCAAGGCTTGCCCATGGCCCTGCTGGGGGCTTGAAAGTTGTCTTTTATGTAACTGAAAGAGAGGCAAAGTAGATGTGATGAGAACTAAAAAATTTTACTGCTATACTAGGTAGTGTTTATTTCAGGTGTTAGAATGAAGAATTACATATGTGATAATAAATAGGTAAGCAGATAGCTCATTCCTATAAAGCAATAGGACTCGATCAGAGAATATCGTCTAAAAGGGAAAGTGCCTTGAATTAACTTTATCAGTTGAGTCCCAACCATCATCTGCCAGAGACATTGCCAAATTGTTGAAGACCTCCCCGCCTCCCTCCCTCCCTTCCTCTCTTTTTCTCTCTTTTAAACGATAAATTTGAAGGCTTGAAATGTATGCATAGCAGCATAGGTCATTAAAAAAAAGAATAAAACCAACTCTCGTTTTCTTTTTTTTTAAAGGATTTTATATTTAAGTAACTTTCACAGGTTAAAAACGTGAGTGGCAAATGTATACAAAAATTATGAAATGACAATACTTGATAAAATCAGTCACCCTGCTTTTGAAAATACTTGAAAGAGCATGGTATTATCATAGTGAAGGCTGTGACTAGGATTATGAAAATGGGGGAAGTATTACAAAGTAAAGTTGCACATAAAAATGGGAACATAAAATTTTTATAAAGAGCCTTGCACTGAGTCTACATAATCAGTTTTGACATTTTAACTAATTTTCGAGCTTACAAACTACTTATTTTTCAATTTAGTCAAGTAACTTACTAATAACAAGTGTGCTTAGCCAAAGTAGTTAGTAAAACTAAGAAAAATAGTCAAACTGGTGGAACATATAGTTTTAAGCTTCAAATCATATCTAAAAGACTGTGACAGAAATGAGTGTGACCAAAAGTTGTTTTGGTTTGGAATCCCTGACCCCATTTTGGTGTAAATGTTATAAATCTACATATTCTGGATCAACTTCTCACAGGGATGTCTTACTGAATCAGACTAACTGAATTTTTTAGCCACGTTTGATTCCACCACAATTACACACGTACAGACTAGGCATAAAAGCCATATTAAAACGTTCTCACATGAAAACCAACAACTGAAATCAATATAAAAGTGTGTACGCATTTATATGGCAAATACATTTATGTTTTAGAAATCCACATTCTGGGAAACGTAGTTTGGCTTACTGGATCATCCTAATTTCTTTTCTATGGAAGGAAGCTTTACATCAGATTATAACATGGATTGTCAAGGGAGCTTTGGCAAACTTCAGCAAACCCTATTTTGCTTAACGTTTAGCCGTTTATTGACAATGTATCCTGTATTACAGGTTGTAAGTAAATATCTTTTGAATTAAGATTAATACCAATTTAACATCAATTTGACACCTTGCTTAGTTTTTTTTTTCATATTTCTATATGGAAAACTTTCTGTAAACAGCAAAGCAAATTTGTTTTGATTGAATACTAGTTATTAATGTCTATAGTATTATTCATTCAGGTGTTTATTGAGCACCTATTAATGCCACTATTCTAGAACTTTGGTTTAAATCAATTAAACAAGATTTCTGCCCTCATAAAAGGGGAGGGGAACATATGTTAACAATTGTAAGTAAGGAGTCTATGTGATGTGCTAGAAAATGTGGCATGAAGGTACCGAAATGTGGATGGGACAGGTTAGATCTCATTGGGAAGGTGCCATCTGATCAGCAACTTGAAAATGTTGTGGCAGCAGCTGTGTAGTAATTTGCAGAACATCATTTGAAGTAAAGGGAAGAACAGAGCAGAGGTCCATGACTGGTGTGTGTCTCCTGTGTTTGCAGAAAAGCAAGGAGGCCCATGTGGCTTGAGCCCAGTAAGGGATGGGGGGAATGGTAGGAGTTGAGGTCCAAAGGGGAAAACAGGGACCCAAGACTGACTTTCACTCTGAATGAAATGGGGAAACTTCACAGGTTTTGAGCAGAACAGTGACATGATCTGAGTAGTGATTAAAATAGTCACTAGCTGCAAGGGCAAGAGTAAACTAGAAGAAAGGAGATCAGTTGTCTGGTGATGATGGCTAAGAACAGGATGAGAGCAGACTCGGTGATGAGAAGTGGTTAGATTCTGAACATACTTTGAAAATAGAGTCAACAGGATTTGATAACAGATTGAATAGAGACAACAGGGGTTGGGAAGGGGAGAGGAGGAGAGAAGAGAGAGGACAGAGGAGAGGAGAGGAGAGAGGAGAGAGAGGGTAGAGGATAGAGAGGAGGGAAGAGAGAGAGGAGACAGAGAGAGAAACCAAAAAACAGAGGAGTATGCCTTCAAGGGTTTTGGCCCATGCAGCAGAAAAGATGCAGTTGTTTGGTAAAAAGAGCTTTGGGTGAGGGTGATGATGAGGATAGAGGGTTTAGTTTTGGACTTGTTGACTTTGAGGTGACTTACACATTTTGTGTGGAACATTGAGTAGTTAGTTGGATTTAGGAAGCTAAAGCATCAGAAAACAGACATTCTGATTAAACACTATTTGGAGAATTCAAGACGTTAAGAACTGTTTTAGAGGCATTTATGTGATTTCAGTTAAAATAAGAAACTATTTTCCCTTCTGTCGTATAGTGTATTTTATAGCTGTATATATATCCCACATGACTGTTTATAGGCTTGCTGGTGGGAAAATAGCACCATCTTGTGGGTAATAATATGCACATATCTTTAGAAAAGCTATGTGAAAATGTACATTATCCTGCATTCTAAAGGAATTTAATTCTGAAATAATTCACTAATACTTGGAAAGCCACACAAATTTTACGAGTATATTTGGACAAGGCTGTGTTTATGAGTTCCAGAATAACTAACAAAACCAGTAAGTCAGTCAGGCAGCTGAATAATTCAAATAAATATCAATTGAGTAAATTATCTCAATCTTCTAAGGACTCCGAATAATTACGTAAATTATGTCAATAGTAACTTTCTAAAGCAGGAGATGAAGTAATTATATATGCATATATGTTTAATTTATGAAAGAATGTAAATTCTGTAGTCTAGACAGACTTCTATCTATAATTCATTCATTTATTCATTCTTCAAATAGCTTTCAAAAACATTTTCTGTATATGCATTATACAAGGCCCAGTGAGAAACCAAAGAAATTATATAAATGAATATCTCTGTCCTGAGGAAACTTACTATCTAAATGAACTTACTACCTATTAAAATGCAAGGAACATTAAAATTTGCAAATCGTAACAGAATAAGTACACAGTAGCTATTTATGAGTCAACATATTTGTTTAAACTAGTGGTTTTCCAATTGAGTTAATTGGAGTTGCTTTAGGCATTCTTCAACATTTTATCAAAAGATGGGAATGTGTGTAGTAGAGTTTACTTTTGTTGTGTAAATGAGCAGATAAGACATATTATTTAAAATACTATATTAGGATACAAATTTTATGACAATTTGTTCTCATCTTTTCACTTTACTTTTATTGTTACACATGTATTTGCCTTGTTTAGAGAATATTTAGTCCACTACATACATCTAATGTAATTTTCCTAAGATGGAATTAAAAAAAATTAAAACAAATAAACAATCAAACAAACAGCATGTAACTTACCAAGCATCATACAGCTAATCCTGGCTCTTATTACTGGAAAAAAGAAATCTAGGCAGGATAAACCAAAAATGAATGAAGTATTTGCTAACAGGAGAGTGGAAGGGAAAGAGAAAGGGGATGAGACTTCTATGATTATACCTTTCTGTAAAGTTTTGATTTTGAACTATGCAAGTATTTTCCATATTTTAAAAAATACTACAGAAATAAACATGGTTGATCTTTGATCAGAGGGGGACAAAACCACTAAAAATTACATTGTTGAATGTTTGGGAATATTTCTAATGTAAGATGATTATTATTGCTTTAGTGTTCAATTTCTTGGGTATGATAATGTTGTGGTTATATAGAACAATGTCCTTGTTTTTAGGAGGTAATGGGTAAAATGCTTAAGTAATTAGGGGTAGAGTCTCATTATATCTGCAGTTTACTCTCAGATTTTTCTGGAAAAAAAAGACAAATCTCTATCTCTGTGTATGTCTATGTCTATACTTTTATCTACATTTATATCTATGCTTGAAGCAAAATTTTATCTAATTGGTGAATTTAGATTAAAGGCATGTGAGAATTCTTCTGACCTTTTAATAGATTGGATATTTTTCAAACTAAAGAAATTAGGGTAAAAATGCTCTCATTTACCTCATCTTTTTAAATAGGCTATAAAAATACACTGATAATTGAAACCAATATTCACAAAGTGTTATGTTATTTACTCAAGCTCACAAAGTTAAAATGTGATGGGCCTGAGGTAGGAATCCAGACTTGACTCTCAGCGCTTTGCCCTTGCCTCGCCGTGATGTTGCCTTCACAGAGTTCTTCATCACAGTCTTCCAACCAGCTTGGGGAATACTCATTCCATTTCTTTAAACTCCTGATCTCAACTCTCTTCTGGCTTTGAGTTCTGACTTTGACTTTTTGGCTTTATCAATTCTCAAGGCACTTTTTAGTCCATAAAATAAGATATTTGAATGAAAGGAAAGTTTAGGCTCCAACTTATTCTAAGATTTTAGGCTTTCATGGATTTTAAATATTCTTCATCTCAAGTACAGAAAAATAAGATATGATATAATCTGTATATATGATTTTTAAACCTGAAAAACCATAAAATGCTTTTTGAATTAACAACATATAAATTTAAGTTCACTAAGATTTAATAGTATATGTAATGTTATATTCTGATTATTTGAATATTCTCATTCATATATACTCACTTATTCACTGCATACAAATCTGTAATTTTTCTAGAAATTTTTGCTTTGGATATACCTTTTTATATTGGAATATTGAAAATCGAAGAATTCCATTATTGGAATTACAAGTAGATTTTTAAGTTTTTGTTTAAATAATTCAGTAATTTAAAAATTATTTTCAAGTAATTTATCTGTGAATGGATTTCTTTCCTCTTTCGTGATTCCTACCCTCTATCTACACTTGGCAATGAAAGTCTCATTTACTAGTAGAGAAAATTCTGAAAATGTTTACTTTGTTTTTCTTGCTAGGATAACCATTTCCTTTACATTAATTAAATTTAGCAAATCTGCCTTACATTCCACCTTGCTTTAACAGAAGAAAGCATTGAGGAATGTTAGAAGGAGGGGAAAGGTATATGTAAACAACAAAAAACACTCAACAAATTCAATAAAGTATGGACACAAATGTTTTGATATAATAAATTGAGATCAGTCTAATTTGGGTGAGGGAAATTTTATGGACTCTGTAAAGACAATATGATTTATGGGTCTGTGTTGGACAAATTCCAATGCAGAATTTTCTCAGTTTGTAAAAATCTAGCTCAAAAAAATTTGATGACACCAATGTTCAGAAAATAAGAAAGTTGTTGATTGGTACTAGGAAGTAACTAAAATTACATATGTCTATTTATTAGCTAGGATTCATATCTATATTAGAGATATGTCTATATATTATTGTCAGTATATGTAATAGAATATCCTCTACTATATCAGGCTACTATATATATTTAATATAATTTAATATAATTTAATATGTTCACTTGACATTTATTCAGCATTAGCTATGTACCAAGAACTGCCCTGGACAAGTTGATATAAAATAAATGAAATGACACTGTTAATACAACAAAGTGGGAAAGAGAGATTTTATCAAGCTGCACATATTGGGACTCACCCTCCCCTACTCTGCAGATTTTGAGCCTCCTCACCCCTCTATTGGCCACCAGGGTTTTCCCTCTTGAAGCTACTTGAAAAATACTGTAGCAAAAAAAAAGAAATCGAAACATTCTGGTTATTATACACTCTTTCTCAACAAAGGTCTGTTATTTTCAGGTGTTTCATGGGAATCCGTAATTATGGGTATTTTCATCGTATACTTAGGAATGAATTTCAGACTTTTCTTGATGGCAGCTTTGCTCTTAAAATTCTCAGATGACCTTTTAACTTAGTTCAAATACAGAAAATGTGAAGTTAAATAGTATTGCTGGTTAAAGCCACTGCCATTTTAGCCTACTTACTGTTACCTTTCCTAAAGCAGTCAAATTAATTTTTTAAAGGAATAGATAAATAGCAAGATAAGTAATACACAGAAAATGGCAGAAATCTTGACATAGGAGGACCTTTCAGAAAAATGAGTCAAATAGATTTTTAACAATCCTAGTGGCACAATTATGCCTTTAATATGTGATACAGCAAATATATTAAGCAAAATTAGGCAAATAGATTTAATTATAAGTCATTTCTGGAAAGAACACATGATGGTTGCCCTCTTTTTTTTTTTTCATTTACACAAATGACTTTCATACTATTTTAAAGTGCTTAATTGCTTGGCAAAGTGATTCTCTTCTGTTTCTCTGACCTCTTCTGTGGCATTCCAGTCAAAGGGATTAAGTTAAAAACTGTCAGATAAATGTCTTGAAGGGATTTCAAAGTAAACCTCAACAAAGATCCAAAATCAAAGCGTTGTGATTATAAATTAGTACTTGCATTTATTCAGTTTCCAAGACTATAATTAAAAAGAGGG
Organism: Hippopotamus amphibius kiboko; assembly: GCF_030028045.1. Taxonomy (NCBI): domain Eukaryota; kingdom Metazoa; phylum Chordata; class Mammalia; order Artiodactyla; family Hippopotamidae; genus Hippopotamus; species Hippopotamus amphibius. The sequence goes on along the minus strand of NC_080192.1, from coordinate 33,876,116 downwards.
GTTCAGGCAGTTTAGTTGCATATTGAATGGCAAATAGTCTAAAGAAAAATAATCTAAGAACTCTTGAAAGATACAAGATGACTCTCAAAGCAGTACTTAAAATATAGCTCATTTGTCTTCTCTGTTTCCTTCAAAGATACTGTCTCTATACCATCTTCGGATATGGTTTTGCTTTCTGGGAGGGGCAAAGTCATTAATGCAAAGGCATTTATAATCCTGATCTCCTCTACCCTCTAAGGAGTGTGGATCCTGGCATCTCTTCCTTTTCCCTTGAAATTCACTGTGTGCAACACAATTCATTGTTTTCTGTTCACATACGTCCCTCCTTTAGTAATTCACACGTTTGTAAATAGTATCATTTACCTAGTTGTGTAATCTAAAAGTTTTAGAACCTCTTTGGATCTTCCTTCTTCCTCATTCTGCAAGTCCAATTCATGACCATCCCTCTAATTCGGCCTCCTAAATCTCTTTATCCCATGACCACTGTCTGACTTCAGACCCTCATCGTCTCTTTCCTGGACCATTTTAACTAGGCTTATATTTGGTCTCCACTTCAAGTGGATTGGTTGTCTACATTACCACCAGTTTTCTTTCTAAGACAAAAATCATATTCCTCTCCTAACTAAACTTAAAGAGATGCTACTCATTCTACCTGAAATTTACTTTACCAGCCTTCCCCCCAGTCTATCTTGACTACTCTTCAGCCAGACTAAATTTATACAGTCTTCTTCATTATTGTGTACAGTCTGTTCCTCAAACATGCCTAAGCACGTTCCCACCTCTGGGTCTTCTCACTTACCCTTCTTTCTTGAATGCGTTTCTCCCACATATACTGCACATAGATTGCTCTCACTTCAGGCATCTTCTCAAATGTTTCTTTATTAGAGAGGCCTTCCTTGGCCACACTGTCTAAAATATCCTCCCTAGAATATTCTTTATTCTCTTACTGATTTCTTTTACTTCTCTGCACTTCAGGGCCCTTCTCACCAACTAACATGTTATGTTTTGTTTATTAGTTTGTTTCTTTTCTACTACTAGAATTTAAGCTCCTTGAGGACAGGGACTTTATTTTGTATTTTATCCCTGCAGCAAGAACAGTGCTTGTCTTGTGGTAAGTGCTCAAAACATATTTGCAATGAATGCATAAATTAAGTTCTTTTCAGTAAGCTAAATGTGTTCTCCCCTGTTATATGTCCGAATAATTAATTTTTCTAATCAGGCCAAATTCAAATTCATTTTCCCTAAAACACCATTTCTTTTACTAGAAATACCTAATTGCTCCACCTTCAAAGTTACTGTTGCACTTTGTAAATAACTATTTCACCATATTGTTGGTAGATGTTTGTTGTATTGAATATGTGTTTTTCCCATTGCTGACTAGAATGTAAAATATTAGAGGTGATGGATCATATACTAGGGGCTCAAAAATACTTGAATAATTAAATTGATTATTGAATGGACTATAAAGTAAAAACAAGTACTACATATAAATAAAATTTAAAATAATTTTCCTTCTTTGAAATATTAAAACTGCTTTTCTTTCTTTCCCTCTGGATAGTCAAAATCACATTTATAGCACATATACTTACAGTGTTGTATCTTTAAACACAGAAATATAAAGGGGCCCTGGGAGATTGGCATACAAAATCTACCTTCCTTGAAAGATCTCTATTGCCAATAAAGAAGAATTATACTATCTTTTATCTTTCTGGATCTGATTGAAATTTTTTAGAACTGTAACAATTTAATCTGGAGTTTGAAATTAAGCTTCTCTCCTAAATTGTTAAGTTGTTCAGGAAAGCACCTCCTGGAAGATTTTAAATAACATAATTGCCTAACAATTACTTTGAGCACACTGAACAATTTTCTTTCACTGAGAAGAAACCGAGTACTTGAAAAAAAAAAAATCACTGAGCTGTAACATATTGGAATAACAGTACAAAAACATAATGGCCAGAATTCCTTTCTTTTTCTCTGACTTGCCAAATAATCTGAATAAGTCACAATTTTCCACTAGCTACAATCATAGAAAAATCTTAATTCTCTTCATGGTTTTATAGATCACAAAAATGAACCCTAAAGGAATGGAGTCATAAAGAAATGAAAAGTTTCTTCTAATAACTTTATTGTTTAACTCTTAAATTAGGCTTAAACTCACAACCCCTGATCCCCAATATTTCTGTTGGAAATTTTTAGAGCTCTATCTGTGGTCTGCACTGACATCCTAGTATTACTCAAATTTTTACTTGTTTTCTAAAATTGGAAGTCCAGCTCAGTCTGTGGGTTGGGATTGCTATGACAATGAACTTGAATGTTTTTCAAGTCTTCTCTTGGTAGTAGTTGGTGCTTATTCTCTGTCTCCAGGGTAGTAGTCAGTGGCAGTGCCTTGATTTGTCATCGTGTTTGGAGAGACTACTTTCACAAACACTTTATTGTAAAAATTTTAATTTTAGAGACAGCTACTTTTTCACTTTTATCTATCTTGTGAAAATGGAGTTTGACTTTCACCATTATTAAGGATTGCACTTTTGTGGCTCAGATTTCCTGCTGTCAGACTAAAAAGAGTTGTCAGAATTCATTCCTGTTTGGTCCTTCATTTCCCAAGCTTCCAGTAGATAAATGGAATGATATTTAAAACTAGGTCACTTATTTTCAATTTTGGAACTTTTTTTCCCTGCCTAATTGATGAGTCAAATTTAAAGTAAGCTGTAAATTTAGAAAACTGTAGTAAATTAGTTGTAGTCTCAAGTAACCAGTTTTGTGGCTCTTTGCATTGCATTGAATGAACTTTAGACTTAATAAAAATTATTTTTCTGATGTCAATACAAGTACCAACAACAACAGTTGATATTTATGAGCACTTAACGTTTGTCAGTAACTGTACTGCATACTTTATGTGCATTATTTCAGTTATTTTAACAACTATGACATAGACCCTGTGATTCCATTTTATAGAAAATCTTGACATTTATAGAGATTATATAATTTTCTTTTGTTCATACATTTAATAAGTGGTAGCTTATAATTGAGATTCCATCCCATTCCATGGGATTTGTTATATGTATTCATAAAATAACATTTACAATAATGCTAAATTGTAATTTCAGATGTATTTGAAATAACTGTATCATAGCAGATGATCATAAATGAATATGGAAGCATTAGGTAGACCTATCTCAAAAGGAGAACTGAGATTATTCAAGCATTTAATTAACCGAAATTGTGAAATTTCTTTGTAGGCTTTAAAAAATATCAGAAAAGTGATACCATATTAAAAGTATGGGTTTTTATTATAAACTTATATTAGAAATTATAACATTGTATTTTATATCAAGACAGTAGTAATAATTTTGTTTGAAATTGTGAAGAATTTTATTACATGACTCTTTCTTTAATAATAAAATAATAGTAGAAGATGGTAATCTTTCTTTGTTTTAATCTTAAATAATCTTAATTATTTTAACTCAGTAGTTATTAAAGATCCCATATAAGGATCAGATCATACCAGTATCATAAGTTTGATTTTACCATGTTCAAGAGAATGGCATTATATGTGGAAAACAACTTGAACACATTTTGGTGAAATGAATAAATGATTTGGAGGAAATCTCTGATTAGAAGTTATATGTATTTCAATACTACAGATCATGGGACTGTAATATATAATTCATCAAACTTGGAGATTCTTTTAGGGCTCGTTCAGTTTTCAAAAAATAAGAAAGAATACTTACTGCATAGCAGGAGAGAGAAGTTTATTTCTCAAGTTCGTCTGTAAGTAGAGCAGGAAACATCTCAGCAGGTCTTAGGAGAAACGCAAATGTGAGTCAAGGTCCGGGATAATTCTGGAGACTTGGTTTTTCCCTGACAACCCCTATTGTCTTCTTAGAAGTAGGTTTCTGTTGTTCCCTATAAGATCTCTGCCACTGTGTGCAATTGCTTAGCTTCCCTCTGTTTCAGCGTTTACCGTTACTGCTTCTACCATCCAAGAGCCTTTGCTGTCTTTTGTTCTGTCCATAGCTTTGACTCACTCATGACTTCTCCTCCATTAGGACACGCTCAGCTGTGGTAGCATTGGCTTTGGGGATCAAATAATTCTTTGTTGTTAGAAGGAGGCTGGTCTTGTGCATTGTAGGATGTTTAGCAGCATCCCTGCCCTCTGTGCGCTAGATGCCAGAAACACACAAGTTGTGACAACCAAAAATGTCTCCAGACATTTTTAAATGTTCTCTGGGGCACAAAATCACTCTGTGTTTCAATCCCTGACTTACACTTAAGAATTTCTTCCTATGTGTTCTATGTCACATTCTCTCTGTCTTTTGTCTCTCTTTGTCTCTCATTACTGTCTCACATTTAAACTCACTTCCAAAGAAAGAGAGCTTCCTAGAAGGTGACATTTATTCAACCAACATGTTACATGGTGTTTCCATCAAAGTTAAGTAATAACTTCATCCTAAGCTCTTAAGGGATGCTAAATAAACCAAATTAGAGACAAAATTTCCCTTTATTTTGCTAGTGTTTATAATAATTTATTTTTATAAACTCAAGGGGTCTTGCAGAAATAATATCTTTAGTGGTGAAGGAAAATTTATTTAAAGTTCAGTGATTCCTTCATGTCTGCTTCTGCTTATATATTTTTAAATCCAAGTAAAATAAAATTGACTACTTTTAAATATGATCTTAATGTGGTTTAATTTTTTTTCAAAAGAAATTTTATCCATCTGCCACTTCTATCAATATATACATATAGATACTATACTTAAATGAATAATTTATATTCCAGAATGCCTAGTTTGAAATTCAGATTGACACTTACTAGTTGCATGACCTTGGGAATTTACTTAACCCATTTACACCTTAATTTTCTTATTTTTAAATGGGGATTAAAAATAATATGAACTTTTTAGGATTTTAAGGATTACTAAATGAGTTAATGTTTATTAAAAAAATTTCTATTAAATGCACAATCAAAATAATGAACATATACATTATCTTCAAAATTCTCTTTGTATATCATTATCTTGTTTTGTGGGTGTCATCATATAGCAAAATCTTCACATTGTATATTTTAAATAAGTTCAGCTTATTGTGTATTAATTATACTTCAATAAAGCTGAAAAAATTTGTCTATTAAATAAGTAAAAACATTTATAACATATTTATAATGATGTTTACTTGATAAAAATGGTTATTTCTAGATAGTGGTAGTCTATGTGGTTTGTTTACAGTTTAAAGTATTCTTAAATTTAATTAAACTGTTCTTTTCTGCATTGTTTAGATTTTTTGTAATGAGGATATAAGAATCAACGCAAACTTTTATCATAATTTCTTAGAGGGCAGCATTTTAATTATAACAATGTATTCAATATTCATTTAATTCTTCACAATTTGTCACTCTTTCTTAGACAGGCTACTGATATAATATTTCTCATCCAAATCTCTGAGCACTATTATCTATTGTTTTACATTTTGACAGGTATGCATCTCAGAGATGACTTACTGGGCCATCTCTAAATACAACTATGAAAACTCATTGCTTAACTTTGCCGTGTTTTGTATTTCTTCCCTGTATTCAGAAAAACCCAGAGAGTAAATGATCCCTTCCTTACATTTAACTTAATAGCGTGCTGCAATTTAGTGCATCGTTGCTTCCTGTCTACATAACACAACTGCTGCTAACCAATTTTGGCTTAGTAATTTTTCACAAAGAGGAAGCGCTAAATTCTTAAATTTCCTCTTAGCTCCTCTGCGTAAGATTCATTTTGTTTCTCTAGGCTTGTTTCTTTTTGTTTCCATAAGCTGTACATGAACATGACATTTTTTACTGAACCCTAAGTAGGCTAAACTTTATTAATTTCTGTGGCATAGAGATGAGAACATTTTTTTTTTCAAATGCACAAAAAGTGATCCTTTTATACTTGAAGTACAGGCAATTTGAAGATATTAAAAATGAGACTGTAGTTTATAGAACAAAAAATTTTACCCGTGATGGTATGGCTACCATTGGCATCATATACTTCAATGTTTTAATTTGTGCTTATGTTAAACAATCACTTTTTAAAGTTACTTTTGTTTTTTGTTACAAAAATGTATATTAATTATAAACATTAAGAAAATGCAAATAATTATTGTTTTATTCTTTCTCCACAATATTGGCAATACCAGTGCCTTCTTTTGTGTATGAACACAGTATATGGGGACCACAAGTGCAACTGATAAGAGTCTACTCTTTATTTATGAAATAAACAAACACAAAACAGTCTTAAATTTCAAATTTTTTGCCTTAGGAGTGGCTTAGAACCAGTGTATCTCAACTTCATTTTAAGCAACTATCTATTTTTTCAAAACATACCCTTTGACCAGCCAGTCCTTTCAGCAATAGCCCTGGCTCATTAAGGTATCATTTTGATTCCCTATATAATTCTGTTCATTTCCTTTCCACAATTACTTCCTTAACACTGTTCTTTCTGTAACCCTCTAGTTGTGTCTCTCCTACTGTCTTTTAAAGCTGCTTGTCAAAATTCTTACCCTGATTTTCAAAACTCGTGATCTGGCTTCTCTCTCTGACGTGAATCTCTGTCCGCTCAGATGAAGTCTCTTGGTTAAATGGGCATGCCACAGCATTCACTGTATTCTGTTTTTATTTTGTGTTATTTATTTATTTTTCCCTATGTTTAGATACCTTTCTTGTCCTTCTTAGACACTTTCTGGAAACTACTTTTGCTTTAAGGCCCATTTCAAGTTCTATTTTCTCTCATTATTCTCTGAAAACACATTTATTCTCATCCTAGTCTGATTATCTTTAAAATTAAGGTCTTAGAATTTAGAGGTGAAAGAACTTTAAGAGATCATGTAGTTCAACTTTTTGGTGAGGTCTGAAGAGTTTAAGTGAACTTGTCAGTGTCAGCTAACTCCTGCAGAGCTGTGATTAGAATTTACGTTTCCAGATTTTTATAACACAGGACAGTACTTTTTCCTCAGTAGCATGCAGTTTTGTTTGGATATTTAATCACACTACTTTTTTGTTTTTTTTTTCCAGCAAGGCTTTATTGGGGCTCCTGCTGCAGCAGGGGGGAGCGAGAACAAACAACAAGTTACCTTGCTTGCTTGCTCCCTGATGGGGGGCGAGCTTGTTCCTTATATTGGGTGAGGGTAAGGGTACACCTTTTGCCCACCTCTTAGGTGGTATTGTGTGCAGAGGGCAGGTCCAGTACCCTGCTTTTGCTCCTGGCTCTTCAAAAGTGGCAGTTGGGTTTTTTGGTCTCTTTGTATCTTTTGTCCAGAACTTGCCCTAACTGCATGCCTGCCGTTATTTTTAGTCCCATATAGCTTCTTTGTATTTTCTTGCTTGAGGAGATGTGTGTCCAGGGGCAAGCATTACAGCACTGTAGCAAAAGGTCCCAGGTCCTAGCCTGTCTCATACTCCCCTCTCCATGGAGAGACTCTACATCCTAATTCTTAAGGGGTAAGGGGTCGAAGGTCTCTTCTGAAACTTCTTCCTGCTGGACAGGGGCCACAGACCCTAACCTACCCTAGAGGTGTAGTAGTCCCTCGCTGACTATTCCAAGGACTGGGTCACTTTCTGCTGGAATGGGCTGAATTTCTTGAGCCATCATGAGTCTTACTTCAAACTGTTGGAGCCTAAAACACACAAATTTAACCAAAAGGTTAAACAAACAAGGGCTAAAAAGGAGAACAACAACAATAGCATTAAAGGGCCTAGAAAGGGAAGGAACCAGGTTAACTTTGGGCTTCCTTAACTGCTGACCAGACAAGGAAGGCGATATTGCCCCTGCCAAAATTATGAAGCCATTCTGCCTGGGTGTATATTTCCTTAATATTAACTTTTACCTCTCCTGTTGCATTGATCCAAGTGCATCAGGAAGTATTAGTTATTGCACAAACTCTGCCTTGTTCTGCCAGGAGGTAATCACGGCCCTTCAAGATTGTCAAGAACCACATCAGCCAAGGAAACAAGAGAGGGCCCAAGTTCTCTTAAGGCTTCAAATAGGAGCCAATCCACTGCATCATTTTACTTATCTGTTGATGGTAACTGTCTTTTGGATAGGTATCTCAGATCTTCCACTGGCTCACAAGTGTATTGTTCTTCTGTTGTGACCTGCAGGGTTTCTGGAGGTAAAAGCTTTAGTCTGGACACATGTAGCCAACTAGATATCCCTTGCAGTTTGACAGCAGTGGGGATGTTTAAAATTATCTATAGGGGCCCTTTCATTTTGGCAGTAGTTGGTCTTGGGGGGTTTATTTGTGAAGGAACTGCTCCTTCCTGTGTATTTTTGTGGGAGCTGGCAGTGCCTTGTGGGCATAGTCCTGGATTACTTTCTGAACTTGTCCTAGATTAATAATATATCTCAGGGCCTGGGTCATGTCCTCATCCAGTAAAATGTCAGTGGTAAGAAAAGGCCTCCCATAGGTCATTCAAATGGGTGAAGTCTCAGACCACTCCTGAGGGCTACACGGACCCTGAGGAGTGCAATAGGAAGCAAGCTGGTCCAGGGTTCATGAGTTTCTTGGTAGAGCTTTGCTAAGGTTTTCTTTAAAGTATGGTTCATTTTCTCTACTTTCCCTGAAGATTGGGGGTGCCAAGAAGTATGTAGCTTGTAGTCTATCCTTAGGGCTGTTGTGAGCACCTGTGTGATTTTGGCTATAAAAGAAGGCCTGTTGTCACTCTGGAGGGACTTTGGAAGTCCAAACAGAGGAATTATTTTTTTTAAAAGGAATTTACGGACTTACATAGCCTTTTCAGATCGGGTGGGGAAGGCTTCAAGCTATCCAATCACATACTACTTTTTGGTATTATTTTATTATCTCATTGCATGAATCTTGCTTTCCAGTTTGGTAGAAGCTTCTTGAAAATTACGCTTATACTTGTAGATCCTCCAAATGCATAGCCCGACCCAAGCCATGGAGCTGTTGTATGTGCGTTCTCTCTCCATCATCTTGACTTCCCTCCTTCTCTCTTTCTTTCTCTATTCTCTCTCTTGATTTCTGTATGTGGTACTCTAGTTCCAATTATAGACTTAGTAGATGTGTGTTAATTTATTTTTTTATTAAAGACTTCATTTTTAAGAGTAGTTTTAGATTCATATAAAAATTAAGGAGGTAGATACTAAGTGAAGTAAATCAGAAAAAGACAAATACCATATGATATCACTTATGTGGAATCTAAAATATGACACAAATGAATTTATTTGCGAAACAGAAACAGACTCACAGACATAGAAAACAAACTTACAGTTTACCAAATGGGAAAGGGGGTGGAGGAGGGATAAATTACAAGTTTGGGATTGGCACATACAAAGTATAAAATAGATAAACAATAAAGTCCTACTCTACGGCACAGGGAACTATATTCAATATCCTGTAATCATAATGGAAAAGAATATGAAAAGGGATATATGTATATATGTATAACTAAATAATTTTGCTGTACACAAGAAACAAACACAACAATGTAAATCAATATACTTCAATAAAAAAAGCAGGTAGAAATTTCCCATTTACCTCCTGCCCCCACACATGCATAGCCTCCCCCATTACCAAGACCCCCACCATAGCAGTACCCTTGTTACAATTGGTGCACTTATATTGACATGTTATGATCACCCAAAGTCCATAGTTTACATTAGAACATTAGGATGCACTCTTGATGAGATGTCACTTTTTAAGAGCTTTTATTGTGAAGCCTTTGTATACACACTATAAGTTCTACTAAGGAATTTTATGATCCTTTATAATTCTTTAGTTTTGACCAAAAATTAGATCATAATGATGTACTGAATGATCCTCTGACTCTCCTCTGCCACCTGAATTCTTATTGGTCAGATCCATCGGTTTCTTCCTTTTGCACTCCTTGGTGATAGGAAAAGCAGTCATCTATATGGGACAAGTTCTCATTTCTCCATCACCAAAATAAATCTCTTTGAGAGGCCACAAAGGCCAGAGTTCAGTGTAACAAAACTTTTTGCATGTTTTTAGGATCTACCTCCTTTTTCTCCTGGTCCATTACATACTACTTATTAGTTTAGTTTGTGTGTGTGGGTGTATGTGTGTGAAATTGTGACAAGCAGTACTCACTGTTTTCATCAGACAAGGTACATCTTTATAGATCCATCTGTAGGAATTTTGTCTCTCTTCTAACAGTCTCACCACAAATTCAGAACTAAGTCTATAAGACAGAACATGTGTGTGTGTGGTCGGGGGGTAGGTTGGGAAGTAGCTGCTATTAAGATAGTTGCGTGGAAACCACATGACTGGGTCATAAACTGCACTACATGAAGAGGGAAGAGGTTTGAACGTAAGGAAGTCTTACAGTGAATTGCTCTTTCACCAGGGAGCAGTCCCTCTGGAACATGAAGTTAGTAATCTAAACTGTACTCTGCTATTAAAACTACTCAGGCTTAAAATAAGTTGTCTTAGTCATTAATTAAATCATAAAACCACTGAATAAACTAACTGACATCTTTGTAAAATGGGGATTTAATTATAAATTTGAATCTTGGCAATGCTGCTTGAATGAAACTTAAAACTGTGACCATAAATGTGTATACTCAATAAAACGTAACCTTTCCAGTTATTAACAACACTTCCCTCACTTAAGGGGTTTCCTTTTCTTAAGCTGTTGGCACATTTGACCCACTCTCCAATTTATAGGACCTTGGGAGACATATGTACTTCTTTAAATATGGAGATGGCATTCAGAAGCCTCTCAAATGACTTATGACTTAAAACTTATGTTTAATAAGAATTTCAATTTGGTGCAATAAATATTAAGTAGCATCATGACATTCCTTTTCACCTGTAATTTAATTTGTTTTCTTCATTATGAGACCATAATGTTTATTAACTTTAGCGAAAGTGAATTAAAGAGAAATCTTGCTTGCCTGCTGCAATATCCCTTCTTAAGAACACTCTCTGCTGGGAAATGTACTGCCTTAGAAGAAATACTTTTGCACTGAAATGACCTGAGCCTAGCAGAAGACGCCACCTGTCCTAGTGTATGCTCTTCCCTTGGATATCTAATTCTATAGCGAGCCCTAAAAGCAACAGCTCTGTAATGCAGCCTGTCCTAAGGAATTGCTTAAATTAGCAAAAGCAGGCTAACTTTGCTAATAATACTCCCCAAAGCATATAATGGTTCTTGCATAATAGTTTTTTTTTTTTTTTCCACTTAGATTACCTGCTAGGTGAGCTATTGGATAGGATGTCCTTCTGAGCAGTCATTCAGGCTCCTAGGTGAATGGCGGTTCTTTCATCTTCAACAAATGTTTCCGCAGGTACCCTATGGCCCGCCATCCCCGTCAGCTTGAAGGGAAACGTACATTGATAAGATTGTGTGGTAAATTTTCATGGACTAATCTTGGTAGTAGTGCATATCATTTCTGCTTCCCCTTCTGTTGGCTAAAACTCAGTCACGTGGCCAAACTTAAGTACAAGGGAGGCAGGGAAACATGGTCTGGCTCTGTGTCCAGGAAGAAGAGATGCTCGTGGATTTGGGTGAGGACCTGGAGGTTTCTGCCACATCCATTCAAGCTCATTCAATTTCCACTGGCACAAGAAAGGAGTATTTTATCCTCAGATCTTAAGAAAGCTTTGGTCTTCTGAGGGGAGATCCGTTTAGGCCATTTCCTGGTTTTTAATTCAAGAAAGTAGACCTGAATTCTCTCAATGAAATTGGGGCTATTGATATCAAATACATGTATCTTCAAATAGATATAATTTGCAACAGAGATTTTATAAAATTTGTAACCATACCTTTTGTGTTTGGAAAATGTCAAGCGCTTCTATCTTTGTGTAAGCCTGTCTTCTTCTATCATATTCTTTACTGACAATTTTATGTCTAGGTAAAAAGTTCAAGGTCTGTAGAAATGACTTGAGCTTTTGGGTTTCAAAACTTGCCAGATTTCCTAATGAGATTTTTATTCTCCTTCATTTGAAAAGAGTTATACTGAAAAACTGGGATGCAGAGTTACACTGTTCCTGGGATGCAAAGGAATGACGTGTTAATGGAATTGGAGGCTTCAGTAGACTTCACACTAAGTTCAGTCTTAAATTATTCGAATCAAAATGGGTTTCCTAATAGCAATTTATGCCAAATTCATTTCCTCCTCTATCTTTTATTGTCAGTTGATTTTACTGACTTGCAAAAAAAAGGGGGTGGGGTGGGGCGGAGAATACTAAAGCTTAAAAAAAAGTTGCAGGACAGATCATCTACTGCTCCGGTGATGATTCTAGTCAATGAGCACTTCTGAATAGCACTTCTCTGTTGGAAGCAAAGGTAGCTGCTCCAGTTTCACTCCTTCTATTGGTGTAATTCCTCACAGTGATTCTCCAGCAGCTAAGGTTCTCAGTGCAGATGACCTCAAGAGGCCCTCTTGTTCTTTGCCAAGCTTGCTTCTGGTAGCTACACCTGTATACAGTTCTTTTAAGATGGTTTCTTCAGTGGGGCGACTAGGGATGGAGGTTGCTTGGGATGGAGAGTTCTCCCGGGGTGTGGGAATTTCAGTGCTAAAACTGGGAAATCCCTGGCAAAACTGGGATGAGTTGGTCCTCTTATCAGCGGCCTCCGACTTTTTTGGCACCAGGGACTGGTATCATGGAAGGCAGTTTTTCCATGGATAGGGGTGGGGACAGTTTAGGTGGTAATGCCAGTGATGGAGAGCAATGGGGAGAGGCAGATGAAGCCCCATTCCCTCACCTGCTGCTCACCTCCTGCTGTGTGGCCTGTTTCCTAACGGGCCACGGACTGGTACCAGCCCATGGCCCAGGGGGTTGGCGACCCCTGCTTTTATCATCCGATGGCTCTAGAGCAGCCAAGTAACAACAGCAGCACAGACTATACTTCGTTGTCCCTCAGAGTAACTTTTGCTTCCTCTGAGGCAGGAAGTCTCAGCTCACTTGGCCTTGGCTCAACAGGAAGTAGTTCTTAAACTGTGGTCCCACACCACCTGCATCAGAATGAGGGTGGTTTTTAAAATGCAAATCCCAGGGTCCTACTCCAGATCAACCCCCAAATCTCAGCAGATGAGTCCTGGAATCTCCCATTTCTCATAAGTACCCATAAGATTTAGATGTACTAAGATTTGGACTCATTTCCTTATGGAGTCCATCTATAGAGTGGCAAGAGACAGCCCCTTTTTCTACCTATCTGGATCAAGTTTAGGTAAATGCAGTGTTTGGCAAAAGCCTCACACTTCTTTTTCAATGTACTCAACATTATTGAGGAAATATAGGCGCTTATGCAAATAAAGACCCTAGTTGTAGTTACATACAAGGGGTTTGCCAAACTTCTTCCCCTTGCAGGAATTTTAGGCATATAACTGGAATTCCAGTAATCTTTGTCTCACCCCAGGGCAATCATCAGACTAACAACCCCACCCCAGGGCAATCATCAGACTTCCAGTTCCCATCAGGCTAGCCTTTCTCTTGCACAGTCCCTAACAGTCATAATTAAAATTCACTTTACCACGATCCTGTTTTCACCACTGTCACAGTCTCTTGAAGGAGTTGCATTTTTTTTTTTCCACTCCCGGTTTTTCCTTTGTCATTTCTTCTCTCTCACAGTAGCTACCCCAGTGAGAACCATCCCCTACCCCTGGAATCTGAGCACAAGTATATATTATACAACTCTTTGAGACACACAGCAGACTTCTTGCTCCTGCTCCTTCACTGTCTCTAAGTTGGGGAGTAGGTTTTCTATGAGGGGAAGGAGGAGGCAGTGCTGGCCATTACCTCGGTCTCTAGGTTTCTGTTTCTCTTCTCAATTGCCAGGTATCAGCTAGGACTTTCCTTTGCTGGGCAGCAGACTCTCCCCCAATTTTTTTCTTTGTTTTAAGCAAAGCCTTTGTAAAGTTAGTAGCCTGTTGTCGTCATACTAGATCTCTCCACTAGATGGCACTCCTAGGTTAGTTTTGTTTTCATTTTCTTACAGGGAAGTGGATTGATTTTTACCTTGAAGCAAGAACAGAGCCATCATTTATGTTTCATGGTTTACATGGCTGATTACAAGGACTAAGATATTTCACATTGTTTCAGAAATTTAGGTGTGCATTGTACAGTTGAATCTGAGATCATTATAAAGTGATATATTGGGGGGGCACATTATAATGTAGGCAAACAGTAATAAGCAGACGAAGGCCTCCATTGTGCTCCCCAACTCTGTTGCTGCAGACCAAAGAGTCAGAAAGAGCAGAGTGCCTCTTTCCACAAAGACGGAGCTTGGGCCGTACTGTGTCTCTCACTGGGACAACTTCGTTTCCACCTGTTGCCTCTCTTCTCTTCTGACTACTAATTAAACAGCACAACCACTGTCCTGTACCTTTTCACTGGATCTGGCCTTCTCTTTGACCCTCTCTACTTACAAAAACTAAGTTTTAATTATGGCTGTGGTCATAATGTTTATTTTTCTGGTTCATAACTACTTAAAGAGAAAACATATTTTCAGAAGAAGATATGGCCAGGATTTTGCAGGAAGATAATTTTTAATGTTAAATACCCTCCCCAAATTAGTAAAATGACATTTAGAAAGTACCAGAAATTACAGGGAGGAGAAATGGTACCCTAAAACAGCGTAATAATCATATATAAGTAGAATTCAAGGTATAAAAAGATAAATGGTCTTAAGCTGGATGCCCCTGTTAAGAAAGTGATGAAAATATATGAAAATGTGTAAATGGAATTGTAACATTGAAGGATGTTCAGGCAAATCCCCAGTTTTACTCACTTCTAATTAGAGTGTAGTGAGAGAATAATAATAATGATACAAGGGCTATCCAGAAGAAAAGGGAAAGTCAATGAGGTTATTTAACCTAACTAAAGTGACACTATCTGCAGTGTTATTTAGATTATGGTAAATCCTGGAAGGCAGGGGCCCCTTTTCACATTTCATTTGTCCCTTCTTTTGAATAGTACCATAAACATTCTGTGGAACCATCTACTTGTTTATCTTAAGCAAATTACTTAACCTCTGGTAAGCCTCATTTTTCTCGTCTGTAGAATTGTGATCACAACAGGCAATCTTCTTGCAAGGCATTGGTGAGGTTTCAATTATACAGTGTTTGTAAAGCATATGAGTAAAGCATGCAATAGATTATCAGAATATAATGTCTTTCTTAGTATAATAGGATCTCAGTTAGTGGGAGACATTAATACTTTTACAATTAGTCCTCTTTAAATAGTTGTTAATAAACAGACCATGCTGGATCACCTTGCTTTTTATGCTTTAACACACTTAGCAAGGAACGTCTAATTTTCTGCATATACTTTATCTGGGAAAGAGCTCTCTAATTTTCACATTTGTAGAGAGGATAAAAGGATGGCAGAGCTGGGGTGGAGGAAGGACTGGGAGAGGTTTTAACACCTCAAAATGATAAGGATTAGTAAGAAAAAGAGGAAGTTCAGAAACCACAAATACAAATTAGTGGGTATTAGTGGGTCTTCAGCTTGTGGAAAAACAATTGAAAAACTAGTTTAATATATTTAATAAAAGTATGAGCTTAGTCTTCAACTCACTTTCTCCTCTGTTATATATTAAATTTATAAAAAATTCTTCATTTAAACTTTGACAATAAAAATTAAAATGTATGAATTATACCATTCTAGATTTTCAAGTTAAGTGACTGAATGTCTTGTGTGTTTCACATTGATGAAGTTCTTTGAACGTTAACCATCAGTCTCAAAGGTGCTAAATTAGACGGTCTCTTCTTTTAGTCTTTTTTTTTAATTGGATAAGTTTTTCTACTTTATTCCAGCCTTTTGAATGTACATGCATAGTTGGAAGCAGCTTCATAGGTTTCTGTCATTTATAGGGAGTCATGTCAGAGCAAAAACATGAATCAATCATTTTCTGAATATTCCCTCCAGCAAACTGTTTTTCTTTTAGTTTTAAAGCATTAGGAATGACCAAGGATACTTGGAAAAATGGTTTGCTAAAATTTTTTTCTTTGTCCTTGTGAAGCTTTAGTTGATTGATGGGTAGATTTATGTTATCACTTCAAAGAAGGCTGCTGGTAGAGTATCCCAAACAAACTGAAGTAATACTATGAAGTGTGGATACATGAATATCACAGATGTTGTGTTTATGTGAACTTCCTTCCCTTCCTTTATTTCTGACCATTTTTATGTCTTACAATGGTATTCTGAATTTCCACCACCCCTAAAACCAGGCCACTTGATACTGTTTATATCTTCAGTAATTTGTACTCAATAATTCAGATCAGGAAAAGAGAACTCTTTAAAGTAAAGCATTGAGGACTCACCTCCATGAACATGTGCTCCAAGTTGACAGTGGCATTAATAACAATTTATGGAAGCAAAATTCTTTTTATCTAGTTTACTAGTTTACTAAAGTAAACTTTAAAAATCATTTACTGGAGTTAAGATAAGAGAGCACTGAAACTAGGCATATTCAGAGTTCTAATCTGTGTAAATTTTCTGGAGGCCAGAAGTCAGCAGAATTGGAGAAAGTGCAAAAAAAAAAAAAAAAAGCCCTAAACTTTATTTTGAATGAGATTTTGCAGTGCTATGAAAA
Source organism: Hippopotamus amphibius kiboko (assembly GCF_030028045.1). NCBI lineage: Eukaryota > Metazoa > Chordata > Mammalia > Artiodactyla > Hippopotamidae > Hippopotamus > Hippopotamus amphibius. Next base: position 33,859,573 of record NC_080192.1, on the reverse strand, counting down.
AATATTAGAAATGTTTGACTGGTATGGCTTAAACCTTTAAAATATCAGATTTAAAGCAATTGAAAGAGCATACTTAATAAAGACAGGGAGAACCTTAGCATTTCATTAATCCAAGAGAAGCTTGTGATTTTGCTGAGTGCAAAATTAGTATCGATGTTTCTTTTCTTCTGGAAACTTTGCCAATAACTACCAGTAATTGCACATTCCTTATAGCCTGGGTCTTAAAGGCTGGACTACTTACAGGAATGATTAATAGTGTAGAGAATTGTCTAATTTTCTCTTCAATTTTAGAGATAACTTAAAAATCAATCTAGATATAAATATTAATGAGCACCACATTTAAATGTAAGCCACAGTATAAGTAAAAATTTTGAAGAAACACAAACAATGAAATACATTTGATATCTTTCTCCATATTCACTTTACCAATGTCTGCTAATGTGCCTCTATTTTTCATTTCAAGCCTGAATTAAATGCTAAGTTTAATAAGGCTGGTTGAATCTTTATGTTTAAGCTGAACACTTTTAGGTCTTTATGTCTATATCTATCACTTTGAACTTTAAGGCAACATTTGTTGTCCTTATTTTATTTTTCATAGCCATCTGCTTAGAAAGAGAGAGAGAGAAAGAAAGATGAAAGAAAGAAAGATGAAAGAAAGAAAGATAGAAAGAAAGAAAGAAAGAAAGAAAGAAAGAAAGAAAGAAAGAAAGAAAGAAAAAGAAAAAAGAAAATGAAAGAATAAAAAAGGAGATAAGAATGGAAGGAAAGAGGGAGAAAGGGAGGGAGGGAAAAGAAAGAACACATTGACCTCTGCCGGAGCCTGCCTGCAAAATCGATCAGGTCCTTAGGCAAACACAACGCGGCTAAGAAAGACAGACAGACAGACACACAAAAGATGGGGTCGAGAGGGTCAGAAGCTCATAGGCAACTGACAAACTTCTTTATTTTACAGTGGCTTTTTATACAGATTAAAGCAGAGGAGTCATTGACAGCAAGGCTAAAAGAAAAATGATTCTTTCTTTAGAGAACAATGTGTTTTTCCCATAACCATCTACCGTAGCGAGCATAAGACCTCCTGTTGATTGTTTCTAGGTGTACTAGCTAGATCACAGACCTGTGGGCGCACATAGTGCAGCCCAGGGGATCACATGCTCTTTGTTTAAGCACTTACTCAAAGGTCAGGGGTGGCGGGACAGAGAGCTATGCTTGCCTAGGCAAGCCCTTACAGTAAGGCAGCTCCCGGGGCTATGTCCTGGAGACCAAGGCCCTTGTTGGGGGCAACTACGGAAACCAGGACCCCTGTTCAGGGCAGCTCCCCGCAGCTCCCCCTTCTTTATCTTAAAAAGAGCGCATTCCTGTGCTCCTGCAAACGCAAGTGAGCCCCGTGGACTGCAGCCTTGATAGCCCACAGGCGTTGCATCAACATTCTAATACAACATGGGATAAGTGCCAAAATAATAAAAAACAAAATTAATAGGCCAATAACAGTAAAACCCAAATATTTAAAATGTTTTAAAGAAGGCACGTGTTTCAAAAATTCTTGTATGAAATTTTCTGCTCTTTTTCCCAAATCATCATCAGGTGGAGGAGCATCTTGTATGTCTAATATCTCCTTATGTAAAGACGCCAAATCCAAAGAAATATTACTGTTAAACCATATTCCTTGCAGATGGTTTTTCACCCTTTCCCAAGTCATCATACTAATATTATATTGCTTTGGGGTGACACAAATCCAATTATAATTGCTGTGACACCGTAATTGTCCTCTTAGCTTTAACCCTTGAATTTCATCTCTCAGATACATGACAACATCATAAAGAGCAGACCTCTGCTGTGTTCACCTCCTCTTTCTCTCTCGCCTCTTGGTGTATGAGTGTAGAAAGAGAGCCTTGATTAGGATTGGGCACATCACTTAGCAGTAAGCTTACTTATACAGTAGCAAGTACTTCAACATGAGGACTCTTTATGTGAGATGATTCACAAGAGTTTTGCATAGATGAATCATAAACATAATTAAACCATAAACATGTAGATGTTGATTTGTATAACTCTCCTAATGAGGTCTTTTTTATAGTCTACGTGGAATAGTCTGGAAGAAGCCTCATATCTAAGGAACTTGTTCTTTGAGCAATGACTACTTCAAATCCATCTGTAAATAAATTCAGGGAAGATAAAATATACCATGGGTTGTATAGGGTATGCTCTTGGGCAAAGAGATTGATTGAAAGGACCATGATGCCTCTCTACATCCCTAGTGTGACTGTAGAAGTAACAGCTGTCTGGGAGCACTAGAGATATTCTTCAGTTCTTGAGTAGTAGCCAAATTAAACTGTTGGCCATCTTCTAAATATTTTTCTCTTCAGCTGAGATTTTCAGAAGATAGCTTTCATATTAAGGAGAGCGTGAGCTAACAGAAATTCTCAGCCCTTTCCGATCTGATCCCTTTTCATAACAAGTATCCTGAAAATAATTTGTAGGTAATATATCTCATCTACAAACATAATTTATAAATCTATATAATGCTCATTGATAATATAAAAGACAATAAAAAGAAATAGACGATAGAATGATCTACATTTCCATGTGTAAATATTTCATGTACAAGTGTCATAGAAAACTTAATGAAGTAGTTAGATGTCTGCACTTAAACACAAAATCATCATACTCAGCAGCCAAACAATGTAAACTAACCCAGTTTTGGTAACTAAAATACTGTAATACCATGAATAATTTTGATCAATGTCATTATTTCCTAAGATGGTGAACAAACCTTAATAAAGCTTTAAAAAACATAAAGAGTACAATTTTTCTTTATTGTATGGTACTTGCATTCTGGAAAAATGAACCTGTATTAAAAATAGGTTACAATATTAGTTTTAATTTGCAACGTAGAGTTGGGTTTATGTAGGTGACATACTCATCGATGATGATCTCAGCAGAAGACACGAGGTTTCTCACAGAGGGAAAAATCAATTTTCTGAGTTGCAGGTTTTTCTCTTAACCCCAATCAGACACTGTAATATTGGGGAAAAGGGAAGTACAATAAACATGAGAGTGAAAGCAACTAAAGAGTAGCTCAGCTCTAGGTTTTCTCATCATCATGGCTCTCAAGTCCAAACTTACTGCCACGTGGTAGCACAGTTGGCCCCTTTCAGCAGCTCCTGGTCCAAAGCAATTATGGTACTTAGGTCAAGTCAGTCATCCATGAACATTATTGTACTTCCTCAGAGCTGTATATATAATGTGTAAGTAGCAGTACATCACTTTTCCAATAACAGTAGGCTATCTAAATAAAACATTCCTTAGAGAATGGATTGGAGGTGATTGTTAGCTCCAAACATATCTATCACCAATAGAGAGGTGGATTGGTATAGTAGCTGAGAGTCTGACAAATCTGTTTTCAAATCTTAACTTTGCAAATGACTGAATGTTCAATACATTACTCCGTCACTCTGAAGCTTCCTATGTGTAATTCATGGGGCTATCATAAGGATTAAACATAGCTTAACTGGTGGACTCTAACCTTCTTCATTCATGCTGTTCTCTTATAAAATATCCCAGGAACAGAAATAGAAACACTGAAGAGGATGTGATGATAGGAAACAGAAGTCAGAAGGAACAGTAAGTTTTCCTGGGAGAGAAGAAAGAAAGGAAGAGTATCAAACCTGAAAAAGAGATGATGAATTAAGTCCTAACTCCGCTCTCAAAATTAAGATTTTGTTCTTTTATTAGTCCAGGCCAGAAGTAACTAGAACTCTTGATTATATGAAGGAGATAAGAGGGAGGTCATTGTCCTCATCACTTACTCTTTAGATTTGATGTGTACCCCTCTCCCCCTTTTTAATAACGGGCAGCTTAAAAGGAATAATGATATCTGGGAATACTTTTTTGTTAGACTAACATCACTGTGAATGTGGGAACGTCTTACACGATCTAGTTAATCTGCTTAAATTTCACAATTTAAAATTGATATTGACAGTAAAAAAATTTCTAGAAAGAGAATAAAATCTCATGATATTGTAAAAATAAACATTGAAATTTAGACTTGCATTCAGAAAAAATTACATAAATCAAGAATTAGTTATGTACTAACAATAAGAATTAATCCTGCTCCCAAATACAGTTTGGGCTTACTAGGAAGGGAACCTTCATCGATTCATTAATTCATTTATTTAAAAAGTTTCTTAAATTGCTACCTTAGGTTAGGTTCTGTGCTAAGTGCTGGGAATCCAGTGGTGAATAAGGTTATGATACCTGCCTACAAGAGGTAACATTCAGTGCTAAGTACACTATGTTTAGAAACAAAAAAGTATAAATTTTTACATGTAGTTTACCCACATAGGCATACTTTCTACTGCTTTTTCAGTTTTGCTTTTTTCATTATGTACCATTCACATGAAGACTAAGCGTAAAATTCCTTTAGTTACTAGAATACATTAAAAAGGAAAAATAAGCAACTTACAGAAATGAAAATTTGAGGTAATTTATGTAAAGCTATTTTTTTTTTTTTGAGAACTAGAAAGTAAAATCGTCAAGTAATTTGTCATGTGCAGTGATCTTCAAGGTGAATTTGGCACAGCAGTCTACAGATTTCTTATGGATCACAGTGCAAAATAATTCCGATTAAAGTTATCAGGAAATTTTAGACTGTCAGACATCCTTCTTGGAAATCCCTGCTTATAAGTGTTAGAAAATCACACTGTGATGACTTACAATGAATAAACCCTGAAGTATTTTAGTTGAATGTTACTCTGATGCTTGGAACTAATGATTCACTCCAGTGGGTATAGCTAGAAATTTAAGGCCTTCAAATAAAAACGAAGTATGATTCTATTTCTCACCTCAAAACTCACCGTTATAGTCTCTCTCACCCTCACTCCCAAGCCAGAGCAGTGATTTAGATGTGACAAGGTTCCTGAGATTTGAAATTTTCACGTGACTCGTTTTTAAATGGCAAATTTAGTTTTATTGTTCACTTGAATTCTGAAAGAATTTCATATTGAATAACACATGGGGAACTTAATTGGAAATATACTAGAAATCATAGCTTTGTTCTCAATAGACTTTTTAGATATTTGTTTCATTCTTTAATTTCAGCAAAAACCAGTGTTTCAGGAAATATCCAAGAGATAAAATTGGGATTGATATGAAAATAGTTGCTTGAATTCAAACAAAAATGATCTACAGTATATACTTGTTTCTAGAAAAGTTACTGTTCTTAAACCCCTGTTTCCTTCCAAGGAGTCTCTCTAAAGTGACCTCTTATTATATGTCCTTAAAATATATTATCAGGTTTCTATTGGATGTAGTTATTCAACTTGACAAAGTGTTATTGAAGTCTCACGATATAAGGCAGAGTGTTAGGCACTGGAGTCCCCCAAATATCTGTGATATGGTCTTTATTTTCAATTTGGTCACAGTCTATCTGGATTTCATAAGAGGGACAGATCTGTCCCTTGAAACCAACATTAAACAGAGACTTCCCTTTCTATGTGGATCGTACGTGAGCTACAAAGACACAATCTTTCTTTGCTCTGGAAAGGCAAGGTTTATATGCCAATGTGCGATTTCACTAAGACATTTTCAGCCAAAAATATAAAATGTCTTTTAGCTTTGTTGTGACAGAGTTTGAGAAGTGGCAGATGTTTATTTTTCCAATTATTGTCCAATTAATTTGCCTTTCTTTGGATGTTCTGTGTTATGGACTTGAATTCTGGCTTGCAAGAACAGAAAGACAAGAAAGAAAGGAGGGCCACAGGATTTAGAACACTTATCAGGATTTAGAACACTTATCTGGACCTAATCTAGAAGATCAAAACTCATTATTAAGAATTATTTCAACTGATCCAACTTAAAAAGAAAATGTAATGTTTCTTGGGATTGAAAAAAATAATAGTCGTTAATTTTGCTCCCTTATCTTTGGTATTGATATGTACACTATATACAAGTATTCATAAGAAATAAGTTAAAAATCAACTAAGTAAGTAAATAAGAAGTCTCTAGTTTAGTAACTAATGTTGAAATATTCGATGCTGCCCTTTTTTATAAAATATGGCAAAAATATTGTTATCATATGGGAAGTTGAATTTTACTTCCTAACTGTATGCTTTGTTGGACACACACACACACACACGCACGCACACACACACACACACACACACACAAAGATATTTCAAATATTGAAGGCAGAAAAGGAAGAGTAATTTGTAGTAATATATTTCTTCTTGTAGAAAATGCCTGCCTTTGATACATTTCTAGTTGTACCACTAGATGGAGCTCCTTGTTAGAAAGTCACCTATCTCTTCGCCAAAGGAACTACGTGAGGAAAAAATAAATATGTATTGTTTTTTAATTATATATTCCTTTAGAAATATGAAAAAATTAAACTTTAAAATGTAAACTAAATGTTTAATAGCATTTTCTTAAAGTTGAATAACCTATCTGGTAGTGATATTACATATGAATATTTGAACACTAACAGATTTCTGAAAATTTCCAATTGCCCTCTAATGAAAGATGTGGATCAACCCTCAGAAAAATAGTCTGAAAATTTTTGGTCCCACAGAACATGCGTCTCTTGCCAATTCATAGATAAGACTGTCATGGGTATCCAGGGTGTATACGTTCCATTCTTATAAAAATTTACTCTAAGAAATTACAAATTGCAATGAGAGACTGTAAGGAGATGGATGAGGATGTTTTATGGAGGCTCCTGTTAAAAGCATAAGCAGAAAGTTAGCATAATTGTGAGCAACGGGGCACCATGTTTTCAAGAACTAAGCAATCTGGTAGAGAGATGCACATTGATCTTTGTTCCTAGTACTTTGCACGTACTTACTGCAATTATCATGTGACTAAGAGATCATAAAAAATGTAACTTTTAGTTAATTAATTAATTTATTGGCTGCATTGGGTCTTTGTCGCTGTGCCAGGCTTTCTCTAGTTGCAGTGAATGGGGGCTACTCTTCGTTGTGATGCGTGGGCTTCTCAGTGTGGTGGCTTCTCTTGTTGCAGAGCACGGGCCTAGACACCCGGGCTTCAGTAGTTGTGATTCGTGGGCTCAGTAGTTGTGACTTGCAGGCTCTAGAGCACAGCCTCAGTAGTTGTGGCGCATGGGCTTAGTTGCTCCGCTGGCATGAGGGATCTTCCTGGACCAGGGATCGAACCTTTGTCTCCTGCATTGGCAGGTGGATTCTTAACCACTGCACCACCAGGGAAGTCCAAAAACTGTAACTTAATAGAAGGAGATAATGAATGAAATTGGACTTTGTGGTCAAGATGCCAGTACTGAGCAGGCCTGCTGTAATTCAGAAAATGCCCATGATCATAGAGTTACCTTCACCTGCTCAATTAAGGAGTGATTCCAAGCCCATAACGATTTTAAAGCCCAGCAGAAAAAAAGTCTTGTTAGGCTAACCATTTATTTATCTATGCATCCATCCCAGCAGTGGTATCATTGAGGGCCTATTGTGTGGAAGGCACTATGCTAGTTGATGAAAATGACAAGCACTATTCATTATAAATTCTGCACTACAGGTATGAATAGGTCCTGATGAAGTAGAGAAGGGATTGACAAAAGGTGTCCAGATTGTTAGTAAAATGCTTTGTCAAGAAGGGGATATTTGAACAGGCTCTGGAAGCATATTTAAAGATATTAGCGATAACGGTGATACTGAAAAAAGGTGAAAAAGAATTGGGTTGCATGAATTGCATATAGGTATAAAGATAAGTGAGATTTAATGAAGTGAGGTATGAAAATAAAATGTGACTTAGTTATCATGTCATATCTATTGAAATCCTAGCCTAAATGTAACTATGTGGAAGACTTGATGGTGAGAGTTCTAGGATGGGAGCACTCCTGGTTATCTTTCTTTATCCTAGAATATGTTCTTCATGAGTGCTCGAGGCTATAGCCTCTAAATCTGAGATGCTTTTCTCAGAAAACCACAGACATCTGAGTCTTTTATTCATACAAACTCTCATGATATGTTCAATGATAAGATATGAAGATAGAAAATTAAAAAAACAAATTTTTGGAAAATTCTTTGGAACTACCACTTCATGTCCAGGTATGCCCATCATGGCTTGTATCCATGTGCGAAGAATTGGAGAGTGTGGGAAGGTAGTCACCAAGAAAGCAGGCATTGCTTTTGTTTTTTGGCCCTGAGAACCCAGAGCAGAAAGTAATAGGGAAAAGGACAGCTCTGTTATAATCTCTTATAGTATAGATCATTGTGATGATTCAATAAAATAAAAATATTTAATTAGGAATGTCTTTGCTTTTGTCTATTAATGGTGGGAAAAATACTGGTGTTAGAGGGTCTGGTGGCAGCTATGAGCTGAGCCAGGAGCTCCTCAAGTGTCCTAGGAAGATATTGTGCTCTTTAGTGCATTTAGAGGAGGCTTTTGACAGAGAGATTGGGTTTCTCAATTTCTGGATGATGAGGGAAAGTCTAGATAAGATGGAGATTTGGGAGAGGGATGTAGAAAGGAGCAATAAGAAGGGAAATGACAGTAAAACAGAACTTGATTGGTCTATCTTAATGCTCTGCTTAGAGTCCAGTACTAAAGTCTAATAAAATATTTAGTCCTTCCAGCTCGAAAACCAATGCTCTTGTCATTATTACACTAAGTGAGAGAGAGAAATAATTACAACTATAGGAAACAGAGGAGAGAATAAAGACATATTTCATGTTGGCAGAGGAACTGGTTATGTTAGCACTTCAGATTGGAGCATAAATGATTCAGGACAAAACTCAGACTTTCTTCCTTCATCCCATGGATGCCCTCCAAATATTTGTCAAGTTGTCCTAAATAGGTTCTAGGGCCTAATCTTCTTTCATCCATTATTCAGTGTTCATTGAGGCACTGTAGTAGACTTCTTAAGAAATCTAGTCTGGACATGATTCCCTTGGCTTGAAGTATTTCTGAAAATTAGCCATCTATGTGCTGTCCCAGGAGGAAAAAAAAAAACTGTTCCATTATCCTTTTGCCTTGTGTTAATCCATCAGACACAAATATTCTTAAGTGGAGGTCACTCATTTCTGGCATCTTGATAAATTATCTATGTAACCACACTTTAAAGTGCAATATTATACAACAAAGGAAATGATCTTGGAATGACTATCTGAGAAAAGCATATGAAAACATGTTTTCAACCACTTATAACCATCATTTACTTAACAGAGGAGAAAAAGAAATACAATTTTGAAATGATGGTTGTTTAGATGAATCATACTTTCCTTCCTCTTCCTAATCTCTCCTCTATGACAATATAATATAAATATGGGAAATGACATAAGAGATTTAGTTCCTACACTCTGAGGTAAGCTGGTCAGCCTTCAATAAGATAACTGAAATTTTCATTTGGCAAGAATCTGAAGAGCTGAGAATCTCCACTGTGGAAAGTAAAGAATAATAAGGGAAAGAAAGGTGAGGTAGGGCCTAATGGGTTGAATCTAAAAATCTTGACTCACTGTTTGGGGGATCTTAGAAATGCTTGTCTCTATAGACAGAAAGTTAGCAAACAACCTTTCATATTGCTTATCTAATTCACTATCTTTTCTAAAATAATAAAATTATTCTTTGGTATCCCTTCTAATTAAGATTGTCGACTTATCTGAAATATCAAAATCTCCAGCCAGGGATCTAAGATAATTTGATTACTGACAAGAACTTTTTATGGTAAAGAGTAAAATTGGTTTGTATTTGGTAGTAGAAAATCTGCCATTATTTGGGAACTCATCAGTATAACAGCCAGTTGACAACAGAAAGTGTTTATTGATACTGACCCTATATGGCTAAGGTATTAAATTAATACCGAACCAATCAGCCATCCAGCTAAAAAGAAAAATGAAAATTGCAATGTTATTTCCTTACTTTTTCAATATAATTTGAAGTTATCATTAGATGGAACCTCAGAATTAAAGCTCATTACACAGGTGTGTTCAGTAGAGACTAAAATATACAGGGGAAGTGAACAGGAACCAGAAAAACTTCTATAAGGCAAAGCTATTCTAAACTGGAAACAGTGAACTTCTGCTACACAGAAACTGAGAAGTGACATTGTTTAATGTCAACAAAATAGATGCCAAATACTTTCTTTACAGAGGCCAGAAAGAAATAATTTGCCATGGAAATCTTATCCAATTCCAGACAAAGCATGTTTCTATTCCAGTCAGGAACCCTATGAGATTCTAATTCTTTGTAAAGTGTAAGAGAGGTCACATGCCAGTCTTCATTCCTTACTTTAATTTTACCAAAAACTTGAGTATTTATTGTATATCAGACACTAAGCTAGATGATAGGAATACCCTTGGCTTGGAATACTGTGTTGGGTGTACATAGGTAGGGAAAAGAACACATAGACTTTCTGTCCCATGTTTCCATTGGTATTTTATTGAATAAGACACCATTGGTGTAGGACATAACATCATTGTGTACACAGCTAGGAAAGAGAAAGTACTGCCAGTTAAGCTATGACAAGCTAAGATTTTTAAAGCATGTTGTAATTTCAGGGGAAATGTTCCCTTTAAATATGAAAAAAAAATGTGAGTTACGGTGTGTCTCTCTCACAAGGGTGATACAGGGCCAAGTGTATTTGAGTAGTTCACAAAGCCAGCATTTTCTATGGAGTGTTCTATGCAGCAAGCATGTATGCAGAGCTTGAATGTGTATCTGAGAAACATCAACAACTGCATAGACAACAAAATATCTCATGCTCAAAGAAGTTTGGGAAATGATAAGTTAACATTAAACTCTACTATAGGATATCATAATGTCTTTTTTTTTTCATGGAAAATGTGATGGTATTAGGGCTAACTAAAAAATATGAATGCATTCAGAATTTAATGGAAAACAAGTCTAAATTTATATCAATTCCTTTTCTAATTTTTAGGTTTCTAAGAAACACAACAAAATTAAAATACAAGTAAAGTACACTCTCTCTCTTCCTTGGTAGTATGTCTCTGCCAGAGTTCATGCAACTTTCCCACCCTAATGATATGAGTTGGGCAATAAGGAGAACTCAAAGATACCTCGTTGTTCTTGAGGAACACTTACTAATATTTCCCAACCTCTTGTTCTCTGGGAAGCAATCTCCGTAAGAATATCCTCCTCCTCCTTGCTCTGCCTCTTACTCATTCCTCTCCACAGGGAAGCATGTGTTTTTCTCTCTCTAGATCAGAGGCGGTGATGTTCCAAGGTCTGGCCTGAGTGTTTGTGTAGGGAGAGTGTTAGCAAGTCCATTTGGCCACACACTTAAGCAATGCGTTCCAGCCTAGCTTTTATCTGTAATAAATCTCCAATTTTATCTCTGACTCTCTTGTATCTCTTTGTTGGTTCTAAACTCTGGACAGAAAAGTCTTATTGCTTAACCCCCAAAGCTTCAGAGCTTTTTTTACATTAAAAAACTACATTAAAAGTGCCTAGGAGAGTGAGACCCAGGTAGATAACTCTTTACTGTGTATAGTCTGAACCTTACCCTGGCACCTCCCAGCCTTCAAAGAGTATCTTAAAGGAGGATAAATCTAGGTACTATTCAAAAGGTAAGAGTAAATTAAGAGGAACTGTAGAAGTCCATGAATTTAAAATCCCACACAAAGACTCTTAAAAGAGCATTACTTTACGCAAGCTTTCCTAGAATAATCCAGTCATTCCTACTGGGGCCTCAGAGGAGAACTTTCTCTATCATTTTTTTTTTTTAACTCTCTTTGCATTATATAAAACAACAGCAACAACCAGTAACCTATTGCTTTTTTTCACATTTGTATGGATTTTAGGAAATTGTTGTCCTTTTCTCTGAAGAAATAACCCACAGACAAAAAAGTAGTACCACATTGTGAAATCTGCAAATCCCAGAAGTCAACAGCTTGGAGGTACCCCCAGGGGAATGGAAGAAAACAAGTGTTACAAGACATGAGAGAAGCTGGGGAAATGATGATTTCAATGCTGCTGACCCAGACATTAGGTACATTTTTCTTCTGACACCCACTGCCACCACCTCAAAGGGGTAATTTTTGGTCTCTGATATGAAGAACTGTTTTCAAATGACATGAGAGTTGCTTTGAGGAGAGGTGCAACAAGAAGTTTCAAGTATGAATAAGAATCACGCCAAGTCCAAAGTCAGGAAGGAATCCACAGTGAAAAGAAAGACCAGAAGTGTCAGTGTCTTGCTACTTCAACCAAATGCCTTCATTAGACCCAAGAGAGAATCTCAAAAACAACTGAGGGTTCCAATCAGTATATATATCACATCCCTCCACCCTGTAGGGATACTTTCCTGACTGCATGCTGAGTCCAGAGATAACTAAACAGTTGTACATCCTCCACCTGTTTTAGTTCCATGATACTTGATGCCACTGAAGCCATTACCTCCCTGAGAAAATTGAAACGACAGGGGAATAGGGTGTGTGTGTAACCAGTTCGTTCCTTCACCTTCCTTCCTGGAAAGCCAACATTTTAGGAAGAATGAGGACACCTCTGTCTTTCCATTTCTTTCCAAAAGTTTGCAGGGTTCTTGGTCCAGAAGAATTCTGAAAGCTCAAAGAAACATAAATGCTTCTCTTATTGTGATCTTAATAGAATTCTTAGGGACAATTACCTAGTATCCCTCTTTTACTCTCTGAAACTCTTAATTCTTTCCCTTAAATTCTGTGTGTGCTGTGTGTAAAATCTATGAAGGGTGAGAATAGTTGATTAAAAACATGTCAGCTTTTCCTGAACTGTATAAAAGTCTAAAATAACTTCTTGTCCCTTACCTCCTTTTTTTCTTTCTCCTTTGAGGAAAAGGTTTCTGGCAAATTTTGGGCTGGGAAACTGCAGTCATTGTCACAAAACCTAATTGTAAATCCAGTGATAACTTTTACAAAGCAATTGCAGAATAGGAATATAACCCTCTAGAAAACATTTAATTTTGACTGAGTCTTCCTAATGTCATGCTGTACTTTGAAGAAAATTCTTTATCAGGTTTTGACAGGCTCAGTATTGGAAAATTACTAAAGAGGAAACATTATAGCAGCTGACATTTTCTTTGGGGGATTTTGCCCAGGATTTAAGAAAATGAATGAGGCATGTGAGAAAACATTAATAGGTAATATTGGCTTTTTGTAGAAACGCAACTCTGCATTATTTCTTAAAACTGTACAACACATTTTAAAAAGTGGAGATTTTAAAAGATACAGGTCACTGTAGCATAAGGAACAGCAAAAACACGTTATAGACTCCAAAAGGCTAAGAAACCAGAGTGAAAAGAGTAATTTTCCTGTCCTGAGGGAAAAGTGGGCCATTTTTTTGTCAATCAGCTCTGCTTCTGTGTCCCTGTTGGGCTTTGGAATCCCTCTCCTTTCTCCTTATATGGGACCTGAGGGGAGTTGGAATATCTGGGACATATGTTTCCTTGGTAATGTAACCTATAATAATTTCTCCTAGGGCTGAATCCTTGTTGAAACTCAGGGCAGAGCTGTTTTGCCAGTAATTTCTGAGCCATTGATCACATTCTGCAATCTGTCCTGCTTTTGTGATTTAACTTTCGAGGATGATAGAACGAGAGTATATTTCTATGCACCTTGTGTCTCCTCCATTGTCGTATTGTTTTTGAGCTCATAGAAAGAAAAATAGACTCTGTAAATATAATATAGACCATCTTTTTTTCCTGTTTTATCCCTGAAAAGTCAGTGCTCCATGGTTGAGAGATTTAAAATCAAGGCTAGTAAATGCAGCATTTTAAAGTATACTATGCAGACATCACTATGAACTTGTCCAGATTAATGAAATAAGAGGTTCTGTTAGAAAAACTTTAATTCCTCAGGAAGTATTCAGCTTATTTATGGCATTGTTTTGTTTAGAATAAAAACCCCAGACATTCTTTATGTGATCATTAGTGTATGGAAATTAATTTTCTTCTTTTGAAGTTTACATGAATTATTGATCTTATAATTTTGGAAAGCCTGGACTACAAGTCAAGCTGCTATCATGTAAAAAATTTTTTTAAACAAAAACTCTTCCATTTCTCACTTGTATGAACCAAAATACAAATGACTGAAAACCTGCTAAAGAGCTCTACTCACAGAGTGCCATTTGGTATGGCTACCAAAGCATTATCTGAACATAAATTTTATAAAATGCTTTAAATCCAGAGAAATATGTTTTTTGGTTTTTTTCTACAAAAGTCTTCAAAGCAACCCCGAGGAGGAAAATTATTGGAGGTGAGTCTATTATCATTTGGAGAATATGGCATAAGATCAAATTTTACTTTTTTTGGAGTTTAAAAAATGATTCTTTTTCCCAGCTCCCTTCACAGTTTATTCACTTGTAAGCCTATATATATGCTTTATATTGTTTAGTTTATAGAACTGGCCATTAGGTGACACGAACTATAAATCATAGCATGAAATAGCTTTCTTTTTTTTGCCAAACAGAGGGGGAAAGAAGAAAGAGACAATAGCTGCCTTTATTTCATTTTTACTCCAGGTTGGTGAAAATTACATGTAATGAAGTCTCCAACTCTGAATGGATATGATCAGACACAGACTGCATTGAAAAGTCAGAGGATAAAACTGATGAAAAGCACATTTTATTATTAGGGGCTTTCCATTTAAAAAATGATAAACTGTGTAAATACACAGATATACAATAACTCATTTAAGAATATGTTTAGGTTGTGTTGGCTGAGAGAGCGTGGAAGGACAATTATAAAAATCCCCCAGCTGAGTTTGATATGCAACAAAAGCACCTCTGGACTCTATGGACAGTGGATACAAGATGAAAAACCACCAATTTAGAAAACAGACACTGAGATACTCTCTCTTTAAAATCAACTAATTAGGTGGAAGGTGTTAGGAAATAGACCTTTGCTTCTCCCCTGCTCACCTCACCCATGGGCACAAACAGGCTCAGGGCACAGGGAACTGGAATTTAGTCTATGGTAATTTAGGTCATAGAAAGTAGAAGAAATATACAATGGTACCTGAAGTACATAACTTTTTAGGGAAAAAAATCCCTTATATATAGTGCAAAATAATGATCATCATTTGGAGAGATCATGACTTGACTTACATATTCTGCTAGGATTGAATTTTACTAAATTGTAGCTTTCAATGTTCCTTCATTAATAAAGACACCTCATTAGGCAATTTGGTGTGCCTAACAAGTACTGTGACTAACACTATTATTGCTCTCAATTTAAACATAGACACTAGGAGATATTCATCTAAATTGACTTAATCATAATTTAATTGCTGTATACCAACATACCCATGACAAAATTCAGACTGTGCTGGCCAAATAATAGGTTACAAGTACAGTGTGATCATATAAGACTGGATAATAAATTCATTTATTAGATGCTTGAGAAGATATTTTAGGAAGGATTCTTAAGATAGTTGTGATGAAGAGAAGAAATCTATTTTTCCAAATTTAGATTCTTTATTTTCCAGACTCCCATTTTTCTAGTTTGATGATCAATCAGTTCAAAACCCATTGTACAATTGGCTTTCCAAATATGAACAGAAACTCATGACAACATGCCTTGACTCCCACAGATTTAACAATTACATATATAATTGCCGTCTTCTATGACATAAAAATAAACAGAAATGGAGCAAAATGTTTTTACCCCTCAATACTTGAAACAAAGAAAGTTTATGGCGGGAAGTGCTCATCTGCCATGGGGGAAAGTCCGCTCCCATATTTTCAAGATCCCATCTCAGTTCTTCTCAAGACAATAAGTGGTTTGAGAGTCACCTTCCTAGTTAGAACAATCAAGCTGTGCAATAAGAGAACTCTCATGTTAGAATACAGGTTTAAATATATTCAAGTCTGGACTGTTTTAACAAATATGATTTTTATTGTGATTTCAGTAAGAAACAGTATTGAGCTAAGTTCATACTTTCAATTTAATTCCACAAATGTTTTTAGGGCCCATAGTGTTTCTTGAGCACAGTACTGGAGATAAAAATCAGGTCCAGGCACAAACCTAGAGACCCATCAACCTGTCTTCCTTAAAGCAAAGCTTACTTTATGAAGGTCACAATCCACGGAAACTTAAGCACAAAGGGAATTCCAGCTTGCAAAGTCAGGGATGGATTCATTGCTCCATACTGCTCTCTGTACACAATCTAAATTTGTTACCTTCAAGTACAAGTTACTCCAGAATCTGGTGCCCCAATTACCCATGTGTCTGCCCTCTGATATCTATCTATTCCTCTCTCCTTTTTCTTCCTTATTGACTTCAAATGTCTTCCCTAAAACCCCTAAACTAACCAGCTCTTTTCATTGCATGGTTCATTCCATCCCACTGGCAGCTGGAAAAGTCCTACCGTTATTTTAAGACCCAGTTGAGGTATTACATCCTTTGAAACCTCTCCCTTCCTCAGGGAATGTTGCCCCATTCTCTAAGTTTCTACAGTATTGATTATGTCACTGCATTTGTGTTTACCACACTATGTTGTAATTTAAGTGTATACAAATCTGTCTTTCTCTCTAGAGCAAGAACCCTGGGTTATTAATATTTATATCTTTAATACTTAGTAGAGTATCAGGCATATATTGTCTAAAAAATGTTGAATGTTGATTGAGAATGAGGTCCCTCCCTCACCCCACCCTCCCAGAAGAACTCACGCTCCAGTGGAAAAATGAGCATGGAATGAGACAAAAAAAGACTATAACACAAGGATAAGAGTTAACTTTTATTCAGTCAATACTGTATGCCAAGTATTGTACTAAAATATTTTTAGGAATTATCACATAGACACTTCATGGCAACCTTAGAAATTGTTGTTATTATTATTCCCATTTTACAGTTTCCTCTGAGCACTTCTCATATGATTTTGACCTTTCTTTGTTATTTATCAATCTAATCCATTCTGGACTGTAAGCTTTTTGAGGACATAGACTGTATCTGGCACTGTTTCATTCACAGCATCTGATATGGTATCTACCACTTAACAGATAATCAAAATATTTGTTAATGCATTTGTTAATGCCTTTGTGCTTTAATCAGCTCTTATTGCCCAGTGTATGAAATATTGTAACACACATTTATGCAGGGCTAATGCAGTGCCAGATGCTCTTCACAAATATTAGTTCATCAAATCTTCACCACATCCTGTCAGCTAGCTTCTCTCACTGCAAACTAGGTAATGTTTTACGGGTGAGGAAACGATAGCAAAGATAGGTAAAGCAATTTGGCCAAGGCTATATGGCTAGTTATCTATCTTGGATGCTGCTCTTTTTAAAAACTTATTTTTATTTTTAAAATTTATTTTATTGAAGTATAGTTGATTTAAAATGTTATGTTAATTTCTGCTGTACAGTTAAGTGATTCAGTTATACATATATACACATTCTTTTTCGTACTCTTTTCCATTATGGTTTACCACAGGATACTGAGCATAGTTCCCTGTGCTATATTGTTGTTTATTCATCTTATATATAATAGTTTGCATCTGCTAAATCTGCTAACCCCAAACTCCCAACCCATCCCTATCCCACCTCCCCTCTCCTTTGGTAACCACAAGTCTGTTCTCTATGTCTGTGAGTCTGTTTCATAAATAAGTTCATTTGTGTCATATTTTAGATTCCACATGTAAGTGATACCATATGGTATCTGTGTCTCTTTCTGACTTACTTCACTTAGTAGGATAATCTCTAGGTCCATCCACCTTGCTGTCAATGGCATTATTTCATTCTTTTTTATGGCTGTGTTGGAACTGAGATTAAAAACCTAGACTATTAAATCAGCCATATGTAATCTACAAAAATGGCAAATTAGGAAGATTGTAAATAGTTTTAGGTAGTTTGGTGATCATTGTTCATCTTTCTTACCTGATAAAGCCCTTATCCCATCCTGGTCATTTCCCTTTATGCTGGTTCAACATCTCCAACCTGAATTGTATGCTTGGCTTTCCTTTACTGATGCAAAGTTAATATACTCTCTGAAAATTGCTCTTTCTGCATTATTGTATATGCTTTTTTTCTGAAACTGCTCCTTAAAGAATAGGATCTTGGTTACAACTATCTAGATTTTAGAGTCTATATTACAATTGTCTTTTCAACTTCTGTTCCTAATTACTATTGCACAAATTTGTTTAGGGTAGGAGTTGCAGGAAATGTGGTCTTTTTTCAAATGTAAATATGGCTTCTGTGATAATTAGGCTAGTGGGTTTTGTAGATCTTTGCAGTTCTAAATAGGGGAAAAGAAATCTTCCATACAGATTTTCCACATTGTTCAAAATTTCTTTCTCCAATATGGTTATTTCCTGATTATTGCACAAGTGTCCCCATTTTAAAGGAAGTATTTCAGAGGAACTTTGGCGTTCAGCCCAGTTGGTTGAAAAGTGTTTTATATTATTTACAGTTACACATCCATTAACACTGCATGTTCATTAACACTCCTCTCCCATATACTGTATATCTATCTTGTGAATACATCTTTCCTATGCACATAGACCCACTTATTAAATAGCAATGATCATTGATTTATTATTGACAAAATTGATTCCTGGTGATTATGAGTAATTTAGAGAGTGGTTCCTTGGTGAGTTGTAATTGAACATTAATCACTTTATCTACACTAATAACACATGATATAGAGATTTAATTGCTCTCAAAGGTATGCTATTATACAATAAGATATTTTAATGAATATTTAAAAACCATTAAGACAAAATGTTAAAAGATGTTGAACATATAAGAACATTACCCATTTTTGTAATCTTGGAATTAAATGTGAATCTGTAGAAGCCTGAATGTACTATCGTAGCTTCTTAAATAGTCTTTGTATTTGTTTTCTAATGCTAGATAATAAATTTCCACAAATTTAAAAGTTTAAAACAACACTCATTTATTAGTTCATAATTTTCTACGTCAAAAGTTCAACAAGATGGGGCTAGGTTTTCTGCTCAGTCACAAGGCTGAAATCAAGATGTCTTCAGGGTCAACTTCTCATTAGAAGGAGCTGGGGAAGAATCTACTCAGAAGCACATCCAGATAGTTGGCAGACTCTAGCTCCTTGCGATTTTAATACTGAGATCCTGACATTTTTGCTGCTAAAGAGTTTCTAGGGGTCATTCACAGGTCCTTTCCACATGACCACCTCCATCTTCAAGCTAACCATGGTGTATCAAATGCTTTACCTGTTTCAAATCTCTCACTTCCACTTCTGTAATTAGCCTGAGAAAACGTTTGGGGTTTATATTTGAATTTTTTTTATTGAAGTATAGTTGATTTGCAATATTATGTTAGTTTCAGGAGCACAACATAGTGATTCAAAATTTTTTAATTATATTCCATTTATAGTTATTCTAAAATATTGGCTATATATCTGTGCTGTACATTATATCCTTGTAGCTCTTTTATTTTATACACAGTAGTTTGTACCTCTTAATCCCCTAGCTCTATCTTTCCCCTCCTTTTTCCCTCTCCCTACTGGTTACCACTAGTTTGTTCTGAATATCTGTGAGTCTGTTTCTTTTTTGTTATACTAACTAGTGTGTTTTATTTTTTAGATTCCATGTATAAGTGATAACAAAGTATCTTTCTCTGTCTGGCTTATTCACTAAGCATAAGCCTCTCCAGGTCCATCCCTATTGTCACAAATGGCAAGATTTCATCTTCATTAATGGCTGAGTCGTAGAGTTTTGCTTTTTTTAATTCAATCTGACGTTCTTCCTTTGAATTGGGACATTTAGTCCATTTAAACTTAATGCCAAAAAATCATTTGGAAGAAACTTGAAAAAAATGCATAAACAAGGACAGGAAAGATAACACAGGTACATCATGAGAAGACAGTTTGTAGAACTGAATTTCTGGGGTGGAATGAGCACTCGAGTGTGGAAATATATATGAAGATGTCTAGTTCCTTCTATAAGGGCAGGTGCATACATAGGCAATAAATGAGTATCTGTAAAAAAACGATTATTGATTGAAATGAGAATGAATGAACCAACATATGAACAGAGTGTTAAATAGATTATATAGAGGTTAAAGAATGAGCCCAATAAATTGGATTCAGTGTGACAAGAAGGGAGTTTTTGTGGATTTTTGAGCATGAGAGGTATTTTTGTTATAACAGTAATTTAATTGGATAAACCCAGTTCCTGCAGCTCTTGGGATGCTTTCTCTTTAATATTCACACTCCTCTGCAATAAAGTGGTCTAACCACACACACTTCTCCAAGGGCCACTTTCTTCTAATGACGTTTTTATGGAAAAGAAGCGATCAGTTCACCAGGTGCCAGGCTTTTCTGTTCTCTCCTGGCACCACTCTAACTTCGAGGCTCTTCTCACTTTACAGCAATTTGAGATCTATGATGATTTCTGCAAATCACTACCAATTCAACATTGCCATAATTGTTTTTTATGGAAAAAAATTTGGAGAAAACAATAGAATTATAAAGCAAGCAAGAAGTAATTTCAAAATTAATGCCAGACATGCCATTTTATAGGAATTCATGAGCTATCGCTCACCACACAAAGTTTCATATGGGCAGTTTCCTTTTATAGGCCCTGAATTGTGTCCATCACTTTCTCACAAATTCTGCCCCTTGGTTTACTGAAACCAACATGTTTGCCTTTTCTATTATTCAGAGCAAAGACATGCCTTTTTTGTTTCACCCTTGTCTATCTGTGATATACATAATTTCTTTATCTTATTCAAACAATAGGTCCGTCAACTCAAAAATTGAATTACATCACTCTCCTAGAGGGTGTATATCACTATACTGGGTTTGCTTTTGTTCTGTTTTTTATTCCCCCTTATAATATAGTTAAAGAATTCTTGGAAATGTACTGTGAAGCGATGTGCAAGATACTTTGAAAGGGTGATGGTTCTTTTTTTTTTTTTTTTTTTTTTTTTATTATTATTTTATTTTATTTTTTTGGGGGGTACACCAGGTTCAATCAACTGTTTTTATACACATATCCCCATATTCCCTCCCTTCCTTGACGCCCCCCCCTCGATTCCCCCCCACCCTCCCTGCCCCAGTCCTCTAAGGCATCTTCCATCCTCGAGTTGGACTCCCTTTGTTATACAACAACTTCCCACTGACTATTTTACAATTGGTAGTATATATATGTCTGTACTACTCTCCCGCTTCTTCTCAGTTTCCCCTTCACCCCCCGCCCCCTCCCATACCTCGAGTTCTCCAGTCCATTCCCTGTATCTGCTTCCCTGTTCTTGTCACTGAGTTCATCAGTACCATTTTTAGATTCCGTATATGTGAGTTAGCATACAATATTTGTCTTTCTCTTTCTGACTTACTTCACTCTGTATGACAGATTGTAGTTCTATCCACCTCATTACATATAGCTCCATCTCATCGCTTTTTATAGCTGAGTAATATTCCATTGTATATATATGCCACATCTTCTGTATCCATTCATTTGTTGATGGGCATTTAGGTTGCTTCCATGTCCTGGCTATTGTAAATAGTGCTGCAATAAACATGATGGTACAAGTTTCTTTTGGGATTATGGTTTTCTTTGGGTATATGCCCAGGAGTGGGATGACTGGATCATATGGTAGTTCTATTTGTAGTTTTTTAAGGAACCTCCAAATTGTTTTCCATAGTGGCTGTACCAACTTACAGTCCCACCAACAGTGCAGGAGAGTTCCCTTTTCTCCACACCCTCTCCAACATTTGTTGTTTCCAGACTTTGTGATGATGGCCATTCTGATTGGTGTGAGGTGATACCTCATTGTGGCTTTGACTTGCATTTCTCTGATGATGAGTGATGTTGAGCATCTTTTCATGTGTTTGTTGGCCATCTGTATGTCTTCTTTGGAGAAATGTCTATTGAGGTCTTCTGCCCATTTGTGGATTGGGTTATTTGCTTTTTTGGTATGAAGCTGCATGAGCTGCTTGTATATTTTGGAGGTTAATCCTTTGTCCGTTGTTTCATAGGCAATTATTTTTTCCCATTCTGAGGGTTGCCTTTTAGTCTTGTTTATGGTTTCTTTTGCTGTGCAAAAGCTTTTAAGTTTCATGAGGTCCCATTCGTTTATTCTTGATTTTATTTCCATGATTCTAGGAGGTGGGTCAAAAAGGATGTTGCTTTGATGTATGTCAAAGAGTGTTCTGCCTATGTTTTCCTCTAGGAGTTTGATAGTGTCTGGCCTTATATGTAGGTCTTTAATCCATTTGGAGTTTATTTTTGTGTATGGTGTTAGGAAGTGTTCTAATTTCATTCTTTTACATGTTGTTGTCCAATTTTCCCAGCACCACTTATTGAAGAGGCTGTCTTTTTTCCATTGTATACTCGTGCCTCCTTTGTCAAAGATAAGGTGCCCATATGTGTTTGGGCTTACTTGTGAGTTCTCTATTCTGTTCCATTGATCTTCCTTTCTATTTTTGTGCCAGTACCATACTGTCTTGATCACTATGGCCTTGTAGTATAGTTTGAAGTCAGGAAGCCTGATTCCACCAACTCCATTTTTCCTTCTCAAGATTGCTTTGGCTATTCGGGGTCTTTTGCGTTTCCATACAAATCGTAAGATTTCTTGCTCTAGTTCTGTGAAAAATGCCATTGGTAATCTGATTGGGATTGCATTAAATCTGTAAATTGCTTTGGGTGATGGTTCTTTATTTAGTGTAAAGAACGTAGATTTATGGTTTGGACTTTCAATTTAAACTATGCTTCCTTCATACTGTAATGAGAAGAATTCAGTAAGCTTATTCATCCATACATAAGATGGGACAGTGGGCTTGTTAGGAGGATTTACACGGGTGATGTTCAGTGTCTGACACATAGTGACTTCCAGCAAGTGGTAGCTCTGTTTATTTTGGTGCCAGGAGTCTCTGCTAGGCAGCTCTAAATAGTCACCTAAAGGTAACTAGACCCTGACAGGGGGAGAGCAGAGTGATAGAAGTGAAAAGTATAAATGGAGATGCAGTTTTGGGGAGGACATGGCAGAAGTTTGTGAGAGAGAGGGAATAAGGGAAAGGAGAGAGTGTTATATCAAGGAGAATGGCAGTATCACTGACAAGTGAGTACATGTTCTGCTACAAACTCTAATTGATCTTTTAAAAAAATTAATTAATTAACTTATTGGCTGCATTGGGTCTTCATTGGTACACATGGGCTTTCTCTAGTTGTGGCGAGTGGGGGCTACTCTTCATTGTGGTGTGCGGGCTCCTCATTGTGGTGGGTGGGCTCCTCATTGTGGTGGCTTCTCTTGTTGTGGAGCACAGGCTCTAGGCACACGGGCTTCAGTATCTGGGGCACACAGGCTCAGTAGTTGTGGCGCATGGGCTTAGTTGCTCCGTGGCATGTGGGATCTTCCTGGAGCAGGGAACGAACCCATGTCCCCTGCATTGGCAGGTGGAATCTTAACCACTGCACCACCTAGGAAGTCCCTCTATTTGATCTTTGATTTAAGAGAAGGGAGAGGTCAATGTAGCTGTCAGGCATGGTTGTGGAGGAGGAATGATTTGCATAGTGCAGAAAACTAAACATAAAATAAGTGGAGTAGAGAAAGCAAGGCACATTAGAAGTAAATATGCATCATCATGGGGGTGATAATTAGGTGAGCAGAGAGAGGCAGTATAAACCCACCTGGAGCAATGGATTCATACTGTGAGTCACAATATGATCGGCAGGGCATAGAGCAAATTGGGTAATTCTTTCCCATGTCTATCTGATCATCTCCAGAGTCTATTACTAGTCTATTTTAAATGTCTCTCAGATTTGCTATTTCCCTCCCCCCCATTTCTTTGATTAGAATGTCAGTTGTCATCACCAAATTCTGTGCATTATAAGTTCTCTTAACAGTTCTCCCCTAGCTCCCACCCAGGAATAGCTCCCTTCTCCAATCCTTGCTGTGTGCTATGTCAGTCAATCATCATAAAGCTCTGTTATCATCCTCTCATTGGTTATGATGAGTCACATCCAGTACTTAAGTGGCTACAGTGAACACAGCCTTGAGTGCCTCAAAGATGTTTGCTACATGTAAGGAGTAGGGCTGAGGATTTCTTAAATGCACTTGACTTTTTTTTTTTAAGAACTTTTTTTGAGATACAGTTAACGGACAATAAACTGCATATATTTAGAGTGTACAATTTGGTATTTTTTTTCTTATTAGTAATGTATATGTGGCAATCCCAATCTCCCAATTCATTCCCCCCTAAACCTCCCTGCTTTCCCCACTTGGTGTCCATATGTTTGTTCTCTACATCTGTGTCTCTATTTCTGCCTTGCAAACCGGTTGATTTGTACCATTTTTCTGTATTCTGCATATATGTGTTAATATACATTTGCTTTTCTCTTTCTGACTCACTTCACTCTGTATGACAGTCTCTAGGTCCATCCATGTCTCTACAAACATCCCAGTTTCATTCCTTTTTACAGCTGAGGAATATTCCACTGTATATATGTACCACATCTTTTTTATCCATTCCTCTGTTGATGGACATTTAGGTTGCTTCCATGTCCTGGCTATTGTAAATAGTGTTACAATGAACATTGGAGTGCATGTGTCTTTTTGAATTATGCTGTTCTCTGGGTATATGCCCAGTAGTGGGATTGCTGGATCATATGGTAACTCTATTTTTAGTTTTTCAAGGAACCTCCATACTGTTCTCTATAGTGGCTGTATCAATTTACAGTCCCACCAATAGTGTAAGAGCGTTCCCTTTTCTCCACACCCTCTCCAGCATTTACTGTTTGTAGATTTTCTGATGATGCCCATTCTCACTGGTGTGAGTTGATACCTCGTTGTAGTTTTGATTTGCAATAAATGCACTTGACTTTTAAAGATCCTTCTCACCAATGAAAATGTTTCTTGAAAATTACTGTTTGGTTCAGTGTTTGCTCATCTTAAATTGTATAAAAGAGCCAATTTAAGAAATGTGGAGGGCAGAAAACTACAGAATAGAAATAAGGACAGTAAGGTGCAAAATTTTTACTAGTAAATATGTCACTGCATCTAAAATAAAGAACACAACGGTTTTAAATTGATTAGGACCAGCTGAAGAAAGTTATTTCTGTCAACTATTTTAGGAAGGCAGTAGTAGGCAAGAGGGGAGAAGAGTTTAAAGATTGTATATTATATATATAAATGTCTATGTTTATAGTATATTTGGAAAGATACCAAACAATAATTAGAACTGTATACATAGCTGTTTAAAAACAGGCTTTTGGCTCTTTCAATGTGCTGAGTATTTTTAGTGTTTGTTCGTGGAAGAAAGTTACATGATTTGTGAATTTAAGTTAGTGGTTTTTTTTTTTTTTTTTTGCATTTTCCTTTGACAAATGATTCAAATAAATATTATTTTGTACATTTTATAAATGATTTAAAACTAATGTTTCCCTTAAGAACACAATATTCCTGCAATGAAATAGTTACTGGATTAGAAATCAGCTCCAGGCACCTTCACTGATTTTATTGAGTGACACTTCATCCCTCATCTGTAAATGTAAATCCGCTAAAATATTTAGGGATAAATTGCTGTTATTGTTGCTTTATACAACAATATCTTTGAATTTACTAGAAGGAAAAACCACTGTTTATAATCTCTACACATTTTTAATATATATCTTTTTTTTTTGAGGATGTTTATCTCTGAGGGTCTTTAAACAAAGCATAGGTAAGTTTTAAAGTTGGTTTCAAAATATAAATTGTGGTTTTATTAGCTACTGAATCAAGAACACTTCACTATATTACTTCCAAACAGTTGTTACCTTGTAAAAATATTTGTTCCCCAAAGAACTGGAGTTGACTCAGTTTGGAGGTGTTCAGTAATGATCTTTTGAATAATCTACTCCTCCATAATTTCTATTCATCTATATTAGAAAGCTTACAACATATTGCTAAATTTTCACTAATGATACATGAAATGTAATGAGTTGTAAGGGTTTCCAGATTATTATATGGATGACCTTTAGTCTGATGTTTCACTGTATACTCCAAACTCATATCCCATAATTGCATGGAGATATTTTAAAAAATTTTGCAATCTCTCTGCTTAATAGCATACTAAATTGTACTACCTGCTATTCCAGTTTGGCTAGTTAATTTTCATCAGCATGTAAGCACAACTATCTTTTTAGCTGTATATCACACAGGTATTAGGGAAAAATAAAATTACCTATCAATTAGCATATCATAATTATTCTGAAAAAAGTAAGCAATTGAAACAGACTACTTCAAAGCAGGTATATATTTTTTCCTTTTTAATTCATTTCATGGTATCTATTTTTCTAATTTCTGCTTTATTTCCTTTATAGCGCTTGTTATACTCGGAAACTATCTTCTTTGTTTATTGGCTTTTTGTCTGTCTTCCTCACTGGAATGTAGCATCTTTAAGCAAAGGAAACTTCTCTCTTGTTTCATGCTATATTGTCATTGCGTTGAACAGCACTTGTCAAATCACAGACTTTTAATAAATAGTCATTTGACGTCTTCTGCCACAGAATGCTAGATTTTAAAGCTGTGCTTAATTACAGCATCTGATAGCTTTCTTCAAAAAAGTATAGGAACTTTCTGTTAATAATAAACAATAAATATGCTGACTAAACTATGAACATACAAAGTCAAATTTTTAATCTACCTTTGAGTATCATGTATCCATATTCTAATAATTTTTAAGTTAAATGGAAACATGTTGATTTAATTAAAAAATATAACAATTTCTAAAAATTATGCTCCGTGAGGGCTTAGGCTAAAACACAGACCTTGCTTCAAGAATATGTTCCTAAAATAAAAGCACAGCTTTTTTATAAAACAAAGAAGATTATAAATTTTATAAATCCGATAAGCAGAATGCATGTTCAAATCAGGAAGTTATGAATTGCCTTTAGGATGTTAAAAGATAAACTGCTGCATATTCAAAATTTTACGAGTTTATTTGAGCAGAAATTAATTTGAATCCGGCAGCATTCAGTCTAATAGACAGAAGGGAGCTCTGAGAAGCTGTACACAGTCAAAGACTTATATAGGTGGGAGGGAGCAGGAGCAAGAAAGTTATACTAGGCAAAAATGTTGGTTGGTTATTGTAAGGTAACTTTCCTTCAGGGGTTGGCAGAGGTCTATCAGGCAGATTTCCTCACTTTTTTTTTTTTTTTTTTTTTTATTATTTTATTTTATTTTTTTTGGGGGTACACCAGGTTCAATCAACTGTTTTTATACACATATCCCCATATTCCCTCCCTTCCTTGACGCCCCCCCCCTCGATTCCCCCCCACCCTCCCTGCCCCAGTCCTCTAAGGCATCTTCCATCCTCGAGTTTCCTCACTTCTTTTAATCAAGAGATTCCTAATTGTAAGGTTCCATTTTGGGGAGTGCTGAAACTATAGTTAAGTCTTGGTTTGGTGATGTAGGGCTTCGCATAAGTGACTCCATTTGGGACCTGTTGTCTTATTTTTAACAAGGGGAAAGGTGTCTTTAAAGAAGTAACTAAATGATTTTGAAAATATCTTAGAATGTGTATGTAATCTATAAGTGAAAATGAGGAAGTGGAACATGAAAAAAGGCAAGAGATACTGGAAGCTGTTGCATGCATTGGAGGATTGACTTTGTTGGAGTTGTGTGGCAAGTAAGGTTAGAAGAAAGGTTTGGCTGTGGTTGTACCAACTCTTCCATTCCAGGTTGAGAAATTGTATTTAATTTGTTAGGAAACAGAATCATTAACTGTTTCTAATGATGGGAGTGAAATTGTAAGAACTCTGCTTTAGTATGATTAGTATAATCAGGATTAGCCTTTTTGATAGGATGAAAAGGTAATGTGAGGCAGGAGAGTAGGTAGTGAGTGTCTGAAATTGATCAGGGGAGGTATCAGGAATTGCTGAAATTGAATAATGGCTCTGGGACTTGAAAGAAAGGCATATTTAAGGAGACAAAATTAGGAGTCTCTAGGGCTTAGATGTGGATAA
This sequence comes from Hippopotamus amphibius kiboko, assembly GCF_030028045.1. NCBI lineage: Eukaryota > Metazoa > Chordata > Mammalia > Artiodactyla > Hippopotamidae > Hippopotamus > Hippopotamus amphibius. The sequence goes on along the minus strand of NC_080192.1, from coordinate 33,831,707 downwards.
TATCTTAAACTAGTTGTGAATTATGATCACAGTGCTGATTTTGATCAGTTCACCAATTGTTCTAAATAGGAAGCCCTTACACCCATCCTATCTGTCCTTTTTTGTTGTTGTTGTTAAGCCCCGAAACAAAGTTAGTGGCATACAGAGACTCATTTTTGTGCTGACTGTTGCTTTTGCAAAAAAACCAAATTAAAATTTTTATTGGTATTCTCATTTTGTTTCATATATGTGTTAAACCTGGGAATATCAACAGTGAACGATTTGTTCCCATATTTCACTGTATTTTGCAAGTACACTTATTCATGACCTATTAGGAGTTTTCATGATTATCAAAGACGTATTCGGTAGCATTGAGTGGTGTGATATGAAACAGGCAGACAGACCTCTTTCCCTTAAACCTCCAATTTCCAATGTTTCAAGTTTTGTTTTAGTAAATATTATTTGTAGTGGCTAAGCTTCAGGTGAGTGTTTTCCAAGAATACTACCTCCTGGGACAGTATGCCTTCTTCTTACAAAGAAGCATATGGGGTCATTAATTTCTGTTCTATGTCCTACCCTTCCAGTCTTGCGTACTGCTGGTTTTCTTTGTTTATCATAAGTTTTGACTCATAATACTTTCTCACTCTAAAACTTCCAGATATAGAGAAAATACTGGAAGATTTTGCTTAGGAGCTGGGAATGTACCTTTCTTTCTTTTGGGATCCCCATTTTCCAAGTCTTTTCAAGTCTTTTGAATTTCATCACTTTTTTGTAAAGTTAAAGTAGCTTTCTGATTCTTCCACAGAACTATTATAGCAGAACAACTGGGAGACTTTCCTGCCAAGGCGCTCCATAAAGTCGTTGAAATGCCAGTGACTTTCTAGGTCATGTCAACTTACATTCTTGCCAGGTTATTGAGAGCTAAACTCTTATCTCTTGAACATGAGAAGACTCTTTATCTCCCCTAAGGCATAGTCTTAACAATTTCAACACAAGGCCACATACTCTTGGTCTTTTATAATTAGCCACATTTCTCCACTGGATTCCCTGAGTTCTGAAATTGAATGAGGAAAAAAAAGATCCAAATGATATTATTAAATTATAGAATACTAGCAAGCCCTTTCATCTTCCTGTATGGATAAAGTAAAACTTAGCAAGAAGCATGTGATATCAAATATCTCAAATGTAATTCTCATAAAAAGAGTCATTTCAATAAAATGACTGTCTTCTTTTAATGAATAACTAGATGAAAAACAACATTGACTTTCTAAGGGCATTTTGGTACCATCTGGGGTGAGGCACAGAACCTATTGAATTATAGATTTATATCACTCAGTTAACTAGAAAACCTAAGAAACAAAACTGTCTTTTTACTGTTAAAGTCAACATATGCAATAATTCTAGCCTGGGTGTCCTTTTGTGGGATTGATATCTAACTTTGGAGGCTCAGAGTACTTCAAAGTATTGTGTTTTGTTGTTGTTTTGTTTTGTTTTTTGATATTGAAACATTATCAAGGGATACACTGGAGAGTCTGAAGCCCATGTGGCAAAGTGTGTAGGAACCACAGAAGTACCACAAAGGCAGGGCAACCATGTGTATCTCAATTTGTCTGGGCCAGTCCTGTTCAGACCAGTTGTCCTCATGTAATTGTTAATAATTCTGCCTTTCACTTTCAAAAGCATCTTGGCTTGGACCATAAATTATATGTCAGTTATAAGGTAAACATTTCTTGTCAGCTAGAATAAGTATGTTCACAATTGAACGATGAGACTGGGGCTGTGAAAGGGTCAGGGAGGAGAATAGTAGAAAAATGAAAAAAAGTAGTAAATAGAACTGGATCTACTTACATGAAGGGTGTAGCCATAAAATCATTAGACTGTATTGCCACACACTAATTTTTTTGGGTCTAATTCCATTTGGCTATCATCAATGATTAAAATATTCTTTGTTGGAAATTTGGCTAAATGACAAGCGGAGAAAATTGTGTTGATAATGGCCGTCAGCCAAGTAAAGCCCATTGTTTGAACAGCAACATGAATTTGCAAACATTTCTTTACCAGAACTGGAACACTTATTGAATCAGTGACAAAATAAGAAATAGAATAAAAAGTTTTAACTCAAGCCTCTTTCTATTAAGTTACAATTATGGCTGTTAACACAAAGTTAAAGTGTGAAGAGAGCACTGGTATCCAGATGTGTAAAGTAGAGAGCAGCTGGGGTAGTAAGTGCACTAAAAAATAAAGGCTACATTCCATTTTGGAAAAGAAATTGTCAGTATGTTATATAATTCTATGATATTTTAATTGAAAATACCAAAAAAATTGTACCATAAAATAGACATTTTTCACAAAGATAGAAATTAAACATGTTTTTAAGGTGATGTTCTTAAAATAATCTTTGTGGAATTTCTAGAATGATATATTAGATCCTAATGGAACCATAATTTAAAAAGGGAGGAGTCCACACTTTCATGCTCGTGCCAGGATTTTCCTTTTTCTGAATAGGGGTTAACATTATACAATGTCAAAGCCTACCTATTACCCAGTGAATAAATGTTTGTAATTTATTTCATTAATTTTGCATTTTTATAAGCCTATTAGAGAGTAGTAAAATGCTGTGAAAATAGAGATTTTGGCAAGTTTTATGTCTTGTAGTTTTTCAATGGATTCATATTCATAACTGTACTCAGTTTTGGCTTTCTGATCCAACTGTCGAAACTCTGGGAGATACAGAATATTTTATACAATTGTGATGTGTGTGTTCACAAAACAAATGTAATGGAGAAGAAATTTGACCATCAAAGACGTAAACGGACTTTGCTTTGGCAAATAGTTTTCCTTCCTTTTTATTACGGGAACAAAATCCAAAAATTTACTCTATTTATAACTCTTTCAATTCATGGGTTACCTCTCATGCATGTCAAATGCATATACAATTCACAAGAATTTAATCAAGGTTTGTTGTCATTTTTGTTCTTTATTTCAGGATGTTAATGTGCTATATAAATGTCACGTCAATCAATATCTTTAATATACACATTTTTGCTTCTTCTAAATTATTTCCTTAATGGAAATTCTTTTTATTGAAATAACTAGATCAAACATAAGAATAACTATGTATTCTTCAAAATCTTTGGCCAGATACCTGTAATAATTTGTAATGCCACTAGCCGCGTAGGAATTTTTGTTTTAGTGCAACTTCACAAGAATTCTTTTAAATTATTAATTTTGTAGGTTTAAATGGTACCTCAAATTTTGATTAATTTGTGATTTTTTTATTTCTATGAAGGATAGATAATTTTTTCTAGTGTTTTTTAATATTTGTGTATTTAGAGTGTGGAGATGGGCTGTGGAGTGTGGAGGGAAAAGGCCCTCAGACTTTATTGAGATTAGTAACAGATACATCATTTCTATAACACAACCTTATGATAAGATTAATTCCAAATTGAATGTTGACTATTCAATCAAATCCTTAACTGGAGATAATAGCAAAAGTAGCCGAGATTATTTTGCATCTGCAGGAAGAAAAATTTGACCCCTCTATAAAATTAATTGGCAGTCAATGATAAATATATTCAAACAGAAAACTCACTGAATCATTACTAAGCCAAAAGATAATTTCTGTATGCTCATTCTCTGAATCCTGATTTTTTTATTAATAATTTATTAAGATGGAAACTGGAAATAAAATTATTGAAGTGTGGGTGTATGCTAGGTGATACAGTTATATTTTTTCTGAGATACTCTGTTTATGTTTATTATTAGGCAGATAGTACTTAATGA